>NC_056424.1:11438750-12877500 GCF_905147365.1 Aricia agestis
AATCACTGTGGTGTGGGAGAAAATCGACTTTGAATTTTAAGGGTAAGTTTTAGGGGTGAGTCCGTAAGTTGAAAATATTACCATCGTATGTAGGATCTTAAAATATACTAGCATGAATTTTTTTAGAATTTTCAATCACTGTGGTGTGGGAGAAAATCGACTTTGAATTTTAAGGGTAATTTTTAGGAGTGAGTCCGCAAGTTGAAAATATTACCATCGTATGTAGGATCTATAAGTATACTAGCATGATTTTTTTTAGAATTTTCAATCACTGTGGTGTGGGAGAAAATCGACTTTGAATTTTAAGGGTAAGTTTTAGGGGTGAGTCCGCAAGTTGAAAATATTACCATCGTATGTAGGATCTTAAAATATACTAGCGTGAATTTTTTTAGAATTTTCAATCACTGTGGTGTGGGAGAAAATCGACTTTGAATTTTAAGGGTAATTTTTAGGGGTGAGTCCGCAAGTTGAAAATATTACCATCGTATGTAGGATCTATAAGTATACTAGCATGAATTTTTTTAGAATTTTCAATCACTGTGGTGTGGGAGAAAATCGACTTTGAATTTTAAGGGTAAGTTTTAGGGGTGAGTCCGCAAGTTGAAAATATTACCATCGTATGTAGGATCTTAAAATATACTAGCATGAATTTTTTTAGAATTTTCAATCACTGTGGTGTGGGAGAAAATCGACTTTGAATTTTAAGGGTAATTTTTAGGGGTGAGTCCGCAAGTTGAAAATATTACCATCGTATGTAGGATCTATAAGTATACTAGCATGAATTTTTTTAGAATTTTCAATCACTGTGGTGTGGGAGAAAATCGACTTTGAATTTTAAGGGTAATTTTTAGGGGTGAGTCCGCAAGTTGAAAATATTACCATCGTATGTAGGATCTATAAGTATACTAGCATGAATTTTTTTAGAATTTTCAATCACTGTGGTGTGGGAGAAAATCGACTTTGAATTTTAAGGGTAAGTTTTAGGGGTGAGTCCGCAAGTTGAAAATATTACCATCGTATGTAGGATCTTAAAATATACTAGCATGAATTTTTTTAGAATTTTCAATCACTGTGGTGTGGGAGAAAATCGACTTTGAATTTTAAAGGTAATTTTTAGGGGTGAGTCCGCAAGTTGAAAATATTACCATCGTATGTAGGATCTATAAGTATACTAGCATGAATTTTTTTAGAATTTTCAATCACTGTGGTGTGGGAGAAAATCGACTTTGAATTTTAAGGGTAAGTTTTAGGGGTGAGTCCGCAAGTTGAAAATATTACCATCGTATGTAGGATCTATAAATATACTAGCATGAATTTTTTTAGAATTTTCAATCACTGTGGTGTGGGAGAAAATCGACTTTGAATTTTAAGGGTAATTTTTAGGGGTGAGTCCGCAAGTTGAAAATATTACCATCGTATGTAGGATCTATAAGTATACTAGCATGAATTTTTTTAGAATTTTCAATCACTGTGGTATGGTAGAAAATCGACTTTGAATTTTAAGGGTAAGTTTTAGGGGTGAGTCCGCAAGTTGAAAATATTACCATCGTATATAGGATCTATAAGTATACTAGCATGAATTTTTTTAGAATTTTCAATCACTGTGGTGTGGGAGAAAATCGACTTTGAATTTTAAGGGTAAGTTTTAGGGGTGAGTCCGCAAGTTAAAAATATTACCATCGTATGTAGGATCTTAAAATATACTAGCATGAATTTTTTTAGAATTTTCAATCACTGTGGTGTGGGAGAAAATCGACTTTGAATTTTAAGGGTAATTTTTAGGGGTGAGTCCGCAAGTTGAAAATATTACCATCGTATGTAGGATCTATAAGTATACTAGCATGAATTTTTTTAGAATTTTCAATCACTGTGGTATGGTAGAAAATCGACTTTGAATTTTAAGGGTAAGTTTTAGGGGTGAGTCCGCGAGTTGAAAATATTACCATCGTATGTAGGATCTATAAGTATACTAGCATGAATTTTTTTAGAATTTTCAATCACTGTGGTGTGGGAGAAAATCGACTTTGAATTTTAAGGGTAAGTTTTAGGGGTGAGTCCGCAAGTTGAAAATATTACCATCGTATGTAGGATCTATAAATATACTAGCATGAATTTTTTTAGAATTTTCAATCACTGTGGGGTGGAAGAAAATCGACTTGGAATTATAAGGGTGGGTTTTAGGGGTGACTATTTTTTGAGTTAGAAATAACATTTGCACCCTCTAAAAGTGTCCCCTTATCTCACTATGATGCATATTATATTTTGATACACAAGATAAGCTGTTTTTGTTTTGTAGCTAATTCGTTCACTTGAACGTTCGGAACTTCAGGCACATCTTATTAGTTAGTATGTTTTTGTTTATAGTTTTTAATACGTTAGAATATGATATTTAATAATATTATAATAATATTATATATATATACTAGCTGTTGCCCGCGACTTCGTCCGCGTGGACTTTAGTTTATAGCGCGCGGTGTCAACAAAATTTGTGTCAAATTTAAAACTTTTTAAAACCCTGGTAAGTGGTACCCCTCTTAGGGCCGCGCTACACCGGAATGGCAGCGCTGAAAGTGCTCGCCTCGCATGGCAGCTCCATTCCGGTGTAGCGCGGCCCTTAATTAATCAAAATACCCAAAAACAGCTATGCAGTGTGCACATAATCTATACTAATATTATAAATGCGAAAGTATCTCTGTCTGTCTGTCTGTCTGTCAGTCTCGCTTTCACGCCAAACGCCAAAAGTATCTCTGTCTGTCTGTCTGTCTGTCAGTCTCTCTTTCACGCCAAACGCCAAAACTTCCGAACCGATTGTAATGAAATTTTGTATACAGATAGTCTAAAGCCTGAGAAAGGACATAGGCTACTTTTTTACTGGAAAAAAAGGGTTGTAAGGGGGTGAAAATGCGTAAATTTGTTCAAATTAAGTTAGTTCCAACAATTCATAATAGATGGCGCCGTGCGTCTTCTACATCGCGCTGACGCTTGCTCAAAAGTCTTTCTATAAGACGTAGTATCATCTTTCATTTAAGTTTCGATTTTTTTCGATTGTTATATCTATTCTACGGTATTAAATAACTCAGTACTTTATCTGTGCAGTGATGTAACCTTAAATCTATCAATGATAAATAGTTTATGGGTAAAGTTGTGTAATTGGAGGGCTAAATAAGCTTTAAAATTTGGCATAAAATATAAAGTTTAATATAAAAAAATGAAATACTTATTGTGTGCACACTGCACAGCTGTATTGATTTAAGGGGTACCAGGGTTTTTTTATAAAAGCTTTTGACACCAATTTTGCTGACATCGCGCGCTATAAACTGAAGTCCACGCGGACGAAGTCGCGGGCAACAGCTAGTTAATTAATAAAATAAATTAATTAATAATGAAATGAAATAAAATACTGAAATGTTTTCTCTGCTGACCGAATGTATAATCTTGCCGACCAAGTAATTATTCTGCCGAGCGACTGTTTATTTTGCAGATACATCATAAAACTCGCTGCCAGTTATGTTTTTAAATTGCTGACCATTGTCATGATTATTTACAGAATACGTGAATTCAATTATTGCTAACAAAATCTTTGTACGCTGACAAAATGATTTATTAGCTGTTATTTTTTGCAAACCAAATTTTTAAATGGCATACGCAATTAATTACTTCTCATATATTAATCTGTGACACGAGCAGCGCCACGAGTGTTAAGAAACGAATTACGAAACTAAAACTCATTATATATATATATATATATCATATGGTTCAACTTAGGGAATACTGCAAGCTTCATCAAAATCGGTTCTGCAGTTTTTGAGATAAGGATTTTTTTACAACTTTGAAGTCGGTTTTATCTTTTTAAAATACTATTTGACTGATTTTTATTTATTTATTTTTATTTCATTTAAAACTTTTGTACATCGTTGCACAAAGGCAGGCTTAATGCCTTGTGGCATTTTCTTCCAGTCAAACCTTAGGGGGGTATTACATTATCATATATTATATTGGATCATTTCTATGATCATATATAGGATCCAATATATATGATCATTTGATCATATCTGCGTATTACATTATCATATTTCATTGATCCTATTTTACGTCATATGTGGTTTCAATAGCCAATGGAGAGCGCTAACGCTGACAGGTATTGACGTCAGGGTTACTAGATCTCAGAGAATTCGATTTGTCAAAAGACATCGTCATTTTTAATATGGCTTGTTTTTTGTTATTTCAGCAAGATTATTGAAGTATATAATTAGAAAAATAATTACATTACATTATTTGAAACATATTAACGAACAAGAAATTAAAAACTCTTTTTTATATTAAATAACTGGCAACACCTATTTCTATGACCGTATTGGATCCAATCTCTCAGCAAATGTCAAAAATCTATGATCAAGGAAGAAATGAATCATATTATGTCTATATTACATTATCCAATATCATTGACTCAATGCTCTCGGATCCAATATATATGAGAGATAGTGAGGTAGATTAAAAATACGAGGACAGAGAATATTAAAATACCTTAAAATTAATATGTTATAGTACAATAGTCACAGAAGTTTTATAGTATTATCAGTAATTTCCATAGAAAACAACGATGTTTTACCAGTTAGCAGAAGGTACATTGTACAAATCCATTACCAGAAAGACAACAGAATACAACAATCCAAAATATCCACACAGATTACAGTCCATTTAAATTTTTACACAACACTTGTGTGTGTTTAAGATTTCATAATTGCATAATATTTTAAAAAAGCTGAAGGTAAAATTAGGGTTCTAACAAATATAAAAATAATAAAACTAAACCTTTTTCTCTCACTTATTTTATGTAATAAAAACTTACCTTCACAAGCAAACAAAGAAGACGATCAAACAAATGAAAACATATTTTGAGTAACCAAAGTATTTAAAGTATTTGACTTAAGGGGGTGACTAACCCAAAATTGTCAATTTTATAATTATTCATAGATACTACATTATATTTCCAAGAGTTTGATCTGAGCGAAAACACAATATTATCTTAAAATTTTCTCAACAGAAAAAAATTACAAATATGCATCTAATTTTCACAAATTATTCATATATTGCCATAACCGTGCATTAAACTACGTCACTATTTTCACACTTTGTATAAAATTCCATTATTGAGACACTGACCTGGCGGATTTTGAAAATGTTGTATATTTATTGAACTCAATAAATATACAACATTTTAAAAATCATCGTCCTTCTCTCTTCACACTCACGCTTGTCTTTCATATACCAGGTGAAAAAGGATGATGCGGAATCATCACCAATCATCACCTAATTATTTCCATTTGCACAGATCTGGGTATAGAATTTGGAAATTAAATTTCAGAAGAAGAGTTTTATTAAGAGCGCAAGTAACCCAAAAAATCACAATTGTTAAGAAAAAAACTAACTTGGTGATGATTCCGCAGCTTAACAGTTGTTAAGAAAAAACTAACTTGGTGATGATTACGCATCATCCTTTTTCACCTGGTATATGAAAGACAAGCGTGAGTGTGAAGAGAGAAGGACGATGTTTGATTTTTTGGGTTAGTTGTGCTCTTAATAAAACTCTTCTTCTAAAATTTAATGGCCAAATTCTATACCCAGATCTGTGCAAATGGAAATAAGTAGAGTAACACTTGTAATAGGTTTTAATTCGTATCTGTAATAATAAGAATGTTCAGCACCCAAAGCTTTAAACATTATTAGAATCTACTCAATATTAATGCTTCAGGTTAGTTCCCAAAACAGTGGTAGGAATTATATAGAAGCATTCCGAAAATTAGTTTCTAGCCAGTGAAAAATGAAATGGAAAAAATAAAATGTTTTACAGTCTACAGTGGACTCACCTGAGAGGCCTACAACTGAAACTGTGACCAATTTTCCCCCGGTGTTCTCGGATTTTTTGGCCATTTTTCATTAATTCAATACATTAGTTTCGGGACTGTACAAACTGATGCACTCATCACAACACAGAGTCTACTGCACAAGAAATGATCCAGCTAAATATTATGTAGTAACAATGTATAGACAGTTTTAAATTATTTCTGACTAGTTGTGTGCCGGTGTGAAATTAAATTTTACAATTCTATATAATTGTGAGATATAATACAAAATACTGTAGAATTTAGTGGCGGAAATGAAATATTGCTGTCCACGACAGGGGTATTCGACAACCAGATGTAACAATATCGACATTTATCAGCTCATACATTATTTAAATGATGATTAGGATATAATGTTTACAATCACGTATCCTGTTATATTTACTTGTATTTAATTCAGATAGAAACAAGAATTGGAAAGAATGTAGTTGGATTGAAAACCCGCAGTTTGGAGAGTTTGACACAGTAAAAACTGATTATGCACAACTAGTAAAAATGAAGGAAATATTGTATTTAATAACTGTCTAATAATTTATTACATACATATTTATCGATTTATAACCGAATTGTTCACATTTTATCAATAATCCAATTAATTTTTGATAAAATCGCAATAATCTAGCACTGACACTACTCGCGTTGCTTTGTACTTAAATATTGTTGCTAGCTTTAAAAATTCCCCTGGTTTCGTAATGTCAAGAAAGAGTAAAAGTCTGGCAAAAAAGTGAAGAAATTAAAAAGTGACAACATCGTAGTGTCATCCCTTTCAAATCAATCTAAGAAAAAAGAGATGACACTACGATGTTGCCACATTTTAATTTCTTCACTTTTATGCCAAAAGTCGCCATTCGCCACTCACGGGCCACGGGCCACAGCCGCCCACGGCCCACGGCTCGCCAGTCGCCACTCGCCAGCTGTCGCCACACTCGCATCGCTAATAGTAGGGGAGCCCAGAGTACTGTTACTGAGGTGCGGTGCTCAAATTATTATTTTAAGTTATAGAGGCTTTGTACTTTAAAGTAAAAGAAGTTTTGGTCTTTAAATCGCTTGACAAACTCGAGTCTCGATCTAAAAGACTATGAAAAGTACCAATAATAAGGTCATAACTCATAATAGGCTCATAATCATGGGACGATGCAAGGTATAATAATATGGCAATGATGATGATGTTGAAGACAAAATAATTATGTTCTTTGCATATTAGCATATGCATTCCATTCTTAAAACAAATCGCTTGACCCAACCACGACGACCCACGCTTTAAAAACCGAAACTCCCAAACTCGTATCTATAAACAATCAGGTGTTCTCTAAGCACCTTCCGAACCATGCACAGTGTACGGAGGAGACGAAAAATCGGAAATTTTCTATTTTCTTCAATTTTGAATAGGCATTAGTAAAATGAATGCGAGAGTAGAACACCCGCGTGTCAATTCACAATAGTTTTGATGCTACACGTTACCAAAATTTAGCGTTTTTTTGCGGCCCGGAAGGGAAAAATCCATATATAATATTATATACTTTAGAAGTTAGAGGGGGGGGGGACACATTTTACCATTTTGGAAGAGTCTCTCTCGCAAACTATTCAGGTTAGAAAAAAATGAAATTGGGATATGATTTTTGAAGACCCATCCACAGATACCCCGCACGCATAAGTTAGATGAAAAAAAAATTTTTTGTTTCAGTTGTACCTATGGGGACCCCTAAATTTTTATATAATTTTTCCATTTTTGTATCAAAATCTGAATGCGGTTTAGAGACTACAATATCTACTTATGAAAGTTTCAATAGTATAGCTCTTATAGTTTCAGAGAAAAGTGGCTGTGACATACGGACGGACAGACAGACAGACAGACAGACATGACGAATCTATAAGGGTTCCACTTTTTGCGATTTGGCTACGGAACCCTAAAAATGCCGTCTTCATATCCATACGGATGTCCAGATCGGCAATTTGTACGGATAATAATATTATGATGACGGATTGTTTTAGTTCCCCATTGTTCTTATAGAAAAAGTTGTTCATTTTGACGGGGTCATTTGATTGTTTCAAGGATAACGGTGATTACACTAACATCTTGTATTATGTAACACTAGATGTCCCGGTGAAAGTGTCACTTTACACTTATAAACCTTCCCTGGACTTCCAGGAATATTTTAAGACTATAATTAGCCACACCGGTTCAACCGTTATTAAGTTATAGCGTTAATTAAAGTGTGACTAACATAATTGAAAATCCATTTTTATACATAGATTCAAGATTGTAATACTTTACATAGATTAGATTTTTTTCTGTAATATCTTAAATTAAACACACACTATAAATACATCATAAATATTTAAAATTGTATTAACTACATAATACTCGTATTATAAATAATAATATAATTCACAACGTGTTTTTTAAACTGTATTTAATATTTAAAGTATCAAAATCTTTTATAGTGACCGGATACTGTGTGTTTGCTTTATGCGGGCGCCAGACATGTGATCAAATACGCAAATCCGCCAAGTGTGGCACTGACATTTGCCTATTTGTGCAAAGTTATTGCTGGCATTTTCCTATTTGTGCAAAGTTTGCTCAAACTTTGAAGCCCATGTCTGGCGCCGGCTTTACAAAGCAAAGGTATAGTAATAATTACTATAGTTTGTGCGTTATAAGATGATATGCAATGATTTTCTACTTATACAGATATGTTACGTCCATACTATTTTCCGGCTCAAATCTCTTCCGAACACTTTTTAAATTCAAAATTGCAGACATTGACAAATTTGACAGATAAGTGAAACAAAAGATACGAAAAACCATTTACATAAAAGAGACAGTTCTATTTTTAAACGTCGAATCGTATCGCTCTCTTTCTTCGCCTGAGCTATGACGAAAATTCGATTTTTCGAGATTGTTCGAAAAAATAATTGAAAATGTAGATAATCGAGGTATTTATTACAATCAAGACATGTGGTAAGAGATTCCATGTGTTTTGTTTACTTTCGAGTCATAATTAATAAATTTTCGAAACACGCACGACGTCATTTTCAATTTATTTAGGTAAGACAAGACGTGGCACGTTCGTGACTGCGCTCGATGCAGACTAAACAACAGACGGCCCAATTGGGCCGTATTTGAAGCTTCACAACGCGCGCGGTGGTAACATATCTGGTTTGAGTATTTCATCAGTGATGATATGGGTGACAGTTTTCATATTCCTTGCTACGGGTTTTTTTTTACAAGAAAACAAAAAAAATCAAAATGTAATAAATTATATTCCATCTACAAAAATAAATGTTTCCTATAATAATTGTAAATGAATAAAAATGAAATGTTGCTAAATGCTAACTTATTAATATAAAATTATAAATATTAACTGTGAAATTATAGGAGTATAAAATTATTGTTACGAAAACATTTGAAAAATGTTAGATGCATGAAACGGAACTTATGTCAATAGAGATTGACTCTGTTGAATCGAAATCAAATCGATAAAAAAGGGCGGCCATCTTAAATCGCCGGCACCACTGAAATGTCCATAGATAAAGTATTATAGTATAGATGTAGTCTTAGCCCGTCATCGCGTGGCCATTTTGTGCTTTTTTTCATACAAGTAGTGTGCATTTATTTTGTTGAATATTTCTATTTGTCGATTATTTTGAAGCACATTATGATACAGGAAAGAAAGTCAATTAGTTCATGATATCGATTAACTATAGTTCAAGTGATGAGAATCCGTAAACACACGTAAAAAGCTATGCAATTTTTATAGCCAAATTATTAATTGATTTGACATTTTTAGCACTAATGCCGTATATAACACGAATAAGGGATTAATAAACTTATAAATTATCTTTTTAGCTTACGAAAATACCGATTGAAAAGCCCAAAAAACGTTGTTCAAAACTTACGTATTTAATGTTAAATCCACTTGTTTGAGGCATTCTTTGACCATTCTTATGGTTTGATATTTAGCGGAACCACAGAACTCAACAATATCTAGCATTAAATGTTCACTAAAAACCTTGATTAACACTTTTATTACATGAAATATGCAGACCGACTCCTTTGTTATGTCCTACTAAGTAGGACATAACATTACACGCTTATACACCACTGATCTCCATTATACAAGTACGCTGGATCTATGATACCTACTTTTTTTGTGCCATTTGAAGCGGAATCAGCGCCCCCATTATTAGGACAGAGAACTAAATTTGACGTAACCATTGGTAACCATGTATTTATTTTAATTGTCTATGGCTTAATCGTTCGAATTGTTTTCGTGTTTTTAAAGTGTTTTAAAAGGCTTTACGCGATTAAGTAATATATATATATATATATATATATATATATATATATATATATATATATATATATATATATATATATATATATATATATATATATATATATATATATATATAATATATATATAAGTGGTGGTAGTTCATAGTTAACCTATGAAAGGGTGTATGTTTTGTAAAACACGGTACAAAAAGGGATGTGGGGTTACATTCCACAAGTAAGTGATTTTAACAGCTCATTTCTACGGTATTAAACTTTTATTGATAATATAGGCACTTAAAAATGGTATAATAAGATTAGTGCCAATCTTATTATACCGTATTCACCACATATTTACCTTTGTTTTACCGATTTTTGATAAACAATAAAATTCAATAGTGCTGGAGTTTTCTGTCGATAAAACTTATCGATATCTGTAATAATTGTATTGAAATCTCCGATAACCGATTTTATTATCAAATACATATTATGCTCTTAAAATAATTGACAGGTTTCCGTCTGACGAAGGAAGACTGGAATTATTATGGTTAAAAAATATGAAAAGCCTGGTTGGCGTCCGAAAATTGCTACTACCGCTTGCCGTTACTATTTGAAGTGTACAAACGTTCTCTGTGAAAATACAAGACGCAAAACTACCATTTCATCGTGATTATGTTTGGAAAATTTATTTCAGCGTCTACTCTTTCTTGACAGACTGTAACTGTGTAACGGTGACTAATAAAATATAATGTTAAAGTATCGCACATATATTTTTATTATTTATAAATACCTTACCTACTCCACCACAATAAAAAAATGTATTCAAACGTTCCATATTTATTTATGGATCGCATTATCCAATTAGTTAATTTCCCTCGCACTTCTGCAATCAGCGCCAAAATGGCGAAAATCAAATGAGATAAAGTAAATCGATAAAAATTAGCTTGCTAGATCCATAAATAAATAAGGAACTTTTATATTATTACTAGACTTTCCGCGCGCCTTCTCCCACGTAAATATCTAATTACACAGACAAATTGGACCATAAAAAATAGCCTATATAATCCTTCACGTTATACATTCCCCCGCTTTTTCCACATTTTCCTCTATTTCTTAGCTCCCATTAGTCTCAGCGTGATAAAATATATAAAATGGGCTGTCTAACACTGAAATAATTGTTCAAATTGGACCAGCAGTTCCTGAGATAAGAGCGTTCAAACAAACAAACTCTTCCGCTTTGTAATATAATATGATGACATTAGTTAGGGTCTAATCACACAGAACACTTATTCAGCTTTGTTCAGCTTTAATACGATACACTGTAGCACTACTTTGATAATATTAGAAATGAAATTAGAAAATACAATACAACAAATTTTTCGTTAGAAGCTACGAATAATAAAAACTAAGGAATCGTAACTCCCATACTATTACCGTTTTAAATTTGGTTCCTTTTGATCTGTCATGTAACATCAGCCTAGTACCGCTCAAGGTCACCTAAATATTGCAAATGTATTGAAATGTGTACCTAAGGTACACTTTTTTGACAAGTATTGTGGAGCATATTTTTTGACGGAGTTACTTTTCCTTAGTTTTTATTATTCGTAGGTTAGAAGCTTATCTTCAGTTTTGTTTTTAGTTTTTCGTAGTGCTAACTGCTAAAAATAAATGGATTATAGGTACTGCTACTTCACGTTATCTACGTATGAAATAGTTGTTAATTTATTACGCCTATCTAAATTACGGAGAGGAAGTCTGTAATCTTTAATACAAATATGTAGCGTTTGTATTATTCAATTTAATATTTTTGTCCTAATGGTCGACATTATCTGAATCTGGAAACATTTCATCGATAAAAAAGACAGTTTTACATCACTAGTATTAGTTCCAAATACTCCCACTACTGCTATCAGCGCCAATACGGCGACATGATGGCGACTTTCAAACGTCATTTTTACGTCAAATTTAGTTCCTATCCCTAATAATGGGGGAGCTGATTCCGCTTCAAATAGGCACAAAAAATAGCTGTCATTTCAAAGGGTATCATCAGTCCAGCGTACTTGTATAATAGAGGTCAGTGTTATACACCGATATAAGGCTCTCTCCAGTGTATACTGTCTATACACCAGGGCTTCAAATACCGGTATTTTTTTTTGAGTACCTCAATGGAAATGTCAGTACGAAATCGATAATTTCGATTGCAATTCCTTTACGAAGTGATTCGATATTTTTAAATTATCGATTAATTTTTGTTAGGTAACTTCTCTACTATTGTCAATTATAATGTGTCACGACTCACGCATACGGCATATCATCTTAAAATGCACAAACTATAACAGTACTGTAGGTACATCAAAAAAGAGACGACAAAAATCGAGTCGCCACGTGTTGGTGTGGCTTCTTATGGCCACACTAAACAATAGTTTGTATTGGGATAGCAACCCTCTTGGCAACCCTAAGGCCCCATCCCCACTCGCGCGCAAAACGCGCGCGACGCCGCGAAATTTCCGCGAAACGTGAGTGTGGATCCGGTTTGCATATTTTTCGCACCTCGCGGCTGGTTCCCCGACCGCATCCCCACTCGCGCGCGAACCGTGCGCGACGCCGCGGCGCCGCGAAATTCCTGCGAAGCATGAGTGAGAGATCCGATTCGCATATGTTTCGCACTTCGCGGCCCGTTCCCCGATTGTTGTCGGTTTTCTGTCCCGCGACAAAGAGATTTTTTTTAATCCTTATTTTAATAAGGGCTTTTGCCATACAAGACATGCTAGCATTGTTTAGTGAACAGAATATAATTATTAATCCTACTTTATACTTTATATACTTTACTATAAGCTGATGAGATACTAGCTGTTGCCCGCGACTTCGTCCGCGTGGACTTTAGTTTATAGCGCGCGGTGTCAACAAAATTTGTGTCAAAAGCTTTTATAAAAAAACCCTGGTACCCCTTAAATCAATACAGCTGTGCAGTGTGCACACAATAAGTATTTCATTTTTTTATATTAAACTTTATATTTTATGCCAAATTTTAAAGCTTATTTAGCCCCCCCAATTACACAACTTTACCCATAAACTATTTATCATTGATAGGTTTAAGGTTACGTCACTGCACAGTTACGTAACCTTAAACCATACACTAAAATGTTCATTGCATCGATATATTTCTGGATTTTTTATAATATTATACATAAAATATATTTAAGTAAAAAATAAAACGCCATCTGTTTTCATATATTAGAATTAAAATGTTGATTGCATTGATATATTTTCTGGATGGAATATAGGCCAACACGGTACACTCGAACTCCTTTATTTTAGAGCGCCATCTGTTGTCAACTTCTCACATATAGGTATTAGAAATGCAGTAGGAGTTCTATAAGATAAGATAGATTGATTATTATTATACCAAGTGATTATATTATGAAACATAATATTCTAACGTATTAAAAACTATAAACAAAAACATACTATATAACTAATAAGTATGATTCGACGACCTCTGTGGCTCAGTGGTGAGCACGTTGGTAGCTCAAGCCGGGGGTCGCGGGTTCGAATCCCGCCGACGGAACAAAAAGTTTTCAATGTTCCCGGGTCTGGATGTGTATTAAATATGTGTATGATATAATAAAAATCTTAAATATATGTATAGTACAAAAGTATTAAATATATTTCCGTTGTCTGGTACCTGTAAAACAAGTTCTTTAGGTACTTAGCACGGGGCCAGACTGACGTGGTGTGAAGCGTCCACATCCAATCGATATTTTCATGGAAATAAGATATTTTCCCACATCAAAATGTAGCCTATGTCCTTTCTCAGACTCTAGAATAACTGTGTACAAAATTTCATTGCAATCGGTTCAGTAGTTTTGGCGTGAAAGCGAGACAGACAGACAGACAGACAGAGATACTTTCGCATTTATAATATTAGTATGGATGGATATTAGTATGGATTTACGTTATCTATATATATATATATATATATATATATATATATATATATATATATATATATATATATATATATATATATATATATATATAAAACTCAAAGGTGACCGACTTTCTGACATAGTGATCTATTGGGCTTGGAATTTATTAAAATCCTTTCTTAGCGGAGGCATCCGCTAAGAAAGGATTTTGATAAATTCCAAGCCCAAGGGGTTCAAATAGGGGATGAAAGTTTGTATATAATAATACTTCTTAACGAGAGCGAAGCCGCGGGCAAAAGCTCGTAATATTATAAAGGCGAAAGTTTGTTTGGATGTATGGATGTTTGTTACTCTTTCACGCAAAAACTACTGAATGTATCTTAATGAAACTTTACAATAATATAGCTTAAACATCAGAATAACACATAGGCTACAATTTTAACTGACTTTCAAAATGGGGGAGGTGTTATGTTCGTTTTTTTATATTCAACGATTACTCCGCCGTTTGTGAACCGATTTTCAAAATTTTTCTTTTGGCGTACAGAGTATCATCCGAATTTGGTACTATACTCACAAAAGTGGTGATCTGATGCTGGGAGCCATGACTAATCGAGGGAACTCCTTAAAATTTATATCGAAACATGTGGTGACTTCGGTTTCGTGGGAAGTAGTCTAAGCATATGCAATCAACAAGTAAGATTTTGCACCAAGGTACACCATGATTAGATTGGGAAAGTGCTGAGAGAACTCCTTTGCATTGCTTTAAGAACGGAAAGCATATGCTACTATGCAAATTTGAAATTACATTCATCATCACTACCATATTATACCTTATAAGCTAAATGCATCCTATGATTATGAGCCTATTATGACCCATTGGTACTTTTCATAGTCATTTAGATCAAGATTCGATTTTGTCAAGCGATTTAAAAAATATTTGTTTGTTTGATTGAACACGTTAATCATAGGAACTATTGGTCCGATAAAAAAAATATTTTAGTGTTAGATAGCTCATTTATCAAAGAAGGCTATAAGCTATTTTATCACGCAAACTAATAGGACCGAAGAAACAGAGGAAATGTGGTTAAAACGGAAAATTATTAGCAAGGGTGGACAAAATTAGTCTGAAATAAAGTTTTATTTATTTATTTATCTCACGAACTACTAAAGCAATTTTGTATGTTATTTGGCACAGATATAGAGTAGACTACGTGAAGAGAGATAAGCTATTTTGTTGCGAAAAAATGTACGATTTCCGTAAAATTCCTAATAATTTACGCGAGCGAAGCCGCATGGGACATCTAGTTTATAATGTAAAGTAAGATAAATTTGGCTCAAGGGCGCAAACTATAGTGCGTCAAGAAAGTGAAGAAATTAAAAAGTGGCAACATTGCGAACATGTCGCGAACTTTGCGAGTGTGGATCAAGTGTGGATCAGAAAATTTGGCAGAATGCGCGATCCGCGGCGCGATGCGCGCCGCGATCCGTGTCGCGCGCGAGTGTGGATCGGCAGTAATTTATGACATTTGTAATAATTTCAACTGGCAACATCAGTATAATTTGACAGCACATTACGAAAACACAAGCGCATAAATGTCTCTCCGCGATATATTTTTGAGAAATGACTTCTACAAATGATGGAAGTAATCTAAAAAGTGGAAAAAAAGATAAGAGATATTACATAGAAAGTTTTCAAGTAAGTGCTTTCTCAATTTTTATGTAAAGATTACAAAATATAACGTGACGCCGTTTCAATAGAGTTCATGATGTCCGCCATATTTGTCTCATATTATACGGTCTTGTTTTTTCTTCATGTTATTATTCTTTACTTTTTGTTTTGCTTTTTCATGATATATTATCACATCAATCACATTCTTTTAAAAATATTTTAATAAATTTAGCAGCTTGCCAAATACATAACACAGAGACATGACCGATCTCTGGAGACACAGGATTCCGTGGATAAATACTTTCGTTCTATTTTTAAAGTATCCTAATGCCGATAGCCCGATATGCAGTAAGTTCTAAGTGGATAAGCTGATATAATATGTCATTGATGATTGAACCATGTTTTGATGATTCAGTCTTAATCAAACATCAGCCATTTGCGTCCACTACACAGTCACGTATTATATCTATACACGTTCTATACATATTATTATTATGTTTCGTTTGCATGCTCATGTGTGAACTTTAGGTAAATTATGCTAGGGGATCTGATGCCAATGTGATTTCAATGCTTTTAAATCTTTTTACATGTCAACTTGCATAAATGATAAGGAATAAAAACGGTAATAAACATAACTAACCATGTGGTGATCTTGACAACTATAAGCACAAAAACTTTAGGATAATGTATATATTCTAATAGTATAGTTCTATTATTAACAAAATGTTGCACTCGCATAACTATTGGAAAATTGATCATGATGCCTACATAGTACATACATACAGCAATTTTTTTACAATAGAATTCAACTGCAAATAAATATAAAATAATAATAATATCTATGGATGCATAATGTTTAGCTCCCAAAAAGATTTAACCCTAAATGTAAGCCAAAATACCTTAATTAAGAACAATAAATATTATAGAAAAGCTTTAGATTGTACACACTACACTCCAAAGCAAACAAACAATTACATAATTTTATTGTTTATTTATTATTAATACAAAGATTGTAGGAATTGCAGAAACAATGGCTTTTCAATTGTTGTGCAGTAGCTGGGTGCCACTTGGGGCTTGATGGGTTAAATTGTAAAGGAAACACAACATTCATTTATTTGTATGAGCAATTTTTTTTTAATGAAATAAGGGGGCAAACGAGCAAACGGGTCAACATGGAAAGCTGGACACTCGCAGCATCAGAAGAACTGCAGGTGTGTTGCCGGCCTTTTAAGAGGGAATAGGGTAATAGGGTAGGGTAGGGAAGGGAATAGGGGAGGGTAGGAAAGGGAATGGGGTAGGGGATTGGGCCTCCGGTAAACTCACTCACTTGGCAAAACACAGCGCAAGTGCTGTTTCATGCCGGTTTTCTGTGAGAATGTGGTATTTCTCCGGTTGAGCCGGCCCATACGTGCCGAAGCACGGCTCTCCCACCTATAAATATTTGTAGCAGCTTTTGATAAGTATTTGTAGCAGCTTTTGATAAGGAGCAGTAACTTTTTATGATACAATAGATATGGTTATTATGATTTCTGAGGCCTCTAATGTCACTGGTTAACTAAAATAAGACAGGGCTCTTTGTATTCTATTCTTGATAAACTCTTACAACCACACCCAGAGTTTTTTTTTAAATAATAACTTATTTTCAGTAAATAAATGTTTACTAATTTCAATATATTCATTAAATTGAATTTAAGTTAAATTTTATTGATGCCACCATACTGGTTTTTAGGGTTTCGTAGCCAAATGGAAAAAAACGTAATCCTTATAGATTCGTCATGTGGGTAAGGCCGCCAGAATTGTCAAATAGTAACACAAAAGATTTTGTGTTACCGTTACACAAAAGTGACACTATTTTTGGATAAAGGTGGTTTCATAATGGTGAAATAAATTACCTACAATTTTTATTTTTTTATTTCTGTAAGACAATTAAAAACAAGATAAAATGTGTGTCTGGGTTGGTTGGTTGACACAGGTGTACAACGTGTAAGTAACTCACAACTTGAAAACCATTACTAAGGCTCATCATTACGAATAACTTTCTGTATGGAAGTAAGAGTGAAATACAGGAAGGCTATGGATAGACAATTGTGGGAGAGTTTAGGGGAGGCCTTTGCCATAAGGCAATCAGAGTTAGTTAAGAAAAATTATTATTTATTTTATTTTATTTTTATTTAACAGTGAAATAGAGAAAAAGCTGTTCCATACTTTTCAAGTGAAGTCAGTTGAAATAAAATACCAATTTTTTCACATTTTCAGTGTTGTTTCCATACAAAAGTCATTTGTGATGATGAGCCCGAGTAGTCGTTTTTAAGCTATGCGTTAATTTAGTTACACATTGTATGGCCGTCCAAATACCACTATGCATTCGGCTTTATAGATAGATTGTGTTGAATATAATATGAATGCAGTGGACATGAAAAAACTTGACATTAGAAATGTTTATTGAAAAAACTTTTTTTAATAAATAAGTTTCATTTTAACATAAAGGAGTCTTGGTTACCGGTGACCAAATGGGGCTTGATGAATTAAATAGCAAACTGCTGAAGCTATGAGATGCAAGTTATGAGATTCTTACATAACAATTTTTTAGTAACCCATTGTCTTTATTCTCAGAGCCTAGAGGCACGCCTCAACGGGCAGGCTTCTACGGAGCAGCGGACGCGGAACGTGTGCGAGGCGTGGCGTCTTGTGCACGGGCTCTGCTCGCACTCCACGCCCGACACGCGCTCACATCTGCTGTCGTGGATACAGCGGAACACGGCGTATGCCATACTACAGGTGACTATAGTAGTGTCAGTCAGCATACATTCAGTCTTGTGCACTACACGAACAGAAGCCCGTGCTTCTGTTCGCACTCCATACTACAGGTGACTTTAGTAGATTTACAGTCAGTCTTGTGCACAGGCTCTGACGGGATGTAAGTGTTGGTCAGTCGTATAGTCAGAGTTGGCGTACATTAACGTGTAGACTTCTACGGAGCAGTCAATCTACAAGAGACTATGCTATTCTTAGCTGTTTTGTATATTGCATTTTTTGTTCAGTTATGTTAAGAAATATATAACATCTAAAATCTAGTCACTTTCTAAGTGTCTAACATACTGAATACAGTATTTATAGCTACAATATATTTCGGTGTCTAAAAATTGACAATTTGTTTATAGGACGAATGGGGTTTACCTGAAAACAAACCACATCATGTCGAACTTGAGAAAGCTATTAACGACTTCATCCTCGAGTGTCATGAGACCGACACACTCCTCGTCTGGGAGACCACATTACTGCGGAGGGCTGTCTGGTACAAGGGCGTCCTGTCTAACCCCTGGGGCCATTCCGTCCTCAAGGCGTTACTGGACCCAAAGAGTACTCAACCAACAGATCAAGAAGGTAAATTAAAATTTTGGTACTAGATTTTTAAAAATCATTTTTTTTTCAAACTTGAAGAGTCTTTGAGAATCAGCAAAACATTTATTCATCATAATATTTTGTACTGCCTTTTTTCACACTGAAAAATCAGTTGGACAGATGACCGACACAAAGGGCGACGCGATCAACTTGTCAGCCATTGTCTGGAGAAGTTTTTTTTTTTTAATGCGGGAGTTGAATTTACGGCATTAACTTTTTTTATTTGTTACAGTAATAGAATGGCTGCGCGAGGAGCGGGCGATGATGTTCGTTACGCGCGTGCGCGTTATGGCGCGCGCGAAGCGACTCTTCGACCTGGCTCTGGTGCTCGTGTCGGCGGTCATGACGCGCGCGCGTGCGCCTGCGCACAGCGACCAGGCTGCACCAGGTATGTCTATAGCTGGCTTCCCACGGCCTGATTTCTCCCAGGTCAGGCCGCGCCAGGACAGACCGACAGGCCACGGGAACCGTCACATCCGATGAGGCCTGTGGTGGCCTGATGTCGCCCGTTCTATCCATCGGAAGTCGGTAAGTTCAATGGCGCGGCGCGGCGTGGCCTGTCGCGGCCTGTACGGGCGCGTCTGCGTCGGTTGTAATCGTTCATCTTATCTGCGGCTGCGCCTGAGCATACACGCAAATGACGGAGTGGACGAACGAACTGATATTCGAGTTTTTAACTCTTTATGAAAATTAACAAGCTTTGGAATAGTTCGTCGCCTCAACATAAAAATAAGAATGATGTCCATGATGCGTGGTTACGCATAAAAGCTAATTTATCAGCTGGAGCTATCCCTATCACGGAGTTAAAAAATTTAATGTCTACCTACAGAAAGTTGAAAACCAAAATTAATGATTCTATAATGATCCTCCGTATCACTGCTCATGTCGGAAATTTGAATGTCAGTCAACAGGCCGACATCTGCCGTGGGAACACTCACGTACAGGCCGTGACAGGCCTACACAGGTGAGGCAGGCCTGTCGCCTAGCGGGTCGTGGGAATCCCCCTTATGACTTTCACTGCCGTACAGCATGAATTACTTAGCTGTAATTAAATGCAGATTTTGACATAATCCCCATACATTATCTGTCAAACTCTTCACTAAATTGAAGCATAATCATGATTAAATGTGTGAGTGCGACCGTCATTTACTTTTAATACTGCTACTCACGTGATAAAAGTATGGTCACATTAGATACCCAAAATGTAAAAGAGGCTTGTCAACTTCTAGTGAAGTAATTCGATTGGTCTGGTGTCTGAAGATGTTAGATACATGTAATTCCAGGTAATACACTAGTTTTGATAAACGAAGCTTACCAAGTCAACTACATTGATGGATAGATAAACTTCTGTGAAAAATAATTAGAACACATACATCTTCATTCTTAATTTTCACACTACTCGAATAACAATATCTTATGGCATAAAACTTCAGAAGCCAGTCATAATAGTTGCATTTAATTTCTAGGCGTTCAAGGAGGGAGTAAAAGTCCAAATTTTGTGGAGACGCTGAGCAGGGAGGCCGGCTTCACAAAGGACGTGTGGGAGCTACTCATGGACATTGAGTTTGTGCTGCTCCACAAACAGGATCAGTCTACTTGTATTGACTTGGTAAGTTGAATACATGCTTGTCATCATAATATGCTTTAGTATAGAATAGGGCCATGTCGCGCGGCCATAATCACGTTTATTGTATGAGCTCCCTGAGACGAGAGAAAGGATAGTAAAGGAGAGAAAAGTAAAAAACAGAAATACATCTTTGCGAACTCCAACCGTCTAGCTATCGATACTAAGGAGATACATTCTGTCATCAACCACCTTATGTGTATCATATTATAATAAAAATCTTAAATATATGTATAGTATAAAAGTATTAAATATATTTCCGTTGTCTGGTACCTGTAACACAAGTCCTTCAGGTACTTAGCACGGGGCCAGACTGACGTAGTGTGAAGCGTCCATAGTATATTATTATGGATAGGACAAAGCAGTGCCAGTTGTATTTTTGATGAGTGTAGGCCACTTTATTTCTGCCGCCCCATGTACAAAATCTGCCACAACCCCTATACTTTCGGCCTATTTATAAATCCAGGGCTGGGACAACGTCATTGGATTAAACTGATCACCTTTTAAGTACAGAGGTTAAAGACGACATAGCAGTAATAAGTATAATTTTTCTTGTTTATAGGCAAAGAAGATTCCCCTAAAAGACGGAAAAAGAATAGTAGAGCGTTTGCGCTTTCGACTCGACAAATCGCCGGCTGATAAGAAGCTGTGGAAGAAGGCTAAAGATGTAGCCATTCTTATTGCCCAGGTATGTGTTAACTTTAAACTTGAGGCAATACAAAAAGGAATAGAGCGAGATGAAACATTACGCATTGTTGTGCAATCTGTTCGCGTTTTACGTCGATATTCTAAAGGTATAAAGTTCTTGCTTTGTTAAATTGGCGATCTCCTTTTCTAAATATCTTATTTTAATACGATATTATACTGTAGACTGATATTTTTACCTTGTTTACTACAGGTGGTGATCACACGATGCATGGTGGTGACGTCATGCGCGGGCGCAGTGCTCGACGCGCTGTCGGGGTGCGCTAGCGCATTGACGCTGCTACTAGACGGTTCGCGTCTGCCGCAGGCCGCCGCCGCGCTCGCCGCGCCCGCTGCCACCGCGGCTCACCTGTATGCGTTTGCGAACGCCATCGCTCATCAGGTAAGAGCCAGTCTACACGGCGCGTTGCGTCAGCGTTGCGTCGACGCAGCGCTGCCGTTGCGTTGTTTTACCAAGGTGTTCACACGAGGCGCTGCGTCGTCGCAACGCACACATGACGGACTGCAGCCCCCGAGATAAAGCGGGAGTGTTGACGTTAAATAACGCTGCGATGACGCAGCGCCCGTGTGGCCGACTATGCGCCGTGTGGACTGGCTCTAACGTCGGATGTGATGGCTGTGTATCCTGCGTTTCTGGTGGCTCTGGCAAAAGCGGAGAAGCAGGAAAGCCTTGTATTTTTAGTAGGTATGCCAGGGGTTCCTACGGCCCCCGGGGGCTACACATACCCCTTTAGCCTTCCCCTGACTGCCGGGGATACATAAGCTCATTTTCCTTACGAGACGAAGAAAAATATCGTCAAATTTATCTTGTGTCTGCTGCAAGTGCATCTATGTCTTACGGACGCACTTTAATAAAGAAGTTCAATTTAATGAACAGTTTGACAAAAAGGTGTATGGAGTTTGTCTTCATCAAATTAATGTAAGTATTTGTTAAATCTCTCTTAGGTGTGGTTTTTAGCCTCGCCTACGTTCAGCGTGTATATTTACGGGTGCGTCGATGTAATTATTTCTTGGGTTTCTCTCACCGCCTCAAAAGTCTGATTGAGTATTTGCAGTAGAGTCTAAGAATCTCCTGACCTAACTAATATCACTAGAATCTATGGTTTGAATTTTATTTAAAGCACTTTTAGGTCTTTTAAACAAGGCAGGATAATTTTTCCACATCAATTTTTCTATATATTAATATAAAATTTGATTGTAATTACAGTGCAAGGACAAAGTCGACAGACAACCATTTGTTTGTGAACTATACGTGCGTGCTATTACTGCTGGCATGAACGAATTGGAGGGACTGAAACTTGAAAAAGATAAGGTAAATATTACAATAATAATTATGTCCAAAAACTGTATACACAGATCGTACAAACGTACGATTTTTCTATAATGACACTAAAGGCCTGTTTCACCACTCCCTTTTAAGTGACGGATAGGCTATCCGCAGCTTATCTGACAGATGGAGTATCTGTCAGATAAGTTGTGGATAGCCTATCCGGAACTTATCAGTAAGTGGTGAAACAGGCCATAGTTTTATTTATACCACTGGATAGCTAAAAAAAAACAATGTAAGGATTATTATAAATATATGTTACTATAAAAATGGTGCTGCAGTTTTAAGAATTTTAAGGAACTATTTTCTTAGTATTATGCAATATTATCTTATATCTTTATAACACTAATGCCTAAATCACACCGGTTTATCATAATTATTGTTCAGACGCGGCAAATTCGCGGCGCATGCTAAACTTATCTTCACGCCAGCGCTCCGCAGGCAAACCACTAGTGTTATGAGACCTTACGTTTAAATTTAATCTGAAAATACTGAATCCAATCTGGTTATCAATAAACAACTAAAATACTCCCTACACGGTAATTCAGCATTACATGCATTTACGTGACAGTATTAATTGTTGCGTGACATGCCGATCGCGAAACGATCATGGGTCCATGTAATGCACATATTGCAGGACGAAAAATTAAAGAACTTGTCAATCAATGTACAGCACGTAGTTTACATGTCATTCGCATCATTCACTACAATAAACGATCATACGTGCATTACAGCACGTAACGCATGTAATGCTGAATTACCGTCTGTGTTTCTTTTCCCTGCCAACCTTTTCCAGTCACGGGACACCCCTAGGTAGTCAGGCACAGTTTTCACGAACCCCATTAATAAAATTAATAGCAAAATAACTGACATACATAATATACTCGCGGATCCCCTGGGGTCCGCGGACCACAGTCTGGGAAGCACTGGTCTAGGCCCTAGGGAGTGCTTAACATCAACGTCTTCCAGGAACCGGAAGTGTGCGCTCTACAGCACACCATCAGCGGGTGGTTCACTCGCCTCGGCGAGGTGCTGTCGTCGAGCGCCCGTCTGCGCTGCGAGTGTCTACTCACCGCGTTCTCGCTCCACCCCTCCGCGACCATGTACGAGCGGGTCGCGGCTCTGCCCCCCATCGCCGCCCCTGAGAAGTCACCTAAGGTACGTGTCTAAAAACACCGTACCCAAAGGGTAAAAACGGGACTCTATTACTGAGACTTCGATGACTCTCCGTCTGTCCGTTTGTCTGTCTCCAGACTGTATCTCAAGAACGGTGATAGCTAGAGAGTTGAAATTTTCACAGATTATGTATATCTGTTGTCGGTATAACAACAAATACTAAAAACAAAATAAATTAAATATTTAAGGGGGGCTCCCATACAACAAACGTGATTATTTTGGCTTTTTTGCTCGTTATCTATTGATAACGAGCAACCTACCTGTTTCCATTATTATGGAAACAGGTAGGCACTTGAAATTTTTAAATATGCCCTAATTATATTAAAATAAAATAAAAATTTAAGGGGGGCTCCCATACACAAAATATATATATTTTTTTGCTTTTTTTTGCTCTTAAATAGTACGGAACCCTCCGTGCGCGAGTCCGACTCTTAATTGGACAATTTTGTTGTAATAAATAACCTGGGGCTCGCTTCTCATTCGTCGTATGTCGTTTCGATCTCTCGGACGTGGGACATATTATGCGCATGAGATAGCCTGCGATCGAAATGATATTCGATGCTTGAAAATCAGACCCCAGCTGGCGCATGAATAGTATATACGGTATGCAAAAGACTGAAATTTACTTTAACTACTTCATATCAGCTGTTAATTTTTAATCTGTAACTTATGGTTTTCTAGGGGCCTGTTTCACCACTTTCTGATAAAGTGCCTAATAGGCTATTCACAACTTTTTTGACAGATTCTCCATACTTGATCTGTCAAGTTAATTGGTAGATAGCCTTATCAGGAAGTGGTGAAACAGGCCCTTAGTTTTCACTGTGATTGTTAAAATCATGGCGGAATTTTTCAGCGAGAATCAACGGAGGTGACCTCTGAGTTTGGTAGTTGGGCCACAGACAGTCGTACGTCGTCAAATTTCGTCAAAACCTCTGAAACACTCAACTTAAAACAAACACAAAAACAGACGAATATACTGTCTTCATCAATGTTTGACACCGAGTGTGGTGCTTTGGGCCTAAAAACAGAGCTCTGTGAGGATTTAGCTGTCCTACTCTCTGGACCCAGAGTCAAAACTCTATCGTGGGATATGGACAGGTAATAATAACATTGAACTTGAAAATATATAATTCTGATTACTTAATTATTCTTTATTGTATGGTACTTTAGGAAAATTAGAAATATTAAATTTTTGATTATAGTGAGAAGTTTTCGGAGTTATACAATGTCAGATGATCTAATTTTCTTATGTTTTTTATTTATTTCCTATTTATTGCACATACAAATGTTTTACATGAAATATGCACAGAAGAAAGACGACACAAGGTACTGCTTATCTCTAACAGAAATTTCTTCCAGCAGTCCTACGAAGAGAAATGCGATGGAAAATATTATAGAAACCTACATAATTATGTTATTGTAAAATAAGAGTTAACAATACTAGAAATACAATTCTAAATATATACCTATGTGTTACAGAGATACATTACTTGAGAATTGCCGTGTGTACATGGAAAGAACCCAAGAGGGCACTCGAGCTCTCACAACGGAACTTAGATACCTGAATTTGGACCCTAAAACCTATGACCATTTACCCGAAGAAGAGGACGATGAAGATAATTACTATGGTATAGAAAAAGGTATGTAGTGTTTTTTTAAACGTTTTAATTAAGTATGTCTTTGTGGATTGATTATTTTTAAACTTCAATTTTGTCAAGTAACCATGTATACCGTAAAATATAACGTTAAGCGAATGGGCTTTATAAATTTGAACCAAACCATTGATTATACGAGGGGTGATCCAAAAGTAATGATAATCAATAATAAACACAATGAATAAAATAGAAAAATAAATTTATTTCTCAACATAGTCTCCAAGCAAGTCTATACATTTAGTCCATCTCTTTTCCAAACCTAAAATTCCCTTAGAAAAAAAATCTTTATCTTGACTCTCAAAAAAGTCCTCAACCGCGGCCATCACGTCGCTATCATCGTCAAATTTCTTGCCTCGGAGGTGTTCCTTGAGTCGTGGAAAGAGATAGAAGTCACTGGGGGCTAGATCTGGTGAATAGGGGGGGTGTTCCACCAGCTCAAAGCCCGCTTCCTGAATGGCAGTCATGGCAATTGCAGCTTTGTGAGCCGGTGCGTTGTCTTGATGGAACAGTACTCCAGCCCGCAGTTTGCCTCGCCTTTTCTCCTTAATAGCCTCCCGCAATCTTCTTATTTGTTCTGCATAGTAGGAGCCTGTAATAGTGGCCCCCTTTTCCAAGTAGTCCACCATGATTATTCCTTCAGCGTCCCAAAAAACAGACGCCATAACCTTCCCTGCTGAGCTTGACACTTTGAATTTCTTCGGCGTCGGTTCATCGGATCGTTTCCATGTCATTGATTGTTGTTTTGTTTCAGGATCAAAATGGTGGACCCAGGTCTCGTCCATGGTCACAAAACGTGACAAAAAATTATCCTTGTCTGCCTTGAACTTTTCGAGATTTGCTCTTGACATGTCGACTCGTTTCTTCTTTTGCTCGTCGTTTAACATTTTCGGTACCCAACGCGCGGAGACCTTTCTCATATGCAATTCGTTTGCAAGGATTCTTTGAATGTTGCCCTATGAGAGCCCTGTGACCTCAGCTACATGCCTGATAGTCACTCTTCGATCTTCCAATACAACTTCTTCAACTTTTTTCACATTTTCTTCAGTGAGGGACGTCGATGGGCGTCCTTCGCGGTGTTCGTCTTCCGTCGATGTTCTTCCCAGCTTAAACTCCTTAGCCCAGCGTGCAACTGTGGAATATGGAGGAGAAGAGTCCCCTAATGTTTCCACCAAGTCGCTGTGTATGTCTTTGGTAGACATTTTTTTCAAGCAGAGGTATTTAATGACAGCTCTGATTTCGTGTTTTTCCATTTTGATGTTCACTCCTTGACAGTCCGTATTCAAATGAATGTAGCTCCCGGGAATCGTGGCCTATTTATATGATTTTTTTTTCCTGAACTAGTGGGTAACTGACAAAGTGACTGATATTTTTTTTGTATTTTTGTGTGCACTAGATATAACTGATTATCATTACTTTTGGATCACCCCTCGTATAACAGAAATCTATACTAATATTATAATTCTGCAGAGTTTGTTTGTTTGTTTGAACGCGCTAGTCTCAGGAACTACTGGTCCGATTTGAAAAATTCTTTTACTGTTGGATAGCCCATTGATCGAGCAAGGCTATAGGCTACATTTTATCACGCTAAGACTAATAGGAGCGAAGAAATAGAGGAAAATGTAGAAAAAACGGGGGAAATTGTATGAAATGGCTTATTTGAACGCGCTAATCTCAGGTACTACTGGTCCGATTTGAAAAATTATTTCAGTGTTAGATAGCCCATTGATTGAGGAAGGCTATAGGCTATATTTTATTACGCTAAGACTAATAGTAGCGTAAAAATCGGGGGAAATTATATGAAAGGGCTTATTTGAACGCGCTAATCTCAGGAACTATTGGTCCGATTTGAAAAAATATTTTAGTGTTAGATAGCCTATTTATTAAGAAAGGCTATAGGCTATATTTTAGCTCGCTAAGACTAATAGGAGCTAAGAAATAGAGGAAAATGTGGAAAAAACGTGGGAAATTATATGAAAGGGCTTATTTGAACGCGCTAATCTCAGGAACTACTGGTCCGATTTGAAAAATTCTTTCAGTGTTAGATAGCCCATTTATTGAGGAAGGCTATATTTTATCACGCTAAGACTAATAGGACCAAATAAATAGAGGAAAATGTGGAAAAAACGGAGGGAAATTATTTGAAATTGTTTATTATCTTAAGAACTACTGGAGAAATTTTTATGTTATTTGACAAACATGAAGAATAGACCACGTGAAGGGACAGAGGTTATTTTTTGCGGAAAAATGTACGGTTGCGTGAAATTCCTAAATTACGCGAGCAAAGCCACGCGGAACATCTATATATAATAAAATCGTAGGAAAGTCAATTCTGTATATTGAATATTTTTGTACCATAAATAATACTTGGGATGTGATCTACTATGCTAACGCGGACGAAGTCGCGGGCAACAGCTAGTATAAATAATAAATGTTTTGTTTAATAGGTTATGAGGTAGAATTAGAATACGAGGACATTTGGTCAGACAATAATATCGAGTATGCGGAAGGATGTGAAAGCGCATGTTCTATCAGCACAGTCGACTCTACAAAAAACTCCACCAAACCAAAAGGTAGGAAAAATCCTGCAAAATTTTCTGAAGATGAAAGTGATCCGTTGTCTTTGGATGCGGATCCTAATTATGTCCAAAGCACAACAGAGAACAAGAAGAAGACAGTTAAAAAGCAGAATGATGTGACCAAGAAAAAATCCAAGCCCAAAAATGTAAATGACCCAGAATCTAAAAAATTAAGTGAAAGTGACCAAGAGAAAGAGTTACTAAAGAAACAAAAAAGAAAAGAAAGAAGGGATCGTAAAAAGAGAGAAAAAATGGAAATGCTATTAAAACAAGAATTACTAATAGGAAGGGATGATAATACATCTAATCCTACTGGTACCAATATTGTAAGTGCTGGAGTAGAACCAGTAAAAGAAAGACGAAAACAAAAGACTACTGGAAGAACTCAGCATGTATCTGCTACTGACAGTGATTACGACAGCCAAGGAAAATCTTCCATGGCATCTATTAATTCCGAAGGAAACGATAATACTGATGTCTTATTTGGTGGCTTATTCTCAATGGGCGATGTTGGGTCGCTTGAAAAGACTACGTCTAACAATGTAAATTCCACACATGACACAAATAGTCATCGTAGTATAATAATGAAACAAACCGATACACAAGATTACGTGAAAGATAAATTAAAAAACCTTCTTCAATTTAGACAACAAAGCAATCAAGTAGAAAAAGCACATAGTGCATCAAAAATTAATATTGTTTGGCGAGAAGGCGTCCAGTCGCAAATTCAAGATGCCTCACCAAGAAGTATCATTTGCAAGACCGCTGAGCCTGAAAATTTGGGCAACAACTTGAAACGTTCGGAAAAAAATATTGGTATGGATGCTTCTAAAAGAAATGTACCTGCTAATAATGCTCCTAAAAAGACTCACGTTGCTCCTAGTCGAAAAAAAAATCAAGCACGAGCCCAGGCAGCTAAACCTGGTTTACTTATCTCTGATCCACATCAATTACAATTTCAAGAATTTTTAAAGCGTCATAACATTCCAATCACAAACAATGCAAATAAACAACACCCACCAACCACTTCTAAAGAACCACAATCTCAACTTGCGCAAAGAAATCCAGTGTTAACAG
Organism: Aricia agestis; assembly: GCF_905147365.1. Taxonomy (NCBI): domain Eukaryota; kingdom Metazoa; phylum Arthropoda; class Insecta; order Lepidoptera; family Lycaenidae; genus Aricia; species Aricia agestis. The sequence continues at coordinate 11,468,070 of NC_056424.1, forward strand.
GTTTGATTCAACAAATGCCAGAACTACATCAACATGTGAATTCAGTAAAAGATATAAATAAAGCGCCAAGTAACTGTTTAGTTAATTCAGAAGTGCAAAAATTGCAACAGCAGAATTTATCAATGTTCGAGAATAAGAAAAACCTACCTCAAAAATGTGGAGTGGATAATGCACCGAATACTTTTTCTCGTTTAAGTTATATGCATAAAAACAAACAAGCAGATATTAAATACAAACAATTAAATGAACAAATGAAAACACCTATATCCAAAATTATTGATAATGATTCCTTAGTGAAAATTAAAAATTTGCAAGCTAAAGGTGAAATATGTATATCTAAAGCCCTCAAACGAAATACCATAGCCATAAGCAGAGAAAATCCCCCTCCATTGATTAAACAAGGAGAACGTATTCCTAATCCGCTAACTACAGCAGCTGTACAGCCTAAAGATTTGAGATTGAATATAGTAAACGTTTCAAAGGCTACGAAAGAAATTTTTGAAAATAAAGTTATAATCAAAAAGCAACAAAAGGCGACGACACCTGTTGATCTACAATGTCTTATCCATGAGAGAAATTTAGACGTTGGTAGTAATTGGAAAAGTCAGTATCCTAACACAGTTATTGAAAAGTCTACTGATAAAGCACCAATTAATGTAGGTAATATATCAAATGAAGTCAAAGTAGTGGTGCTTGGAGTTGAAAGTGACGAGCCTATAAACAAGATAGCACATGAAAATAAGACAAAAGTTGTTGTATCACACTCAGCTCAATACAACAACAAAGATGACATTAAAGTGACACCAAATATAGGAGCTCAATTGGAAAACTCTGAAGATTGGAAGTATGTGATGAATAAACTGATATCTCTAAAGTCGGAGAAGAAAGGCGTAGATGCTCTTGAAATGGCACTGAACAGAAATTCAAGTATCAAAGGAAATGCAGAAATCTTTCGTCACTTGCCTAAGAATACTGCCAATTCCAAAAGTATTAATTATCAAGAACACAACAAAATGTCTTCTAACCAGAAAGGGCGGACAAGTGTTGTTGATACAAAACCAAACTTAATAAAAAATGCAATCGTAATAAAGACCGATCAGCCTAATATAAAAAAAGTTGTAAAAAAGAGTATACCGAAGCATATTGATCCAACAAAATCATTGACCAATACTAATACGTTAAAAACTAACAACGTAATAATGCCATCTATGCCTAATTCTGACTATGACCAGCTTGATGATTTAATAGACGACGAATTAAGACAAGAAATAGAGGAAAGTTCTCCATTGACCTCAGAAGTAGACATTGTGTATGGACCAGCCCGTGTAAGAACAGCAACGTCCGACAAGGAGAAATTAGCTGAAAATAAAAGTAGTCAAGAAATAAAGTCAGTACACTCAAGCTTTGCAAATTATAATATGGAACAATCTACAAGACAATCTTCTATAGAAAGCGTATCAAATCCTGCAACTAGGACATGTTCAGTGATAAAAGAAAACTCACATGGTCCAAGTGTAAAGCCAAAATTACATATTATTTCGGATCAAATTCTACCTCCTTATACAAAATCTTCTGGCTCTAAAACAGAGAAATATAGTACTGAAAGTAATGAAAGTCGGTCGTCAGTTGTCGCCATGCGGCCATTATCAAATTCACAAAAAGTGTCATGTGGTGTACCCAATAACAATATAAGTGTTATTACGAGTCCAATAAATATAGTACATCCTGCTAATGTTATTTTAAGGAATGTATCTAATACAAACCATGTTCAAAATCTTATGCTTATAACTCCGACAAACATCATACCCGCTTCTACTCTTCGGGCTCCAATAGTTGAACAACCGAAGGTTTTAAATGTAACTAATCAAACGGCTTATGTATTGAATACATCATTATTTAGTTCACCTGAAACCGTGCAGGTTGGTAGTCCTAGTATGGATAGTGTACGTACTGATTTGCCGAAACCGAACCACCAACAATGTCGCAGTGACTTGTTAAAATCTAACGGTTCTAAAAAACATGAGCATGCAAATGCAATAACAGAAGTAATAAGACAATCAAATTTAGAGAGTCATGCAAATATAGGCACAAACAGGCTAAAAGGTGAGGAATTAATTAAATCTCACTCGATTAATCAGACTGTTGCGCAACATAGTGACGAGAGATTGAAAATTAATTTAAAAGAAGGACATGCTCTTCTGATCAGCACGAATCGGATAAAAGACAGTAATATAAGCAACATGAATCTTCCCTTTTTTGAAAACCAATTTCAACATCCCGACGAAACATCAAACATCAAAAATCATTCTAATACAGAAAAAAAGAGTTATTTAAAGAGCGAATTACATCAAAATTTAGCGGATCTACCTAATATTGTGAGCGATCAAATAATGTATAAAGAATCAAAATGTGAAGATATTTCTAGTAATTGTGTTAAAAGAGTTGAAATTCAAAGTAATGTTATTGAATTTAATACGAAGATTTATAATAAACAAAAAGTGAGGAGCCCATCCATTTTAAGCGAAAACTATGATCAAATTATGGATACAGAATTTAGTACAGACATGAAAGATGAAGTTGCCAAAACGGGAACGCTTGAATATAAAAATACTAAAGAGGCAAGTCCGTCTATTTTGAATGATAGTTTTGACAGAATTGTGAATACCGAGCTTACTACAGACACGAAAGGTGAACTTGCCAAAACAGAAATAGATGAAAATAAAAAGATCGCGAAAATAAAAAGTCCGTCTATTCTAAGCAATAGTTGTAACCAAATTAAGAATACAGAATTTACTACAGACATGGCAGATGAAATATACAAAACGGAAACAAATAACAGTGAAAAAGAGAAAGGCAAAAGTCTGTTTCTTTTAAGCGATAGTTGTAAACAAATTATGGATCAAAATTTTATTACAACCGTGAAAAATAAATCTGACATACCAAAAAAGGACGATGAAAACAGTACTGACCTCAGACAATCTTATAATGAAAATGACTTGAAGGATTGTTTCGAAAAGTCATTAGATATAGATATCAGTAGTAAACACGACAAGCAAACGAAGCTTAAAAAGGTTATCTGTGATCCAAAGGTGGTCAACATTTTAAATGAAGCTACTGAATCAGATCTTAATGTGGTAACCAATAAAACTTTAGAAATCGAAAATTATTTAGTCACTGAAATGCCAAAATCTTATGGTCCCGATTTACCTCAGGATATTCACGAACCTATTATGACTTTAGCAGTATATATACCACAGAAAAAAACAGTTGATTTGTCAACTATCGATAATATGTCTACCAAATTTTGCAAGAGAAAAGATCTGTCTCGAGTTCAAGAATATGAGCTAAGTAAGGCCAGCGAGATAGTAGAAAACAAGAAAAGCTTAAACAATAAACATCCTCAAGATCATAAAAGTCGCTCTGATATAGAAAGGCTACGGAGAAAACGGCTATCCATTATACACAGAGAAATTAACCATTACATTCCATCTGAGCCCATAGCTCTTATGTATGCTCCAATTCAAATTGAAAAAAGAACTAATAATGATGAGATAACACAACCTAAAACTTCTAGTCAAAATAATCTGATTGATAAAAAAGAAGAAAGACTGAAATTGGATAATGAAAGTAATGCAAAAGTAAGTGTTACAAACTCTGAAGTAGTGCAGCTAAACAGCGAATGCTGTATAAAGAAAAGTGATAATATACCTACTAGACGCTTGCGCTCTTCTCATTTATTTCGAACTAAAGAATGTACAACACTGGACGATTCAAACAATAGTCTTCCTGATTCAGAACTACAAACTAATTCCAATAACGTAAGTGAGGCAAAGAAAACTGCATCAAAACGGATCTCGGAAAGTAGCTTATCGTCGGATAGCTTTGTCACGAGAGAAAAGAACAATGAATTACTCGATAATACGCACAATATCGATGCCAATAAAAAACTAAAAGAAAATACAGACAGATTAGAGCACGTTACTGCTAATTCAAAATCTGTAAATTGTGCAGCAGACACAATAGACTTAACAGACACCGAGCCAATTAAAGAATTAAATTTAAAAAATGTATCGGTTTGTGGCTTATTGAATAGTGGACCTGTGACGACTTCAATTCCAAAAATTCGCCAACAAGTGCATAAGCCTTCCAAGGATATCCGCAAAACAAGTTTAAGAAAAGAGGTTACAGTAACTGATATTAAGGAATTGCCGTCGCCTACTGGCGATGTTATGAAAAAAATATTAAGAATTAAACTATCGAACGGAAATGTTTTCCGTGCAACAGTTTCTGGCAATTTAAAAGTGGATATAAAAACAATTCTATCAGAACCATCAATAAAGTCAATATTAAGTACAAATATTCTTAACAGTAGAAGTTGTACTGTGAATGTAAAACATTTTATAGATTCTAATAATGTTCCTAATAAGAATATACTTATCTCTAGAGTCGTCAAAAAATCTAATCATAACAGTACAGAAATAATAGAGTTAAGTGATGATGAAGATGAAAATATTTATTATTTTAAAACTGAATTTGGAACATATAAGACAAAGTCAGTAGATTCAAAGGCTTATGAAAAACACCAAAATAAATTCTTGGATAAATGTACTGTAAAATTACCAAAGATTGATAAGAACATGACATTATATGGCTTGACCGCACAAAACATTGTATTACAAAACGAGGATGTTAGTATAAGCAAAATTAGTGACGTGACGAACTCTTGTGAAAATAGTAACTATAAAATAATAGATTCTTCCGAAAAAACGAATATCACGGAGAAAAATGAAATAAATTCTGAAACACCCTCCTTAAAAACTGAAAATATATTGGCTAACCTGAAAGACCTGCAATCAACACTTTTGAAATCACAAATAGTACAATTGCATAACGATTGCTGTGTTAATTTAGCCAGATGTGATCAAGAAATGAAATTAAGAGATTGTGGCTTTAATTCTGCTAACCCATTTGACGAGCCAAAAGGATCAGGAGATACTCTATTAAGTGAAGAAAATGTACCTGATAAAACGAGTAATTCGTTCTCCTTATCATCGGATACACAAATAAAAGATGAAAAATATGGTGATATTCTACGAAGTTTTGACCTCATCCCTTGCAATTCTGATTGGATATCAGGCACAAAACCAACAATTCACAGTTTCGAACTATTGCAACAGAAATATTTAAAATCGATGTATGATGTTCAAACTGAATGTTATAATCTAAAAAAATCTAGTAGTAGTGATACGTTGTCCAATTTGTCAGATACAGACTGCAATGACAAAAGTGCATTGAGACCAGATTCGCCGTCCATTATTGCCGATTTTGAGTCTAAAGCAAGACATAATAGTTATACATTTGTCCAAAGCTTTTGCAATTCTGATTGGATGTTATATACAAAAGCTACAATTCACAGTTTGGAAGTAAGGCACCAGCAATATATAAAAGCAGAACCTATTTTACAAGTGAATTCTGATATCAATTTAGATAGTTCTACGGATTGTGACAGTGATTTAGAACTTGATGGTGTAAGACAAGAAATTGAAGAACTCAAAATTTCATTTCAAGTACCTTCCCTATTTAATCTTGTGTACACGTTAATTACAAGTAATGTCGATGTATTAGAAAGGTACTTAACTCAAAAAGATAAAAATTGCCATATCTTTAACAGCCCAACACATACCTTGAAAAGAAAGCTTAATACGTCCGATACAAGAAATAATAGTAAAATATTCAAGAATGATTCAAACGTTTTTGAGAAACAAGTCAGCCGTAAAAGTAAACATACATCAATAATACTAGATCACCCAACATTTGTCGATGAAGCTGCGACCCAGCATTATGTCCTTGAAGCCACGGCAAGAAATGGAAATGTGAAGGATATTAGCGCAGATCATGCTGAAAGTGTTGATAAAGTATCATCGTTCCCCAAGATTTTATGGCATGGAGACTCTAGCAATAACGATAATAATGATACCTGCGAAAAAAATAATAGTATTTCAGAAGTACGAGTTACTAAAGAAAATAGGCAAATGCATAATAATACTATCTTAGAAGAAACGCAAACATATCCAATCAAGAGTAATTGTAATAAGATTCAACTCATACTTAATGATCAAGAAAAGAAAAATTCTATGAAAAATCTAGAAAAGAAAGTAACACCAATACAAGAGTTTGAAAAAATAATAATATTAGATAATAAAATAAATGTTTCAAACGACAGGTTCAATGAAGCACATAGCAATAATATTATGTCTGTCTTTAAGGCTCCATGTGCCACAGAACTTAGTAAGGATGATAGCAGCTATAAATGCGAAGAAAATGAAAGCAATCTAGAGGCACTAGTTAACAAAAAAGAAAATGTTACAATCATTCAGACCTCTATAAACTCGCAAACATTAAAAATTAAAAATAACAGTAATACCAAATTTGAATGCAATGATCAAGAATCTAATAGTGCTATTAAATATATTGAAAGTAATAAAAGTTCAAAAGATTGCATAACAAATTCAGTGAATATGTTCGAAAGTAACTCAAACGTTGCTGACAATGCTGATGAGAATGAGGACATAAATAAAGACATCAATATTAATAACGCAGTTGATGATCAAATACGCGCTGCAGAAGTAGATTTTGAAATTGAAAAAAATGAAAGTAATGAACATACCGATCCAAAAGTTTTTGAAATCCCCAATCAAGGTATGTCCAATTCCATGCTGTTAATGGATAGTAAAAAGGACGACGAAATAAAGTTACAATATAATCAAGATATTTTACAAGAAGTTGTGACAAATGCTAATGTTAATAACGCAGTTCATCGAATATGCGCTACAGAAGTAGATTTTGAAATTAAAAAAAATGAAAGTAAAGAACATACCTATCCAAAAGTTTTTGAAATCCTCAATCAAGGTATGTTAAATTCCATGCCATTAATTGACAGCAAAAAGGACGACGAAATAAAGTTAGAAAATAATCAATATATTTTACATGAAGTTGTGACAAATGCTAATGCTTTTTCAGAGAAATTAGTACAGGGAAGTGAAAATAACGAAAAAAATGTCGACAATGGAAGCACTAATGACACCATCATTAATGAAACTTCTGAAAATGAAGATGCTTCCGTAGGAAATAATACTATTAAACTCGAAGATGAAGAGAACTTATTTTGTGCTACAGAAGATACGTTAAACTATAAAAAACAAAAAATTTCAGAAAAATCATTAGTTACCACCGACGTAGAACTTTCTTCTAAAAAACTACCAAAGTCCAGTAAATGTGAGAATGTTACTACTTTTGAAACCACACTAGCGTGTCCTACAAAGGGTAATACTACTAAAATAGATACAAATATTGGTCAAATAGACCTGTCTAAAGCTCCAGAGGATGATAATATATTAAATGAAGACCAAAGTCAACTTAAATCATTAGAAATTAATAATTTCGAAGTAAATATAATAGAAGATGTGCAAGAGTGTAAAACATCTATTCAGGATCTTAGTCCAAACAAGTCAAATGAAGTTGTTAACGGTAATGTAAGATTGAATTCTACTGAGCTCTCCGTGACTCCATCCTTTTCTCTTGAATGTGAGCAAAATAATCAAGAAAATCAATTACAAACAATCAATAAAGACGAAAGTACATCGAGCATTTCTGAAAATGTTGTTGAAAAGAATAAGAGACAAAAAAATGAAAATGACAGTGTTACACTAATTTACAAGGGAAATTCAAATGTTGTACTAAAAGGTTCCCCATATGTAGACCCTGTCGTTGGAACATGCTACATTTTTCCATTATCAAGTAGTAGCTGCAATAGAAGAGAATTAACTAGTCTTAACGCTAACCAAACCGTTAATATGATTAAGGCGTTAAAAAAGAAATCGATTAATGAAATTGATGATACAATAGACCAATCCAACTTTTCTTTAATTATACCCAAAATGACTTATTCAAGACCCAATAATGCCAATATACGACAATTGAAGCGTAAAAGTGATACGAAAAATGATTGTAAACTTCAAAAGAAGTACAGGAAAGGCAAAAATATTGACACATGTAAGCAGACATCTCAAATTTACGCTAAGATAGCATATACCAGTGAATATAAGCGATTGTTAGAGTACTATACCACTATAAAATTTTCTTACTCTAGACCTTTTCATAAAAATTCTATAGATCCTGGAAGATTGTTACAAAATTGGCCAATTCAAGATCGTAATTGTGATAATGATTCAACTGTACCGCCGCTTGAAGAGTGTGAGAAATTAATATTTCATGATATTAATAAAGAAAATAAAGCATACTTTGATCCTTTACAACAAACGTTAGCAGAAGAAATAGCTATGGAATACAATAATGAAAAGGAATGTCCCCAGTTTGATCAGACTGAAGATTCTAATTTTAATATGGGTTTTGGTGAGGGGTCCGACAGAGTCATACAAAATTTGGCAAATGGAATATTTTATACCTCAAAATTTTCGGCTGCGACTCTGTCGGACGTAAAACTACCTCAGCCGTATTTTACGACCAGAGATAAAATACAAAATGTACCTCAAATTATTAAAAAGACGAATGACGAGGAATTGGCTATCATGAAGCGATGTATTTCATTTATACAGCTACGCGATAAAGTAAAAGATTTCTTTAAGAGAAGCGCATGCGAGTTACATTGCAATTGGAACGTGGCAAATAGATCCAGTAAAAAATTTCTATATGAGTTAACCAGCCCACAGTTCCTTGATCCACCGACCCACGAAATGGTAGTAAATGTAGTTCAAGTTGGACAGTTGCCTGTAAGTGCTTCTGCACAAAATCCAGTTACCTGTGATCCCAGAGTGACACATGTTTCCAATGCAAGTCCTCCCCAATGCTCTGCAGAAAATAGTCCAGACAGCGATCAAAATACTAGTAAGACTGAATATACTGAACTTACTACTGCGGATCTTAGTTTACCATTGGTGCAGGAATACCAACACAGCAGTCAAGTAATTATGAGTTCTCAAAGTCAGTTAAGTGTCCCTGAAGCTTCAAAAGTATCAATTGATGCTAATTGCGAAAACAAAGTTGAGGCCGAGAACGACAATACAGAAGAAAGTAACAATTTCTTACCTGACCATAAGAGTGTATCTAATATATCATACGCTTATAACCCCGAAAATGACTCCTTCAAATCCGGAAATAATTCCTATAGGTCTGTAAATGAGTCATATAAGTCTGATAATGATTCTTACAAATCGGATAGTTATCATAAACCAGAATTTTTTTTATGTAAACCTGACAACAACGCTTTACTATCAGAAAATTCAAGAACATTAGATGCCGAATCACAAAATGCGATATTCGATTCTTTATTGAAGGAGGATAATAATGATTATGTATCCACACCAAAAACCACAAATGGGACATCAGAAAAAACCGATCAAATTGCTCATGCCATGAATGCAGCTGGTATAACTACAGGCTCAGATTCAATAAATAATAATAGTAGAGCACACGCTCTTGTTAACATTTTATCACAGAAAATACGTCAAAATACTGGTAACGCAACCCAAACTTCAGTTAACAGTTATACTAAAGGTTCGCCGATAAATGCTATGGCATTGCAGCAAGCATTAGCTCAAATATTACCGCCGCCCCTTAATCAAACTAATTCTTCAGATAACCAAAGCACGTCTTTAACGCCACAGGTCTTGCATATTGTCCAAGGAAAAAATACATCGGGGAATCAAATAACGATAGTAGATAATCAACCAAATTCAGTTATAAACAATTCAAATAACACACCTGTTTTACATATCGTACAAAATAAGAGCTCAATTGGTGGTTCTTCGTCCAACTCAAATAGCGCTACGCAAAATAATAATTCATTTAGCGGCCTTTCCTTAGTTGATGCTGGAATTCAACAAGGTGGTAATCAACTTTTGCATATAGTTAATACTGGTGGTCAAAAGAATAATACATCAGGGCAGTTGCTCAAAAGAGTTAATCTCTTAACTAATCTAACGAACGTACAAGGTAACAATGAACAGAAAATGGTACAGTTTGTTTGCAAGTCAGCAGATGGAAAGTCCATTCAGTTAAATGCACCGCACCAAAGAAGTATGGTTCTTCGATTGCAGCCAATAGAACCGACAAATGTATCTAATGCGGCCAAACCTGAAGGTCAAGATAATATAAATCAGAGCCCAAATTTTGTTCCTTCCAAAGAAAACAACAACACACAACAGGAAATTAAGTCACGTTCTGTTTACGAAGAAAATTATGCGAAGTTTATTCAAAATTCCTCGCCGAAATCCACCATGCCTGAAAAATCGACCAGCTTACCAAAATTTAATCAAGCATTTGGTAAGCAAGTTTTTCAAGATAACAATCAGAAAAGTAATGAAATGCAATCTAATAGTAGTTCACATGTGGCAAGTACGAATAGTTCTACTGAAAATGTTGAATGCTCATCGAACGACAACGCCATAAACTTGGAACACATAAATCAAATAAATAGCCCACCATTGTTGTTGCGAAAATCTCCACCCCAGACTTCTCAATCTCAGCAAGGTCAGAGTAACCTAGTCCAACAAATAAAACAAACAATAGCTCCTGTAAACATACAGACAATGCACGGCGGTGTTATATATACCCGTCAAATACCAGTTAACATCGGTGGGGGACAGACGATAAACCTAATAACTGTTCCGAGCACTGAACTCATGGACGAATCAGGACAAAAGCATCAAGGCGAAGTCAAATTTGTCAATCAAAATGAAATAGAACAATCAATTATAAAAATTGTTCCCCAAAGTCAAAATAGTTCTACCTCGGAAAGCGCTTCCGAAGACAACAACGCGCTAAATGCATCAAACGATGCACCACATACTAGCTCTGCCACACATACGCAGCCGGTTCTGACGCAAATGCGTATCAAGCTGCCCATGCTTAGCAAAACTCCCCAAATGGTTTCAGGCGCACGTTTAGTGAGACCATCATTTTTCCAAATACAACGGAATGTTATAGGCGGTGCGAATCAACCGGTATACCAACAACTAGTTCTGACTGCTGCACCATCCTTGGGACAACAGTCCGTTAGACCGCCTCAGGCACAACCGGTAAGAGTCAAGACTACTACGGAAAATCAAACTTCGTCCGAATCACAGATGAGCTCGTCTACACTAGAACAATTGAGAGAATTTGATATGGTTTTAGAGCAAGTCAAAGAGAGAAGTACTGTACAACCTAATTCGAACACGAATAGTTCGTATACCAAAATGCAGTCTCCAACAGAAACCACCGAAAGTAACACTCCAGCTAGTGTCGTAACAACGGAACCGACGCAGCAAGTACTCTACTCGATCGGTAATAACAATTCATTAAACGTGGCCTACGTAAATAGAAAACCGGCTGCTACGACACCGACAACCTCAACTTTTGCACGATCACCAGATTCATCGGGGGTAGCAGATTCGCCTACGTCCTCCACCCATGTTCAAATACCAGCACAGAGTTCGAGCAACGAGACTTCGAGCGACACTTCACCCCAGCAGAGTCACCCGAAGCCAAAATCGAGTTCAAAATCTAAATCGAGACCGAAGACGAGCACCAATCCGACAACTTCGATGAAAATAAATACAGTTCCGCCGAAAACGTCCACACAGAAACCTCTGGAGGACGAACAAACGACTCAAAGAATATTATACATACTCGCCGAATATAAGGAGCAAGTGGAAAATTCTCCCGACAAAGATAAGCCAGCACCGCGAAGAAGGTCGAATCCACCGTCTAATCCGGGTTCGTCGAAACGGAAGAAGAGTTCCAGCGGATCACGTCGACCGGGCGGGCGGGACATGAGCCCCATTCACGGAGAGGACACCTGTCGAACGATGGGCTCGGAGGACAGCAGCTGCGGCACGTCACAGGGGGACTGCACAGAGAACTGTCTCGAGTCACACTCGCCTCAGGACAGCCCGAGGAAAGTGGTCAGAAAACTCACGTTCGAAAACGAAACTTCAAACGCGACATCGAGGCAGCAGCCGGCTCGGAACGTCATCGTGGCCGACGGTCAGACGATAACCGTCGCGAGGGGGACCGCCGGAAAACCCGCGACGGCGGTTTTGATGCCGGCGAATTATATCCTGCCGGTGTCGATGGTGAAGGGGGGTCAACAGATAGCTATAGTCACCAATCGGGGGCCTAAGATCCTTACCGTCGGCGGTGAGGGGGGCGGAAACGCGCTTCTCCTGCAGCGCCTCATAGGCCCGGCGGGTTTGAAGCCTGTCCTCGCTCGTCCCGGGGTCCGCCACGTCCGTTTGCCGACCGCGGCCCTCCACAACCTCCAAGCCTTCAACATTGCGACGGCGACGAGCGTTCAGCCGCCTGACAGCACGGCGTCGCCCGCGCCGGCGCCCACCCCGCCGGACCTGGTGGAGACCCGCGCCACCGGCTCGCCCTGGCCCGACCGAGACCCGCAGGACGTCAAGCCGGAGCGAAGCTCCAGTCCGGAGGGCTCGGAGCCGTGGAACCTGCCCTCGTCGGCCGATCCTCACGACTACTCCTACGAGGAAACCGTCCGCGCAGAAAATCTGGACCGCACTGTGCTGGTGAGTGATCATTTCTTTTTTACCACGTGTTATATAATTAATATTATGGTGTAAAAAGGTGCACAATTTATTTTCAAGTGATACAAATTATACTTTTAATTATATCAATGTAAAAAGACTGCTGAAATAATTATTCCAACGATCCCTTTTTACATCGTACCCCACACATGCTTAATTGTTGTTTCAAATCGGTTAAAGACACGTTAGCTACTAGTTTCTTTGTGACACACATTTTGGTACTTCAGGACGCGATCCCAGATCGGTACAGTCCAGATTTGGAGGCGCAAAGGATTTTTGATAAGATGTTCGACGTAGACACGAAAAAGTCGTACATAGATTCTCAAGACGATTCACCGCGATGCGGTTACGATATTGAGACGTCAGATTGCGACGATAAGGGTTACCAGCAGGTGAACGTATCGTAGAACTGACGCCCAACTAGACGCCTCTTGTAGACCTGCACGCCTTGGTTTCTTTTGTCCGCTTTTCTTGAGTTGAATGTTTGTTTGTCCTAACTGTACAAAAACGACCTTACATACACATGGTTACATTATTAAAAATCGGCCCTATTACAATATCTTCAGTTGGGAAGTAACACTGTTATAAGCAAGTTATGATTTTTGCAGTATGGTAGCATTATATACTTGCTATCTTAATTTAATCTCTTTGGTAAGGATAAAATGTGTAACCAACTTTGTAAATGCTACTTAAATACTGCTAAATACTATACTAATAAAATATTCTTGTTCTATTTAACTCTTCTCTATAGTGCGTGTAGCTTGTCGTTGATTAGGACATCAAACATGACACCAAGAAAAATTCGTTGTCTATATTAAAAGTCTCGCCTCGATTCATCCAACTTTAAAACATTACCCAACCATTAAAATTTATTATCAGTTAGAAATGACTTCATGCTTTTTTTCTTCATACTTAGAACAGGGTCACGATGAATTTCTAGACTATTTTAAAGTTGATTCGGGTTACTTTTCTCAGATTCGTTGTGAAGTATAAGTAACGTGAATTTCAGCTTGCACATTTGCAAGACGCGACATAGAGTCATGACATAATATTATAGCTATCTCGGTCCTTCTCGTCAAAATATGTGAATAAAGGAATTTAGCTATGTCGCGTCTACCGGCAATTGTGTAAAGGTATCGTTCCGATCAACGCGGCAAGACGCGACCGACATAAATTCAAATAAAATGTCACTTTAACCTAGGCTATAGGTAAGGGGCGGCAGAGGTCGCTAGACTAGAATGTTGTTAGAAAATAAAACTTAAAGCCTTTATCATTGGTGACATTTAATTTGATTTTTTGTCGGTCGCGGTCGCTTGTGGCAAGGATCTGAAAGTCATCTTAAGGAGGAAAAAGTGACCTGTTTTATTAATAAATGTTGTTTTTGAATCGTGCATGACAATAAAATCGGATATCCCCAACGTAAGTCCTGCATTATGCATGAAAACCGTCACGTTTCAAACCAAAAACACATGACTGTGCCCTAAAATAAACGTTAAAAACCATTAAATAGGGTTTGCTTTATGTCATAATTTGCGAAAATAAATCATTAGCTTTAAAATTTTCTAGATAAATCGATGTATGTGATAGATTCTTTGATCGTTTCTTCTGCAATATTAGCATAGTTCAAGTATACTTCCCTTTATTTGATAAATGTAATTATTTTCGTATTATTTTCGGTGTAAAGGAAATGCTTTGAAAATATAAAACACATATTAAGTTAACAGTATGGATCTTTTTATTGGTAACGGTCTTATAATGTTAGTATTTAAAATTTTCTCAGAATTTTTACCTATATTTTAGTTTAAACTGCATCATTTTTCAAAGCATCTCATTTACTTTTGCTACATAAGTAAGTCCCTTGTATTTAATTTGTGGTGTGTTGTAGGTTGTGCAGAAGAGAGACCAACGCCAGCACAGACTGGCTCACGTGTCGGCTGCAGCTCTGAGACACAAATACGCTATACTGGAACACGAGCTACGATTACAGGTAGATATTATGTACTAATAAATGCTTAGGGTGGGTTGCACCAACTTACTTTAACTATAACTGTAACTTTAACTACAATGCAAAATGTCAAATCTTTGGTTAAAGCTAAAAATGGACGCCATCAAGACGCCATCAAGACGCCATATTTAACCATAACCATAGAGCTCGACAAGGCTTTAAATGCACGTGGCGAAAAAAGGAACTAACGCTCTCATCATACAAAAACGCCATTTTTGACAGTTCTCCTTTACCAGCAGTGCCCCCACCCACGTTCTTCTAAAGCCTTGTCGGACCAGCAACGTCTTCTGTCAAATTCTGTGGTCAAAGTTAAGGCTAAAGTTAAATTAGCCTTAACTATAACCATAACTTTGACCATAACTTTAACTTTAACCACGCCTCTGGTGCAACCCAACTTTAGTAAGTCTGTCCATTAACTTATTATCTAATACCTCTTCACGCTAAATCCGCTGAATCAATTTTGAAGAAAATAGTGTTGCAGATACTTTTGTTATTAATTGTCAGTTGTCACTCGTCACGCGTATCTCCATCGGCTATCCTTATAATCTTTACGATAAGCGCCATCTAGTTGACGCTTTGTGAACCATAATGCAACGTGGAACTGCTTTTGTAATAACTGGTAATAATAAGGAATAAGGCTGAACCCACATTAGGCGTGCGCGTTCCTCGGGCGTATGAGCGACGCGAACGCCACACGCGGTGTTCTTTCGCTTACATGTCCCAACTCGAAAGGAACGTGCACGCCTAAAGGCGCGGATCCACCGCGGCGCACGGATTTATTTGTTTGACTACGTGGGTGAACGTTTGCACTGCAGCACACGCTATACTAGCACGTTACTCACGACTATGTACACTATTGTTGTTACGTAGTTTACATCCTCTTAGCTTCCGTGTATCCCGTGTACAACACGCGTATTGTTGCCAGCGTTGAGCTACGTGTGCACCATATTCGAGCTAGCCACGTGAGTCAATTCGTGCGTAGCGTGTCCGTGGGTTGCAGTGGACACAGTCACCTATATTTTCTTGCAAAGCGAAGCTTGACGCACGTGCGTAGTCTCTCCGTGCGCTGCGGTGGATCCGCGCCTTAATGTAGGGAACGCCTAATTTGCAATTGAAATGTACGACATTTTGCATTAAGTATTTTTTTATACATTATATTGTTGTTGTGTTTACAGAAGTCTCTCTCGGAGGAGTGCGAGGATCTGGGCGTGGACTCGCCGTCGGCAGCCGAGCTGTTCCCCGAAGCAGAACTGCTGTTCGCGTCGTCGCCGGCGCACGAGAGCTCGCATCACGGACATACACGTGAGTTTTATGTCCTGTTGGTGGGTTTTGACTCTTATTGCCATGGAATAAGGTTGGAAATTCATATATTGGATCTGCTGGCGACTATACAATAAAATAATAATAAAAACTAATTTTGAATAAAAATGGTACCAAAATTATTACCACGTTAAAATTTTGCCGACTCTGTGGCTCAGTGGTTGAGCGCGTGGTCAGCGCTCAAGCCGGGAGTTCGAATCCCGCCGACGGAACAAAAAGTTTTCAATGTTCCTGGGTGATGGATGTGTATAAAATGATAAAATGTGTATCATATTATTATAATAAAAATCTTGAATATATTATGTATAGTATAAAAGTATTAAATATATTTCCGTTGTCTGTAACACAAGTCCTTCGGGTACTTAGCACCAAATATTCACCATTACAAATTCGCCGATTGGATTTGACCTTCATGTAAAGTTGAACATGTTATGTTCTCTGAGGCTGCGTTTCATCGCTGTTTGCTCCTTGGTGCTTATAAATTAAACTACACACACTTTTAAACATTATATCTCGATAATTCCAGCTCAACCCGGCATAAGTCAGACGATACCCCAGCCGGACATAGACGACCAGATAGCCACAGACCAGCTGCTGAACAGAAGTCTGCAGGACGAGCAGCTGGACGTGACCCTGGGCCTGGACGAGGGGATAGTGACGGTCAGCGAGGACGGCATGCAGGCCACCATCACGCTGGACCAGGAGGAGTTCGCCAGATCACACCCCAACACTACCTTCCATAGTGAACCCACTGAGGAGGAGAATGTATGTCTATAATATTTACATTTATGTGATAGCTGTCTTTGTGTGTGACACGACTTTCCTGAGTAATCTAAGTTAGACAAATACAGCTATCAACTAGCTGCTGCTTAGATATTATTATCTCTTTTGAGTAACAGTTTTAATCAATTAACAAATATGTACACGATTTTCATCAATAAAAGAAATTGGTAATTGAATTTTGAAAAAGTATATTGTTTCAAATATAGACGAAGGAATAAGGGAAGAAGAAGATGCAATTAAATATTTATTATATTCGTAAAATGTGTATTTTTATGACGCGGTCACATTCCAGGTGCAGCCGTACACGATCTCCGGCATCAAGGGTCGTCACATCACGTCGACGATATTCCACGCCGGGCGCGCGCCCGCCACCGTGCTCATGACGGCCCCACAGACCACTGTCATCTCGCAGGCAGCAGACACCAACATCAAGTATATAGACAACGTCATCAACCCCATGCACAACGTCTGCCTCTCCTCCGTCCTCGTCAAGGACGACGGCCTCACCAAGTACGATAATATCCTGAACGACTCGCGAGAACTACACCTGTCCAATACCGCCTCCGCCATCGTGCACTCCAACGCGACCCAGGTCATCCGAAGAGTTTGCTACGACGAGGACAAGAACTCCAGGTTCCTGCTGGACGAATCAGACGCGCTAATCGCCGGTGATGACGCAAAGATGATCGCAGAAGACAGCTCGAGAGATGCAACCTTGGAGTCCATAGCCGACGACAGATCATCCCCGGAGCGCCACACGGAGCTGTTCTGGGAGTCCAACTCGGCGTCGGAGCGCTCCGACAGCAGGCGACCGCTGGACTTCAGCAGCGACAGCGACAAGTGCTGCAAGAGTCCCCTGTACGACGAGACCAATTCCACCGATAGTAGCGGCGTCGGCACCCACATGCGGTTGGATTCCGTCATCAAGGACGCCCGGGGCTTGGACCGGAGCGGCAGCGCGGACAACTCCTCAGCAGACGACACTATTCCCCCGCTGCGGACTTACCCCCCCAAGCGCATGTACCATGTTGACGGCGAGATGGAGAGGAGCGTCTCGGGTAAGACCAGAGCCGGGGAACGGTCCCCGGACGGACACGAGGTGCGTCGCCGCGCCTCCGTCCGCGGCGTCGTGAAGCGCGGCTGCCACTGCTGCAACGGCTCCCCCGCGCCTCCCAGACCGAAAAAATCTAGGCAGAAGAAACCCAGCATCGACTTTAACAATTAGACCGACTGAGAGATAGCTCCAGACTGATCTCCGTATGGCGAGGCTTTATATGTAATGCGTTGTTGAAGTTTGTTTTTGTAAATAATTACTACGGTATGTTCTTAACGATTTGTTACTAAACTACGAGTACAGTTGTTACAATTTTAAAGTTAGTTAGGTTTTTAGTTTACCTCCCTTTTTATTTTAGGACACTAGTAGTGTCGAAAGCGATTGTGTATTAAAAGAGTCGACGGAAGTAATCATCGTGATTTAACAAAGTATTTTCATTTATTTGTATCGAGAGAACGATTTTATTTTATACTTTTATGTTGTTGAATTGTGTAATATATCCAATATACATACTGTATTATTGCGTAAATGTATAAACTGTTCGATAGGTTACCTCCGTAGAGTAAGTGTTTCCACTAGCGTTAAAAAGGCTATACTCAAAATATGTGAATTTGTCTTAGCGTTAAACTTGTATCGATAACGATTTAACCCATGATTAAGCTAGACTGAAGTTAATATAGTTGTTTTCCATTATTAATTTGGAAGTCTATTTTATACAATGATTTTGTATAACGTATTATGTTGATAGTTTAGCTTCCATATAAACTGCACAAAACGTCTCAGCGACACGGCCCGAGTAATATTCGCGTGCCAAAACTCGGCAGACGCTTTCGTTTCTGTAGTGTTAGACGTAGATGATAAGTTAGTGAAATAACCCGATTTTGCTGTACATATTTTTGGTCCCCCGTCTTCGTTTAGGGGCCTCTAGTCACTAACGTATATGTCTAGATAGTGTGTAGAACGTGCAGCTCGGCCCCGCCGGCCGATTGTATATAATATATAGATATTGTAATCCATTTTCGACGGCATACGTGGGATTTGTAGCGTCCGAAACGCTCCTGTATATAGTATTAGTGAATTTAGTGAGAGGTCTCGTGTACGAGGCCCGTTGGTAGCATAAGTATAGCGTATTAGTTGACTTTGTCTGGTATTTCAAGGTTTAATCGTACGACCGTACCGCCCGACGATGGGGCTCCCATTTTTTAAATTCATTTTCTCTAAAGAACAGTTCTGCCATTTTTAAATATCAAATTTTTATATAATCCCATGTATTGTTTTGTTAGTAGGAGATAGATTATTATCGCTGTAAGACTTAAATTTTGTTATTTTATTTTAATGGGAAAAATAATTGTACATTGATCGGTAGAATTACTTTAATTTTAGCCAGATGTGGTTTTATGGTTATGTAAACATTATTTTTTAAAGTGCTGAAAAAGAAAATGATCATTAAAACTTATCTATTAAATAAATATTTGTTTTATTAATTAAACTGTATACGTTCTTACAATATAATTTATTTTGTTACAATTAAGCTTAAATTATACGAAACAAACACTGAATATTTAAAACAACTACAAAATACAAACCAAGTAGTTGAGTGTTTATTTTGTTACAATTAAGTTTAAATTATACTAAACAAACACTGAATATTTAAAACAACTACAAAATACAAACAAAGTAGTTTAGTGTTTATGTATGTACATACAAACTTAATTATATCATAAGGTGTACTTTTCTTATTGTAACCTCAAAAATATATAAAATCGTACTTTTTTACAAGACTACTGACTTCTAGGCAAAAGGACACGACAAATCATTATAACTATTTATTTATATCTTGTAACTCGTAAATCGGAACATTCCTTATAAATAAAATAATAGGATTATAAAGTTAGTACCTACTACCTAGTACTTGATTTAGTACTAAGGACTTTATAATTTTTACAAATTTTAAAAAGGTTTGTTGTAGGTATCAGTTTTTAGCATACTCGTAGGATACTGATAAGTGATACATCTTTGTATTAGTGCAGCAAGCGGATCATCCTATACTATGTAGTCTGCAGATGTATGGTATCAATTAAATGAGTTGTCGTTTTTCAAGCGGACGAAACGTTGGCGTCGTAACGGCACGTCGCCTTGATTTCATCGGCGCCAAGCCGTCGCGTCGCCGGTAGCCGAGAAATAGTATAGATTACGGATGTTACAACTTACAATAATACAAAAGGAATATCTATTATTTAGGGTCTCGATTCTCAAACCTTGAAAGTCTTCGATCCCAGGTATCATGCGAGACCGTTTACGTTCGCAATTCGCATAGCCTGCGATCGAACCTATATTCGATGCTTAAAAAAAGGTTGACGGCCCCTACTTTTTCTCAATTCACAGAATATTCAGAGGCGAAGCCCATAGGCTTGTTCTACGTGGAAAATTAAGATGATTTTGTTCAGAGTAGAACCTTCTAAAGTGTAATTTGAGGGAGATACAAGCGTTTTTTAAATGACACGGCTCACGTGTCATACGCCACACGTTAAAAACATGTATGACACGGCTCCGTGTCATCCGCATTGAATCGGTTAAGAATCGTACCCATGAGGCGTAGTAAAACTATACATTCTACAATAATTTTCGTTACACGTCTAACTTAAAGTTAGTCAGTCTTTGGATAAACTCCGAAACTGCGTAACAACTATGTAAAACGAGTAGGTAATGTCCAGTTTCTAAGGTTTTTTGACTGAAGCTTATCTATTCAATTAAATTACTATATTTCGACGAGTAAACGTCAAAATAGAATAGAATATACTTTATTGTGCATATTAACTGAATAGTTAAAGCTGTTGAATAAGTAACTAAACTTCTGAAAACCTTAAAAACTGGGCATTAAATGCTGTACTCAGCGAAACATGGCGGTAGCGGTCATTGACTCTCTGTCAAAACCTTGTCATTTTCTATATAAACACAAATAAACCATGATTGACAACAATGAAGTGACAGATGTTCCTAGTCTATTGTCAATCGCAAAAATGACAAGTTTTTTAACAGGGAGTCAATGACCGCTACATAGTTTTTATTATTCGTAGCCGCTACATCACGTTTCGGCTTTCGCCGACTGCCGAGTACAGTATTGACAGTATGTCTATAACTTTGAATATGCTTTCAATAGAATGGATCACTACGTTTCTCCTTTATCCGTTTCATTAAGGCCAGCACTTCCAACCTAAACTCTAACCTCTCATCCTCAGAATAATTAACAACGGACGGAAGCAGAGATGCAAAAAATGCTTCATCCTCGTTCATAACCCTTGGATCATTGTAGACGTCTATTGCAGAAATCTCCGGCTCCACTATCGTTTTTTGCCTGCTTTCCTTCTTCCACTTCTTTTGGTAGCTGTCATCTTCTGAGCTCTCCTTTCTTCTCTTATTTGGGCTTTCGTCTTCTGAACTCTCGCTTTCCTCCGTTTTTATGTACCGTGGGGCGTACGAGTCCTCTGCTGTCTGTTCTGTGTCATCTTCTGTTTCATTTTCGTGTGGAGTTCCCTTTAGGAGGAATTTCAAGTGTTTGTGAAGCACGTATTTTCTCTTCGGCTTCCCTGCTCTCGTCTTCAGTGATTTGACGAAGGTATCTCGAATGTTCGTCCATTTTGTTATGATACGTTCGCCTGAAATTGAACAATAAAACGTTAATTTATAAGTATGTACTTACTTAAAACCTGAAGATGCTTTAACCTCTTTTAACTAATGAAAAGATCCACACTGTTTTCACATAAGTACTAACTATAGTTACTAAGTAATAAATAATAATTTAATTCTTCAAGCCCCATAAGAGCACCGGTGATCGCGACAACAATAGAATAAGTACAATAGCAATAATAGCATTTCCTGGAAACTGTGATCGAAGTAATAAATACTTAATAATATTATACCTAACATTATCTAAGTAAGTAAGTATATTAAAGTTTTGCCTTTGTCTGATATATTGTTAGAAAAATGTCAATTTCTCGATATACTTACTTAGTTTATAATCGTAATATCCGTTTACAACGCAGCATGTATAATGGCCGTGTTCGTCGGCGTAATGTTTAGCGCATTCGCTGCAAAACCTAGTTATTGCGTCATGTCATGCCATGGCAACGACAACTGTTTACGACTTGACATTTAACCATTTAAATAATATTAATACCTCGATAACTTCCTCCACTCACAAAGGAGCCATTAATAAAAAAGAAGAAGAACTTCCTCCACTAAATTTTCCAAGTGATCCATAACCATATTTTCCATTCTAAAATAATCAAACACTATTATAGTGTTAAATAAATTATTTTAGACAATTTCGGCTTATGTTTTTATGTTTAGTTTTTATTATTTTAATCATGTATAAGCAATTAATACGGTTAATACGTTGTTTACGACTTGACCAGCAACTTGTTATGGCGTTGCCATGACATCTTTTGGACATGCGCAATAAAAGGTTTGTCCAAAAATACGCCGACGAACACGGCCATTGTTTTACTAGGAAAGAGGACAAGTTAAATGGTTTATTTTTTTACAGCGCGTCAAACACGGCGCGGAGTTACTTAGGTATAGACAGTATAGGCCATGGCCTATAATGGGCGGCAGCGTCCTAGGATGGCGCCAAAGTTCGTACATAGGAGCGGCGGCCATGCTGCATTGGATGGATGTCCTCATCCATCGAATAAGTATTATAAAGAGAAAAAATTTTGATACTTCAATTTTTATTAATAAGGAAATGAGAATCAAGACAGGAAAATCCTAAAAAAAATCTTCGCGGTCCAAGGGGCGCGAAGCCCCTAGTACCGCGAGGCCGTGGGCGGTCACCTACGCAGTACGCCTCTGTGGGAGATCGCATACGGGCTACGGCAATCTTTTTGTGTGATCGAGTCTGCGGCGCGCCGCAGACTCGATCACACAAAAAGTTTGCCGTAGCCCGTATGCGATCGGCGCACATACAAAAAAGTGTGCCGTCTGCGATCTCCCTAATCTGTACTCTGTAGACCTGTCACAGAATAGATAATAGTACAAGTAGTTCTGTACCTGGGCTGCCTAACTAATGCTTTAATCACTAATAATCGGCCAAGTGCGAGTCGGACTCGCTCACTAAGGGTTCCGTACCGTTATAGAGCAAAAATACGCGTTGCGTTTTTTGTATGGGAATAAATTTTTTAATTATAATAAGTACAGGATTTTGTGAAAATTTCAGAAGTCTAGCTATAGCGGTTCTTGAAATACAGCCGGGAGACAGACAGACGGACGGACAGACGGATAGACGGACAGACAACGAAGTCTTAGTAATAGGGTCCCGTTTTTCCCTTTAAGTAAGGAACCCTAAAAACATAAGTAAATAGATATTCAAAAACAGCAGGCATTTTAAACTTTATTAAAAGTAGGATTTTTAAACATAATAAGTATTACAATTTAAATACTTACACATGTTTTGTCAAAAAAAGCAAGTAAGTACTTAAATAATAAAAAAATTACATAGCAACGACGGCCGAACGACATACCTAAATCATTCTGTCTACTCTGCCTAAACAGTACCTACCTAGTCATACTGTAGGTACACAGTATTCTGTGTCACGAGTCACGACTCACGCGATTACAAAACATATTATTTTATATTTACCTAGCAACCTCTGTTCTTCTTTGTCCAAACGGTCGTAGGATTCGTCTAGTAGTCGAAATACCGCGACCCAGGCGGCCCTTTTCTCTGCTTTGTCCTTGTATTCTTCGCACGTTTTATCCCAAATACCCGGTCTGTCTCTTACACCCTCGATTAATTGTATAATATCATAACTAAACTGGCGAGCCATGACGGCGTGTTGTCGTCCCGTCGGTACGACCGTCACTAAAATGGCGCCGGCCTTCGTTGTCGTATCGGAGCATTCCCCGTCTCGCTTCAACGCGTCAAGTTAGAGGGAGACGGGGAAACGCCTCCGAGTTCACCGACGCGGCGTTGCCGTGACTTGTCTTCCGCCGATTGACGTTCGTTTCGTTTGAGACAATGAATATTCTGCTTTATTTTGATGCCTTTAAAGTATATTTTATAGATACACATAACACATGTTTTAATGTGTTTGCAAAACTGCCAACGTATTGCGTTGCTAACGTATTTCGGAATCGTTTCTTTTGTAAGTATGTCGAAGAAAATATTATAATAAGAAACATTTAGGTTTATACTATTAAAGTATAATAAAAGTTGTGACA
The DNA here is from genome assembly GCF_905147365.1 of Aricia agestis. NCBI lineage: Eukaryota > Metazoa > Arthropoda > Insecta > Lepidoptera > Lycaenidae > Aricia > Aricia agestis. Next base: position 11,492,053 of record NC_056424.1, read on the forward strand.
ATAACTTAGGCACACCACTTATTTAGGCCTGTCTAGGCCGTGTTGAAATAAAACAACAACCACAAGTGACAAGATAGAACTAATGCTACCTTGTCATTTGTACTGATGCTTCACTTTACGCCAGACTGTATATCAGGGGTTCCCAAACTTATTTTATCTACTTACCGCCCACTTTGAGAAAAAAAAAATTTGGCGCCCCCATTGATTCACTATAATAAATAATAAAATAAAAAAGCCTTTTATTTCCTCTAACTTAAGCTAGTTTTACAATTAACTACTTACTAGTGCGTTAACAACGTTTTTCTTTTTGACTCTACATAATATATATTTTTTACACGTATTATGTAAGTATAAACTTAATAAAAATGTCATATATTTTTTTTATATTCTAAAATACATAATATACCGTAATATGTTAATATTTTTAAATGAGGAACCCCTCTCTGGTAAAGGCCTCTTCCAAACCTAACCATTTTTGCCGGTCATGGACTCATGTCTCATGGGCCTCGTCTTGCCAGTTTGACCCTGCAACGTTTCTTATGTCGTCATCCCAGCGTGCGTGTGGTCTACCTCTGGCTCGTTTTCCTTGTGGTCCTCTCCAAGTTGTGACCGCTTTCGTCCACCGATGGTCTTTAAGAGGAGTCCACACCGCCGACTTTCCATACAAACGTTGTCCCCTGTTTCCTCCCTGGATAATGCCGGTAGAGATATGATTTTTTTCCTGAATATCTATGGCCACTATTAGCATGTCCCTATGTTTTCTTTTTTTCAATAATTTTATTATTAAAAAAGATAAGAACGTCCAAAAACCCAAAAAAATGGCCAGATTTTCCTCTGTGTTCAAACACCCAGAAAACAAAACTGGCTAAAATATACAAAAAAATAAAACATAGGAACACAGCTCAAGCCTTGCTTTAATTCTTAATGAAAAAAGTATTTAAATCGGTTAAGTTTTGGAGAAGGAATCAGCGAACAACGAATCGAAGATTTTATGTTCTTTTATTAGAACTTTTGTCGTGTTGTCTCTATCGCGCTCTGCGGTGGGAGACTTGAGATTGGTGAGACAGCAATACATTTTCAAATACCTATTTTCAATTTCTCTCGCCCCTGGTGTATCCTCTTAAGCCTGATTATATTATGTCCGGCCTATTTCCACTTTAGTTTTTGTGCGTCTATTACTTTAGTCCTGGATCTTATCTCTTCATGTCTTATTTTTTGTATTTTTTTAACGCTTATCAATTATCATGCTTCTCTTCAGAGCCCTCTGGCAGGTAATTATCTTGTTTTTTAGAACGTTTGTGAACTTCCATGTTTGGCTTCCATATGTTAAACATGTGATAAGACATATTGTATCCATTGCCCTTTTCTTTAGTTTTATAGGATTAATTCTTTTGATTCACTATACTTACTTTCAAATCAAAGCCTCTACACAACGCCCGCACCCATTTTTTCGGGGTCCCACACCGCCCCACTTTAGGCCTTCAGCGCCCACAAGGGGGCGTTATCGCGCACTTTGGGAAAGACTGATCTACATCTTATCATGACTTATGAGTCATCCTCAACTTAGTCATAGGAAAAAGAAATATTATATTAACACAGCTTAGATCCACTAGAGTCTAGAACCATTGAGATAGAACTAGATGCAACATCATTACGCAGAAACTATTAGTTTGCCACTCGGCACTCGAGAACCGTGTATTTTGTTGAAATACTATACTATGTCTTTTTCCGGAATTTAAAGTAGGTATGTAACTCCAAATAAACACACTTTATCAATATGATCACGCGAACAGAGTTGCAGGTAGAGGCATGGGCGTACCCAGGTTCTGGGCCAGGGGGGGGCAAAATACCCAGGTCTGGGCCAGGGGGGGCAAATAACCTAGGTTCTGGGCCAGGGGGGGGGGGGGGGGGGGCAAATCAGATTTTTTTATAAGCTAGAAGTTTATAAAGAATAAAAAAAATATAATTTTTAGTTGTGTAAATTGTTGGCGACTGGCTGGACAGACCATTCTGTTTTTAAATATTGTATTTTTTACTTTTCTATGTCACAATTTTTCCTTTTGACGTTTTTACTGTTTTTGTGATTTAGTCTATCTTGGAACATTACAGTTGTCGCTTCACTTGGTGTTATCATTTGGTAGTTACAGTTTTCCTCATCTTCGTATCATACAGTCCATCTCTCCCGTCGTTATCATTTGGTCCTTCTTCGCTGTAATTTAGAACCATTATTTTGTCTTCATCGTAGTTTTAAAATCGTCTTAGTTCTAGTTCATTGTCGCCTTAGCGTAGTACTATCATTAATGCGTTGTAGTATCACCTTCTTTCACTTTATTTGTAGTATCCTTCTCTTCACCGTAGCTTATTTTCGTCATTTACTTCACATTACATTTTAATCTTTCGTTTGCGCATTTTTTTAGAACTTCATCATGTTGACGCGTTCTAAGAGTTCTAGAAAATCCATCGCAGAAGCGGCAACTGCCGAAGCCGAGCAAACCCAGTGCAGTGATCGTTCGCTTCACGACGTTCGCCTGGTTTCGAACACTGGTTCCGAGATTGACCCGGCATCGTTGGCTGGGAGAGTCTTACAGCCCACAGACACAGCGCCTTCCGGCGCGTCGCCAGGGCCCGAGGCAGACGACCATCCCAGCCGGCGCCGAACAGGGGAGGCTTTCTTTCAAAGCACTAACGCGAGTTCTTGCAGTGGTCGAACCGGAAACGAGCGCACGCAGTCTTCGCGCTCTTCAGCAGCCGTAAGGGCAGAAAGGTTGGCCCTGGAGGCGGAGTGCACGCGGCAGCAACTGAAGTGGCAGCGCGAGCTCTCACAACGCGACGCCGAGCGCGAGCGCGAACTCGCGCGCCTAGGGGCCGAACGCGAGCGCGAACTCGCGCGCCTGGAGGCCGAGGTCGAGCAAGCGGAGCTTCGTGCGAAGCTTGCCGCATCGGAGCTAAAAGATAAGTCTCGTTGTAGTTCTTACTCTAGTTTACGACGTACCGCGTCATGGGTACGCGGGCAAAACATGGCAATTGCAGGTGACAGGCCAGGTAGAACCCCAGCTGTGACTTTGGGAAACACCCAAGGTCCACCCGTACAGCTGGCGGATCTGACCTTCTAGGCCTTGTCACCACGTGCTACCGCCAACCCTTGCCCACCCACACAAATGACGGGTACTAACGGAGGACTACCGAGAGCTGATTCATCGTCTGAACCGATCGCTCGACTCGCCCAAGCCATCAATGCTCTCGCCGACCGCCCTAAAAGACCCGAACTGGTCCCCTTTGCTGGTGAATTAAGCCAATGGCTTGCCTTTAAATCCAGTTACGATAGAAGTAACGCAAATTTTTCCGCAGCGGAAAACATTTCGCGGCTGCAAAACGCGATTCGCGGACCCGCCTACCACTCCGTGGCGTCCTTGCTGTGGACGTCTCTTGACCCTCAGGAGATTATCGACGCCCTGCAGCAGACATACGCCCGGCCGGAAATTCTGGTGGCCCGAGAAATCTCGGACATACGAGGCAGTCCTAAGATAACTACCCCTGAACATTTAAATGCACTTGCGAACAAACTGCGAAACTTAATTAGTACAATCAAAATTTTAAATCAAAATGACTACTTGTACTCGCCCGAGCTTTTCCGCTCTATTCTATTAAAACTAAACGAGCATACGAGGTCTCGATTTACCGACTTTGCCGCCGCTTGTATGCCTTCGTCGCAAAATATGACAAAATTAGAGACGTTGTCAAAATTTCTTTTAGCGGAGGCGGACAAACAACTTAAATATAACTTTGTATCCGATATTGTTAACGTGACGCCCAGGCCGCCTGTTTATACTATGCACAAAACCTTTCCCAAACGAGTTGAGTCGGTACACGCAACAACGTCCGGCAACTCCGTACCCACTTGTAGTTTTTGCAAGAAAGGACAACACCTCATAAGAGCGTGTCACCCATTCCTTTCTCTATCGGTAAGCGACAGGTGGCAGTGGGTAAAAGACTCAAAAGCGTGTTATCGATGTCTTAAAACTTACCCACACTCGTGGAATAACTGCCGCGGAACTAAACGCTGCGGGGTCGACGGATGTCTTAGACGACACCACGCACTACTTCATGGCCAAACTGACATTACATTACGCGCACCGGCCGACGTGCAGGTAACCAATACCAGTACCGACGTTCAAAGTGCCGTCACAAGCGCCACCATACGTAACAGTAGCGAAACAGAAGCACCGCTACAGATATCTAATACTGACCTCCCACAATTTCCAGAAACTCCGCAGCCCGTCAACTTCCCGCGCGGCCTTCTTAAAATCATTGCGGTCACTATTGAGGGCCCCGACGGCGAGTATGAGACGACGGCACTACTGGACGAGGGCAGTACCGCGACGCTCATCGACAGCGAAGTAGCGACTCGTATCGGTGCTGTTCCCATCCGACAGGAGCGGGTCAGGTTAGAGGGGGTTGGCGATATGTCGAAGGTCGTGGACGTAAGTTATGTCAACTTCTACATCCGTGGTCGCAATAAAACCGAACGACACCTTGTCGAAAACGCAAGGGCCATTAAACCCCTTAATTTACGGGTGCGTAACGATAAAGTGAACGTGGTAAATTACGACCACTTGGCGGCTTTGTCCACCGACCTGACGACAAGCAGCGACCCCCCTTCCATACTTATCGGTGCCCCTGACTGGCATTTGACAGTCAGCCGTGAGGTGCGTTGTGGACGGAAAAATGAACCTGTCGCCTCGAGAACCCTCTTAGGGTGGGTACTCCACGGTGCCTCGTCTAACTCTTCCAAGCCAATGCAATTCGTGAACCAGCTCAACGTTCACCAGCACTGTGACGAGTTGGACGCCTTGATTAAAAGTCAATACGATATTGACTCTTTAGGCATTACAAAAAGCCTACCTCGCCAGAGCGTCGACGATGCACGCGCCGTCAGTATCATTGACGACTCGGCTCGACGACTGGCGGATGGCAGGTTTGAAGTCGCTTTACCGTGGAAGGAGCACTTACCAAACGTTGTACCCGATAGTTACCCACAAGCGTTGTCCCGCCTTAAGGCTCTTGAAAGGCAAATGTCAAAGGACCCAAAGTTTGAAGTAGCGTTTAGAAAATTTATTACGGATATTCTATCTAAAGGATATGCCGAGGAATGCGAACCTAGTACCTACCACGGAAGCGACCAGCATCGTAGTCGCGTCCGCTGGTACCTACCTATATTTGGTGTCTTCCATCCGCAGAAAAAGAAGTTGAGAGCCGTTCACGATGCTGCCGCTACGACACGAGGTGTCAGTTTGAACAGCATGTTGTTACAGGGCCCGGACCTCCTGCGATCTTTGATAGATATACTATTCAGGTTTAGAGAAGGGCCCGTAGCTTTAAATGCGGATATAAAGGAGATGTTTCCCCAGATTAAAATAAGTCCTAAAGATAGGGACGCTCAGCGCTTTGTTTGGCGGTCAAACGGAGTGGTACGCGAGTATCGTATGTCGTCGATGATCTTTGGCGCCGCTTGTAGCCCTTTTATAGCGCTCCACCTTAAAGATAAAAACGCTAAAGAATTTCAATCGACTCACCCAGAAGCCTGCAGCGCCATCTTAAACGATCACTACATGGACGACTACCTATCTAGTCATTTTAACATCGCTGACGCAGCACGAATAGCTTCGGAGATAGTCATGGTTCACAAAAATTGCCAATTCGAAATGCGATCCTGGATCTCCAACGTACCAGACGCATTATCTAAAATTCCAAAAGAACTCCGAAGCGATTGTGATGACGTCTACTTACCCTCTAACAAGGAAGTAGGCGTTCTTGGCGTCAAATGGAATCCCGCCCGAGACACTCTCACCTTTCGGGCGACCACTGAATCGACTGACGAAGCCGTTACCAAACGAATTGTTCTCTCAAATGTGATGAAGCTGTACGAGTTACGACCCTTTAGGTCTTCTCATGCCCATCACAATTTGGGGACGCATTCTTATACAAAAATTATGGCGCGAAGGCGTCGGTTGGGATACGCTACTGCCAAGTAAGTACGTAGAAGAATATAAAGCATGGTGTAAACTCCTAAGGGAAGCCTCCTCTATAGAGGTGCCACGATGCTACCTTCTCAACCTGGAGCGGAGTGACATTCAACTTCATGTCATTTCGGACGGTGGAGAACAAGCATACGCCTGTGTCGCCTTCTGGCGCGTGATGTACACAGATGGCACCGTGTCTGTAGCCCTAATCGGTAGTAAAGCGCGAGTGGCGCCACTGAAGCCGTTATCGATACCCCGATTAGAGCTACAAGCAGCGCTAATTGCATCACGTTTCTCGCAAACAATTAAAAGTGCCCACCGTCTAAAACCGTCGCGGACAATATTTTGGACGGATTCCACTACAGTTTTGAAGTGGATTAGGAGCGACGCGCGTAATTTTAAGCCCTTCGTAGCGCATAGGTTGGGAGAGATAGCGGAACTCTCCAACCCGTCTGATTGGAGATGGCTCCCTACCTCTCTCAACGTGGCTGACGATGCCACGAAGCCTAAAGTTTTGAAACTCGAGGCTAACCATAGATGGTTTTCTGGCCCGCCTTTCCTTTTGCAGACTGAGGACTTTTGGCCAAAGGAAACGCAAGCCAATACCGCGAACCTTTCAGATTCCGAATTAAAGCCAGAAATTGTTGGTCTTCTTACCGAAGAACCTTTTTCAAAATTCCCAGTGCCCGATCCGAGACGTTTTAGTAGTTGGCTGCGCCTTCTGCGATCCACTGCACGCGTTTATCAATTTGCTAGATTGTTTATGTCCAAAATAACTCGTTCGGCTGATCTTAATTCTTCAATTTTCATGTCCATAGGTCCAGGGAGCACCACGTCCCTTCTTCAACTTCTAGAGTCCGACCTCGCCTGGGCGGAGAAGACATTATTGAGACACTCGCAATGGGATTGCTTCGCCGAAGAAATCACACACCTGCGGGCCTCGCAGCCCCTCCCCAAAGCCAGCCGAATAGCGTCTCTCTGTGCGTTCCTGGACAAAGATAACCTCCTGCGGGCGGACACCCGCATCAAATTGGCATTAACGGCTACCGAAGACGTAAAAGCCCCAATAATATTGGACGGTCGGAGCCACATCGTGCGATTATTAATAATGGAACTCCACGTAAAGATGGGACACGGGTTTGACGAAACTGTTCTCAACGAGCTTCGACAAAGATACCGAATTATTAACGCTAGAAAAACCATTAAAAGCGTCTCGAGCTCTTGCGCTGGGTGTCGAAGATTTAAGGGTCGCCCGGTCCTACCACCAACTGGAGACCTGCCCCTAGAGAGGCTGAACCACCACACAAGACCATTCACGTTCACTGGCCTAGACTATTTTGGTCCGTTCGCCGTAGCTGTGGGCCGTCGTCAAGAAAAAAGGTACGTCGCCCTTTTCACATGCCTAGTCACGAGGGCTATACACCTGGAAGTGGTTACAACGTTATCTGCCGACGCCGCAATAACGAGCCTAAGGCGGTTCATCGCTCGAAGAGGATCGCCCAAGCAAATCCTCTCTGACAACGGAACGAATTTTGTCGGTGCAAGCAAAGAAATGAGAAAACTCCACGGTGGCCCCGTTATTGACTTCGCTACGAATGGAAGAATACGATGGCGCTTCATCCCCCCGGCCGCGCCTTTTATGGGGGGGGCCTGGGAACGGTTAGTGCGCACCGTGAAGAACGCGCTCAAGACAACTCTCAAAAACAGGTCCCTCCCCAAAGAGGACACATTCAGAACATTGCTCTTAGAGGCTGAGGCAATCGTCAACTCCCGGCCACTGACGTACGTCCCCACGGCGACCGACGCTCCAGAAGCGATAACACCATTCCACTTTCTAATAGGCACGTCATCGGTGGTTCCTTGGACTAACGACCTGACACATGGGGAGTTTTCACAACGCCAGGAGTGGCGGAAGGCACTTCGGCTGGCGGACCACTTCTGGGCTCGATGGCTGCGGGAGTACCTGCCGACGCTGAGAGAGAAACTGAAGGAGTCCCAACCATATCAAGACATAAAGGAGGGGGACGTGGTGCTGATCGTGGACCCTACCCTTCCGCGCGGCTTGTGGCCGCTAGCCAGGGTCTTGAGGACGTACCCCGGTCAGGACGGTCGAGTCCGCGTAGCGGACCTCCTCACAAAGGGAGGTACGCTGCGCCGACCGGCTAGAAAATTAATTGTACTGGAGGCCCAGCCAGTCGCCACCGAGTTTTAGTGTCCCACTGGGGGGGGGGGGGGTATGTTGGCGACTGGCTGGACAGACCATTCTGTTTTTAAATATTGTATTTTTTACTTTTCTATGTCACAATTTTTCCTTTTGACGTTTTTACTGTTTTTGTGATTTAGTCTATCTTGGAACATTACAGTTGTCGCTTCACTTGGTGTTATCATTTGGTAGTTACAGTTTTCCTCATCTTCGTATCATACAGTCCATCTCTCCCGTCGTTATCATAAATATTGTATTGCAAACAAATGGCAAAATTCGTTTTCTTAATTTTTGATTTTAATAGATAAAAGTACTAGATAATATACTTAGTAGGGACGTCAACATGTCCAGCTGCCCCCCTGTAGAGGCTATAGTAATAGTTATTGGGTGCTCCCTCACCACTCGAGTGTGATTTATGTAGATTCGACTTTAAGCATTACATTACAATACTACCTCCCTCACCGACGAGCATTCTCGTGTAATGTCAAATTATAGGTTACATAAGTTAAGTATATCAAAATATTATGTATCATTACAAGATGCGCATTGTAATGCTCAGTTCTCCTCCCTCACTGATGTAATGATCGACTCTGTAACGTTACATTACAACTTACAAGCGTATGCTCCCGATGAAGGAGCACCAACTACGAATAATAAAAACTAAGGAAACACGTAACTCCCATACTATGACCGTTTTAAAGGTTCCTTTCGAACTGTCATGTAACGTCAGCCTAATACCACTCAAGGCCACCTAAATAATAATAATAATAGCTCCCACACCGGTTTCGGTGACGGTGGCCGGTTTCATTGAAACCAGGCCAGCTACGCAGGAGTAATTTTATAGTGCCCAAGTATGTGCGCAGTACACAAGAGCACTCTCTATTCCTTTACTCTCATAACCCAGTGGGACGGACGACCGACACGACTGGCGAGAGATCAGGCGCAGGACCGACTTTTTACATGCCCATCCGACGCATGGATCATTTTACTTGTCAGACAATCAGGTGATCAGCCTGCATTGTCCTAACCAAACTTGGAAATAACATGTTTCCAACGCGGGAATCGAACCCACGACCTTCGAGTCAAGAGCCGCGCTCTATACCACTAGACCACGGAGGCGTTTCTTCGGTAGTATAGTGGTCAGTATCCCCGCCTGTCACCTAAATAATATTATATTGCAAACTATCTGTCCCGGCAAACGTTGTTTTGCCATATAATTTTTTTTGTATGAAAAATAGATGTTGGCCGATTCTCAGACCTACTCAACATGCTCACAAAATTTCATGAGAATCGGTCAAGCCATTTCGGAGGAGTATGGAAACGAAAACTGTGACACGAGAATTTTATATATTAGAAGATGTATTGAAATGTGTACTTGGTACACATTTTTGACAAGTACTTATAATTGTAGAGTATGTTTTTTGACGGAGTTATTTTTCCTTAGTTTTTATTATTCATAGGTAACAAGGCTATTTTAACCCCTAAAAAAAAAGAACCCCCCCTCCCCCAGCGAGAGAAGAAGAGCAAGAGGAGAGCGAATTCTCTTAGGCCGGCAACGTCCCTGCAACTCTTCTAATGTTGCGAGTGTCCATGGGTGACGGAAGTTGCTTTTTGCCCGTTTGGCCCATAACTTTATTGAAAATAAATATATTTTTTATATTTTGGTTCCTGATACTTTTCAGAGTTTGGAGTCGGCGGCTTTATTTCAATTTCTTAATATTTTTAACATTATTAAAGTGTAACTACATTTTAATTAAGCTTGTATCTATGCAAGTGATTAGGTCTATCACAAAATATGAATATACAGTAGATCATCTCTGTATTGGCGGCTCTCGACATAGGCGAACGCGTTGGCCAACGCGTCTGCAGACGCGTTGGCCCAATGTGTAGAACGGGCGTTCGCGCGTTGGCCGTAGGTATTTAGACGTTGGCCAACGCGCGAACGCCCGTTCTACACATTGGGCCAACGCGTCTGCAGACGCGTTGGCCAACGCGTTCGCCTATGTCGAGAGCCGCCATAATAGACCACCCGTTCGGTCGCACGCACATATTAGCGTGATTTCAAATAACTTTAAGAGCCCCCGCAGACTGCAGACTTTATATTGGCCGATAGGACAGTTTGGTCGTGTTGGGCTGTTACAACAACACACAACAACAACAACAACAACAACAAACAGTTGGGTTAGAGACAACAGTCGGCCGATTGTTCTCGCACGATTCCATTCGTAGCAATCGATTTTTGAATGGAAAATTTTACACGATTCGGATTTCTGCCGAGTCGGCCACCAAACAATCGGCGTCGTGTGTGCGCGTGGAAGAACGTCGTACTGATTAAGCATCGGCCGACAGTTTGCCGATGGTAAAGTTTGAAGGCAATCGTATAGCCTATCAAACTCAATTATCGCAGACTCGGTATCGTTGTAATATGCGCACATCCATGTGCGTTGGCAATGATAGTTTGGCAAACCAAGCTTTGGCTTGGTTTGCCAAACTATCGGCCATTAGAAAGTCTGCAGTCTACGGGGGGTCTAAGTAAAACCTATCACGTTACTTGTGTAAAACTTGTCTCGGTGTTAAGCGAATAATTTCAAGGGCTCTGTTATTATACCATATGATATTATACTGTGTCTATAGGTATGAATATAGAACCTCTTTGTATCGATCTCGTTGCGCGCGCACTCTTCTCCTGTCACTTATATTTTCTATGAAAATTCTCTCATACGGCACTGAGGGGTTATATTCCATGCCTTTTAGTTTTATCGTGAATGTATTCATTTAATTATTAAAATAATTTGCTCGGTTTTACTTATTTTAGCTATTTAGTGCGTTAAAAGTTTTGTAGCAGCATGCTTGGAGCGTAATTCTTTCACCGGCGTCTGGAGTTTAAAGTGAGTTTTAAATGCGATTTTAATATTAATTTGCAATAATTTTGTAAATATTGCCAAGTATTTATAGCATTAGAGTTACAACAAATTCAATTATAATTTTGATGGGGTTTTGTATTTTCTTGGTCTAAGAAGTTGACAACTGATCTTTAACTGCATATTGAAATAAAATAATTAGTCTATTATGATTATATCGTTTTCTTTGCACCATTCCTACTCTTATAATTCCGTAGTTTTTTCTTAATTTTTACCTTTATTAATTGCTTTTACGAAATTGATTAAAAATAGCACTTAGATCAATATGACTTAGATCAATAGATCTAGCCAAGACTGTCTGCCAAAATTTTGGCGAGCTTATTGATACATAATCCTATGTTCTTTTGTTACTCAAAGTAACGGAAAAGAAGAATTTTTATGAAAATCGGTTCAGCCGTCTAAATATAAAGCAGTAACATACATACATAATAGACAGACTTACAGAAAGACAGACCGTGGCGGCATTACCCATTGTGAGGCCCCGGGCGGCAGGTCTTTGCGAATCCCTTTGTCTTCCGTAAAAACTAGAGATGTATCGATCATGACTTTGGTCGACTAGCCGACTAGCCGATTAATCGGTTGCAAAGAAGCCAATTAATCGGCCGACTAGTCGGCCAAACCGATCATGGTTTCATAATATGTTTCCGTAACGTTTCGTTTACTGCTGATTCAGGGGTACGTCGCATACGCAGCCTGCGAACGTGTCGGATCGTGTTTTGGTTATGTTCACGTTATGATATATTTTTACTGTACAATGTACATCATGTGTAACATGCAATCTTGCATTAATTTTTGGCTAATTTGTTAATACAAAATCCGAGTCTTTTATATTTTAAATAAGAAAAGATTTTCGTTGTAAATATTCATTGAAGAAGATATTATTATTATGTTGTTATGTTTGGTATTTAAGCTACAATTTTCATTTAAGACCGGGTGGCGGGTGACTGTCCTGTTCGCCACCCCTTAGGGCCACCCCTTAGGGCCACCCCTTAGGGCCACCCCTTAGGGCCACCCCTTAGGGCCACCCCTTAGGGCCACCCCTTAGGGCCGCCACTGCAGGCACACTCGCATTTATAGTCACTTTCACACTTTCGCATCTAAAACATTGGTATGTATGTCTCTCCAGGCCAGCATGTGGACAGTGTGCGTGCCCGGGTGGGGCGCGATGGTGGTGGCCGGCACGCTGCTGCTGTACAGCACCCTGGACGTCGCCTACTTCGCCCGCATGATGTACACCGTCGCCAAGGCCAGGTACTTCAAGAAGAAGATCTGTATATTGGAGTCCACTGAGGTTGAGGGTGAGTAAAATGTGATTTTTTTGGTAACCCAGTGAGCGTCAGACAAATATTTGTCATTTTATAAAAGCTAAAAGTTTACCTGTATATGACCCCTAAAGAGTCAACTATGGAGTTTTGGGCGCGATTACTTTAGGAAATATCCAGTTCTGAAGGTTTGTTACTTATGACAGGTCGCATTTTAAATGCGAAAATGTGTCTGACTGTCTGTTAACTCTTCACGCCCAAACCGGCTGAATCGATTTTGCTGACATTTGAGTCCCGGGAAAGGATATACGATAGTTTAGTTTTAATCCCGAAAAAATGCACGGTTCGCGAACGATAAACGAATCGAAGCTCAATGGAGTTGCGGCCGTCCTCTAGTAGATTATAAATTAGTGCGTCTTCTGGCGTTTTTGGGTTATAAAGATTATAAAATACAAAATTAACTCAATAAATAATGAAAAAAATTAAATGTGTTAGAATAACAATTAAGGGACGAAACTCGTAGGTCTTCGTAGCGACGTAGCGCGGACGTAGCAGCCTCGTAGCGACCTTGTACCGGGCCGAGGCGCATTCGATACAATTTTAATACGTTTTATTGATAGTTTTATTCTTAACACTTGCTATTTTATTTAAGACTAGTGACTAGTTTTTTTTTTTTCGTTTATCCTTTCCCGGGACTGGAAGTGTCTCCATACCCAGCAAAATTTGTTCAGCGGTTTGGGCGTGAAGAGGTAACAGACTTTCGCATTTATAATATTAGCATGGATATGGGTACTTAATAGTCTAGACTATGAGATGAGCCGTTGTATATGGATTTTACAGCATAAACAGATACTAGCTATTTGACCGAGCACTGCTCGGTATTCGATAAAACACGAATAAAATGACATTTTCTAAAAATGATTCCTAGCTAGATCGATTTATCGCCCCCGAAAATCGCTGGAGCCGATTCCGAGATTCCATTTATATATTTATATGTATATACAAGAATTGCTCGTTTAAAGATATAAGATATTAAATATTTCGTAATGTACAGCAAAAGTAATTTTTGTTTTGCATGGCAGATGTGTAACAATGATTTTAGAATTAGTCATTGGCTAATGTAAGGGTGCGCCTACATTGTGACTGACTGTATGACCGTGACATTTCATAATACTTTATTTCTTCTTGTTGTTGCGTTTAAATCATAAAACAAAGGTATGAGCAAGAGAGATGTCACTATCAGTAACACTCCTTGATAAAAAGAGACGTGTGATACATGACAGAAGCACTCTTTTTTGACGTCCAGTCGGCACGTGCCGCACGTTGACAATTTAATCTCATAGAAATCATGTTCAATCATGCTTGTGTAAGTGTATACGTACACATATTTTTACTCACAGATGAAACCAATTTCGGTTTCGTTTGACAACTCGAGATTGTTGCTTTATTCCGCTAGGTATATTAACTTAATGGTTTAAATGGATAACTCTCAATTATAACATTACAGCGTGGTGTCTCCTAACTGACATCGACACACTTCTCTACCACATGAACAACGCTCGCTACCTTCGGGAACTCGACTTCGCCAGAGCTGACTTCTACGAACGTTCTGGGTTATACGCCAATATCAAGGCTGCTGGTGGGGCGGTTCTCCAGGCAGCCACCACCATCCGCTATAGGAGATATCTGAAGCCATTCACCAAGTTTACCATCACGTCTAAGGTAAGAAAGAGGCAGTAGATATGTTGCATTGAAAGCAGAAAGAGATAGATAAAGCTAGACAGGGTAATTTCTACGAACGTTCTGGACTATACGCCAATATCAAATCCAGGCAGCCACCACCATCCGCTACAGGATATATCTGAAGCCCTTCACCAAGTTCACCATCACGTCGAAGGTGAGATAAAGATAGTAGATACGTTGTTAGAAAGGTGGAAAGAGATAGATGAAGCTAGATAAAGCTGCCTTCGATGAACTTTCACGACTATACGTCAACATAAAGGCAGCTGGCATGGTTAGATCCTTACCTTTAAGGATAGAGATAGATACGTTAGTGGGCAGTTAGAAGGATGAAGATCGACCGGCCATCTTATACATTGATGTCACTGCCTATGTCAGCAGATCCGTAACTTATCAGTTAAGAACCAATGTTGTTTCAGCTATCCATTAGGTCAATATGTTTACTGGATCTCAGTAAATGCTTGAATGCTTAGTCTTTCTAAATTAAGGAACTATCCCCAGAAGCCCATAATTTCGAGTAACACGACATTCCACCCGAACTTCAATTTCATTATTACCATTCCAGGCGATTTACTGGGACGAGAAGACGTTCTTCATGGAACACGAGTTTATCGGCCCCGGTGGGTTCGTCCACGCGGTAGCATTATGTCGGCAGCGGGTCATTGACACATCAGTGGCGGCAATCGCGGAGCTGCTGCTGCAGCTGCACTGCGCTGGCACCTGCAGACCACCGCCGGATAAGATGCCTTCTGAGGTGAGTGAAGGTTTGAAGATGGTGCACAAAAATAGGGGATGACAAAATACAGTATGTTAGTGTAAACACCGTTATCCTTAAAAGCATCAAATGAGCCCGTCAAAATGAACAACTTTTTCTATGAGAACAATGCTGAGAACTCGAAAAAAAAAATGCCGTCATCATACCCATATGGATGCCCGGATCGGCAATTTGTATGGGTATGAAGACGGATTTTTTTGAGTTCCTAGCATTGGTCTCATAGAAAAATTTGTTCATTTTGACGGGGTCATTTGATGGTTTCAAGGATAACGGTGTTTACACTAACATCTTGTTTAATATTTCATTTGTCATTCCCTAATCTTATGAGGCAATCAACTATATACCTCTGCTGATGGGTGCGATCCTTTCCGAGCTAAGCTGACTGAAGTTACTATTTCATAGTTTTAGAGCTAGAGCTGATGCTAAAATGTATGTGTTCAAGCCTTGTGTACACACAGGTATCGGAAGATCACCGTCTTATAAAAGCCAAGCTAGCTAAGCAAGACCTACCTCCTGGGGTAGGCCTTGCTTAGCTAGCTGATTCGTAGCTTCTGAGCGTATGCTTAGAAGTCACTAATCATGATTTTATTTTTGAGGTTATTAACTATAGCTGAGGAGGACTGAGGTAAGCCAAGTTGTTGCTCTTTAAGAATAGTTGCCCTGTCTGCATTATGCTGGCCTGCTACCTGCGGACCTGCAGACTGTTTGTGTTGGTTGCTAATAAACATCAATTGTGATTAATGGCAGAAACTTCCGCAAAGCCAACTTTAAGTTCACCCTATAGGTACTAAAGCTAAGACATCATCATCCAATTCCAGTTGGAGTTATGGGTCCAAAGCAACGAGGTGAGCTCGGCAAAACTCAGGCCTTCGGTCGCCCAGCTGCCTCTAGAACCAGTCTGCGAGCCGCTGGGCTGCGGCGAACCCAAAGCCATCGAGTGAGGATTGCCCCACCCGGACGACAACCTGCGGTACAGGAGGAACTAAAGCGATGGCGAGGTTGTAGCAAGGTCCAAGGCCTGGTTTCTAAATTTTTTTCTACCTTACCAAAAAAATACAAGCATCGGTGTCACAAAAACCTTAGGGTATGTCTGTAAATAAAGTTTTACAGGAGACAGTCTATTCGATAGCGTTGATAAACGTGTTTAAGGTAAGCCAATCAAATCTTTTGTCAAAAAGTTCAGAAATCAGGCGCTTGTCAGGCAAGGATTCGACAAGAAACTAAGTTCTACTAAAGACTAACTAAGTCTAAGGTTTGGCTTACATTTTTGGCTCTACGGCTAGAACACATTTTATTATTTTGGCAACGATTGGTGCAACGCCTCGTGCAACCTGTATCAGCAACTTTTAAAGTGTTCTTCTTGTGTATTGGTGGCAAGTGGCGACCGGTCATCAATAGCCATAGAAAGTTAGCCAAAGGCTTTTGAAAAGAAGTGTAAATATAACAAAACTTACCGAACCTTGCTACAACTGATGTTGAGTGTGTTTTCGTTCGGGTGTAGAAAATGACAAAGACGTTCCAAGATTCATTGTGTGCTAACAGTTTATATATTGTATGGTGTAGTTTTACACAATATATTTAATGGAAATTACGATTATGTTTTATATTATATTGATTTTGTTGTTTGTTTAAAAAGTTATTGAAAATTCTTTAATGATATATTATAATGGCTTAAACTTTAGATGGTGCAAGAACTTAATAATTATGATAATATTTTTAAGATTTGAGATGACTCACTTTTAAAATAAAGTTTTCAACAATTTTCGTAAGAAAACAAACAATTAATTTACCTTACATTTTTATTGTTACATACAAGATGACAATCCGGAAATGTTTGTATGTCCAAGGCCAATAAAACACGTAAACTCGGGCACACCGCCAAACGCTTAGTCACAGTATAAATAATAAAACACAGTAGACCAACTTCATATAATTTATAAACTAAACCACTAAAATAAGGTCGACACATAACGTAGATTGCTTAAGAAAACGGAACAATGCAGTAAATGCAATGCAGTCTGTGCTGCCGTGTCAGGGGTATAATATTTTAGCGGGATTATTACACAAAATTCTTGCATGTATTCGGGCCTCTTTTTGCATAAAGTATGTATGTATTCTGTTCACATTTTGTAGAATCGGAACAAATTTTTTGACACAGTTACTCTTTCTTAGTTTTTATTATTCGTAGCCCTAACATGACATACATTTTTCTCGTGTAGATCTATCGTCGAAATATATCGACATAATTTCAAAAAATGATTTTGATATTATGTCGATATCGACAATACGTGAGACTACACGTGAGAGTGAGATATCTCACTGTACGCGCATGCTAGACGCACTGGTGTCCGTTTATCTCTCTCTGTACATTTCCTTATCCATTTTCTGTGAGCGATACTATGATCGCTGCTAATACGACAACCATATCGTCTAGATGTCCTGGCAAAATAAAGTCCCAAAAATTTAAAACCATGTCGTTTTGTTGCACGATTAATTTTAAGAACTCGCTGAGTTACGTTACTGTATATATTTGTGCTGTGGTCAAATGGAATTCATCTAATTTCCTTATATTATACAATGTTTTTGACTGCGACATTGTAGATTCGTGGAAGGATTATTTTTGTTGCCATTTTTTTAATACTTTATTTCGCTTAAATTTCCTGTATTTGAGTCAGTTTGCTGTTAGGGAATGTTCTCCTTAAGATTTCCAAAACAAAACACTAACAGCAAAAAAGATGTGTAATAATATATCCGAGGTAACAGAATAAAACATAGGTTCTACCAGAGTCTAAGTATAGTCTATTTGATTAGTTTTCCGGACTAAACTGACACAAAAAATATGATTCAATTACATCAATATTATCATTATTCTTCACAACAAAACTACTAAACGATGTTTAATCGTCATAGCTGTGGCTTAGATCCTGGATTAATAATTACTATTTTATTAACCCCAAACGAAAACGAAAGGGGTGTTATAAGTTTGACGTGTCTCTCTGTGGGTGGACCGATATTGATCTAGTCTTTATATTTGAAAGCTGTCATAATCGAGATTGTTCTTAGCTAAAATTAAGAGCCCCCGCAACCTGCAGACTTTCTATCGGCCGATAGTTTGACCAAATTGGGGTTTCAACATTCAGTACATTATCGGCCGATACAAAATATCGTTTAGTGTGCGCACCTTCATAAACATCTTCGTACTGATTAAGCTTTCGATCAAAATATCAGCCGACTTAGGCCCCCATAAATAGTCAGTACTTAGGATGCGACCCGGTCTCAAGACGCGGTTCGGCTCTGTGATTGGTCCAAATTTTGACAGCCAACCAATCACAGAGCCTGAACCGTGTCTTGAGACCGAGATGCATCTTGAGTACTTACTATTTATACGGGCCTAAAAGTCTGCAGTTTGCGGGGGCTCTAATCATCAAACAGTTTTTTCGTCTAATTTATAGTACTTTTTATCTTTAAAAGCACCGTCATGGTCCCATGTGTTACAATAAAGTTATTAATTAATTACCTAACCTATCTTGGAGGAGTCATTTTATAACTTGTTGTTGTCGTTGAAAATATTTGATATTACCGATAACGCCTGTCATGATTATAATACCCAATTATTATGAAATCCCAGAACATGAATAATTGGGCATATCTTTTGGATATGAAAGAAGGAAAATGGATCGTCTATCTATATCTATATATCTATATATATTATATAAAACTCAAAGGTGACTGACTGACATGGTGATCTATCAACGCACAGCCAAAACCACGGGACGGATAGGGCTGAAATTTGGCATGCAGGTAGATGTTATGACGTAGGCATCCGCTAAGAAAGGATTTTCATCAATTCTACCCCCAAGAGGTCAAAATAGGGGATGAAAGTTTGTATAATATAATAATACTTGCTATCGCGAGCGAAGCCGCGGGCAAAAGCTCGTATCTGTATATAATCGTCTATCTTTTACTTTAATCAGATAGGTGTAACATGGGTGTAACATTGCAGCTTTACCTTTTTTACTTTGGACTGCACTTTGATACGATAATATTATTCAACGCTGACTAGAATGCAATGCAACCCGGGTTACATAATTTTGTAATAATATAGTCTAAATTTATCTACTTGATGTAAGCTTTGTATTGATTGAACCCAAAAAAATGAGGACAAGTTTTTAACTGAAATATTCCATGTATATTTTGCTATAACCCAAAATGTGGATGAAATATTTCTGCAAAACACCGTACACCGGCTTACAGCGTTTTGCAAACATATTAAATATTGCAGCGTTTTGTACCCGTAGTAGGATAACAATCGCCCAAGTTTGAGGTTATTTTTATTTTTGCAAAACGCTGCAAACTGAATTTGCCCCTTAATATTTTATACGGGCACATGTTTTTATAGTATTTTAAGATAGTTAAAAAAATACGATAAAATAATGTTCTAATGAAAATTTGGAAATATTATAAGTAATCAGCTCATATAGAAACCATGTACCTATTTACACTGGATAAAATTTGGTAACGAGCTTAAGTTAAAAAAAAAAATTTTTTTTGAAAGTTGACGTGTTACAGGATACCTACAGCGTTTTGTCCTTATTTTCCTGTTCCGAGGTTTTGTCGTAACAGGGTAGAATATGAACCCGAAAAACTTTTATCTATTTGTTCTTAGGTCATGACCGTAAGTTACATAAAATTCAAGGCCAAGTTGGGTGTTCCTTATAAGAAAAATGATAATGATAACCAACTTACCTGCCGTTGTTTCTAAAACTAAAATAAAGTTATTTGAATCTATCACATTTTAAAATCGTCTTTTTTCAATAACACAGTCATTAGAGTAAGAGCCAGTGACGGCTAGACTTTCCTCATTTTATAAAAGCTGAAAGTTTATTATGTTTGTGACCTTTACAGAAGTATAAAGAACCAACAACTATGGAGTTTCGGTCGCGGTTACTTTAGGAGGTGTACAGTTCTCAAGGGCTACCTGACCGAAAAAAATGACGAGTCTGGCTGTCGCTGGTTCTTCATGCTTGGGTCTCATGTGAATTATTCCACATTTCCCGCTTTTTCGCGCTATCAGACACGTGACCACGTAACCACACGTGACCACACGTGAGCACACGTGAGTACACGTGTTGATGCATGTTAATGCCACCTATACATCTAACATCGTGGGGTGTCGTAAGTCCATACATTATACATCCGAGAGTGTGACGTCAAGAGCTGTGCTAGGGTTGTCATATCGCACATAGTAATTGTAGGATAAAGCTAATTTGGCCGGACATAAAAAAGCCGGACGTTCTAATTTCTAGATAAAGAACAATGTAAATAAAACAATTAAATTTGGCTTAGCATGTAAAAAATAAATATTTATGTGATGATGATGATTTTTGTTTGCAAATCCTACTCAAAAGGTGATTTGCTTTGAAGTGCATATTTTGTCACACGTGAAATGTATAAAATTAAATTCAATATTATTTAACATTATACATATCGCCAGAGTCCATCGCCTTACAGCTATAGCTCACTTGCAAGACCTAACAAAATCCTAACAGGCCGGACATAGTTTATTTTGGTCGGAAATAGCCACACTTTGTCCGGCTTTAACCGGACGCTTACAGGCCTAGCTGCGCCCAAGTTTCATGAATGATTTTCTGGAATCTCCGACATACAGAGTAGCGATTTTGGATCCTTTTACTACACTCATAAGATTGAAAATTAATTGAATATTGGTAGTCGGTACAGGGTGGAGTTATTCGCCACGTTTCGACGTCTTTCGACTGAAAAGAAAGTAGATAAATAAAGACTAGCCTGGCTGGTTTCTATGGTTTCGACAGAAAAATATAAAGTGTAAGTACCAATATAAAAAACTTAAGATTTTTAACAGAAATTTCCTCTGGTCAAATGACGTTTTTCATTGTTTTAACATTCGACACTGTATAGAACTGAAGAAATTCAGTAAATTGGAAGCCGGCTACATAAAGTGGCAGCAGACGACGTGTCGTCGCGACACTACTGGTTTCTATCTATTTCTATAGCTTCGTGTCGCTAGCTGCGGAAAGTATTTCATAGAAATACATACAAAACCAGTAGTGTCGCTGCGACACGTCGTCTGCGGTTGCTTCATATCGCCCGCTGCCAACCGGCACCTTTATGTATAAAAAGGGAAATCACATATTTTAAAATTTCTCTAAAACTACGCCATTATGAAAAAAATCGTATTTTGTGTATTTATAAAGTATAAAATATTATGTATTTAGAATAAATATAAAAATAGTTACTACCATTAATTTAAAGCTTTTAAGGCTTAAGGTGAACGCAGATCTAGACGCGCCACACCGCAGTCGTTAGTCACCACTCATTACGTATTAGAATTATTTTATAATAGTATTTGCCCGTGGATCTGCCCAGGTAAGTAGGGTATCCTGAACATATAATAAATAAAACGTATCGTTTCCCATAGTTTGTGATTTCTCTTGGCCAAATTTCATCAAAATCCGTCCAGTAGTTTCAAAGGCTTTTCAGTTTTCAATGATAACATTAACAAACATTTTATCTTACATCTTTACTAATCGCTGCGTCAGTGTGCGGTGTGGCTAGATGTACGTTTACCTTTATCGCCCTTTAATACTGTTTCTGTTTGGTTGAAAATGTTTATTGGTGTAATAAAATTGCAATTGTTTATATGAAAAGTGGTGCACAAAATTATATTACGATCGAATATTGTTTTAGAATACGAATTTACTTAACTAGCTGAGCTAGATATAAGTTATGAAGCGTGTATATAATCCACTGACCACTGTAATTTATTTTCAATAAATGGTGATTATAATTTAAACAAGACTTTTGTGCAACTCCTGTACATTTAAAAATCATTGTATTTTGTTGTACCTATAGGTGTACCAGAATCTGATGGCAAAAAGTGAGAAAATAAATTGACTCTAGCAATACCGGGGTAGTTGGAATAAAATATTTTGATTATTTTTTTCCTTATAGCGACTTATTCTGTGTGTGAAACATGCAAATACAAAAATTTATCCAATGATCAAAAATGTTTATTGAAAATCTTCAAAATTAATCATCAGATTCTGGTAGACCTTTAGTAATCTTATACCTATACGAGCTTTTGCCCGCGACTTCGCTCGCGTTAAAAAGTATTATTATATACAAACTTTCATCCCCTATTTGGACCCCTTGGGGTTGGAATTTATCAAAATCCTTTCTTAGCGGATGCCTACGTCATAACATCTACCTGCATGCCAAATTTCAGCCCGATCCGTCCAGTGGTTTGGGCTGTGCGTTGATAGATCACTATGTCAATCAGTCAGTCACCTTTGAGTTTTATATATATATATATATATATATATATATATATATATATATATATATATATATATATATATATATATATATATATATATATATATATATATATATTATGAAGTTTTGAAAGCACGTAACGCCCCTTTGGTTTAGTGATTAAAACTTAGGCCCAATTTCACCAACGTCTGTTAGTGTTAATAGCTTGTTAATATTATGTCATTATTTATATAAGAAACGAAAGAGATAACACGTGATCGTGATACTAATTCGAGCATTAACTTTAACAGACGTTAGTGAAATTGAGCCTCAAGAGAATAGGTGTCGAATTACGAATAGGTAAAGATTTCGATTTTAGCCATGAAATAAAAAATGGCGTCGTCAAATTGATAACGACTATGTAGAGACGATTGCAAATTGCAGGCTTACATGTAAAAAGTCAGTCCAGCTATTGCTGGACTGACTCTTTTTAGAACTGTACAATAAGCATTTTAAGCAATCTCATAAGTTATAAGATCTTTTAAACCGTCCCTAAGAGAATTTTTTTTTTATATTTTCGTGAAAGAAACGTCTAGAAATCTTAAAATCGATAATCAGAATGTCTAGTGCCTACTAGTAAATTTGCTATGCTATCAAATCAATGCACTCAGAGATCTATTTGGTTATTGATTAAGCATAATTTGGGTAGATCATCATAGAGGTGCCACCGCACTGACGGCGCTGACAGGTTGTGCAATGATGATTACACTTTTCGGGTGCTTCACTGATAAAGTGTTTTTAAATAAATAACAAAGATATTATGAGTTCTTTTTAAGGTTCCGTATTCAAAGGCTAAAACCCTATTACTAAGACTTCATTGTCTGTCCGTCTGTCTGTCTGTCTATATCCAGAGTGTATCTCAAGAACCATAATAGCTAGAGTTCTGGAATTTTCACAGATTGTATATTTCTGTTGCCGCTATAACAATTACTAAAAATAATGGTAAGTATATCTATTTTTTCTCTATAACGGTACAGAAACCTTCATGCGCCAGTCCGACTGGTACTGGGTAGATTTTTGGCCTGTGTCTGCTCTATAATTGATCGGAACCCTTCGTGCCCAAGTCCGACTCGCACTTATCCGATTTTTATTGTCTTCCTTTATTACCTACCCTACCTACCTCTTACGGAAGAAGTGTAGGGTAAATATAAGTTTGGTTTTTTGGGTCTTAAGCCATTAAATGTGGCATAATGGTGCGGCCTATTAAACCATTAAACTACGTTGCATCTGCAGGACTTCTGGGGTTGTGGCTCTCGAAGGAAATCATTTTTCAAATTGTGGGAAAAATAATTACACAATATGTTTATATGATAGCTAAGTATCTTATCATTACAAAATGATTACATAGTATAAAACAGAATATGTTCATAAATATGCTTAGATTTTCAAAACCTATATTTTTTAGTTTATATAGTGGAGAAACACAGATTATAATTTACAGGACCTAGTTTAATTAATTACCTACACTATCGCACCCAAGCAAAGGCATGCGTGGGCATTTTAATAAAAAGAGTACCTATGATTTAAATTAATATTTCCACTATTCCCGGATTTTCCTTGTATTAATTCAAAAAAAATTCAAATATTATCTTTATTTCAGACTACAGTGTGGTCCATTGGTTAGTATTACATACATTAAAAATTATTAGGGTTATTTAATAAGAACAAAACATAACTTAAAGTATATAATTAAAACTAAACTAAATCATGCACCTCATTTAGAACTATGAGCGAATATATCCTGGAGGTCTGCTCTCGAATTCGTTCATTATCCGCACATAGTTCCTTAATATAGGTGCATGCGGATCATCTGCCACAATCTTCAAGATGCTGTTGTCACTTCCCCTTACGCGATTTATTAGAGATGCAGCTTTCTTGCGCATGAGTGCCCGGAAGCCATCCGTCCTTGCTTGTGCAAACATCTCGGACGCACTACAAAATCGGGGAAGTTTCAGCATCATCCTGAAGATATTGTTATATTGGATTTATATTATAAATCTTATAATATAATCTCATAATTTCACTTTTGTTGACATTATATGTCAGGCCATGCGAATCAGCGTATCTCTCACACACCTTCAGCATCTCCCGAATTCCTCTCGCAGTGGGACTCAGCAATACCATGTCGTCCGCGTAGCTAATGTTGTTAACACTAACACCACCAACCTTGCATCTGACACGCATATTGCTGAGCTCCACTATGAGATCATTCACGTACAGATTGAATAGCTTAGGAGACGATAAACCCCCCTGTCTCACACCGCAATTCAATCTGTACGCCCTAGAGAGTCTATTGGCCCATTTCACGTGATTCGTCTGATTCCGATACCAGTAACAAAAAATATTTATAATATCTACCGGTATACCCATGCTCTCCATTTTCTTCCAAAGTACATCATATGAAACGAGGTCAAATGCCTTTGAAAGATCCAGAAAGCATGCGTAAACCGGTGTCCTACGGCTTGTATAGTATTGGACAGTATGCTTGAGACTCAAGATAGCACTTTCAGTGGACAGTCTAGGTCTGAACCTAAACTGCCCATCATGCACTTCCAGATATTTTTGCAGATATGTGTCAAGCACACTGTCCAACACTTTAGCCACTACAGTAGCAAGCGATATAGGGCGGTAATTTCCCTTGTCCGAGATATCACCTACTCGGTTCTTGACAATGGGAACTACAATAGTTTTCATCATATCCGTTGGCAGATATGCGTGTTGTATGCAGATATTAAAGAGCAGAGCTAAAGCTCTCGGTAGATGTGTACCTGCATATTTTAAGTGTTCGATACTAAGTCCGTCATGACCGGGAGACTTGCCCCTGCTCATGCGCTTAATTATATCTCTCACCTCTTATAGCTAAATATAAAATATAATATAATTTAGCTATCAAGAACAAAAACAACAAGAAACAATATTTATTATTTATAATGATAAACAATAATTTATCTTTGATTCGAATTGTTTTTTTATCTATCTGAATGTCCGGTTAGTATCTAAGATATGATTTTATCAAAACTGGTTGTTTATGTAATAGATATGCATCTATCACGTTTAAGATAGATGATGATGATATTGCATAATAAATTTAAAATTAATTAGCTTAAGGGCCTGTTTCACCACTTCCTGATAAGTGCCTATTAGGCTATTCACCACTTAACCTGACAGATGAAGTATGGAGAATCTGTCAAAAAAGTTGTGGATAGCCTATTCGGCACTTTATCAGTGGTGAAACAGGCCTTAAGTGATACAATTGCTATTTTTAACCGACTTTCAGAAAGGAGGGACTATGGCTGTAGGTTTCAACAATCGCTCGTAGTGGGATTACATTATATCAATCCGATCCGATGCAGCACCGGTGCTGGAATGCACTAAATTCCATTTCAGTGCATTCTAGTACCCGTTTACATTTTTCCAATACAGCGCTGGATTGGATTTTTTTTTATGAAATAAGGAGGCAAACGAGCAAACAGGTCACCTGATGGAAAGCAACTTCCGTCGCCCATGGATACTCGCAGCATCAGAAGAGCTGCAGGTGTGTTGCCAGCCTTTTAAGAGGGAATAGGGTAATAGGGGAGGGTAGGGATGGGAAAGGAAGGGAATAGGGGAGGGTAGGAAAGGGAATAGGGTAGGGGATTGGGCCTTCGGTAAACTCACTCACTCGGCGTAACACAGCGCAAGCGCTGTGTTACGCCGCACAATATAAAAAAATGCAGTTATAATATATTAAATAACCTGGAAGAGGCAAGAGCTACTCCCTAAAAATCGGATACCTCAGAAGGTTCTAATGTTTTGCTTGAATATTCACCGTACGGATTCCAATTCTGCTGACGAAGAAAATATTATGCTCACAATCGTTTGCTATGTAGAAATTTAAGGCGCTATGTTTTTTACGACAATATGACAAAAGGATTTAGGATGTTTTCGATATATAAATAATACATATCGCATCAATACTTATATGAATTCTACCAAGTTTAATATAATTATCTAATTGATGTGATTGTGTGGATACAAAATAACATATTATTATAATAATAATCTGATAAAAGCAAAAAAAAAATGTATGGCACCGATAAATGGGTTCAAGAAACTTTCAAAACTTGTCTACATAATTTGCAATATTAGATCATTGTATATTATAATTTTATTATTTTTTTGGTATCTAATAGGTAATATTATGTTCCAAGAATATCTTCTATAAGGTACTATAATTGTGTCGTATTTAACATTAAGTTACCTACTACTGAATTATGATCCTTCATTTTGCCTTTATGTAGTCTTATAATTTTACTTAATTCATTAAGAGTTATAAGTATAAAATTCATATCCAGTAAATATGATCTATGATTAAGTTTTAATTATTGTATTACTTGAATTTTGAAATTTCCTTCATCTAAGGATCTTCATAATTAAATACCTACGTTATTAGACTATAATATTATGTAACGTTCATTCACTATTTTGTCTATCTTTTTACATAACTATTGGGGGGGTGGTAAAATAAAATTCATGCTTAATGTACACAATTTATTCATATCGTATAGTGTATCTTATACAAAGATAATAAATTGTAAAATCCTCTTTCGCGGCATTAATAAATAAATACTTAGCTCCATCAGTCCTATCACATGCCTTGGGCTACTACGAGTACTTATAATACTTTTGACCCCCATCCATGGTCGGACTCTAAATGTATACAAATATTACAAAAATTACTCGTATAATACTCTTCACGATTACATCGCTCATGGTGGGGCCACACGACTGAATATCCGAATTTAACCGGATCAAACTAGTAAAAGCCGGCTCAAGCTAGTTTTCGCCGGCTCGCGCCGGTTCAAATGTGCATTTCCCGGTTTAAGCTTCGAGTCCAGTCTCCGGATATCTAATCGTATGCAATATCGAACAAAATGGCTTCTCTAATAAATGTACAAAAATATTTTTCAAGGTAGGTATGTATCGTAAAGGCACTGGTATCCTTATCGGAATATACTCTGTAAATATGCGACTTCTCGGGGAGGATAGTTTTTTGGTTTGGAATCAGACGTTCCTGAGAATAAGGTTTACAATTATAAATAACCATCTAGGTCGACTTAACTAAGCTTACATTGACTTAGAACCTAACTTACACTGAAATAGTCTTTAGCCATCGTATTTTCTAACGAATCTTCGAATAGATGAAACAGATCTACCGCGCTTACAATTAACATATACATAGTTTCACCACTAAAAATGCATCATTTTATATCTATCACTGAGTAGATAAGTTTTATCTGCTCGAAAAGTCTGAAACCGAACGAAAATTAGTCTTATAGTAAACAGGGGTCCCGCGCCGGCGCGGCGCAGAGCGCGCACCGGCCGCGGGAACTACTTTACATTAACATCGATACAACTACTAGGAAGGATTACAGTTAGGCGATGCGACTTAGCCGCGTACAGCTGCACAATATCATACAAATATATCTCTCTTTACATCGTGGTAACTTCTACGAGGAGGGGCGGGAGACAGTCCGGGCGCTCCTCGGGCGGCGGCGAGTCGCTGCGGGTTCAGGCGCAGCGGGCGAGGACCGGCCTCAGTGCTCCATGGCGCGGGACTTGTTCTGGTGCATCATGTTTTTGAGCGTCGCCACCTCCGTCGCCAGCCGCGCCAGCTCCGCCTTGAGGTGCGCGTCGTCCTCCTCCGCCAGCCGCTCGTCGGGCCGCGGTCCCCTGTACTCCGCTCCCAGGGAGATTCCCGAATCCCGCTCGTCGCTGGAGCCCTCGCCGTCCCACGAGGGCGACGACCGCGGCCCCGGCTCCTGCTTTATGTGCTGGAGGGACAGGAGGGCGCTGGCCACGTCCTTGTCGCCGAGGTGCGACTTGTGGCGGAGTTTGAGGGGGAGGCAGTTGTTCTCGGGGGCGTAGGGCTCCGCGGTCTCGTCGCCGGAGCCCGACAGGGAGGACAGCTCATAGGGTGAAGGGGCGCGGCGAGATCTGGACAGGTTGAGGACCGAGCCCGGGGGTTCGTAGTGGGCGGGGTGGGGGTAGAACGACTCGGGGGCCGGGAGCCTCTCCTGGTAGGGCTCTGGGGCGCGCTGTGGGGGCGGAGACGGCGGCGACGCGGGCGGGACGGACGCCGGCGGCGGGGGCACCGGGGCGTATAGGGCCCCGCTCGATAGCTTCGTCCTCTTGGTCACGCAGAGTGCCTGATCGCAGGTCGGCAGAGTGGCCAGGACCTGGTCAATGCTGATGAGGGTCTCGCCGCAGATGCCGTACTTCTCCTTGATGGCGTCCAGCTGAGCCTTCAGTACGTGGTTCTCCTTGGACAGTTCTACGACGCGCTGCTCGAGCACCATGTCGTTGAAGCGCCTCTTCTCGCGGGACCGCTTGGCGGCCTCGTTGTTGCGGCGCCGGCGGTCCCAGTAGCCGTCGTCTTTTTTGTTGTCGGGGATGAACTCCCGCTGCTTGCGCTGACCGAAGAACTCCTTCCTTTTGGAGAAGTCGAAGTTGGGGCCGTACTCGTTGGGGTCGCCGTGCAGGCTGGGCTGCGGCGACGGGTCCAGCGGGAAGTGGGGTGATACTGACAGGCGTGCTCGCGACGGAGGCGGCACGCGGGAGGGCGAGGGTGAGGGCCCCAGGGCTGCGCCCCCCGCGGTCAGCAGCTGCTGCTGGCTGAGGATGAACTCGGCGACCATGTTGCGGCGGACGACGCCCGGCCCGCACGGATCCTCGCTGTGGTTCTGCAACAATCGAAAAGGTTACGTTAGTTTTGCCATTTAATCATTACAAAACTGCGAATTCGGGTCGCGAGTATTCGCGGAACTGCACGTTATTTATATAACAGTTTCCAAATTACTTTATTCTCATAGGTACTATAATGTAATTCATTAAGGAGCGAATGAATTTAAAAAAAATAAAAATTATATAATCCTTTTATTGTTTTTGGCCGCAGAAAATTTGCCGCTTGATGATGATGTAAAACAATAAAATGCTTTAGATAAGTTGTAAGTATTGAATGAAATTATTGTATTAGAAGATGATGGTAGAATAAAACTAATTAAATACATTATAGCCCGCACGCTCCGATCCATGTGACTTCCTGACTAAGCATAGCTATCGTACAACAACATTTCACAACCAATCACGTTGCGAGCGACGTGGATGCAAACTGCAGACGATGCAATTAACCTTCACGATGATTTACTAGTAATAATTTCTATTTATATGCTACAACAGAAATTAGACACTTGCTTCCTCAGAAAGATGACCAGTTAACTGTTACAGAAACACTCAAAGTGATAGAACAAACACAGGAAGTCAAAACTAATGAAACATAAAAGGTTTCATTTCAATAGCGACGTTATCAAGGCAACAATGAATAATTGCCTATTGTCGCGATTATAGCATTTCTATTTTTTCTGTCTCCAAAGTCACGTTCCGTTCCACGCGGCGAACGTATGAGGGGTCAATTGTCAACGTGAGAGTTCTTTCTACACCTAAAATTATTCGTTTAGGAAGGCATTACCATGGAATTGACTGGCTAAGTCGACCAACACGTGCTCGAGCGCATTATACGGCATTATACATTTTACTCCTTATGAAATTCGAAAAGCTCATTACGGGTGACTGTAGAGATTTTTAAGATGTTTTCAAAATTACGAACCCAGATTTATATAACCGAACCGCTTGCGTTTTGAATTTGGAATTTGTTTTTTATTGCTAATGAACTAAGTGTTTTGCCATCTTTTTTTTAATTTCTAAGACAAAGAGGTACAAGAAGGTTAGCCGGTTCGGTGTCAGTGGGGCGGCCCGGTTGCGCGCGCGCCGTTACACTAACTGTTCGATACACGCCAACTCTAATTGGAAATGTCAGTAGGTCTCAATATTAAACGATGTAATTACCAATGGCTTTCTCGTTGTATAAACTATTTAAACTAGATACGTTTACTTTATGTTAAACATAGTTTTATCTGTTCAAGATTGATTTGTGTTCTAGAACTAATTTTAAATTATAGTTCAATGTCAATTTGTATGGAGCATTTGTAGGTTGGCTAAATATTTGTGTAGATCTTGTAATTTTCAATAATATGAATAAAACATTCTATTTTTATTAAAATATGTAACAGTATCCAACAAAAATATGTAATTTTAAAAATAGAACATTAACTCTTTTATCTTATTTTTTCGTGTCAAGGGGTATCAATTCCTTTATGTTTCTTATCTAATATGACCCAGTTTAGTGGTGAAGTAACGTTTCAATTTGCGAGTAAAAAATGTCCGTTAGGTGACGCTTGGCGGAGCAAACGGACGGACGGACGGCTCGTTCTCGTTAATATAACTGTTACTTTATCTATTGTGCAAAACGAGCATGCAATTTTATCACAGGTTTTTTTATAGCTAAAACAGTTATGCATACAAATTGTATATATTATAATATATTATGTTAAATTACGACACAAGGCAACTAACAATGATGTAATATGTGATACCGTTAAATTTTAAGTACTAGTTAAACTTGTATCTGATAGTGACAAAGACAACAGCGCTATGAATTTTAATAAAGAATTCACCGTATAAACAGTAGATTATACTAAATTTTAAAGAAGAAATAAAATGTATTTTTAAAGATGAAAATTTAAGAAGTACTTATGTTGTTGACGACCTTAAAAATAAATAGGATTGCATACTTGAATATCAGTTGAAATACCGACTAAAATAATGCCAAAAGAAAGAACTAACAGGAAAAATAGAAATTAGAATCTAACAGTTTTTGCTCGGATCAATCAAGTGACTATCACTAATGGTGGACCGTTATCCAAAACTGGGACTGTACGGTACCACGTTTTTACATCTCTAAAACTTGTAATACTGTTATGAAACCGACTTTCGTCATCCAAGGTTGGATTGGGCAACCACTTGCACAACCATTGCGGGATATATCCCACCGGTACAAGGTTAAGTATCACATTTCTAACGATTAGCAAATTTAACCTTTATATTTTTGTGATTTTACGCCATCTGAATTTTTTAAATTAGTTTAAAGCCATAAGCATAAAATACCTTTTTCTCTTTACTTGTCTCTTTATCTATTCTTATTCACTTGACTTTGAAGAAATGCATTTTTATTTTGTTATTCTCTTACCTCATTAAGATTTACTTGACTATAAAGATTGGTACCTGTACCTTCAAATTACTTATCAATAGTTCCAATTTCAATTTGGTGTGATTCAGTTAATAACTTAACCGCATCAGTCATGTGACCGTGAACTTGTCAGTCAAGTTTAAACCTTAACATTGGACGCTAAACGGATTGGTTTCGCACCGGTCAGTGTCACGTGTTGATACGTGTGATGCGGTAATGCTAAAGGTCGTAATTACGACTTCCGTCTCTTTCTAATGCATTAGATAAGCGAGGTGATCTTGTGTTGCATTCGAATTTTAAATCTACATTGTTTTCGAAATTCAAAACGCGATGTTTTTTCTATTACAAAGAATCAGTCTAAAACAAATGCGAAAATTTTCTTATTTTGTTTAGCTATAAGTACTAATTAACATTTATTGCAAAAATTTCCTGATCTTGTTATAATA
The DNA here is from genome assembly GCF_905147365.1 of Aricia agestis. Classification (NCBI taxonomy): domain Eukaryota; kingdom Metazoa; phylum Arthropoda; class Insecta; order Lepidoptera; family Lycaenidae; genus Aricia; species Aricia agestis. Next base: position 11,523,897 of record NC_056424.1, read on the forward strand.
TTTGACCATTATTCAAACAAAATTCCTGCGGAGATATTTCTCGCGTGATGCAATATTTTTAATCGGCCTTTGTTTTAAGCCAATTTCGTAATATTTGCAAGTTTGTATGCGTCAGAACTCAGAGATAACCGCATTCCTAGCTTTAACTGTTCTATTTCTGGGCCTGTGTTGACTAATAGCAAACCTTTGAGATTAAAGACTTTGATGATTAGAAAAATGTGTGCTCAAAATGTTGGCCTGCAGCAGTGGCTCTTTATAAAAAGTCTTACACAATAAATCTTTGTCGCTTCTTTAAAAAAACAAACTTCCTTTTTTTTTAATTCAAAAAAGGAGGTTGTATTTAAATAGTTTCTCAAGGCATACGACCTTACCTAGCGTGATTGTCCTACCGGCGAACACGTGTTGAGCGGAGCTAGTCACGCGGCCGCTCTTGAACCTCACGTTGCGCTTGCGTAATAACCGAAGCACGTTTAGTCTTCTGCAGACCGTTATATAAACTCAACGTGATTGTACAACGTGAACCTAATTAGCCGTTATTAACGCCCTTGACCGTTACCATTGATTCAATTCCAATTCTAGTATTAAAATTATGAAAATCAGTAGTAGGTACTTACATCGCAATCGAATCTAAGTCGAATATTGTCTCATTGTTTTGATTGCGCGTAATATTTATTTATAACTCGCGCGTCATTTGCATCGAATTAATACGATACGTTTCCATGTATGACCTACAACAGTTTGTTTGTTTGTCCACAGACACCGGCCATCTTGGAAAAAGTAGAGAAAGTAGTGCATTGTAACTTTCCACACGCGAGCCGTTTGCGCGGGAAAAGTGGGTCGTGGTCCGCCATGTTTGATTTGGAATTTTACCGTAACATCGTCCATAGGTTAGCAAGGTCCGCTAAAACTTGCGGAAGGTTAATTTTCTGGATCGGTACCAATACGAAGAATCATACTTGACCGATATTCGCGTTTGTTTGGGCCAATCGCGTTCTATTTCGGGCCGGCGCGTCTCCCGATACTGATATCGTGTCAAGGTTCCGTTTCGTAACGCACGATAAATGTGTCAAGGCCTGCGCACTTTTCCGGTTACTCGTATCTGATAAGATTAACTCACCTGAATTCGAAGCAAATACAGCCAACCTCCAAACTAATTACAGTTAAATATTTAGAAACGCTTAACCCATTTTCTGTAAATCATGACCTCGGCGTGTTTCGGTGATGGAGGAAAATCCGTCTTGCCAAAAGACAAAGCCGAAGACCTAGACGACTAGGAAGAAATACTTGAGGATAATCTTGGAGTAATTAAAGTTTTCGTTCGTGAGTTGTTAGTTGTTATCCTCCTTACATCAAGTTTGATTTCCTTAAAATATTAAATTATTTTAAATACGTTTTTTAATTTAAATTCAAGTTTTAATTACATAACTGACAGTAATCCTTCAATTTATTTTGAGTATTACATTAATAATTATCGCATCGACATTATTATGATCAGTATTATCGTGCGCTTCGTAATTTGAGTTATCAATCATTTCGTCACTCGTTCTAGTTTTTCTGATCTCAATATTGTCACATCGCAGTTGGATGTTCACGTGCCTCAGTAAGTAGGTTACGAGCAAGATAAAAAAATGGGTCAAGTTATCTTTGCTCGTCCTCGCCGATGAAATTATCGTTATTGCGCGTAAAAATTTCGGTTACGTAACGTAGTGTAACAAACATTTTGTTGTGCGTCGGTTTTTCCTTATTTACGTATTTCGGTGTTGTTCTCCCTTAGTTTGACCTTGGCAGTCACACGAAATATAATATAAAAACATAAAATAACATAAATTTTGTGTTGAAATCTGCAATGCATTTTTGCATTATGTTGTTTACGAATTCTACTTGGATGATATCACGGTCGAAAAGGAGTAATGCGTTCTGCACGATCCGAGTGCATGCGGGTTCGGCCTTCTATACCTTCCGGACAACCTTGCTTTAACTTCCTATATTACATCACTACACTTGAACGCTTCTCGCTACATTTCTTTGTCCGATTACAATTGCGGAAGCCGCGAATGTTTTCCAATGCCTCGCTAAATATAGTTGCACATGCAACGCGAACTAGTCGACTTTCTTTTGTAATATCATTATTTTGTTTATACGCAACAATGACAAGTGTATTTATATACGTTTAATCATCTCGTTCGATCGAGCTATCTAGTGGGTGCACTATTGCGCAACACCGCCCTAGGGACGTTGCGTCACATCGTACTGACCTTTACACAATCGATTCGTGTCTCCTTACTTTATGATAGTTGATAGCATTTCTATAGCAACTGCGCCTATCGTGCGTAGTTTAAACTACCATTTATGGAAGGATCTGTTAGTTTTGTAAAATATTCAGCTTTGCTACTGCATTGTTATTAACTAATCCATGCAGTTGCATTGCTTCTATTATTCCATGGTACTTGTTGTAACAAGCAAGTTGTTTATTCAAGTTTTATAAAATTGATTGCAAAGGAATTTTAACGCTCGCTCGATAACATCTCGCTCTATTACTCCTAGATATCTAAGTAAGCCTTTTGTTTCTACTACTCCTAGTTCTTTGGTACCTGGTACTAGTTGTAACTAGTGAGTTATTTATTCAAGTTTTTTAATAATGAATGCGAAAGAATTATAACGCATGTTCTTCTCTCTTTTATTTCTATTAACTACATAGTCGAAGCAGTTGCCATGTTACTTCTTGATTCTTTGGCACCTAGTACTAGTTGTAACTATCAAGTTATTTATTCAAGTTTTTAATGAATGCGAAAGAATTGTAACGCATGTCAACATCTCGTTCTAGTTTCCGAGCGTCCGCGGGCGAATGCACGCCGGATTGGAACCTTGAACCAATTGTGTAAGCGCTTACAATGGCTTACAACACAGTTTACGACATTAAGCCGTTCGACTAATTCACCTCTGTAATTTACCCTTTGCGGTTTGTAATGTTTAACAAAAAATAATTATTCTTTGTAATCAATTTTTATTATTTTGTACTTAATTATTTTTGCTAATAAAATTTTTGTATTGTCTAGTTCAAATCAAAATTATGGCGAAAGAAGATATAATCGATAATTTCGTTATAAATTAGATGAAGGGTACAAATCTAAAAACAAAGACCAAATACCAAATAAAACGAAGCATACAAACAAAATAAACTAAAACGTGTTCTCATATTGAACGCAATATGACCAAAATCGAATTTTCCCAGCGTGTTCACGTGTGATGAACGCGATATTTTGGCACAAACCGAGCGGGCATGAGTAAACAATTTTTGCCCGAAGTCAATGACATCGCCCAGCTTCTGCGAACGTTTGAATCATTATCTTAGTCATAATTTATTGAGAGGTAAACCACGTTTATATCATTTGATTACATTATTTATTCATGATCAAGGTTCATTATTTGCATTTTATTTTTTTAATGCCATATCCAATAAGATTAGGATTTTTGGCAAACTTTTCTTTACAGTCTTTGCAGTGTTTTGGTTGTAGATGTTTTTATGACATTTTTTTAAGATTAATAATTGTTAGTTTAACTATTAATTTCGAATTTTTTGAAACAAATCTAATTTTATTGACTGAATTTACATTATTTAATCTTTTAATTTTTCTGCGTATTATTGAAGAAAAAACGTTAATTAGCATTGTAACATTTCTTTCTTTACAAACAATTTTTGCAAAAGTATTCTTTTAGGACGCATGAAAATTTTAGACAAAAATTAGTTGAGAAATTTATGAACAATTTGACAACAGCTATACAATTAACAAATGGGAGTCTATGATAGCTAGTTTTAATTTTGAGGAACATTAAAAAATTGAGGGTGAAATTGAAAAAAAAATGAAGTCATGAAAATTTAAAAATTCTAATAAGACTACAAAAACGCAAATTATACCATGCATTACAAATGGACTAAAAAGTAAATAAGAAACAAAATAAAAGAATAACGAACAAAGATTTTTTAAACAATAAAACATTTACATATTAAAAATACTTACAAAAATATTTGCGGCAATTTCGCACTCCTTATCCGGAATTATCCAAATAGTTCACAAAAAAACGTTCACAATTCAGTTTAGTGCGTAAACAACAAATGCACAAAACGATGTCACTTCACAATATGAAACACTGCTAGTCACTTGGGTGCGTCCGACCTGTGGCAAGTCTGGCGTGCGACTGAATTTTGTAGTGGGGTCGGGCGACCGTCTGCAGCGCGCACACTAGCGCACACCGATGTGTGGGTGCGGCTGTGTGCGTGCGTGCGGGTGTGTGCGTTGTTTACGTAACGTGGCAGTAATCGGCGCTAGTGTTTTTCAGCTTACATTGAGTCATTTCGGCGGTTCCACGAACATGATGCAGATGATAACGATATTGGGCAATCTAATGTGCTTTGTTACTGCTGAGTCCCCGTCTACGCTCGTCTCGTTTCAAAGTATATTTTTAAATGCTTGGTTTCCACCGAAACGACACGAGACGAAGCGTGACTTGTACTACTGCGTCGCGCCTCCGTTCGTCTCGTTTTCGATATGAACGTCTTTATAGACGTATTATAATTAGTTCTAGTCGCTTATTACAGTAAGGTAGTTTATATTTAACGGCATTTTGTGTATTAAATATTGATTGAGGCTGAGAAAATTCAAACACACTGGTCCTAAAGTAATTACTGTCTAATTTTACACAAATCGACGGCTTTTGTAAAATAAAACGATAGTTTTTAAGAGAACCGACTCCGGTCCGGTAGAGGTCGGGGGCCGCCTATAGATATAGTTTAGGAAATCTATTACTGTTGATCTACAAAATGTATATTTGGCAAAATTTTACTAAGGTCCAAACAGCGAATCGAGGCACAAAAGCTTACATATAAAAATGAAATTCTGTGCCCGGTCTCGTCATTTTGATAGAGAAACTAAAGTGAACAAAACGACTTATAAAATATTGCCTTGTGTACATTTAGCGTATTTCAGCAAAATCGGTTTAGCGCTTATGCGCTAAACCGATTTTGCTGAAATTTAGTACGATGATACTTTGAGTCCACGGTTTCCGCACGATGAAGCAACTATACATATTTTAGAGCAACGGAGTTGCGGAGATCTAGTTGACTATATGCGAACAAAAGTTAAAATTACATAGATGAGAAATTGTAACAGATAAAGTTCTAAAACCAAAATATTATTATACTAAGACCATTTTATATAGTACTAGCTGTCCCGGTGAACTTCGTGTCACTTAAAAACCTTCCCTGGACTTCTACGAATATTTTAAGAGTAAAATTAGCCCAATCCGTTCAGCCGTTCTCGAGTTTTGCGCTTAGCAACACATTCAGCGACTCATTTTTATATTATAGATACGTATAAGTGATTCTAAATGAATGAACATAATAATATTAATTTCAATATTGTCATTCTTAGCTAGAAGATACTATTTTCGGTATTGAAATTTGTATTTATGATCGCGAATACCAATTATATTGTAAAATAATGTTATGAATTATTTTCGTAAATTAATTACGAATGCAAAATGAAATAATGCGTTTGGTAATTTCGTTTAATACAATCCATTTCCTAACTTGTTAAGAAAATTATATATTTTTGATTTTAATATATTTTTTCATAATTATTATAAAAAAATATTATATTCAACTTTTCTTATGACCTACTTTAACGAAAACTCCACTAAATGTTACTTAGGTTACACTTAAAAGTTGCCAAATTTTACTAAAACTACAGTTTGAAATAATCATAACAATAATTTATAATAATACCTACCAGGAAAATGCGTATTAAACTTTTATTGAGCGTATTGTATCAATCACACTATTAAGAATATGTAAACAAGTGATCAATACAATATAATGCGTACAAATTGTTGTTATACTTATTGTGTACAAATTGTGTAAAACTTTTGAGAAAAAAAGAGAGTAAATGTAAACAAGTGATCAATACAATATAATGCGTACAAATTGTTGTTATACTTATTGTGTACAAATTGTGTAAAACTTTTGAGAAAAAAAGAGAGTAAATCGTAAATATACCTAAAGGTGCTCCCTCACCGCGAGCATTCACTTGTAATGTAATATTATAGATTCGACTTTGAGCATTACATTACAATACTATCTCCCTGACCGACGAGCATTCGCGTGTAATGTAACATTCGACTTTGAGAATTCCACAGCTAGTTGATGTTACAAGTTGTATCAAGATATTACACACGTAGCCTTAGCACGGCCACCAGTAGAAATGCGAAAGTATGGACAAACTGTGGACATAAACTAAAGGTGCCGTTCCGATGTTTACCGCGGCCAATCGCGATCGACAAAAAATCAATTAAAATGCCACTTTATGACAGACTATAGTATATGTCATAGAGTAGGATATTATTTGAATTTTTAGGACTATAGTCTGTCATAAAGTGGCATTTTAATTGAATTTTTGGGAAGGAAAAAGGATCGGAACGCTACCTTAAGTTTATCTCCACAGTTTGTCCATACTTTGGCATTTCTACTGGTGGCCGTGCTAAGGCTACTGGTATCATTACACGGTATCATTGTAATGCTCGACTCTGTAACGTTAGATTACAAGCGAATGCTCCCGGTGAGGGAGCACCTTAACACTTCTCTTAATGTGATAATAGCTCTGAGGCGATCCGTTTGTTCCGAAAATTTTCCGATTGTTTTATAAAAGCAAGGAACGTTGGTTATGTATTATGTTAGTGGGTGGTACTACGCTTTTATATTTATAGATCGGGTGAAATTTTCCAATATTTTAATCATTATAACTCTTTATTGTATAAAAATAAAGTTTAGGCTGCCATCTCTGCCGCGTAGCGCTTCGTAGCAAAGGAGAGAAGTTCGTAGGCTCTCGTAGCGTTACGTAACGCGCGCGCTACGACCGCTACGTACTTCCTACTACTTAGCTAATAAAGCACAAAACACATATTTTTAGAATCGATACTGATATTTTGGGATGGGAGAGCCATGCTTCGGCATGAATGGGCCGGCGCGACCGGAGAAATACCACGTTCTCACAGAAAACCGGTGCGAAACGTTGCGCTGTGTTTCGCCGAGTGAGTGAATTTACCGGAGGCCCAATCCCCTACCCTATTCCCTGCCCTACCCTTCCCTATTCCCTTTCCTTCCCATCCCTACCCTCCCCTATTACCCTATTCCCTCTTAAAAGGCCGGCAACGCACTTGCAGCTCTTCTGATGCTGCGAGTGTCCATGGGCGACGGAAGTTGCTTTCCATCAGCTGAACCGTTTGCTCGTTTGCCCCCTTATTTCTTAAAAAAATATTGGTGTACCAGGATCTGATGGCAATTTTTGACAGCAGATTTTCAAAAAATATCCTTGATCATTGGATAAAGTTTTATATTTCCAAGTTTAACACACTGCATCAGGCGCTAAAAGAAGAAAAAAGGTTGGCAAGCAATACCGGAGTAATTGGAATAAAATATTTTGACCCTTTTTTCTTCTTTTAGCGGCTGGAGTATGGAGAATCTCTCAAAAAAGTTGTGACCTAAAAAGTTGTACCTCTTGAAAATTGAGCCTTCAAAGATGTGCATAAACTTGACAATAATTAATCAATTATTTTTAGGGCCTGTTTCTCCACTTTATGATAAAGTATCCACAACTTTTTTGACAGATTCTGTCAAGTTAAGTGGCACCGGCACTTATCACGAAGAGGTGAAAGAGGCCCTTACTCTACTTTTTTTATTTATTTATTAAATAATAAATAAACTACTATTTTGCTAACGATAATTAATTAAAGCTTCACTGTGAATGTTGTTAATCAATCTATAAATTATTTTAATCAATAAATTTCCCGGCCCTTAATTAAATAAAAATAATAAAAAAAAACAATTACGAATTCTTAACACTAAGCATGGTTAAATTGATTCCAAGAAGACAAATCTAAAACAACTGATAAACCACCTTACACTGTGTACAGGAAAAACCAAGCCTTATTCCGATTTGAAAGCAAAATGCGTATTAATAAATCATAAAGTAAAACTACAAATTGTGTTTTCACGTTAGTCAAGTGTCAAGGCCACGTGACACGTGCGGTACGGTCACGTGACAACGTAAACAGAATTAAAGCAACACGTAGACAAACAAATATTCTATGTAGAGTGTTCTAGAATACTTGATACTATACTTAGTACCATCGACAAAAATCCTAGCTCCGTCCTATCCTATGTAGGTCCGTCTGACCTACATCATGTATGTGGTCGGCTTATAATATTATGTCAATTCAATATTAGCTGTGATCGGTCGGATGGATTTGACTTAACGCGACCAAATTACTTAGGTCCGCCATCTGCCTAGGAATCAACTTCTCTGATATTCATTTTGTGTACAACTAATAGAAACTACAAACCTACTAAGTATTTCTTTTAGAAAAATAAATAGGTTGGTTCACTCATTCTTAGCCAAATGGCAAAAAACGGAACCCTTATATATTCGTCATGTCTGTCTGTCTGTCTGTCTGTCTGTCTGTCTGTCTGTCTGTCTGTCTGCCTGCCTGCCTGCCTGCCTGCCTGCCTGCCTGTCTGTCTGTCTGTCGGTCCGTCCGTCCGTCCGTCCGTCCGAACCGCAATAAGATTTTAATAAAAAAATGGAATAATAATTAAAAATTTTAGGTTACAATCACTCATTTTAACAATAAGAAAAACAAATGAAAATCTCAAACAATCATTAAATAGTGGAGAAATACTGTTATTGTTGGGGTTTCTAATGTGATGTTGTCAATAATTACATTTTTTCCCGCTTATATTGTAGCCCTACGAAATTTATCAAAATAATGTACCAAGTATTGTACACATTGAAAAGGTCTACAGAAAACTCCGCGATGGTATATGTCTCTTATCTCTCTTATCGATATCCCACAGTAACATTTTTGTCATTTTCTTTTTACGACAAATAATGGCTAATTTTCGAAGCTATTTTAATAAATACAGCATTAAGAGGATTCCACACCGCCATTTTTCCCATACAAACGCTGTCCCCTGTTTCCTCCCTGGATAATGCTAGTAGAGTTATAATTTTTTTCCTGAATATCTACGGCCACTAATATAATGTCCCTATGTTTTCCTTTTTTTCATAATTTAATTATTAAATAAGATATGAACGTTCAAAAACCCAAAAAAATGGCCAGATTTTCCACTGTGTTCAAACGTCCAGAAAACAGATTTGGATAGATTATACAAAAAAAGCAAAACATAGGAACACAGCTCAAGCCTTTTTTTAATCTTTAATGAAAAAAGTACTTAAATCGGTTAAGTTTTGGAGAAGGAATCAGGGGACAACGAATCGTTGATTTTCTGGATTTTCTGCAGTTGTCTCTATCGCGTTCTGCGGTATAGGCTTGAGGTAAGGGAGACAGCTATAGATATTACACGTACTTTTTTTTCATTTCTCTAGCTGCTGTGGTATCCTCTTAATTATAATTATTGATTTAATGTAGATCTATATGGCCCTTTACAGCATATGATTTAAATTAATATTTTCGAAGATATTACAGATTAAAAAATTGCGGGAAGTAGCTTTTGCGGCAGTACCGACCAATGCGGGCCACGGGTAGTAATACTGAATACAAGTCAAAACTATTGTTTCGATTTTAATCATTTTTCAGTGACTATATATTTTATACACGATGCGAAGCCGGGGCGGGTTGCTAATCGCCAGGCATAGCCGGGTACCAGACAACGAAAACATATTTAATACTTTTATATCATACATATTATATTTAAGAGTTTTATTATATCATATATATATTGTTTAATACACATTCAGATTTTGTCCCGTCGGCGGGATTCGAACCCGCGACCCCCGGCTTGAGCTACTAACGGCCCACCAACTGAGCCACAGAGGTCGTCCAATTAAGAATTAAGTATAAAATTATTTAAAAAATTTAATGATAAAGGAAAAAATGTTTAAAGGATGACTGTATTTTATTCAAATGATTTTAACCTTATTGTAGTCTACCCCAAGTAAATATACTCGTAAGATTCATGTTTAAGCATAACCTTACCGAAATACAAAAAATGACATAATTTAAAATATGACTGGCACCAGTGGAAAATTTCAGCATTACATGATCCCGGCCTTGGCTTCGAGTTTTTTTCCAAAGGGAACTTATATAAGCCTCGTGTGGCGTCCATTTTGAAAACAGCGATATTTTTCAATGCGACCCACTTCCGTGTACGAAGGTCGTTATAAAGCTTGGTTTAGATGTGCAGTTACTTAGTTTTCGTTTAGTTGCAGGCTACGAATAATAAAAACTAAGGAAAAGTAACTAAAAAATGTGCTCCACAATACTTGTCAAAAAAGTGTACTTTAGGTACACATTTCAATACATTTGCAATATTTAGGTGATCTTGAGCGGTACTAGGCTGACGTTACATGACAGATCAAAAGGAACCAAATTTAAAACGGTAATAGTATGGGAGTTACGATTCCTTAGTTTTTATTATTCGTAGGTTGCAGGTGACAAAATTAAAAAGAAAAAAAGCATCTTCTATAATATTAGTAAGTAGTTCCTTAGAATATTTTTTTTATTACTATCAAGCAAAATTTTCGTGAGTAGCTTCATTTTGATAAGACGAACAACAATTTCCTCTGCAAAAATTCTCGAAAGTGGTAGCTAACAGAGATAGAAAGAATGAAATATTTCGATTTGATAGTCCTAAAATATGGATTGTTTTATTAGTAGGACAATGTTACTCTTAAATTAAATAACTATTAACCTATTAATATACGAAAAATCAGCTGGTTAGGGTTCCGTAGTCAACGAAGACTTGTTGATTTTTTGCTGCTTTGCTGCGAAAACTCATGAGGTACATAGTACTTTGCCTGAGTGATTATTTTTTTTCAATTATTTTATAATTCATCTTCACGTAACAAAATTATTTACCTGGCAGGTGACAAAATAAAAAAGAGAGAAAAGCATTTTCAATAAGAAAAAGTTCTTTGCGGCGAAAAGTCGAGTCATAATATTATTAGCTAAAAATAACATCTTTTTTTCTAATATTATTTTTATGGTTAGAGTAATAAACTTTAAAATAATGTTTTTTGAAAGTCAATTTTTGGATGTTTAACCTTAGCAATATTAGGAGCTTAACAACCCCTTTACTATCATAAGAAAAACGTATTATTGATTAGTATATTTAATGATACCTGTGTCTTATGATTATTATGAAAACATAGGAAAGAGACTACCTTTTCATAATCATAGCAAGTCTAAGTAAAAAGTGTAGTAAGTCTAGTAAAATAATATAAAATACATACCATACTGTTATGCATGTAGCTTAGCAAAATAAAAAAATATGTTTTGTTAGAGAAGCATTACATAATATTATTTATGTGTATCTGTTGTTGTTTTATTCATGAAAAATTATTAAAATAAAGTCATAAAAAGTGTTTTCATGATACCACATCGTGATATGGAAAAAATGTCATGTTTGCATATTGCATAAGGTTTTTGCTTGAACTTGGAGGGTACTTGGGATTTTTTAGTGTTTATATTACACGAAACAAAACGTATTCATCATCCGTCAAGACTCAAGACCCAACGTAATAAGATTTAAAACAATTACTGTCACCATGATTGTAGAGTGTCTGTAGTTAGCACATTCAACGTTGAACATGGCCAATCATAGGCGAATACCCGTTCATAATAGCCTGTATTTGTTTATTATGGGGCAAAATTGAATGCGGCCTGCATGAAATTGTAGTCCTTACGAAAACTATATAAATTATATTGAAGGAAAAGTGCCACATGCATTCTGACCAATGGGCAAAGGACACATATTGGGTGCTAGGAAGACGGACGACGCCACCGTGGACGGCCTCGAAAAATATGGCGGGATGAACTGGATGCCTTTAAGCCAGGCTGGCCTGCGGTGGCGTTGGAGGGAGACAGATAGAAAGAAGACAGCAGTGGGACCTTCAAAAAGAGAGCGTACTCCCTCTTGAAAGGCCGGCAATGCACTTGTAACGCTTCAAATCTTGCTAGTGTCCATGGGGCGACGATAGTTACTTTCCAAAGGGTGACCGCTTTGCTCATTTGCCCCCTAACACTAGAAAGGCCGGGCTTCATGCTATACCTTCAAAGACCGCAGCGGTTAATTTGACGGTACTAGAGATTAAGTCAGAATTCTTATGAAATTATTGCATATTTTGCATAAAAATAATAAAAAAATATTTTTTATTTATGGTAAACAATTTCAGCACTAAACTGAGTAACATTTCTAGCAAGTAATAGATTTTTTAACTCTTTTGTACATTTTCCACACAGAGCTTTTTTTACAGATAGAGCTGTTTTCACATATATTTTTTTACAATTACATACTACTATTGATTTAACAATTTCTCTCTCTTATTGTTTATAGTACATAGTTCACTTGTTTTAGAATTAGTTTCTTGTCTTTGAATCGCATTTGAAGTGTTTTTTTTCACATACTCTGCACCTACTTCTCTCAGTAGTTCAAGGATAAAATCATAAGGATTTTTTTTATTTCTATGACTTTTTGGTATAGAATTCACGGGCTTATAGCTGCTAAATCAAGTATATTGCAAAAAAACGGGAACAGGCTAGGCCAGGAAGTATATTTTGCTGACAACGACGTCCTACTCCACTAGCGTCTGGAGGAATACAAGTCCATTCTGTGCCGTCACTTGCTACTTGTAACATACCGACTTCCGGTACTGAAGATGTCCTAGCTGATCGTCTACCGCATGCTGTTCATAAGCCGCTAATGGATCTATCAGATTACAGATACAATTCGCGCAAAGGACGCGCCTTTGCGCGAATTTACAATAATATCTTCATTTGTAGCAGATAAATCTACTTTGAAGTCTTCTGATGAAGAAGTGACCAGTTATGGCTGAAATTCTGCATCACGGTTTTTCTCGGGTTATATCATCACTACTTTCATCACCCGACACATCTTATATATCCATAAATCGCAACAGTTCTTGTTCTATTTGAGAACTTCTGAGGCGGCGACGCATTTTTTATGACTGCTCGAAATCAATATTTACTATAAAATATAAACAAGCTAGGCAGTAACAACTTACTCAGAATTCAATTCAACATAAACAAAAACAAATATACCCACTTTAGTTTGAAGAGATCGTTGTTCGCTATACTCGCTGCCTCTATATATTATGTATGCCGTCACATTCACGGTGCGCGGTCTTAGTACTGTATTTGTGATCGAATCTCTCAAACAACATATAGTTAATTTTTTTTAAATATAGATCTAGCCTAACAATAGCAAATTAGGAAAAGTCATAAAATATGAAAAGAAACAAAAATATAGTTTGTGAAATATTTCGGAATGAAATTGCCTTGCGGTCAAATTGACTGCCTTGGTCTTTCTAGTGCTAATCAACACTAATATTGTAAATGCGAAAGTGTGTCTGTCTGTCGGTCTGTCACCTCCTCACGCGCAAAACGCTAAACCGATTTTGCTGAAATTTGGTATGGAGATACTTTGAGTCCCGGGAAAGGACATAGAATAGTTTTTATCCCGGATGAATGCATGGTTCTCGCGCGATAATCGAATAGATTTATTAAAAAAGAGATTGTAAAGTAGAAAAATAATTACAATCGAGGTGCAACAATAGTGTTTACTGACCTGTCACATATTGATCACAATAATTGTTTACATGTTTAGAATACCAGCCCCATATAACAATGCGACAATTGCATTAAATGCAACTATGTAAATTACATTATAAATACAGCGTTTGTTATGAGTTATCATATCTTTATTATATTTTATACAGGATGTCCAACGGTGGACATGGCTATATCATAATATTATGCACTAAAACCTACAGTTATTATGTAGGTATTTTACAAGCACATTCATTTTATTTTGATTTTCTTCTTTTGCGACGATATGCACTGTTTTGTGGATATTATATAAATTTTAAACTTGCGTCAGGTCACCAAACTGATCGAAAATTCGTAAGACGGAAAGACTGCTGGTAGTGCGAGGAAATTACATTCATCATCAACACTCCCCGCCCATCCGCACCACGTCAGCAGACATCAAGCATAACCGGGTCGCCTCGACCATAAGCCGCGTTAGGCTTCCGCGCCGGTCGAACCCGCGTCTGGCTTGAACGGGGCAGCCATAGGCTACAACGACGGGTCAGCAAGCAGAGCACGGGGTCCCTCTCCTGGTCATTGCACGCGTAGCTTCGGCCCACACCTAAATACACGAGCGCATCGAAGAATACCATAGGTCTTCGGGGGGGGAGTGATGTGGCGGTACCCACAATTCGCCTAACATTCCTGCATCGCGCTATCGAAGTTTCGGAGAACGGAAAGATATATACAACGTCTGAAATGACGTCAGTAGGCTTTGGCCTGACCGAGCATGCTATCTCGCTCGGTCGGAAGATCTTCCTTTTCGGCCGCCACTAACGACGTTAAACCATCTACATCTACCGAGCGTTGAAAATGTATACCTGCTCCTGCTATCATAATGTATCTGAACGAAATTAAACCACGACTATGTACTTTATAACAAGTTGATTCATTGGCAGTTGACGGATCTGCGTCATTTGGTCGGATTAAGCTAATTCAATGTTTTTTTTTAAATGAAATAAGGGGGCAAACGAGCAAACGGGTCACCTGATAGAAAGCAACTTCCGTCGCCCATGGACACTCGCAGCATCAGAAGAGCTGCAAGTGCGTTGCCGGCCTTTTAAGAGGGAATAGGGTAATAGGGGAGGGTAAGGAAGGGAAGGGAATAGGGGAGGGTAGGGAAGGGAATAGGGTAGGGGATTGGGCCTCCGGTAAACTCACTCACTCGGCGAAACACAGCGCAAGCGCTGTTTCACGCCGGTTTTCTGTGAGAACGTGGTATTTCTCCGGTCGAGCCGGCCCATTCGTGCCGAAGCATGGCTCTCCCACGTATAAAATGTAAGTCGTGATCTGTCGGCTGGGTTCGACATAACTCGACCAAACTCAAAATGGAATAACTTCTCTGATAGTACTATCAGAGAACTTGATTCCTAGGCAGATGCGGGACCTACGTAGTTTGGTCGCGTTACTTCAAAACCAGCCGATAGATCACACAATAACATTAAATTGACATGATCCGACCAAATGACGATGGTACATTGTACACCGTGCCATACCGTGTCATAATATTTATTTGATATACTATATTATTATAATGAGTCACAATCGGTCACGATACATTAAAATTTCGCGCATGATAGGCCTGCATGTCACCTGTTGTTTTTGTCTGATGTTATGTCATTGTTTAGTCGGGAATTCTCCGTAGCGATAAAAAGAGTGCGCAAAATGGACAACAATACTGCGCAAATGTTTATCTGGAGGTCTCGTGTCCTTCAGACGTTCATCATCAGCATCTTTATCCTAAATTAGTCTTTACCACATCCATACTAATATTATAAATGCGGAAGTGTGTCTCTCTGTCTGTCAACCTATTCACGCCTAAACCGCTGAATCGATTTTGCTGAAATTTGCTATGGAGATATTTTGCGTTTCGGGAAAGGACAAAGGATATTTTTATCCCAATAGATACGGTTGCCGCGTTATAAACGAATTTTGGCGTATATTTTTGTAGTAAGTATATTTTTTTAATTTACTACATGGCCCGTATTTACTTCTTTTACATTCCTAATATAAACCTTCCATGGATTTCCACGAATATTTCAAAGCTAAAATTAACAAAATCGGTTCAGCCGTTCTCGAATTAAAGCGAGACTTAAGTAGTTGTTTACGTAAACGTAAAACATCAATAAATTAATCATATATAGACTATAATATTGGAAAAAAGCAGATTGAATAATATGATAATAGTCTAGACCAGGGGTTCCCAATCTTTTTCAGCCTGCAGCGCACTTACAAGTCAATATTTTGTCCCGGCGCGGCGCCCTACTCCACCTAGCTATTACAAAAATATACATAAATAAACATTAAACACCTTTATTAATTATTATAATATTATGTAGTTAGGTTAAGCAAGTAAATAATAATAAACAAATATTCAATTATCTGCCTGCTTTGTATAATAATTTTTGCTATGGATAATGATGGAGGATCGACTCACGGCGCCTTTCTTGCATTTCCACGGCGCACCAGGGCCGGGCGCCGCGGCGCACAGTTTGGGAACCCCTGGTCTAGACTCTTGAGTAGTCTACAATCTATTATCTACTTATAAGTGTATGTAAATCCGATGTAACTTGTTTAGGACATACCAATTACCATAATTAAATTACACTTATCTAATTTTCAGTCATACAAAGTCAATCCTGGATTATTGTCTAATATTTTATTTATTTGCTGTGATTTGGTTACCAAGTACAAAAAATACATACTGATTGATTGACTGAAGGACGGATTTTTATATAAGACGGACTTCAAGGGCTCTGATTCTCGCTGGAGTTGCAGTGGGCTTTATCGTTCCTGCAACTCTGGATTAAGCAAGGACTGGAGAGTGGAGGAGTGGAGACATGGGGTATACCTTTGGTATAACTCGGCCGATGTTCGCAAATCCGTAGAGGATGCAGCATTCTTCCATGTAAAAGGGTCCGAAATTCAGAAGGCAGGTCAGTCTGTTTCACCATCCTACGATAATCTTCTATTATATAAAAATAAGTCGGGTTATCCTTCCTGTTGCTATAACTATGACCGATGCTATAACCGATTTCCACGGGTTTGCATTCGTTGGAAAGGTCTCGGGCTCCGTGAGGTCTTTAGAAAAAAATCAGAAAAAACTTTAAGAGAAAAGCAGGAAAACAGGGAAAATCATTTTATGGCAAAACAACATTTGCCGGGACAGCTAGTAATATTATGAAAATAGATTTTTAAATAGTTAAAATGAAAATACCTAGAATACAGAAAGACAATAATTACTGCAATCAGAGATTTTGTAATTTACAAAATAGTACTTACTATAGTAGAATGATCTGCTATACTTTGTAAAATATTCTGTTGTTTGAAAAGTGTAATACTGATTTCTGTAGCATTGTGGTTTCTTGAAATTCTACGACTTGCAAGTCAGAAAAGTTTAAATGTAAAATTATTTTAGAAGAAAGCCCGGAAATGCCAGTATCTATAATTTCAAATGGCCTACGTGATCAGAAGCACGTTTACTAAAAATAGTATTTCCAAAACTTAATATAATTAAGTATTTTACTTTTTTTGGCCCTTTCAACAAAAATCTAAATTGCACATTAGAGGAGTTTTGGTGGAAACTTATATGTTATCAGTAATTCGGTAAAGCCCCGATAAGATATTGGATCGAACTAATATTTTGATATAATATGATATAAGAATGACATCAAGTATAAAATTCCCTTGAGGTAATGATTATTATTATGTTTCAAAGATATACACAAACATAAGGATCAATTCAGACTGCAACGCGACGAGGCGAGGCGAGGCGCGGCGCGGCATTTTATATGGATTTGACAGATTTCAATTGTGTGAGCTTGCGAATCTGTCAAGTCCATATAAAAGAAATGCATATCTACGCGTCGGGTTGCGGTCTGAATCAACCCTAAATACTTTACACGCGTCGCGGAGTTTGTTGTCGACCTCCTCCAAAACTGTTGGACCCATTCTGTTTAAATGTTGTGTCGGAAAATAGGCCATCATTTATTATTCATTTTCAAAATTATAATAATATAGCAAAACAACTATCTGTTACATGTTCGCTTTTTCGTTTAAACAGAGGAACCGATGTAGAAAAAAATAGTAATACCTCTCATATCGGTTTTGGTGATGGTGGCAGATTTCAGGAGTATTTTTATAGTGCGCCTGAGTATGTGCGTATTACAGGGCACTTCTTATTTGTTTTCTCTCATTAGCCAGCGCGCAGCGGGACGGAAGACCGACAAGACGTAGCAAAATTTTTGTATGGTTATTACTTCGCATAACCGGTGTATCGGCATAACTAAGGGTGGGTTGCACCAACTTACTTACTTTAACTATAACTTTAACTATAACAAAATGTCAAATGAACTGTCAAATCTCTAGTAAAAGTCCATAATGGCCGCCATATTTGACGATAACCTTAAGAGGATACCACAGCGGCTAGAGAAATGAAAAAAAAGTACTTGTAATATCTATAGCTGTCTCCCTTACCTCAAGCCTATACCGCAGAACGCGATAGAGACAACTGCAGAAAATCCAGAAAATCAACGATTCGTTGTCCCCTGATTCCTTCTCCAAAACTTAACCGATTTAAGTACTTTTTTCATTAAAGATTAAAAAAAGGCTTGAGCTGTGTTCCTATGTTTTGCTTTTTTTGTATAATCTATCCAAATCTGTTTTCTGGACGTTTGAACACAGTGGAAAATCTGGCCATTTTTTTGGGTTTTTGAACGTTCATATCTTATTTAATAATTAAATTATGAAAAAAAGGAAAACATAGGGACATTGTATTAGTGGCCGTAGATATTCAGGAAAAAAATTATAACTCTACTAGCATTATCCAGGGAGGAAACAGGGGACAACGTTTGTATGGAAAAAATGGCGGTGTGGAATCCTCTTAACTATAACTACGCCTCTGTTGCATGCAACCCACCCTTAGTTGTAAGTAACTTAAAGTAAGTACTTAATAAAAATTTTATAAAATATATTTCATCATATTATATATTTATACAGAATCCATGCTGTATTCCACGCAAACTAACCGCCAACATGACCGCAGGCGCAGAGCTAGATTTTTTTCTTTTCATATTGTCCTTCTGTATGACCAGCGCGGCGATTCTGTTAAAAAAACGATAAAGAGAACGTCTCGGCTAAAGGGCTTGTTTTTTCACAAAGAAAATTTATTTTTCGCACCCGAATTCACGAACAGGTCTATAACAAAAATAGCTGTTACTGTAACATCTGAATAGTATTTTATAATTAATTAATACATTATACTCAATTATATAATATTTTAATCAAGGATCAACGTGACCGCTTGAGGAAATACCACTAAATATGTTAATGATCATCACATAGAAGCATATCGGAACTTTCCACGAACTGAGAGGAAAACCGCTATTGTTTATGGTCATAATATTAACTACTCTGGGATCATTTAAATACCATAAGTCATAACTATGGAAAAGTAACAGATTCAAAAATTGGTTCTAAGAAATTTACATTACAAAAAACCGCTACGTAAACAGAAAGATCTGATTAGTTTTTGACGACGATTGATTTAATTTTTGACGACCTCTGTGACTCAGTTGGTGGGCTGTTGGTAGCTCAAGCCGGGGGTTGCGGGTTCGAATCCCGCCGACGGAACAAAAATTTTTTCAAAAAAGTTCCTGGGTCTTGGATGTGTATTAAATATGTGTATCATATAATAAAAATCTTAAATATATGTATAGTATAAAAGTATTAAATATATTTCCGTTGTCTGGTACCCGTAACACAAGTCCTTCAGGTACTTAGCACGGGGCCAGACTGACGCGGTGTGAAGTGTCCATAGATATTATTATTATTATTAGTTTGACGTGTCTGTCTGTCTGTTTGTTTATAAGTCATAAATCTTTCCGTGTCGTCGTAATGTCCTAGCGGGTAGACCGATTTTGGTATTTTTTTATTTCGAAGTTAACATGATCGTGATCATCCTTAGCTATAATTTATCAAGACCAGCTTGCTTAAAAATTTCTTTCCTTAATCTCTCAATTTATGGTACGTACCTACGGGAGCCCTAGAACAATTTTTTTATTGCTATCAAGCTATTTTTAAATGAGTAGCTTCATTTTGATAAGACAAACAACATTTGTATCTGCGAAAAATCTTGAAAGTGTAGCTAACAGAGATAGAAAGGATTTCATACTTTGCTTTGACAGTACTAAAAATATATAGATTGTTGCATTTGTAGGACAATGTTACTCTTACATTATATAACTAATAACCTATCAATTATATACAAACAATCAGCTCGTTAGGGTTCCGTTATAGGGTTCTGCAGTCAACCAAGTTTTGTTGATTACAGAACCCTAAAACGGAACTGAAGCTACCGTTCTGGATCAACGCGGCAAGCGACTACAACAAATAGTAATTCAAATAAAATGCCACTTTTTTCATATCTGTGGACGCTTCACGCCACGTCAGTTTGGCCCCGTGCTAAGTACAGGACTTGTGTTACGGGGACCAGACAACGGAAATATATTTAATACTTTTATATTATACATTACATATATTTAAGATTTTTATTATATGATACACATATTTAATACACATCCATGACCCAGGAACTTTGAAAAACTTTTTGTTCCGTCGGCGGGATTCGAACCCGTGACCCCCGGCTTGAGCTACAGCCCAACAACTGAGCCACAGAGGTCGTCAAACTTTATGCCAAAGGTTTTGTTTTGCTCTACGTAGTAGGTACGTACGCCACTACAAAGAATCGGCATGGGTCGCTCCACCAAAGTCGATAGAAAATGAAACTTAAAAGCCTATGTCATAAAGTGACATTTTATTTGAATTTTTGTCGGTCGCGGTCGCAAAGATGGAAAAGCCACCGGAGGAGCCATTTTCCGACCACTTTTATTTTCGCGACTTTTGGCATGAGTCATAAGTTCATAACGTAAAACGTAAACACGCCCCGTTTCTAGCTACCGTGACTCAGTAGTCAGTAGTACATCCTCCATTCATGTTAGTATTATGCATTATTTAATATTGTACGCATTCCTAGAAGGCGTTATTAGTTATTACATAAATATTTGCATGGGTTTACCTGTATATCTAGTATTTAATGAATTACTATTAAGATAACTATTACTATTAAAATGAAAAATTTATATTAATAGGGATCTACTTGTGGTCGAAATTTGCTTAGAATTATAATAATAATTATTGGAATGTACTTAAAAGTAATTTTAAATTTCGAACTTTTATTTAGGTTCTGTGCCAAGTTTCTCAGGAGCTTATTTATCTATTGGCTAACGTCAATATAGGTTAAACAATCAACAAGTATTTAAGAAATCCTCAAATTAATACTATAAGTTTAATCACTATTGTATTAAAATATAACTTGCTTTATACAAGTTTAACGTGACGTGACGCTGCACTAATTTGCTACATAGAGTTACCTATAATAGCATTGTGCGTATGCGCCTGATTTGGCTTATAATAAAAAAAATCCTCCGTTTCTTGGCTATATCATTCCAGACACGCGTACTCATAGGACAAACCTAGTGCAGGTCACACTATAAAGGCTAGGGTGACACGTACTGTAATCTGCTATCAGTACTGATAAGAGTTTCATAATATTATTGACAACTGAGTACTGACACATCAGCAGACCTTATCAGGTAGACATGCAAATATTATGATTTATAATAATTGCGCTGCGCACATAATATTGTTTGTCCTTAGTTATATTATTCATACGTGGGAGAGCCATGCTTCGGCACGAATGGGCCGGCTTGACCGGATAAATACCACGTTCTCACAGAAAACCGGCGTGAAACAGCGCTTGCGCTGTGTTTCGCCGAGTTTACCGGATGCCCAATCCCCTAACTCCTACCCTATTCCCTTCCCTACCCTCAACTATTCCCTTCCCTTCCCTTCCCTACCCTCCCCTATTACCCTATTCCCTCTTAAAAGGCCGGCAACGCACTTGCAGCTCTTCTGATGCTGTGAGTGTCCATGGGCGACGGAAGTTGCTTTCCATCAGGTGACCCGTTTGCTCGTTTGCCCCCTTATTTCATAATAAAAAAAAAACTCTGTTTGTTTGTCTGTTGTCTGGAAGCTCAAGCCATAGGGATAAAGTAAAACTGTTTTGTGGCATATTATTTCGAATGGCGCTTCGATCGCGTGCTTGCTCGTGCACTCTTATCGGATTTCCATATTATTTTTATAAAATAAGGGGGCAAACTAGCAAATGGGTCACCTGATAGAAAGTAACTATCGTCGCCCATGGACACTCGCAACATTAGAAGAGCTGCAGGTGCGTTGCCAGCCTTTAATTTTCATATGTTTTGAGGATTTTTGCATCCATTGATGACTTTTAGTTCTTAATTCTTTAATCTGTGTGACTCAATCCAGTAAATACTTTATTTCCTTTGTCCTTTATCACCATTGCGCAACCAATTCGTCACATGGAATTCGGTTTATCTAGAAATTTCTAGATAAGATATAAACATATTGTGGCGAAATTATTTTTAGCTTGTAAACATTATATTGCGCAGTTCGAACGTAGTGGAAATTTGGACTGTATTGTCCGGTGTCTGGGTTGATTTTTGAGTGTTATAGTGATGTGTAGATTTGTTATGGCCTTTGTTAAGATGAAGAAAAGGTGTCATAATGATCCGTCGATGACTCGAGAGCATCTGGATCAATATCATATTCTAAATCCTTATCTGCAATAACCATGAATGGTCCTCAGGGCTCCTAAGCTTTAAGGGCGTTCGCTCACTGTAGATACGACAGTTCTATAAGGGCTAAAGGTATAACAATGGGGATTGTCCTTTTTTTTTTAATTTTGCTCATTACAAAAACATTTCGAGGAATAAGGTCAGTGATCGTTTTTCTGTATATAAACGAAAAAAATACCCATTAGTTACTTATATTTTTGAACAAATATGTTTAACCTTTGTTTGACCTTCAATTGCGTTAAATTAGCAATAAATTCGACCAACATTACGTTTCGAACTTTTGGTAAGCTTCTCGTATCAGCTTTCATATAATGAGAACTTGCATTTGACGAACCAGCCATTATAAATAAGATTGAAAGGAAAAAAACATACTGCAGAGGTCAATTATTGGCCGCCGATGATGACGTCAGAGCGAAACTTTAAAAATTTATTGAAAAAAAACTAGCCAATGAATTTCAAAATTTTATTTAATTTATATTCTTAAAATACCCTATTTAAAAAAAATATATATAAAAAGTGCATGTGATTTTTTTTAACAATGCCCATGCCCGACGAAAGTCGTAGGCCGCGCGCGGCCTACGACTGTCGCGATGCACGGACTTGTACCTTTACACCTACCGAGTAGTGTGGCGAGTGTGCCCTCGGCCGAGCACATCCATATTAAATATACCGAGTGATTGGCCGAGAGCACTGTCTCGCCAGTCGACGTGGGAGAGCCAACCTTCGGCACGAATGGGCCGTCTCGACCGGAGAAATACCACGGGCTCACAGAAAACCGGCCTGAAACAGCGCATGCGCTGTGTTTCACCGGTAGGGGAGGCCCACTCCAGTAAACTCACTCAGAGTTTACTGGAGTGGGCCTCCCCTACCCTTTTCCCTTCCCTACCCTCCCCTATTCCATTCCCTACCCTCTCTCTCTTGGCTCTCCCACGTTATATGCGTCACCATAACAATAATATATTTTCGACTAATTAGAAAAATATTAAGAATTAAACATTAATATTTAATAGCAAGGACGTGACGTCAAATACGTAAATTGTGGAAATTTCTAACTCCCTTTCCCGGATCTACAATTCTGCAAAGTCGCATCGTTTAATATTATATATTTTATCCGATGATATAATTACTATGACCTCATAAGTACGTCGCGTATAATACGTCTATATGACGTTATATTTTAATTATTCAAAGAAACATAGAACTGGTTTTATATTCGTCGACACGATAACGATATCGTTGTATAAAATGTATGGGATGCTGGACATCGTATCGGCGAA
Source organism: Aricia agestis (assembly GCF_905147365.1). Taxonomy (NCBI): domain Eukaryota; kingdom Metazoa; phylum Arthropoda; class Insecta; order Lepidoptera; family Lycaenidae; genus Aricia; species Aricia agestis. The sequence continues at coordinate 11,547,568 of NC_056424.1, forward strand.
AAGCATCGGATCGGATCTATGGTGTACTTATAGTGAATCATTAGCTAAGTGCAAAATTGATAAATACGTGGGAGAGCCATGCTTCAGCACGAATGGGCCAACTCGACCGGAGAAATACCAGCGTGAAACAGCGAGTGTGTTTCGCCGAGTGAGTGAGTTTACCGGAGGCCCAATCCCCTACCCTAATCCATTCCCTACCCTCCCCTATTCCCTTCCCTTCTCATCCTTACCCTCCCCTATTACCCTATTCCCTCTTAAAAGGCCGGCAACGCACCTGCAGCTCTTCTGATGCTGCGAGTGTTCATGGGCGACGGAATTTGCTTTCCATCAGGTGACCCGTTTGCTCGTTTGCCCCTTATTTCATAAAAAAAATGACGTTGCGTTGTCGTGCTTAGTTTCATCAATAATTATACAATGTGTAACAAAAACTAATTGACAATACTTTAGAGTCTAGGGTGTGTATCTGCCCCATGGATAGAGTTCACTGTGAAAGTAGCAGTGCTCAAAAGCATTATTTTAAACTTTTGGATGGCAATCTCCTGATGCTGGGACGCTTGCTCGTACAAATCACAAAAAGAATTGCTCCTTCAGCGCTACTTTTACGGTGAACTCAATACAAGGAGAACATACACACCCTAATACTTTAGGGTGTGTATGTTCTCCTTTGCACGGATGATTCACAGCAAACTTCTAATGAATCACGCGAACTTTGCGCGAAGGGATTGTAACGTATTTGAAAACATGACTCATACTTTGGTTGTGCTTGGCGCTACTTTCTACTGTTTTTTCCACAAAAAAGTTTAGTGTTTTCATGGGATCCATAGTAATAAGTAATATTATAAATGCGAATATGTGTGTGTCTGTCTGTCAGTTAAAAAGTATCCTATTGTGCTTTCCCGGGACTCAAAGTATCCCCATACCCAGCAAAATCGGTTCAGCGGCTTAGGCGTGCACAGGTAACAGACAGACAGACAGACAGACAGACAGACAGACACACTTTCGCATTTATAAAATATTAACTATTAATTATTAGTAATTTATGGATTATAAAATGTCAAATCTGAATATTATAATTATTATGATGATTATAATATTGCATTAACAAACAAAATATAAATCCATTCCAGGCAGCAGGCCAGGCAAACAAGTTCTGGCCTTGTCCGTGAATAAATAGATTTTGAAATGTCAGTATAAAAACAAAGCAGGTAATGCCGACAGGTAAAATACGTCGGTCGATAAACCGAAAACGACCAGAGTACTCGTATACTCCGTTTCAAATTAAATTATTTTAATTGTAAACAAACTAGTGCTACTTATTTAAGTGTCTAAACACACCATGCCGAAGTTCCGCGGCGGAAGTTCGGCATGATTACATCAGCAATGTCAAACGCATACAATGTAACTCGACGTAATTTCGGCATCGGTAATTTAAAATACATTGCAGGCGGAATCCTGCCGAACTTTCGCCGCGGAACTTCGGCATGGTGTGTGAGTGAAATATGTTTTTTTCCACGCTTATGCTGGATATGTGTGTAGATTGGTAGATGTCCCAGAAAAGGACTCAGGACAGTTTTACTGTGGCAAAATGGAAATCGATTTAGACAAAATTCGGCACTCTGAAATTGAGGAAAGGACGTAATTTTTTTTTTGGTAAAATGTACGATTACAGCGCGATAACCGCGCGATAAAGCGCGATTTTTATCCCCAAAAAATGTGGAAAAATGTGCGCGGGAACCGTCCGTGCGATAAACGAATAAACTATAATATTATTTTTACCCCGAAGGAAACTTATTATAGGAAAGGGGAAAATCGATGAAATTACGTTACGGTTACGGTATTAACACATTGCCTTATTTTCATATTATTTTCAGCTTTTCCATGAAACTAGTTGGAGAGTGTTCAACTTTGTCTGCATTCTCGGAATTCCTGAAACGTGCTACAGGGTTGCCAACAGGAAGAAAATGGTTTTCCCAAACTTATTTTAATTACTTTTTTGGGAAAATTGCATAATATTCAGTGGGTACAAAGTACAACTAATAATTACAAACACTATAATTAGTAATTACCTTTTTCGATAAAAGCTATTTCATATTATCCTTTTCGCGGACTCAAAGTATGTCTAAATTTTTATTATCAGCCTTGATATGATTCGTGAAGAGGTAAAAAATAGACAGACAATAGTCTACTTATTTCAAAACCTAATATAACTATAGTAAACTATTGCTATATATTAGGTTGGTATAGCTTGCAAAATATAATAAAACATACATAAAAAATGCTGCAGAGACCACTTCTCCAGTGCTCTACGCTTTTTCAGCTTAATCAAAGCCTTCATAACTTAACTATCTCACTTGCAGCAACCCTAGTCTGACCTCTGACCTGCCAACCCTGTACCCCCGCTCCCTGTACCCCCACGAGACCCCCCCCGGCCCCCTCCGCTCGCGTGCGGCAGCCACGTGCGCCGGCGCACGTGAGTGTTGCGTAACGGACAAGGTCACGTTACATAACTACGTCTAATAAGGATTATAAATATGCTAGGGTTCACACAATGTGACAAATGACAATGTATATAGGGTTGCCACTTGCCATTTATTTTTTGCTATAAATATTATGCAAGGGTCGGTCATTTCAGACAGCAACGCAACGCGTACATGCATTAATTCTGAATTCGTATGGATTTCAAAGATTTGCAAGACGTCTCACTCAATTGAAATCTGTCAATTCAGTACAATTTTAGAAATGCATCTACACGTCGCGTTGTGGTCTGAATTGACCCTAACAAAACAAATTGATAATTATTTTAGAGTGTGTATGTGTCAATACACACTCTAAGGGCCACACGATGTTTTTTACGCTCGTTTGTATCGCAAACGCAAGGAACGCTCAGCAAACGGAAGGAAGCCTACACAATTTAAACTTTATATCTGCCAAAACGCGATTAAAACGCGCAGAAGACGAGCGCATCAGAAATGCGCGTTGTCAGTGCGCAAAAAATACGTCGTGTCGCCCTAAAATATTTTTTTATAATTTAAAAATTAAATATGAAATTTAATGATGGAGATACAGGATACTGAGTTCCAAGTCGAGTAGGTTAGGTTTTTGCGTGATTAAATACATAGTAGATTTTATTTTTTGATTTATTTATTTATTAATTATTATACATTCTTACAACTATCACAACAGACTAATATCCAATAAGATAGCGTAGTAAACAGATTAATCACATTTTTGTATTATTGTAAGACTTCAGAGTTCAGTATAATAAAAAAAAGGGCAGGAAAAAAATAAAGCAGGTCTAATAATTGTTAATTATTGTCGTTTGACGTATTAAAACTTTACTTTGTGTGGGCAGAAAGGTCAAATTGTAAGGAAAGAAATTACCAAAATAACTTTCAACAACGAAGAACACGTGAAAATTCAAGCACGTGGCACTGGAATAAGTATTTTGATGTTCGTAATGAAATAAAATTATACTTCATAAAAATTTATTATAAGTTATTCAGTAGATTTCGCGAACGTGGCCTCGTAGAAATCAGACGTAAAGGTTTGGCTAAGAAGCTCTTAAGAGGAGTCCACACCGCCGTTTTTCCGTACAAACGCTGTCCTCCTCCCTGGATAATGCTAGTAAAGTTATAATTTTTTTCCTGAATATCTACGGCCACTAATACAATGTCCCTATGTTTTCTTTTTTTCATAATTTGATTATTAAATAAGATATTATATGAATATAGAAATGTTCAAAAACCCAAAAAAATGGCCAGATTTTCCGCTGCGTTCAAACGTACAGAAAACAGATTTGGCTAGATTATACAAAAAAAGCAAAACATAGGAACACAGCTCAAGCCTTTCTTTAATCCTTAATGAAAAAAGGACTTAAATCGGTTAAGTTTTGGAGAAGGAATCAGGGGACAATGAATCGTTGATTTTCTGCAGTTGTCTCTATCGCGTTCTGCGGTATAGGCTTGAGGTAAGGGAGACAGCTATAGATATTACACGTACTTTTTTTTCATTTCTCTAGCCCCTGGTGTATCCTCTTAAGCATTTGAGTACGAACCCACAAAAATTACGCATTGAGTTGAAAATGCATTTTTTTTAAATTTATTATGGCAACAAACAGTCATGTATACATAAAAACTTACATTAAGTTTACAATAATTAAGGTTAAAGACCTACAGTACCCAAGAATTATACAAATACATTAGAGAAGTTATTGGTACTCAAAGAAAACAAAATTACATAATATTATGTGAAGTGTATACAGTGAGATATTATGAGATCAAATAAAGGTGAGGACTACTTATACAATAAATATAAGAATTAGGAAGTTAACATAACTTTAAGCTTATTCTTTAGTGTGATAAGGGATACATTAAATAAATCTAGATCTAGAAATTATTTGTTATAAGTATTGGTAGAACGATAAAAGAATGAATTTCTAGTATAATTTTAATTGCGACGAGGTGGAACAAACAAAGGTATTGTACGTAAGGAGCGCATTTTGCAGTGATGTTCTTTAGATCATTTAGAACAAGACTGCATTTTTTTTTATGAAATAAGGAGGCAAACGAGCAAACGGGTCATCTGATGGAAAGCAACTCCGTCGCCCATGGACACTCGCAGCATCAGAAGAGCTGCAAGTGCGTTGCCGGCCTTTTAAGACACGTCGGTTTTCTGTGAGAACGTGGTATTTATCCGGTCGAGCCGGCCCATTCGTGCCGAAGCATGGCTCTCCCACGTATGACACGTATGAGCATTCATAACTAAACAAAAAAAATGTGGGTTACCACAGAATATGCTTGACAGCGACCAATTATGATGAGGTCCTTTGATAACAAAAAAGTATAGTATAGTCATTATGACTTAAGCAGTAAGCTTTGTGACACACAGTATAAAAGCAATTAGGGAATATTACCCAAAGGTACGCAGACGGCGCTACTACAGTAAATAATCCGACCAAAATCCGACATTAATATGTGCTGTGTTGTATTTCCTAGTATGTATGTATGTTACTATAATGTATACATAATAATATTATGTATGTTTTATTATGTACACAGCACACGTCATATCAGAATATTGACAGAAACGTCGTCAAACATCGAACAAAACTTTTGTTGCTGTCCATGCTGGTGCTGCACTCTAGTGATTAATCCTAGCTTCAACATAAATGCTTGTAGGTCTGTTACATCACTACAAAAGTATAATATTTAAAGTAAAATGATTATGAAACTTGACATATTAAAGATTGATATCGTCAAAAATGGGTCAAACCTCTTATCTAGGTTAGTTTAACTTACATCACTGTTGATAAGCAGTGTTGTAATGCAATTGCTATACACATAACCTTGTTGTGTATCGATTAGCAAACGAGCTGAGTTGCCTGATGGGAAGTTAGATTATAGAAGTCTGATGGAGAAAGCTAGTTAAACTTCGTAAGGTGGTGTAGAGTCTTGACTTTGGCACATGATGCAGTTAAAATCACTGACTTCGTTATGTCGCGTCGCTTGTTATTTTGTTTCGGTGTGACCTGCCCTAAGCACACTATGCCAAATTTCCGCGGCGGAAATTTCGCATGAATACGTCAGCAATGTCAAACGCATCCATACTTACTCAATATTATAAATGCGAAATTGTGTTTTTCTGTCCGTCTGTCTGTCTGTTACATTTTCGCGCCCAAACCGCTGAACCAATTTTGCTGAAATTTGGTATGGAGATACTTTGAGTCCCGAAGAAGGACATAGGATACTTTTTATTCCGGAAAAATGTACGGTTCCCACGCGATAAACGAAATTGGCGCAACGGAGTTGCGGGTGTCATCTAGTACAACATAACGCGACGGAATTTCGGCATCACCATGCCGAAATTCCGACAATGGCAATTCGGCAATGTATTTTAACTTACCGATGTATGACGACTAACCTGTCATCGGTAATTTAAAATACATAGCAGGCGGAATCAAGCCGAACTTCCGCCGTAGAAATTCGGCATGGTGTGTTTAGACACTTAGTGTCTAAGCACACCATGCATAGGCTGCTAAAAACTTCTTTCATCGGCGAAAGAAGTTTTTAGCAGCCTATGCACTTTTTTGGAATGATAAAAAAATTTTGAACGTTTCAGGAGAGAGTAGACCGCTGGCACGTTGAAGGAAAGAGCGTAATATCTCTCTTTCTTTCCCGTTACGGTTGTTTTGCTCTCCCGGAATGAAGACCATAGTTTTTTCGGGAAAGAGAGCGAAGCGGGAAAATATTACGTTAACTTTTTTTTAGTTCACAGTCGGGTAGCAATAGATATACAATATACATGTCACAAGACGTTATCGTGTTTGGATAATACGGTGTTATGAAATAAAACTCCAAGTTGTTGACCTGTCTTATCAGTTTTCCTTCGACTTTAGCCACAGACGTGACCAAGTAAACGTGGTACAATCAGAGAAATTCATTCGAATAGGCAGATAGTGGAGCTATATAATTTGGTCGAGTTATGTCACAGATCACAACTAGCATTGACTTGCTCTAATCCAAAATAACGTAGGTCCGCCATCTTTTTATAGGGAGCAAACGAGGAAACGGGTCACCTGATGGAAAGCATATTCTGCAGTCGCACTATCTAGAGCAAACGCCAAGTTTTGGAACTGGTGATGCCTCAATTTTGTAGACATTGCATTACTAAGGGTCTGTTTCACCACTCCCTGATAAGGCTATCCACCAATTAACTTGACAGATCAAGTATGGAGAGTCTGTCAAAAAAGTTGTGAATAGCCTATTAGGCACTTTATCAGAAAGTGGTGAAACAGGCCCTTACTCTTCTACTTCTAAGGTGACGCCTTGATAATTTGGCTGCAGCGATATCGATTTTTCTCAACTCGTGTTATGCTATGGGTAATTCAAAGATAAAGGCATGATGAATAGTATTGGTCAACTTTTATAACACAGAATAATTAATCAAAAATACCTCTATAAAAACAGGGATTCTAATTTTGCCAACAGAGGAGAGTGATTTAAGCTTCCAAAATTTGTACATAAATTAGTTCAAGCATACACTATAATTTGCCCATAGCTTATATGAAATATATTTATGGTTTTTAAATTACGCGACAAAAACCATTTTGTCGCTTTCCATTTCGTGCTGTTCCATTTCTTGTTTCCTATGCGAGGCCGGGCCGGCCTCTTATAAGAAACAAGCGATCTAAAACATAATCCAAAACGATTTTTTTACTATAACGCGGCGTCACCGAAATTAATGCGAAAGTACGTTTGTCTGTTACCTCTCACGCTTAGTGAAGTAAACCGACTTCGATGAAATAAAGAGGCAGGACATTGGATTTTTTTTCGCTCAAAATGTACGGTTTCGTTGCCATAAACCATTCGCTTCCCAAAAAATTTGCAGATATTATCTAACCAGATTTTTATGATTTTAAATTAAATCTTTTGTAAAACTAAATAAATTTGCCTTAAGGTTCTCCCTCACCGGGAGGATTCACGTGTAATATAACATTATAGATTCGATTTTGAGCATTACATAATACATTACAAATTTACAATACTACCTCCCTGACCGACGAGCATTCGCGTGTAATGTAACATTATAATTAACAGACTTCCAAAAAACGAGGAGTTTATATGTTCGGCTGTTATAATATAGATTCGAATGAGAATTCCATACGAGCTAGTAAGTTGACTTCACTGTCACATAGCATTGATATTAGAAGTTGTATCAAGATATTACACATTGTATCGTTACAAGGTGCGCATTGTAATGCTCAGTTCTCCTCCCTCACTGATGTAATGCTCGACTCTGTAACGTTACATTACAAGCGATTGCTCCCGGTGAGAGAACACCTTTAAGTTTACTATTTCTTAGCTGTAATAAGCTTAATAAAGGACTCTACCCTTAGGGTCTTATTGAGCCTCTACGTGACACTTACATAACGTCACGTTCGTAACGCACGTGACGCGGTCACGTTGTCTCAATTTCACCGTGTCATCAGTTGCACTTTATATAACTTAATATGTAATAATATCTGTTTATGATATGTTTGTGGTGTTGTTTTGACGTATAATGGAATAATCTTTTTATTACGTAACATTAACGCAATACTAAATCTATATATCCATATATAATACATGAAACTAAAAGGTGACTGACTGACATGGTGATCTATCAACGCACAGCCCAAACCACTGGACCGATCGGGCCGAAATTTGGCATGCAGGTAGATGTTATGACGTAGGCATCCGCTAAGAAAGGATTTTGATCAATTCCACCCCCAAGGGGTTAAAATAGAGGATGAAAGTTTGTATATAATAATACTTCTTAACGCGAGCAAAGCCGCGGGAAAAAGCTCGTATTATATAATATGTACGGTGGAATAATATACAGGGTGTAACGTAAATGGGTGATGAAGCAACAGAGTCAGGAGAGTATGAAAGAGGATGTTTTTTTTAGTCTAGTTTCGTTTAAAAGCAATATGATTGACTCAATAGTGTTAGTTTTTAGCTTGTTACAGCTCTGGTAGACATGTTGTTGGTAGCGGCGACTGGTTGGGTTATCATGGTGTTATCTCTAAGACCTATGTCTTAAGTTAACAGAATGCAGTGCGGTTATTTCTCACATAGCTCCTAGACTAGAAAGGTCAATGACCGTTGGTGCCACCTTAAATTGTCCTGTCTGGATCAGACTGATGCACTGAACTGATGCCAGACTGACGGGAGAATAATCGTGTAACCGGTTGATTGACGGACTACGGAGTGATTATTTTTTAATTACGCACTTTTCTGCCATCACTCTGGTCAGTCAGTCTCAGACTAACTGACCAGAGTGAGAACCGATACCAGACTTACCGTGTAAGGCTTCGGCCAAAGCTACGCGTCAGTCTGCAACTCGAAACTGGTGTGCACAACTGCGCGACTACGATGCGAAACCGTAGATTCCCGCTCCGCCGACGCGAACGTCCCGCGTTGCAGACGCTCCAGCTTCGCAGTCGCTTTGGTCGCGTAGGTTTGGCCGAAGCTTAACCCTAGTCTAAGAGATCGGAAGAGGAGACATAGCGTACTCGGTCGGGTCGAAGACCACTATCGTCATTTCAGACGTTGTATAGTCACGCCGATCTCAGAAACCGCGATAGTGCTATTCAGGATCGTGCACTGTTTGGTTCGCTTAATTATCTTAATTATGAAGCGTCTTATATTAAGGACACACGACGAGTGACGACCTATATCACCTTAAGATTAGAAACATGTGTCACTTCATTGTCAATCGCGGTTTGTATAGAAAATGACAAATTTTTTGACAGGGAGTCAATGACCGCTACAGACAGAATTCTACGATTTGAGAATAGACCTCCCGCTGTATACTAATAAAATCCCATTAGCCTTCGTGTTCACCGGTCCATGATACCCAACAGTCCACGAGACCTGGATACCTTGTCCCTCACGTTGCCGACCGTGAACTTCACGTGATCTGTCAATAACACACACTACGTAGAACGTAGAAGGCATAGAAGGGACAACTGCAAGTACCACTTCTATTCCTATTTCCTTCTGTCCTTTTTTTAGGTATGATCAAAGTGAAGAAAACACTTAAAGGTCCTCTAAACATTTATTTAGATTATTATTGCACGAATCTATAGCTCTTTACTTATATTTTCACTACTTCAAATATGACAAATACTACGTTCGACACACAGAATAGATAATAGTACAAGTTCGATTATTTCAGGAATGGTTTTACTTTCTTTTAAGTACAATAATATTATATATTATGTATAATAAGTTTTCTTTTTTTTTTCTTCTACGATCATTTTAGTCATGGTAATTTTAGTACCTTCTTATATTTTCTAATATTTCTATTAAATATTTCTATAAAAACAATAATTTTATACGTCCAGATCATAGTTTCTCAACCTTATTTTGCTCACCGCCCACTTTGAGAATATGTTTTTTTCTAGAGCCCCTCATCTTAATTTTACTTACCATCTGTTGCGATTATATTTAAACGTTAAGATATTATATTATAGTCGTAAGATAGGAATATTACCCCTATCATATTTCTGAGCTTAAAATGAAGAATGAAAGAAGAATGTTTGACGACTTCTGTGGCTCAGTGGTGAGCGCGTCGGTAGCTCAAGCCGGGAGTCGCGGGTTCGAATCCCGCCGACGGAACAAAAAGCTTTCAATGTTCCCGGGTCTGGATGTGTATTAAATATGTGTATGATATTATAAAAATACTTAAATATATGTATAGTATAAAAGTATTAAATATATTTCCGTTGTCTGGTACCTGTAACACAAGTCCTTTAGGTACTTAGCACGGGGCCAGACTGACGTGGTGTGAAGCGTCCATGGATATTATTATTATTAATGTTTCAATGGGAGTAATTAAAACGCATGCTTAGTTATATTGAGCAATATTTTGCATATTATATAATACGTGCACATGTGATAAAAATGACTACAATAACAAAAATTAAACGATATTAATTCTTAATTTACTTTAGTACGTGATTAGCGTGTATTTTTTGCCTTTGTATACTATATTTTTTAATCTACCCACGCCCCATCTGCGCCATCTCAATGCCCCCTAATTTTCTCTGGGTCTTCTATTGCCCCCCCGAAAGTCTCAAACGCCCACAGGGGGGCGTTATCGCCCACGTTGAGAACCTATAGTCTAAATCTTCGATCATATAATATTATAATATAATGATCGAAGGTCTTGACTCTTGATATTAGAACTAACACAGCTAAGCTAACATGAAACCAAAACATTTTTATCCTATTTTCCAAGTATTTGCGATGATACAGCTCGTTATAATATTATGTCGAGTCATATAACATATTACATAAGAACGTGATGTATGTGTGTCGTTATGTCACGATTTTGTGTGATAACTGCGGAATTTTATCAAGTGTTGATTTTAATACGATTAAGGATGACAGTTTATGCTTCTAGTATTTGAAACATACATTAAAAAAGGTATGTTAGTTAGTTTAAGGAAAAGTAGGCTCAGACGTGGGAGAGCCATGCTTCGGCACGAATGGGCCGGCTTGACCGGAGAAATACCACGTTCTCACAGAAAACCGGCTTGAAACAGCGCTTGCACTGTGTTTCGCCGTGTGAGTGAGTTTACCGGAGGCCCAATCCCCTACCCTATTCCCCTCCCTACCCTCCCCTAATCCCTTCCCTTCCCATCCCTACCGGTTCTCTGGTGGCTTTTTCCTCCATGATGGTAGGGAGGGTTGCCTGACTTAACTCCATTTCCAGTTGTATTTCTAAGTCAGACCTGTTACTACCAAACCTTGGGCATTCAATGAGCAGGTGGAATATTGTCTCGTCCTTAGCGGGGTCATAAATGCAGGAGGGGCTGACTTTAAGGTGGAAACGATACAAGTATGCTGCGAATCCTCCATGACCGGTCATAGCTTGCACGTGTGTAGGCGTTATTGTAACGTGCCTTAGTATTTCCCACGCTTTTTTAACAGTGGGGAAAAAAACTTTTGTGACCGATCCGGTTGAGGAGGATTGGTATCTTTCCTGCCACTTAACTGTTGTCCCCTCCCTTATTTTTCTCCGTATATAGGACATTGGCACTCTGTTGTAATCTGAGGCCGTGTTTATGGTAAGTGCAGCCTTTTTTGCCAGTTCATCCGCTCTTTCGTTTCCTGGAGTACCCACATGCGCTTTTAGCCAGAATAGCCGCACTTTTCTGCCTTCCTCTGTTATAGCTCTTAGGTCTGTCTTCATTTCGATCGCAAGTGGGTGAGTCACCAAAGGATTTCTCAGCATGTTTAGTGACGATCTGGAGTCACTCACGATGTTAATTAAGCTTTCCTTTGATGTCCTTGCCAATTGGATCGCTCTATAGAGTGCATAGATCTCAGATTGGAAGACTGTATTGTGCGGTTCTAGGTGGAAAGTAGAGTGTCTGGTTTCCTGGCCGTTATTCCACCAAGTTAGAGCAGCTCCGGTTTTCCCCTCTATTTTACTTCCATCCGTGTATATTTGGGGGCCGGTTATTTGGTGTTCCTTAGTAGGTTTTATTGTAGGTATCTGCAACTCTGCGAGGAGTGGATCACGGGGTTGATCTATATGGGGGTTTGGTGGGTAGACCCTACACCTGGGGAGTCTCACATACCCCGGCTGATATTCCCAATATGCCGAGGATGCGAAAATAATTCCCCCATGTAAAAAAAGTGACATGTCTTCCGAAGAAGTTGCGGTTGTGGGGTTGGCATGGGGTTTTAGTGAGTAAAACTGAACGCGGTCCTTGCTTCTTGCCTGGGTAGTCCCCACATATCCTGGCAGTGCCCCCGTGTAGTAAGGGATGCGAAAGGCATTTTTACAGAAAGGTTTTTCATGCGACAAAGGTTACGAATATAATAAAATAGAAGAAAAGAAGACTTGTTTAGGGACGGTAGCATCACATCGTGGAGAAATTCGCAAACGAGCAAACGGGTCACCTGATGGAAAGCAACTTCCGTCACCCATGGACACTCGCAGTATCAGAAGACCTGCAGGTGCGTTGCCGGCCTTTTAAGAGGGAATAGGGTAATAGGGGAGGGTAGGGATGGGAAGGGAAGGGAATAGAGAAGGATAGGGAAGGGAATTGGACCTCCGGAAAACTCACTCAAGCGCAAGCGCTGTTTCACGCCGGTTTTCTGTGAGAACGTGGTATTTCTCCGGTCGAGCCGGAGCATTCTTGCCAAAGCATGGCTCTCCCACGTATAAATGGGATGGGATGGACAGATTCATATAAGGCTAGACTCGCAAATCGCAATTGAATAAACAGAACGATGCCAAGTCACAACTCACAACACTGTCTTGTCATATAGCATCGTAAATATTATCTATGACAACACAAAACGCGTCGTGAAAATTTGTGATGCAATTCCGATGCATTTCCGCAGTATCGCAATGCTCTGTTGTATGAAGTTTATGTGAATCTAATCTGAAATACACGCTTACATCTATAATTCCTAACATATTAACGAACGAGCTTTTCATCATGTAAAAAAAGGGCAAATAGAACAACAAGAAAAGAACGTATTCCCTCTTAAAAGGCCGGCAACGCACCTGCAACACTTCTGATGTTGCGAGTGTCCATGGGCAACGGTAGTTGCTTTCTATCAGGCGACCCGTTTGCTCGTTTGCCCCCTTATTTAATAAAAATAGGAGTAAGCTGACGTTATATTCATAACTGAGTATATACACTGCGTACCCCTATTTGGCTTTTTTTAGATGCAGAAATGGCGGATCGGTGCGATTGGCCGGGGTATATGAAATTCCCCAGTATTACCCACTAAAACACCATGGTGCTCCACTCCCGGTTTAGGCAGGCCTGTCCCACTCGCGTGTTTAGGTATCGAACTGTAAGTACCCCTTTAAAGGGGCAGATAACAAGGGACTCACAAGCGAGCGGTGACGCGCGCGCAAGATTTTTTCGTCGCATATATCTACATACTGATTTAACCGCTGTGACATAATCGTTATTAATCTGATAAATATGAACAATTGAAAAAAGTCAAAGAAATATTTCAATAAAGTAATTTAAGACTTTAAAATACAAAAAAAGATTAAAAAAAAATACACAAACATAGCAAATAAATTAATTTGTTACAAACAAACCGCATACTACACATAAATAAACACAAGTACACTAGTAGTACACTATAATCGAATATAAAACTATTATAAAATATACGTTTGGTTACTATTTGATTATTACTATAAAAAGTTTGCTATTAGTAGCTATAGTATTTAAAAGAAGATTATTTTATTTTCGAAAAGGTGACAATCTTGATTTCGTCAGAAAGGGTACCTCTTACGCGATAGAAAGAGAGCGGACATGTAGGTAAATATAATTGTAGGCACCTAGCACTGCGCGGTCGGAATTTGAACTTTTAACATAGCATGAGTTGTTATTTTTTTAAACGGGTTGCACGAGTGAGAAATCTGTTGGTACTACTAATATATATTCTGTGGTTTAGGGCAGAATTGTGGCTACGGTAGAACCTACCGCACCACCCCCAGTTGGTGAAGGTGTTGCTTTCTTAGTCTGGTCTGGGAAATCTGGTACATTATAGAGCTTTATAATAACCCTCTACTGTCTTCAAGAGAACCCCTTACCACCGAATATATATAAGTAGTACCAACCCGTACGTGCGACAAACCACTACTTAAATATACATACAATGTTATCAATAATAATTATATTATGTTGTATGTTGTAAAGTACACACAATTTATTATTTAGGGGAATCCCAGGGATCTATAATTAATTGCAAGTTAAATACGTGTATAGCTAATATATTTTTTATTTTGGTTTACCTGTTTATTATAATATGTTTTAATAAGATTTTCGAAACTTTTAAATTCATATTACTTAAAATCGTGCGAAATCTCTGTCTGATCTATTTTCACGCTTAACCCTTAATTAGGCGCATTAAAAAAGTCACACAAGTAGTCGCATGGGGTCTCTAGTAGAGACCAGTCAGTAGAGACTCTCTACTGACCCCAAATAAAAAATGAAAATCAAGTTGAAGAAATGACTAAAACGAAGTATTATTAAGCGAATTGTTAGAATGCTTTATGATAATTATTCTTAAATTTATAAGTAAAAACCTTCATTTGCCTCTATACAACTAAAAAAATCAATCAATAGTTTACTACTGCTCTGTCTCGAAATCTCATGAATATATCGAGATTTAAAGAAAGCTATTATTCACTTTGATGACCAGATTTTTTTTGCAGCACCTAAGGAAAAATATTTTCCTCATTTGTATGATTTGTTACGCGCTTGTGATCATCACCCCCTCATCATCATCATCATCACCATCCAGTGATCAGGGATTATTTTAGGCATCTCTGGGCTCTAAAATCTTGTCTAGCGATTCATGTCCGTCACAAATCAGTGCATAGTTTTGAAGTTCGGAGGCTAGGCTCGCAAAATCGCTTTTATCTTCAGAAACCTTCCAGCCGCCAGCGTATTTCACTATCTTGATCTATACTGACATTTTTACAGAGCAATTATATTATTAAAAAAATGATGTCAATAGAATGACATACTCATATTATATTTTGTAAATCATCCTAAATTATATCAAAAATAATTTAACAATTAAACATAATATTACAAAAATGAAAACTTGTCTTGTGAGTTGTGACAAAAAAGTCACGTAAGTGGTCGCATGGTGTCAGCCCTCAAGAGAGTAGCGACACATGCTGCATGCACCATCGTTAGCTAACCGGCTACCAATTATTAGGATAACTCAATAACAGTTAGTAGAAGTCAGCATTTTTTTCGGTTTGAAAGTGATCTGACTCCATGCGACCAATTAAGGGTTAAGCCCCCAGAACCGATTTTGATAAATTTTTATATAAAGATACTTTAAGTACTTCATAAAAATGTACGGATGCCGGGCTAGACCTAGAAAAAATTCTTCGCTCCTAAGTTGCGGCCAATGTCTGGTATTAAATCATTTTTTACTGCATAATCTTTATTATAACGTCTATATAATATCATGTACTTAGCTATTTAAATCAGGGTAGTGGTGAAGTATCATAAGTACATAGTAATAGTTTACCGGAATAGATAAAACATAGATAAAGATATCTATGACATAAGCAGTAATTATAATAAATACAATTACATAATACAAATACTCGGTACTTGTTATTTTCTGTTTATCACAAAACTCGCTGTTTTCCGCGAAATCTAGAATAATAAACCAAAATTTGGTTTTCTGGGGATTAACCTATTAGCTATTAACTAGTCGGTATTAGTTACCTACATATTTTATCACTATTATAATGACATAGCTTTTTCTTTTATACAGGTTTTCTGCCCAATAGGCGTGTATTGGCTGTCCGAAGTTTTGGAAATAAGCTATAGCTAAAAGCCGAGCTTTGTGACGGCTCGCGTCGTTTTTCCGCGTGGTATTAATTTTTTACGCAGTTTTTTATATATTATTGAGTAACCAAATCTTGACTGACTTATGATAACATATCTACATATATAAATAAAAATTACTAAGATAAAGCACAAATCACTAGGCATGATAGTTTTTCCGTAAAGTGTACCACAAAAGTGCTCGTTGTGGGATATAATACTAGGGCTCGCTTCGCTCGCCCTGACTAAAATCTTTTTTATAGGTTAAAATAGACGTTAATGTTCAAAATTACTTTATCATCCTGTCGCATTAAAAGTGTACAATTACCAAAAACTTTAAAATTAAGAGGAGTCCACACCGCCCTTTTTTCCATACAAACGTTGTCCCCTGTTTCCTCCCTGGATAATGCTAGTAGAGTTATAATTTTTTTCCTGCATATCTATGACCACTAATACGATGTCCCTATGTTTTTTTTTATAATTTAATTATTAAATAAGATATGAACGTTCAAAAACCCAAAAAAATGGCCAGATTTTCCGCTGTGTTCAAACGTCCAGAAAACAGATTTGGCTAGATTATACAAAAAAAAGCAAAACATAGGAACACAGCTCAAGCCTTTTTTTAATCTTTAATGAAAAAAGTATTTAAATCGGTTAAGTTTTGGAGAAGGAATCAGGGGACAACGATCGTTGATTTTCTGGATTTTCTGCAGTTGTCTCTATCGCGTTCTGCGGTATAGGCTTGAGGTAAGGGAGACAGCTATAGATATTACACGTGCTTTTTTTTCATTTCTCTAGCCCCTGGTGTATCCTCTTAAGTAATTGCGCAGAGAAGTTCGGTAGGTATCACCGTCGAGGTTAAAATCCTCCTACTTTTATAGATTAACATAATATTGGCAAAAATTGAAATCAAACATTGACGCTTACATATTAATTTTTCAAAATTAGTAGGTTTTTAAATTATAGGCACCTATAATTTATAATAGTACGAGAAAATACATTCTTGGAAACCTATACGTATTCAAGCTATATCTTTAGTATACCTACAGCTTATTATGTATCTAAGTAAGGAACTATTATCCTAGTCTACGTGACGTCAGCGGTCTCGTGAACGCGGGCACGTGTTCGTCTGCACGTGACAGGGGTGACCATACGTGAGGATGATTGTGGATAATCGCGGACGAATATTTTGTATAACGTGGTTGATGGTACGCGACTGCCTTGGACAATCATAAAAATAGGGACGCGCGATGCGAATAAAATATATTATGATGCTTTAAAAATAATGTTCAGAAGGACAATTTCGTAGCTACTATAAATATTATAACACGGTCAAATTAACTTGACGCATCGCTGGAATGCAATAATGACGTCATCAAACCATGCATTAAGTAATGGACAGCGTTGTAGTTATGATCCCGAAATCGAAATATAAATAAAACAAGTACATAGGTTTGCATGCGACCTGTGATTTTCAGGAAAAACTTTAATTTACTTTAAATATTATGTTTCTTTTAAATATCAAGGGAAATATTGGCAACGAAGTTGAAAATGTATTAAAAAAGAAAAAAAGTATATTTTACCTGAGGTCTGTAATGTCAGCCAATCGTGCGGTGTCCTCGATAACTATTTCGTGTGGAAACACTACACAATACACGAGACTCTGAACAATAAACGCTTTTGTATGGTATTATAACTTATATAATCTATATATATAAAAATGGATTTTCAATTGTGTTAGTAACGCTAAAACTCGAAAATGGCTGAACGGATTGGGCTAATTTTAGTCTTAAAATATTCGTAGAAGTCCAGGGAAGGTTTCAAAGTGACACGAAGTTCACCGGGACAGCTAGTAATTTATAATATAACATATTATTATTTTTATTAAATACCCAAAATATAAATTGTAATATGTAAAATATTTTCCTTAATCCTAACACGGGCTAGCAATGGTTAGTACTAGACAAATAAATCCTAATAATAATTAAAAATTGAATGTGCGGCTGTCTGCTACCTCTATAAGAACTATTACAGGTAAACCGATTAACCTGGAAATGAAATAGGATAGTTATCTCAGAAGAAAATGATTTCCGCTCATAATGGCCCATTAACATTTAAATCCAGTGATCCAATCCAGCACTGGACTGGATTGCTACTGAATGGGAATAATGTAAACCCGCTATAAAATTAATTTCGACAAAAACAAGTTTCGCTTGCAACATTTTTTTGTTATTTAAAAAACAAAATATAAGTATTTCTTTTTTTACAAACAAATCTTTTTTTTTCTTTATTCCTTATTAAAAATAAGCCAGTGAGCTAATGCTATGTCAGTAAATGAGATCATGATTATTAATTGTTATTAGTAGGTTTTCCTCAAACATCTGGTGTCGCGGGCAATATATATATATATATATATATATATATATATATATATATATATATATATATATATATATATATATATATATATATATATATATATATATATATATATATATATATACAAGAATTGCTCGTTTAAAGATATAAGATAAGTTAATAATTCATTATATCGAGTGATTATGACAGTCACGTGACGTACGAGCAGGAGAATGTATACGTGGAGAATTCGCAATGAAATGTACCTAAGTAAACATTCAAGTAATATTACAAGGGTAGATGACGGAGACGCCAAAATCTGGGGGCACGGCAGTGCCCCAGCCAAGCTTTTTAGCAAAGGCACGGCCGTACCATACTTTTCTCGAAGCGGTTCGCGGCTATTTCACACCCCCTTTATCTTCGATGTTAACAAAGCTAGGGATTTAGAATTTCGGTGACTAGGAGCAAGTATTAAAACTAGCTTAACTTCCAAATTACAGGAAATTTCGATAAATAGTTTAATAGTTACGGATGGTCAAAGTTACTACATTTTGTCACTCACTGGCATATCATCAAAATTCTAAGGTTATTCTAGCAGACTTAGAACCTTGAAATTTGGTACATAAATACATAGTTCCACTTTCACGTCGTACAGTCGATTACCTACTCTGGTCTGTGGTATTACTTTTACATGGATGATTCGTTCTCCATCATCATGGATTTCGAAGACTTCATGAACATAATTTCTTTGGAATTAGTTTGTGCTCTATAATTTTTAATTAGGTAAACAACCTGTTTTTAGTAATAAGTAATAACTAAGAAGATGATCTTACAAATAAATAAATACAATGTAAAAAATCATATTCAATGAATTTGAAAGAATATTTCATGATCGTGTATATTTAAGTAATATATAGCTATATAAAGCTTTCGATAAGTACTGACTTTCCGCGGAAAAAGTCTGCGGAAATATTATGAAGTCCACAATCAATAATAATTTGGCTCATTACTTTTTATTGTGCTAAAAATATAAACAATTACCAAAAAAGTGCAGTGACTTGTATGAGAATCATATGAGAAAAGCGCCCGTGAGTTTCCACCGTCAACCGACCCGCGGCATTGCCGTAGCTTAGCACATAAACCTATAATAGTATATATTAAGTCTATGGCTTAGCAACGATATCCAAGAGGCCTATACCACAATTATAGACATAACGACCAGTAGTTCGACTGCAAAGAGACGGACAGGTTTCAATGTCTATCAAATTCGTCGGGTTTCACTAGGATTATGAACGGAATGTGCCTCGCGCTGGCTGATATAATAAATTTTTAAATATTAAAAATAAAGTTTTCAAAATTGGATTCTGACAATTTTAATCGCATGTGCCAAAACACAAACAACAATACGACCAAAGAGGAACACGTCCATCGAATATGTCATAGTTTTAAATTCGTATGTAACAAGTTAACAACCCTAGCGACAATTTTCGTCATAATACGTCAAATTTAAAAATTTCAACATCAGTTCTAAGTCGGCATTCTCTATCATTCTGTCTACTCTGCCTATACTCTTCATAATATCAGTTTTATAGAACTAATTATATCAATAACAAGTAACAACCTGTATCGTGACCTAGGTTATTATGATAATAAAACTAGAAATAATGATCACATGTATAATTGCGGTCTACGTAATTTTGTCGGTATAAGTCAAGATAATAAAAGGCATTATCCTCAAAAGAAAGTCAACTCAAACTCAAACTCAACATTTTTTTATTCAGAATAAATTTTTGCAAATATTCTCTAAAAGTCTACATGAGGCCTACCACCGGTTCGGGAACTAACCCGGCGAGAAGAACCGGCGTAAGAAACTCGCACGGGGCCCACTTTTTACTAAAAAAGTAGGAAAAGTAAAAAATAGTCACGGCATTCAAAAACGGCTTTTTTTTTTTTCACGGCTTGATAAAACCCGACCAAATTACGATGTCCGTCTGCCTTTGAATGAATTTCTCCGATAGCAAAGATCACAGAAGTGATGATGATCACGTGGGCGTGATGATCATGATCAGCGATCACGTGAGCTAGGTGTCGGCTAATCATACTATCAATTGCAATATTACTGCGCACTGTCGCTCACAGTTAGTTCCTAGTGCGAATGACAGATTAGGGTGTGAGCTGACTGACGGAGATAATTCAAATTCTTTATTAAGCACACAATTATACAATAGTATAAACTAGGCAGTGTCATCACGTTGCCTAATCATAATTTATGTAGACAATATTTTAAATTTGATGAATTTATATAAAAAAATTGGGTAATTTCATATTAATTACGAACTTAAAGCAAATAAATTATGTTTTGGTACTTCAACCTCCGCACAAGACAATAAGGGAAGTAAAGAAAAATTGTTCGAGTGTGGCAATTGTTTTTCTGTGTTTGATTTTTTACACATTATTATTATATTATTGTTTATTATTGCGAAGAAAGCATCATTTATTACATGTTCTTCAATTATAGACAGTAGAGCAAAAAACGAAAGTGTGTCTGTCTGCCTGTTGCCTCTTCACGGCCAGACCGCTGAACCAATTTCGCTGAAATTTGGTGTGGAAATACTTTGAGCCCCCGTAAAGGACATAATATGTTACTTTTTATCCCGGAAAATGTGCGGTTTCCACGCGATAAACAAATATTAGCGCAATGGAGTTGCCGGGAAAAATATCTACTATTTTAACGCAACTCGGCGACGGTTACCGCACGTCGCAGTCGCAGCGTCTCCGCGAGTGTGCCTCAACGTTAAGTGTAAGCACGTGAACGTAAAACGTGACGTTCCCCCTACATAATGACCCACATTACCACGTAGATAGCTCACGTAGTGTTCCTGGGAAACCTATATTGTAATTACGGGTTAATAACTAAAAATTTAAATCTTTTTGGCCGAAAAAACCTGGCATTATATTATATTTTAAATGACCAATGAAACAACATACCAAAATTACGTCGCGTTTTATATTTATCGCGTATGCGTAGCACATTGCAAGCGTAATCATGCCGAACTTCGGCCGCGTATTTTCGGCATGGTGTGTTTAGACACTTAATTTAATTATTATTTAAGTTCTTATTTATTGAATATTTTGACAGCAAATTTGTGAACATTATGTCACGTGACTGACAGTTGTTTAACCTTCTGTCAATGTCAGCCACGCACCAAAACAGTATCACAATACTATTTTGGAGCGTTTTTTTTTTTTTTTATGAAATAAGGGGGCAAACGAGCAAACGGGTCACCTGATGGAAAGCAACTTCCGTCGCCCATGGACACTCGCAGCATCAGAAGAGCTGCAGGTGCGTTGCCGGCCTTTTAAGAGGGAATAGGGTAATAGGGGAGGGTAGGGATGGGAAGGGAAGGGAATAGGGGGTGGGTAGGGAAGGAAATAGGGTAGGGGATTGGGCCTCCGGTAAACTCACTCACTCGGCGCCGGTTTTCTGTGAGAACGTGGTATTTCTCCGGTCGAGCCGGCCCATTCGTGCCGAAGCATGTCTCTCCCACGTATAAAACGTGGGAGAGCCATGTTCATCTATCATCACGCGTGGATGATAGATGAACCTACAATTTACATCTAGCAAAATAGTACTCGTATATCGTATGACGTATCGTGTTAGTATTTAAATGTTTAGAAGATTGTCCTCCCAATTATGTTAAAACTAGATGACGCCCGCAACTCCGTTGCCCAAAAATTAGTATATCGCGCGGGAACCGAACATTTTTCCGGGATAAAAAGTATCCTATGTCCTTTCCCGGGACTCAAAGTATCTCCATGCCAAATTTCAGCAAAATCGGTTCAGTGGTTTGGGCGTGAAGAGGTAACAGACAGACAGACACACTTTCGCATTAATATGGAAGTATGGAAGTATGGATGTTGTTTATAGTTTAGTTTAAAGTATGTTTGATATAAAAAAAGTCCGTTGGAATTTCGAAATAAAATTCATTAATAAAAAATACTAGTATGTGGTGTTCTGACGAAATTCTTCCTACATTTTACTATGCGTATTAAATCACGTTCTTCCATAGTTACAGACGGACAAACACTTATTGAAAGATTACGTAAGCGATGAAGAAAGGTAAATAGTTTTAATTAATGAGTGTTTGTGATAGCGTTGCGTCGGAAAACCTTCAATGAAAAGTCCATTCAAGGTTCTTTAACGCAATCATAATAGTCAACAAAATAGTGAAGAGCTGTACACATCGAAAACTAATATTATTTATTTATTTATTTATTTAAATCAGGCTACGCAGGCCCATACAATATATACCTTAATGACTAACATACATAAAAATTACATAAACTTAACAACTACACATTATCAGGAATTAACGGCGACGTGACGCGCGCTTCATTCCGGAGTCTCCCCCGGAACCTTCGGTAAACCACATCAGTCAGCCAGAATTCCTCCGCTTCAAAGGTCGGGAGAAGATGCGTCGGTACTCTCGGTACGTCGGTACGTCGGTAAGTATATTATAAACCCGGTGAACTTTGTATCACTTCCCTTTTAATTTATGAACCTTCCCTGGACTTCCACAAACAATTATTTCGAGACTAAAATCAGCCAAATCGGTTCAGCTACTCTCATTAAACGGCGGAGTCGTTGAACATCAAAAACTAACATAACACCTCCTTCTTTTTGAATGTCGGTTAAATTGTAGCCTATGTGTTATTCTGATGTGTAAGCTATATAATTATAAAGTTTCATTAAAATCCATTCAGTAGTTTTTGCGTGAAAGAGTAACAAACATCCATACATCCAAACAATCTTTCGCCTTTTTAACCGACTTGAAAAAGGAGAAGGTTACTCAATTCGACCGTATATATGTTCTTTTTTTTATGTTTGTTCGCAGATATCTCCGCCGTTTGAAGACCGATTTTCAAAATTCTTTTGTTGTTGTTACATGTTAGGATACAGCCGTCATTTGGTACCATGGTCACCAAAATGGAGATCTCATGATGCAATCTATGAGGAATCGAGGGGACTCCTTGAAATTTATATGGAAACATCTAGTGATTTTAACTTTATCTGAAGGATTATGAGTATACGCTTCCAAAAAGTAACAATTTGCACCAGTGTATACCCTGGTTCTGAAGGTGCTGTACAGAACTCTTGAATCCTTATAAATACAAGTTCGGGGGGTTCGGCGTTATTTTAAAAACGGTAAGCATATACTACTATGCAAATTACGTTCATCATCATCATTAACAGTACTATACTAAGTTACTAATTAAAAGTGAATATCTTAACGAAATTATTGTAACCTAAACTAAACATGCCGGACAAATTTGGGGGGGCTGCACCCCCCCAAACTCCCCCACCTCGTGTAAATGCTGTCATGCCCTTAGTGTTGACCTTGCCCTCGACCCTTATTTAGTGTCGACTTTTAATTTTCCTTTTTTAGGAACAAACTAAGTTATAAATTAAAAGTGAATTTATTCTAACATAAACTAAACATACACTTTTCGAGTGTCACTTAATTACTTCGCTTCGCCCCAGGCCGTACTTGAGGGGGCGCAGCCCCCCCCTTTCTCTCTTGTAATTTATGCTGTCGCGTCGTTAGTGTTGACCTTGCGCCCCTGCAATACCTTACATAAGGGGACTATAAAAAAGAGAAATTTATCCATCTCCGTTATTGTACTGTTACCTAACGCGGACGAAGTTGCGGGCAACAGCTAGTCTAATATATAAAAAAAAATAAGTCGGGTTTTCCTTCCCGACGCTATAACTCCAGAACGCACGAACCGATTTCCACGGTTTTGCATTCATTGGAAACGTCTTGGGCTCCGTGAGGTCTATAGAAAAAAAATCAGAAAAAACTTCAAGACAAAAGCAGGAAAACAGGGAAAATCATTTTATGGCAAAATAACGTTTGCCGGGACAGCTAGTAATATATAAAATACAATCCACAAGAGACTACGTAATAATATGCTTATTAGAGATAGCTAAAAAGAGAAAAATAATTATTTTTAAACAAAAAATTTAAACCGACTTCCATAGTAAACTGCCTCTAAAAAGTATGGAATAATAATTCTTACTCTATTTAGGTGCCCTTTATAGGATTGGCCTAAGCCTTAACTATATCTTTACTCAATCTTTATAATTTTGAAGTCGGTACCAGCTGACGTAAGTTATAGCTATGTCAAGAATCGCAGAACTGGTACCGACTTCAAAATTATAAAGATTGAGTAAAGATATAGGCTTAGGAAAATCCTATAAAGGGCATTTAAATAGAGTAAGAATTATTATTTCATACTTTTTAAGGCAGTTTACTATGGAAGTCGGTTTAAATTTTTTGTTTAAAAATAATAATTATTATTAGCAGGATACGAAAGTGTGTCTGTCTGTTACCTCTTCACGCCTAAACAGCTGAACCGATTTTGCTGAAATTTGGCATGGAGATACCTTGAGTCCCGGGAAAGGATATCGGATACTTTTTATCCCGGGACAAACGAATTCTAGCGTAACGGAATTACGGGAGTCATCTAGTTCTCTATAAAGGAGTTAAAGTTAAAAAAACGTAGCATGACAGGCCAGGATAAAACTGTTTATGATTATAAAGTCTGCCATCTGCATACATCATACAGTATACAGATCTTTTTATTAGAAAGGGGGTTAATAATAATATATAATATCTATGGACCCTTCACACCACGTCCGCGTCAGTCTGGCCCCGTAGTAAGTACCCGAAGGACTTGTGTTACGGGTAGCAGACAACGGAAATTTAATACTTTTAAATTATACATAATATATTTTTTTATTATTTATTATATTATATAATACATATATTCAATACACATCCAAGACCCAGGAACATTGAAAACTTTTTGTTCCGTCGGCGGGATTCGAACCCGCGACCTGCAGCCTGCAGCGACGCGCCACCAACTGAGCCCCACAGGTCGTCGTATTAATACTACATTATTTATAAGCGGCTCTCAACATTTTTTTTTTCATACGAATCGAGTTAAATTCTAAGAACTTTCGCCCTTACCCATTTTTTGCCTTTTAAGACTTTTGCAACAGGGAATTAAAAGGCTCTCAACATGTTATCATGTAACGATAATAATAATCTGTTACACAATATTAATCCAAGTGTTCGGTCACGTTTCTGAATAAATAGCGCCTTACGTAACATCGGCCTTGACTTTGATGTTGTCTTGTGCAGGGCAGCGGCTCTCAACATCGCAAATCGAAATGTTCTATACATTTTGAACTAATATTCAATAGTAATTCGGACTTTTGTATAATAGTTCGAAATGTATACAAAAGATATATATTTTGGGTATAATCTTATGATCTTTTGCTTATGGCGCAACAATAGTTTATGTAATCACATTAAATTATATTTTAAGGTGTGCGAAAACTACAGCTATTTGGTACATATTGTGATCTACTTACATAATGATGTTTTAATGAAAAAAATATGTAAAATTTTCATCTTATGTACGGGAGACTACTTCTCTCAATCTCACCGATAATGTGACAAGTAAGTTTTTTAGTAAAATAATAAAATAAAATAAAAAATGTTTTATAATTTCTGAGTTTTGAATAAAATTTTTTCGGTGGTAGGCATCAGGTAGACACCTGATGCCTGCCACCGGTTCGGGAACTACCCCGGCGTATTAGTATTTTAAATAACAGCTTTTCTTATCTAAAGTAATTATTACGTAGCTTTGGAAAATTACACTGTATAACATCATAATATTTTATTTACAGACTGAGAATAGGTATCTTAAAAATATTTCTAAAGACCCATTTCGCAAGTTGTTTGCAGTTTGAGATTCGATAAAAACTGTTATAGTTTAAACATCTCATGAATTAATGTATAAAAGTATAAAATATTAAAATTTAACCTTCATTTTTCTTAATTGAGAAATATCTGAGTGATAGTGAAATAATGCATATCAATTAGGCGTCACTATAAGTTTGACAGCCACTGTTTTGCATTATTAACATAACTAGACAGTAAAAATAGATTTTAATGTAAATTATTGCATCATTATTACCTGGAGACAGTGATGCTCAACATTTTTTCTAATTAAAATAATTTACTTACTAATGCTAATAATACATTTTTCGTGTATATTTTAAACTAAAAAGGTAGCCCAAAAATGTATCATTAAGTAGGTATTATTAATGTACTTAAATATTTTACATATTTTTATTACACTCATAGCTAGACTGCTGCGCTGTTTGCTTGTAAACCAATGATATTCTATGTTACTAACGTAACTAGATTGGAAGTTTACGGTAGCAACGCGTTGCCACTTCGAAGATGCCTGCAGGCATATCTCACATACATAATGACATAACGAATATATGACTTGACATTGTCTTTTGAACAAAAAAGTGGTTACGCATTTCTGAGAATCTTTTGTAAGACATTGCTACTCTAGTATTTTAGAAACTCATTGTTGTAAACAATATCCTGGGGGATCCGTACATTTTCCTTCATCAGAAATTATCATTTACTCTTCCCCATTGTCTACTCTATATAATCGGCCACGTATTTTCGGAGCCTCTTCTGTGCAAACAACCTTTTCCGTTTTATATATTTTAATATGTAACTACATATATACAGATATTAATATGAAAATTTAAAGTTTTTATTGCATAACAATTAATATTTTAGATTAAGATTCACGTGTTACCTATAATAAATTCAAGAATCATATATATAACCATAAATAAAATAATTTTACTAAATTAAAAAAATATATATATGCAGACTATAGAATAATATTATAGCATAATATACCTAAGTATTATGTCAATAAGCACGTTACTATCAACGTGATATTTATATATTTTATCATATTACGCGAAGTCTGCTGCAATTTTTGGGGTCGTTGGTTCAATGCCCGATATTTTTATCTACAATAATTATTGTAATTATTACATTTTTTTGTCGCCATACACATAATGTTCTGTCTCGTAACATTATAGTAAAACAGCTGTAATTTTGAAACTTTTTAGCCACTACAAAATAAAAATTAATCGGGATCCGCACATTTTCACGTGATAAAGAGTAGTAAATAATAGTAGAGTGTGTGAATATGCGTGGTGGTCAGACCTTCCGACCGACTGAGGTGGTATGCTCGGTCAGGCCGGAACCCACGTGATTCATTTCAGCTGTCGTATAATAATATATACTATAGATCGCCCAATGGTCGAAATTCGACCTTAGTTTCAACGACATTAGGAATTAAGACTACTACCTATATTTTGTAAAAAAATATTGACTTTATCATATTTTTTTCAACTCTTGTCTCTGGGACTCAGCTGATCTCAGACTGGCCGTGTAAGCATTGTCTAATAGTATCTTAGATTCAATAAAAAAAACTATAATCCATTTTCAATTTGTCAACTTGTCAACAGACTTCAACCATAAATAAAAGAGTATAATTCGTATGTATAGACTTGTCACTCAAAAATCTGTAATTTTTCCTAGTGTGTGTGTTGTAGTGTGTGTAATGTTTTTTTTGTTAAAAAATGTATGATAGAATCATAATTTCAAAATAATATTAGGTCGATGTACTCCTTCACCATATAAACTATAACTGTGCAAAATTTCATTCTCCTACGTTTCCCCATTTTTCGTTAAAAGGGTTACAAAGTTTTTGGCTCACGTATAGATTATACAGGGTGTAACAAAAACAAGTGATAATACTTTAGGGTGTGTACGTGTTCCTTGTAGAGAGTTCACTGTGAAAGTAGCAGCGCTGAAAGACCAAAATTATTTTTCACTTTTGTATGGGGAAACTCGTGACGCTCGGGCCCTTGCCCATACAAAAGTGAAAAAAAAATTTCGTCTTTCAGAGCTGCTACTTTCACAGTAAACTCTCTACAAGGAACACGTACACACTCTAAAGTATTATCACTTATTTTTGGTACACACTGTAGATACCGACGCGCTCAGAAAACTTCGATAGCGCGATGCAGGAATGTGGCGCTAATTGTGGGTACCGCCACATAGAGTATACTCAATCTACATGTATCTGTGTATCTTTGCGTTGGATAGCTCATTTATCGAGGAAGGCTATATAGGCTAAGTGGCTAAGTACATATTATTATCTCGTTAAAGGCGCGGCCTACGACTGTCGTCATAAGTCATAACCTTACCAAATAACGTAGACTGCACCCATGAATGATTTCTCTGATAAACCCTATACATTGTATAGATGTCGACGTGTTCCATTTACTTGACCGTGGCTGTGTCAATGCTGTCGCGTGTCTAATGATCTAACATCCTCGTTTTGTAGGGTTGTGACTTGAGCATTATAAAAAATTGAGTGCCAAAATTTCATCCGAACATACATACTTACATACATACAGAGCAAGTTAAATAAAAGCTTCTAAAATACTAGATGATGCCCGCAACTCCGTTGCGCCAAAATTTATCGCGGCGGAGCTGTACATTTTTCCGGGACAAAAAGTATCCTATGTCCTTTCTCGGGGTAAAAGTATCCCCATACCAAATTTCATCAAAATCGGTTCAGCGGTTTGGCCGTGAAGAGGTAACAGACCGACAGACTTTCCCATTTATAATATTAAAATATGGAAGTATGGGTACCTTAGTATTGAGGCTTTGATTGACTAACAAAACCCCTCCCTGGCGTAGCTGAGTATACAAAACCTATTTCCCATAAGAAGGCTTCTTGCGCCCGTCCGTCGCATTAGGGCTAAAGTATGCTTTACTTAAGTTCTGTGAAAGAATTAGCTCTTTTTTTTTTATGAAAGAAGGGGGCAAACGAGCAAACGGGTCACCTGATGGAAAGCAACTTCCGTCGCCCATGGACACTCGCAGCATCAGAAGAGCTGCAGGTGCGTTGCCGGCCTTTCAAGAGAGAATAGGGTAATAGGGGAGGGTAGGGATGGGAAGGGAAGGGAATAGGGGTGGATAGGCAAGGGATTTGGGCCTCCGGTAAACTCACTCACTCGCCGAAACACAGCGCAAGCGCTGTTTCACGCCGGTTTTCCGTGAGAACGTGGTATTTCTCCGGTCGAGCCGGCCCATTCGTGCCGAAGCATGGCTCTCCCACGTATAAGCTCATCCACAGAAATTAGTAAAACGTACCTCATTCAAGCAAAGCGTACTAAGGCTGACTCCAAATCATAATTGCCCCCATGGGGACGCCCACCGTATATTATGGGAACTTTAGAGCCAGCCTGTGTAAGTCTTCCATAAAAGTTAAGTAAAACGATCGTATAAGTATTCACTCAAAATCTTAACAAGTAAATGTAATGCAGCTGTCATGTTTACAACTCACAAAGATACATCTACAGACAGACTAAAAGTTTCCGTTTTACTAAGATACATAAACATAATAAAGCAGTTCTTCGTTTCTCTATAAGGTGTAGCAAAATCAACAGCAGATTTTGGAAATGGATACGTATTGCGTCGCAGTTAGAAGGTGAGTTGCGGCCACAAAAGATCTTCCGACCGAGGAGGTGGTATGATGGGGAATGGGTTAAGTCGAAGCCCGTTGATTTCAGCTGTCATATAATATATACTGACGTGCTAAAAAAACTTCAATAGCGCGATTCATGATTATGGCGCTAGATGCCGCTACTATGCCATATCTTATACAGGGTGTTTCAAATTAGGTAAAGTAAGCCGAAAGTGGGTGACTCAGGGACATCATTCGGAACAACGTTTGTTCTCCGGCTTTTAGAAATTCGCGAATTTTACCTTTATTCTCGTTTTATTTTTAAACATTTATTGCACACAAGACACTGTTTACATAAAAAATGACATTGAAAGACGATACAAAGGAACTGCTTATTTCAAAAGAAATTTCTTACAGCAGCCCTACGGAGAGAGATGTGATAATATAAGACATCAGATAGAGCGTGCACAATAACAAGATTATACTTACTACTTAATGTGTGAGTGTAAAGTGTATTGTTTACACAGCCCTATAGGTATGCGCCGGCGCACATGGTAGTCAACGTGGCCGCCCCACGTGCTTTACACCGACAACACCGCGATAACATGGACTTGCTAATGGCATTGCAGAATATTGCTATGGATTATTATTCATTAGTCATTACTAAGCAAGACAATTCAGAGTGAACATAGAGTTTTGTCAAGCATTGCTAATGGCTACCTCTGTGGCTGTTGGGCTGTTGGTAGCTCAAGCCGGGGGTCGCGGGTTCGAGTCCCGCCGACGGAACAAAAAGTTTTCAAAGTTTCTGGGTCATGGATGTGTATTAAATATGTGTATCATAATAAATCTTAAATATATGTATAGTATAAAAGTATTAAATATATTTCCGTTGTCTCGTACCCGTATAACTTAAGTCCTTTAGGTACTGACGTCACCACGGGGCCAGTCTGACGTGGTGTGAAGCGTCCATAGATATTATTATTAAAATTATTAAAATGGCGCAAGAGCCAGGGGCAGCCAGACCTTCATCATTTTATAACAGCTGAAAGTTTTTTTGACCAGCGACTATGGAGTTTGGGCTTTAGCGGGCTTTCTCGCTGCGTATAGCTGAGCTGGGGCCAATTTTGACATCACATAACATATACATATAATTTAATGTATATAGCTTAAGTCCTTTTTACTTTTTTATTATCTGTTTTGTGTATATGTTGTGTGTTGAAAAAATAAAGGTATTCTATTCTATTATTCTATTCTACCTGCATTTGTTAAAGCTAAAGTTTATAAATGAAAAGTATAAAGTCAATTTTTTTAATAACATTTTCTTCTAGGTAAATAGGAATCTCGTCTTCCACTGCCAGACTCTTATGAAAGTCGCTTCCGGAATACCGAAAAACGAATAGAAACGATTATTTTTATTCGTAAATTAGCAAACGATCTTCATTTTAATAGCTCCTCAGATAAGCTGCTACTTATGTAGTTATGTTAAGTAAGTCATAATCAGCCACTTAGTACCAACGCTAATAGGCATTTAGTATTTACATAACAATCTATTGTTGGAATAGGAAATGTCATTAGTTATTCACTAGGAAGTGTGGGGGTCGGAGCCTTGGTGTGGAGGAAAAGTTCTGACATAAACTAGATGTTTTATGTCTAATACGTTGCAAGGATAATGGAGGATTCTGTCTTTTTTGTTTGTTATTGAGAAAGATTGGTAACTCCTGGTTGCCAACTGTACTAGTAAAAAAAATCCTAATAAGGAAATTGTGTGTTTTAACTGTTTTGGTAAACAGTTAAAACACACAATTTCTTTATACGTGGGAGAGCCATGCTTCGGCACGAATGGGCCGGCTCGACCGGAGAAATACCACGTTCTCACAGAAAACCGGCGTGAAACAGCGCTTGCGCTGTGTTTCGCTGAGTGAGTGAGTTTACCGGAGGCCCAATTCCCTTTCCTATCCTCCCCTATTACTTTCCCTTACCATCCCTACCCTCCCCTATTACCCTATTCCCTCTTAAAAGGCCGGCAACGCACCTGCAGCTCTTCTGATGCTGCGAGTGTCCATGGGCGACGGAAGTTGCTTTCCATCAGGTGACCCATTTGCTCGTTTGCCCCCTTCTTTCATAAAAAAAAAAAAAAAAAACAGTATAAGAATTAAGGACTACATTTTCAGTAATTTAAATGTTATCTATTCTTATGGTATATACCAATTACCACCATTATTACCATTAAAATATGATGCCTACTGGTAGTAGAACTACATATAGCAAGACTTGAAAATTTTGACTAATATCTTTGGAAACACTATGTACTAAATTTCAAACGCCATAGTCTATCTGAACATTCATGAATTCCCTAAACTACATAACTCAATTTGCTGAAATATGAAATTTACAAATTTGTATTTTTCAAATAATGTATGAAAATACAATCATAGAATATCATTGTGAAAATACGTTGTCTTCAAAAGCTCCAAGGGAAAAGAATAACGTTACATTACACCATTTTGTAAGACTTTTTACTATTCTAGTTTTTTGTCTCGGAAAAATGTACGATTTATGAGCGAGAAACAAAATATGCCGTCATAACAAAGATGTTCATCATGTTAACGCGTATTAAACTACAATAAAACATAATAATCAACAAACATTTGCCTAAAAAAAATATTACGAAGTTCTCAAAAATAGCATCTTCGAAATTTAATAAAACCAGTAACATGATACTATTTGCATCACCTGTCGTGGCCTCACGGCGCCAAAACTGACCAGCTGATGTAAGAGCAACGACCTAGACCCGCTAAGTTAGCTAGCAACAGCTTAGCCAATAAACTTGTAATGGCTAAGTGTTGCATTACAATGTTTCGGCTAATAAATGCAAGAATTTAAGTTCGAAAACATAAAATGTTGCCCACCACGGGTTAACACTGGAATCTGGATAGAATATTATTATTTTATCTATTTTTTTAAACAAGGGGACAAACGAGCAAACGGATCAGCTGATGAAAAGCATCTCCTGTCGATTGTCGCCCATGGACACTCGCAATTTAAAAGAGCTGCAGGTGCGTTGCCGGCCTGTAATACCTATATCGTGGGTATCGCAGACACACTAGATTTTCAATTGATGCCGCTTGGGTATTGCGTTAAAAGAAATAAAAATGAATATTAAATTTTGTCATTCTCGCTAAAACTCGAGAACGGCTGAACCGATTTGGTTAATTTCAGTCTTGAAATAGTCGTGGAAGTCCGAGGAAGGTTTATATTAGAAGCATTTAGAAGTGAAGTATTAAGTACGAAGTTTACCGGCTCATCCAGTTATTTTCATAAATACCGAAATGGACGAAATTTAAACCAGGTTAGCACTAACCTAGATCTGTAAAAATACGCTCAAGTTAAATAAACTAATGTTAAAATAAACTATTCAAGTGGTGTTTCTGAAAAGCTCCTACTTCAAATAGTTATCATCAAAATATGTTGTCATGTATCCATACCTAAATAAAAACCTTATTACACACTTCAGACTTTGGATATAAAAATAAAAGAAAAACTAAACATTGTTTTTGGTAATGGCTACGTAATAATAATAAAAATATAAGTAAGCTAATTTAATATTTTATTAAAATTATTAATTTTTTCGAAATATAGGTAATAATCGTGCTCAAAGATTCCGTTGCATACATACAGCCCAAGCTTATAAAAGTATGTTACAAAACGTTAAGGTATTAATTGTGTAGTTTGCCGACTCCTGATATTCGACACAAGGTAGCCAGCAGCTGAAAAAGTTTGCCCTGTTTCCACGCTGGTTGGTACAATTGTCATTTAAAGTGTATTATAGGTGAATTGGAGGTAAATTGTTTAGCGGGCTGCCTGTAGCCAGTTCACATACCCCCGCACGCAGAGTTACACGTATGGATCACTTCTTTGTTACCCCGATTCCCGCCAGTCCCGCGGGATCCCGCAAATTTTTTTACCGAGATTAGTCCCGCAAAATGCATGCGGGATCCCGGTATTTCAGGATCCCGGTATTGCATTCCCTAGGTCGCATTTTTCTAAGAGCCAGTTGAACTATTCTTTTTTAAATTTATTTGGTGTTATGTCGTCATTTTTTTATTTATCTGGTATATTGTTGTATATTTTAATGCTCATTGCTCATGCAGTACGTATTCTTAATTTCTTACTATGGATTGCTAACCGTTGCGTTGGAACTGTAATTTTCTTAACCTGTCTGTTATGTATAACAAAACAAAGAAGTATGATAGTTTTCCGATATTTTCCTCACCACTTCCTACACGCTGACCCCAGGTAAGGTCGACCTTCCGAGGCATCCAGCTTGCATAACAAACGCTTCCTTAACAAACAACACCTTGAGGTATTTATAGGTTTAAGTTACTACATGTTACCTACAAGTAGACATTCATTACGGCGCCTGTCTTGCCATTGCAATTCTAAAGAGTATAGTTGTTTCTTGTATAATTATGAAAATACGTAGATAATATACAATCCATACATAATATACAATACATATTAATATAATTTTATGGTTGCATAGACCACTTTGTTGTCATCTCTTTATCTTTCAGGGTGCAAGAAAACTAAGTGATTAAGACTTTACGGTACTATCAGAGAAGTTGATTCCTAGGCAGATGGGGGACATACGTAGTTTAGTCGCGTTACGTCAAACACAGCCGACAGATCACTATAAACATTGAATTGACATGATCCGACCAAATGACGTTGGTCTATCAACTGCCTAGATGGCACAAATGGGTGCTCTGTATAGAGTTCGTTGTGACAGTATCAGCACTGAAAGAGTAATTTTTTTTTTCACTTTTGTAAGGGAAAATACACGACGCTCGGGCGCTTGCCCATGCCCCATACAAATCACATTTTTTTTATCTTTCAGCGCTGCTCTTCATCGCAGTGAACTCTATAATATATAACATACACGTCACAGCCTTTTATAATATCATTTAGTTTTCAGTATAATAACAAGCAAAACCAAGTTTTTTTTTAATTTACTTAATTTGGGGCCGTCTATGGGTTCTGTGCCCATATCCTTTTTTTGCTATCTTTGTATTGTTTTTCGCACCAAGGATAATTGAAATAATATTATTATAATATTATAGCGAAACGAATTTAAAAATACTGATAAATCTAATTATATAAAGCCTATTTTTATACTAATTAATGTTGCCAAATATAAATCTCAAGATTACGGTATCCCTGCCCACCTGTTGGCCAAACAGGTGTTTCCCACAGATGTACAAATTCACTTTGTCGTAATTAAAATGTAATAACAGCGTTTATTTTTAATTCTAATCGCGGTTCGGTAAATTGACGTCAAGGGAGGTCTATTTACAGTCATATTCAATAAGGTTTTTATTTAGGTATGGATACATGACAACATATTTTGATGATAACTATTTGAAGTAGGAGCTTTTCAGAAACACCACTTGAATAGTTTATTTTAACATTAGTTTATTTAATGTTTAGTTTTTCTTTTATTTTTATATCCAAAGTCTGAAGTATGTATTAATAAACCCTTGTAAAGAAAAAGTGTCCGACAAAGTTTGTTTTACTTGATATTTTTATAGCCAAGGTGAATTAGGCTTTCCTAATTTCCCAATATCCTCAAACATGTCTTAACTACAGACGTGGGAATAGTATGCTTCAAAACATATTGCTCAAGCTGTAAACGTGATTTTAAATTATTGTTATTATTGTCAATGTAATTAATTCCGAGAAATAATGTAGAGGAAGTAAAAATTAATGTGCTTCTAAAATATAATAATATTATATTATCCATTATTTTAATATTATAAATGCGAAAGTGTGTCTCTCTGACTGTTACCTCTTCACGCCCAAACCGCTGAACCGATTTTTTACGGAGCTGCAATTTGGTACGGAGATACATTGAACCCAGGGAAAGGACATGGGATACTTTTTATCTTATCTTTGACGACCTCTGTGGCTCAATTGGTTGAGTGTGTGGCAGCTCAAGCCGGAGGTCGCGGGTTCGAATCCCGCCGACGGAACAAAAAGTTTTCAATGTTCCCGGGTCTGGATGTGTATTAAATATGTGTATGATATAATAAAAATCTTAAATATATGTATAGTATAAAAGTATTAAATATATTTCCGTTGTCTGGTACCTGTAACACAAGTCCTTTAGGCAGTTAGCACGGGGCCAGACTGACGTGGTGTGAAGCGTCCATAGATATTATTAATCTCCGAAAAATTTACCCGCAATAAGCGAACTTTGGCGCAACCATGTTGCGGACGTCATCGCATCAAAGTTAAATAATTAATATATTTTGGACTAAGAAACAAAAAAGTTCGCTAACGAATCACGTGAAGCGCGCAGGCGAGGGCTCACGCGGCCGTAGGCGGATCACGTTGAGTGTGCCCTCGCGAATTTTATTTCAGACGACCACGTGATCACGGTGTAATCAAACAGACCACGTGGACTTATATTTGAGAGAAATGAACAAAATTAGATACAATTTACACAACATATTTATTTACGATATGAAAATATTATGTGATAAAGTTGGTCACGGAAAGTTAAACTTCGCTTGGATTTGGGCGCTTTGTAATCTACAACAGAACAGAACAGGTGTATAGTGACCCTATAAGTTTGTCAAAACGTATGAAATTATTTTTAAAATGCAGTCCGAAACTTGTTCAATCCTGTTATAGGCATGTGGCAGTAATCCCTAAGAAAGTCTTCCGTATTTTTAAAGTAACTTAGGATTTCAAAATGCTGTAGTGCAGTTTGTGAGAGATAAGCTATGTCCACACTATGCGTTTTCGTCTTCAATTTTCGTCATCTTCTTTGTATTAAACTTTCATTTGGCGCTTTCAATAATTGAATGCATTAACGAACGCAACGACAACGTTGTCATTTTTGTTCAGTTGCAGTGTCTGTCAGCTTTGTAACATGTGCGACGAGAACGTTTTTACTGGGTGGAATATGTGCGGCTTAGGCCCGATTCGACCAAACTTGAAGTTACACGAGTATAACTATCATGAGAATAATTTTACTCCTTTAATGTACTCTAGGGTATTATCGTTTGCATTTTACCAAGTTACTCAAAGAGTATGAAATAAAATGTCAATTATAGTTCACAATGACACCGACCGTGACAGTTGAACCCTGTTGTGTAACTATTCTCAGTTTAATATTTACTCCACCAAAATAGTCCGTGTAAATATTTACTCCCGTGTAATTACCTCATTCTTGGATTACAAGTTGAAAGAACGCAAAACCAGCTTACTCTTAGATTAGGAGACAGTTATACTGGAGTAAAATTTTACTCCAGTTTCGTCGAATCCGCCCTTAGTTGGTCATAAGGAATTCCAGAAAAAATAGAACAAAGCGAAAGTTTTGGATACGGTCAGAGCGCATGCGTCGCGGGCATGCCTCACGTACGCTGTTGACTGCGCTATGACGCATGCCCTTGATGAACAAAAAAGGCACAGTGTGGACAAGCTATTGAGAGAGAGGGAGCACACTTTCTTTTTATAAGTTTGTAGCTTAGACAGATGACTGACATGACTGGCAAGAGAACAGGGCACATGACTAACTTTTTTCCCGTTCCACTCATAGTCAGGGAGCCCTAGAACAATTTTTTATTACTATCAAGCAAATTTTTTGTAAGTAGCTTCATTTTGATAAGACAAACAATGTTTTAATCTGCGAAAAATCTTGAAAATGGTAGCTAACAGATATAGTAAGGATTTCATATTTTGATTTGATGGTCCTAAAATATGGATTGTTCTATTTGTAGGACAATGTTACTCTTAAATTATGCAACTATTTACCTACCAATTTACAAAAATCAGCTGGTTAGGGTTCCGTTTTAGGGTTCTGTAATCAACAAAACTTGATTGACTACGGTATGCTAAAACGGAAGCTCCTCACAATAAATTAACTTAATAGTAATAAAAACATTTGTTCCAGGGCTCCCTGTCTATCATAGATCTTGTCAGGTGTTCAGCTTGCATTGTCCTAACTGGAAAAAAGATGTCTATTTTTTCCTCTCAACCACTGGACCAATCAGGCATAAATAGCTTTATATCAAGCTAATTGTCTGCTCATTTGCCTGTTATATCATACGAATCATAAAGAGAAACACATGTTACACCACGTGCTAGGATCTGTAGATCTGGTTTAGTCTAGACTCTAGATATTGGTATTATGTCGTTTAAAATGTGATAAAGACTATCTGCTATGATAAACGTTGCGTCATCTGTATAGGTTCATTCAGTTATTATTTTAGTGTAGGCTGTTATTGTGACGGCTTAAAATGTATCCTTAGATGTCCTTTCCCGGAACTAAAAGTATCTCCATACCAAATTTAAGCAAAATCGCTTGAGTGGTTCGGGCGTGAAAAGACAGATAGACAGACACACATTCTCGTTTATAATATTAGTATGGACTATGGAAGTATGGATTACGTAATAATTATTCTTTTAAGTGTTAGTTTAGTTGTTAAACACAATAAAATATTTCAGAAGAAGGAAAAATGCTCGTTTTCCTCATACATGATTTGTATTCACATAATATAAAACATTTTTGTTAATACTTAATTACAACGCAATATAAATAAATAAAATTGTAATAAAATGCACCTGTAACATTACACAATATTTTGATTTGTTTTTACGATCTTGAATTTCGAGTTTGTGTAGAAAGATGAAGATTGAAAAGGCACACGTTTTAAAATTTAACCTTTTAATAAAATTTATGTAATAATTATTTAGTATGTATAATTCATTAAGTATCTATAAAGATAAATTAAGAAATAAAAAAAAAACCCTTAAAAAATCTTACTAGGTAAACACCTCTAAAACTCCAGCATGTTAGCTTTGAAACACAAGAAACTTGATCAAAATCAGTCAACCTGGTGAAATGCTACGATGCCACACACCCAGACAGACAAAAAAATGTCAAACTTATAACACCCCTCTGTTTTCGTCTAGAGTTAAAATTATGCTAACCAGACTCTTGTCAAACTTCAAATTAACTTATGTTGTCCAAATTTTTACCTTAATACAATTTAGCTTCTTAAACAAAAACGGTGCAAGAATATTATCTTTACCACACTCTATAATATCGTATTATTAAAAAATCCCGTTACATAAAGTGTTTGAAATTTCACCACAAATCACCAGGAGCGTAGCTACCGCCGTATCTGCTGTAATTATACGTGGCCCTGGGACCATGGGAGCCATCGTGCGTATGCAAAAATATATAATGCGTAAGCGGATGAAAACGATAACTAACATTTTGTAATATGCAGACATTTACTCATTTTTTCCTTATAATTTGAATAAACCATGTATCTTATCTAATTCATCACCTGGATACACATAAAATGCACATTTTTTAATTTCAAATAATTTTTCGGGCCGTAAAGCCTCTATTTATGTAAAAAACTGCATTTTTTAATGTTAGTTATCGTGTTCATCCCCTCACGTCTTCAAATGACAAAATTGAGAAAAGCAATTCCATTGTTACCCGCGTTAAGTGTGAGTTAAGAAGTTGACAACACGCGATGTGATTTTTTTGTTTTGAGAAGTTTTAACTTTCCTAGGG
This sequence comes from Aricia agestis, assembly GCF_905147365.1. Classification (NCBI taxonomy): domain Eukaryota; kingdom Metazoa; phylum Arthropoda; class Insecta; order Lepidoptera; family Lycaenidae; genus Aricia; species Aricia agestis. The sequence continues at coordinate 11,586,837 of NC_056424.1, forward strand.
CCTCCAAAAAATTTTATAAGAGGCCCCTCCAAGACACGCTATGCTTCTGAATTTCCCCCAGCGCTAAGACTACGTCAGGGTTACGTAAACCACGTGGCAGCGCCGGGCTCACGTGCGGCTTACGTCAGGGGGGGTGCTCAAGGTTATATTTAATACATAACAAAGTATATTATATATATTATATATCTCCAAGGATCGAGATGTAACGAGATGCGAAGGGACGATGTTATGGTTTACAGGGTGCAACAAAAAGAAGTGATAAATTGATAATACTTTAGGGTGTGTATGTGTATCTTGTAGAGTTCTCTGTGAAAGTAGCAGCGCTTAAAGAGTTACCTTTTTTGTATGGGAAAATTAATGGCGTTGGGGCATTTATCTTAGAAACATTGAAGTCAAAAGTAACTTTCAGCGCTGCTACTTTCGCAGTGTACGCTATTTAAGGGCCTTTCCACACGACGTATTTTTTGCGCACTGACGACGCGCGTTTATGTTGCGCTCGTATTCTGCGCGTTTTGGCAGATATTATGAAGTTTAAAACTTTAGGCTTCCTTGCATTTGCTGAGCGTTCAACTTGCGTTTGTATCGATACAAACGAGCGTAAAAAACGTCGTGTGGAAGGGCCCTAAATGACACTCGTAACGCACCCAGCTGTAGATATTATTATCACTCAGTTATATTTCACTCTGTAAACCAATGATATTCTATGTTACTAACGTAACTAGATTGGAAGTTTACGGTAGCAACGCGTTGCCACTTCGAAGATGCCTGCAGGCATATCTCACATACATAATGACATAACGAATATATGACTTGACATTGTCTTTTGAACAAAAAAGTGGTTACGCATTTCTGAGAATCTTTTGTAAGACATTGCTACTCTAGTATTTTAGAAACTCATTGCTGTAAACCCTTTTTCAAGTTAGTCATTTCAATAATTTTATTGCAAAACATTTTTACATAGTTACGTAAGCTATTACATATTGTATTGTTGTAAATACACGTGATTATTATTTTTTGCTTATATTTTATATTTTGTTTGCAAAAACATCACGTTTACTTTATTTGTAATTTTTGAAATATAAGTGGGTGATACAATTATTGTACCTACTTGAATGCGAGGAAATAAAGTTTTTATCGGTCTTTATAAAATGTAACCGACGAATAATATTATTTATGGCTTTTCGTAAAAAAAACAGGAAGGTGGACTGACAGAATGAGGGTTGTATGGCGCTATGTAGCGCTATGTATTATGACAGCTATATCATGACATGTGGAAGCTATTTCATGACATATGACAGCTGTTTGACATAACAATTGACACGATGGACTCTACGGCTACATAGCGCCTTACAACCCTCATTGAAAACAACGCTTACTCTTTTCCATGCGTTAAAAAGGGGGTATGTCACCTCTGTACCCTTCCCCAGAGATCTACTCTCCCTTCGTCTTACGAATTTTCGGTCATGTCATCTGTCCTGACACGACACATTACATTTTATGAATGCTTCGCATCTACTCCTCCACAATGTTATCAAACGCCAATAAACTTTTTCGCTATGTCATCAATTCGACGACCTCTGTGGCTCAGTTGGTGGGCTGTTGGTAGCTCAAGCCGGGGGTCGCGGGTTCGAATCCCACCGACGGAACAAAAAGTTTTCAAAGTTCCTGGGTCATGGATGTGTATTAAATATGTGTATATAATATAAAAAAAAATCTAAATAGTATAAAAGTATTAAATATATTTCCGTTGTCTGGCACCCGTAACACAAGTCCTTCAGGTACTTAGCACGGGGCCAGACTGACGTGGTGTGAAGCGTCCATAGATATTATTATTATATTATTATAAAAATCAAAACTTTTGAATGATATTGATGATGATGTATTTACCTAATTTTAGCTAAATAATGGTTAAAATATGATAGTGGTTCTGCTGTCGCAACCTCAAGGTTCCTGTCGAAATGTCTACATAATGGCTCGTTTACACTGTCGAAATGTTTTTGAAATACCATTTTGTATATTTTCAATTGCACTTTAATTTGAAGTTGTATTTTGCTAATTAGTGTGTGACTATATTCTTTTTAATTCGCTGTGAAAAAAAATATGTTTTTTAACTTCACCTAATCACCTTAGCATTTTCGTACGAAGCAGTTTTTTTAAAGTGGGAATGCTTCTGCCAAAGAAAAGCATGCATATGAATATATGCAAGCTACTACTTGCATATATTCATATTATGCAATGTTATTACTTATTAAGAAGAAATATTTTCTTTCTTCATAAATCGATTTTCGATATGTTAAACGGAAAAAAACGGAATAAAATATTTACTCTGTTCAAAAAGATGTTTGGATTAAATTGGATATTTATGATTATGTATAGTACCTGGATGACCGAGCTTTGCTCGGTATAGCAAACACTCATTGACTTCGTGTTACTTAATAACGCCATCTGCTGGTCGTTAAAACAATTAGTTGCTTACAAAATAGTATTATTATTCGCCAATAGATGTCAGGAAGAGTCACATATTTCAGTTTATCGATTATCGATAAAACACGAATAAAAAGACATTTCCTGAAAATGATTCCTAGCTAGATCGATTTATCGCCCCCGAAACCCACTATATACTAAATTTCATGAAAATCGTTGGAGCCGATTCCGAGATTCCAATTATATATATATATATATATATATATATATATATATATATATATATATATATATATATATATATATATATATATATATATATATATATATATATATATATATATATATATATATATATATATATATATATATCGAAGATATTATATTAAGATGTTATTGCACTCAACTACTGTATATTCCATATTTAGCGTAAGAAAATGTGAAAAATTCCATGTGAGTTTTAAGCAATCTTTTTTTGCAGTTCTTTGCAGTTTCTTGGGTTGCAGTTTTTAGGCACGCGTTTAAGTCTTTTGAAAAGACTTAAACGCGCGCCGAAAAACTTACAACTTGGATTGCTGTTTATAATTTAACCCTAGAAAGATAACCATATTTTACCTTACACGAAAGATACATACGCTTAAGAAGCGCACAAATTCCCAATGCGATTTTTATTACTTTACAGTTAAAATATCTACAATTTATTTAGAAATTTAAAAAGTATATAATATGTGTATAAGTAAAATGCTTTGTTTTTATAATTATGAAAAACTTTAATATTATTAAACTGAAATTACAAAATTCTCAATTAGGACCTCACAAAAATGACTGTCTTCTGTTTAAAGGAACAAATCTTATGAATTTTCACAAAAAATCATAGTTTTTTCTACAATTAAGTAGGCGATAGTATAATCAGTCTTAAAAATCACAATAAAAAAGAATTAGCAAAATTTTAAGATATTTGTGGCAAACGTCAACTTTGTGTTGCACTTTTGCATTTCGCGCAAGATATGTTGGACATTCTTTTCCTTTTATACGTGCAGAAGTTGCTGAAACGCCTTTTTTAGATGGAGGTTCTTCTATGAAGCCCTCTTCATAATCACTCTGTACGTCATCTTTCGACGGGTGATCCTCCGCCTCGCTATCACTTTCTCAGCATACATCGTCTTCATTTTCCTCTCACCTGTCCAATATTTGTCTTATTTCGTTGTTTTTAAAGGCCGTCTACTAGTCATGATATTCCCTTTATGTTTTGCCTAAAACAAAACAATAATACGCTTTATACATTAAAAAATAAAAGAACAAAATACATCGTCAAAAGTTACGCAAAAGATAACCATACGCCTCGCGAGCGCACATCAAACTCATAACTAAGAAACTATGTTACTTACGAACTTGAAAGGATAGATCGGCGACTTAGTTGGCCGGAACGCACACGCAGATTCGCCCGCTAATTAAAAAATCCAGCATTTTGTTTTTAGTGCGGGCGCCTCTGTGACGTAGGTTATCTTTCTAGGGTTAAAGACTGTGATAACTAAGATAGGGTGAACATGACTAGTGATTGGACAGTACTAGTTATTGGACAGAGCATAAAAATACTATATTTATTAAGGTTGCTTTAAAAACTACCTATTTTTCTTTAAAGTCAGATGTTTATTTACTTTAAAAACAGGCAGTTTTTAAAGCAACATTAATAAATATTGTCTTTTTGTGCTTTGTCCAATGACTGGTACTGTCCAATCTACTAGTAATTTACCCTATTATTAATGCAGCTGCGAGTGTCTGATAAACTATGATCTGAATAATGATTTTTATCAAATTCTGTAAATCGTAACGGACTTTAAAACTAACTTTAGTACGCATTCTGAAATTGCTACAAATTTTGACGATTTTTCATAATGTTCTGTGCCTCGATTCGCCGTTTTAGCTTTAGCAAGTATTCCGAAATTGTGTCTGTTTATGACACACATAATATTGTAACAGAATGTAGTGCAAAAACGTAACAATAGTGCAACGATTGGTAATATCGAGTTTGTGCAACATCGGCTAGTGCAATGTTACACTTCATTATTTAACTCTTTGGTAATTACGCCAAAATAATTACTAAACCGTTTTAGATGCTGTTAGATTTTACAATTAGTTGGAGAGAAGAACAAAACGTAACTGGATGAGGTGGCTAACTGACATTTTTTAACATTAGGCCAATTATTCAATTTTTCCCTTTTAAGTTGAACAAATCTTGTTTTGTTCCAAATTAATTATTTTCCCAGTCTAAAAGCCTCCCTTTAGTGACAAAAACGAACATTTTCAAATTGTTATTTAGCCACTTCATCTGCTTACGTCTTCAATTATAAAGAAACAAACTTCTATGACTAGTTAAAACGATAGGCCTGGCACTCTCAGAGTGCTATCGTCGGTAGAAGAAAAACGAAAAATAATCAGGCATACAATTTCGCCGCGTGTTAGAAAGACAGGAGATTTACGAATAATACTTAACCCTCGGTTGGTCGCGCTTTCAAAATAACGCCGTTGGTCACCTGGGGTCTTTGAAAGCCCGGAAATTAAATGACATAAAAATGGCATAAATTTATATATTTATTCAACTTTTTATCTATATTATTATTATTTAATTCAGTAATAATCAGATTTGATCAAAAAATTTATAATATTTTAAAGATTATTAACCTAAACACACAATTTAAAAATACAAGTCAAAAAATTTCAGCTGGAGACCGTAAGATTGGAAAATTTGAAAAAAAAATCAAAATTATTTTAAAATTGTAGTAAAACATGAAGATAACAGAAATAACAGTTAAATTTCCTATAACTTAGCCTGCAATTTAAAAAGCTAAGTCCAAATAACATATAAACTATTGAATGTTAAACATTGACAAGTTTTCAGCATCAAAACCTACTATATTTTATATGTTTTCCTATTCTAACACTTAAGACGTATGGTAAATATACCAATAATTACATTCTCATCATCACCAAAAAATAATAATCATCATTTCGGTCTAGGTAGCAAGATATGCATTTTTGGAAAAGTGTGTCTAACGCTTCTTCTAAGTGACATAAAACAATAAGAACCAACACACGATGATTTTTATAGATTTATTATTAAAATACAATAAAAATCACAAAAGAAATCCATTTCAGTGTGAAAACTGTATGGAAATATCAAATCAAATATAGTGACGCAGTTGGTCACCTGGGGTCTTTAATGACCCCAGCGTGAATAAACGCATCTGTAACAGACAACACATGCACGTGAGCTCAGACGAGTGGCGATTATATTGAAATATAATTCCTTTTAGGAAGCTACCTAAAGAGAGGAGTTGCTACGATTAATTTAAATATAGTTTTTTCACGTTTTCGCAAACTCCGGGCTTGTAAAGACCCCACGCGACCAACCGAGGGTTAAGAATTTTACACCACGTGTCTTTACATAAGTTTAACTTTTTTACCCATTCCAAAAAATTGCACAACACCTCTAAAGTAGTTTTCATTTTAACTTTGTATTTTTTTATAATTTTTCGTCTTTAAACAATTCTCGTAGAATTATTCTACGTTTTTCAGTGGCTTGCATCATTATAGATACTACTAACAAGATCATTTCAACTGAATCAAGCAACAATAGCTGCAAAAACTAAAGTAAGCGATTCAATTTCAAATAGATTTGTACCAAGACTTTAGTTCCACTTGAATTTTCTATCTGCAACGCCAGTTAGTTAGGTCCTTACACAATATTGTGATATTACAGTCAATGTAATATATATCCATACTAAATACTAATATTATAAACGCGAAAGTGTGTCTGTCTGTTAACTCTTCACGCCCAAACCACTGAACCGATTTTGGTGAAATTCGGTATGTATGGAGATACCTTATGTCCCAGGGAAGGACATAGGGTAGTTTTTATTGCGGAAAATGTACGGTTCTCGCGCGATAAACGATTTTGAGCGTAAAGGAGTTGCGGGCACATCTCGTATAGATAAAATAAAATAAAGAAGCCTTTTATTTGACGTCTCTCCAATATACAACAAGCATGTTTTTTTTAATAGATTTAAGAATACATTATAAACGAGTTTGTGCCCGCGGCTTCACTCGCGTTAACAAGTATTATTATATACAAACTTTCATCCCGTATTTGAACCCCTTGGGGTTGGAATTTATCAAAATCCTTTCTTAGCAGATGCCTACGTCATAACATCTACCTGCATGCCAAATTTCCGATTTGCCCGATCCGTCCAGTGGTTTGGGCTGTGCGTTGATAGATCACTATGTCAATCAGTCAGTCAGTCATCTTTGAGTTTTATATATATAGATATTGAAATCGTTATACACAAGAATACTATTAAGATATAACAATAATTAATAATGCGAAAGATTATAAAATTAATTAATTATTATTATAAAGATTTTGCTAAAAGTACAATTTTGTAAGATTCTACACTAGCTACGTGAACCCCTTACATCTCGTATAGTTGTATCAAATGCATTTTGTAACGTAGAGGTCCTTGTATTTCTATAAGCGTGAGATCCTTACGAAATATTGCAATGCAATATGAATATACAATATTATAATGTTAGGATTGAATATTTAACATTTTATGTAATGTAAACAAACAAAAAATTGTTAATTTGGGGTTGAACTTTTTAATATGACCTTCTTAAGTTTTATAGTAGTACTATCCCATAAAATTTCAAAGAAGGTCCGAAACTACTGATTCGATTTTCATTAAATTTTATAGAGTATACAGTGGTATAGTATATAATAATAATAATATATCCATGGACGCTTCACACCACGTCAGTCTGGCCCCATTGTAAGCACCTGAAGGACTTGTGTTACGGGTAACAGACAACGGAAATAAATATTTAATACTTTCATACTATACATATATTTAAGATTTTTATTATACCTATGATACACATATTTAATACACATCCATGACCCAGAAACTTTGAAAACTTTTTGTTCCGTCGGCGGGATTCGAACCCGCGACCCCCGGCTAGCCCACCAAAATTTGACGGGCCCTCACCCTTAATTTTGGGCATATTAATTTCTTCATAATAAATTAGATTCGAGGACTAAGGCTCTTTAAACTATCCTCCGAAAGGCCAAGCCTTAAACTACCTTGAAAAAGCCATCCATGATAAATAATTATGATTTATTTAAATTGTGTATGCACTTTAGTATTTCGTAGTGTCAAACATCGCAACGGCGGGAAGGCGCCAAGGACACTAACGTAACACCACGCTTCACCGAGCTGCACCGGTCCCTTATGAAACCACGAAGGTTGCAGCTGCAACCTGCAGTAAGCTGCTGTCACGGCCTTAGAGAAAACTGGCGACAAAAGCGTTTTGCTGAGCTATTCGCTGCTGGCGTAATTTTACTCTTAAGTCCGTACTCAGAGACGTTTAATGATGATTAAACTTGTATTTCATGAAGAGTTTGGCGGAATTGGGGCTTATGTCAAAATCTTAATTTAAGGTGACGCCGCGTTAAAGTAAAAAAACCGTGTTGGATATGTTTTAGACTGCTTGTTTTCTATAAGAGGCCGGCCCGGACTCTTATAGAAAACAAGCAATGGAATAGCAAAAAATGGAAAGGGCGTAGCGACAAAATGGTTTTGTCGCGTAACTTAAAAACCATAAATACATTTCATATAAGCTATGGGCAAATTAAAGTGTATGCTTGAACCAATCTATGTACAAATTTTGGAAGCTTAAATCACTCTCCTCTGTTGGCAAAATAGGAATCCCTTTTTTACAGAGATCTTTTTGATTGATTATTCTGTGTTATAAAAGTTGACCAATCGTGTTGTGCGATGGGTAATTCAAAGACATGGACATGATGAATACTGACAATGAACTATAATTTTTTAGCTTTAGTCATTGCTGGGAAAAATCGATATCGCTACAGCCAAATTATCAAGGCGTCGCCTTAATTACAGTTAACACCTCCACGTGGGTATCGCAGATACAATAGATTTTCAATTGTTATGCGGCAGCCTCCTGCCGCTTCTGAGTGCGGCAGTTAGGGTAAAAACTCAAATCACATTGCAACGTATTATAATAATAATAATAATTTATTTGCAGAAAGAAGTACAAGAAGTTGTCGAATTATTAAACATGGTTCACTCTTTCTACCTATAGTATTTAGGCATGCAAATAATGATAAGTAAAATTAAATTTAAGACATTCTTAGAAAGTAGTAATTAGTCAATAACATAATGTTACGGTACATGGTATACGGACACGTGGTGCGCAAGTACATACTCGAACCTTCTAGAAAGGTCTAATGTTTGTTTACGTGTTTACCCTTTTATTTGTTAGCGTGTTTGAATTTAGACCTTATGACTGAGTCCATAAGGTCTAAATTAAATTCAACTTACTGCACTTATCGCAAGGACGGCAGTTTTATTGTGGTACATTCCCGAGCCTCCTAGAAATTTCCCACGGTTGTTTACTTGTTTACGTGAATCGGGAAATTTCTGGAATTCGTCTCGCCATATAAAAAGAGCCGCAGGCAGGCCCGGCAAGTCAGTTCCTTTCGAGCTATCATCGAGGCGATTTCGGAGTGATCAATAGTGAGTGAACCAGTGAAACCTGCGACTTGGCTACGACCTAGGACAGTGATAGTGCTTAGTGAGTGACAACAAGTGATTTGTGTTTGTACTTAGTGCTAAGTGTTGTGACCTAGTGTTTAGTGCAGTGTTAATAAAGTCTTCAAGAGAGTCACCAGGTCTTTCTCTCCAAATCCTCTAACCCTAGCACGTAACAATAATAAAGTGGTTATAATAATTTTAATGACTATATAGTCATTAAAATTATTGTGTTGCGATGCATTTTTAAATGAGCCTTTCAAATGAGCCAAGGTGCCTGAATTAAATAAATAAATAAAATTTGCTGATAGCCAAATACCGCGTAGAACAAGTCTTTTATTCAATGTGTATCTTCTGTTGTAGTAAATAAAGTGCATTTTTAATATCTCATTTGAACGCATCGCATCGCATTCGTCTATTTGCAGCTGACCCTTATTCATGAATAATGGTATGGGTAATAAGTTTTTCATTATATTACATCAAGTTACAAGACATCCGCAGTTTATAGAACCGCAATACATGTCGAAACTGGTTCCGGAGACATGTCAACACCGCTTGCTAAACATACATACATTGTACACACGACTGCTATTACTTTATAATCTAAACGACGACGACCTCTGTGGCTTAGTTGGTGGGCTGCTAGTAGCTCAAGCCGGGGGTCGCGGGTTCGAATCCCGCCGACGGAACAAAAAGTTTTCAAAAGTTCCTAGGTCATGGATGTGTATTAAGTATGTGTATCATATAATAAAAATCTTAAATATGTATATGTATAGTATAAAAGCATTAAATATATTTCCGTTGTCTGGTACCCGTAACACAAGTCCTTCAGGTACTTACCACGGGGCCGGACTGACGTGGTGTGAAGCGTCCATAGATATTTATTTATTACTTATTTAAACTGTATTAAACGTATGAAGAAAAAAATCATTACGAAAAAAAATTGCCAAAAGTATATTCAGGATGTATTTTAATTTCGTTTCTATGAAAGAGTAGCAAGCTGCATAGAAAAATGGTGAAGACCATCGTATATATAAATATAAAATGTGTAACAATGGGTGCGCTGTCTTTCTATGAAATGGATTCAAAATCGCTCCGCGAACTTGTAGGGCACAAAAGGCGCAGATACAATGTTTCCCAATAACGTACAATGGTTGATTTCCTATGTAATATACACCATGGAATTTCGTAATCACTTATAGAAGGCCGAAATGACTTTTAGTTGGCAATACCCAACAACAAAACCGTGCACCCTACTCCAGCGTGCACACTATACAGTATACGTAGAGCTTCGTTACAACTTACAACACGAACGACTGACCTGTTGCAATTTGGCTGAGAACCTCAAACGTGTCAAAGTGCATTTACTATTTAGCTACTAAACTCAACAGAAGGATGTTTTGTGACTGAAATAAGTAGCCATTAGAAATAACGATGTCTTGTAAAGTGAGACAATACGAGACCTTTCTTACCAATGTGCTGCCATCAATATGGTGATGGTGATATTAGATGATATTCAGTCATCTTGTAAAGGTCACCAGAGAGAGCTGTTTTACATCCCCATTGTCGAAGTATTGGAGGTACTATCAGAGAAGTTGATTCCTAGGCAGATGGCGTACCTGAGTAATTTAGTCGCGTTAAGTCAAACCCATCCGACTAATCATAGCTTAAACATTGAATTGACATACCTAAGCCGACCACATGACGTAGGTCCATCAACTGTCTATGAATCAATTTTCTCGTTGGTACGTAAGAAAGGACGTTGGCCGTATTGTAAAGTGTCACATAAGATGGAGTTAGAGAGAGATTTCTCACTTCTCAGCCCAGCCTGACTAGCATACGCTAACGAGATATCTCACTCTCGAGTGACAAAATTAAAACAAAATATGATGCCATCTTGTGATGTGTCACTTGGAACATTATTATCTCCAATATCCAAGTATATCAAGTAGCATGTGGTTAAACCGGTGGTAGGCACCATGTAGGACCTTCAGAAAATATTTATTTTAAATTTATTCAGAAATTAAAGAATTTTGATTTTGATTTTTCACCACCACACCCCCATAACAAGTCTTTTACGTGCCAGCTTGTGAGACTGAAGTACGAACAAACTTGAAGGAAGCATTCAAAACAACATTTTCTCCTTTTGACGCAGTCGGTTTAATAGCAGTCACCTCGTGCGCACCAAATCCAAACGACATCAAAAATTTTTAACAAGTTTGTTAACAAAACTTGTTAAGAAATTCGCTGGCAAGTTGTTGCAAATATTTTTGGCAATGCAAAGTTATTATATATTGCCTATAACAATATGAGGTAATCGTTTTATAAACGTTATGTATTTCCAAATATTTCACGCGAAGGTCTCGTTGGGACACTGAACTTTTGAAATTAATCGCAACGAACGAGTTTACTTAATAAGAATATTATTTTTTTTACATTTTACATGCTTTAGTTTAAGTTGGTTTAAGCCTTGGCTTTTGAACAATGAAAATTGAACAATGCAGACTGATCCTTCCTCAGACAAAAGGACTGATTAGACCTTTCACTTTTAGTTTGACAAGAAAAATGTCGTCTATGGTCTATGCGTCGGTTGGGTATGTAAGAAGTGGATCTGGCTTCTGATTTTTCATCAGTTGAGTTATACGAGTATTATTTATCCGTCCCTCTGAATTACGAGCGAGAAATATATTGCACCCACTCCTGGGCACTATGAAAATGAGTTCTTATAAGCACTGTTTTAATAAAGATTACCGATGGATTGGTACATAAAATGGATCTTGCCAGACAATCAGATGCTACCCTAGCCAAGCTTGGCAACAAAAAGTGGCAAAGAGGTGCTAAGTGCCAACAAGTTGGCAACTGTGAGTTGCGAAAGTACAGCACTTGCACCAGGCCCTTGACACGTGACGTAACAAGGTGAAGAGCGGTGATGTAACTGACACTTGTAACCACATTCCATCATCATCATCACCGTGATTATATATTTGTCATCATCATCAACTGTGCGTTACAAGTTAAAACATAAAATACTAGATGTCGCCCGCAACTCTCTTACGCCAAAATTCGTTATCGCGTGGGAACCATTTTTTTCCCAGGACTCAAAGTATCTCCATACCAAATTTCAAAAAAATCTGTTCAGTGGTTTGGGTGTAAAGACAAACAGATAGACACACTTTCGCATTTAAAATAACATTAATTAGTATTAAGCACTCGCAATATAAAATATCTTTTTACTTTCCCAGGAGTCGGGATCCAAGGTGTCTCCTAGGCAAACTCAGTCACCCATAATTCTCTCCTTGCAAAATTGCAGTTAAGACTTAAGGTAGTGTAACGGTTTCAGCATGAAAAGGGAACAGACAGACTCTCGCATATATATCTATTATTATTAATGCTTAAATAGATTTGTAACTAATACGCCATTTTGATAGTAATAATAGTTTAGAATATAAGTACCTATTCTATATCTAGCACATGACCTCACCTGCTTCAATTAGGAGATAATCAAACTATCATGTCATAATCTATGTTATTTAACCATTACGTGATTGATATTATATCAGCAGTCAACGCGATTCATAATTTGCTGGTGACTCACTGATTTAACCGTATTTTCTCTTAGTAGGAACAAAAAACTAAAAAAAATATTATTATCTTGTACCAAAATAATCAAATGATAGTTCAGTTCTTGCTCCACAGCAAATACGACAAAATTCTATACAAAAGAGCTAGATACTACGAATAATAAAAACTAAGGAAAAGTAACTCCGTCAAAAAACATGCTCTACAATACTTGTCAAAAAAGTGTACCTTAGGTACGCATTTCAATACATTTGCAATATTTAGGTGATCTTGAGCGGTACTATAGGCTGACGTTACATGACAGATCAAAAGGAACCAAATTTAAAACGGTAATAGTATGGGAGTTACGATTCCTTAGTATTTCTTATTCGTAGGCTAGATATTTTTAATTAATAAATTAACTATGTGTATTGTGTTTTGCGTTTTTTTCTATTTCATTATCAAAGGCCTTTCAGATCATTCTAAAAACTGTTCCTCTACGCGATGTGTAAAGATAGAGCCCGTGTGAGTGCGGATCGTGTTATTAACTAACAAGTAAGAGTACGTCTATCTGAAATATAGCTGGAAGTAAGTTTACGCTGAAACAAGACGCGACACTTCAAATACTTGTATTTTTAAGATTACAATCAAAGAAAGCTACAGCCTACAAGTCTATTAAAAAAAAATTGCAACATTAGCGTAGCCTTCGTAGCCGCGCTACGCAGCTTTGAGCTTCGGCCAAACCTACGCGACCAAAGCGTCTGCGAAGCGGGAGCGCCTGCTACGCGGGACGTTCGCGTCGGCTGACCGGAAATAATCTACGGATTCGCATCGTAGTCGCGCAGGTGTGCACATTACGCACCAGTTTCGCATTGCAGACGCTCCCGTCCCGCGTCCCTCTCGCGTCCCGCGTTACTGACGCCTAGGTTTGGCCGAAGCCTTCAGTGCATCTCATTTAGCTTCTGGATCGAAACTGAATTTTCTTGCTTAGCAAATAGAGTCTAAAAAATATCGTTTAAAAGCTGCATCACGTTTTGGTGCGAACTGTGTATACTGTATACACAATCCAAGTATTTTCGCATAAACCTTTCGAAATCCTATTATAAGTGCATTGTGAAACATTTCTACATCCATCATGTCCATAAAGGTGGCGTTCCGATCTTTGCCCCAAGCGGCCGCGAGCGACAAAAATTCTAACAAAATGCCTCTTTATGACCAAGCAAGGGCGTACCCAGGATTTCAGCTAGGGCTCATACCTGTTTTGAGAAGATGGTCGTTCTGGTATATTGAAGCAAAAAATCATGAAAATTGACTTTTATTAATCTGACTGAAAATATATATTTTTGTTTCTAACAATTCATTTGTGTGCAGTTCAATCAAATATAATATTATATTTGTATATTTTGTAATGTTATCATTATGTGCACATTAAAGTATATTCGTTTGTTTGTTCATTTCGCGCAGAGTAGGTAACACGTTTTTAATTACCATTTGCCAGAAAAATTGACTTTATTTCTTCTACGCCCATGTGACCAAGGGTATTAATTTTGCTCTACGAACAGCGTCGGTATGGGTCGCTACCGCTAGACCAATGTCAGAAGAAAATGAAACATAGCCTGGGACGCCTATGTCATAAAGTGGCATTTTATTTGAATTTATGTCGGTCGCAGTCGCTTACGGCAAACATCGGAAAGCCACCTTAAGAATTATCGCACAGCGTGTTGTCACATCACTACAAGTGATGTAACGTGTCAAGGTTAGTGTTGTGCTGGTGTTGCCATTATTTATTTTGACATGAGCCATTACATTGCTATTGTAACACTAATTGCGACCTTGCGAGTCTTACTCGACTATGAGGGAGAGGGTGATATTATAATTATTACAATATATATTATATACCAGGATTAGTGAAACAAAACGACCCTGAAGGGGGCAATCGGCATGAATATGTCGCAGTAATATTGTTGAATTACTAGGGAATTCATTCAATGAAACCGAAAACAGGAGGTCAGTTACCAGTAAAGTCTTTAGTAAATTAAATGGTTTTATTCAATGAATTCGCTAGTTATTCAATAAAATAGTAGATTCAACTAGCTAATGACTGCGACACATATTATTATACCATCAAAGAAGTTAACACAGAAGCAACCTGCGTTATTTGGTCGAGTTAGGACAAGTCAATATTAGTCTTCGTCGGTCGGTTGGGCTTGAAATAATCCCACAAAATTACGGAGACCCGTCCAAAGCCTATAAATCAAGTCTTCTGATAGTAAAATATCTACCAAAAACGTTTTAACTATTTCGAAAGTAGACTTATTTATAACATTTTCAATACTTTTTAAATAATCAATTGTATTGATTTCTAGTCGAACTGGCTAAATGTTTTGTTGGACATAATGAAAGAGATTGTTAAGAACAATGTGATAGCAAAATATATTGCTCAAACTATGGCATCTGACGGACAATAATTCGAGTTTTTAACAGGATTTCGGAACTATTCGGGACAGGTCTATAATAAACTATATACATTTCGATCTACCAATCACGAACCATACCCAATTAACTAATAGCGTATCCCCGCGCTCCGCTCACTCCTCGCCCCACCTAAAAATTTAGTCCTGTGCCTTCCTCTTTCATTTTTGTCGATCCTAAGGTAAGGGTGAAGCCAAACGAGCGTAACTTTGTTAGTCGTGAGTCGCAGAATTTTTGCCACGTAAACTGTATCTTTTCATTTGTATGGAAAGATATGACTCACAAAATTACGCTCGTGTGAATCAAACAAGACTTTTGCGTGAATTGAATGCAGCGGAATTTCTGCCAGCCGAAATTCTGCGACTCACAACCTAAAACTTTGCGGCCTATGACGTTGAAACTTGCAAGTGTTTGTAAGGGTGAGTTTATATCTCAGAAGAAAACGCGTTATCAATAATAATCATAACAATTACGTGATAAATTATAATAAACACGTTGTTATTGTGATATTTTGTAGCCAGTCATTTTCTATAATCTATAGATATTGTAACGCCAACATGGGCCAGTCGAGGTAAAAGTTGATCCTGTGTTAATTATTACGTTAATATTAAAGGAAAAAAAAAATCGGCCAAGTGCGAGTCAAACTCGCCCACGACGGGTTCTGTACCGTTATAGAGCGAACGTAGGAATATAATATAGGCCTTAAATATTAATTTTATTTTGTTTTTCGTATTATTTGTTGCTATAGCAGCAATAGAAATACATAACCTGTGAAAATTTCAACTCCGTTCAAACAAAATTTCAATTACCGTTCTTGAGTTACAGCCTGGAGGCAGACAGACATACGGACAGACATCGAAGTCTCAGTAATAGGATCCCGTTTTTACCATATGGGTACGGAACCCTAAACCTAAAAAATGCTATCTTTTGACACTATTTTACCCCCGACGCAAGTTAGACGTGCGTAATGAATAATTAGGTATCTGTCAGTGGCATCGTAGAATGTAAACGGTAAAACAGACTATGATTAAGGTTTTGCGTTCATAATCAAGATAATTCTTCAGTATATTTAGACATTTTGTAAAATGTCTTACCCAAAAAATAAATAGTCTTTATGATTCTTTATTTTGTATCTTAATAGTTTCAGAATTTTCTTTAAATTTTCATACATATCAATCAGAAGATGCAACTAAGGCTAGAATCATATGCGTCCGCCCGATTGAGCGGTTTGGCCGCTACAGATTCTAATTTATATGTGCCATAGTTTCATAATTCCACTAAGATATAGGAAGCCATTGTAACCAAACGCTAGTAATAGTTATGTTATGCAATATAGTCCAAACAAGAGGCGTACTATGACTCACAGTGCGTCACACTATGACATAATATTTGCACATTCATTTACATAATTTTCATATCCCTAATCCCTATTAACACTATCGCTTCTAAAAAAAAAATGCAACGCTCCAAAGTTTTCAAGAAGTCGCATATTAATTTTTTTTGGTCTATAATAATTATGGAAAAAAAAATCTCGTAATTATGCACCTTTCGACATTGTTAGTGTAGTGGATGACATTATATTTATACTAATAATAAATGGGAAGTGTGTATATCAGTCTGTCTCTTACCTTTTCAAGCCCAAACCACTGAACCGATATTCTTGTTTGGTATGGACTATGGAGATACATTGAGTCCCGGGACATAATAATTTATGGTCCGGGTTCTCTAGAACATTTTTTTATTACCATGAAGCAATTTTTTTGTGAATAGCTTCATTTTGATAAGACGAACAACAATTTTATTTGCGAAAAATCTCGAAAGTGGTAGCTAACAGAGATAGAAAGGATTTCATACTTCGATTTGATGTTCCTAAAATATGTATTGTTCTATTTGTAGGACCTATTAATATACAAAAAATCTGCTGGTTAGGGTTCCGTTTTAGGGTTCTGTAATCAATAAAACTTGGTTGACTACGGAATCCTAAAACGGAACTAACTAACTAACCTAACCCAACCAGCTGATTTTTTGTATATTGATAGGTTATTTAAAATTGGAAAAAAATTCACGATTCCGGTGCGCTTGAATTTCAAAATGGTTTAACATCACGCGGGCCACAGATAAAGTCCCGGCGGGCCGCGGGTTGGGGATAATTGCTGCACTGAGGCGTGCAAACTCCCAAGTTTGCACCAACAGAGTGTTCTATTGCCCTGAAGAGCGCAGTAAAAAATCCATTTTGCAATGCAAATCTGGGCCATAGATCTCCGATTACTTACGTAACGAGTTGCATCACAATCGGGACAGCCGTATGTTGGCCAAGGTTTTGAGTTCAGGTCGACTTTTTAAGGGCATCATTTTACATGACGTACTGTTGTTCGCAAATATTACGCGTTTGTTATTACTTATTACCATAATGTTGCATAAAACATTATCAAAACCGGCCAATTCCGACTCGGATTCACGCTGCACGGGTTCCGTTTGTTTTTCTTTAAGGCCTTTAAGTCCTTCTTTATCTGCCACTTGTTATCATTTACCTCCGAAGGGGAACCCTTGGGAACACGAATCTGGTGATCGTTTTATTGGATTGCAACTTAAGTATTTTTGGGCTGCAGTTTTATATAGGAATTATATTTGTTTCAAAAACGGCAATAGTATTATTATTTATTAGCATTATGTTTTTTAATAATTTTGTAGTTCCCTAAATTTACTGTAGCACTGTTGAATTCAATTTGAGTAGTGGTTCCATTTTCATCCCATGCGAAACCCTAGAACTCTTATTTCTGTATAATATAATAATATTTATTATTTAATTAATAATAGGTAGAAGCTACATTCAAAATGTTTAAATACATTAATTAATTATTCTCATATTGAGTACTAGCTGGTGCCCGCGACTTCGTCCGCGTCAGCATAGTAGATCTCGTCCCAAATCAAATGAAACTCGAAAACCGTATGTTTAGTGTAGTTTTTAACTTTATTCTTAAAAAAGGAGAAATATGTCTCCGCGACATCGTTTTGTTGAAAGAAATAATTATGGGAGGGGAGGGGGGGGGTTTGGGGGGGGGGGGGGCGGACCAAACAACACTCGAAATCTGTAAATAAAATATTGAAACTGGAGCCCCCTCCCCACCACCCTAGGCGATATCGTAATAAAATATAGCCTATGTGTTGACCCGACCTCTAAGTAATATTCGTGCAAAATTTGATGTAAATCCATATCCCAGACATACATACAGACAAACAGACAATCAGACAAACAGGCAAACAGACAAAAATTCTAAAAACTATATTTTTGGCTTCCATATCGATTGTAGATCACGTTCCAAGTATTATTTTTCAAAAATATTAAATGTACGGAATTGAGTTTCCTACGATTTTATTATATGTATAGATAAAAAAAGAGAAAGTAATTGAAATGTTAAAATATTTAAGCCACGTTTTTAGTTTGTTAATACTAATTAAATTGAACAATATTATGAGGACTTTTTATAGAATCAATGATAAAATAGTTTGTGTGTTTTGGCGCATGGCTACATTATTATCTACTAACGCTTCGATAAAGTAAAATGTAACTAGGGAGACAGTAATTGTTTTGCAGTTCGCATTCAGTTTCTACCGAAATGAAAACTTAATCCTGCGTCATTTTTATTGACATTTCGTATTCGTAACTCGTAAGCATGACTGCCTTCAAGTTTCAACGCACCAAAATATCCTTTGTCTATACACGTGCGAATTTAAAAAAAAAATGTATTTTTTTAAGAAATAAGGGGGCAAACGAGCAAACGGGTCACCTGATGGAAAGCAACTTCCGTCGCCCATGGACACTCGCAGCATCAGAAGAGCTGCAGGTGCGTTGCCGGCCTTTTAAGAGGGAATAGGGTAATAGGGGACGGTAGAGATGGGAAAGAAAGGGAAGGGAATAGGGAGGGTAGGGAAGGGAAAAGGGTAGGGGATTGGGCCTCCGGTAAACTCACTCACTCGGCGAAAGATAGCGCAAGCGCTGTTTTACGCCGGTTTTCTGTGAGAACGTGGAATTTCTCCGGTTGGGCCGCCTCATTCGTGCCGAAGCATGGCCGAAGCACGTATAAAGTTGATACTAAAGTTTGCATCAATTTCAATAACAATAATTTTATCTCCATCATAAGTATCACAACACCTTTGTATTTCAAACATCACAATAACCCAAGATAAATCCACTTATAATAGAAACATTGCTTTCGACACAGCATTAACTGGCACTCGAAACCAGCGAGCTAGACCCCTCACCCCCCTCCCTCCTCTCATATTTTGGGTCACGGCGGAGTAAGGGAACTCGAACGGGAGACCAACATATTCTGGTCGCTCCCACAGTAATGTACGAATGTTATGCAACTACGTTGACCTTAAATTGCCTTACGTAATACTTGGCTAAACGCGCCCAGGGTAATTTTAGCTTTAGGTTGCTGGTTTAGAGTTGAATTTGCCTTGGATGGTGCGAGAAATGAATTAGGTTAGAACATGTATGTTGAAATTATTGAAGCCTAATCTGTTTTAGAGGTTTGAACTGTTATTTGGTTTGATGCTGTTATATGTGTATGTTCTCTAGGTTTTTGA
This sequence comes from Aricia agestis, assembly GCF_905147365.1. Classification (NCBI taxonomy): domain Eukaryota; kingdom Metazoa; phylum Arthropoda; class Insecta; order Lepidoptera; family Lycaenidae; genus Aricia; species Aricia agestis. The sequence continues at coordinate 11,606,489 of NC_056424.1, forward strand.
TATATTTTTACATAGGTTAGAAATTATTATATTATATGAAAGTTTAATACTATGAAAATGATAGCAATTAATACGCAGCTATACAGCTTTTCTTCCCATATTTTTTTTTTAAATTCTCGGTCACATGTTTCTCCCACAGCTGTCTAAATGAGTATCTCGTGAGTTGTGTTATCTAAATTTTATTTTATTATTTAATCTTTCTATTTAAAGTATGTATAAATAAAAAATATTTTTCAATTTTATTAGTCTCGCTAAAACTCGAGGACAGCTGAACCGATTCGGGTTGCACCAGAGGCGTGGTTAAAGTTAAAGTTATGGTCAAAATTATAGTTATAGTCAAGGCCAACTTTAACTTTAACCTTAACTTTGACCACAGAATTTGACAGATGACAGCTGATCCGGCAAGGCTTTAAATGAACGTGGGCGGGGGCGCTGCTGGTGAAGGAGAACTGTCAAAAATGGCGTTTTTGTACGATGACAGCGTTAGTTCCTTTTTTCACCACGTTCTTTGTCGCCACGTGCCTTGCCGAGCTCAAGGTTATGGTTAAATATGGCGCTTATTTTTTACTTTAACCAAAGATTTGACATTCTGCATTGTAGTTATAATTAAAGTTACAGTTATAGTTAGAGTAAGTTGGTGCAACCCACCCTAAATATTTGTGCAAGTCAAGGTAAGGTTTATGAACGCTCGGGTTTCAACAAAAACTGCCAAGGAAACAGAAGTCGATGCAGCATTGAATAGTATTTATTGTGTAACGCATTATAGCTTCTATTAGTATAGGCAAAACAAAAGAAAACAAGTTTCATAATCAAAAAAAAAACAACTCCCACTAGTTAAGTTTGAGGTTACATAACGGCACATAATTGGCCAACGAGCTGCCGTCACCTGATCCTACGCTCGACATTGATACTTGACCCACAACTAACTATGTTGTAAAAACCGGTACAAGAAGACGTTAAAATGTGGCGTCTTCGACTGTCTTTCTTTACTTTCATAACCAAGGTCTATACTATACTCTATCCCCCTTACTAATAAACGTTGTATAAGCTTTGAATAGTCTTACAGTGTTTTGTTCCTGTCACACAAATGACATTTTTAATTGGATTGAAGAAGACAAAACACTGTATAACTATTCAAAGCTTATACAGTGTTTATTAGTAAGGGGGTATGTATATTATCAACAAATACTTTGGTTGGACTGGCTAATTCTACAGCATGACTGGTGTTCGATACTCGAGGACGTGATATTTGGCTATTATATTAGTTGAAAAAAATATATCAAAAAGCGCCGGCCGCATAGTATTTTACTAAATGTCCATGATTCATTTATTTAAAGGGAAATTTGGTCAAACATTAATTACCTAATTTTATTATATAATTATAATGAGAATCGAGTACCGAGTACTCCTTAAGTATCCTTAAATCCTTAAGTATTAATCATGTCTCACCAGTCATGCTGTATAGGTAATTCTAAATTGAATTTAGGATTATTATCGTTTGAAAATGTTTTTCTCTCTGTTATACCCAGTGTGCCTCAAGTTTATTATAGGCTTGAAGTACTGTCATAATATTGCGTTAAATCCATACCAACATAACATTATGAATGCGAGTGTCTGTCCGTTACCTCTTTATGTTTAAACCGCAGAACGCAGAAAGGAGATAGAGCCATTATAGAGTTGACGCCATCCAGTCGTATGTAAATCGCGAATAGCAGTTTTGTTCCTTAACCCCTGGGGGGTTCCCAATCTTTTTCAGCCTGCGGCGCACTTACAAGTCAATCCTTTGTCACGGCGCGGCGCCGTACTCTACCTAGCTATTACAAAAAGATACAAATAAACACATTTAATGATTATAGTTAGGTTAAGCAGGTAAATAATAATAAACAAATATTTAATCATCTGCCTGCTTTGTATGATTCATATTAGAATTTTATTTTATATTATTTGTGGTTATGGATATTGATGGAGGATCGACTCACGGCGCCCCTCTTGACTTTCCACGGCGCACCAGGGCGCCGCGGCGCACAGTTTGGGAACCTTTGCCTTAACCTATAATTCTATAGTTTACACACTCATATAAAAAAGACGCGAACGGAAGAACCGGATAACTTACAATTTACAACATAAGGACAACTACTCCTTTTCCCTTATAATTTAAACAAACTTTATAATTTACCTACTTAATTATCCAGCCAATATATCTGGCTACACATTAAAATCCATTAGTTTTATTTCTAATCATTTTCCTGACTTTAAAGCCTCAATTTATGCAAAAAACGTGAATTTTTAACTGTTATTAACCTGCCTTCTTCCACTCACGTCTTCCTAAAGTATCAGCAGAAAATTTTGACTCAGCTGATTTAAAGATATGGTTAAGGTCTATACGCTTTTCATTTATCTTCATTTACATTAATACCAAAGCCAAAAGGTGGGTGCCCAAGTACAAACAACATAAGCGCTAGATCACCGCTTAGATCTCCAAGTTCGGCCTCAAATAGTTTCTCATGCGGCCCGTATGACATGGATGTCACGTGGTGTCGGGATCCTGATGTCAGACAATGCGGTTCCCAGCAGCCGTTGACATAATCCGCTTACCCACTAACCACGCGGATCCGCGTAGGGCAGCGAACGACGAGTTTTTCCATATTTTATAAAATGCTTTGAGAGTCGGTCGTTCTGTCTGTCTGCCTGTTAGATGGAGTTTTAGTGTAGATAAAATTTGGTTTGGATATACCCTGAGAAATGTGAAAGAATATAGGACAGATTTTGTTACGAAAATGTACGGTTTCAGCTAGAAAAACATTGCATAACGTAGATGCAGACACCATCAATTTTTATAAAAATTCATGTTGCCTGTTATTCGTAATTCGGGAACGGTGTATTTTTCCGGAACAAAAAAATATCCTAAAAAATATTTTTTTTTCGGGACCTAAAGTCTATACCTTTCATCAAAATGGACACAGTCAAACTTTACATTCGTCCTATTATAGATACTGGATGATCCGGCAATTTTAATAAATTGTAAGAATGTGTATGAAAAACAAATTAATATAATTGAATGGTTCAACGTACATTCTATTGTTTGTATGTATGATTTGTGTATGACTTCATCCTTTACATTACGTAAGTATAAGGTTATAAACAAATTAGGTGTATCAATGGTGGCCTTCGTATTTGAATGTAATTTCGGTCGTTGATGCAACCTAATTGCGCTGGGCGGTCGTTATCGTGTATACAGACACTCATATTGACATGGGAACTTAAGTTATATAGAAATATCACGTATGTACTTACTAAGTGAAACAGTGTACGAATTTCATGATATTATGTAGTATGTAGGAGGCTTCGGGGCAGAAAAATGATCTTGCCCTTTTCAATTATATCTTTACTGTTTAAATAATGAACATCGATTGTTGCTAGGTATCCCAGAAATATATTACAAAGAGCTCAGAGGAAAGATTTCTTTATGGTTTTGCTGCGAACAGACATAGAGAAGAAATACATAGTCTACTTTTTGTCGTGGAAAAAGTGTACAGTTCCACGAAGCTTAGTAAGTATAAAATAAAGTGTTTATGAATAAATAATATCACGTTTTATACACAATTATCGCATTTAATTTTGCGATTTCTTTTATCTATATGTTTATTACTTTTTATCTATTACACAAAGTAATTGTTTTTAATTGTATGAAAACTAGTTTAGCACAGCCCTGGAGCGCGCTGCGCGGTACAGGGATGTGTACGGCGGATGCTAGCCCACTGCACGTAACGGGACTTGATGGTAGCAACTTATGGATACGTCTTATTATTGAGTTTACGCTAGCTCGCAATTTCTTTAATACACACAAATATGTACAAATACAGATGTACTATCAGAGAAGTTCATTAATTGCCAGATGGTGGACCTACGTTATTTGATCGCGTTATGTCAAACCCAGCCGACAGATAACTAGAATTGACATTACTTGACCAATTGACGTAGGTCCGCCATCTGTATATATAAAACTCAAAGGTGACTGACTGATTGACATAGTGATCTATCAACGCACAGCCCAAACCACTGGACGGATCGGGCTGAAATTTGGCATGCAGGTAGGTGTTATAACGTAGACATCCGCTAAGAAAGGATTTTGATAAATTCCAACCCCAAGGGGTTCAAATAGGGGATAAAAGTTTGTATATAATAATACTTCTTAATGCGAGTTGTATAAGTCAATTGCTTTGATGGTACAAATATTTACGCTAACATTATAAACTTGAAAATGTGTCAATTATTTTAGCAAGTATTATATACTCACGATTAAACCGCTGAATCGATTTTGATATAATTTGGTATAGCGTAAATGTCCAGCCTGCAACATAAAATTTCTGTATCAAAAACGACAATGTTTATGCAACAATATTTTCCATAAATGCACCTATGTACGCCATGATTAATTATTATAATTTTTGCGATCTGCGAAGGTATAGCATGCAAAATCGACGTTGATCATAGCCAATCATAGACGAACATCGCTTGTTCAAATGTTGGAAGTAATAATTTAAAACTTGCGCAACAGGTATATCCATACAAAACCAACAGCGGCTGACACACTGCTCCAAATGTAAGGTATTGATAAGTGCACAGATAGTACAGATCACACGCCCGGAGAATGTAGACTGCGCCTTAATAACATGCTGCAAGGGAAATTTAACTTTATGTAATCGTAACTAGAGTTTAATTTAATTTAACTAGGATTCATTACAAAAACTAGTTATAATTTAATTAAGGCGAGTGTTTAGTACACTTATCGTGTTCTAAGGCGTATTTATATTATGCCAAATGAAGGAAAAGTGAAACTGTATTTTTTTAAATTCTTTAAAATATGCTTTACATATAATTCCTTAAAGTTTAAAATTTCGTTACTATCGTAATATTTATTTTTATTGAGACAAATTTTATTCAATTTACTATATCATGATAATGCCCAAAGTTTAAAATGTTTTAAGATAAGATAATATTCTCGTTTAAATTAAAAACTAACTAAAAACTAAGTTAGTTAAATAGTAGCATTTAACTAACTTTTTAAGTTTAGTGAGATTGTACAAGGTAAATTAATATATTTAAGTTCAACATGTAAACAAAATATTTATTGCATTTTTATTAATACGTGTTAAAATTTCGTCACTTAAACATTTTCGCAGAATCTTCTTACCCATATAGATAAAAAGTCATATAAAAGGGTCATTGTGTTAACAAAATGCAATTCAGCAGACATGAAGTGGGCTGTACTAGTTGTTTTTGTAAGTATTTATTACTATAATAGTTGTAAAGTGAACGGTTTCTTTGGGATTGATTTTTGTACCAAAAAACAAGAGTATTTATTAACTACTACTACACTTTATGACTATAAGTAGGTACACTTTTTATTTTTTTTGTAAATTATCGTTTCTACTTTTACAGATTGCACAAACTCTGGCTTGTCCTTCCATGGACCCCACGACGATCCAAATCCACAACTACGATGGTCCCATACTTCTCCACATACCTGCCCAAAACGATGAAACTTGTGAAAATTATCCGGCTTATCAGCAAGCCGAGATACAATGTACTTGTATAGCGAAACCATCCATAAAATATGTCCCTATTAATACTGCTTCTGAATCTAGTTGCTGTAATAGAAGAAACTATGGAGTTTATAGTGGAAATGGTATAAGTTGTACCTGTGGAAATAATTGTGGAAGTTGTACCTGTGGAACACATTGTGGAAGTTGTACCTGTGGAACAAATAGTGGAAATTGCGGCGGGGTTTGTTCCTGTGGAAGTAATGGCAAACATTGTAGAACCTGTACCTGTGATACGAATATTAGCGAGAATGGTGGTACATACAAATGCGGAAAATGTGGTGGACCATGTGCCTATGAAGCAAATAATAATGAAAGTTGTACCTGTGGAAGCAGAAACAGCGGAAGTTGTACCTGTGGAAGTAATAATAGCGGTAGTTGTACCTGTGGAACCACCAATAGCGAATATAATAGAAAATCGCAGTTCTTTAACGAGCGAAGTTACAAAGGAATCGATAAAATAAGCTACACTCTAGACATTGTTAAACCGCGGAGCTATGAATCAGAGTATAATAATTGCATTTGCCATAAATGTCCCTGCTATTGATGACACAATCAATTGAATAAACTGTAAAATATGAGTGTCATTTAAAGTGGTAGTAAATTACAGTATTATTAACTTATCCATTATTATCAAAGGGATATAAAGCTAATTTGAAAAATGTGACTTTTTCGATTTAAAGAAATTGATTGATCTATTTTAAAAATATAAAAAAAAATTAAGCCGCAATTTCATTTGTCATTTTTATATATTATGTATAATTTAATTTTAGATTAAACGTTTCTTTATAAAAAATCCTTGTTTATTAAAGCATATTATAGGAAAGAAAATTGGTTGTAATTCGTATGGTCCTTGTACACAATCAGAATAAAATCCTAAAAAATCTACATTATTTTTGCCACCATCTCGAAATTCCTAGACAATTTACGATAACGCTGGGTAATTGTAAAGCCTTGAATTATTAGTACATTATCAGTATTACATTATTCGCAACGTATAATGTCAATCAACTTGCAATAGATGTTGCAAGCCCTGCAACACCGCCGCTAGTTTACAAAACACCGCTTTTTTGGTAATTAATTTTTAATGTTTTTTGTCATTATGAAATGCGATTCCGTTGATTAGTAACGATTACTACATTATTTTGATTGAGTACCCGTGATGATAATAAAAAATCTGACAAACCATGAGAAAATCCTAGAGAGAATCCTAAATTGTAATAATAAATGATAGTAACATTTCGAGGACGTAATCTTAACTTCTTACTAAATCCATATCCATACTTTACCCATCAATCCCCAAGCGGCACCCGGCTGTCGCATAACAATTGAAAATCTATTGTGTCTGCGATTCCCACGATCAAGGTACTATAATATAATTATAAATGCGAAAGTATGTCTGTCTGTCTGTCTGTCTGGTACCTCTTCACGCTCAAACCGCTGTACCGACTACCGATTTTGCTGTTCGGCATGGAGATGGAGAGACCTTGAGTCCCGGGAAAGGACATAGGATACTTTTTATCCCGGAAAATTTTTGGCGCAACGGAGTTGCGGGCATCTTCTAGTGACTAATCAAATATGGGAAGATTATTTGAAGAAAATAAAAATCAAAACACTGCCAGTAAAAATTACGTAAAGGTATATTAACCGTTTCAGAAAAGTACAACAAAGCAAAGGTGCCAAAAGCCTAAAATTCCAATTTTTTTCCACGAAACAGTTTGAAAAAGCCTTTCAAGTTGAAAGAATTACCTCATGAACACTTCAAAGCATCTTACCACACCTTCAAAGAAGGTTCAAAGAACTCAAAACAGTTCAAAAAGGTTCAAAGAACGTTAGGAAACGCTTCCGTAACGTCGGAACAGTGACGCAAGGCCCAAGGATACCTTACACAACTCCGTCTTAGGAAAGGAGTGCTATGTGTCAAGGTGCCTGAGCTCCTTTCGATTCTTGGGCAATGGGACCCCAAATGCCAGCGTATTTAGGATACCTGAGTGTTACGAAACTGGATAATAGCGGCTAGATTTAACAGCTCTTATTTTGATTTTATTTAGGGACTTTCGGAGACGTACCAGAGATTAAAGAAATTAAATAGCTGCTTCATTTGGTTTTTAATTCAATTGGATTTTATTTAGGACTTGAAATATACCTGAGTGCTACGAAACTGGATAATAGCGGCTAGATTCAGGTCTTATCTTAATTTGATTTTAATTAGGGACTTTCGGAAACCTACTGAGTGTTACATAAGTCATAACTGATGCTGCTAGATTTTTCTTTTATTTTAATTTGACATTTAGTCGATTTTATTTAGGAACACATCTTGGAAATTATGTTTTATAGCAACTAGATTTAACTCTTAGCTTAATTTTATTTTATTATCTTCGATTTTAATAAGGGACAAATTTTGGAAATGTACCTGAGAGGTACAAAGTAAATAATGGAGAAGTTATACTCTACTAATTTACTATAATAAAATACTATTTTTTTAGATAAGAGAACAAGAGTTTATGTTGATTATTTTTCCGACCCAAATATCGACCAATAGAATTGCACCATTCGACGTCACGTGGTACAACCTACATGGTATTATACTGATAATTTTTTGAAAATTTTCTCTGGTAGTTGCTATATATAAAAGACAAACACGTCAAACTGACAGGTTGAATTCAATTGTGTCTCATGGTGCAATTATATTGGCCGACATTTGGGACGGAAAAATAATCCCCCGAATACCACACGAGCTTCAAAATTATCTGGCATTTCCCTCAAGGTTCCCTGCAAACAAATAAAGTCGTCAAGTTTTTCAGGTTAAAAAATCACGAGCGCGAAGCGCGAGTGATTTTTCCTGAAATTGTTTGCAACGTTCGAAATCCTTCATTTGTTTGCAACGAACCTATCGGGAAATATCCGATAATTTTGAAGCTCTTGTGGTCACGGACGTAATACTTTTTTTACGTCCGTGCTTGTGGTATTATAAGTGAATATTTTTATACTTCTTTGAGTTGTTTACATAATATAATTTTGTTTATCGGGCATAATATCATCAGAACTATTTTTGCACGTCGATAACAATAATTAACTAATTGATGCTAATCTGATTAGGACATGAGGTTTGACGAGCCTGTATCTACGTAGATGTAGTAATGTGTGCAATATTCGATAATTATTATAATCATTTGCGTTTTAATGACATAATTATTGCTGACCTGCTTGGGTATCATGAGGTATATCATAATAAATGTTATCTAAATAATTACAAGTTATCAAATCATTTTAAGTATTTTGGCGAAGATGTATCTAACGTTGGGAAGGGTACAAAAAAAAAATATTTCACTGTGGTGTACCTAAGGTACATACAATTTTTGAACTTTGGTCTTTTGGGTGAATTTTGGTGTAACAGTAAAATGGGGTTTAAAAGAACTGTCATAAGTACAGGCATCAAATAATCAGGTGATTCATTAATTGCTTGTTTCCATTACTCATGTGCAGGTAAGATGTGGAGGTCACTGTTCAGGAAACCACCAGGCCTTGTGCTCACCTTCATGTTATCTGTTACGTGCCAATAATGATAAGGAGGCACCAATAATTGTGACTACAATGAACATGAGTTTTTTGTGTTTGCCTTCACATGAAGTCGTCAGTATAGCGGCAGCAGCGCGACAGCCGTGCGATTCTTTTTAGTATAGAAGCCGCGCGTGAAGGCATTTTAGTGTTTCCAAACTCAAAGGAGATTTCCACAATTATGAGCGGATTGTCGGACAATATTTCATCGGGACACCATGGCGACGCAACCAGTTGCAAACAACAAATTGTACACTGGTGTCCGTTTGGTAGACTTCTATAACTCTCTACATATTGGTGGCGTTGACTGGTTGCTGTCCCTGTGAAATATAGCCCTTATAGATATTGACTACTGTTCCTAATTTATTTGGGCACCCGCAAGATTTGAGAAGAAGTGCGATGACAGCCTTGAAGGCCACAGATTTAGGCAACCCCGAAAAAAATAAACAGTGTCTTAAGTTCTCATCTTTTGCGCAATTTTAATCTCTACCTTTTTTTTGCGATTCTCTTTGTATTTTCGAGTAGTACCACAGAATACATGTATGAATCTATCGACGCTTCACACCACGTCAGTCTGGCCCCGTGCTAAGTACCTGAAGGACTTGTGTTACGGCTACCAGACAATGGAAATATATTTAATACTTTTATACTATACATATATTAAAGATTTTTGTTATATGATACACATAAGTATTTAACACACATCCATGACCCAGAAACTTTGAAAACTTTTTGTTCCCTCGGCGGGATTTTAACCCGCGACCCCCGGCTTGAGCTACCAACAGCCCACCAACTGAGCCACAGAGGTCGACATATTAGTACAAGTAGTACCAAGAAGCCTTCCCAAGTTTTACGCGTCACGACTTGCCATAACCATCATCACACCACCAATTATATATGTAATGTTATTCTTGGCGCGTGGCGGCTGACCTCTCTCAGAGGTCAACCGGAAGGTAAGGTGACTCCGGAAGTCCCGCCCCCAAGGTAAAGTTATATCATCGACACGTCATAATGCAATATTTTCCATTGTAGCTTTTATTTTGATACAAGGTTTTGCGGTATTACTATGTTAGGTGCTGTTGTGTAATTCGAAATTTTCCTGCACATTTTCCGGGATAAAACTAAAATGGTAAAATGTTATTAATAGTATAAACTAAATTATGTTTGCCTTTTATGGACTTCATAGTTTTTCAGATTAGGTCAAATTTAAACGTGACGAAGGGGTATGATCCATTTTTAACTTTTTTAACACCCGAATTGTTTTTATTATTCGTAGCCCCGAAATAAAAGCGGGGTGTTACAAGTTTGACGTGTCTGTCTGTCAGTGTATCTGTGGCAACTGACAGGGTCGCGTCTAAGCGAGTGAACTGATTGTAGTTTATTTGTTTTAAAGCCGACATAATCGTAGTTCCAACTGTACTTATATCTTATATATTTAAACGAGCAATTCTTGTATATGTATATATATATATATATATATATATATATAAATATATAAATCGTATAATATATATACATATATATATATATATATATATATATATATATATATATATATATATATATATATATATATATATATATATATATATATATATATATATATATATATATATATATATATATATATTTATATATATATATATATAAATACGATTATACGATTTGTACAACTCCGTTGCACCAAAATTCGCGCAGGAACCGTAAATTTTTCCGGTATAAAATGTATTCTATGACGGGAGGAGTATCTCCATACCAAAATTCTACAAATTCGGTTCGGTGGTTTGGGCGTGAAGAGACAGACAGAAAGACACACTTTCGCATTTATAATATTAGTATGGATACTGACCCTTAGGGTCAATTCAGACCACAACGCGACGAGCCGAGGCGAGGCGCGGCGCGGCATAAATTTGTATGGATTTGACAGATTTCAATTGCGTGAGACGTCTTGCGAATCTGTCAAATCCATATAAATTTAGAAATGCATCTACGCGTCGCGTTGCGGTCTGAATCAACCCGGTGTAAGTAAATAGACCTATATAGTGTAGAAGTAACGCCTCCGTGGTCTAGTGCTATAGAGCGCGGCTCTTGACTCGGAGGTCGTGGGTTCGATTCCCGCGTTGGAAACATGTTATTTCGAAGTTTGGTTAGTACAATGCAGGCTGATCACCTGATTGACTGACAAGTACGATGATCCATGCGTCGGATGGGCATGTAAAAAGTCGGTCCTGCGCCTGATCTCTCGCCAGTCGCCGGTCGTGTCGGTTTTCCGTCCCACTGGGTTATGAGAGTAAAGGAATAGAGAGTTCTCATGTGTACTGCGCACACACTTGGGCACTACAAAATTACTCCTGCGTAGTTGGCCTGGTTTCAACCTGGCTCCGTCACCGAAACCGGTGTAGGAGCTATTATAATATTATTATTATTATAGTGTACGCGGGTCCTAACTGTGACAATTGATCCGTGGAGTACAATGGCGTGTGGAAACGGCGTTATGCAACACGCGCGCAACACCGAACTGGGGCAGTTCATGCAACGCCTGAAAATGTTACAATAACGTTCACAGGACACGGTTTCAAATCCTTACTTATATTCATATTAATGTAGGAATGTTTGGGAAACTACACAACTAATCGAAGACGATCGACTCACTGAAACGTACTCAAAAAATGTCTTTATGTCCAAGAATGTCTTTATTCTTCATGCCATAAAGACATTTTGAGTCTAGAAAAAAAAACTTAGTGCAGTTTTTACTTCGGAAAATGTACAGTGTAAAAAAGTTGCGGGGTGTTTAACAAAGAATTAGAAAAGTTACTTCAATGTTGTGGTAATTCTAAATTTTTTTTCTAGGATTTCTGTGTTTTCTTTTGATTTCTTGAAGCATTAATTTTTAGCTGTTATTCTATGGCCTAATTAGTTTCAAGTTTTGTAGTTAAGTCGGTAGTTCTAATACTTTTGCAAGTTTATAAATATAATATAATAATTAATATTCATCTTTCCAAAAATCAGCTGCTTGTTTCTACGCAAAATACAGTTTATCAGTACTCAAAAATAAATTAATTTACTGATTTTAAGTACTTGTAGCTGAGCAAATTCAATTCTTCGAAGTGATTAAAAATGCTTATCAAAGTGATGAGTTGTGAGCACTTGTCGCTAACTGGGACGCGGTTATGTAACTTATATTAGTATTAGTAATCGATATTAGTAAGCAATATTAGGAGGTAATTAGTAATCAATATAGTGTTGCTAAGTGCATGCAAAAAATGGATATTAAAATTAACCAGATGCCGCCCACAACTCCGTTGCGCCAAAATTCTTTTATCGCGCGGTAATTGTATATTTTACCGGGATGAAAAATATTATCCTCTTTCCTTTACGCCATACCAAATTTCAGAAATACGTTTCAGCGGTTTGGGTGTGAAGAGGTAACATACATACAGGCACACTTTCGCATTTATAATATTAGTAAAGTATGGACTATGGAGCAGGATTCAGGATCATAGTTTTGATAATAAGACATGGATACCTCTTAATGTTTGTGCGTGCAATAAAGAGGTTACCATGTGACGGATGGGCATATTGCGAAAAGTCCGTTCTGCGCCCGATCTATCGTGTCGGTTTATCCGTCTCAGCTGGGAGATTCAATAGAGCTGTTTTACGCATAAAATTTCTGCAACGTAGTTTGGTTTCAGTAATAACTAGATCATTTCTGGTAGATGAGAAAAATAAATACATGTAGAGCTAGATAATGTAGGAACTTTACTTATAGCTCTAAGGGCCAGGTCACAACACTGCGTTGCGACGTCGCATCGTAAAAATCTACGACGTCGCAGCACGCATCGTGGAAATTTGCGATGCGTCAGCGACATTTCCGATGAAATTTTTGCGTTGTCACATCACATCGCATTTCTGTGCGTTTTTATTTTTGCGATACGACGCACTGTTGTGGCCTGGCCCTAACTCTACGCAGACGGCAAACATTTTACCAAGCACCAAGTTCCTAATAATTGTTTTTGGTTTTAAGGCACGATCTGAGAAATATACTCATGGGAAGATGACGGATGTATATTGTGTGTATTTATATTATCCGGTAAGGTAATGTCACGTCAGTGTTGTTTATGATCTTGAGGTGCAGCCGCCCAACCGCGCGTTCCGGCGGGCGCATATAAATCGAATATAACCCAACCAAATTAAGTAGATCTACAATCTGCCTATGAATCAATTGCTCTAATAGTACAAGGTGATTTACTTATCTATATACATATTATAGAATACGTATATGTACATTATGTAGGATTAAATAAGCACACGCAAGTGGGTCGGTGTCGCAACGGTCGCCGGTCGCGCTGGCCGGTGGTTGCGACACCACTGTAATTGACCGTTGACATGTTTTTATATGTTTACAAACTATGATTTGTACCTTTTTTTTACTAATATTATAAACCCTACTACTACTGAACCGATTTTACATCGATTTAATAAGAAGTCGATACTTACTCTGAATATCGGGAAAGGATTTCAGCGTGTAAAGGATTTTAGGACACGTCTATCTCGGAAAATCTTTATTTTTCGCGTTACAAAAGATTTTTTTTAAACTTTGTAGGTCTAAACTCACTCCATTTTAATTATTTTTATTATTTTGTGTTTAAAATGTCAATAGAGCCTATCTTTTATTGAATTCCTTCTAGAAATATCTTCGAAAATAAATTGTTTAAAAAAATAATTTCAACCACTTTATGCAATAATATTAATTTCAGCAATTTAATTATATTCATTAAATTAATAATAATATATGTGGGAGAGTCATGCTTCGGCACGAATGGGCCGGCTCGACCGGAGAAATACCACGCTCTCACAGAAAACCGGCGTGAAACAGCGCTTGCGCTGTGTTTCTCCGAGTGAGTGAGTTTACCGGAGGCCCAAACCCCTACCCTATTCCCTTCCCTACCCTCCCCTATTCCCTTCCCTTCCCTTCTTTATTCTCCCCTACTCCCTTCCTTTTCTTTCCTTACCCTCCCCTATTACCCTGTTCCCTCTCAAAAGGCCGGCAACGCACTTGCAGCTCTTCTGATGCTGCGAGTGTCCAAGGGCGACGGAAGTTGCTTTCCATCAGGTGACCCGTTTGCTCGTTTGCCCCTTTTATTTCATTAAAAAAATAAGCTTTTGTGTCCAAAATATTCTACTCGACACGCACAGTATGCGACATAATATAATTATTAACGTTAAATAACATTTCACTAATTCGGTCTCAACTGAGTCACATGATTGTTATATAAGTGATAATATTATTTATAAATAGCACGTCCAGTACATAAATATATGATAGCTTATCGAGCTAAAAATAGATTTTGCCTTGATTATATCAGCTTCGTTCATGTACTATGTATATTCTTTTATACAGTGTGTAGCAAAAATAAGTGATAATACTTTAGGGTGTGTACGTGTTCCTTGTAGAGATTTCACTGTGAAAGTAGCAGCGCTGAAAGACCAAATTTTTTTTTCACTTTTGTATGGGCAAGGGCCCGAGCGTCACGAGTTTCCCCATACAAAAGTGAAAAAAAAATTTGGTCTTTCAGCGCTGCTACTTTCACAGTGAACTCTTTACAAGGAACACGTACACATCCTAAAGTATTATCACTTATTTTTGTTATACCCTGTATACTACTAAACGTTCCGCCTGGCCCCGTAAGGAATTTCACGGGAACCGTACATTTGAAAAGTAGCCCATGATCTATTCTATATCTGTGCAACATTACGTAGTAATCGGTCTCGTTGTTCGATACAAAAGCGCGTTCATATGTTCAAACAAACTCTTCAGATTTATAATATTATAGTTTATAGACAGATTCGTAACTTGTCAGTTTTGGAAAGCACGAGAATATTTCCCGTGACGTGTAAAAAAGTCTTCAAGGTCTAATATCTAATCTAATATCTATGGACGCTTCACACCACGTCAGTCTGGCCCCGTGCTAAGTACCTAAAGGACTTGTGTTACAGGTACCAGACAACGGAAATATATTTAATACTTTTATACTATACATATATTTAAGATTTTTATTATACAATCATACACATATTTAATACACATCCAGACCCGGAAACATTGAAACTTTTTGTTTCGTCGGCGGGATTCGAACCCGCGACCCCCAGCTTGAGCTACCAACGCGCTCACCACTGAGCCACAGAGTTCGTCAGAGGTCGAATACAAAGGAAACTTATCGTAAGCAATGCAAGCACGCATAAAAAAATCTTGATAACATTAATGCGCTAATTTTTACTGTATTTTTAGAATTATAAGCCAGTAGCCACCCTTCTGAACTTTACTCGCATGCAAAGAAAATGAAAGGGAGTGTATGATTTATAATCCTAAAACGCAAATCTATACTATGAGTACAAAAAAAATATACAAAAACCTTTGTTCACAAACTTAAAATACAATTTAATAACAGAGATTGAGACCCCCTTTTAGGTAAAGTTACCTGTGTTAGGGGAAAGCTCTGCCGAAAACAATGAGAAGTAAGTATATTTAGTGAGGCTAGTAATTATTACAAAGAGAAATATAGAGTTTTTTTTTATGAAATAAGGGGGCAAACGAGCAAACGGGTCACCTGATGGAAAGCAACTTCCGTCGCCCATGGACACTCGCAGCATCAGAAGAGCTGCAGGTGCGTTGCCGGCCTTTTAAGAGGGAATAGGGTAATAGTAGGGAACTGTTTCACGGCGGTTTTCTGTGAGAACGTGGTATTTCTCCGGTCGAGCCGGCCCATTCGTGCCGAAGCATGGCTCTCCCACGTATAATATGAGTTTACTCATGGATGTATAAAAGTTATAAGTAATCAAAACAACAAGATACATAATCAAATTTTGATCTTTTATAAGAAATGTTGTACCTCGATTCACCGTTTGGACTTTAGATTTTAGAACCACAAAGGTTTTAAGTAACAATAAATTTATGAATCGATATTAGTTTTAGTGTGTGCGCCAAAGTCTAGACTTCAGACGTCTGGAAATTAACTGTTTACCTCGCTGTACCTAGCTCTACAGTTGGGATTAGATTTAGGAGCACTAGCTTTCTATCACTTTTCTTGTTGTATTGTTAAAAATGAATGTTTATATTTCGTACAAATTATACTTAGGGTCAATCACCACCACTTCCTGATAAGGCTATCCACAATTTATCTAACAGATATATATGGAGTATCTGTCAGGTAAGTTGTGTATAGCCTATCCGGCACTTATCAGGGAGTGGTGAAACATCCCCTTAGCATCCATATACTGATCTTTATCTCACTTTCTGTCTGTTACCTCTTTACGCTCAAACTGCTTAACCGATTTTGCTGAAATTTGGCATAAAAGATACTTTGAGTCTCGGGAAAGGACACACTTTTTATCTCGGAAAAATGTTCGGTTCCCGCACGATAAACGAATTGTTGCGCAACGGAGTAGCGGGCGTCATTTTGTAACTCTTAAGTGAAGTAAATATCTATCTCATTCTTCTCATTTCTATCTGTTTATTAGATTAAATTTGATTTCACAATTATAATTAGATTTAAGTATTTTCCTTAATTGATTTTTCGGGCTAAATTTTTCTGCCTATGATGATATGGTGGAAACTAGGAGACGTCAAAAAAGTTTTTATAAACATTGCGGCATGAAGGGTTTGTGACTGTTTTGTGGTTAATATAATTTTTTTTTCGTCTAGCCCACTACAACCGTACATAACCATGTCCTTTTTCCATCGGGATCCATCCAATTTTGACTGCTCACTGCCTTATTGATTATTATTAACCCTTCACATCAGATAACTTGAACTTAGCACATGAAGCCAAGAAACTATATCGAGAGCGCTGACTAACGTTGCATAAGGTGTCATTGTCACAGGGGGGACCACGGTCATTCAGCTGAGAGGGGGGAGGGGGGAACAGGGGGGGAAGACCAGGGGGGGGAAGCGTCGCGACGGCCGTGACTCATGTTACCGAGAAGTCTTTCGATTTCTTTAATGGTAAGGCGGTTTGTAGAGGTGCGATTTTCGTTATACTTTTACTTTTGTATTGGTATCAGGTTGTAGCTTTTTGGCCCCTGCCAAAAAGTTATGCAAGATTTTGGCGGTCTGAAATAGACAAATATCTAAATCGAATTGAAATACGGTTCTTAGACTCATTAATATGAAAGTGTGTGCTGAATATAAGCTAATAATATAAGTTATAACAGCTTAAAAGTTTAAACCTACTTGCACGAATCTGGTTGAAAATCTGAGATAAGGATCGTGTTATCTCTTTCATAAATACGAAGAAAGAGAGAAATAACACGATTTTTTTAAATAAACCTGTCACCACAGGGGCCATGTCCCCAGTTTTAAGTTGACTCTGGGAAAAATATTATATCATTCTTCGTATTAATTAATGATTTAACAATATGATGTTTGATTCAAGGGTTAATTATTATTGTAACTCAGATCCGCGAGAGCAGCTTAATCTTTATTAGCACGCACCAACAAAATATTATATTAGCAAAAATATTATTATTTCGTTATGAGTTCTGTTGATTAATTATTGTTTCGATAATATCGATTGATATATTGTTGATTTAGTCAAGAGTGATTGCGTGAATAAAAGCTGTAAATATTCAAAATTTCAAAATATACTTTGTATATAATATTATTCTCTACTGGTGTAAATAATTATTGTCACCGTCACACAAACTTAAGTCTGATCTTCTTACGGCCGTTCCCAATATTTGATCTATCTCTGGTTTTGTCCTACTAGAGATAGGTATAGCTCATAATTGACATAAAATATAACGGTGGTATGAATAAAAAAATCTTAGTGAACGTTTTAACAGCTTTCTAACTAAAATGTTCACTAAAGTTAAAAACCGTCTTATAACACTCCATATGAATAAACGCTTGCTAAGCCTTCGCTAAGTAAAATACCTTTAGATGACGTTTTATAAGATTTTTTTTTGGTAATGTTGGCAGTGTGTCAATTTATTGTATTCCACAGATTAAAAATTGTATTCAATGTGTCAAAAATAAAGAGTAAAGAAAAAATAAATGTACTTTATGGATTTTATAAATCATAGAGCAAAGTAGACTTTGACATTGGCAACTCACTAAGGCCGCCATAATAAAAGAAGAAGAAGAATAATGAAAAGAAGGAGAAGATAACTAAAAATACTATTTTATTCTGTTTTACTTTTGAGGCCTACAATTAGTGCATTTGACACAATGTATCTAAGGGTCTATACAGACGGACCGCATTTCAACTGCAATCCAACCGCAAATTGCAATCAAGTGCAGTTTGAATGCAGTTGACACGACTGCAATAGAACTGCAAACCAAACGCGCAGTTGGATTGCAGTTCATTTGCAGTTGGCGTGCAGTCGTGTGAACTGCATACCGACTGCATCCAAACTGCACTGCTGGAGAGCGGACCGTGCGGGCGGGTAGGATGGTGCAGATTAGATGCAGTCAGTATGCAGTTCACACGACTGCACGCCAACTGCAAGTCTGCAACTGAACTGCAATCCGACTGCGCGTTTGGTTTGCAGTTCTATTGTAAGGTCTACACAGATGGACCGCATTTCAACTGCAATCCAACCGCAAATTGCAGTTCAAGTGCAGTTTCAATGCAGTTGACACGATTGCAATACGACTGCAATAGAACTGCAAACTAAACGCGCAGTCGGATTGCAGTTCAGTTGCAGTTGGCGTGCAGTCGTGTAAACTGTATGGTTTGCAGTTCTATTGCAGTCGAATTGCAATCGTGTCAACTGCATTCAAACTGCACTTGAACTGCAATTTGCGGTTGGATTGCAGTTGAAACGCGGTCCGTCTGTGTAGACCCGTAATCGTGTCAACTGGATTTAAACTGCACTTGAACTGCAATTTGCGGTTGGATTGCAGTTGAAATGCGGTCCGTCTGTAGAGACCCTTACTGATTCTTGAAATTGCAATAATGTCAGAAATCGCGATAATACTCGATATTGCGTCCATTTTCAGTCTCTTAAAATGGTCTTAAAGTAGGGCCGAGGCTTCACTAAAGTTTGCGAACTCCTATTTGACGTTTCGCGCCTAAACAACTGTTAGCAAACGTTTATTCATATCGATTATGCTTAAAATGTTCTTAAAATAGGTTTAAAACAGGCGCGCTATTTTTTGACAGCTGTCACCTTAAAAAGGTGTTAGAGCACTGTTAGAGAACCTTTATTCATATTAAATTTTACAACAGGCTTATAAAGCTGTTGTAAACCTTCGCTAAGTTTTTATTCATACGACCGTATGTCTCTAATGTCTAATGTGAGTTATTCCTATCTCTAGTAAGGCAAAACCAGAGATAGATCAAATATTGGGAACGGCCGTTAATCTTCTCATACATGACATTACAGTTTTATGTAAAGAATAAAACAGTAGCAGTATTTCCAGACCAATACGACCTGAAGACCTTCAAGAAGAGAGCGTATCCCCTCCTAAAAGGCCGGCAACGCACCTGCAGCTCTTCTAATATTGCGAGTATGCGCGACGCAACACTAATATGGGCGACGGTAGTAGCTTCCCATTAGGTGACCAATTTGCTCGTTTACCCCCTTTTTTATAAAAAAAAAAACAAGAAAGTTTGCTTGAGAAGTCGTCCGTCTATAAGCAGCCTTATTGGTTGTTTGAGTTGTATTAGGTGCCGTTCTGTGTATCATGCATAGCTTGAAGATGTGTATTTTTAATTATATTGATCAAACTGTTTACTGTTAATGGCATGAATCAATGGCATATAGCGCAGCCTACGGTATATGGACACGATTTGCAAACAAAACAACAATGTGTAACAAAACTTTTTACACGTGGGAGAGCCATGCTTCGGCATGAATGGGCCGGCTCGACCGGAGAAATACCACGTTCTCACAGAAAACCGGCGTGAAACAGCGCTTGCGCTGTGTTTCGCCGAGTGAGTGAGTTTACCGGAGGCCCAATCCCCTACCCTATTCCCTTCCCATTCCTACCCTCCCCTATTACCCTATTCCCTGCGAGTGTCCGGGCGACGGAAGTTGCTTTCCATCAGGTGACCCGTTTGCTCGTTTGCCCCCTTGTTTCATAAAAAAAAAACTAAGTGATAATACTTTAGGGTGTGTATGTGTTCCTGACATAGAGTTCTCCGTGAAAGTAGCAGCGCTGAAAGACCATTTTTTTCACTTTTGTATGGGGAAACTCGTGACGCTGTGGGGCGTTTGTTCATACGAAAATGAAAAAAATTAGGTTAGCATTAAAGGTTGGGACAATAACATGTTGATATTATCATAGTATGTGGACAAGCTAATATCAGTCCTTCGGTTACTTAATTTAAATTATTACACTAATATGTGCTTTTGTCTTTTCTTTAAAAAGTTATGGACTTTAATAATTTAAAAAGGTTAAAAAAGTATTAAATATACCTAAGATTAAATACCTAAGATAAGATTGCCAAAAAAGTATTAAATATACCTGCAGACTTGTAGTTAATAATTATAAAAAATTTCCGAGGTGCTTTTTTCGACTTCGGCAAAGATAGCAGGAAAATGAACGCTTTCCGTTTCTATTCTGCGAATAAAAAGCAGCGGGCAGCACTTACGTTGCATTGTAAACTGACCTAAGACTGATGATATAAGCCATTACTAATTTACCGCAAAATTAATAAAACCGCCAATATTTTTCCTCAAGTTTGCGGCGCAGTTTCAAAGGCTTACAAGTTCATTACCTTACTGCGGTAGGTGAAGGTATAATACTGCATACAATAAACAACCATGACATAACGCTTTTAAGCACTCGTCACATCGATCCGGCATGCAGAGTTAATAAGTAAAACTTGTTTTAGCTGCCGTTTCTGTATCTTTTTGGACTGTATTAACAATTAAGGACATTAATTTATCGTAGCTATAACAAAACGCAAGTATCCTATGAGCTAGGTGAGCAGTTTTCCTTCGTATTACCGAAAATAATTTACAATATAAACAGTTTTTATAATTCGTAGGTAAACAGCTTAAATGCATTTGATTCGGTATTCGATAATATTACAAATAAGTTATTGATAAAATCAGAGATTGTATGTATATGGTTTTAATACTTAAGGATGACTTCAATACAAATGTGATATTCACTGATTTTCTAGACTTGCTTAGTTATATTTGAGTTGCAATAGAACATTTAAAACGATATTTTACTTGTGTGCACGGTGCAATAAACATTTACACTACAAAAACATTACCGACCTGTTACTTTGATCAAATCAACTTATTAGCTACTTCAGTAAATAAACTGAATAATATTATGATACGAAATGTGCTCAGTCTATGCTGCACTGCATTTCGGCCTGCAGGACGTATGTAGCGGGCGCTTAACGACAAAGTGAATCACGTCAGTCGTAGCCCTTCCTGGAACCGAGTCTAGACGCTCCCTCCTGCTCAAGGATAACAACTATTAACTGACATTGAACGCTAAATGTTTCGTCCAATGTCCATTCTTATATGCCATCGCACTTGCCTATCACTCCACCGAAGAAGGTGGAGTGATAGGCGATATTGAAAGAAAATTTATAAGTAATGAAGTTGTCATGGATCCCCGCTAGGATGTATAATAATATGGATGGATGGAGGGGCTTCCATGGAAACTGAACACACCAGACGATTGGCTAGGATTGCCTTGCCGAGCTTTTACTATTTAAGAAACGTAGCGTACGTTGGGGGCCCGTGGTCCGGGAGCCCCGTTTAATAGATACGTACGGCATATACTGCGGTAGCTATGCCCCTGTTAATATACCTACCCAAAATAGACACGAAAACTTTTCCTTTTCTTAAGCTGTAGAAAACTCGAACCAAATAAAAATGATGCTGTTTTATATGTTTATTCTGGAATTTGTTTGCGCGTAAAAACTGTTTTCTGATATTTAAAGTTGTATGTAGGTATGGCCCATCGAGGAAATTGATTCCAGTAGGCAGTTGACGGACCTACGTCATGGTCGGCTTATGTCAATTCAATGTTAGCTGTGATCTGTCAGCTGGGTTTGACATAACGCGACCAAACTACGTAGGTCCCCCAGCTTGGTGCCTAGGAATCAACTTCTCGATAGTACATAAATCCAGACTATTCATAATTATTATATTTAAGTTTGAATCGGTTCATTGGTTTATGCCAGCAGAAACAACATAATATCATAATATTTTATGACTGTATTTAATATTCACTGGTGAACAAACTTATGCCCTCTTCAGCCATCAAAAGACCTTTGAATACAAAAGACTTCTAACATCTAAGTAGGGTCCAAACCAGTATTTAGACAAAAACGCGGACGACCTTGCAATACTAACCTACCACTAGCTTTAGAACCGGACCTCAAAGGCCTTCCAGACCATTCCGGGAACCACACGTTGGGGTAGGTCACGGTGACATTGGGGTCACCTTGGGGACATTGACCCGTTGGCCTTGGGGGTCTAGGGGCGCCAAATTGTTTGTAAATTAGGGTTAAAGCGAGGAGACTATTTGGAACAATGTTTGGTCGTAAGTGTCATGTTAGCAAGTTTTTTTGTCTGTGGAAATAAGTTAAATAACGGAAAATGTTTTCAAGTAATTTTAGTATTGTTAACAATACTGAATTTAATTGATGCTTGTTTGCAGAGTGATTAGGGCGGCGCGGCGCGGCGGCGGGCGTCCATTACCACTTTCAAGAAAATTAGTCTGTGTATATTTTATCCGTTATATTGGGTACCTACACCAAGAGTGTACGACGGCCGACGATAATAAGCTTACAATCAAGCTGTTATCCATATGCTCTTTTCAGGTTTAAAAATATAACATGATGAAGATTTATACGTGGGAGAGCCATGCTTCGGCACGAATGGGCCGGCTCGACCGGAGAAATACAACGTTCTCACAGAAAACCGGCGTGAAACAGCGCTTGCGCTGTGTTTCGCCGAGTGAGTGAGTTTACCGGAGGCCCAATCCCCTACCCTATTCCCTTCCCTTCCCTACCTTCTCCTATTCCCTTCCCTTCTCTACCCTCCCCTATTACCCTATTCCCTCTTAAAAGGCCGGCAACGCAGCTCTTCTGATGCTGCGAGTGTCCTTGGGCGACGGAAGTTGCTTTCCATCAGGTGACTCGTTTGCTCGTTTGCCGCCTTATTTCATAAAAAAAAAAAATGATGCAGAAAAGTTCTTTGCTTGGGAGCTGTAATTTTTGTGGTATTAAAAATCTATTCTCCCTCCTATTACTCTTTCAAAATGTTACTTTATCGAAAATTATTTCGCAGTTTCAGCGAGTGACGTACACGCTACAGGCGCTCTATCGCATATTTTATTCTATTCAGGAGGCGTCCACAAATTACGTGAGGTGTTATAGTGGTGATCAACCACTATGAAATATTATGCAAACATGTACATGTAAGTAGGTAATGTTACAATAAACATATTACTATTCATATTATATAACACTGCTATAATAAGCTATCGAAATTACTGTATTTCTGGATGCTGTTTCATTGTTTTGTATGAGTAACAATAAAATGCAGAAACAAAATAAAATACAATATTATTATAATAAGTATGTACTTATTTAACTTGCTGCAGTATTCAGTAATTGTCAATGTCACAAGTTTCATTCTTAAGGCGAGGATAAACACCAATTTGTTATT
This sequence comes from Aricia agestis, assembly GCF_905147365.1. Taxonomy (NCBI): domain Eukaryota; kingdom Metazoa; phylum Arthropoda; class Insecta; order Lepidoptera; family Lycaenidae; genus Aricia; species Aricia agestis. Next base: position 11,630,299 of record NC_056424.1, read on the forward strand.
CCGTGACTCCCGGCTTACCTAGTTCCAATATAATAACGAAGCGTTAAAAATATGAGATATAAAGCACAATATTTAAAATACCTTAAACCATAAACATTTTAATAAAACGTAATACTTTGTCTGTAATTAATTTACAAACTCACCTCCGATAAAAATCTATTTTATCGAAATATAAGTATTAACTAGGATAATTATACATTTTATTTGAATAAATTGTTAGTAAATCTATATTAAAATGCCCTTAACCGAACAATTTTGTTTCTTAATGTTTATTTTCAAAGATATTTAAAAAAAACATGAAAAATAGAGAAGATCCGCCCGAGAACCTACAGTTTTAAGCTAAGCTAAAATGAATCTTATTGCGATGCATATACGTTTGGTCTTTGGTTGTGCGCAAGGTTATCGTTTTGGATTGAGATTAATCCCCGCCTTATAAAAATAAATACACGAATTTAAAGTTGAAAAACTTTAGAACAAAATAAAAAAAAGAGTTAAAAATGGAACAAAAAAATTTTTTTAGGGGCGATGTATTATGCAAGGGACGGTGGCAGAGGACTTTGACCGGGCAAGGTGACCTCCTTTGTTTTTGCCCCATGCCGTCTGTTAGCTGGAGATTTATTTGATGCCTGGAATATCTGCTTTTTACCAATTTTAACCGATTTTGGAAATGGGGATTATATTTGAAGACGCAAGTGGATGAAGTTATTTGTTGGTTTTTTTTGCGTAAATAATTGGGTTTTAGGAAAAAATAATGCAATCAAAAAAATATGGACGTAATGTCGATAAAGTAATAGGTACCATCGAGGAAGTTGATTCCTATGCAATTGACAGACCAACGTTATTTGGTCGAATATGTCAATTCAATGTTAATTGTGATCTGTCAGCTGGGTTTGACGTAACGCAACCAAACTACTTAGCTCCCCGATTTGCATAGGAATCAACTTCTCTGATAGTACATAAAATTCACATTTTTGGTCTTTAGCCTCTATTTATGCAAAAAGAAACATTTTCGGCCACATCATATTGTGGACAATTTATATTATTCATTTAAAACTTATTTTCTTGAAGTATTATTAGATTATATTTATTGATAGCACTTGTACTTTCGTTTATTTGACGTCGCAAAAACCCCTGAATTCATAAGAAATAACTTTAGTACTTACTTACTTATGTTATTATATCTAGTTTAAAGTCTAAACTAAAACATGTTTTTTTACCCTAAACATGTTACAGAAAGTAATATCAATTTAAAAATTGTTGGTAAAGTACCTAATAAGAAAGGAAAAGCAAAGAATAGAAATATCATAATAATGGAAAATAGCATTAATTATTACGTAATTTATTACATATTTTCGCAGAAAACATCTGACAACACGTGTTCACGTGTCGCATATTCACGTGTTTATGTTATTTACGTTGTGTCAACACGTGTTTACGTTATTTACGTGATCTTCGCCACGTGCTACGTTATACAATGTTCACGTGGACTATTATGTTCTAACAAACGTTACATAAATGGATTGTAGATATTATTATATGTCATAGTTAAGATGCTTATCGCTGTTATGCATATTATGTAGTATGTACCATAGTAAACTGCATAATATTGTTCAGACTCAATAATGTACACTATTATGACGTATTATGCAAAAAAAATTATATCCACAGCCGAACATATAACCTCCTCCTTTTTGGAAGTCGGTTAGAAAGTGTTTGTTACTTATTCACGCTTATATTGCCAAAGTCAGTTTTGGTAAGTTTGGAGTGCTTTACGAATGTGGGGAATTCTAAGTTTCATAACCTTTGTATGTATGTTTGTACCGTCTTAGCGATAAAACTACTGATCCGATTTTAATGACAAAGCGGCAATCGGTTCATAAAACCCAACTGTAACTAAAGTTAATCAACTTTTATTAACCACCGACGAAAAAAGAGGGGTTTTATAAGTTTTATTAAATTGTGTGTTTTATTTTGCGGTCTGTCAGTGCAGTTATCACGTCACGATCAAGAGCTTTAACCAAAGTTCTTCATCATCAGTTGCTTCACTGCTGCAATTTTGTTTTTGTTTTTAATTGCTCAATTTAATATTATGTATACTTAATAATTGTATCCTAGAATTGACTTCTGAGATCCATACTAATATTATAAATGCGAAAGTGTCTGTCTGTCTGTCTGTTACCTCTTCACGCTCAAACCGCTTTGAGTTTCAAAACTTTGAGTCCCGGGAAAGGACATCTAATAGGATACTTTTTATCCCGGAAAAATGTACGGTTCCCGCGTGATAAATGATTTTGGCGCAACGGAGTTGCGGGCAACATCTAGTTTAATATAAAATAATAAGTACAATAAATGCATCAAATCCATTTATCTTAGATGACAATATCATAATATTAATATATTGTAATAATACAATTTAATCTTGTTTTGCTTTGTATTAATAATCACGTGTTGGGTAATTTTCCTCCATGAGTTATAAATAGAGTACGGTCTATATCAGAGGTCACCAATTAGTTTCGCTCGGGGTCCGTTTTAAGATTTAAAATGAACTTCGCGGTCCACACATTAAAAAAAAAATTAAACAAATGTAATTACGGAAATTACAAAGGTGTTTATTTGTATCAATGAGAAAAATGTCAATTTCTGTTGCTACAAGTTCATCAGTATGTCGAGACTGAAATTAATTTATAAAGAAGAACATGCTTGGTCCGCACACAATGGGTCGGCGGTTCGGATGCGGACCGCGGTCCGCCATTTGGTGAGCCCTGGTCTATATTGTAATTCTACTAATACAAAGGATCTGAAACCACATATACACATCCATACTAATATTATAAATGCGAAAGTGTGTCTATCTGTTACGTCTTCACGACCAATTTGGTTGAAATTTCGTATGGAGATAATTCGACGATGTCCTTTATTTTCTATTTCTCTTTCGAAAGGAACATTTTCTGATGAAAAAGATGACGTGTACCTTCTTGTGTGTTGAGCGTTATATTGGTTACTAGCTGTTGCCCGCGACTTCGTCCGCGTCAACAAAAATCGGGCTATATCTCATACAACAATAAAATAATTTTGAAAATCGGTCCACAAATGGCGTAGTTGCACAGAATATATATTAGTAGTACCAAGTAGTTGTCAGAAAAAAATTCAAACAAACTTAATAATCCTCCTTTTCGGGAGTCGTTTAAAAAGTAGCCTAAGTTATTCCTTACTACATCAGCTATCTGCAAAAAAAAAGTCCCGTTAAAATCGTTCCAGCCGTTTAGAGATTAGCCGGAACAAACAGACAGACAGACAGACAGACATACCAATCATTTATCTAAGAAGCAAATATTATATCCTTTTTATCACATTAGTAACAATATTTTTATTTAATGCAATTTATAAAAAAAAAACACCAAACATTTTCTCAAAAAAATATTTTCAAATCAGATCGAAAATACGAAGATCTCGAAGCCCGTGCATTCTAACCTTAAAAAAAAAAACAAAACCCGTTCCCTATTGTCCTCCAAACCCCTGGGCCTCACTCAGGGTCACCTTGGGGTCAACGACCGCTTGCGTAAGCGTTGCGTCACTGTGCAGAAATGCGCATTAATGCTCCCCTATGCGTCATCTCCTTCTAACGCCATGTGCCATACGCGCGAGAGAGGGACGCGAGATCGCAGTTTTCTTTTTAATTTTAAGTCTAGAACTGCAATGGTTTCGAGTCTCCAAGTTTAATTTCCTCTGCACATCATCATCATCGGTTCATCACCGATCGCGCAGATAAGAATGATTTGCAATACCTGAAATAGCTGTAATAATTAATATTTAAATATATATTTAAATGTAAAAATATTGCAAAAATAGTCAGCATGGAACTAAAACTTTCTTTGATTTAGGTAGGAAATTATTTTTCAAAATCTGAAATTTAGGGTCAGTTCATACACCGAAACAATGATGCATAATAGAGCTATGCAGTTTTTAGTGCACCAGGAGCGTAGCCGGTAGCATACCTTGGCAGGTGTCCATATAAATGTTTTTTGGAGGCCTTTAGGGAAGTTAAAACTTCTTACAAAAAATCGAGGGTGACGGTGGAATTCACGCTTTACGCGGGTAATTTTTTTTAACTTTGTGAATTTAAATAACCTTAGCCAAATATATAAATTATAACTTCCTCCTTTTTGGAAGTCGGTTAAAAAATTAATATGTACTTATTAGGAAAGTTATTATTGATTTTTGTATAATATGCACGTTGGGGCCATGGCCCCGGGGCCTATAATTGATATTAGATATTATATTTGATACGGCAGATATGGCGGTAGCTACGACCCTGACACAATAGACATAACTACCAGTAGTTCGACTGCAAAGAAACGGACAGGTTTCAATATCTGTCAAATTCGTCGGGTTTCACTAGGATTATGAACGGAATGTGCCTCGCGCTGGCTGATATAATTTATTTTTAAATATTTAAAATAAAGATTTCAAAACTGGATTCTGACAATTTTAATCGCATGTGCCAAAACACAAACAACAATACGACCAAAGAGGAACACGTCCATCGAATATGTCATAGTTTTAAATTCGTAGGTAACAAGTTAACAACCCTGGCGACTATTTTCGTCATAATACGTCAAATTTAAAAATTTCAACATCAGTTCTAAGTCGGCATACTCTATCATTCTGTCTACTCTGACCCTGATGTATACTTACGCTTTCAACTTTGTACTCGGTAATTTAGATACCCTAATACTGAAACTATGATGGCGAAGGTTATAAGCTTATGATATTATCTAGTAACAGGCGTGCAACTATCAAAGCCCTATTAAAATCAGTACAGTGAGTAAAGGGAAAAACCCCAAAGGGCTTTCCAGTTCGCCGACTTAGAAAGCTTTCAAATACATTTTTACCCATCTACGGCGGAGCCAAAAAGAAGCGTGATGATTTTAGTAGTATATAATATTATTATTATGTAACATATTTTGCTACAATACCTACATATTAATATTATGTGTGCCAAAAAACAACAACATTTCATAGTTTTGTAATTTTATTTTACAGGAAAACTAAATGACGCCCGCAATTTTATTGCGACAAAATTCGTTTATCTCACAGAAACCGTACATTTTTCCGGGATAAAAAGTATCCTATGTCCTTTCCTGGGACTCAAAGTATCTCTATATTAAATTTCAGAAAAATTGGTTCAGCAGTTAGGGCGTTCAGAGGTAACAGACAGACAAACTTTCGCATTTATAATATTACTAGCTCTCCCGGTGAACTTCGTGTCACTTTAAAACCTTCCCTGGACTTCTACGAATATTTTAAGACTAAAATCAGCCCAACCCGTCCAGCCGTTTTCGAGTTGTAGCGCGTCTAACACATTTGAAAATCCATTTTTTTATATATAGATTAGGGATAGAATAGAGCAAGGAACGAATGTTCAATGTTATTTTCAAACAGTAGCGTTAAATTGTAAAAGAATTAAAAAAAAATTGGTAAAAAACCAAAACTGAACATAAACTACTTGTTGCAGATCAGCAGTGATTAGGGTTCTAAGGTTATAGATTTTCCAGCAAACATAAAAAAACTAGCTGTCTCATAAAAAGAGGTTAAATATTCGACCCTTTGATGTTTTTTTATGCAATACCTACTGAAAACAAAGGGACGTGTTCTCGCCCTTGCGGCCGGTCGTTGACCCCGCTCCAAGGTCGCCGTCTGACGCAGACGTTCCAATATTGAATACTTTATAGGTATTTTGTCTGCAACGTAGGCTGCACCGCGCGCCGAGTAGATTATATCCAGTATCCATACTAATATTATAAAGGCGAAAGTGTGTCTGCCTGTCCGTCTGTTACCTCTTCACGCCCAAACCGCTTAAGGTGACGCCGCGTCAAAGTGAAAAGCCGTGTTGGATATGTTTTAGATTGCTTGTTTTTTATGAGAGGCCGGCCTGGCCTCTCATAGAAAACAAGCAATGGAACAGCAAAAAATTAAAAGGGCGTAAGCGACAAAATGGTTTTTGTCACGTAATTTAAAAACCATAAATACATTTCATATAAGCTAATAGGGGCAAATTAAAGTTTATGCTTGAACCAATCTATGTACAAATTTTGGAAGCTTAAATCACTCTCCTCTGTTGGCAAAATAGGAATCCCTTTTTTACAGAGGTCTTTTTGATTGATTATTCTGTGTTATAAAAGTTGACCAATCGTGTTATGCTATGGATAATTCAAAGACAAAGACATGATGAATACTGTCCATGCTTTAATAATTTATTATCTTTAGTCATTGCTGAGAAAAATTGATATCGCTACAGTCAAATTATCGCCTTAACCGATTTTGCTGAAATTTGGCATGGAGATACTTTGAGTCCCGGGAAAGGACATAGGATACTTTTTATCCCGGAAAAATGTACGGTTCCTGCGCGATAAATGAGTTTTAGCGCAACGGAGTTGCGGGCGTTATCTAGTTTATTATAAACACGAAACAGTCTGCCTGTTACCTGTCTGAAAACGTCTCCGTGGTTTAGTTTAAAGCGTGAGCGTGGGTTCGATTTCCGCGTTAGACATTATTTTCCAATTTTGATTGTCTGAAAAAAATATGCTTGCTTTATATTATCTGCGCACACTTGACTACAAAATCACCAAACAATGTCTATCTGTCTGTCTATAGGTAACTTCTTGATAGTTATAAACTGTACAATGTAGGTACATTTTCACTTTTGTACCTACCTCAATACCTGCATAAGTACCAATCGATATAAAAGTGGGCAAGGAATAACAGGTTTATAATGTCATTGACAATTAACGACTACGACACGACATTACTGCACGACAATAGTTAGAGCTCACACTACACAATACAATAGTAAGGGCCTCTTTCACCACTTCCTGATAAGTGTCGGATAGGCTATCCACAACTTATCTGACAGGTAGAGAATGGAGTATCTGTCAGATAAGTTGTGGATAGCCTATCTAGAACTTATTAGGAAATGGTGAAACAGCTGGCCCTTAGACTTTTAACACAATTCATTTAACCAACTTGGATACAAATAACTAGACTTTAATTTCCTTGCACTGGAATTTGATAATGGAGCCCATCGGAATAAATTCCGATTTCCGAGACATAAACTATTGTATCCGTTATAAGAAGTAGACGTAATGCGAAAGCGTATGGCGATTGATTGTAAGACATAGCCGACCAGTGCGTTGCCGGCCTTTTAAGAGGGAATAGGGTAATAGGGGAGGGTAGGGAAGGGAAGGGAATAGGGAAGGGTAGGGAATGGAATAGGATAGGGGATTGGGCCTCCGGTAAACTCACTCACTCGGCTGTTTCACGCCGGTTTTCTGTGAGAACGTGGTATTTCTCCGGTCGAGCCGGCCCATTCGTGCCGAAGCATGGCTCTCCCACGTATACCGCCAATGTACGTTGCACACTCAAAGCCAAAACAGTTCTCTCACGATTGAATCAATAATTAAGGAACAATATCGTGGCATATAAAAGTCACCATACTGTATTGCACCAGTACCAGGTGTGAGCACTCACGAACGAATACTGAATTATATCAACTATTTTGTCGTTTAGTAACACTATTTCATACTCAACAAAATTATAGAAAATGACTTTTACAATTTCTGAATGTTCAAACTAGTCTTAGTCTTCGTAGAATTTCTGAAACTACATACATTTTATTGAAGAAAAAGTTTTATCTATTAAACATTTGTCTACTATAAGTGTGGTAAACTAGTTGATGTCCGCAAATCCTTTGCGTCAAAATTCGATTATTGTGACGGAACCGCACATTTTTCCGAAAAAAACCTATCTTACGTCCTTTCCTAGAACCCAAAATATCTGTTTAATAAATTTCATCAGGTTCGGTTCAGCGTTCAGTGGTTTAAGCGTAAAGAGGTAACAGACAAATATACAGACAAAAACGCTTTCGCATTTATAGTATTAGTATGGATTTCGGTCCAATTTTTATTTTATGTCTGCAATAAAATTTCAAATCGCGTTTAATCTGATTTAAATTCAAGTTCAATGCCAATTGAATGTAGAGTTCAGACACTTGTTTCTTCATTATTAAGAATTTACTGTCGATTGTTTTATCGTTGAAGTAAAAAATTCAAACAAGTAAGGTTGTTGTTTTTTTTTTAATTTAAAACCTCCTTTTTTGAAGTCGGTTAAAAATACCTCATGTCCTTATATTTAACCTACAATTTTATACACACACACACACACACACACACACACACACACACACACACACACACACACACACACACACACACACACACACACACACACACACACACACACACACACACACACACACACACACACACGCACACACGCACACACACAGACACACGCACGCACGCACGCACGCACGCACGCACGCACGCACGCACGCACACACACACACACACACACACACACACACACACACACACACACACTCACACACACACACACACACACACACACACACACACACACACACACACACACACACACGTAGTTAAGTTAAATGTAAGAATAAACTGTTATAGAATATTATATTAGTTGTTACTTTGTTACTCCATTGTTTGTGAGGGGGTACCAATATACAAGCCTTGGCTTAGTTTGGGCTCCATGTGTCCCACAAATTGCAAACTTATTATTATTATTATTAATTTGGACATATAAAAAGTAGCGCGGTGGCCACACATTTTTCTGGGAAAAAGAAACCGCATGAAAAAAAAAAAAAAACTTAAAGTATATATTTTTTCATGCAAATCACTTCAGCGGTTTCAGCATAAATATATCAGACATACTATCGCATAAAGTAAGAATAGTGTTCTCTACTAACCCAGCATAGCTTACCCTACATTTACATAATAGTCATTATAACCCGGTTTCCAGTGTACAAGAGCTATGGTACCGTTCTGTAGACTAGTTACCGCGGGTCTACAGGTACAAGCACTCAGCCAGGTGGACGATTTTTATGTTAGTAGGATTGCTAACTGTAAGGGCTGGTCGGCCAGGTGTATGAGATACAGGGTAGGTTGTTACAGAGGTATTTGCTAGGCTTTTTATGAGGTATAAATATTGTCTGCGACTTTATAATTTGCCTCGATAAAAGTTTTTGTCCAGTTTTGTGGAATACTCTTTTGTGGAATAATAATACTGTGTTTTATGGATAATTTGATTCACGATTTTATTAATGTTATTATTAAAATTGCAATAGTATTTAATGCAAGCAATTAGCAAACGTAATTTTCTTTTCCTTTTAAGTTGTTTTATAAAATAAACTTTAGCAAACTATTTAATCAAAGTGTCCAATAAATAATCATAAATAATATAAAATAATAATAAATTGAAAGCCATAATAATAAAGAATTCTGAATGTATAATTTTATAATTTTGTGAAACAATCAAGCTACAATATTTTAGTTGCCTCTGAAAATTTCTAGTCTATGCTCTGTCTAGGATACCAGACAAGTGGTATGAGAACTCTATTATAACAGAAATAAAGCATATTTCTTGGAACAGCTTTAATTATTGTGATGAGGCTAACAATCACCTACCTGGATTCTTGATCTAAGCTTGATTGAAATGTTTCAAAGTTACTATTTTTTAAATATTTTATTTATTTATTTATTTAAATCAGGCATCTTGAAATCATCATAATATAGTTATAAAAAAATAAAGTTTAATAAAAAGTTTAAAACCACCTTTTACGATATTTCCATTCATTCCTTACTAACTTATTTAGATAATCAAAAGTTTAAATTACTAGGGGAGAACAAAATTGTTATTTTAAAAACATTAAAACTGATATTCAGTAACGACCGGTCAAGAATTGTAATAATGATTTAAACATACAACACTTCTAGAAACCCTACATTATAGGATGTTGATGGTTTATTCGCTCATAAAAACTTTTATAAATTTTTATTAAGTATTAATTAATATTCGTTTTTTTTTAATTTAAGTATTTAATGTATTTTAAATATTTGTATTCCAAACACTTGTAAACTGTTTGTATTTTATTTCACGGATGTCTGAAAAAACTCTGTTGTCCATACTTCAATTAAGTTTTTAATAAAGAGTAACCGCCGTACTCAGAGACATTTAATTATGATTAACCTTCAATTTAATGAAGAGTTTGACAGATAATGTATGGGGCTTATGTCAAAATTTTGCATTAATTACATTTAAGTAATTAATGTTCCACTCTGAGTGCAGCAGTAAGTAACTTAGTTTTTGATATTTTATCTATCTATAAATTAATACGTGAGCCAAAAACTTTGTACTTATCCCTTTTGATGAAAAATGGGTAAACGTAGGTGAATGAAATTTTGCACAGTTATAGTTTATATGGAGTGCATCGAGCTAATATTATTATTTTGAAATTATGCTTTATCACACATTTAAAAGAAAAAAAAAAACATTACACACACTACAACACACACACACTAGGAAAAATGACAGATTTTTGATTAACAATCCTATACATACGACACTTTTATTTATTGTTGAAGTTTGTTGACAACAAGTTGACAAAATGAAAATGGATTATAGTTTTTTTTATCGTATATCTGAGATACTCTCAGAACAGGAAACTTCTAAAATCTGTGGAGATACTATTAGACAGCCAATCTGAGATCAGCTGAGTCCCAGAGACAAAAGTTGAAAAAATGAAAAAAATATGATAAAGTCAATATTTTTTTACAAAATATAGGTAGTAGTCCTAATATCGTTGAAACTAAGGTCGAATTTCAACCATTGGGCGGTCTCTAGTTTTCATAATTTTGTAATTTCAAACTAGATAATTTTATTCAGGATATTCAGAAAAAAGTCAATAATATTTTTATTTAAAGTTGAAATCAAAAATCAGTGATGAAAACATTAATATTGTATCAGCTATCCCTCTTTCCAGAGAGATCTATAAATCTTGCTAATTCAATCTAAACCCTATTATTCCTTGTGTAAGGTTCATTTTTATTCAATGACCTATCTTCATGCTGAAAAGAAGCTCTATGTCTATTACGTAAGGTATATTGTTGTGGGGCAAATTCCATTTTTCTCGCTCACGTTTCCTAGCACGAAATCTGCCGTACTTTCGTAAATGTGCTTATTATACACAAATTAAAATGAAAGTAATATTTATTCTGAATCAATAAATAAATATGAGATACTCCATTATATAACACAAATACGTTCGGTCGTTGTATTTTGAATAGTACTTGTTTTTTTTCCGATTTTTGCCTTTTTTGTCTTGATATGATGACCACAATCTAATAGCTCCTACACAGCAGATGCACGCCATTATCTAACATCACATCGCAATATTGTGTAGAGTTTTTATTTATTTATTTATTTAACAATTTATTGTGCAGAAGAAACAATTACAATAAGACAATATACACAGTAAAACGACACAAAGAATCTGCTTATTTCTAATAGAAATCTCTTCCAGCAGCCCTACGGAGAGAGAAAGGATTAAGACAGCAGATAGAACGTGCACTATTATTATGAATATATTATAATATATATTATATCAACACAATACTCCTACTAGTTAAACAGATAAAAATAGATATTTTGATATTATACTAATTAAACACTAAAATATAACTACATAATATAATTATATACTTACTTAAAATAAATATTACATATTATATCTATATAATAAAATATAATATTGTTGTATGAAGTAAATAAATCTAATAAATTTTTAAATTACGGTATTATATGATATACAAAAAAATATATGCTTAAAATATATATAATACTAGTATTTAAATGGATTGAGATTCGAGGTAATGCTCTTTCAAGCGTCTTTTAAAAACAACGATAGTGGGACTGTCACGAATGGTGTGAGGATAGTAGAGTGTAGACAGTTATAGTGTTATTAAAACCGGGCTGCCAAAAATATCAAATCATGCTAGCCCCGCCTATACACCCCGCTATCCTCCAATCGTAATATAATGAATCCATGAATCGTGCCCGCATGAATTGTACTTTGCGCTGCAGCTAATAGTGAACAATATCGCGTAACAACGGTTTCCGCATTAAAGCACGAAAGTAAAAGTCGTTAGTCCCAAAAATGTTTATGATGATTACTTAAAAAATAAATAAAATACTAATATTTCCTTTAGCTATTATTTTATAAAGTGTGTGATTGTGGTAGTGCAAGTTATTTAATGATAGTAACTCAATAAGTGTAACAGATATTTGTTGAAAAGCCCAGAAAGATTCATAATTTCGTAAAATATAACTATCGAGTCAAAATAAGTGAATCGTGATTTCGTGAAATCGTGTGTTGTGTGATCAAATAAATCTCAATTTCATTTAAGTCAATCGTCTTCCGGGAGCGTAATACTTATTAGAAAACACAGCAAAATTTGGCAGCCCGCTCTTAAGCGTAAATAGGTAACAGATAGACAGACAGATATACTTTCGCATTTATTATATTAGTAGGATAATAGATATACATTTGACGTGGGAGAGCCATGCTTCGGCACGAATGGGCCGGCTCGACCGGAGAAATACCACGTCCTCACAGAAAACCAGCGTGAAACAGCGCTTGCGCTGTGTTTCGCCGAGTGAGTGAGTTTACCGGAGGCCCAATCCCCTACCCTTTTCTCTTCCCTACCCTCCCCTATTTCCTTCCTCACCCTCCCCTGTAATTCCCTTCCCTACCCTCCCCTGTTACCCCTTAAAAGGCCGGCAACGCACCTGCAGCTCTTCTGATGCTGCGAGTGTCCATGGGCGACGGAAGTTGCTTTCCATCAGGTGACCCGTTTGCTCGTTTGCCTCCTTATTTCATAAAAAAAAAAAAAAAAACAAGAATATAATACGTGGAGTATTGAATAATTCACCTTGTTAACACTGGCCTGTGTAACGGCGTTGTTAGTACTAACGGGAATAGTTACGGTTCTGGTAAGCCACTATTCAGTAGTGTAAGGGATACATTGTTTTATTAACAATAAGAATATATCTGTATAACAGTGGCGAAGGCTGGTATTTCTTTAAACGTGAGTCTAGTGGCTGTATTATATGATAAAATTAATATATGAAGATATAAGATAAAGTGATTTGGTTGAAGATCTAAAAATGTGAGCCCTATACCGATTTGGGCTGTTATTACGCTTACCTGACCGAACTTGTGTACACGGGTATGTAGAACTCCGAACGGAAAGATTGTCCTCCTCGTACGAAGCCTTAAAACTCCTATCGATGGGGACAATTGAATTTTTATAACTTCTATCTAGGAGGACAACTGAATGTTTATAACTCCTATCGAGGAGGACAATAATTGAATGTTATAACTTCTATCTAGGAGGAAAAGTGAATGTTTAAAACTCCTATCGAGGAGGACAATAATTGAATGTTATAACTTGTATCTAGGAGGACAATTGAATGTTTATAACTCCTATCGAGGAGGACAATAATTGAATGTTATAACTTGTATCTAGGAGGACAATTTAATGTTTATAACTCCTATCGAGGAGGACAATAATTGAATGTTATAACTTGTATCTAGGAGGACAATTGAATGTTTATAACTCCTATCGAGGAGGACAATAAAATAAAAGTAAAATCATTTATTTCAGGCTTCTGCGACCCATAACACTACATTTTTTTTTTAATTTCGTTGCATTATCATCATAGTCAATAATTAAAATTACTATACATTTAAAATATATGATTTAGAAATAAAAATTTAATTAAAATTTTAAAGTTAAAATTATGTATAAGTGCTTAAATAAAATAATATACTTACTAAAAATTTGTCTAAGAAATACAATTTAAAATAAAAATAAATCAAGATCACAATTAATAACCATATCTTTGTAAGTTTGTATAAATAAATTTAAAATCATTGTATGCAATAAATTACTATTAAAAGTTAAATTAAAAATTTAATTAAATTAAATATAACAATGAATAAACTTTGTAATATGCGCTAAAACTGTTTTTATAAAAGCATAGATTACAGGCGAAACACAATCTTTGGACCAGCAACATAACCTTTATGTTGCTAGTCCAAAGATTGTGTTTGGTCTGTAACAAAATAAAGGGATAATATTTTAGGACTGTGTGTGTCCCTTTTACAGAGTTCACTGTGAAAGTAGCAGCGCTGAAAAGGTTTTTTAATTATCATATAGACAAATTCACGACGTTCAGGCATTTCTCATAGAGTCACAATTTAAGACGTGAGTGGAAGAACACAATAAGTAACAGTAAAACATTGCCATTTTTTGCATAAATCGAGGCTTTAAGGCTAGAAAAATGATTTGAAATAAAAAACTGAGCATTTTCAGTGTAGCCAAAATATATTAGGCAGGTGATAAAGTAGATAAGTTACAAGGTTTGTTCAAATTATAAGGGTAAAAATGAGTAAATGTCCGTATGTTATAAAATGTTATGCAACGTGTTCTCCAACTTACGTCTTCAATTATTATCGTAACACTTTAAGCTTTGTCCACACTGTGCCTTTTTTTTGTTCATCAAGGGTATGCGTTATAGCGCAGTCAACATCGCACGTGAGGCATGCCCGCGACGCTATGACACTTTTATTTCCAACGCGGGTGGATTTTGACGCATTCAATTATTGAATATACCAAACGAAAGTTGAATAAAAAGATCATGACGAATGAAGAAATTGAAGATGAAATTGTATAATGTGGACATAGCTTTTCAGCGCTGCTATTTTTACAGTAAAACTAGACAAGGCGGACTCCTATCCTAAAGTATAATCACTTTGTTTTGTGACATCCTGTACAGACGTCCCAGACATAGTATGACAAAGTTAATGAATAAGTTTAGTATATGCAGATGCAGATGTGGAGCAGACAACAAAGACGGCTAAATCACCCGGCGAGACGGTTACCGAATATAACACACACACAGACACACACAGATACACACACACACACACAGACAGACACCTTAGTTTTGTTATTATTTCCATTGGGGTTTTCGTTTATCAAGCGTATTTATTTATTTATTTTACAATTAATTATTGTACATGAGACACATTTATAACAATACTAGATGACGCCCGCATCTTCGTTGCGCCAAAACTCGATTATCGCGCGGGAACCGTACATTTTTCCGGGACAAAAAGTATCCTATTTCCTTTCCCGGAACTCAAAGTAGCTTCATGCCAAATTTCAGCAAAATCGGTTCAGCGGCAAAACGACACAAAGAATGTATGAATGAAAAGAATGTTTGTTGATTCTGTATTTTATTATGAAGACCATCTAACTGTACATTTCACTCTGGCAAATAAATGATTATTATTATTATTCCTAAATAAATTTCTTACAACAGCCCTACGATTATGTTTGTTTTAAAGAAAATTCTTAAAGTTGCGTGAATCTCTAAAATATGAACATCAATATTTAAGTTTGAAACGAAACGTTTTAACCTATTTTAAATGAAGAATGATCACATTTCTTGTTAAGATAATGAAAGAAAATACATCTAGCATCAAAAAGGAATAAAGTTTTCATGCAATATGGTGATTTTATTTAAAAAAGGCTATTCTAACAAAAATGGCCAACACTATACTCATAAGACTATATAATAAATTCATAATATTGCTTGTTGTTTTAACTTGTTCTTACAATTGTAATAAATACCTCAAAAAATAGGTTCTTTACAAAAGTTTAAAGATAAACTAAATAAAAAGTGTGATATGGAAATATCGCAATGTTACGTCAAGTCGCCGAAACTAGGCTATCTGGGGTCAATGACCGATAGCCGATACCTTATCAACGGCACCGTTTGACATTACGTAAAATACTTTTACAACATAACACTTGCAAGTA
Source organism: Aricia agestis (assembly GCF_905147365.1). Lineage (NCBI taxonomy): Eukaryota > Metazoa > Arthropoda > Insecta > Lepidoptera > Lycaenidae > Aricia > Aricia agestis. The sequence goes on from NC_056424.1 coordinate 11,646,108, forward strand.
TGTAATCTGTGCTCGTTGTTTTCAAAGTTATGACACATTTTTCGTATATTTTTACCCAACTGTGATAGGAGGGGCGGTTCAAGTGTATGTTAGTAGTTAGTTCACACATCTAGACATACAGCAGGAAGCTTACTGCAATTTTGCACAATAAAAACTAACAGCTATGTCCTTTCTTAAGTTTCTTCATAACATCTAAATTGGTTTAGCAATTAACGTAGTAAGTAACGATAGCAGTACTGGTGCCGGTGGTAGGCATCATGTACGACATTCTGAAAATATTTATTTTAAATTTATTCAGAAATAAAACAATTTTGATTTTGATTTTTGACTATACGGTACCGTAGGTTACAAATAGACGGACACATTTTTGCATTTATATAACTACGGGCTGCATTATATTCATCTGCGTTTTACAAGTCAATAAATAATAATAAACACATCTATAAATTAAAACGTAAAATTATAAATTTATACGTGGGAGAGCCATGCTTCGGCACGAATGGACCGGCTCGACCGGAGAAATTCACCTACCCTATTCCCTTCCCTACCATCCCCTATTCCATTCCCTTCCCTTACCATCCCTACCCTCCCCTATTACCCTATACCCTCTTAAAATGCCGGCAACGCACCTGCAGCTCTTCTGATGCTGCGAGTGCACGACGAGAGAGAGTGGGCGACGGAAGTTGCTTTCCATCAGGTGACCCGTTTGCTCGTTTGCCGCCCTATTTCATAAAAAAAAATCTTAAATCAAAAAAACAAAGACTAAATATTATATTAAAGTTTTCTTCGTGGCTGGCATATTTTATTTTCGTAGAACCACGTAGAAAAGTTCGTAGCAATAGATTATAGATTTCGTAGACCTTCTACGCGGTCGTTCAACCGGCGTAGCGCTTTTTGGTACCTCGTAGAGGCTGTTGACCTTGCGTAGACTGAACTTGTAAAATTACATTGTTATTTCTGAATAGTGTTGCACTTATAAAAATTCAATGATTTTATTTACATAGAATTTTTCGGAATAATGTTTATAAATGTTTTGAAACATTTGAAAATAGTTAAATGTTTATTTTTTCTTATTGGGAATTACTTTTCTGAGTTTTTCTCATATTGATAGTATATTTATTTATGAGTATTGTTGCCCAATATTGTCTAATATTAAACAAATGTTGGTATAGCCATATAATAATAATAATAGAGATTTATTTGGGACAGTGTACAAAAAATGGCAGAATAATTATTGGTTTGGTCTCAGCATTAGACATTGAACTTGATATGGCCCAACAGAAGGCCTGGCCCTAGCATAAGGGATTTGGCCTTGAAAATGTGGCCTAGCGTAAGGGATTTGGCCTTGAAAATGTGGCCTAGCATTAATGGCCTCTCTCCACAATATGGCCCCAGCGCGGCCTTACTCCACAATGCGGCCCCAGCACGGCCTAACTCAACAATATGGCCCCAGTGTCATGAGGCCCGGGTGCAGACGTTCACCCAAGTGACAGAACCTACGCAGGTGAATGCACCCAGTTCGTCCAACTTATTTCAGGGCCTGTCTGAAGTAAGCGATCCCTACGTCCAGGGCCGGATTGAGAACGCACAGACGCGTTTAAAAAAAATAATTATTACTATATATTTCTCGAAATTATTATAATATTGAAATGAAATAATGATATTGGATTCAAATTTTCTCGATAAAATATGTATGCTTCTTAAGCTGTAAAATTATGGAAAGAAAATAAAAATTGTTAGCTCTGTCTTGATTCAGTTAGGAATCTAATGATAATATTATTGTGATTAGCATGGGAACATGAGTAGGCCTTATAGGAGTACCTTCTATAAGGAACCTATAGACTACTAGAGAATTTAATAGATCTTTTAGAAGGTAAGGTAGTATACTACCCAAGGTATTAGGCCAAGACCCCCCCCTTATATTGGTACTCGTAAGTTGAAATGTAACTGTTAGTAGTTAAGTCTATAAATTATAGGTTTAAAGCAATTTCAGTCGTTATTTTTGAGAAGACATTTCAGAAGCACAATAGCCTCAATTGTAATATTATTTCTGACCTCTTTAATTCTAAATATTATCCATGTTTGTTTTTATTTACCTGTCCAAATCCGTGCCTGGTGTCGTTTCAAGGCCCAAACAGCATCCCAATCGATGGTGCGTCGACCTCGCGCCCGCACCGCGCCGTACCGCGCCGCCGAGGACTTTGAACCGCGTTTGGTTATATAACGGTACGGTGTGCAGATGTCTAAAAGAGTGAAAATATGCTTAGGGTAGGTAACTAGGTACGTACTAACAGATAAGTTTCACAGGCAGATGGTGGACCAACGTAAATTTGTCGCGTTTTATCAAACCCATCCAACAGATCACATTTATGATTGAATTGACATAATCCGACCAAACGTCGTAGGCGTCAATTGCCTATGAATTAATTGTTTCGATGGTACAAATAAGAGAGTAAAACCGTAACGTAACGTAAGGGCACCTGCCGAGCCACTCTATAGAGCGAGACAGTGTACTCGGCCAATTTCCTTTCGATCGAGAGCTGTCCCGCCACTTTACTCGGTCGAAAATTGGCCGAGAGCACTGTCTCACCCCTATTTCGCTAATCTACTCGGAAGGTGTAATAAGACCCTAAAGACTAATGGTGAGACTACTCTAAGCGAAACTACGCTGCAGTTAACTGTAGTTTTTTGTCGTTAAGCGTCTTTTTTTTATTACATTGCTCTTGTCCCTGATTTTTATTCGAGGGATTTATATTCTGAATACAATTTATACTGTCCTGTGTCTACACGCTTATCTTCTATTTCTTTTTTCTGTTCTGTTAATACTATTCACTCCTTTTATTATTTTAACACAATATTGCAGAAATTCTTCCCTATTTTTCTTATCTTTTACATCGTTAAGCGTCGCTGCTGCGTAGTGCGGCTACGATTTCATATAAAGAATTCTTTGCCGTCGCGTGGTACGTGTCGCGTGACGCGTCGTCCCGCTGCATCGCATGTTCGCTTAGTGCGGTCTTACCTTTAGAACTACACAAATATGACAATACAAAAGTATGAAATTCTGCCTATGATGTGCCAACGAACACCCTAAGCTCGTCAATATGTCCATTCAACCAAATGGCCGGTCAGTAAGTACTTTAAGAAACGTAAAAATGTACGTGAGGGTTTTCCTTTAACTATTTACTTAATATTGGCAGTCATTATTTGCACCATGGCTTTTAATAGCAGACCTTGATAATAATATTTTGGCCCGATTGTCTCAAACTTAATTCGATCCACATAAATTTTACTGACAGTACCTACATAATATAGTTATAGCAACAGCTATCATACGAATAAAATGTCCACCTATATTCCTAGTACTGTTTCAACTCAAACAACAAATTGACAATGCGACCAAACGTAGATCCGCCATCTGAATCAACTTCCCTGATGGAAAATACAAATTTGACAACTATCATTTTACCCATTGTCATACATTTCCAATCCAACAAACACATTAACGGGACCACACATGGTGGTGTCAATGACCCTCCAAGGTTTCAGCCCATTATATGCAAACTGAAATCAATTTGAGGTGCGCCTAATATGGCTGCAGAGTTTGAAAGAGTTTAGATAGGTGTGCGATAATGATTCTTGACTATAGAGAAGCCAAAAGAAAGGCAGTCACATAGACGCAATATAAAATTTCGATTTGACTGTAGCGCCTAAACTAGTGATTTGACTTTAATAACGGAATTTCTTAAAAATGGTACTAGATAAGACAGGCTTATATAATTTGGGTAGTCAGGCCAAAGTTTTTCGGTCTCTGATTTAGTTAGCATTGTTAATAAGTAATAATTTTAAATAATGGCGTTTCTAGGTACATGTTTTATACGACGTGGTATTTAAATAAAATCAATGTACAAAGACCAAAGTATAATTGTAAAATAATCACTGGAATTTTTACAAGAAACCCCAAAATAAAAATAAAATGCGCTTTAAAAATCTTCACCAGTTGCAGACTAGGTGCGAAAAGTACAATGTTCGCATAGAGCTACAAATACTAGACATGGCGTCCCTTTATAACAAACATAATATTTAGCCTTAAAATATTATGTTTGTTAAAAATGTCAATATTATGTGTTTATCTGTTTTTCAGTCTGTCTGCCTCTTTTCCAGACTAAAACTACTGTCGAGCTCATTATGATGAGAGAAATAGGTAGTTTGATTCCCAGAAAAGGATATAGGATAGTTTTCGTCCCGTAAAATGTACGGTTTCCACATTATTACAAATTGTAGTCCAATAAAGTCACGAGAACCATCTTTAATAAAGTTACTTTAAACAACAATTCTGTAATGAAAATTCACATGCATTTACGTCAACTTTTGTTCGGTTAGTTATGAGAATTCCTTTCTGATTGCCGCATGATATCATGTGTGGTTATTGGTGATGTCATGACAGAAATAAACTGTAGAATTAAAAAAAGAAAACCTTACATTTGAACCCGAAACGAGGCCTTGAGTTTCAAGTTTAAATTATTATATTTTAATAAGTATAATTAGGAAATTTCAGGTAACAGGGAGGCCAAGGTGGCCAAGGTAAAACTAGTTAAGTTCACTTTCGGGTTTATGTCAATGTTAGGTCCTATAGAAAATATTTTGTCGGTGATTCTAAGTGACCCACAGGAGCCTTTCCATCAAAGCAAATAAATAAATGAATGAATGAAAAAAAGAAGAGGTGAAGTGTTTAAAATAAACTCACTTTAGAATTTTCAATCACATGTCTAGATAATCCAAACGGCGCGGCGTGTCGAGGCGTAAAACTTCACATAAAATTTCAAAATTTAAATATAATCCTGCGCCCCTTCTCGCCAATTTTATTGCCATGTCTATCGCACACGTCATGTCTACGCATCATAGCTCTTCAGCGAGTAAATCAATGGCCCGTCGCCCTTGCACCGACCGTACGCGCCGCTTGAAAAGCCATTGAACTATTCGCGCGTTTCCATTGTCACACGTCATCACACCCACGGCGGTCATCGAGTTGCCAGCAATTTGGGGCCCGATTCTAATACTTCGAATGTCAAAAGGTCTCTGATGAGCATGTATGTGTAGGCAGCCTGTGCTCGATACGACATGCTAGTCACGAGAATTGACTCGCAGATCTAACCGAATGCTAGATTCATCATGCGCGAACTGCATATTTTTATGCATTAACTACTATTTATTACATTATGTTCAATTATGAAATACTCAAAGCAGATATGTTACTACCGCGCGCGTTGTGAAGATTTAAATACGGCCCAATTGGGCCGTCTGTTGTTTAGTCTGCATCGAGCACAGTCACGAACGTGCCGCGTCTTGTCTTACCTAAATAAATTGAAAATGACGTCGTGCGTGTTTCGAATGTACCAATTATGACTCAAAAAAAAAAACACATTGAATCTCTTACCACATGTCTTGATTGCAATAAATACCTCGATACATTTTCAATAATTTTTTCGAACAATCTGGAAAAAATCGCATTTTCGTCATAGCTCAGGCGAAGAAAGAGACAGCGATACGATTCGACGTTTAAAAATAGAACTGTCTTTTTTATGTAAATGGTTTTTCGTATCTTTTGTTTCACTTATCTGTGAAATTTGTCAATGTTTGCAATTTTGAATTTGAAAATTGTTCGGAAGAGATTTAAGCTGGAAAATAGTATGGACGTAACAGATCTGTATAAGTAGAATATCATTGCATTATGTTATAAATAGTAAATAGTAAGAATTATATAGTTATGTCCAGAGCACTCAAAGCTTTTTTTATTTTTTTCGGAGTGAAAGGGTATAAAACAAACTTACTTTTTTTGAATATTGCTAATAATATTTAAAACCTTCTTGTTTTAACGTGGTTCAATCTCCCTACATTTGAATCACGTTGAAAAGTAAGTTCAATACTTTTATTAGGTAATTTTCCAACGAGGGATCTTGATTATTATATTTAGTATAATTTTAGTATCTTAGATTGTTCATTATAAGATTTAATGCATTTTATTTTAATACAAGGAAAATGTGTGACGAAAACTAAATACTTAATATGCAACCTCGGTGCAAATTAGGCTATATTTTCTTAATGCTGTGTTGCATAACAATAACAATATTATAATGATGTTCTATATTTCTACAATGTTTTATTGGGATTTTTATGATGCAAATATAGTAATAAATTATTGTTTTTGAAATCACACTGTTTTCTGCAATTCCGTTAAAACTAAAAGCCTTCACTGAACCGGCACAATTTACTATCAAAATTAGCCATATTATAGTCAAACGAAAAAACAGTTTGACGACCTCTGTGGCTCAGTTGGTGGGCTGTTGGTAGTTCAAGCCGGGGGTCGCGAATTCGGATCCCGCCGACGGAACAAAAAGTTTTCAAAGTTCCTGGGTCATGGATAATATGTATTAAATATGTGTATCATATTATAATAAAAATCTTAAATATATGTATAAATTATAATATAAAAGTATTAAATATATTTCCGTTGTCTGGTACCCGTAACCCAAGTCCTTCAGGTACTTACCACGGGGCCAGACTGACGTGGTATGAAGCGTTCTTTAAAAAAAAACTGCTCCCGGATTTTAGGCAGACATTCAATGAAAATTAATTTGTGTCTGTCTAAATATTACGAAATACCATTGACAAAGCCAGATTATGTAAATTAAATTAAATAAAGCCGACGACAATGGAAACATGCCATAATCCGCCTGCGCCTGTTCATCAGATCATCGCTGATTTCATCTCCGAAAAAAAAGAAAAAACAACGCCATATTGTTTGCAAAACATAATTATGGTTGTTTTTGGTGTTGTGTTTTGTTTACGAATTTACATTATGATGCGTAAATTGCTAAGAAACTAACACTCCCTTACAATGTTTGCTTGTTTTTGTCCAATGTGCCAAATTGGAAGTCACACGACAGACAAAGGCACCGGACCTTGAAATACGTACTACTCGACCAAGCCAACTAGACGACTGTCAAATCATGCTCTCTCGCACTTATGCATTGCTAGCGACGTGCATAAGTGCTAGAGAGCAAGCTTTGACATTCGTCTAGTTGGCTTGGCCGAGTAGTAGCGCATAATATATCTTTATTAATTTCATAATAGCAAGCATATTAATATTATTTAACACTAAAATATTATATTTTTAACCCCCAACAAAAAAGAGGGGTGTGATAACTTTGACGTTTTTGTCTATATGTCTGTCTGGCTGTGTGTGTATCTGTCCGTGGCATCGTAGCATCCAAACGGGTGAACCGATTTTTATCTAGCTTTTTTTTTGTTGGAACGCTGACATTATCGAACATGTTCTGTTGTTCTGTACGAACATGTCATGATGAACTATAACTACAATTCGTCATCATCAGCCCGCTCAGTGCTGAAAAATTTGAGTAAGGTCCGCTTAAATTTTTTTGAATCGGTGGTTATTTTTAAATTTCTTGAATTAACGTTTTTAATATTTTAGTATTTTAAAGATTAGATCAATAACCAATTTCTAATATTGCCGGTTATGCAAATGGTCGATACTGAATTCATTTACTTTATAACAATAACTAGCTGACCCGGCAAACGTTGTATTGCCATATAAATTATTTCTAGTATCAATATAAAAAGTAGATAAAACCTATTCTCTGGCCTAGCGGATGCATATACAAAATTTCATTAAAATCGGTTGAGCCGTTTTGGAGGAGTTCGCGCACAAATACTGTGACACGAGAATTTTATATACTTATTAGAAAAGATAGTAATAGTTAATAGTAACATGCAGCATAGTGCTAAATTAACAATATTAAAATTTTATCAACGCATTTCAAAATACAATTACACGAAAATTAAACTCTAATTCAGATTCAAATCTAAACTAAACTGATTATCTTTTATTTATTTACTTCGTCCTCGACAGAGTAATGGTCCCGAAGGTTATAACCTAGGGGCGTGTACCTTGAGCCCCCAACACAGGGCACAGGGCAAGAGTCACTGACATAAGGGTTGGATGAATATTATAGATGTTAATAAACGCATTTCTTTCGTTTAAGAGGGCGACTAACACAAAAAAGCAAACATCGTCCTTCTGTCTTCACACTCACGCCCGTCTTTCATATGCCAAGTGAAAAAGGTCGACGCGGAATCATCGCTAAGTTAGTTTTTTCTTAACTCGATAAATATACAACATTTTAAAAATCCGCCAGGTCAGTGTCTCAATGATATAATTTTATACAATGTGTTAAAATATTAACTTAGTTTAATGCACGGTTATGGCAATATATAAAAAATTCGTGAAAAGTAGATGCATCTTTGTGATTTTTTTTCTATAGAGAAAATTTTAAGGTATCGGGTTTTCGCTCAGATCAAATTCTTAGAAATATAATGTAGTATCTATGTTTAGAAAATGAAACAATTCGGGGCTTATTTTCAAGTATAAAAATGAATTATAAAATCGACAATTTTGGGTTAGTCGCCCTCTTAACGTAAATTTTATTTCGTTTATGACAAGGTAAAGCTGTATAACGGATCTGGTAATCTTCTGTTGACTGATTCTTCTATTTCTAAAGCTACACGAAAGGACCAAAGGTTTGTTTAGTTGTTGGTTTCTTTGCATCGTTTAGTCTCTGAAACCGCTGGATAAATTGTATCGATACTAAAACAGAGTCGACGTGCGTGGAAGGACTCTTTTCGCTACAGGGTTTTCTTTTAGGCGCACATACATAATATCTATATATCTATAAATATAAAACTCAAAGGTGACTGACTGATTGACATAGTGATCTATCAACGCACAGCCCAAACCACTGGACGGATCGGGCTGAAATTTGGCATGCAGGTAGATGTTATGACGTAGGCATCCGCTAAGAAAGGATTTTGATAAATTCCAACCCCAAGGGGTTCAAATAGGTAAAAGTTTGTATATATACTTCTTAACGCGAGCGAAGCCGCGGGCAACAGCTAGTTACATAATAAAAATAGTGATAATCATATAAAACACCATTGTGATTTTAAAATCCAGACATAACTTTATCTATTTATTAACTTTACCTTCAGTAAAATTTGATTTTTTCGTATATTTTTTTTACTACGCCATCATAATCACATGCCTGCATGGGCACCCGGATCCGTCCTAATTTCGAAAATTATTCTACTGTTTTATAACAATTATTATGCTTTCTTTTCTTTATCATGAACTTGAATAAAAAGTAACTATTACAATAAATTGATCAGATCAATAAAAATATCCATAAAATATTATTGCGGACAATAAATAAGGAATAAGTGGGAAATTATCTAATAATTGGAATAATGAACTAGAAACAATTCTAGCAATAATGTTAGCAATAAAAATAGTGCAATTACTGATTGCATATCCTTTGTTACAATGCCAATGTTAAGATAAAATCATAATTTTATATTTTTAAATAAACTAATAATATAGTTTATTAGCTTCATAATATACATAAGGTATTTCCATAGAATTTTTTTTTAATCAATCGACGTTTCACTTTATCAAACTACATTGGACCGTGATCAAATAGTTTTTTTTTATTTCATAAATACTTTTTACAAAACTCTGTAAGTATTTTTTATTATTGTATTATTTCGCTTTATGTACGTAACCATTTGTTTTATAGTCATTATTGTATTACTTTAATTACACAAATAAAATTACATCACATTTTTAAGCCAGTTAATAAATAAATGCATGTAATAAAGGACCACGAGTGTGCGCAGACTGCACAGTGTATGCACGCGTCTGGCTCTTGCATGTGTGCGTGCACCCTTCCTGTCGCGCAATTTTTACGTTGCCACTAAAAAATACAGTTTAACCCCTAACTCGTATCAGTAGCGTTGATTTTTGCATGTTTTTTTGTTGTTGCATCGCAAGGATCGTCGTGTCGGCTGCTATTTTGAATCACATGCCCGAAGAGAGGCGTGTATGCACGCTGTACGGACGTGTGGGTGTGTGCATGTGTGCGTTCACCTTGAAAAGCGCCAGTTCTTTGTGCAATGGGTTATTCGGTTAATGGCATCAAGAAAGTCAATGGCGCGGGATGTACCGTCAACAAATTACCTTTCGTTTATTTTATCAATTTCCACGTAGGTCCTAAGTGGAGTTGTCAAATGTGACGTCAGACTTCGTGGAAATGGAATTCGTGGTCGTAGTTCACTGACACGTCCTCAAAAACCGGCTTTAGTAATTTGTGGTTACCACTTGTTATGTTTGTAATTTGTATAGTGAACTTACGAATTATGACCTAAAAAGTAAGTAAAGTCACTTTCTAGAAAGATTACGATCCAAGGGTATAGTTTTACCTTACTTGTAATTTGAAAACTGTAATTAAAATAACGAGGCACAGTAATAACTTTTGTTACTTTTATAGTGAGGTTTTGTTCGATTCGCCGTTTCGACTTTAGCTTAGTGTAAACAAGAATAGTAATTCTTGTTGACATTTATAGTGATATGGGTCATTATTGACTCGAAGTCTGAAGAACCGAAACGTCAGAAATTTGGCGACCATATGAAGAAAATATTACTTCAAAATTATCTGAAAAATACGTCCTAATAATAATAATTACTAAAGTTACTTGTTCGGGGTCACTTCCTCAGGCCTCAACACTCCTTAGCTCCTGATCGCCAAGTTTTACTTAGCATGGGATAAGACGATCAAGATGTGATGTAGGTAATATTGCTTGCTTTGTACCTACTATAATATTATACTTCTAGCTAAAAGCCGAGTTTTGTGAGGGTTCGCGTCGTTTTTCTGCGTGGTACCGTTCTTTTTATATTTTAATAGTAACCAAACCATGACTGACCGATGATAACACATCTACTTACATATAAATAAAAATCACTATGTTAAAGCACAAATCAATAGGCGTGATAGTTTTTCCGTAAAGTATACCAGAGAAGTGCTCAGGTTGTGATAATTATACTAGGGCTCGCTTCGCTCGTCCTGATTACGTGTGTATAAATTACATAATTATTTATTGTGTTTTTTAATATCTTGAATGTAAAAAGTACTCTTATCTCGGAATCGGCTCCAACGATTTTCATGAAATAAAAATTTTTTCACTTTTGTATGGGGAAACTCGTGACGCTCGGACCCTTGCCCATACAAAAGTGAAAAATTTTTTTGGTCTTTCAGCGCTGCTACTTTCACAGTGAACTCTCTACAAGGAACACGTACACACCCTAAAGTATTATCACTTATTTTTGTTACACCCTGTATAGGGGGTTTCGGAGGCGACAAATCGATCTAGCTAGGAATCATTTTTAGAAAATGTCATTTTATTCGTGTTTTATCGAATACCGAGCAAAGCTCGGTCAAATAGCTAGTATATCTTTAAACGAGCAATTCTTGTATATACATATAATTGGAATCTCGGAATCGGCTCCAACGATTTTCATGAAATTTAGTATATAGGGGTTTTCGGGGGCGATAAATCGATCTAGCTAGGAATCATTTTTAGAAAATGTCATTTTCATCGAATACCGAGCAAAGCTCGGTCAAATAGCTAGTGAGTATTTAAACGCAATAATTATGTTTACATTAATTCTTCCTTCCTGCGCCACGGCACGTAGACAGTACTTAATAAAAAATAATTATCCTATTGTAGAAAATACAGTTTGTAGGACATTTACACACATATCGCTATTCCAGGCTGGCCTTGTGGCCTCGATATGTACACTTGGCCTCATTTTGATTACACATTGCGATTACATTATAAATATTATTGTACATTATCGAACGAATGTCATTATTAATTTTAATTGTACAATTCAATATTAATTTATTGTAACACCGAGTCGGTGGCTTTTTTATCGTATTTTCCTGTTACTTTGTATTTAATGTATTTTTATTGTACGAACTGATTGGGGAAAAATATACGTTATTTTGCGATTTTAGCGTGATAAGAAGTGACATACGAGTATAATTATTATGGTTCCTTTAAATATATACAACAAACAAACATTATAAAAAGTTTTATGATAGTTGGTCAAGCGGGTTTTAAAGTCCATTTTTTAATTTCAAAATCCTAATAAATTTTCTCAAACGTTTATGCCATTTATAAAGTGACATTACAGTCTTTTTTATTTCATTTTCAATCTGTGACTCTTGCGAAAAACAAACACAAAACCAGTCTGGTGCGGACGGCCTGCGATCAGTCCAATCGGATTCAATCGGACTCCCCCCCCATATTATTATATGTATATGTCGCAGTAGACTGGTTAAAAAAGCCATTCAATTAAACAGCTAGCCCTTTGACTGAACAACGCCATTCAATCACACGGCTATACGTCGTTTAGCCGACTTGTTGACAGCAACGTTCAACACTACAGCTAGATGACGCTTAGCCAACTGGTTAAATGGTAAATTAACTAAGGTGACCATTAGTTTAGTGCTATTATTACACAAGCGTAATGATAAAAAGCAGATTAATTATAAATTGTATTGTAAATAATTTTTAACTTAAATCCATAAATACCTTGGTATAAATACATTTCATAATCCCGTAATTTTTTCCCGTAATATTTGTTTCAGTTTTGATTCACTCGTATGTGCCCCCATAATTTCTGCCTCTTTAATAATACTTGTAACGTATACTTACGAAAAATATCTTATTACAACCACAAAACACCGGTTAAAATATATTCAAATAAAAAGCTAGAATGGTGTTGTGTAGTCAAAGGGCTAGGCTGTTTGATGAAACGGCTATTTAAACCAGTTGCCTGCGACATATATATAGGGGCCTTATTGAATTAACCTCCATGACCTTAAAATTAATTCGTTATTAGATGATGCCCGTAACTCCGTTACCCCAATTTAGTTTATCGCGTGGGAACCGTACATTTTCCGGGATAAAAAGTATCCGATGTCCTCTCTCGGGACTCAAATCAGCAATATTGGTTCATCGGTTCGGGCGTGGAGTAACATACACACAGACAGATGGAATGATAGACAGACACATTTTTGTGTGATGAATCTCAAAATCCCATAATAATCTGCTGTCGGTACACGTCTCGATATAGCCGGTCGGCGCACACGCATAGGCCGTGGTGCGGTAGGTCAGTACCGTTCTAGCTCAAACGGGACTGACAGATGGCAGGCCACAGTGACGATTTCACACCAATACCCAGGCCAAAGATTTGGCCTTGGAAATGAGAAAGTACTGAAGCGGTCCGACGTTTTTCGAAAAATTTACACTTTAGTTGCTAGCCAAAAGCATGCATAACATTGGCCTTAAATATAAGAAAGAGCTGAAGTAGGAGATTTTTCAAAAGGCACTTAAGTCAGGTCGTGATGGATAGATAATAATAATATTATGATTGTCCCCATGGTTTCAAAGGTACCTAATATAGCAAGATGGCTCTAGGTTGGGCCACCTTGATTGCGAAGCTAGGTACATAAAACATGCGCAATCAACGTTCGTCACGGGCAATTATGGTCGAATATATCCTCTATATAATATTATTATAAATGCGAAAGTGTGTCTGTCTGTCTGTTACCTTTTCACTGCTGTCTATCTGTTTGTCTGTACATTCACGCCTAAACCCTTAAACTGATTTTGCTAAAATTTGGTATGGAGATACTTTGTTTCCCGAGAAAGGACAGTATCCATTAGATACTGTTTATCCCAGAAAATGTACGGTTCTCGCGCGACAAACGAATTTTGGCGCAACGGGGTTGCGGGGTCATCTAGTTTCAAATATGTTTTATAATATTTGGCATCGCAAAGGCCATGTTACTTAGCTTAAATAACACAAATAAATCCAATATAAATGTATTTTTAATTAGGACTTTGCCATCATAACTAAATCTCAAAACAAAGAAAACTGTAATGACTTTACGGAACCTTAAAACACAATAAAAACTCTTTGTCTCCTTGTTCCACTTGTTACTTTCGTAATGTATATGGATCAACAGTCAAACAGTATTATCATGAGGAAGATAAACTTTTCTTTCTTCTGGCCTCCATATATTTACTCTGCCAAGGATCTGTGAGGCAATGTTGGCTTTTATAATTACTTCTGTATAACAAGACGTTGTCACTTGTTACTTTTGCAAGCGTTTGTACACTTTAAAAATATATTTTCAAATAAAGAGTATTGAGTGTAACGTTTTTTATTTTAAAATATATACAGGGTAAGAGTAAGTAAGAGCGTCCGTGGCCTAATGGGTAGACCTTCGGTTCGCACTCCTAGAACTTGCACCCAAGTTCGAACCCGGGTGGAGGCGTGTACCTATGAGACATTTTCTGATCTCAAGTACATAATACGGACGCTCGTACGGTGAAGGAAAAACATCGTGAGGAAACCCGCACATAGTCGGTCTCAGACGTATTGACTAGTTCTTTCCTCTGGACTAGGCCGACTATGATGCGAGAATGCCGTATGCGCTTGGGCAACCATACGGACATTTAAATCTTGTCCCAGGCACTACAGTAATTGAGGAGTGGTTACTTCGCTCTGAAAAATACTGTATAAATCATCCACAACGGATGTAAAGGCCTAGTTTATACTTTTAAGTTTTACATTTAGTGATTTGGCAAAGGTTTTTATTAACTGCCTTATAAACTTTTAAATTTTAATTGTTATCTTGTATATAAAATTCTCGTCACAATGTTAGTTACCGTACTCCTCCGAAACGGCCTTACTGATTTTTACCAAATTTTATATGCATACTCGTATTCAGTAGGTCTGAGAATCGGCTACTGGGTACCTTATATATTGATAAGTGCATTTATTCAATAAATAATAGCAAATTATTACAACTCGAGACTGACGGTGACCATTGTTTGTGCGACGGGATAGCGATGGATGTTGCCATGGTGACATACTTATTTAGTCACTTCAATAAAATAATACGGGCGAAATACTACAATGGCAAAGAGGGTCTTTCGCTGGTTCGCACCACAGAATTTCGAACCGCGGTTCGAAACAGCGAAGAACCGTTTTTGAAATATTTTGTACTAGCTGTTGCCCGCGACTTCGTCCGCGTGGACTTTAGTTTATAGCGCGCGGTGTCAACAAAATTTGTGTCAAATTTAAAAACTTTTAAAAACCCTGGTAAGTGGTACCCCTCTTAGGGCCGCGCTACACCGGAATGGCAGCGCTGAAAGTGCTCGCCTCGCCGCTGCCATTCCGGTGTAGCGCAGCCATTTATTAATCAAAATACCCAAAAACAGCTGTGCAATGTGCACATACTCTATACCAATATTATAAATGCGAAAGTATCTCTGTCTGACTGTCTGTCTGTCAGTCTCGCTTTCACGCCAAACGCCAAAACTAGCGAACCGATTGTAATGAAATTTTGTAAACAGATAGTCTAAAGCCTGAGAAAGGACATAGGCTACTTTTTTACTGGAAAAAAGGGTTGTCAGGGGGTGAAAATGCGTAAATTTGTTCAAATTAAGTTAGTTCCAAAAAATCATAATAGATGGCGCCGTGCGTCTTCTACATCGCTGACGCTTGCTCAAAAGTCTTTCTATAAGAGGTGGTATCATCTTACATTTAAGTTTCGATTTTTTTCGATTGTTATATCTATTCTACGGTATTAAATAACTCAGTACTTTATCTGTGCAGTGACGTAACCTTAAACCTATCAATGATAAATAGTTTATGGGTAAAGTTGTGTAATTGGGGGGCTAAATAAGCTTTAAAATTTGGCATAAAATATAAAGTTTTATATAAAAAAAATGAAATACTTATTGTGTGCACACTGCACAGCTGTATTGATTTAAGGGGTACCAGGGTTTTTTTATAAAAGCTTTTGACACCAATTTTGTTGACATCGCGCTTTATAAACTGAAGTCCACGCGGACGAAGTCGCGGGCAACAGCTAGTAACTAATAAGTATGATTAGTTCTATGTTACAATGAAGTAAAAAATAAAACGCCATCTGTTTTCATATATTAGAATTAAAATGTTGATTGCATTGATATATTTTCTGGATGGAATATAGGCCAACACGGTACACTCGAACTCCTTAGAAATGCAGTAGGAGTTCTATAAGATAAGATAGATTGATTATTATTATACCAAGTGATAATATTATTAAACATAATATTCTAACGTATTAAAAACTATAAACAAAAACATAATAACTAATAAGTATGATTAGTTCTATGTTACAATGTAAAAAATAAATCGCCATCTGTTGAATCGTATTAGAACTAAAATGTTCATTGCATCGATATATTTCTGGATTTTTTATAATATTATACATAAAATATATTTAAGATTTTTGAAATATTATTTTAACACACATCCAAGACCCAGGAACATTGAAAACTTTTTGTTCCGCCTGCGGGACTCGAACCCAGGACCCCCGGGATGAGCGCTGGCCACGCGCAATGCGAATTAATTTTCATCGATATTTTCATGGAAATAAGATATTTTCCCACATCAAAATGTAGCCCATGTCCTTTCTCAGACTCTAGAATAACTGTGTACAAAATTTCATTGCAATTGGTTCAGTAGTTTTGGCGTGAAAGCGAGACAGACAGACAGACAGACAGAGATACTTTCGCATTTATAATATTAGTATGGATTCCCGATTCATACCGCGGAAACCACTAATTAATTATTTTTTGCTATGGGTGGATTCTGACCACGAATTTTATTATAATAATAATAATAAGGTTTTAATTGCATTAAATCACAGTAGTAAATTTTAAATATTCAAAAAGAAAATAATCTCTATAAAAATAATTAAAACTATATAATTGTATAAAATCACAGTAAAAAATTAAACAAATCAACAAAAATAATATTTAATGTAAATATTTTTTTTAAATTACATAACTGTATAAAATCTTAGTCGAAAAATTAAAATAATCAAAAACAATAAAGTAGTAAAACAATCAAAAGGAGTAAAATTAATATTAATAAAAAGTTAATTTTAAACCCTTAATTTTTCCAGGCCGATGGTTATTTCACCCGCTAATAACCCTTTTATGATGTTACCTATTCTTTTAAGTCCGGAATTTTTTGCGCCCATCTCGCATATTTTTTTTTGTTTGGTCTTAAGACTTAAATTAATATTTTTGATTTCTTAATTATGTTGAGCTTAACTGTGCTTAAAGAAATATGTAATAATAAAACTATCTACACTGCGGTTCGAATCCACTAATTCAAAAACAGGTCTTCTCTGTTTCGAACCGCGGTATGAATCGGGTAATTAAAAAACAATCCTTCGCTGTTTCGAACCGCGGTTCGAAAAACTGTGGTGTGAACCAGCGACAGACCCGGCAAAGAAACGTTTGCCGGGGCAGCTAGTTATTTATAATATATATTACATAATATTAAGACAATAACAAAATAATATGACCGTTGATGACTTTACATAAAGGTAATGTTAATAATATCGGGTAGATGTTATGATAGTCTGCAATATATCAGTAAGAACTAAGATAGGGCTATAATGCTGATAAACAAATACTTTGTCTAGACTACCAATAGATCTTATCAGATAAACAAATACTTTCTTCGTCTACACTATTACAATTTTTAATTGTTACTTTAGAATCCTCTAAAATCTAAATAACAACACAATAAAGGAGTCTACACGAGTAGATAAAGTACAAACTCTATCTACAAAAGTAACCTGGAGTAAAGGTAAAGAATTTCCTACAAAGTTCTTTACGGTCTCCTTTACGCTAGGAGTTTTTCTTCCTAGTCGTATCCTCATGGCTGAGGGACGTGACCACCAAAATTTGCTTTCTGGGATAAGGCTCTCCACTTGTCTCTGTTTTTGGCCTGATGAAATGCCTCCTGGAACGTGCAGTCAGCAGCCTTAACAATCGCGTCTGCCCATCGTGTAGCCACTCTGCCTTTTTTCCCCTCTAATTGCCCAGCTAGTATGAGACTCTCAAGATTATTAGGCTCCCGGCGGGCTATGTGGCCAAAAAAGGCAAGTGATCGTTGTAGACAAAGCGTGGACAGGCGGGTGGTAATTTTGAGTTGCTGAAGTATAGACGTGTTGGTCCGGTGTGCGGTCCAAGGGATGTCGAGTATTTTGCGCCAGCACCACATTTTAAAAGCGTCAATCTTAGCTCGAGTTAGGACGCCTCAAAATATTTAAAGGAATTACCGCGGCAGAGGTAAGTATAAACTACGCATTAATTTAACTGTGCGCGTATGCCTGATTCAACTGTTCTGTTTAATCATGGATGAACATGTTAAAAGATTACGAATAACCTTATCCAAAATAAAAGATAAATTTCAATGTTACGTTGTTCAAAAATAAAAATATTTATGTTTCTTTCTGTGTTTTGTAAACACTTCAAAGGTTTATTTGTTTGAAAACAAACGAGGCTTTAGATTCATGTTGGTCGTAAGTAGAGAATATCAAATATTTTTTTTTAGTAGGTATGCTCATTTTGGGTAACTTTGGCTTGCGGTTTAACTTTGAACAATACATTATGGTATTGTTCAAAGTTAAACCGCGGTTCAAAGTTACCCAAAATGACGAAGGTAAATTATGTTTTTGCCTCTGGACTTTTAAATATCTCCGCACCATACGTTATCGAACTCGGTTCTGTAATAGTATCGATTCGAAATTAATTTCAGCAGTCCTATATTCACTAGCCTTTATGGCCTAGGTGCCAGCGACGGCCAGACTTTAGTTATTTTATAAAAGCTGAAAGTTTACCTGTACATGCACTATATAGTTAGAGGTAAGAACTACCAGCAACTATAAAGTTTCGGAAGTTTTTTTTTATGAAATAAGGGGGCAAACGAGCAAACGGGTCACCTGATGGAAAGCAACTTTCGTCGCCCATGGACACTCGCAGCATCAGAAGAGCTGCAGGTGCGTTGCCGACCTTTTAAGAGGGAATAGAGTAATAGGAGAGGGTAGGGATGGGAAGAGAAGGGAAGGTAAGGGAATAGGGGAGGGTAGGGAAGGGAATAGGGTAGGGGATTGGGCTTCCGGTAAACTCACTCACTCGGCGAAACACAACGCAAGCGCTGTTTAACGCCGGTTTTCAGTGAGAACGTGGTATTTCTCCGGTCGAGCCGGCCCATACGTGCCGAAGCATGGCTCTCCCACGCATACATGGTATTTCTCCGGTCGAGCCGGCCCATTAAGCTGTTGCTTTAAAACTATTGATTTTAAAATTCAATTTTCTTCGAAAACTTACTCGTATTTATAAGTAAGTAAGTACTTTTTATTTATGTAATCAAAAATAGTTCACAACCCTTAGGGCCTGATTACACCTACTGAGTAAAATGGTGAGATAAAAGCGAGACAGACAGACAATTTGATTGGCCGAGTGAACTGTCTCACTACTGCTGCACTGTTTCGACACTTTCCTCGGTACGTGTAATAAGGCCCTTAGGTTACACCCACAGACATAGATCAAGATAGATACCGCATGTGTATGTACTTCACGTGCCATATCGCGTTCCCAAACGACGAGCAATGCTCGTCATTCGAAAGTCTGTTCTTTAGTCTGCTATCGGAATCGCACGTCAATCGGAATTTTAAAAATGTCTAGATGCCTAAAAGTGCCGTATTGAGCTGTTGAAATTCAAATAGAAACGTTAGCCTTGAAAATGGACACGTTTCTTATCATCGGTACGTCACAGTAGGTAGGAAAAAAGTGGCACGCTCGTTTACATACAAATGAAGCGACATGCGGTATCTATCTTGATCTATGTCTGTGGTTACACCTTTATAATGGTTACATGATGCGTAGGTCGGACGCATTTGTTACATTTGAATACAATACTGAAACACTCCTGTTAGTATGTTTTCAGGTTAAGTGTTACGTAATTTGTTGGAAATTTTCCGTGTCGTCTTGTTCCAATTAGTTTCCTTAATTCATTGACCGATTTTAAAATTGATTGAATAAATAAAGTTTATTTTTAAATGTATTTAAAATGCTTCTGTTGAATAGCCCATTTAGAAGAACCAGTGGAAGAGACTAGCTGTAACTTCATGATAATAGGATGTTACTGCAACATTTTAAGACCAAAATAATATAATATGCCGCTAGGCTAGGTATATTACTTTATGGCACAGACAGTAAACAAAAAGTTTTGTTCGGCATTTGACAACGTTTCTGTCAATATTCTGATATGACGTGTACTTACAACATGTCGGATTTTACTGTGTGTGCTTATACTAGCGCCCTCTGGTCCGACCTTTGTGCAATATTCCCTCTCGGCGCAGGACTACCCCAATGTTGATAAGCTCATTGAAAAATTCATCGCAACAGTCTTTCCGATCTTTGAAGCAAGAGACTGCAATCGGCGAAAAATCAAATAGAATGCCACTGTATGACCTAGGCTATAGGTTTCATTTTTTACCGACATTGGTCTAGCGACCCATGCCGCCGCTGCTTTGTATATAAGTGTTGTAGAGCAAAATGCAACCCTTAGGGCCTGTTTCACCACTTCCTGATAAGGCTATCCACCAATTAACTTGACAGATCAAGTATGGAGAATCTGTCAAAAAAGTTGTGAATAGCATTTTAGGCACTTTATCAGAAAGTGGGGAAACAGGCCCTTATCCTTGTTCATAAATCAGCATGTTGTACTAACAACACTGGTAAACACTTTACCAGTGTTCAGTGACTTCGCCTATACTTTTGGTTGGTTCCCAAACCAATAGTCCTGCGTGCAGCATGACCCATTTCTCCAATGAGGACGTCTCAAATCAGAGGCCGCATTATCTGTCCATGTAGGTCACTGTGTTAAGGATGCTCTGTACAAATATTGTCACTCTTTATCTCGCTCAAATAAAGGACAGTTGTGTTTACACTTTTTTATCACGCGCCCTCCTTGGTAAGTGCTCTTGAGTAACCACGTGTTGGCAGCTGATAGCACAGGTAATAGTTTTAATAACTTCTAATCTACTGTAAAGTCGAATGAGTTGATAGTTTTATGAATATTTGGTCCTAGGGGCATCTTACGGTAGCCACAGCTAGACGATGTCTAGACCATGCATCCCCTAAATCCAGTGATGAAAATCTTCGATTCGTTGTCCGCTGATTCCTTCTCCAAAACTCAACCGATTTAAGTACTTTTTTCATTAAGAATTAAAGCAAGGCTTCAGCTGTGTTCCTATGTTTTATTTTTTTGTATATTTTAGCCAGTTTTGTTTTCTGTGTGTTTGAACACAGAGGAAAATCTTGCCATTTTTTTAGGTTTTTGGACGTTCTTATCTTTTTTAATAATAAAATTATGAAAAAAAGGAAAACATAGGGACATGCTAATAGTGGCCATAGATATTCAGGAAAAAAATTATAACTCTACCGGCATTATCCAGGCAGGAAACAGAGGACAGCGTTTGTATGAAAAAACGGCGGTGTGGACTCCTCTTAAGGTGGCACAATTACACGGGACAATTATCGTAACGATTTATCTCCTCGATGTTAAAATCGAACGGCAAATTGTACGTGTGTAGCAATATCGCAAACGATTTTACGTTCAAAAGATCGATTGGACGATTTTCTTGACGATCGATCGAAACGACAAATTGTCCCGTGTATGGGCACCTTTATACAGGTCAAATACTTACCTACAGGAAAACTTTTGGATTTTCTTTTAAAATGACGAAAGTCTGGATGTTACTGGCTCTTCGGTAACATTAACGTATAACATTTGAGCGTTTGCTTAGAATTCACATATCATTTTCTTGTGGTTCAATGAGCTTATTTTTATGAAATAAGGGGGCAAACGAGCAAACGGGTCACCTGATAAAAAGCAATTTTCGTCGCCCATGGACATGGACACTCGCAGCATCAGAAGAGCTGCAGGTGCGTTGTAACGTGTATCTCACTGTTGTCTTAAAATGCTGTAAGTTTTCCTAAGAAAATAAAATAAAATAAATTAAAATCATCCAGAGATTAGATAATGTAGATTTTAATATTACAAAAAATAGTGATTAGAAACACACTTGTATATTTTGTATCCACGTTAACAATAAAACAACATAACATCCGAACAATTACAACCAAAATAAATATTTAATTATGTTTTCCGTTACCAAATTACAAGATACATCTTCGTCGGATGTGCTCAAAATAAAGGTATCGAGAAAGGGGGAGGTAAAATTAGCCGCGCAGGAAATCGTTGAGGAGTGACTCATACATTCTCTATATGGTATTTATTAGGTAACGTCTCGATGGAACACGGTGATTTTCTCTACTTTTTAAAGCTGGGACTAGACAGTATAATGTCTCTATATATTCAGGAGGAATCTGCGTTTCTATCCTGTACTTTTTTATGGAAAACCTAAACTTAAACAAAATTAGTTTATCGCGCAGAAACCGTACATTTTCCGGGATAAAAAGTATCCAATTTCCTTTCTCGGGACTCAATGTATCTCTTTACCAAATTCCAGCAAAATCGGTTCTGTGGTTTGGGCGTGAAGAGGTAACAGACAGACACACTTTCGCATTTATAATATTAGTAAAGTATGTATACGATATAAGCGGTCACAATATGCTAATTAACTACAATATTATTGTCGAAATATTATGTAATTGCATACTCGTAATATTCGATATTAGATAATAGATAATATTTCAACCGACTTCCAAAAAACGAGGAGGTTATAATATGTTTGGCTGTGGATATTTTTTTTTTAATTTTTTTTTTGTATGTTCAACAATTACTCCGCCGTTTGTGAACCGATTTTCGAAATTTTTGTTTTGTTGTATTAGGTTAGGTTATGTAATAATGTTTTTATTTTTGAATCGAGTTACCTATGATTCCTCACAAAGTAGTAATTTTGATGAGGGGCAGATATAGAAAGAAACACGGCAAAGAACGCCTATGTTCTATCTTTTAGCTTATATATTTACGTAGTACCTATATAATATTTAAGTAAGTATTCAATTGACTCTTTCAGCGTGCATTATACAGTAAATTTTTAAAAACTCTTTTGTCAGCTCTAAGATATTTAAGGATTACTTAATTTTAATCTAATGAAGGACACACCTTCATACACTTTCTGTCAAAGGGCCAGGCCACAACACTGCGTTGCGGCGTCGTATCGCAAAAACAACATCCCACAGAAATGCGATGCGATGTCGCAACGCAAAAATTTCATTTATGTAGTACCAATAAAGGACTCTTTACATTGGAAATTTTCACGATGCGTTCTGCGGCGTCGTAGATTTATACGATGCGACGCCGCAACGCAGGTTTATGGTCTATCCCAAACTCTTAAATAAAAGTTAAGTAAGTAATTTGACGACCTCTGTGGCTCAGTGGTGAGCGCGTTGGTAGCTCAAGCCGGGGGTCGCGGGTTCGAGTCCCGCCGACGGAACAAAAAGTTTTCAAAGTTCCTGGGTCATGGATGTGTATTAAATATATGTATCATATAATAAAAATCTTAAATATATGTATAGTATAAAAGTATTCAATATATTTCCGTTGTCTGGACCTGTAACACAAGTCCTTCAGGTACTTACCACAGGGCCAGACTGACGTGGTGTGAAGCGTCCATAGATATTATTATTATAATTATTAATTATTGTTAGTTTCTGAGTGCGACCGTTTAAATAATACAGGATGTACCTCTTCGCAGTCCGCATATAGCGCATACAGTACACGTACAGTATGCGTGTTTTTGTCCAGGATGGTGTGATGTCGATGAACTAGGAACCGTCCCAGGGTCGGCCAGTCGTGACAGGGCGGCCTTCGTGCTTCTTCGGTGAAGAAAGTAGTTCTACTAAGGGTCAATTCAGACCGCAAAACTTCGTGTAGGTGCATTTCTAAATTTGTACTGAATTGACAGATTTCAATTGCCATGAGAAGTCTTGTAAATCTGCCCAAATTCATACAAATTTAGAAATGCATCTACGCATCGCGTTGCGGTCTGACCTCTGAATTGACCCTAAGAAGTTATTACAATTTACAATGTGATGTTCTTACATAGCACAATGTGTATTTACTGCACCAGATGTTTCTCGAGTGTACAATATAATATCTTTGATATGCTCAAAAAAATTAGATTAGGAAACGCATCTAATATCTTGGAAGTTGACGCTAGATTCGTCGTAGACACTAGTTATTTTTAATTTGATTCGGGTTTGTGGTTTGAAGTTTGATGCAAATAGTTATAGACTACGGGAAGTGACATAAGACCCACAGATTAAGGGTATAATATATTGACTGACTGACTGACATAGTGGTTTAATTAACGCACATCCCAAATCACTAGATGGATCGGGATCGTGAATAAATAGTCGATAAAATTACCATTACTACAATACATACCGTAAGCCTTCGGCTTTATTTATTTTAAGTGAGTAATATTGGACCCATTATAAGTTTATAACCCAAAGGTTCAGGGGGTTTCTGGAAACGTGGATTATGTTTTCAAATATTCGTGTTGGGCATTATTTTAATCTATATAGTTGTGGAAAAGCTAAATGGTAAGATAAAAGGAAATATATTCGGTCCGTTTTGGGCTATCAGGAATTTTCAGTAAGTACAAAACGTACTGCAGAGACAGTGCGGCGGATGACGCGATGGTAAATATAGCGGCCGCAGGTTCACGGACGCCACCATCTTGTTTTTGTTGCACGCGGTGACCACACTAGTGGGATATGTCGGATGTGTCCTATGCGCTTCTATAAGCTTGGCCTGTATGTATGTATCATAATCTTTGAGCACGATTTTACCTATTTTCACTGTAGTCTAATTAATTCGAAACTTTACATACGTATAAAGATCAAATGACAATGCAAAAGTTAATTAGACTAAGTATATAATAAAATAATCTGGGCATTATGTAATTATGTTAGTTATTGAAAATATTTAAACTCTTATCTATGATCAAAACTATAACTACAAGGTGATTCAGAAAACTCCATGATAATAATTAATGTCAGTTGAAAAAAAAGTCTAGCTTGTCTGATGGTTCATGGGCCCCCCATACTAAAAAACTCTAGAGTTTTTTTAGTTCCATAGCCTAGGTGTAGTCTAGTGTAGTCTAGAGTCTAGACTGCACTAGGCTACGAGGCTAATAGAGCACGCAATGTGAACTATGTGTACGCTAGTGCACTAGTTTTATTACTAGTAGGGGAACGTTCCCGTACTAAGTACATGACTTGTTTATGAGGCGTGGATAGAAAATGAGAAGCATTTTAATGCTCATGATACAAAGTCAATACAAAGATCATATCATATCTAGGAAATACTACTCTTAATAGCGCTAACAAAACTACTAAAATGAAAACTCTACATTTCAGTAGTCTTGTTAGCGATTATGGATATTTTTTGGTGAAATCATCCATTTTATAATTTTTATAAAAAGAAGTCCTAATTAAAAGATTTGGAAGGAAAGAGGGGAGGCCTTTGCCCAGCAGTGGGACACAAGCGACTAATTAGAATAGAATAGAATAGAATTTAAAGATTTATGCTCTTTTCAATTAATACTTTACTAGCTATTTGGAGCTTTGCTCGGTATTCGATAAAACACGAATAAAATGACATTTTCTAAAAATGATTCCTAGCTAGATCGATTTATCGCCTCCGAAGCCCCCTATATACTAAATTTCATGAAAATCGTTGGAGCCGATTCCGAGATTCCAATTATATATATATATATATATATATATATATATATATATATATATATATATATATATATATATATATATATATATATATATATATATATATATATATATATATATATATATATATATATATATATATATATATATATATATATATATATATATATATATATATATATATATATATATATATATATATACATATTATATACAAGAATTGCTCGCTTAAAGATATAAGATTAAGCTCTAAAAACGAATACTAAAATGCCTTGAATACCTCAAGTTCATTGTCACCAAAAGACCTCTAAAAATGTATCCAATTAAACTTATTTTATTAATTTCCATTGCATGTTTTAATTTATATTATCATACACTTATGCAATGTTTATATCCGCATGATCATAGAATTACTTCAAGTACGACGTCATTTTATTATGTAGGTACGATAAAGGACGAAATCCGTATCCGTATTTTGCCTGAATTACAAGTCATGTCAGATAGATTTACTTTCTCATTGTTTAAAAAAAGTTCTCTTAGTTAAATATGATATAATAGTTAGTGTTGTTAGTTATATGATATAGTAGTCAAAATAGAATAGTTTCCTTTTTTGTTTGTGAAATAAAAAATCTTGCTCTATAATTTTGCAATATATTACAGCTTAAGCCACTTACTTGTACAGGGTTCATTATCAGAAAATTCCGATGCACCAATAAAAACAATTAAAAAGGCGCGGCGCAAAAAATGCAGATTAATACTCAATACTTGTAAAGGTCAGTTCACAAGAAGCTAGCATTGAAAGTTCGTTGATATTACATGCACTTCCTGACTCCTCGAGGCCGTTTCGGCGCCGGCGGCCATGTTGAATTTTTTGACGTTTATTTTTGGCGCGCACTTTAAAAATGGAAAGGATATTAACGCATTTTTACGTGTGGGTATGTGATGTAATTATTATCGTATTAAGTTAATTTTCTTGATTATTTAATAAGTTTTAAACACGCGTTCCTTGTTTGATAGTTGCGTTGTAGGCGTAGTGCCAGTTTCCGTGATGAAATTGTTTGAGCATGTTGCTGTTCATTTCTGGATGATGGATCCTTTGTTATCAAATCTACTGGATTTTAACTTTTATGCGCCTATATAAATTTTATAAAGTATGAGAACATTTTTATTTTGTTGTAGAGCAATAGCTGTTGAGGTGTAGAGAATTTTTAAAGCAAAAGCTTTAAAAACTAATTAGGATTAAGTACTTTTATTATAAGTACTTACATATTTTTCATGTGGCTAATTATTATTAGCCAGAGCTAATATCAATTAGCCAAATGTACATTTCTATCAGAAAACATTGCATTTTACAACAAATACTTTCTCAACACAAACGTTTCATTCAAATTTTATGAACAAAATGTATTATTTTAAACTGTATTAACATTGTAATGATACCTCGGCGACACTCAGACAGAAAACGAGCAAAACGAATTCCAAACGCATTTGCGCATTTCAAACTGTGTGATTTATTTATTTCCATCACTCATGTCATTTTATCGAAACAAAGAGTTCCAAAGAAAAGCTGTAAATTGAAATCGGTGACATTTAAGGAGAAATGTACTCGTAGCTCTTTGTTAAATTACAAGCTGTTCAAAATATACTATTAAATTGCTTTAAGTATACTTATAGCTGAACTTTCAAGAAAACTTAAAGGTGTTAAAAGTAAAAGCCAATGATAGGGAGATAAATTTTGATAAATGGAGTGATAGGTATCGCTATGCATTTGAAATTGAAATTTGATGTTATTTATTAAAATGTATTTTTTAATTCACCCTAAGTAAATGTTTTAGTCAATCCTTCATGTAGGGTCATGATGTATAAGTTATGACCAAGATTGCAGCCGTCTATAACATGCATAATAGAATATATCGATCATGGGCAGTCATAGACGAGAGACTCTAGAGCACTGAGCAGCTATCCCCAACCCGGGACACTTGACGGACCTACGTCAATTGGTCGAATATTAATATGTCAATTCAATGTTCGCATCTGTCGGATGGGTTTGACATAACGCGACCACATTACGTAGGTCCGCCACCTGCCTATGAATCAACTTCTCTGATAGTACATATAATATACAACACCGTCATACCAGATACCTAATGTACGGCCGAAAAGATATTTCACTAATTACCCATTTCCAGAACCATCATAACACCTACGGTACGGTCAGGGCAATATTCCCTCGTACATTACTTGTATACAGGACATTGCATGTACTCGTGGTGTCGGACTGAAAGTGAAATTTCTTGGAAGCGCTCGTCAGCGGCGCGGCGCGGCGTCCGGCCTTGACGTCCGATTCGTGAGCCCCGCATTATTTATTCGCCGCTCGTAACCGGCACAGGGGGAGGAATGGAGCGTTGCGACTAAATTGGTTGTAAAATCTTTGTTACGTTATCGTAGGTACTTTGTTTATACATCAATTTTCTAAAAGATTGGCCAGGAGCATGATATTGCAGGAGGCAAATTAATTTTGAAATGTGTTTAGGCACTATCCATGAACTATATTTTGTTAAACTAAGGAACGGGTAAATAATATAAGTAGCGGTCACAAAAACGCTGAAAATGAGCAACGCTACAGACAAAAACCTTCTCTGTTCCTTACTCTTGTCACAGGATTAAAGAAACGGAATTTCTATTCTCCTATGCTTTTATTAACCAGTAGGACGATGCAGCGAAGAAGAGTTGCCTAACCAATGCTGCACATGCCCATTTAACGCATAGATCGTCTTTCTGGTCAGAAAATCTTGTGAAAACGCATCCTGATCAAAGTTATCCACTTTGACAACATTATTTTTATTGCTTCAAGGAGAGCTCAAAATACGACCTCCAAGCCAAAAATCAGGTAAATTGCTCATAGTTGATAGCAACATTCACCAGCCATCTGTTAATTTCATTGAAAACCCATAAAAATAAACTGGCAAGCGTCTCCACAGTTTCCCTGCGATGTCCTTGAGCGCGGGCGCGTTGCGGCAGGTCGTACAGTTACTGCATGCGCTTTGCATAAACACCAATAATATCTCGTGTTGATGCCCTGTGGACCTTTATAGCTTCCCTGGGGCCGGGTTTGGGAAGCGGCAAGCGGGTTTTTGACTGAAGTTTATCTATTCAACAGCGTTGCGAATTGGTTGACATAATAATATGGTGTATGCCAATCAGAAGCGTTGATATAATATTGCCAATCAGGCTGTGGACTTTTATAGCTTCCCTCAGGCCGAGTTTGGGAAGCGGGAAAATTTTGACTGAAGTTTATCTATTCAATAGCGTTGCAGATTGGTCGATATATTGGTGTATGCCAATCAAAGCGAATGAATAAATAAACTTCAATCAAAAATTAAAAATTAAAAAAAACCGAGCATAATATTTTGTCTGTTCATAATTACGCTTCCTAAATCCTAAACGATAAATTAATTTTTCACCTCTATGGAAATCACCTCTATTTTCTTCCTTAAAAAAATTACACCTTAAAAAGTTATAAAAGGAATAAGTTATAACTTATAATATTAAATGTCGTGGTTTTATTACAACATTGCTTAATCATTTAATTGTTTAAACATTATTATTAAATTGAGAGGGTAAATGTTTGGGTGATGACGAACATTAAGCCAATGTATGTAAATCATCCAATGATTTCAAATCTAAGGAAATAGCGTGATAAAGGTAATATTATATTTTGAAAGAAAAAAATCTTCATATTCATATTGGCATGTGTTTAAATCATAAAGTTAATATACCTAGTGGAATAGAGCAACAATCTCGAGCTGTCAAACCAAACCAAAATTGGTTTTCATCTGTGTGAAAAAATATGTATACGTATACACTTACACAAGCCTGATTGAACATGAATTCTATGAGATTAAATTGTCAACGTGCGGTAGGTACGTGCCGACTGGACGTCAAAAAAAGAGTGCTGCTGATATGTATCACACGTCTCTTTTTACCACGCAGTGTTACTGATGGTGACATCTCTCTTGCTCTAGTCTTTGTTTCTCTATTCCGCTAGGTATATTAACTTTATGGTTTAAATATCAAAATAGCACTTACATTTATTTCAATTCCAATAATATCTTTTAGAACTATGTAAAAAAAAACATCACACAAAAAAGCTTATGATTTATCTACACAAAACGAAAACATTTAGATCAAATAAACAAAATAAAACTAACATTAACATTAACAAGTAGACATTGAAAACAGTAATTAATCTAAAGTAATCCCGTCCGATGATCTTTGCCTAACATGAAAAAAATAAAAATAGACTTTTTGAAATAGAACAGGGAAAACAAAACATTTCAGATCGGAATCGCCACCTGCAACCTAAAACTTCTGCTTAGATATAAAATAACGTTAGGTAGTTGTGTTAAAATATGATTTGGAGGTGTACGTGTCTATGTATATGCCCTTGTAGTGGCTAAACTGGTCCGATTTTAAAAAATGCATCAAAAGATTGGTGGATAGAGGCTGTAATTTTTCATTTTATTTTTTTAGGAAATAATTTTAGGACCAAATAGTGCATCCTCAATCGTACCTATCGTATTTTTTAACTTTAATACAAAATAATGTCTTATATATTATGTAATTTCCATAACACAAAACAACATCTGCCGGATCAACTAGTAATAAAAACCGGCCAAGCGCGAGTTGGACTCGCCTATGAAGGATTCCGCCGCAGCAGCAATAAGGTTTATTTTTATTAAATTAGGGGGTTTTTAATTTATTTTAATATTTCAGTTGATTTAATAAAAGTTAAATTAAGGTTTACCATTTATGACGTATAAAAAAACTAGTGGCTAGATCTCTTTCAACCAATTTTCGTTGGTAGATATTTTAATAGTAATGTACATCATATATATTTTTTAAACTTATCATGCTCCTACTTTAGAAGTTAGAGGGGGGGGGGGACATTTTTCCAGTTTGAAAGAGTCTCTCTCGCAAACTATTCAGGTTATAAAAAAATAATATTGGAAACCTTAATATGATTTTTGAAGACCTATCCATAGATACCCACGCGCATAAGTAAGATGAAATTTTTTTTTTTGTTTCAGTTGTATATTCTATGGGGAACCCCCTAAAATTTTCAATAATTTTTCCAATTTAGTATCAAAATCTTAAAGCGGTCCACAGACTACATCTACTTACATCTACTTACCAAGTTTCAATAGTATAGCTCTTATAGTTTCGGAGAAAAGTGGCTGTGACATACGGACGGACAGACAGACAGACAGACAGACATGACGAATCTTTAATATATATTCGTCATGTCTGTCTGTGGGAGATACGTGGGAGAGCCATGCTTTGGCACGAATGGGCCGGCTCGACCGGATAAATACCACGTTCTCACAGAAAACCGGCGTGAAACAGCGCTTGCGCTGTGTTTCGCCGAGTGAGTGAGTTTACCGGAGGCCCAATCCTCTACCCTATTCCCTTTCCTACCCTCCCCTATTCCCTTCCCTTCCCTACCCTCCCCTATTACCCTATTCCCTCTTAAAAGGCCGGCAACGCACATGCAGCTCTTCTGATGCTGCGAGTGTCCATGGGCGACGGAAGTTGCTTTCCATCAGGTGACCCGTTTGCTCGTTTGCCCCCTTATTTCATAAAAAAAAATATATATCCGTTTTTTGCCATTTGGCGACGGAACCCTAAAAATACATAAAACACGCCACAAACGTTAACAATGTCGTAAGTCAACATACCTAATCACACAAGACAGTATCACATAATAAACAATATGTGTCTGTGACGCTACATCGTGGACGGGGTCATCACACTCGCGAAATTGTGCTAACTCGTGCCATTGACCTCCGCTGAAACACCTTATCAGTTCCTACCGCTCTATGGAAGCCTGGTAATTTTCATCTTGGAGAAAGAGATAGGACGTAATATCATAAATTAATGTGAAAGTGTCTGTATATAAACTACTCAAAACAAAATAGGGCCCACCACGATTTTTTCACAAAAAGTGTAAACATGTTGCTTTAGACTTATTTATGGGCCAGTTCAAGTGTTTCACCGTAAAACTTACATGTTTATGAGTTGTTATAGATCTTTAGAAGAACACTTTTTCTAATTTTTACCCTCAAGTGGTCAGGCAAAACAAACTGAGTAAAAATCACCCAATGCCCAATTTCTTATTCAGTTGTATTCCGACTATCGTTACAGGCGCTTTTTGCTTTGTTTTACTGTTTTTTTAATTGAGTTACTAGAGCACGTTATAATGCCACGTATTCGGAACCATATGAACATGGAAAGTGCTTCAAGAGCTGTGGTATTGCTGCAAGAGGGAGAGTCACAGAGATCAGTAGCATTACGACTTAGAGTATCACGACGAGCTATCAGAAATGTGTGGGAACGCTATCAGGAGACTGGCAGTGTAGCTAGGAGACCTGGATCAGGTAGAATACGATCCACAACGACTCAAGACGATCGATTCCTTCGATTGTCTGCCCGTAGAGAGCGCACCGTCACCGCCCGTACTCTACAAAATCGACTCCGGCAAGCCACTGGTACGATGGTAAGTGACCAAACGGTCCGAAACAGACTGCATGATGACGGACAACAATCCAGAGTGCGTGTTGTGCGCATTAAACTCACGAGGGCTCATCGTGCAGCTCGTCTTAGGTTCGCACGTGAGCGTTTGGATTGGACCATGGACAATTGGAGGACTGTACTCTTCACAGATGAGACAAAAGTTAAGTTTTCAAGTGATGACAGACGCATACGAGTGTGGAGAAGAGAAGGTGAACGCTTTACCAACCCTTGCATCCGCGAGACTGATCGGTTTGGGGGGCCCAGTGTTATGGTGTGGGGCGGTATCAGCTTAATGGGTAAAACGGAGCTGGTAATTCTAAACGAGGGTACCGTAACTGCTGCCAGCTACGTCGAGCGTGTGGTCCGACCTCATATCGTCCCCTATGCACAAGGTGTGGGCAATAATTTTATTCTCATGCAGGATAATGCTCGTGCGCATACGGCTCGCCTAACCCAGACGGCTCTATCTGAAGCGAATATCTCAGTTTTACTGTGGCCGGCTATGAGCCCCGACCTCAATCCGATCGAGCATTTATGGGACCAGATGAAAAGAAGCCTAAAAGCAAATTATACTGAAGTGAATAGTGAACAGGAGCTCATAAACGCTTTAAAAAAGTGCTGGGAGCAAATACCCCAGGAAAATGTCACCCACTTAATTGAGAGTGTCCCAAACAGGCTCAGAGAGTGCGTTCGTAATAGAGGAGGACCCACTCGATACTAGGACCCCTTATGTAACCCGCCCTATTCGTCAAATTACCAAAAATAAAAATTGAAAAAATCAGTTTTTATGTAAAAAAAATAATTTTTCATGCTAATGTGTATTTTTAAGAAAATTAAAGTTATTATCATTATTTTATTGGTTTACGCAATTAATAACACTTTACCCTCACTATATCTACCCATAAATAATATATTTTTTTGATTGTTTTCTTTGCCGATGATAAAAATCAAGTGGGCCCTATTTTGTTTTGAGTAGTTTAAGTTCTCTTTGTGCCTAAACCTATAAACGGATTTAGATAAATTTTGGCATTTGAGTCGTGAGGATAGCTTGATAATAGCTGTCCGAAAAATGTAGACTACAGTTCCTGTGCGATAAACTTAATTATATCCGTTGGACCTGTTTCACCACTTTCAGATAAAGTGCCAAATAGGCTATTCACAACTTTTTTGACAGATTCTCCATACTTGATCTGTCAAGTTTAAATTGGTGGATAGCCTATTCGTCACTAATCAGAAAGTGGTGAAACATGCCTTAAACTTGTAATATTTCTTTGACGGCTATTGTAACTCATCTACCTTGCCACAATACCGTACATTTTGCCTACACTCACCTCAGCTGAAACACCTTATCAGTTCCTACCGCTGTATGGAAGCCTGGTACTTTCTCATCTTGAAGAAAGAGATGGATAGTTATGCAACACGTGCTGACCTGACAAATGTTGTTTGGTGGGAATATGGTTAAGACTGTCATGAGTCTCATGACACGTTTGTGTCACGCCTGTCAGCTTATTTATAAAACATCGAAGTCAATACATAAGGGATTCACTTATTTCTCAGCAATTTACCAGAGAAGTTGATTCCTAGGCAGATGGGGAACTTACGTAGTTTGGTCGCGTTACATAAAACCCAGCCTACAGATCACAATTAACATTGAATTGACATGATCCTACCAAATGAAGTTGGTCGGTCAACTGCCTAGGCATCAATTTCCTCGATAGTACATTGACGAAATTGTGCCATTGACATTTGAAGATACCTTATCTATTCCATCTGGTAGTTACATGAACAAATCCCAAAAAAAAGATGATCTTTTTCTAGGTTTATTCATATTGTGTAGAAGATCTATACAGATTCTCAGATCTGTTTATATAGAATCACACCTTTTGGAACAACAATTTTCACCCCAAGAATAATTGAAAGAATAATTCTACCCTTCTATTTTTATACTCACTGCCGCACACAGAGTGAAACATTAATTACTTAAATCATAAATGTAATTAATTCAAAATTTTGACATAATAATTAAGCCAATTATCAGTCAAACTCTTCATTAAATTGAAGGTTAATCATAATTAAATTACTCTGAGTACGGCGGTTAGTCTTTATTCTAAGCCTTAGAATAAAGGGTAGGTATAAAAAAAGAATTAGAATCTAAAGTATCATAATACTAACAGTTTATCTATAGACAAATTCCTTCTCAACACAGCACATAGCAACACATAATATTATCAATTAAGTATCATATTACAGTAAACATTCTTGTGACACCGAAAACTTTGTTACCTACTGTATATCTTGTCAATTATAATATAATAACGTTTCTTCACTCGATATACAGGGTGTAACAAAAATAAGTGATAATACTTTAGGGTGTGTATGTGTTCCTCGTAGAGAGTTCACTGTGAAAGTAGCAGCGTTGAAAGACCAAATTTTTTTTTCACTTTTGTATGGATAAGCGCCCGAACGTCACGAGTTTCCCCAAACAAAAGTGAAAAAAAAGGTCCTTCAGCGCTGCTACTTTCACAGTGAACTCTCTATAAGGAACACATACACACCCTAAACTTAACGTGGGAGAGCCATGCTTCGGCACGAATGGGCCGGCTCGACCGGAGAAATACCACGTTCTCACAGAAAACCGGCGTGAAACAGCGCTTGCGCTGTTTCACGCCGAGTGAGTGAGTTTACCGGAGGCCCAATCCCCTACCCTATTTCCTTCCCTACCCTCCCCTATTCCCTCCCCTTCCCATCCCATCTCCCCTATTATCCTATTCCCTCTTAAAAGGCCGGCAACGCACCCGCAGCTCTTCTGATGCTGCGAGTGTCCATGGGCGACGGAAGTTGCTTTCCATCAGGTGACCCGTTTGCTCGTTTGCCTCCTTATTTCATAAAAAAAAAACACCCTAAAGTATTATCACTTATTTTTGTTACACCGTTTTTGACGACCTCTGTGGCTCAGTGGCGAGCGCGTCGGTAGCTCAAGCCGGGGGTCGCGGGTTCGAATCCCGCCGACGGAACAAATATTTTTCAAAGTTCCCGGGTCTGGATGTGTATTAAATATGTGTATGATATAATAAAAATCTTAAATATATGTATAGTATAAAAGTATTAAATATATTTCTGTTGTCTGGTACCTGTAACACAAGTCCTTTAGGTACTTAGCACGGGGCCAGACTGACGTGGTGTGAAGCGTCCATAGATATTATTATTATTATTACCTTTAGCCTTAGCACGGCCACCAGTAGAAATGCGAAAATAATGAAAAAACTGTGGAGATAAACTTAAGGTAGCGTTCCGATCTTTTATCGTTCCCAAAAATTCAATTAAAATGCCACTTTATGACAGACTACAGTCCTAAAAATTCAAATAATATCCTACTCTATGACATATACTATAGTCTGTCATAAAGTGGCACTTTAATTTTTTTTTTCGATGGCGATTGGCCGCGATAAAGATCGGAACGGCACCTTTAGTTTATGTCCACAGTTTGTCTATACTTTCGCATTTCTACTGGTGGCCGTGCTAGGGTTACTTGTATAGGTACTATCTAGTGAGATGTTTCTTACATACAGATTTAAATTGTTTATGATTCCTTTTTCCTTAGCTACACCAAAATTTGTCAATTTTTCTTTTAAATGTATTTTATTTCCTCATGCTTAAAATCTATTTTGATAAAATTTGAGTCTCGGGGTAAAGTTTTAGCCCAGAAAAATGTACTATTCCCGTAATATAAAATAAAATCGGAGTAGCGATGTTGTGTGTGTAACATCTAGAGTAAATAATAGATAGTGGCAAAAAAAAATGATTTGCGAATATTTCAACTGTCAACTGTCGCGGATCTTGAGATGCATGCGTGGTAATAAACACACGGACGGACAGATGAACAGACAGCCAAGTCTTAGTAATTGCACCCCGGTTTTGCCCTTCGGGTATTGAAACTTACTTTTTTACTGCTAACTTTTTAGTAACAAACCCGACTATTAATTAATCAGTAACCACTACTACTATTATCACTGCGTGGAACCAGCTCTGTTACACAACTGTGACGTCACACTTCCGCGCTTTCCTCGCTTCCGTCCGCTTTCCCGGGGTCAATGACCTAGCTACGTAACAACATATTATCACTATGTATCGATGTTAGCCGTGACTTTGAAATTAGCGGTGAAGAAATATAATATAATTTCCGTTACAAATAAAATATTTTTGGTTTCACGCCAGTTTTCTGTGAGAACGTGGTATTTCTCCGGTCGAGCCGGCCCATTCGTGCCGAAGCATGGCTCTCCCAAGTATAAAGTAGGTATCAAAATCAAAGTGCCTATGTTGGTTATTTTACAAAACTCATTAGCTAGGTGAAAAGTAATATGAAATGTAAATAAAATGTGAAAAGTTTGTAACCCCCTCACGCTCAAACCGCTGCGCTGATTTTGATGAACTTTGATATAGACATACTCAGAAACCAGAGAAAACACAGGACATTTTTATCCCTAAAAATTCGACACAGCGAAGTTGCTGGCAACATTTGTTGCCATTGCTAACCCTTCAAGTAGCTGAAGTATGTCGTGCTGAAATAGGCTTGTCATTACTCATTAGCTATAATTGCTCGTCCCACTTTAAGTTCAGCAGTGGGCAAGCGGCAACACGTCAGTCGGGTTCACGCAGGTCATCGAGACCGATTTTTGGGGTTCCTTCACCTAGCCAGGGGTGACGAACCGGGGGCATGTTTCGTGGAAATGTATTTTCCTCAACACGAGCTTCGTGGTTGTTTGATTATTACCTAATGTTATATTATGTGGTTTTCCTATGGTTACATGTTTTAGTTGATGACAATAAATTTCATATAGTAGTCTTTCCGATGTAGCTGTTTCTAGACATAATTTTAGGTTTAAAATAAATCATACGTTCGTAAATCATATCATGTTTCGTTTTAAACGCGAATAATTATAATTAATTAATATTTAATAACCATTAACCACATTACTCAAATACATCATAAAAGCATATTTTATAATATTACAATTGTTGCATATATATGGCAATCTGCTTAATGAGATGTTTATTTTTGTAAATTGCTAATAATAATCTTCATTTTTAACAACAACAAAACTATTCCATGACTCAAACTATTACCATTCCTATTTAAACCTTTTAGAAGTTTTGCAGAAGAGGTTGAAGAGATGGACGCACTATAATATTAGAACAAACAAGGATTTTTTAAAGCACTTTAAAACAATGACACAGTATTTACCATTATGACGTCCGTCAACCAAATGTTGATCGTCCCTGGCTTCTGATGTCATTTCGCAAATAACATGAGTTTATTGAATTATGTGCCCAATATTATTCATTGGATTAAGTCATAACTTACATTTTATTATGACATATAACTTCAAGGCAAAGGGCGTAACCTGGGATATTAAAACGCAATTAACGCAAAGCGATACGTCAATTTTTTTTTACGCGTTTTTGACGAAGTATTCTGCCACACCCCAATTTCCGATAAAACTACAAATACGTCAAATTACTTTTTGGAGTGTTGACCAATCAGAACGAGTTTGACGATGGTTTGTAATTTTTTTTTAGTATTATAGAAAAGGGACGTAAAATAATTGGTCATATTAAAAAACTCCTGTCCATAGGCTAGCCATATTATTATAAGTAAAGGAATATTTTCTTCTTCTGTTCTTGCGTTGAGTGGAGAGTATGGTAGGTATACAGAACTGTATCTTTGACTAAAATATTTATTTTAATGCCAGCAGTAGATTCTTTTCATAATAATATTATAATATAGTGTTCATACAAATTAATAAATAATTATTATTAGATACAAAACATCTGTTGTTTTTTTTTCACTTCTTATACATTCAGAGCGTATAATTACTATTTACTCAAAGGCTGTAAGATAAAAAAAAACCTGCAAATTCGCGCGCAGGTTTTCCCGCGCTTTTTCGTTTTTTTTTCACGACTAGGGTTACAGACCGGCATTGACGTCAGTACATTAATCACCGCTCACCCAATATTGACTGACTCTCATTAGTCTAGAAATGTCTGATAGGTTATTGTTTTGGCTACCTAATGCCTTTTAATGATACGCTACAAGAAGCTAAGCAATTAGAAAAAAAAATTCAAATCCCATCCAAAAAATATCAATATTATTTAATAGGAAAAATTCAGCATTTTAGTAGTGAAAATTTATCAAAATCGGTATAGCAGTTTACAAGCATACCATTTCTGCTTTATAA
This sequence comes from Aricia agestis, assembly GCF_905147365.1. Classification (NCBI taxonomy): domain Eukaryota; kingdom Metazoa; phylum Arthropoda; class Insecta; order Lepidoptera; family Lycaenidae; genus Aricia; species Aricia agestis. The sequence goes on from NC_056424.1 coordinate 11,684,474, forward strand.
TATTATATTTAGTACGTAATAATATAATTTGTATAGGTCTACCAGAATCTGATGGCAAAAAGTGAGAACATAAATTGACTCTAGCAATACCGGGGTAATTATTGGAATAAAACATTTTGATCCTTTTTTTTTCTTATAGCGCCTGATTCTATGTGTTAAACATGCAAATACAAAAATTTATCCAATGATTAAGGATATTTTTTTTTAAATCTGCTGTCAAAAAGTGCCATCAGTTTCTGGTAGACCTATAATTTTCTAGGAAATTGTCAATGTTCCTAAACATTTTTTTCAATATTTTGAAAATTCCAAATGTAATGAAATATTATGAATCATAATGTCATGATTGACACGAAAATAACTAATCTCATATATCGCGTACTAGTGGACGCCTGTAACTCCATTGCGTTTCCCGGGAACCGTACATTTTCCGAGGTGAAAAGTATCCTATGTCCTTTTCCGGGACTCAAAGTATCACTATACCAAATCTGAGAAATCACTTCAGCAGTATGAACGAGGGTGTAACAGACAGACAGGCACTCGTATCTCTTTCGCATTTATAATATAAGTGTGGATTATGAATCATAATGTTGATTGACACGATAACGCAAGACATTGCGTATATTTTTTAACGCGTAATTGTCTACCTGACTATACACCCTCCATTATTGTTTATACAACCGCGGTGATCAACCTGAAACGCCCTTGAATACAAAAACCACACCACAAATATGGAGAACCGCATTAGTATTTATTTTATTTTAAATACCAAGGAACGGACTCATCACTTGATAAAGATACGCCAAAGTATAGCCGGTGATTTTAACGTCTCCGTTCAGTGGTTTAGGCTATGGCTCTTGGCTCGTAAATGATAACCTTTACGAGCCAAGATCCACAAGCTTGATAGCCGCGTTGAAAAAATTTTGCTTCTAGGTTGGTTAGGACATCTCAAGTTCATTACCTGATTTTCTGTCAAGAAAGATGATCCATGCTTCGGATGGGCATGTAAAAAAGGCTTTCGCCGGATCCTTCACCAGTCTTGACCATTGATGGCTCTCATTAATATAATTATAGCGGTCATTGGATTATAAGAGTAAAGGAATAAAAAACGCTGTTGTGTATTGCACACACACTTTGACACTACATAATCACTTCAGCGCAGCTGGCCTGGTCCCATCGAACCCGCCACAGTTATCGAAACTGATGTGGAAGGCATTACTCCCAAACAAACTGTATTATCATATCGCGCTATATTTTATCAAATCATAGTACTGAAAAATAAGTTTAAACACGTGTACCCAAAACAAATGTTGTTGCTATGAAGATAGTGTAAATAGCACGGTGGGTTTCCGGGTTCAAATCCCGCGGGTAACATATTTTTCGGGGGTCAACAGACTCCGTTGCCAGCCTACTGAAACTTTCCTTATCTATTCCTATATTTGCATGTTACGTTTTGTGGTATAGCTTTTATGTGATTTTTTCTCGGTCATGTAACTTGGTTGGGGTCAAAAATTTTAAAACGTATATAGAAGACGATGCACATTATTATTATACTTCAAATGTCAAAATGAGCCCAAAAATCCCGAATTAATTTACCTAGATACAGAAAATAACTCGCCATTTAGTCATTTTCATATTTTTAACATTTATTTAATCTAAAGTAACAATCTTATAAGAATTTTGTGTCACTATTGAATTTTGGTTTTATCAACAGTCACTCAATAACTTTTCCTGTGTCAACTTGCCGAAACAGAAGAAAAAAAAAACTTTTCCTGCCCTTTCTTACATGACAGATCACTAATTGTTCCATATTCAAAAGTTTGAATTCCTGGCGCACATTTCGGCCAGTGAACCAACTTACGTCAGCCAGTGCCCGATTTAGACGTTATGATCAATAACATCTTGCATGTTACCTGTAAACACACTCAGCTATTGGAATTCCACATCAATACAGGTTAGATCAGAGGTTCCCCAACTTATTTTGTCTACCTTAAGAACAAATTATATTTTAGCGCCCCCAATGTTTTATTTTAAAATGCGTCTAGATGAAATAAATCACCCCCTAAGCCTCTACAAAACGCCTCCATCTTTTTTCTGGGTCCCACACCGCCCCCCTTCAGACCTTCAGCGCCCACAAGGAGGTGCTATCGCCCACTTTGGGAAAGGCTTGTTTAGATCCAGTCGGAATTAAATCAATGTCGGATGTTACACGTTCAGTTTCTCATCAATCTGATCCATCAATCTGGTAAAGATTGACGCGAAACTGAACGTCTAACCTACGGATTGATGGACTGATCATATTTCTATTTTATCCTTTTAAGCCATCAGTCTGGCGTCAATCACAGATTGATGGACTGAACTGATGCCAGATTGACCGTGTAATCTACGACAAACAGCAGAATGGTATTGTCATATACTCTAAGCATCAAATGATTTTTAGAGTTTTCAACAATTAGAATGCGATTGGCAGTTTGTTATAATATAATTTTGTAATTTTATTAATCTGTAACGAAATCATAATATTCTGGCTATATTTTTATAACAATGTTTGGCAGAATGAATCTATTACTAACTACCAATAACGTGCAATGTCTGTAAGTCAGAGTCTGGTCGCGATAAAAACCCGTCTATTTTGGACTATAGATCAGTAATAAGACGAGTCATTATGATCAGTAATGACTCGTCATGTTACTGAGGCACAAAATGTGTATAAAGTTCTAAGTCTAATTTTTTACTTCATGTGTTTTACAAAGCGTTATTAGAAACAAATATTATTAGGAGTATGTAATATTAACTTGTAGGTAATACAATTTACAAATGAAAGTTCAAAACATAAGTTGACCTCTGACCTCGGGGTCACCACGTAGAACATCGTAGAACTACGTAGCATCACGTAGCACCCCCGTAGTCCGTAGGCCATAGCCCGTAGCCCGTAGGTAATGTCAGAGGTGAATGCCCAGGTAGGGCTATTTTAGGACATTATTAAGTTTTGGTGTCAATTACTGAATTAAAACAGTATAATACCTATACCTATACTGTAGTACCTATACTGTTTTAATTAATTTAATCTAATTGTTAGAAAGAACTCAGAGCGCTAGCAAAATATAAAAACAATAAAAAAGTTACAGATTATTTTTGGAAATCTTTTTCTAAGGGATAAATTTTGCTCGTTCAAGAATCACACGGAAACCGTAGATTTTGGTCCAATATTATAATATCCTCCGCTGCCGGCGCCGGTTGCCGAAATGGCTGCCGGCGCCGTTTTCCGAAGTTTGCCGAAGTCACGCGATGTTTGCCAAATAGGCTTCCGGCGCCTATTCGGCAAACATCGCTTGTCAAATAACAGAATAATGATCAAAAACATCAGTCTTGAGCTATAGAACTAAGAAAAGTACCAATAATAAGGTCATAATGTGAGGATGCATATTTTAATGGTAGTGTTGATTATAATGATTAATATGATCTGCATAGTAGCATATAAGTAGGTAGGTATAACCTTTGTTTCTTTAAACAACGCTAAAACTCTCAAACATGTATGGGGAGTCCGAAGTTCTGTTCAGCACCTTCTGAACCGTGGTTACTGTGTTGCGAAATCTTACTTTTTGGTAGCATTTAACCAAAATTCATCACAAAAAACTAAGATATCCACATCCGAACATATAACCTCCACCTTTGGAAGTCGGTCAAAAAGTCGAATATTTGAGGTTGATTATGTATTTCTTTTTAAAATTTGTTTACCGGCAATGGAACCCAGCGTTTTACGCATTTTTACCGGTTCCCATTCTGAGTGCCAGCGCCGGCAGCCTTTGTTTTATATCTCGGCTGCCGGCAGTATGCTTACCGCTTAACGCTTAACTATTGAACCCCATTTTATACCAATACTAATTTTCATCAAAATTGTTCTAATCATTTCCATTCAATACAAACAAATAAATCTTTCCACTAACAAATTGCTGTACTAGAAGTAATCTCCTTATATTTTACAGGCTAGCGTGATCGTGGACAGTAGATATTATTATAGTGACGATGAACATTGAGGTGATGATGATGTCGGGCTTCATCAAAATGATTCAATAAAAGTGACAACAAGCGATAGAGCTGATGTCATAGAGTTCGTGTCGGCGGGTTCGGCGAACTGTCGGCAACCTTGTTCGCCGACCTTGCGGTTATCGACATTTAGGCGAGTTTTCGGCGTTTTTCTCCGAGGAAAATTTATCGACCAGCCACTTGGACCTCCCCCGCGTAGCTTTGCCGTACAAAACCCAGGTGCTTTCAAGACAAGGAGAGGTCAGGTGTTGTGGTCGGGGGCAATGTATTACACCCACTAGATGCGCTTTTGCGTTTTTCTTTTTGAGATTGTAAAATATAATATTAATTATATCAATATGTTTACGTATGATTATGTTTATAAAAAGGCTAATATTATATTTAACCGACAGATAAAATGAAGGTTCTAAAATCAAAGCACTAGCATCTTACATACCTTTTTATGGAGTGCCAATAATTAACTTGCATTTATATAAAAGAAATACTGAATATATACAACAATTTTACCCTCAGACAGTAAATAAACTAAACAATAATTTATAAAATAGATCTTTTTAAAGATCAAAAATATATTCATTATAATATTATTATTTACTTAGAAGTATGCATCGAAGTTTGATACTTCTAACCAATGAGTTTCTAAAATACTAGAGTAGCAATGTCTTACAAAAGATTCTCAGAAATGCGTAACCACTTTTTTGTTCAAAAGACAATGTCAAGTCATATATTCGTTATGTCATTATGTATGTCAAATATGCCTGCAGGCATCTTCGAAGTGGCAACGCGTTGCTACCGTAAACTTCCAATCTAGTTACGTTAGTAACATAGAATATCATTGCTTCTAACTATAATAATAGTTAAATCATTAATTCAACAAATGCTTGCGTGAAAAGGTAACAGGCGGACACACTTTCGCATTTATAATATTAGGATTATACGTGGGAGAGCCAAGCTTCGGCACGAATGGGCCGGCTCGACCGGAGAAATACCACGTTCTCACAGAAAACCGGCGTGAAACAGCGCTTGCGCTGTGTTTCGCCGAGTGAGTGAGTTTACCGGAGGCCCAATCCCTTACCCTATGCCCTTCCCTACCCTCCCCTAATTCCTTCCCATCCCTACCCTCCCCTATTACCCTGTTCCCTCTTAAAAGGCCGGCAACGCACCTGCAGCTCTGCTGCGAGTGTCCATGGGCGACGGAAGTTGCTTTCCATCAGGTGACCCGTTTACTCGTTTGCCCCCTTATTTCATAAAAAAAAAATAGTACGTTTTATAAAGTTATAAAGTAACACATAATGAGTGCTGATAACATTTTAATTGACTGATAACACTTGTATAACGGATTTGTTTTTTTTTTTTTGTTCCGTTTGCAATTAATTTTATCCCTTCTAGTAACAAAGTAACGGACTAATCCATACAGATATTATAAATGCGATAGTGTGTCTGTCTGTTACCTATTCACGCCCAAACCGCTGAACCGATTTTGCTGAAATTTGGTGTGGACATACTTTGAGTATGTCCACACGAAATTTCAACCCGGGAAAGGACGTTGGATACTTTTTATCCCGAAAAAATATACAGTTTCCGCGCGATAAACGGATTTTGTAGCAATGGAGTTGCGGATATTTAGTGAGAAAACAAAAATATGGACAAAGAAGGAATAGAAGATGCCAATTTTCCTACAAGGTTTAGTTTGTAGTTTGTAGGAAACGTTGACAGACATAGAGAAATATTGACAACTATTACAATATTTGTGATTGTCTATTGATAGACAATAGACATTGATAGACTGATAATTTATCGGCCCAAGATAGAACACTGTATAAATATAACGTTTTTATACATTATACACAGTTAGAATTTTTTATTACTAAGGAGATATACTATTTTTTGGATGCGCAATAGAATTATACATGTAATAGAAACGTGTCGAAATGACAAAACATCTATTTGAATACAAAAGAATTTAACAATTTCATGTCATCCACTTGACTTGTAAGGCTAACGCCCGCTTTGCGAAATAAAACATCTAAATATATAACAAATACTAAAACATAAATCACGCATTACACACAGACATAGACTTACACAGTGTGTATACAGCGTGCGTACGCTGTTGCGTCTCAGTGTGTATGATATCGCGTTAGTGTGCGTGCTACGGGTCAGTAACCGGCAATTTTCGGCAGTGAACTATTTGCACAATAATTTGGATAACCGACTGCAGAAAAGGGATATGTTGTGGAAAACTAGCATGTTTGTTTGGTACGTTTATGTTGAACAAATTATTGTCATTTTTATCTCCACTAGCATATTTTAAATCAACTAATTAAAATTTTGGACTTGAGAGTTTTTTTAAACGTAAAACAAAAAACGTCTTAATCATTTTTCAATTCAAACTTTTTGTTATTTAATAATTTGACGTTATTTTTCATCTTTTTTTATTTTATTTTGTGTTCTATCTCCAATTTTGTACTGTCATCCTAGGTCAGTGTTTACGTCATTCTATTGGCAGGGTTTTATGCCACTCAAAATCAAAAACTTATCGACTAAAAATATTATAAGTATGTGAACACAACAATATATTAAAGCACTAATTGCTAATAATATTCCTGAAAAAGGGTGAAAACATGAAGTAATGTTAGGTTAGAAAAGCTGATAAAAATTTTGAAAATGCTAGTAAATGAAAAACTAAAAAAATCAAATAAATTACAAAATAAGGCAAAATTCGGGCATTGAACTTTTTAGACATTAGCCTTTTGTAATGAACAATGAGTAACTGTTGTCTATTTTTTACTCTATTTGAATTTTTTGTTAATTCTGTTTTATTTAACGTTGGGGTCAAATAACTGAAAAACTAATGATATAAAACTATTTTCTTTAAATGCAAGATAAAGTATATAATTCTATTATACGTTGAGCAAAACATTGGCATTGTACCATCGAGGAAGTTGATTCCCATGCAATTGACAGACCAACGTTATTTGGTCGAATATGTCAATTCAATGTTAATTGTGATCTGTCAGCTGGGTTTGACGTAACGCAACCAAACTACCTAGGTCCCTGATTTGCATAGGAATCAACTTCTCTGATAGTACACAAACATTAGGTGCTGTGCAAAAATTTGGCAACGCACAGCCCAAACCACTGGACGGATCGGGCTGAAATTTTACATGCAGGTAGATGTTATGACGTAGGCATCCGCTAAGAAAGGATTTTGATCAATTCCACCCCCAAGGTGTTAAAATAGGGGATGAAAGTTTGTATATAATAACACTTCTTAACGCGAGCGAAGTCACGGGAAAATGCTAGTATAATATTATATTGTTTATACAATCCATCCTAGTAATACAGATGCGAAAGTGTGTTTGTCTGTCTGTCTGTCACTTTTTACGCCTTTGGCTGTTTAGTATGGAGATACTTTGCGTCCCGGGAAAGTATATAGCATAGTTTTTTGCGGAAAAATGTACGGTTCGAAAGATAAACGAATTTCAGCGCATCGGAGTTATCTAGCCTCTAGATATAACATAATATGGGACGGGAACCCATTTTCCTGTCCCCAATTATGATACATGGTGAGTTAACGAGGTCTATGAACTGTATTAGCGATGGCGGCCATCGAACCCGCTCAAATATATAACACTTTATACAATTAACCATTGTCTATACTCTATATGTTTTTGTAACTCTTGCGGTGACTATAGATACTATAACTATATGATTATTATTACATCTGTATGACTGTACCGGGAACAGATTAGCATTTCAATTAGGGGGTAAACGAGCAAACCGGTCACCTGATGAAAAGCAACTACCGTCGCCCATGGACACTCGCAACATCAGAAGAGTTTCAGGTGCACTGCCGGCCTTTAAAGAGCGAATACGCTCGCTTTGAAGGTTTACAGACTATAATTTCGTTAACGAAGTTAAGAATCAAAAAAGTGTCGAAAACGCATCGCGATGCGTATATCTTGAGGACGAATTCGAAAACAGTCTACATACTGTGGTCCCTGTATAACAAAACTACAAAATTATATTTTCGTAAGAATATGTCATCTGTGGCAAAAGTATTCCGATCGATACAGCTCCAAAAATCAGTCGCTTTCTTTTTTTTTTATGAAATAAGGGGGCAAACGAGCAAACGGGTCACCTGATGGAAAGCAACTTCCGTCGCCCATGGACACTCGCAGCATCTTTTAAGAGGAAATAGGGTAATAGGGAGGGTAGGGAAGGGAAGGGAAGGGAATAGTTGAGGGTAGGGAAGGGAATAGGGTAGGGGTTAGGGGATTGGGCCTCTGGTAAACTCACTCATTTGGCGAAACACAGCGCAAGCGCTGTTTCACGTCGGTTTTCTGTGAACCGCCGCCGCCGCCGGTTTTATATGAAGCTTCTTCTCCATCTTTAAGAGAACACCTTCGTTGTTTGATAGGATCCAGACTGAATCAAAACTGTTATGATTACAATCGAAGGTGTATCTTATATCTTTAAACGAGCAATTCTTGTATGTGTATTTTCATGAAATTTAGTACAAAGGGGGTTTCGGGGGCGATAAATCGATCTAGCTAGGAATCATTTTTAGAAAATATCATTTTATTCGTGTTTTATCGAATACCGAGCAAAGCTCGGTCAAATAGGTCTTCTGATGTTGCGAGTGTTTTATTATTAGAAATAATTTATAGAATCGGGCAAGGATTTTTATTAAGATAATATTAGGATATATTACTGCAGCACCATAGTCCAATCAAATTACGAAATAAAAAAACTGTGTTCGTTCATGTTTATTTAACCCATTTTGAGCCGTAATTTTATTGGACTACCAGCATAGACAGTAAACAAAAAGTTTTGTTCGACGTTAGACAACGTTTCTGTCATTATATTATGACGTGTTTAACATGTCGGATTTTGGTCGGATTATTTACTGTATGGGCTATTAGCGCACTCTGCTTCGACCTTTGCGCACTATAATTCGCTACAAGAAATCCAGCAAAATAAGTCATTGACCAAAGTTCTAGACATAGGTAGGTACAATAATATATTCCCAACATTTTCCTCTTAAATTACACGACCTCTTTGATGTAGGTATTGTTGTTTCCTAAAACATTGACTCAAATTCGCTTATAAACATAATAAGAGGAAAACTTGCCATTACGCCATAACAATTAAAGATCTGTTTTTGTATTACACGTAATTATAATGAGTTCACATGTTATTATGAACAACAGGACATAACTAAAAGGAAATTAAACTTAGAGTAATCCTAGGTATAGTTTTTTTAGTAGGGCACATTTTGATATTTATTTTAGGGAAAATGATAAATTTTATATTAAAAGCAGGTGCTGGGAACATACGGACGAACGTAAAAAAGATTCCTATTTTCTTCTGATTAATTTCGTTGTGAATCCAAGACAGCTTCAGCATGTCCCTCGGGCTCCCTGAGATCATATTATTATCAAAGAGTTTTCGTAGATGGATACCGCTGTCGATTCTGGCGACATAGAAGGCAAAATGGTGGGAATGTGTGCCATTGGTGGCAAAGCCCGTTTAAAAAGGTGATCTGAACTAATGTTATCAATCCGAAAATAAAATGTATCTTTAAATAACATAGATAAATCTATTATCTATCTATATATATAAAAATGGATTTTCAATTGTGTTAGTAACGCTAAAACAACGGATTGGGCTAATTTTAGTCTTAAAATGATCGTGGAAGTCCAGTGAAGGTTCATAAGTAACACGAAATTCACTGGGACGTCTAGTTTTGTATAAAGATACATATTAAATTGAGTGAGTGGATACTATATAATAGTTTTTACCCAAGAAAGTACAAGGAAAAATCGCTTTTCGGCGCGACCAAGTTGCGTGTATCGTCAATTTTACAGTAACACTGAAAAACTTTACTATCCCTTCAAAACATTTGAAAACTCTTCCACAGAACTTAACACCTTCTTGGGAGCCGATTAAAAAAAAGTTGTAAAGAGCTGTGAGCGCAGTCTACATCTACACGAATATTACAAAGAGGAATGATTTGATTTTTTGTTTGTTTGTTTGAATTGAATTGGCTCCGAAAGTAATGGACCGATTTGAAAAATTATTTTACCATTAGAATCCTACATTATTTCTGCTGAACAGAGGCTAAATTTTATTTTGGAAAAATTAGGGGTGATTTGATAGGTAAAGTGTGTCAGTGAATTCTGACACACTTTACCTATCTATGTCGAGCGAGGCACAATCAAAAGTCAAAGTCAAAGTCAAAAATTTTTATTCAGAATAGGTTTTTTTCAAACACTTTCCGAACGTTGATGCTACTATACTGGGGCCTACCACCGGTTCGGGAATAACTATTTCTTTATTTAATCGCTAGTATAATAATCTTATACCTATATAAAATTCTCGTGTCGTTAGGCCGCGTACTCCTCCGAAACGGCTTTACTGATTTTAACCAAATTTTATATGCATATTCAGTGGGTCTGAGAATCGGCTCCTGGGTACTTTTTATATTGATAAGTGCATTTGTTGAATAAATAATAGTAAATTATTACAACTCGATACTGACGGCGACCATTGTATTGTTTGTGCGACGGGAAAGCGATCGACGTTGCCATGGTGACATACTTATATAGTCACTTCAATAAAATAATACGGCCGAAATACTTTATAAGGCAAAGAAACGTTTGCCGGGACAGCTAGTTATTTTATATAAACCGAAGCTTTTATTTTACCACGTCTGTTACCGCCATCTGTTGTCCAAATATTATAACTTTAAATATCCAGAATTTTCCTGTAAATCCTAAAGACACCAGGAAAGTTCCACTTTATTATGTCACTATAGTGACACAGCAACACGTTGTACTTAGGACGAAAACGTTTAAGAGGAATATTATAGCAAAACATTGGAATAACACGAGGAAAAGTGATTTTGGTAAACATCCTGTGTTGTTATAAAACAAAGTAAGTATGTAATAGTGTATATTTAGCGCGTTCGACATTTTGCATTAAAAGTAAAGCTTGATACCTAAAGGACAAACTAAACGCGATTCGACGTTTGCTCGTTTTACAACATGACTGGTGAGACATGTTCAATAGGAGAGTACTCTGTACTCGATTCTCATTATAATTATGTAATAAAATTAGATAATTACTTAATTTTTGACCGAGTTTCCCTTTAAATAAACGAATCATGGACACTTATGGCCTGTTTCACCGCTTCCTGATAAGGTGCCCGATAGGGTTATTTGACAGATTTTCCATACTCCATCTGTCAAATTAAGTGGTGGATAGCCTTATCAGGAAGCGGTGAAACAGGCCCTAAGTAAATTACTCGGCTAGGCAAGTAGGCATACTATGCGGCCGGCGTGGCGGCGTTTTCCACCAAAAAAATACCGCGCCGCTACCCTTCCCGCGCACGGTGTCCATGCGTTGGATAAATAATTATTTAACTTTAAGCTATATTTACTCGGTAATCGATTGATTTTTTTTTTCATCTAATATATTAGCCAAATATCACGTCCTCGAGTATTGAACATGTCTCACCAGCATAGTCACGCAGTATAAAAAATAACAAAGTTGAAATAGCTGAAGCGATCGTATTATGAGATAGCTTCACCAAAATGCTTACCGCGGGTAAAACAAATCTAGGCGTGTATAATAATTTAGATAATCAGGGCGAGCGATGCGAGCGGAGCTAGCTAGTATATCCCCCTACCTGTACATTTTGTGGTATATTGATATTTTGTGCTTTAATATAGTAATTTTTATTTGTATATACTTAGATGAGTTATCAGTTAAGGTGTGACGACGCGAGCCCTCACAAAGCTCGACTTTTACTAGTTAATAAGTTGTATCCACCTTGCATCATAAAGAATATTCTGGAATGAAATCTGGAATTTGCGTATAAACATAATTAGCGTATAATTTTGGTGCGGGCGCTGACTCGTAGGTCGAGAACCCTGGCTAGTCGCTAAACTAACTGTACATTTCGTAATTAAAATTAGAGTCATGTCATTTACATCATCATCATATACAGGTAGTTGAAAATAATGATGATATTATTGACATCACAGCGCATTGGTGTAAGAAAATATTAAGTATAATACTTATACTGTACCTATAATTATATGAATTCATATTAAAATTATTACTTATTATTTATTTGTGCATATTATTATTATGATATTAGGTACAGATGGACATTTTCCCACATTAAGAAGTAGTTTCCCTTGGTCTTCTCTATGTCTGCCTATTCAATACAATATAACATACAAACCTCTAATATTTCTTGAAATACTCCTCTTTAACCAAAAAAATGAACCGGTCTACTCTACTAACTGCCTATTCAACACAAAATAACATACAAAACTCTCGTATTTTATACCCCTCTTTAATGAAATAAATATTTTTTTTTTAATTCTGAAACACGATGCAATCGTTCGTAGCATTAAAATTCGTCTACTGCACTGGGACCGTTCAGTTTGCCGATACAGCAGCTATCCTATACAGTGTGTTAGTGTAAACACCGTTATCCTTGAAACCATCAAATGAGCCCGTCAAAATTAACAACTTTTTCTATGAGAATAATGCTGCCAATTAAAAAAAATGCCCGGATCGGCAATTTGTATGGGTATGAAGACGGATTTTTTTGAGTTCCCAGCATTGTTCTTATAGAAAAAGTTGTTCATTTTGACGGGCTCATTTGATGATTTTAAGGATAACGGTGTTTACACTAACATCTTGTATACTTTTCAGGAATTCAAAACATCTCAAAATGAAATCATTTCATGTACTTTTTTTTCTATTCGTCTGTGGAATTCTTTACCCGAAAGCATACATAAGTCCAAATCTATTGATACCTTTAAAAAAAGACTCAAACAATATTACTTAGATTTAGCTGCAAACTCTTAAACCCTTACGATTTATCCTCTTCTTCGATTCATATTATTATATTACTTATATGGTATTAAGTATCTATTATATTTATTTGTGTATTATATTTATTTATTTATATACTAATAGTATCTTATCTTATTTTTGTTTTAAATATTTTTAGTTATATTTTATGGTTGCCTGGTAGAGACTGCTTCCAGCAGTAAGGCCGCCAATTCAAACTATTTCTGTTTTTGTAACATGTGTAAATTGATCTATTTTGTTTGTTTGAATAAAGAGTTTTTTTTATTTTATTTTATTTTACTTTTTTATAGCTACTTACTAATAAAAAGACCGAAATAACTATACTGCCATAAATTATAATAGATCATGATGACGCGGACATAACAATCTAACGTAGAAGCACGTGGTGTGAAGGTCGGCGGGTCTTTGACACGATTGCGCAACACAGCCGAAATAGCGCGCGCTGCTAGTATAGTAGGGAAACTACTAGAACTACTAGTAAATAGATAATATGGTCAGGGAGCCCTAGAACAATTTTTTTCGTGATTACTAACAAGCTAATTTTTTGAGTAGCTAGCTACATTTTGATAAGACGAACAACATTTTTATTTTTGAAAAATCTCGAAAGCGGTAGCTAACAGAGGTAGAAAGGATTTCATACTTTGACTTGATGGTCCTAAAATATGGACTGTTTTATTTGTAGGACAAGGTTACTCTTAAATTATATATAACTATTAACCTTCCGATATACAAAAAAACAGCTGGTTAGGGTTCCGTTTTAGGGTTCTGTAATCAATAAAACTTGGTGCAATTATAATTTAGGTCTAGTCGCACGCACACAAACACTGTGCCGAAGTCAGTCGGAGTGGGGCGTGTTAGGTTTTCTCGTTACAGAATTTCTTGATTCGGTCTCCGCGCTCAAAGCACGCGATAAAAAAAACAATGACCCAAACCAACTCGTAAAACTCGGTCCACCAGTTTGGTTAAAATTAGGCTAAAGGAAGATTTCATACATAATTTGGTACTACTAATATTATATAATATTATGTGACATAATGTAAAATCAAATGACAGACAGAGTAAAGTTTACTGTTTATAACACCGCTCGTTTTGGTCAGGGGTAAAAATTATTTTATTTTAATGCCAAATTTTACATTTGAAAATCCCGCGCTGCTAAAATTTGCGGAATTTTACGAGGGTCGTTCATAATGTTCGTCATGGTGCTCATTATAACCGCAGCTTTATGGTTGAGGTTAGGAAACCGGCAATGTCAAGTTTAGACGCAATAGTGACATAACTGTTAAATTTAACTGTAGTTAATTCTAATAAACTTTGCGTTGAATTGAATCCTGTGAATGATTCCTCGCAGTAACGTATAAAAATATAGTGTTGCCGTATTTAGAGTCAAAATATACGGTTTTGAGAATATTTGATTGCATTATTATTTAAGGTATAATCATCTATAACTTATTAATATTATTATGGAGGTCCGTTTCACGTATAATTAATTGTCTTAGAAAGTTGTGGACTGTGGTTGAGTTCATCATTTCTTGTTTTTTATATTGACTCAGATCTGTGCAAGATTCTCATAAATACTTATGCAGCTTATGCTGATAAATTTGGGAGATTTCAACAGTAACAAATTTGTTTGCTAATCACATGTTATCATATTCTTTATCATCCTGATGATACACAGTAGTTGACTATGCTACTACTAATATTATTGACTAATTTTAAATTTTGAATCACGATGAACGTTATACAGTGTGTTTGTGTAAACACCGTTATCCTTGAAACCATCAAATGAGACCGTCAAAATGAACAACTTTTTCTATGAGAACAATGCTGGGAACTCGAAAAAATCCGTCTTCATACCCATACAAATTGCCGATCCGGGCATCCGTATGGGTATGAAGACGGCATTATTTTTTGAGTTCCCAGCATTGTTCTCATAGAAAAAGTTGTTCATTTTGACGGTCTCATTTGATGGTTTCAAGGATAACGGTGTTTACACAAACACACTGTATATTGTTATCGAATCAATCGAAACGAATCGAATCAAATAGTCCTCACGCGGCGAATATCTGAAAGATCTAGACGTAAACAATTATAAAAAATTAACGAAATTTAAGTAATTATACTTCTTATATTTACCCATTTATCTTGCATTTTATTAACCGACTTCCAAAAAGAAGGAGGTTATATAATATATTCGGCTGTGGATATTTTTTTTTCTCATTTGTTTTAAACTGATCCTGAACATTATTACACAAAGTGTAGTACTATTCCACTTCAATTCAATTTGATCTAGGTGTCACAAAAACTTAGAAGAAGTTAATATCTCTTTAACTTCAAGTTTCAAAATAACTTGAGGTAAGTACATTACCTCTATAAGAATGGGATTCACTTGCATTTAGATCAAATGACATTAAAGTATTATGATTAGGCCAAAACATCGACTCGCCGCTATGCAAAGTGTGGTACAGCACAAACTATTATTTTCCAATGCAGTCGTTAGGCGAGGCTTGCGAAATGCCGAAGGTCATGATGATGAAACGATGACGAAAGGCGTTTGGAAAGGGCCCGCTTTAACCGTTTCAAATGTAATGTTGATGTACCTAATATTATGAACAATAATATATTATTTGCATTGGAGTAATGGCCGGTTCACATTATTCGAATCCAGCTCTTTTTCTTGCAAAATTGCATTTCGGAGCATTCCAGTGCCCGTTTATTTTTTTTTATTTTTTTTATTGGTAAAAGTAAGAGTAGAAAAATAAAATACTTGCTTTTGTTTTTACCCATCTCATTATTAAAATATTATGTACGCAGAGGATATCGATATAAGATCATTTGCTGCTCCATAGCAAGTTTCAGAAAAATCGGTTCAGTGGTTTAAATTGGGTGTGAAGAGGTAACAGACAGACCGGCAGACAGACAGACAGACACACTTTTGCTTTTATAACATTAGTATGGATTCAGTAGTTTCGTCTATTTTGTGCAAACTAAAACCAATGTTCTCATTAATAATTTCAGTTATCATTCACAGCCATGTTGTATTGCATAAAATCGATGCATAAAATGTGCATTACCTACATTTTTATGTTGTTTTGCTGTCCGGGTGATTGTCCTGTGGACCTTGGTCGCCCGAGCGGTGACCACCATCATATTATACCTTTATTTTCCGTATCTCTAGAAGATGTGAAACATCATCTGAATATTGATGGATGATATCAATCATCAACCAGAGATCATACATTTTTCCTTTATAAAAAGTACCTACCCTATTTTCTCTTTTGGACTTTTTCGACGCTCCCTCTACGGAGATGCCGTAATTTACCGTTTTTAGCGTGTGGGGCCCCCACAAACTTGAGGTTAAGCTTCTATTGATATTTCCTGTAAAATTCTATTTGATATCATATTATTATTCGTTAACGTTTTCTCATCACGGGTTTACCATATTGACCAAAAAGCGTCATAACAAATGAAACAAATGTTCCTACAGTCAGGAAACACATTAAATTAATCTATAGTACCTGGATGACCGAGCTTTGCTCGGTATAGCAAACACTCATTGACTTCGTGTTACTTAATAACGCCATCTGCTGGTCGTTAAAACAATTAGTTGCTCACAAAATAGTATTATTATTTGCCAATAGATGTCAGGAAGAGTCATATTTTTCAGTTTATCGATTATCGATAAAACACGAATAAAAAGACATTTTCTGAAAATGATTCCTAGCTAGATCGATTTATCGCCCCCGAAACCCCCTATATGATTTCATGGAAATCATTGGAGCCGATTCCGAGATTCAAATTTGAACGGATTGGGCTAATTTTAGTCTTAAAATATTCGTAGAAGTCCAGTGAAGGTTTTAAAGTGATACGAAGTTCACCGTGACAGCAAGTTATTGATAAATATTACACATAACTCTCAGAAATCGTGGACAAAGTGCAACAAAACAATAAAATCCTCAACTTCCTTTTCCCGATTTTTTATTTTTAAATCGACTTCAAAAAAGAAAGTTTCAGAATTTACCTCGTCGCTTATTAGTAAATAGTTCCTTTTTTGGTTACATAAGTAGAAGAAGAAGGATACTATTATGCGCTCGCTAAACGGTAATTCTGCATTACATGCATTACGTGCTGTAATGCACGAATTATCGTGTATTGCAGTGAATGATGCGAATTACATGCAAACTACGTGCTGTACAACGTGCTGTACATTGAATGACAACTTCTTTAATTTTTCAGCACGACATGAGTTACGTGCTGTAATTCACGCATGATCGTTTATTGTAGTGAATGACGCGAATGACATGCAAACTACGTGCTGTACATTGATTTACAAGTGGTTTAATTTTTCGTCATGCAATAATTCAGCGGATCGCGCGATCGGCATGTCATCGGCATGCCCATGGGACAACTCAGTTCCAGGGTGGTTTGCGTTTTGCGTTTCTTTGAACAGGGCATACAAACTGTTAATGTGCGCAAAATTAATAAATCAAATAATATATTTTGCCATAATATAATATTTTATTGCTAATAAATAACTTTTGGACGAATATAGATAATACACTGTATTAGTTAATAAATGTTGTAATTTTCTTCTTAACGTGTGCACAATAAAGTATATTTATTATTATTATTATTATAGGCTGATATGATGATGATGATGATGAAATAACTTTTTCAATTTAATTTATACAAAAAACGTCGGTAAGTATTTACAAGAACGTATCGTGATCTCCGTGGTCCAGTGGTTTAGCGTGGTCGTGGGTTTGATTCTCGCGTTGGAAACAATATTTTATTTTCAAGATTGGTTAGGACAATGCAGGCTGATCACCTCTGTCTGTCTGACATCGTCTGACAAGTAATGATCCATGCGTCGGATGGGCATGTAAAAAGTCGGCCCTGCGCCTGATCTTTCGCCAGTCGTGTCGTTCTTTCGGCCCACTGGGCTAGGAGAGTAAAAGGAATAGAGAGTATACCTACTCTTGTAATATGGTCTCAATGAAACCGGCCACCGTCACCGAAACCGGTGTGGGAAACCGGAAATATTTGTACAATAATTTATTCAAGGTGCAATGAATAAGATAATCATCATAAAAAACTTGAGAGGTGTCAAGGGACACCCGAATGGAACGAAGGTCCAGTTTACATATTATACTAGTTACTTTAACAACTATAGCAAAAATGCTAAATAGTTGTAAGCCGTGCGGTAGACGGTAGTGCTTGTTTCTCTCCCCCTCTCTGGCATTGAACAGTGCGGTGAAGCGACGTCTATTTTTGAGTGTAGGGGAACTGCATGCAAAACGGACCATGCAGGCAAAACGGAACGGTCAAATTACTTGAAACCTACTAGAGCCATCTATTTGCTAGGTAACGCTACTAATTACTCGGGCCCTTCCCGTTCTCGGTCATTGCCGGCGAAACTGTCATACGGAACAGCGGATTTTTATTGCGGTTAAATATTTTTTTCACATTTTGATGTAAAAAAGAAAATTTTTGACCAGTCCGCACTTTTGTTGTAATTAATATTTTCTATTTAATGATATGACACAGTGTTCTGCATGATTTTAACTTTAATATAGTATGTAAAGAATGAAAGGGGTAAAACGGTTAACTTCAAAATGTGACATTTATTCATGAGAACCTAAAAACAAAAAAGACGGGTGCAGTGCATGATTTGTCTCCTCTAGGCACATTGTAGTTTAGTTGTACACAACATTTATTTGTAAAAGGTATTCCCCAAATGACATATGCATTGGGACCATTTTGCCCTTTACCGTGGTCAATTTTACCTTCACACGCAGGCAAAATGGCCTGTGTGATTAATAGGAATTGTAGAGTGATTAATAATAAAGATATTCTATAAAAAATTTAACAGTAAAGCTATATTTGTTGATGTAAGACGAGTTTTGCCTTAAATATACGATTTTGCCTTCAGGTCCCCTATACAGGTTTTTATTACTTACATAAAAACCTGTATAGGGGTACTGAAGGCAAAATAAAAAAAATAAAAAAATAAAACATAAGAAATAATACCTATCTAAGCCCGGGTGTCCTTTGACACCTCTCAAGTCAATTATACATTTATTCGAGCTAATTTTTTATATTTTTTTATATTTGGCAGTTTAGAGTTTAGACTGAAATGTTTCTTACAATGTTTAACCTAAACTTGGTACTACTAATATATATTCTGTGCCTAAACATAAATTAAAAAAATATATAAGTACTTATCGGATATAATAGGTATGTGTTTTTTTTTCTTCTGTTCTGAATTTCGAAATTTAATAATAGAGTAGAGAAGGAGATAATTTTCCGAGCTCCACGCGGTAACTTGTTTTCGCATTTCTTTTATTTCATTTTATTAGTTTATTAATTTACGTTTTAGTTTTATTGTTCAATATTGTGTTTTAATATGTAACTTCTTTCAATACATATATGTATCTATCTAATATCATAGCTAATATATAAAAATAAGTCGGGGTTTCCTTCCTGACGCTGTAACTCCAGAACGCACGAACCGATTTCCACGATTTTGCATTCGTTGGAAAGGTCTCGGGCTCCGTGAGGTTTATAAAACAAAAAAAATCAGAAAAACCTTAAGAGAAAAGCAGGAAAACTGGGTAAACAGGCAAAACAACATTTGCCGGGACAGCTAGTACTTATTATAAAACAAAGTCGCTTTTTTTCCCTCATGTCCCTTTGTTCCCTTTAATCTTTAAAACTACGCAACGGATTTTGATGATTTTCTCAGTGTTAGATAGCCCATTTATCGAGGAAGGCTATAGGCTATATTTTATCACGCTAAGACTAATAGGAGCGAAGAAATAGATGAAAATGTGGAAAATTATTTGAAAGGGCTAACTTGAACGCGCTAATCTCAGGAACTACTGGTCCGATTTGAAAAATTATTTCAGTGTTAGATAGTCCATTTATTGAGGAAGTCTATAGGCTATATTTTATCACGCTAAGACTAATAGAAGAATGCGGAAAAAACGGAGGAAATAATTTGAAAGGGCTTATCTCGCGAACTACTGCGGCAATTTTTATGTTATTTGGCACAGATAAGAAGTAGCCCACGTGAAGGATCATAGGCTATCGATTTTAATCAGTTTTTTAGTGGCTATATATTTTATACCTACCCGTGCGACGCCGGGGCGGGTCGCTAGTTTTAATTAACTTGTTAATAACACGAGTGTGTTTATTATGACAAAAGCCCCGCCACCCGTGTACAGACACCAGCACTAAATTTTAATTATTATTTTTAATAGTTTATAACATAAATTATAATAATTAGTTTTTAATAGTTTATAATATAAATTATAAACTATTGAGAACAATTAAAATTTTGTATATTTTTTTAATGAAATAAGGGGGCAAACGAGCAAACGGGTCACCTGATGGAAAAAAACTTCCGTCGCCCATGGACACTCGCAGCATCAGAAGAGCTGCAGGTGCGTGGCTGGCCTTTTAAGAGCGAATAGGGTAATAGGGGAGCCGCAGGGCCGTCTCTAGCCCATGTGGCGCCCGTGTGCAAACATTACCCTAGCGCCCCCTAAGAAGCGCGCGCGCGGTCAAAATGAAATGGGTACAAAGTAAAAGTACAGTTTGTCCGGCCGTTTGAGGGTGAGGACTCTAAGCGGTGGCTTCCTTCGTTCCACCAGACGAACTATAACAGCACATCAAGTTAGTATAGGTACTGTCAAATTTCTCCAATATAAATAGATAACAAACTCTATTGTTATTTGTTTGTAGATTGAAGTTTTTTTCGGTTTTGACCATGATGTCTTGACTGACCCTAACAAGCTTAACCCCAAAACATAAATTTTATATCGCTTAAGTACTTCAATTTTACTTTAAATTTCATGTTATATACTTATTAAACATCACATCACCACAACATCGGTATTAATTCGATTTCATTGAAGAGCTCTAACTTCTCTACATTCGAAGAGCCAGCATGGCACAGTTTGTTTTCTAAATTAGAACACTATGCTTTTCACATATAAGGTTCATTTCACGTTGAAAAATAAAGATTATAATATTTATTTTGCAAAAGCCGAGCCGCTAATGGCGCGCCTTGCTTTGCTGTAATTCTACAAATATAAGAAGAGCATATTACACAAAAATTATGCTACAAATACCCATTCTGTTTAGGACTTACAGATTCTGTGAAGAGGAGGATGAAACACCTATTCACCTTCTCCTCGACTGCCCTGCTCTACTACAGAGCAGGAACAGGCACCTTGGTCGCCACGAATACTCGTCCACAGAGGAAATTCGTGGCACCAACCCCAACCATATCGTTCAATTTATGACCAGTATTGGGTTGGGGATGATACTCTAGTGCGAAGGAGTCACAATAGATCCTCATGGATCGCAGTGACGTCAGGGCTACAGAGACCTGCCTTCTTTAAAAAAAAAATTACC
Source organism: Aricia agestis (assembly GCF_905147365.1). Classification (NCBI taxonomy): domain Eukaryota; kingdom Metazoa; phylum Arthropoda; class Insecta; order Lepidoptera; family Lycaenidae; genus Aricia; species Aricia agestis. Next base: position 11,705,834 of record NC_056424.1, read on the forward strand.
CAAAAATGTTTTCAAACTGGAGTTCTTTTTACGTTGGTCAATAAAGCGTGGGCCGTGGCGGCCGGCCAGCGCGGGCGCGCGCCAAGTGCGAGCGGCGCTCGGTGCCCCTAGGACCGCGGCGCCCGTGTGCACCGCACACGTTGCACCTATGGGAAAGACGCCCCTGAGGGGAGGGTAGGGATGGGAAGGGAAAGGAATAGGGTAAGGGATTGGGCCTCCGGTAAACTCACTCACTCGGCGAAACATAGCACAAGCGCTGTTTCATGCCGGTTTTCTGTGAGAACGTGGTATTTCTTCGGTCGAGCCGGCCCATTCGTGCCGAAACATGGCTCTCCCACGTATTTTTTAATTTAGTAAATAACATTATTATTATACTCTTGAATTATCCTCCTGAATTATCATGCTGCATGATGAAAAATGAGCGTTCATCATGCAGCATGTAATTCACGTAAATGAATGGTCATGCTGAATTACCGTGTACGGGGTACTTAAGTTTCTTTTACTTTAAAAAATACTTAAAAAAAAGTATATTAAATAGCTGTCATTATGTCACGGACTTAAAACATAATTGATAAGTATCATACACAATTACACACTACTCTCAGAAATTGGGGTCAAAGTCTAATAAAATAATTCTGATGAAGTACAGTCATTTTGGTAAGTACTAGGTATATTTGGTACTAGGTTTTCCCCATACGACCGGAAATTTTATTATTTTGAAAGCAGACATTCAAACTCGTTTAGTTTGAATGTCTGCTTAAATAGGCCGGCTTGATTGGACTACGGCTTTATAAAAGCTTACTATAAAACTTACTTTACGAGTATGAAGATTGAATAGAGAAATAGTTCATATTAGGCGAATCCCGAAATAGGGAATTATACGTGGGAGAGCCATGCTTCGGCACGAATGGGTCGGCTCGACCGGATAAATACCACGTTCTCACAGAAAACCGGCGTGAAACAGCGCTTGCGCTGTGTTTCGCCGAGTGAGTGAGTTTACCGGAGGCCCAATCCCCTAACCCGTACCCTATTCCCTTCCCTACCCTCAACTATTCCCTTCCCTTCCCTACCCTCCCCTATTACCCAAATCCCTCTTAAAAGGCCGGCAACGCACTTGCAGCTCTTCTGATGCTGCGAGTGTCCATGGGGGACGGAAGTTGCTTTCCATCAGGTGACCCGTTTGCTCGTTTGCCCCCTTATTTCATTAAAAAAAAATAGGCCGCTATATAAGCAGTATAATTTGTAGTACGTTTTCACCTTGAAAACCGGTTTATATTAATTTTGCTTAAAATTCCTTAAATTGCCTCATTACTTCGAGTCCATAGTGCATGCACCGAGTGACTTAGTTCTTAGTCACTGCAACATTTTAGGAGGGTGACAGGAGTAGGTGACGTTACAGGGAAAATACAATGACGTCATCAAGTTTAACCCTTACTCAAGTGCAATAAAAAGGCAGAGATATCACTGATTGGATAAAACTAAACATAAAAAGAGTTAAAAATAGGGAGGGAGGCGCTTCTAGCACATACATAAATAATCCGACCAAAATCCGACATGCTGCACTCGTCATAATTATCAGAATATTAACAGAAATGTTGTCAAAAGTCGAACAAAACTTTTTATTAACTGTCTGTGCTGGTTCTGCCTCTAGAGTGAAAACATTGCACTAATATCCTATACTTGTAAGTTTATGAAGTTGTTTAGGATAGATCTGGGTCTTTTTTCTTTTTTGAAAACAAAAAAAAATCTCAATTCCACCAAGTTCAATAGAAGGGATTTTTTTGCCAGGAATACATTTAACGTGGGCAAAAGCTATAGCTGTAGGTATCGATTCTAATGAATTGTGACCTAGCACCATTATCTTCTATATTTACCATCTAGGTTAGATGTCCCTAATATATTATATAGTATATAATTCAAGGATACTTGAATGTAGGTACTTGTAATTGACCTTAACCTAGGAGGGGTAAAATGACCTTAGGGTCCTTTAAAAATGCAGGGGTTATATCTTCAGGAAATAATACTATTAAATGTGACATTTTTTATTAATTTGGCATCATAATAATAATATACAGGTAACAAAACAAAGTGATAAATGATAATTCTTTAGGGTGTTTATAAGTATCCTGTATAAAGTTTACTATGATAAAGTAGCAGCGCTGACAGATCATTTTTTTGTGATTTCTATGGGCAAGAGTAATAAATTTGCCCATACAAGTAATGAAAATGTTATTCCTTCAGCGCTGCCACTTCCACGGCGGGGACTCGTACACATTTTATTTCGTTCTGAGGAAAAATCCTAATTTTTCCTTCATTTTTAATGTTGCCAAGACATAATTTTATTGCGCGTGTTCCAAGTTCAATGTAATTTGCGTCATACGAAAACCGGTTTTTGTTTTCCAATAAAATGTGTTATGTAATAAGAAAATAATAATATTTTACATGTGTAATAAAACTTTTTATACTAAATTACGTGCGAATTTAAATAATAATGTTTTATATCAGACAATTATTATCTACAGCTCCCATATTTATTATGCAAAAATATAATTAGCGGGGCTAAAATGGTCGCTTTGTGGAATCATGATATGATTCATTTTTTTAAAATCACAAAATGCAACTCTGCTTGCAATTCATGTCTAGTAATTGCTAAATGTGACCATTTTAGCCCCGCATATCTTTCAATCTAAATGCATCTTTACTGTAAACTGTTGTCCGCAACTCCGTTATACAGGTCTATCACGCGGGAACCGTACATTTTTTCGGGATAAAAAGTATTAAATGCACGACATTGTATATTTCATTTTTCTGGGATGCTACGTGCTTTCCTGAGAGTTGAAGTATCTTCATACCAAACATGAATAATTGGTTCAATAGTTTAAAAGCGTGAAAACGTTACCTCCTATATCAGCTGTTGACAAACAGACGCGCTTCTATAATATTATTGAGAGGAAACGCTAACACTGTTTTTCCATACAAATGTATTCCCCAATTTACTCCCAGGACAATGCGTTTAGACAAATGATTTTTTAAATTTGGGATCTGTTAAAGCTCTACGTTCATTTTTTTTTAATTTACTAATAAAATAAAATAAAATATGACACTTCAAAAATTGCAAAAAATGAATGCCAATCCACCGACTATAAAACAAATTTGAAAGATCTTTAAGATAAAATAAACGTAGAGACATAGTATACTCTTCCTCAAGATATTTATAAAAATAATAATTAGATAGGCTCTATTTTAAAGGAGGAATCAGAGGACTACGTTACCTCGATTTACTGTATCTGTCTCTATCACAAATCACTAAATACACGTTCCGGCGCAGGGTGAAGCGTTATGGCAATAGTTTCTTCGTTTAAATTCTACTGCACCCGCGTTCCCTCTTAATACGTGGGAAAGCCATGTATCGGCACGAATGGGCCGGCTCGACTGGAGAAATACCACGTTCTCACAGAAAACCGGCGTAAAATAGCTTGCGTTGTGTTTCGCCGAGTGAGTGAGTTTACCGGAGGCCCAATCCCCTACCCTATTCCCTTCCCTTCCTTCCCCTATTCCTTTCCCTTCCCTACCCTCCCCTATTACCGTATTCCTTCTTAAAAGGCCGGCAACGCAGCTCTCTGATGCAGCTCTCCTGATGCTGCGAGTGTCCATGGGCGACGGAAGTTGCTTTCCATCAGGTGACCCGTTTGCCCCCTTATTTCATTAAAAAAAAAGGTGTGTTAATGTGACAGGTTTCGGATCAGATACAGTGCAAAACCACTCAAACACTTTCGAAGACCGTTAACCAAATCTCAATATCATACTACAAGCTAGTACAGATGTCTGAGATTTTCTGACTGTTTATGTATTCTTAGCACTAACGTCAAAATATTAACCAACAACACTGTTGCATAGATAAACTCCTGTCAAAAAACCACAGAAACATAGGGGTTTCTGTTACCATTCATACTCTGAAAATTCCACGAAAAGGACAATTCACCAACTTTAAGGCTTTACGTATGACGTCATACAAAAGCCCGAGTTTTGAGAAATGGTGAAAGCATGAGTCACCGTGTTTATTATATGTATGAGTCATACATGAATCGGTTCATTTCGTTTACTTCCGTATCAGTAATCCTGAAAAGGACACGTCATTTGATTAGGAAAATATTAGGGGAAATTTGTTTTTCGCGCTTTTCAGCTGAGCGCTTTTCCTGGTATTTGGTGTTTCTGTTTATGTGATTGCGCCATCGCGGTACCCACAAGTAGAGCCGTTCTGCATCACGCTATCGAAGTTTCTGAGTATGGAAAGATATAAAATACAAGGTACCTAGTGGATTTTGGCCTAACCGAGTATAACACCTCGCTCGGTCGGAAGAACTTCCTTTGAGACCTCCAAGCATATTCCCCACACGGCCCAGCCGCACCGGTCCGAAGCTTCGTGCTATAAGACGATAAGATTGGACAATACACGCAGTATATCCACCAATAGTATCGGTTTTAGCGCGAAGCACTATTTGCCACGATTAAACTACCATGGTCTTAACCAGACCAGTAGCTTAGACCCTTTCGAAAAAAAAAGCGAAGCACTATACGCATATATATACGGCCGCGGCAACAGACGTATTCTGTTATCATCGCCAAAATTATACTTGTAAGCAAATCATACCTTTTTTTTTAAATTGATAGGTATTTTGTTATTCAAACTTTCATGTATTATTTTGCTCAAATAAAAACAGGCTTCTGTAGTAGAGCTATTGTCTTGGAAACCAAATTGTTCATTAGCTAGCAGATAATCTGAATTGAAGAATTTTTTAATACGTTTTAGCATGACTTTTTCAAAGATCTTTGCTAAAATCGGAATTAAAGTTATTGGGCGGTAATTATTTATTTCAGTTTTATCATCTTTTTTAATTGAAATTTAGTCGACTAGGAAAGACACCTTGTTCTAGTGACTGGTTTATAATTTTGGTATGTGGATAGCATAATTGTACTGCACACTTCTTAATAATATCTGTCCGTATCTCGTCATAACCCACAGAATTGGTATTCTTTAAAGATAATATTATGTTATAGACTTCACGAGGATCTGTAGGGTGTAAGAAAATTGTGTTTTTGTTTGTGTTGATCGGACAAGTATTTTTTTCGTTTGTATTTTTCCCTTTTTTGGTCTTATATTTTCTATATTAGTAAAATTAGTCATTAAATATTTTGCAGATGTCATTAGGTTCAGTACTTATACACATTCATATCTTTCTTAATATACGCAATGTCATTATCTTCATTATTATTTCCTAAGTTTTCATTTATTATTTTCCATCCTGCTCTGCATTTTTTTTTGATTATTTATATATTTAGTGTTTTGTATTTGCTTTGATTTGTATATACATTTTTTTAGTAAATCATTATATTTTATTAAACGCTGTTTTGTATTGTAATTATATATTTTTGAGATTCTACATTTTAAATACATGTTTCTTTTTACCAAACATGATTTCTTTATACTTTTAGCTAGCCATAATGTTCGTTGTTTATTCTTGTTATTGCGTACTTTTATCAGTGGAAAACATAATTTATAAAAAAGGACTATTTGATCATGAAATGTATTAAATGTAACTTCCACATTTTCTTCATCTCTTAACTCTGAAAATGACAAGGCTGAAATACATTTCTTAAATTTACGAACATTATCAGCACTGTAATCTCTTCTAAATTCCCAGGTGATATTTGGTTTTGAAGTCTTCTTTACTTTAATAGTTAATGTCTGAGCAGTATCATGATCAGATAGAGCCAGGTGATGAATATTTGACTTTGTCATTTTGAGATTGCTATCGATTAGGTCTATACAGGATGATAATCTAGTAGGGCATGTTATGTGTGATGTTAGATTGTAATTTTTTAGTAAACTTCGTAATTCACGGGTGTTTTTGTTATTTTTAAGAGTGTCTAAATTCCAGTCACCACATAAAACTATACTTTTTTCTTTTCTTTTTTTGTTTGCGTCATGTAGTAGTTTATCTAAGTTTTTAAAGAATGAATATGTATCACTTTGAGGTGTTCGGTAAATACAAACTACATATAATTTATGATCCAGTAATTCTATTCCACAGCATTCAAATTCATTCGCTATTCCCATATTTTTAATCCATTTTATTTCTTTACAATTTAAGTAATTATCCGTCAGTATGCATGAACCCCCTCTTTTAGCGTTTCTGCAGAAAGCAGCAGATAATTTATATCCTTGCAACTGAAGTAAATTTTCCGATCCTTTCTTAATAAATGTCTCTGTTAGACATATAACTTTTAGGTTATTTATACTTTGTTTTTTTTTTAATCTAGTAAGGATAAGTGAAGTAACTCTGCTTTATTTATAGCCCCAGCAATATTTTGGTGAAAGATTGTTAAGGTCTCATCGAAAAAAATCTTCATTGCTTGTTTGTCCCATATTTAAATTCGATAACTTATTACTATTGTTAATTATTTTGAAGTAGTATGGTATTGTACATTGTACTTGAAGGAAAGTTATGAATTATATTATCTAGCTTCAGCTAATTGGGTCAAGACATAAGTATTCCAAAAATTTCCCACTCCTGCCTGCTTAGAATGGCAAACTGGAAAAATGATTGTATCCAAAAAAGTTCGTAGCAAATTCGTTACGGAAATGTCTTCTATTGCTTCCCGGGAAATATTCTACAAGAATAAAATTTAATCTAGCCCTTAAATAAAACTTTCCTTAAGGTGACGCCTTGATAATTTGGCTGCAGCGATATCGATTTTTCTCAATAATGACTAAAGCTAAGAAATTAAAGTTCATTGTCAGTATTCATCATGACTTTATCTTTGAATTACCCATAGCATAACACGATTGGTCAACTTTTATAACACAGAATAATTAATCAAAAAGACCTCTATAAAAACAGGGATTCTAATTTTGCCAACAGAGGAGAGTGATTTAAGCTTCCGAAATTTGTACATAGATTAGTTTTAGCAAATTATTACTCATAAGTCATAAGTATAGAGAAACAGTTAGACAGACACCATTTTGGATTTAACATTCTGGCAGTATATATATGGATGATTACTGAATGTACGATTTTCCTCAATATTCTCCCAAAATGATGCAACTAATTCTCAAAATTGGGCGTCAATTATGCATCAATGCATCAACAACAAAGAAATTATCATATATTAGTGATTGAACAAATCATAGTTTCCCAACATTTTTACGGTGCTCCCTAGTCACAGTTCCCAGTATAAAGACAGTCATTTTATTCCGTTTCAAATGAACAAATTATAATATCTTCATGCAATGAGCAGCGGGGCTAAAATGGTCACATTTAGCAATTCCTCTCAACCAATTCAGCAAATGAATTGTCAAAACTGTCCAACTGACAAATGTCAAATTAGCACGCATTACTAAACGTGAATTGCAAGTGACCATTTTGCGATTTAAAAAATGAATCATAATATTATAATAGGCATGATGACTATTTTTTTTCTTATCGGTAATTGAAAGGCACATAAAAAATAGAAACATCGTTGAAAGAATGACTCTGATAGCTTAAAAATTCACCAAGATATGACAATTCAAATATCTCATAAAATAGACCTGCCCGAAACGCTCCATACAAAGTGCTACGAAAGTATGACGTTAGTCTTTCGTAGTTTGTACGCATCGGGAGACAACTTTGTTCGACAGGTATATTAAATATTGCGTTTAAAAAAGTGGTTTCATAACAAAAGTAAGCAACTTTTGTTATGAAACCACTTTTTTAAACGCAATATTTAATTTAATTGCATAAGTTATCGAATCGTATACAAATATTAAGAAATTGAATTGAAAAATAATTCGACTTGAATATCCAACTTTGAAGGCGCATAACAAAAAAAATACAAATGCTATCAAGCTGAAATTTTGGGAACACTTATTTTTTACCGTGATTTCTTTATTTTATCAACATAATTCGCTAATCTTTGACCTTGTCATCATCCCTATTATTATGATTTTTCATAATATAATTCTTCAAAGCGACCATTTTAACCCCGCTGTTTTAAAGTTACATGGTAAGTTATAACTGCGAGATTATTTTCCTGCCCTTCTTCCTATTGCAAGGCCCTTGTCAGTGGAGTTGCCACCACTTGTTCCTGGCCTCCGCCAATACTTTCAGTTCTCTATAATATAATTATTACATGATATTTTCTGTATTTTTCCAACCATTTAAATTATTTGGGGAACTAGCGCTGTTTTCATACAAAAACGTCATTTTTGACAGTTCTTCTTTACCAGCAGCGCCCATTGACATATTCATTTAAAGCCTTGGTGCACTATATATGTTCAAATTGTAATTTTCCATCTTTTTAGTAAAAGATGGCCCCGTGCGAGTTTCTTACGCCGGTCCTTCTCGCCGGGCTAGTTCCCGAACCGGTGGTAGGCACCTTAGTATCGACGTTCAGAAATATTTTTGTAAAAAAATTACTCTGAATAAAAAATATTTTGATTTTGATTGATTTTGATTTTGATTTATTATTGCAGTTTCTTACGTTGGTTCTTCTCGTCAGACTAGTTGCTGACCTATTTAGGAGTAAAACATTTTTCATTGAATCTGTAACTCCGATATCGGCATGCCCCACCGGTTGGGAAGCTCTGCATTATACTAAAAAGAGTATGACATTGGAAAGGTTAGGGTTTTTCCGTTATAACGTCATGAGTATTGATCACATGACACATAGGGGTGAGCGTGACTCACCTGTGACGTCAAGTGAAAAATTATCATGATTGGATAGGTTATTGCGTATTAACTTTGAGTTATTATACCTAAGTGTCGTGAGAATAGTGGTTAAAATAATGTGATTATAGTCTTAAATACGCCTTATCAAAAGTCTATTTATGCGGGTTCTGGAGATAATTGTAAAATTATACCTACCAAAGTACATTATTATTATGTATGATGAAGCAAACTAGTTAAAACTATTAATAATAACACAAAACATAGCTAGAAAAAGTATTATGTTCACCCAAAACTTTGTTAAAAACAAAACAAACCATAAAAATATATAACTGAAATTAAACATATTTATGGTTTAATAGCATCATAGATTATTATTTTCCGGTATAGGCGTCATTTCGAAGATAATGATAATGATGATGATGATGATGACAGTGAGTTTTGGTTAAAATGACGCGATACTATTAACACACATGACGACCGGTTACGTTTACAGTTAAGTCACCCACGTGACATTCAAATACAATGACCCTGTTAACCAGATGAGATTCGATCTTGATGTACTGGGAGATTTTGATGAGATGGGAGATTTTGATGAGATTGTTAATCGAGAACAATATGCATATTACTCGGCTTCTTTATACCTATTTGGACCAATGAAAACGATAACGAATATGTATAATGCATAATATATTCATCCGTGTTCGGCCATTGTTTTACTTTATCTAGCTAGCTATATTACATTTAACTTATATAGTAGCTATTTGACCGAGCTTTGCTCGGTATTCTATATACCTAACACGAATAAAATGTCATTTTCTAAAAATGATTCCTAGCTAGATCGATTTATCGCCCCCGAAACCCCCTATAATATACTAAATTTCGTGAAAAGCGTTGAAGCCGATTCCGAATTTTTTTATCACACATAGACGTCACTAACTTTCCTTCCTTAAATATCCTGCGCGCGAACGTCAATGTCAAAATATCATTCACCTTTGGCGGGCGATTTCTACGTCTGCTAATACTTACATAACTAACTTGAACTCAAACAATTAGTTGAACGACCTGCTGGAGTCGGTCAACGATTTTTACACGTTTTGTGTGTCCGTATCCGGTCAGAAAGTGCGTAAACAGTCGTCTTTCGCGGTTTCACTGAGCGCGCGGTGCATGCGCAAGCGTACGCGGGAAAGTACTGCGCGACGCGCATACAAAATAATCTATTTTTGAAAAATTCTAATGCAATTCAAATATTTTGACACTTTAACTTTTTTCAAATATTTTGACATTTTGCGTTTTTTTGGCACTAATTTTAATTAATGAATCCATACTGTTGAGGTACCTTTATCAATAATTGCAATAGACACCCACAGAATTATTTTCCACAATTTTTAACAATCGCAACAGTTGAAATAGCCTAAAAAGGGTTGATAATACAATTTAATTTAATAATTTATTACATTACTCGTGTACAAGATCAATTTAAAGATAACTTACTACATACAAATTACTTTAAACATAGACAAACATAGGAAACTGGTGCGTTTCTAGGAAAAGCAGCCTAAGTGCAGTCATTGACCTTACGCTTACGCAATAAGGCTGTGCCATTGCCACCTTATCTTACGTCTAGCACACAGCATTCGCAATGTGTGTTCAGCTTTAGGTTGTTTTTTCATTATTTGTATAATCATTGCATTTAAAGGAACTAGGTGTTTCATGCGACAACTATGCTAGGTATGTCCATTGTCCGTCCTATAGTTTTAACGTTTAAGGTTTTCTCAATAAAAACAAGCAAACAATCACTTGCATATAAAAGCTATTAGTGTAAGTCAAATGCCTATAGGTACAATATTTTAAAAAATCGTTAGGTTGTATAGCCTGTCAAGAAAGTGAAGAAATTAAAAAACGGCAACATCGTAGTATCATCCCAAAAAGGGATAACACTACGATGTTGCCCCTTTTTAATTTCTTCACTTTCTTGACAGACTATAAATACTCCGCACGCGAGATCTAAGGTATCCGTGGCTGAGGAGCAGATGGAAAAAATAATGCAACATAATATTATTATTATTTATAAGTTAATATGAAAGAAATTGAACTTTACCCAAGAATCGATGTAGCGTAGGAGATTACCAACACTTAAAACAATTTCGTTCTACAATATTATCACTGATTGTAATCTATTATACAAATAAACTATAAAGTTAGCAAAAAATCGGAAGGTGAACTAGGAAGCGCGGGGCGGAGGTGTGTTTCCTCGGCGGTGCGGGTTCAAGGCCCGGTTGCGTAAGGCGTTTCACCTTACGTCATGTATTGTACTTTCTACGCTTCCTGCCGGCATGTGGACAGTGCTGTTGCTGAATAAGTTGCTGAATATTGCTGAAATGGGTCTTGGGAGTTACCGAAATGTTTTGTTTTTTTAATGAAATAAGGGGGCAAACGAGCAAACGGGTCACCTGATGGAAAGCAACTTCCGTCGCCCATGGACCATCAGAAGAGCTGCAGGTGCGTTGCCGGCCTTTTAAGAGGGAATAGGGTAATAGGGGAGGGTAGGGATGGGAAGCGAAGGGAATAGGGGAGGATAGGGAAGGGAATTGCGCCTCCGGTAAACTCACTCACTCGCAAGCGCTGTTTCACGCCGGTTTTCCGTGGGAACGTGGTATTTCTCCGGTCGAGCCGGCCGGTTCGTGCCGAAGCATGGCTCTCCCACGTATAAAGTTAAGTATGAGTTTTTGAGTTTCTACGCTTCCTATACCTCGTGGTCATTGCTGATGCTGAAATGGGGCTTAGAAATAATTTTAGATTTTCGTTTTATACGCGTCCGGACTAGGACATTGCTTTTAAGATCTTTTGAACGCCATAAATACTGAAATGTTTTAAGTTTTTCTACGCTTTTACGATTACGATTCTACGCTTCCCGTTGGTTATTGTTTTTGCTGGAGTGGGAGTTGCTGAACTACGAAAATTGATGAAATAGAACTAAGACATTGCTGAAAGTTTCTGAAATGTTTAAAGTTTTTCAACGTTTTTATGTTAGTAGTTGCTGAAAATGTTGGGCTTGAAATAGAGATTAATCAAATCTCAAACAATTAATTGCTTAACCTGGAACTCCCTTTTGACAATTATTATTCAACAAATAAGCATAAATCATAACATAACAAGTATCTGCTTCTTTCTGCACATTACTATCCCTTCGTAATGAAACAAGCTAATCACTAGGAAAATGTCAATAGAGTTATCAAAGACGAGGAAAGCTAGGGTAAGTACTAGTTCATAGTGAAAGTACGGTCGATGCACTCAGCTGATGACAAACGTTATACCTACGCGTCCTGCATGCCGATTCGGTGATAGTTTAAGGATACGTTACACTTACGCGTAATAGTCCGGACTCCGGGCGTATTGAGCATAGGTGTACAAGATAAGAGATAAGATAAGATAAATATTTATTTCTCAGTACATTATGTGTACAAAACAAAGTAATAATAATGTGGGATGTGTTTGAGTCCCATTTATAGAGTTCACTGTAAAAATAGTAGCGCTGAAGAAGCTATTTTTTTAAGCTTTTGTATGGGGGAAATTCGTGACGATGGGCGCATTCCCATACAAGTCACAAAAAAATATTGTCTTCTAAAACTCTATACAAGGAACGCATGCACACCTTAAAGTTATATCACTTTGTTTAGTTACACCCTGTATAGGTAAGATAATGCGGTGCGTTATTCCTCTCCCAATGTTAGGCACGTCATGTTATAATAATTTTTATCTTGTAGCTCTTATTTTCTTTATTAATTTATTTAGTATTTCAGTATTTTTAATTTAATATTAAATATTATGTTCTTAGTTCCTAATGATAACAATGAAGTGTGGACAACCACACTTTATTATTGTGAGGTCACTCATTGGTCCCAGCAGAAAATCAGTGCAGCAACTTGCTGCTTATGCTGAGCTGGGGTCCATTTTTGTGAGATCACACAATATAATGTAAATTAAGTACTGTACTGTGTCCTGGTTTTCTCGTCCTTTGTAAATGTTGTGTTGTGTGATGTACAAAATAAACTTTTCTTATTCTTATTATTCTTATTCTTATTATTATGAAATAAGGGGGCAAACGAGCAAACGGGTCACCTGATGGAAAGCAACTTCCGTCGCCCATGGACACTCGCAGCATCAGAAGAGCTGCAGGTGCGTTGCCGGCCTTTTAAGAGGGAATAGGGTAATAGGGGAGGGTAGGGAAGGGAAGGGAATAGGGGAGGGTAGGAAAGGGAATAGGGTAGGGGATTGGGCCTCCGGTAAACTCACTCACTCGGTGAAACACAGCGCAAGCGCTGTTTTCACGCCGGTTTTCTGTGAGAACGTGGTATTTATCCGGTCGGGCCGGCCCATTCGTGCCGAAGCATGGCTCTTCCACGTATAAAATTTTTAAGTTCAGTTAATGTGGTCGAATGGATAACTGGTCAAAATCCCTATAAAAATGTGCATTATATTAAGACCATCTCTAATTTAACTCAATCTCGTTTAGGCATACCGCATAATTCAACGCTAATGCATATTGTCCTTAACTTTTTTTTTTTCAAAACATTATTTTTTGCTACTAGTTTTAACATAATTCATCTTTGTTGCTAATTTATGCCATAATCAAGTCTATTACAACTTTCAGATGATACTATAGTATCATATAGCTAACCCGACAAAGTATTACTATAAATTATAATTATATAGAACGTTGTGAATTATATTAATAGTACCTGGATGACCGAGCTTTGCTCGGTATAGCAAACACTCATTGACTTCGTGTTACTTAACAACGCCATCTGCTGGAATAATTTTAGCTGTTGTTGTGTCGTTAAAGCAATTAGTTGCTCACGAAATAGTTTTATTATTCGTCAATAGATGTGAGGAAGAGTCATATTTTTCAGTTTATCGATTATCGATAAAACACGAATAAAAATCCATTTTCTAAAAATGATTCCTACCTAGATCGAATCAAGAATTGCTCGTTTAAAGATATAAGATTATGCTTGAGAGACCTAAAGGAAGATCTTCCGACCGAGGAAAGAGTTGTCATTTTAGTTTAATGTTGTAATGAGTGATATTTGAGGACTGGCTTTAAGGGAACGCAGGAGCGTTATAAAATGTTTTTTATTAAAAATTATTTTTCCGGCCCCTAAAGCTTCCATTGCATTTTTTTAATGATAATTGTGTTCTTCCACTCACGTCTTCAATGTGTTTTAAAATATGTAGCCAGATATATTAGGCAGGTGATGAAGTAGATAAGCTACAAGGTTTCTTCAAATTATAAGGGATACAATTAGTAAATATCCGTTTAATACAAAATGTTACTTATGGTGTTCTTCTACAGACGTCTTTAATTATTATTTCTTTAATTCTTCGTTTGAATAAAAAGAAACATAAATAAAATACATGATATTTTAAACAAAACTAAACTATATTATAATATAATAACAACTAAACAATAGTAAATTGGGATAATCTGTGGGTTAAGAAATCAAAGGATACAGGTCATACAAGTTTACATCATGCCAGGAGTCTGTTACGAAACCTACAAGGCCCACTACCTTCTAGCGATTTACATGTCATTTGCCAACTTATCCTTGATGAAATATTCTATAATGAAGCCTCATGTTGTTAAATTATAGGTAAAGCCCATCAAGATAGAGTACATAATATTATACTTAAATTAGGTAAAGGCGATAATTTATGGATAAAAACTTTAAAAGGTGATGTGTTAAAATGTTTTTAATTCTTTATTTTTGTTTGTATTGTTTACCAAATTTAAAGTTTCTTTCTTTCTTTTTTCTTTCAAAAGATGTGCAACAAAACAAATAAAAAATATAATAATAATAATAGCTCCCACACCGGTTTCGGTGACGGTAGCCGGTTTCATTGAAACCAGGCCAGCTACGCAGGAGTAATTTATAGTGCCCAAGTGTGTGCGCAGTACACAAAAGCACTCTCTATTCCTTTACTCTCATAACCCAGTGGGACGGACGACCGACAGGACTGGCGAGAGATCAGGCGCAGCTGGACCGACTTTTTACATGCCCATCCGACGCATGGATCATCTTACTTGTCAGACAATCAGGTGATCAGCCTGCATTGTCCTAACCAAACTTGGAAATAACATGTTTCCAACGCGGGAATCGAACCCACGACCTCCGAGTCAAGAGCCGCGCTCTATACCACTAGACCACGGAGGCGCTCTAAAAAATATACATGAGATAATAAAACATAAACGACTAGTGTAAATAAAACACAAATCACACCAATTACTTAGTTTATTAATCACAAGGTACTTTCATTAGTTAATTAGTTTTGCTAAATCAGCACTTATAGTACTTAGTTTTATATTTAAAACACTGAATACAACTTCTAAATAATTATGACCACTAGAATTCCAGAGCACTGCACAAGTGAACACTTTTGCGATACCGATGAGACTGCCTCGAGCTCTCCAACGTAGTAAGGACGAAACAGGAGGGGATGCACCGGTGTGAAGTTGGGCGCACTTTGAATGGAGAACGGCACTAGTTTCATGCTCGCTAACTTCAAGTTGTTTTTGCTCAGCGCCAACACTAGTGAGTAGGCTGCCTAACTATAAACATATTTCAGAAGATTTAAAATTTAATAGGCTTAATTTGTTAAGTTGTCCCTAATAGGATAATATTATATTACTGCAATGTTCTTATGCTATACGGCAGTACCAGCACAAACAGTAAACCAAAAAGTTATGTTTGACGTTTGACAACGTTTCTGTCAATATTCTGATATGGATAACGTCGGAGCATAGGACGCTACTAACACATGATACAGTAATTATTATAATCCAATCAAAGACAAAATCCGACATTTTGTACACGTCATATCAGAATATTGACTGTCAAACGTTTTAGTTACAGTCTTTGCTGGTGTTGCCTCTAGCAAGAAACATTTAAGTTATTTATCCTATGAACAGTACACTTAACATTAGTTCCAGCTCCTCAATTATTGCTATCAACTACAAGATGCGATCGTCAGGGTTGGCACACAATAATTAAAAGAAAGTAAGCCGGTGCATAGATACGGTGCAAAGTTGTACCGTTAGCTTTCGCGTTTCACCGTGCGCCAGATCGCGGTCACCTCGATTTTATGCAGCCAGGGCTGTCGCTGTTAGGTTATGATAATAATCGTCATCGCTGCTATTTTAAGGACAGTAAAGATAGCTAACTGAAATGAGTACCCAGTTTCTAGAATTTTTGAACAGTAGTCTATATATTCTAGTGATTGACCAAAACAGCGCTATTGAAGAGATAAACTTCAGTAAAAACCCCGAGAAATCGGGTATGAATATTACCGTACTGTTTTACTAATATTATGTACTCACATTAAGGTTATGAAAATATATTTTTACTAACATTTACACACTAACTTATATTTTATGCGCCTAACCTCGCCTATCGCCTCCGTGATCCAGTGGTTAAGAGCGTGGCTCTTGACTCGGAGGTTTCCCGCGATTTTTCGATTCCCGCGTTATATCCAAGTTTGGTTAGGATAATGCAGGCTGATCACCTGATTATCTGACAAGTAAGATGATCCATGCGTCGGATGGACATGTAAAAAGTCAGTCCTGCGCCTGATCTCTCGCCAGTCGTGTCGGTCTTCCATCTCACTGGGTTATGAGAGCAAAGGAATAGAGAGTGCTCTTGTGTACTGCGCATACACTTGGACACTATATTATTATTTTTTAACAAAAAATTAAAACCGACTTCCAAGGTAAAAACAAAAGTAATATTCTTAAAAATAATCTAAAAAGAATCAAATAATTCTTATTCGTTATTATAGTGCCGTCTTCAGACTTCGCCTAAACCTCAACTATTTCTGTACTCAATCTTCGTACTTTTGAAGTCGCTACCAGCCCGGAAAAGTTCTGAGATCCTTGACATAGAACTTACGCTAAGGTAAGCTGGTACCGACTTCAAAAGCATGAAGATTGAGTACAGAAATAGTTGAGGTTTAGGCGAAGTCTGAAGACGGCACTATAATAACGAATAAGAATTATTTGATTCTTTTTAGATTATTTTTAAGAATATTACTTTTGTTTTTACCTTGTAAGTCGGTTTTAATTTTTTGTTAAAAAATAATAATTTTACCCTTTTTAGTTACCTATGAGACCACAAGGCTATAATATTACTTATAGCTTGTTGTCTTAGAGTTGTACATATTATTACTAGCGGTCGCCCGCGGCTCCGCCCGCGTGGATGTCGGTTACGGCTGCAAAAAGCCTACCCAGGAAAGAGTCGGTCAGCAAACTGATTCTCAGGTCAATTCACAGACTGCAACACTGACATCGACGACGCGGACGCAGTCATTATCCGTAGGGATGCATATAGTGCACACTGCACAGATTGTCTTCCTCCCGCATGAACACCCCCGCTTGGTGACGTCCACTATCGTTATATTTTCATTTCGCCATAATTTCAAAACTAAACGTCCAATTTTAATCATTCAAAGACCAAATGTTATCTACATAAACCGTACTTAGTGATGAAATAATTTATTTTTATAAGGATTAATTGCATAAGTAAAATAAACGCGTTTAAATGTTGTCCAAAAAAAATTCAAGATTTTTAAATAATTGTAAAACAAAATTGTTATTGTGCCTTACTCGACATAGATAAGTATAGTGTGTCGCGGACTTTTTTGTAGATATTTATAAGATCTACAATTACTTAGAACATTTTATGGTTCTATCTTATATAGTTTCGACAGCGTACGCAAAATAAATAACTTTTCTGGTTGATTTTACACCTGGCGTCCGAAAAACCCAAATATCTTACGAAACCCAATTTTTTCCAAAATAAAATTTAGCCTGTGTTCAGCAGAAATAATGTAGAATTCATTGGCTTTTGCTTGGAGTAGTATAAATAAAGCCAAAATCCTCGAACTTGTATTTATAAGGATTCAAAAGTTCTGTTGGGTACCTTCGGAACCAGGGTACATCCTGGTGCTAAATCTTACTTTTTGGTAGTATATGCCTGAAACACTTCAGAAAAAATTGAAATCACTATATGTTTCCATACAAATTTCAAGGAGTCCTCTCGATTCCTCATGGATCCCATCATCAGATCACCATTTTTTGAACATGATACCAACCTCGGATTCAACCCTGTACAACAACAAAATAATCATGAAGATCGGTCCACGAACGGCGAAGTTATGGTTGAACATACAAAAAAAAATATATAAACAGACGAACGTATAACCTCCTCCTTTTTGGAAGTCGGTTAAAAATTACCCCTGCGTACCTGGCCTGGCTTCAGAGAAACCGGCCACCGTCACCGAAACCGGTGTGGGGGTATTATTTTTTGCGCATAAGCTGTTATCTGTTAGTATTCAAATGTTTACAGAAAAATATATTAATTTTCCCCATTTTCCATATCTCACGCCTTACAACCCACACTGCCATATTTGATTTATTCATACAGCATATTGAGAGATCACGAAATTATGTGCATGTCAATTTGTCTTTCTGTCAGTACAGATGTGTGTTAACGATGATGCTCTATTTGCCTAGTCCGTGACTTTGCGGACCTAAATCTTGTTAGATCTATAGATTAACGGTGAGATAGATCACGCTATGTTTTATTCTGAGGTGTTTGAATATAAGTTTGATAAGCACTAAAGATCTAATTGAGAACACAGTATATTATCTTACGAATTCAAAATTTTTAAATTATAATAATTACTAGCGACCCGCCCCGGCGTCGCACGGGTATAAAATATATAGCCACTGAAAAAAATATTAGAATCGATAGCCTATGATCCTTCACGTGGTCTACTTATTATCTGTGCCAAATAACATAAAAATTGCTCCAGTAGTTCGCGAGATAAGCACTTTCAAATAATTTCCCCCGTTTTTTCCACATTATCCTTTTAGTCTTAGCGTGATAAAATATAGCTTAGCCTTCCTCAGTAAATAGGCTATCTGACACTGAAATAATTTTTTAAATCGGACCAGTAGTTCCTGAGATTAGCGCGTTCAAGTTAGCCCTTTCAAATAATTTTCCCCTATTTCTTCGCTTCTATTACTCTTAGCGTGATAAAATATAGCCTATAACCTTCCTCGATAAATGGGCTATCTAACACTGAAAGAATCATCAAAATCCGTTGCGTAGTTTTAAAGATTAAAGGGAACAAAGGGACATGAGGGAAAAAAAGCGACTTTGTTTTATAATAAGTATAGAAGCTGTCAGTGTTTTGTCCTTGTCATATACGTTAGAAAAAGGCGCTTATTAGATAAGGACTGGAACTATTTGCTATTTGTTTCTTATTATAGAGAACAGAAAATATAAAAAAAAAAATAAGTAAGTAGTTAAAATCCCTTAGATAAAATCCATAGTAATATTAGAAATGCGCAAGTGGGTTTGTCCGTAAACTCTTCACGTCCAAACTGCTCCACCGATTTTGGTGAAATTTGGTATGGAGATACTTTGAGTCCCGGGAAAGGAAACAGGTTTCTTTTTATCCCGGAAAATGTACGGTGGCGCAACGGAGAATTGCAGGCGTCATCTAGTACTTGATATAAATAATTATTTCCGCCATTACAGAGTTATAATTTTATATTATTTTTATAACACGCTGTAATTAGCTTGGGATGTATCTTTGAGCACGACTTTAACGTATTAATTCTCCAGTTGTCTTAGTAATTCGAAACTTTGGATACGTATCAAGAGCCAATGACCATGCAGTAATTTGTTAAAATATTATGAACGAGCTTTTGCCCGCGGCTTCGCTCGTGTTATGAAGGATTATTACATTATACAACTTTCATCCCCTATTTTAACCCCTTGGAGTTGGAATTTATCAAAATCCTTTCTTAGCGGATGCCTACCTCTACCTGCATGCCAAATTTCAGCCCGATCCGTCCAGTGGTTTGGGCTGTGCGTTGATAGATCACTATGTCAATCAGTCAGTCAGGCACCTTTGAGTTTTATATTTATATAGATAGATTTAAAAGAAACGTGTTTTTTAAGTTTTTTTATCTAAATATTATTTAAGATAATATACAATTTATAGGTCTACCAGAATGTGATGGCAAAAAGTGAGAAAATAAATTTACTCTAGCAATACCGGGGTAATCCTACTAATATTATAAAGGCGAAAGTTTGTTTGGATGTGTGGATGTATGGATGTGTGGATGTATGGATGTTTGTTACTCTTTCACGCAAAAACTACTGAACGGATTTTAATAAAACTTTACAATAATATAGCTTATACATCAGAATAACACATAGGATACAATTTTAACCGCCTTTCAAAATGGGGGAGGTTTTATGTTCGTTTTCTTATGTTCAACGATTACTCTGCCGTTTGTTAACCCATTTTCAAAAATTTTCTTTTGGTGTATAGGGTATCATCCCAATTTGGTATTATATTCACAAAAGTGGTGATCTGATTAAGGATGCATAAGTAATCGAGGGAACTCCTCAACATTTATATGGAAACATGTGGTGACTTCGGTTTCGTGAGAAGTATTCTAAGCATTTGCTACCAACAAGTAAGATTTTGCACCGAGGTATACCTGGTATACCGTGGTTCGGAAGGTGCTGAGAGAACTCCTGATTCTTTATAGATACAAGTTTGGGAGTTTCGGCGTTGTTTTAAAAACGGAAAGCATATGCTACTATGCAAATTAAATTCATCATCATCATCATCATCATCACTACCATATTATACCATACATCGTCCCATGGTTATGACTTATGAGCCTATACCTGTTATTGGTACTTTTCATAGTCTTTTAGATCGAGACTCGAGTTTGTCAAGCGATAATTGAAAACCTGAAGAGTATGTTTGCTTGAACGCGCTAATCTCAGGAACTACTGGCCCGATTTAAAAACTTATTTCAGTGTTAGATAGCTAATTTATCGAGTAAGACTATAGAATATATTTTATTAATCACGCTAAGACTAATACGACCGAAGAAACTCAGGAAAATGTGGGAAAAACGGGGGAAGTATTAGAAATTACGAACTACTGGAGCAATTTTTATGGCAATATTTGACACAGACATAGAGTACACCAAGTGAAGGGAGTAGAAACATAAGAGATATTTTTATGGGAAAATGTACGTACGGCTTCCGTAAAATTCCTAAATTACGCGGACGAAGCCGCGCGGGACATCTAGTTAGAATATAACATTTTCATCCTTTTTTATTCCTTTAGCGGCCTATTTTGTGTGTGAAGCATACAAAATATATAAAAATGTATCCAATGATCAAGGATATTTTTTTAAAATCTGCTGTCAAAAATTGCCATCAGATTCTGGTAGACCTATAGCTGTACGAGTTACCTATGTAGAGTAAAAGTTGCATAACTGTGTCAAATGACACGCCGAAAAAGTTGACGCAACAAAATTCCAAGTTTGAACTCATACAATGTCAAGATCAGATAATCATTATTCATTTTACATAGAATAAAATGAACATTTTCTGTTGACAACAGGGTAAATAATAATAATTATTATTTAAGTTTTTCATCGAAATCAGGTTATCGCGCGGAAACCGTACACTTTTCCAAAATAGTAACTTCCCTGTCTTTTTCCAGGACTCAAATATCATGAAAACTGGTCCAGCATTTTGAGCGTCAAACAGACAGCTATAGACTATCGACGTAATTATTATTATGATTTATGTGGAAATTTGAAGTTATGTATGGATTTCTGCAAGAACAACATAGAACAACTTTACGAGACTTAAAAAATACTTAAGTCTTACAATATTTTTAATAAGGTTAAAACGTTAGGACTGAAGTTCTAAATAACTGCAAGAACTATTAACTAGAAATGCTCTGAGAATCAGAACTCATGGTGGCGTAGAACATGATTTGTAGAGTACAATATCTGCTGTTTGTGTTACGATGTTATTAAGATAGACCTAGGATAAAGATAGAGATCTAATCGGTATCGTGAAGTATCTGTATAAGATACTCTCAGAGAATTATCTAGCGAAGGGTATTTCAAGAAGCATAAATGTTCTAAAATTTGAATTATTTATACTAATATTACAAAGAGGTAAAGATTTCCTGATGAACTGATTTTTCATAATTAAATTCTTTTACCAACAGTTAGTTAGTTTTTTTACGTTACGTTCTTTTGCGAGTGTATTGGTCTATCCATACTTACTAATATTATAAATGCGAAAGTGTGTCTGTCTGTCTGTCTGTCTGTTACCTCTTCACGCTCGAACCACTGAACCAATTTAAAATTTTGCTGAAATTTGGCATGGAGATACTTTGAGTCCTGAGAAAGGACATAGGATACTTTTTATTCCGGAAAAATGTGCGGTTCCCGCGCGATAAACGAGTTTTGGCGCAAAGGAGTTCTCATCGGGCGTCATCTAGTACTCTATAAAGATTTCAAATTAAAAAAATCTACTGAAAAAAAACAACCGAGAGTTAAATAAGAAATCACGTGGGAGAGCCATGCTTCGGCACGAATGGGCCGGCTCGACCGGAGAAATACCACGTTCTCACAGAAAACCGGCGTGAAACAGCGCTTGCGCTGTGTTTCGCCGAGTGAGTGAGTTTACCGGAGGCCCCATCCCATATCCCTTCCCTACCCTCCCCTATTCTCTTCCCTTCCCATCCCTACCCTCCCTTATTACCCTATTCCCTCTTGAAAGGTCGGTAACGCACCTGCAGCTCTCCTGATGCTG
The DNA here is from genome assembly GCF_905147365.1 of Aricia agestis. NCBI lineage: Eukaryota > Metazoa > Arthropoda > Insecta > Lepidoptera > Lycaenidae > Aricia > Aricia agestis. The sequence continues at coordinate 11,728,251 of NC_056424.1, forward strand.
CGAGTGTCCATGGGCGACGGAAGTTGCTTTCCATCAGGTGACCCGTTTGCTCGTTTGCCCCCTTATTTAATAAAAAAAAATCAAACTTTGTATACTAAGAATTGAATATCCACTTCAATCAAGGGCCTCACAATATAGTAGCTTCTTTAGTATAGTTTTATATTACGGTTAAGTACCAAAACATTAGCATCCGCCAAATTTAGCCCCACTGCAATTACGATATTAAAATAGCCGCCTCAACTGTGAGAATCACTGACACCGATATCACATTATAATAGTTTCGAAGTCAGAGATCAACCAATCTGTGCCATCCGAGTTTAAATCCTAAGTCCTAATTTTTGTACAAAATTCATAGCCTGTAAGCAAGATGTTTTTGGGATGTCAATAAACGTATTATTTGTATTATATTATTGATTGATTGACGCCTCCGTGGTCTAGTGGTATAGAGCGCGGCTCTTGACTCGGAGGTCGTGGGTTCGATTCCCGCGTTGGAAACATGTTATTTCCAAGTTTGGTTAGGACAATGCAGGCTGATCACCTGATTGTCTGACAAGTAAGATGATCCATGCGTCGGATGGGCATGTAAAAAGTCGGTCCTGCGCCTGATCTCTCGCCAGTCGTGTCGGTCATCCGTCCCACTGGGTTATGAGAGTAAAGGAATAGAGAGTGCTCTTGTGTACTGCGCACATACTTGGGCACTATAAAATTACCTGAGTAGCTGGCCTGGTTTCAATGAAACCGGCCACCCTCACCGAAACCGGTGTGGGAGCTATTATTAATTATTGATATCGATATGAAAGTAGAGTGTAACAAAACTTTAGCAAAACGTCAATTCAGCAACTATATAACATTCAAAATGGTCATCAAACCAACTATTATCTATTCTGTGATCAAACCGCCATATTATTTCAATTACTCTCTCTATAATATAATATGCCAATGACTGCTATTTACAGTACCAAAGCCTACGTCTAATTGGCTCCACTGCAACTAAGTATAACATTCAAAATGGCCGATATGCCACCGTATTTTTTTAATTTCTCCGACCCAGATGCATTCACGGTCGGGCACAATCTGTGCCGGTGAAAGTCGGCGAAAGGTGATCCCAAGTAGGCCAGTTACAGGCGTTACGTGGTGTGACACTTTCCGACATTGAGATGGCCATCGATTGACTCATCTTGTCAAAATGACATAAAGCGTTACGCTTGTCTTTTTTTTGGAATTTTTCATGAATTTTTGGTACGTCTTTTGTTTTTCGACTTTTTTGTCTTTTTGATTGACTCATCGATCAAATCAATGCTAATCTTATTCGGATATCGTTTGACTCATCTTATCAAAATGTTTTTTTTCTTTAACTGCTATTATGCTTTTATTGATTGTCAAATGTCAAAAAGAAACTATTATCTTTTGGAAATGTTGCCACATTTTTAGTCTTTTAATCGAAATGAGAGATACATGAAAAATCTTTAATTTTTGGTCATGCGTTAAGTTACCAATTATAATAATATTTCCAAATTATTATATATTTTTTTTATTGTAATATCATGTTCAATGTTCTCATACTAGACATTGAACATAATACATTCAAAAGACAAAATGACGAACAACATATACATACAGAGTATTAGTTAATCTCTTATCACTGTTATAATTTCTAAGTTTAAATTAAACTAATTGCGTAATTTGCATAAAGTGCACTTTCACTTTGTAACGGGAATCGAATCTGGAACAACATAAACGAGTTTTATCCGCCATCTTTGACATGGATTCGTGGGTTTTGGACTATTGTGTAGAATGGAAACCTTGGCCTTGTGGACTATGGGGTTTCAGGCTAGGTACCATAAAAATCTTAACTTGTTAAAGCAATACTTAAAAATACTTTTTGTATTTAGTCTGTTCAAACTTGAACCGCTGCTTATCGGTTGGTTTTCGGGCATTTAGATGCAATTTGATAAAGACATGCTTTTAGTAAAAGAAAAAGATTTATAGGGCTATTTTTTGTCCTGAGGAAAACATACAATTTACACAAGAAAAACGGAAATCAACGCAAGAAATCTAGTTCGCTGTAATCAAAAAGCAAAAACTTTTAAAATGATGACGTAAATATTTTTACGTTTAAAACTGCTTTATTTTGTCTTATAATTGCTATACGTTTAATATATTCTTGAAAATCCAATCCAGTTTTATAAAAATAACAGTATGCGGTGACTTGCTTGTACCTTGTACTCAAATATGTTTTTAACCCATGACGCAAATGATTGTAAAGTTTTCTAGAACTGTTTCTTATAAACTTCCTTAGTTTTTATCCCCAGTTCTTTTTATTTTTATTTAATACTAGATGACTAGATAATTCCCGCAACTCCGTTGTGCCAAAACTCGTTTATAGCGCGGGAACCGTACGTTTTTTCGGGATAAAAAGTAACCTTTGTCCTTTCCCGGGACTCAAAGTATCTCCATACCAATTTTCAGAAAAATCGGTTCAGCGGTTTGGGCGTGAAGGCTGAAGAGGTAACAGACAGATAGACACACACACTTTCGCATTTATAATATTATTAGTATATTAGTATGGGTTTTAACTTATGATATTAACCGAAAAATATTAAGATTCTTGTTTGATATTTTGTAAGTAAGAAAACCTTGACATCTACAAAAAAAACCCTACTTAATTAAAAAGTAAATTATTTTCACCGCGCGCCATATTAATTCATGACATGCCAATTTACATACATTACGTAACGAGTTACAAGATAATTATTCCGATAATAGAAACGTCATTTAAATGCACAACAAACGTACGACTTCCGTCGCCGCCAAATTAGAGGAAACGTCGCGCGTCGCCATGTTATGTTAAGAGGATACAACAGCGGCTAGAGAAATGAAAAAAAAGAACGTGTAATATCTATAGCTGTCTCCCTTACCTCAAGCCTATACCGCAGGACGCGATAGAGACAACTGCAGAAAATCCAGAAAATCAACGATTCGTTGTCCCCTGATTCCTTCTCCAAAACTTAACCGATTTAAGTACTTTTTTCATTAAAGATTAAAAAAAGGCTTGAGCTGTGTTCTTATGTTTTGCTTTTTTTGTATAATCTAGCCAAATCTGTTTTCTGGACGTTTGAACACAGTGGAAAATCTGGCCATTTTTTTGGGTTTTTGAACGTTCATATCTTATTTAATAATTCAATTATGAAAAAAAAGAAAACATAGGGACATTGTATTAGTGGCCGTAGATATTCAGGAAAAAAATTATAACTCTACTAGCATTATCCAGGGAGGAAACAGGGGACAACGTTTGTATGGAAAAAAGGGCGGTGTGGAATCCTCTTAATTATCATGACATGTAGAACAATCTGTCATTACAGTTTTCACATGGTTTTATAACGTTTTTATCAAACTGCATTTATGCAGAGAAATGTGACAAAACATATTTTAAGTAAATATATTAAATTATAATTTATCATAATATTATCATGTTTATGTGATAGGTAATTAAATCGTCACTGACATTATTTATTAACATTTAACCGCTATGCGAAAAAAGATATTTACACAGTGTTTAACTATTTAAAAGGTTCTTTGTCCTTCTCAGTCATGTGACTTTTCTAATGTGCTAGACAAAAAAACAAATCTTGTGTATTCGCTGCGAATTTACAAAAGGAAGAGGATTAATAAATCACAATTTTATAATTTAATTTATGAATTATAGCAAAAAAAAGTTATTTTTATATCAAATTCATTAAAATCGGTATGATAGTACAATTACATAATTTCTCTTGTCCGTGTACAGTTATGCGGCTTGGATACTGATGCAGAACGCTTTTCACCGCTTAACAAGAATGATCTAACGTGACAAAGCGAAAAAATGATGCCACTAGCCCGCCATGTTGGCATGATGGCGGCCCAAAAAAAAACTAACGGAATAAAATACCTAGCCGCCAAGCGGAGAAAGGCTTTCGATTGTCCCACATTTCTCCTCACGCGAATCGACACCGCAGTTCGACAGTGCAACGACGATCTAATTTTAATTTAATACACCTTAATACTATTAGCCGTAACGCCAAATTCGCCTGGCAATTCCACGTAGCTCGCATTGCGCGCGCACACGCAATAACATAACATTTCTCCGTCCCTCTCTTCGCGGAACAAAAGTGATGGCGTCTCGCTCTGTGGCTGACATTGAAAAAGAAAGCACCACTTTTTACCGCGACCATTTTACTCGATAGTATGTCAAAGAAAGCTATGCGAGTATGTAATATTAGAAACGTTGATTTATACAGTTGCATCGCATTAGTACGTTGCATAAGAAAATAGCATTTCCCTGCATTCACTAGACACTGAGACAATTTCATTCTGCATTTTCACGAGTAAATTATTAGATATAAAAACCGACTTCTTTCTTGATAAAAAGTTGAATCTATAATTTGTGGTTTAGTAGACTTTACCTACCTGTGGTCGTGGCCAGTTATGGCAAGTTGGTAGTACTTATCCCCTTACTAATAAACGTTGTTTATGCTTTGAATAGTTATACAGTGTTTTGTTCCTGTCACACAAGTGACATTTTTAATTGGATTGAAGAAGACAAAACACTGTATAACTATTCAAAGCTTGTACAGCGTTTATTAGTAACTAGCTGTTGCCCGCGACTTCATCCGCGTGGACTTCAGTTTATAGCGCGCGATGTCAACAAAATTAGTGTCAAAAGCTTTTATAAAAAACCCTGGTACCCCTTAAATCAATACAGCTGTGCAGTGTGCACACAATAAGTATTTCATTTTTTTATATTAAACTTTATATTTTATGCCAAATTTTAAAGCTTATTTAGTCCCCCAATTACACAACTTTACCCATAAACTATTTATCATTGATAGGTTTAAGGTTACGTCACTGCACAGATAAAGTACTGAGTTATTTAATACCGTAGAATAGATAAAACAATCGAAAAAAATCGAAACTTAAATGTAAGATGATACCACCTCTTATAGAAACACTTTTGAGCAAGCGCAGCGCCATGTAGAAGACGCACGGCGCCATCTATTATGAATTTTTGGAACTAACTTAATTTGAACAAATTTACGCATTTTCGCCCCCTTACAACCTTTTTTTCCAGTAAAAAAGAAGCCTATGGCCTTTCTCAGGCTTTAGACTATCTGTATACAAAATTTCATTACAATCGGTTCGGTAGTTTTGGCGTTTGGCGTGAAAGCGAGACTGACAGACAGACAGAGAGACAGAGATACTTTCGCATTTATAATATTAGTATAGATTATTCGTAGCGTAGACTATAACATAACTTTTAATTAGTAAGTACTTACTTTTTAAACTAAATTTGACTTATATTTCATTCTATTTCATTGCCAAAATAAATAAACAACATTTCCTGTCCTACTCAATCCGACTTACAATATATTACCAACATTAAAATAAAATAAAAATCACTTTTTACTTTCTTTTCGGAAGGTTCTCGGACAAACGGACAAACAAGTGGATTTGGAGGTCACGTGACACTTCAGTTACAATAAGTTTCCAAAACGTGATCACGAGATCACATTGTGAACTCTGTTTGCGTTCTCGAAAGAACTATATTTAAATAATACCTACGGGCTTAAAGTTTTTTTTTTAAGTATTTATTCCATTATTTTACAACATTATGTCCTTATCCTAAAAACCGCCAAACTGCATTTCAGTTTGTTGGCGATATTTGTAACACAATAATATAATAAGTATTATATGTTATAAAACAACTTAATACTTAATAATAAACCTTTAAAAAACAATAATTACTTATTAAATTCAATAACAAAATATTTTTCTTTCTTATAAGTAAGTATAAATACAATATAAACTTTTTAACCAAAGAGAATATAATCACTACGTTTTACTTTTTAACCGACTTCCAAAAAGGAGGAGGTTATATGTTCGGCTGTGGATATTTTTTTATTTGTGTATGTTCAACGATTACTCCGCCGTTTATGAACCGATTTTCGAAATTTTTGTTTTGTTGTATTAGGTTTCACTCCAATTTAGTACCATGTTCACAAAAGTGGTGACCTGATGATGGGATCCATGAGTAATCGAGGGAACTCCTCTAAATTTATATGGAAACATATGGTGATTTTGGTTTTATAAGAAGCATCCTAAGCATATGCTACCAAAACGAAAGATTTTGCACCGAGGTATACTATGGTTCCGAAGATACTAAGAGAACTCCGGATTCCTTTTAAATACAAGTTCGCGGGTTTAGGCGCTGTTTTAAGAACTGATATCATATGCTACTATGCAAATTAAATTCATCATCATCATCATCATTACCACGTCAGGGTCACCAATGTCACCAAAATTAAACGTAACAAATTCCGCCTTAACTCCAGAGCGTAAGGTACACATTTGACATTACTTTGAGAAGTAAGCTGCTTCGATAATACAAGTACATGGATGTCTCTATACATGGATATACGTGGGAGAGCCATGCTTCGGCACGAATGGGCCGGCTCGACCGGAGAAATACCACGTTCTCACAGAAAACCGGCGTGAAACAGCGCTTGCGCTGTGTTTCGCCGAGTGAGTGAGTTTACCGGAGGCCGAATCCCCAACCCTATTCCCTTCCCTTCTCATCCTTACCCTCCCCTATTACCCTGTTCCGTCTTAAAAGGCCGGCAACGCACTTGCAGCTCTTCCGATGCTGCGAGTGTCCATGGGCGACGGAAGTTGCTTTCCATCAAGTGTGATCCAAAAAAAATGTCTCACTTCCATACAAAGTAATACAAACGGCGCGAAATCGCCGAGATATTATTCACGTGCCTACTAATCTGGAAAACAACCTAATTTCAACCTTATGCCTTGCGTTTAGCGTTCATTAGTACAATAACTGTTTGCCGTCTCGCCTGTGCCGCGCGATGCCTTAGTATGCAACCGCCCGCGCCATAGACCACGCGCACCTGGGGCACATTTCTCAGGATGTGAGAAAAGTTCATCTTCGAATAAAATACCGAATTATGAGATTTTTACGAGCGTAACACAATTTGTGTATTCTCAAAACTTCACATTCAAAATATTTCATGCAAAGATCGCTCGAGTCGAACGAGTGGAACCGGTTATAGATATAGGGCGCACCGCGCAACCCCCTGCCAAAACAAAAACAAACACAATCCAGAAAGTCCGAGTAGGTTAGGTTAGGTTAGAACTTAGACCACAACACAGAGGGAGCCGAGCGAGCGCAGCGAGCGTGCTGCGGCAGCAGCCGGCGACCGTCTTATAGTAGGGGAGGTCGCGCTCATTTTAAAAAGTAATTTCATACCGAGCGAAAATCGTAACAATAATACTATTCTATTAATACATAAGAGTTTTGATCGTCAGCTACTCCAGTATGGGTGGAATAAAAATTGAGAGTATCTCAAAGTTGTTGTTGGGAATCGTATTGAATTGACATTAAAAAGATCCCAATTCGCACCCAATAAAGCTTCATATCTAGATTATACACGTTCAGGTTCGGTAGGTGTTATTTTAGTTTTAGTTAATAACAACAGATGGCGCTTTTAAAGTAAAATGTATATAATTCTTCTTCACAAATATTGACTATCGAAATAATTACTTAAAATTGCTATGTGGGACAATTTAATGGTTAATTCAAACGAAAATCGCCGTCAGCTGAATATTTGCAGGTGGAAATGTCGTCTACGCGACGCCCTAGGATACATTGAGCGCGAAATAGGGCTATATTGGTTATAAGTTATAACTTATATCGCTGGCTGACGGGCTTTCCACCCGCATATTAACGACTGACGGTGGTCTTTATTATTAAAAAGGTATCAACATTCACCTGTATAAATTTAGTACGGTATGAAATGACTTTATATTTTAACTTTTTTAACATAGTTCAGTAACGCGACTGACGTTGAATCCCCCGTCTGCGATACGGCTGACGGTGCATTTTTGGTTAAGCATGACCTCAATAATCAATAATCATCCATAAAATTTTCATTCGGTATAAAATCACTTTTCGCAATTTTTTTTTTTTACAACTTTGAAATAAGTACTCTCAGTTAACATTCCACCACGGGTGCGGCGACTGACGCTGATTATGTTGATTGATAAATATTAAGCTACCGCTGGACAAAAATTTGGTCGGTATGAAATGACTTAGCAAACGATAGCACTACCTCCCCTACTATTAGGGTTGATTCAGATTGCAACGCGACGCGTAGATGCATCTCTAAATTAGTATGGATTTGACAGATTCGCAATACGTCTGACGCAATTGAAATCTGTCAAATCCATACAAATTTAGAAATGCATCTACACGTCGCGTTGCGGTCTTAATCAACCCTTACTTTCGTTTTATAATGGTACGGAACCCTCCATGGACTAGTTCGACTCGCACTTGGCCGATTTTATTATATTTTACCACCTCATTGTTTAAAAAACGGCTTAGAATGAGATTTCTTACTGACAAATTCCGTAACCGCTCATTCATTAATTTTTACCGCTCATTTTTTAATTATTTTACTGTTCAATAGATAATGTTTTCAATGATCCATTTCATTATTTTTTACAACTCATTTTTGTTTACTTTACTGCTTAGTTTTAACTGCTAAACACTAGTTTAGCAGTTAAAACTATTACACGTGTCATTTATAATTTTTAACTTAACAAAACTGCAATTTGCAACTGCCCCTTTAAATAAGTGCCTTATGATATTAATATTTAATACAATAAATAAATACATCTTCTTATCTTCATAAATTATTTAAATTTCTCGTGTCCTTACTCCTCCGAAACGGTTTTACTGATTATACTCCTATTAATCCTTCGACCGTGGATTCTTGGAAATCTATTGTTATTCTATTGTGTCTCGCTCACCAGTGAGCTTGTAATAAGATACGTAGAATAATATAGTGTATTAATTATTCTACGTATAGTACCTACGCGATAGTTTACTAGGTAACTAAAAAGAGTGAAATTATTATTTTTAACAAAAAATTAAAACCGACTTCCAAGGTAAAAACAATAATAACATCCTTATATTATGAACTAAAAAGTATTAAATAATTTTTCCTATCTAATAGTGCCTTTTTCCGAATTCGGCTAAAACTCTACTATTTCTGTATTCAATCTTCATCATTTTGAAGTCGGTGCCAGTTCCAAAAGTTTCAAATATTCTGGCAGACTGGAGATTCAGCTATCTGGTACCGACTTCAAAATGATGAAGATTGAGTACAGAAATAGTAGAGTTTTAGCCTAATTCGGAAAAAGGCACTATTAGATAGGAAAAATTATTTAATACTTTTTAGTTCATATTATAAGGATGTTATTATTGTTTTTACCTTTGAAGTCGGTTTTAATTTTTTGTTAAAAATAATAATTAATTATCTAGTAATTACAATAACAGATTTTTATTCTAGTTAGTTTCTAGATTTGCTATTAATATACAGAGTGTAACAAATCAAGTTTTTTTTTCTTTATTAAATAAGGGGGCAAACGAGCAAACGGGTCACCTGCTGGTAAGCAACTACCGTCGCCCATGGACACTCGCAACATCAGAAGAGCTGCAGGTGCGTTGCCGGCCTGTTAAGAGGGAATACGCTCTTTTCTTGAAGGTTTGCAGGTCGTATAGGTCCGGTAATACTGCTGGTGATAAGTGATAATACTTAAGGGTGTGTTACTTGTAGAGAGTTCACTGTGAAAGTAGCAGCGCTGAAAGACCATTTTTTCAGTTTTGTATGAGGTAACTCTTGACGCTGGGGCGCTTGCAAAAGTGAAAAAATTGGTTATTACTTATTATTTTAAAAAGTCAACAATATTATACAAAACTATGGCCTCCAAGACGTTTTTTTTTTTTGGTAAAATAGTTTAAATTTCCACCGTTTTAGATAATATGGTTGTACAATCCGGGAGTTGACAGTATGTTTAAAATTTTAAAATAATTATTAAATTTTATAGATTTATTGATAAAAACTCTAAAACAATACAAGTAACGAAAAAATAATTATTGATTTATTTTCTTTTACATTGAAAAAAAATGGATTTATTAACTGTAAGTCACGTGATTGGAAACGCTTATCTGAAGCAGTGACGTCATCGTTCAGTGTCAAACAAAATTGACAGTTGTTAGGTTAAACACTTTAACTCACTTTTGCTCTGTCTACGCTTGTTTTGTTTCATGAACGATGACGTCACACATCACGTGACCATAATGCCGCGTTTTTGTGACATATTTTGGATTCAGTATTTAAAATATTTTTTTACTCATTCTAGGGCATAATAATGAATAAAATATTAATTTACAGGTATTATTGTAAACAACTGAAGCGCTTAAAACTATTTTTAAAAAGTTGTCAACTCCCGGATTGTACATTTATATCAATTTAATACCTATTAAATTGATATAAATGTACAAAAATTGAATTGGCATTAATGTATGTATGTTTAGACCGCTAGGCGAAAGGTTGTAGGTGTAACCTAATGTTACTGCATTAACTAAACCGGTCTTAACTGTACAGTAATTCTGTTGTACAGTTTCATATCGCCCTATAGCTTAGTTCAGGTCTATTTTCCATACTAATATTAAAAGTGCGAAAGTGTGTCTGTCTGTTACCTCTTCACGCCCAAACTGCTGAACCGATTTTGCTGGAATTCGGTATGGAGATACTTTGAGTCCCGGGATAGGGCATAGGATACTTGTCATGCCGGAAAAATGTACGCTTCTCCGCGCGATAAACAAAATTTGGCGCAACGGAGTTGCGGGCGAAATCTAGTTTATTATATTTTTTTTTTCATAAAATTAGGGAGCAAACGAGCCTATGGACATTGGACACTCGCAACATTGTAGTAGGTGGGGTTGTAGGTGGGGTGCCGGCTTTTAAGGCTGCGTTTTTACACGGGCTAAGCTACGTTACCAGGAATGTGTTCCTGAAATCCAATAGAATAGCCATGATGACTATTTTTCTTTCTTGATGGTAATTAAGGGACTTTTCGGAAATAGAAACATCGGTAAAAGAATTATAGTGTTGGCTAAAAACTTTCCAAGATAGAACAATTTAAAAATCTCATTAAATAGACCTGCCCGAAATGCTCCATACAAACTGCTACTCGGTTATGACGTCACCGTAGAGTAGATTGTAGGTATCGTGAGAAAACTTTGTTCGATAACTATATTAATTATTGCGTTCATAAAAGTGGTTTCATAACAAAAGTTGCTTAAAATTACACAAGTTATCGAATGGTACAAAATTGACATCATCCCTATGCGCTGAGCGATATCAGGCAAATGAAGCGATCCCATTATTAAATTCAAATTCAAAATTTATTTATTTGCCAAGAATATCGTGCAGTAGATGTTTTTATATTTTTTATGAGTTCAGAGATATTCTAATATTAACATAGTGTGCAAATATTGTCATTGTAATTATAATTTTTCCATGTCATTGAATTTTATTAATTAAAATAGATATATAAATAATTAACATTGGTTCTCGAAAAATCATTCCTAGCAACACAGCTTAGCGATCTGGATCATGTTGACGTCCCTACTAAGTATCTTATCTAGTACTTTTATCTATAAAAATTAAAAATTAAGAAAACGATTTTTTGCCATTTGTTTGCGTTTGCAATACAATATTTTTACAACAAAAAATTGATAATTTTTTATTTTTTATGCACACCTAGCTTATAAAAAATCTGATTTGCCCCCCCCCCTGGCCCAGAACCTGAGTACGCCCATGGCTTCGGTGGAAACGCACCATGTTGGCTTTGCGGCTTACGTCAGACAGTTTTTAGTATTTACTATTTGCTTATAAATAAGTACATACTTTGATCTCATACAATTAACCTTTTGGGGTAGTATTCCGAAAAATTATTTCATAACGAATGCTTAAATTGCTAGGGGAAAACGTGAGCTAAATTTTAAGTTTCATACACGGGTTTGGGCAGTGCGTTGATCTGTCAGTCAATCAACTTTACCTTTTATATAAAGTGTTAGGTGTGGTTAACTGTTAATAATTATAATTTAACTTAATACGTTATAATTATAGTTGCAAAACTTCTGAAACATTCCGAATAATTCCGGAATACTTCTGGGAAAGTTTCTTTAAATTTGAATTATTCAAAATGAATTGAATAAAAAAATTAAGTAATATGAATTTTTATTTATGCTGAAAAATCGTATTTTGCATAAATCATCGATCGCCGCCGCGCATAGAGCGTCGCCCGCCGGCCGCTATCACCGCTTCGCACGCGCCGACTGCCACGGCGAAATATTCGACGGAAACATTCGATTGCGGGGTACGAATCTTTCCGCGGGGTGAGGGAAAACTTCTCCGGGGAGCATCTCCCTTCCGCACCGCCGTCGCCCGCTCGTACGGGCGAGCGAGTCGTGTGAGCGGGTGACGGCGGCGCGGAAGGGAGATGCTCCCCGGAGAAGTTTTCCCTCACCCCGCGGAAAGATTCGTACCCCGCAATCGAATGTTTCCGTCGAATATTTCGCCGGAATAATTCAATGGAAATATACGTGTTTGTTTGTGGTTTGTGGTGGTTGAGTGAATTATTTGTTCAGCGGCACATTACGTTCTTAAGTAAAATATAAATTGTTTATCTATACCTACTTCTAGGTTTAATATTATAAATGCGAAAGTGCGTCTGTTTGCCTGTCTGTCTGTTACCTCTTCACGCTCGAACCGCTGAACCGATTTTGCTGAAAATTGACATGGAAATACTTTGAGTTCCGAGAAAGGACATAGGATAGTTTTTATCCCGAAAAAATGTACGGTTCCGGCGCGATAAACGAATTTTGGCGCATCGGAGTTGCGGGCGTCATCTAGTTTTATTATAAATTAGTAATGGCTAATGGGATCGAGGATCTATGCTTACCTATTAATTACTTACTTATATCCATACTATCCATACTAATCCATACAAATATTTTATTGTAAGTAAATCAGAATAAAAACCATAAAAAATAAACGAACTTATATGATTAGGTATTATCAAAGAAAAGTGACAAGCCGTTACCAGCCGCTATTTATCGCTAGTAATGATAATAAGCCAAAAAAGCCGTTTCTCGCCGCTTGGCTAATAAAGTTAGTAACCGGCATCACATATTCTTAGATAAACAACTAAAGATAAATAGTTTACAGCTTCCAAGCGCAATTTTCCTCATTTTTTTTGACAGTTGAAATATTCCCAAAGTGTCAGAATATTTCGGAATACTTCCGAAGTATTCGACGGGAATAATTCGGAATCTTTCCCGCCAGCATCTATAGTTATAATTTACTGCTTATGTATAGATGTTTAGGCAAAGAAATAATTGCCATACTCAATACTAAAACCATTTCATCATTTGAATATAGATAAGTTTCGTTGGCAAATGTATTTAATTATTATTACTTATATTATCTACGAGTACCAACTACGTACCTAAAACTAAAATTGATATTTTTAGCAAGCACGTATGACGTAAAAACGAAATAATTTTTATTGAGTTCAAGGTTGACCCATTTATTCATAACGTAATTGTTACGTACCTCCGTAAGACAATAATAATTTAAAATAAGAACGTGATAGCGCAATTTCTCGTCTCAAAATCAGAAAGCGGTCAATTTGGTATAGAGAACAATATTATGCTCTTCGATACAATGCGCGTTTACCTAAACATTACTTGTGAGGCTGGTAGAAAACCAGCAATGTATGTTATAATCGGAGAAATTAACAATGAGGCTGATTAATACAGCGTACATAATACCATGTGGCTACAATACATCGCTGGCTCGCTTCGCGAAAGTTCCACAGCTGGTTCGAAACTAGCAATGGATGCGTCGAAAGAGATAAGAACAGAATCACAGCGAAAATGCAGATGTAGGTCACTGCCTCGAATAACGGCGCGCGCTCGATGGCCGCCCGCGTAACGTTACGTGTGGGAAAATCGAATTTAGAACACCAACTTTTTTTCTATCCAGCCAGCCATTGTCATTGTTTGCACCAGTTTCACTTTATTGATTTCAAATGTACCGTTGTATGTTATGGCCATGTTGAAATTCTAATGACGAAAAAAGTTGGGTCATTCATACATAATATTATGAAGTTTGTTTGAATTTCGAATACATTTTTTACTTTTTAGGGTTCCGTAGTCAACAAGGAACCCTTATAGTTTCGGTCTGTCCGTCCGTCTGTCTGTCTGTCTGTCTGCCTGTCTATCCGCGGTTTTGCTCAGAGACTATAGGACCTACAAAGCTGTAATTCGACATGAATGCACATAATGGTGCCGACAAAATGGTATGTTTAAAATCTTTTTAAAAATAATTTTATAACGGACCTTACACATCAAGTGGGGATGAAAATTTTTTTTGTGCCCACTCCACCGTGTGGGGTGTCGTTGGATACGTTTTTAAAAAATATTACAAGTATTATAGATTTTCCGATTTAGGGATCCATTTGAGAAATATGAAGTTTTAAACTTGAAAAAATCGTTACAGTCTGCGATTTCCACGATCAAGGTATTAAAGCGAATATTTTCGCGGGCAACATTTAGGTAATATACTAAAACTGATTATGATGGCTCATCATAATCAATTTCAGTAAAGCTAAATGTGATGAGGATTGAATAATTTTGAGCCTTTAATATTCACGTCCGTTAGCCAGTGTCAGCTGTCACCCACTTCAGTGCTTACTTTCCCAAGTTTAAGATCTTAGAGCTGGTAGCTAAACACTAAGTACTAGAGTAATATACAGTCTTGATATTTAGTGCTAAAGTAAGCTAATCTTAGTGCTAAAGTATTTGGGTGCTAACATTTTAGTGTGCCAACCAAAAGGTGAGTCTTTGATATATTCAAATGAATTTTTGATTGTACTCATAATAATATTACATTAACCTTATATAAGTTAGATGTATATTGTATAGAGTTATTTTATAAGTAAGAAGCAAATTATTTTGTAGACCGAAGACATTAACAGTTTTCTCTGAAAGTTTGAGAAAAATTATGATTTTTATAGAAATAAATAGAATTTAATGTTTGGAATAGGTATTACGTTTATATTTCATCAGCCAGATTACAAAAGCTCTGTGAGTCATAACTCATAACTCATAAGTGGTTAACGGTAATACGTTTTTATATTTTGAGGCATTGTCA
The DNA here is from genome assembly GCF_905147365.1 of Aricia agestis. Classification (NCBI taxonomy): domain Eukaryota; kingdom Metazoa; phylum Arthropoda; class Insecta; order Lepidoptera; family Lycaenidae; genus Aricia; species Aricia agestis. Next base: position 11,743,367 of record NC_056424.1, read on the forward strand.
TTATTCGTCAGCAGATTATTTGCATATCATTGTACATATCAGAATTGGTGAATTTAACGTTAAAGTTTTAGGAATAAAATTGTGAATCCTTAATTTACTAGGAGTCTTAACAATTTTCGTTTTTTATTAACAAGTTTAAACTTTTTAATATAAATTAAAATATATACAATATAATATGCATCTATAATATTAAATGACAATTATCTAAAACGCAATTATAATAATAAGTTATTTTATACAAAATCATGAAAAAATAGCGCAAGTATCAATGACTGTCATTCGCACTTTATCCAGTAGCTAAGCTTTCACTGCAATTTGTGTGTACTTTGATCGCCTTGACTTTATAACTATTATTTAATAGTACTTAACAGTGTCAATGGTTAAATTAATATATAAATTTAATAATTCATTATCATTATCACTACTGCCTTCCTTAGGACTTAGAAGTTAGGACCTGTAAGTTAGGCTTTACTGCAATTTTTTCACGCTAGAGGCAGCACCAGCAAAAACTGTAAATAAAAAGTTTGACAACGTTTCTGTCAATATTTTGTTATGACGTGCAACATGTTGGATTTTGATTGGATTATTATTTACTTACTGTATTTGCTCGTAGCGCCCCCTGCTCCGAGCCTCCGACCTTTGTGTTACATTCCCTCTTAACTTACACTAGCATGATAGCATAATTTTATGGAAGAATAGACAAAGTAAAAGATCTCTATCTTCTAGAAAATACAATATAATTACTGAGTAAAAGATTTACATAGTAATTATATTGTATTTTCTAGAAGATTAGAACACTCGCTATAACCACTCCTCCTACATCAATTTCTGCTGCATTTTGTGATTAATTTCGTTGCAGGTCCGACGACAGTTTCAGCATGATCCACGGGCTCCTAACATCATAGGTTGCCAGTGTCTACCCTAGCAACACAGGAGATGCTGTGGTAGAAATGTTGACCAATAAATCCGATAAAAAATGGAATTATGTCTCTTCTTTTTCTACTGTAAGACTGCTACAGTTGTTTATTTGATTCTTACATAATTTTAATGATAATTCCGATAATCCATCACATCCGTTTCCATACGGAAATTTTTCGTGCCTGGTACGCATTACTTACGTATTAAAAATAATACCGTGATGCACGAATCTGTCGTTAGTCCGGACAGTTCCTACCGCTTTCCGCTCATGTAATTCGCGTAAAAGTACGCGTAACCTGGCATTGGCATTGCATGCGTATACGCAACGCGCACACAACCGTGCCGCGTACGCTACACACGCGCGCCGCGTACACTGTGAGTAGCACGCATGTGTGCGTTGCGTGTACGTGCGCCGAAGAAAGGTGTTTAGCGGGTGAAATGGGCACATCGCTATGTGTGACGATGGCACACTTTAGAGCAATTAAACGATTAACATGTTATACAGACTACAGTTGTGTGTTACTTATGTTGTGAATAAATGAGGAGAAATTTCTGTTAAATCACTATTATAAGTGGATTAGAATGTATAAAGTAATCAATTAAGTAAGCACGATAATTTTTATGATGTCCGCTTATTTAATTACTTTTAAAGCTACGATTATGATGGCTGCCAAGGGCAGTCTCTTTCTACTAAAGAATATACAAAGTGACATAATATGACCATAGAAGAAACACTGTCATCATTTATACCCCTAAAATTTGTCATTGATTTATTTTCATTTAGTTCGTTTTGTTTTGTTTTCGTATATTTTTGTTTCTAGGTATACTTATGTAAATAAATAAAGCATTAATCACGTTTTTTATTATTCGTCATTCGTCCTTTAAACGTTTTCCAAAGATACTGATAGGTCAAATAAACATTGATCCTATGGATTATGTAAATTTCAACTTGTTTGTGTCATTATATTATATTTGTGTCTTAGTCCTACTTTTCATGATTTTCTCTTAGTGAAAGGGCTGGTAAGTTCTAGAACCGTTAAGTCATAATAACCTGCACATTTAGGTTCGACTGGATTATTTTATGGTTGGCGTTTCTGTTCTTAGTAAAATGATTATAATATTTACTAGAATACTATTGTTTCCCGAGATTTTATGCACAGTTCTTCGTCATATTGTATTCGCTAGTTTTGACAGGGAAGTTTGATAATTAAAAGGTTATGGAATTTGGCATAACGCATCGCTAAGTGGCGCAAACGCATGGCGCTTGACCCTAGCAATGCGTCATAACGCGAAATAAGATATTAAAAAAAATGTATGGGAGTTGACAATTACCTAATTGTCAACTCCCATACATTTTTTTTAATATCTTATTTCGCTCTTGAAACTAGATGAGATAATCAACCCCTTAATGTAATCTATACCTAAGTATTAGCATATTTTCTACACTTCGATATCGATAATATGGCCCTAAAACTAACTAAAATTAATCAGGGGACAATTTTGCCTCACCATATTTTGTCTCGTCGATCGGTCTCTGACAACTACAATAAATTATTTGTTGTAAAAGAGCATGCAAAATATGAGTTACGCATATAATAAATAATAATAATAATAATAAAATAATAAATATTCTTTATTGTGCACACACTAAGAAGTAAAAAAAAAACAACAATAATTATCAACTTATAACTACAGTGTACCACAATGGCCGCCTTATTACTAATAAGTAATTTCTTCCAGGCAACCACAGGCAAAGGACAGTATGTTACCTACCTCTTGACAAGATTCAGAATCATAATCTATATGCTTTTTGTGAGGTTAATCCCATTCAGAGAATACATCACTCATATTTTGCATACTCAACTCCACCCAGCTGCAGCACCAGGTCTACTGAAGTCTAGTTTCACACACGTCATTATTATAATAATTGACAGTAGGTAAATTGTTGAATTTGTCAGTGATACCCAGTTAGAGCGTGGCCACATTGCCTTATGGCGCTGCAAATTTAAAACGGGGAAATGAATGTTAATATACTGGAGATTATTGCTGCATTTTAATATAACTTTGTAGCTTTCAAATTATGAGTTTATAAGGCTTTAAATACGGTAAATTACGGAATCTCCGTTGGGGAAGGGCCTTAAACGTCAGCCTCTGTGTTCGTGGCCACACAGCAAGAAGAAAGCTAGTGGGGGCAGACTAGACTTTCTTCAAGTTCTGGGTCACTGCTGACGTAATTCTTTGTTTACGATTTATTGCTTGTTTTTTTGAGGTGATCTTGTAATGACGTCATTGAGGTGATGTCAAAGTCCATGTTATTATTAATAATTTTAATGTGATCCTGTTAATTTGAAATCCTTACTAATGTTATAAATTGGAAAATGTCTGTCTGTTGTCTTCACAGCTGAATGCATTGAGAGGAAATTTGTTATAACGGAAAAGAAAATACAAGTTCCCGCGAGATTTAAAACGAATTTCGGCGGCGAGGTTACAGGTTTAATAAAGTAATTTATAATTTAAAACTTGATGTAAATGAAGATAATGATGATTTAAGAGGAATTAATTAATATATTTAGAATAGATGATAATCAATAATTATCGTTTGTTTCATGCAGCGTTGCCAGATTTTTTTATGCTAAGTCGGGACTTTGGAACTTTTTAAGTGAAAAAAGCGGGACATACTGCTCCTCGCTACGCCCATGATAGTATGTATTTGTTCCTGATATCTGTGGTATGTATATATATTGTACCTACCCATGGACGTACCCAGGTTGTGGACCAGAGGGGGCAATTTGCATGGGGGGTGCAAATCAGATTTTTTTGTTAATTGTTATATAACAAATAAATAAAATCGGCCAAGTGCGTATCGGACACGCGCACGAAGGGTTCCGTACCGTTATAGAACAAAATTAGTAAGCCACAAATGGTGTTTTTTGTATGGGAGCCCCTCATTTTTTATTTTATTTCAATATTATTATTAATTATTAATACACGTATAATAAAGGATTTTATAAAAATTTCAAGTGTCTAATTGTTACCATTATTGAAATCGAGCAAAAAAGGCAAAAACAAAACACGTTTATTGTATGGAAGCCCCCCTTCATTATTAATTTTATTTTGTTTTTAGTATTTGTTGTTATTGCGGCAACAGAAATACATAATCTGTGAAAATTTCAGAAGTCTAGCTATACCGATTTTTGAGATACAGCCTGCTGACAGACAGACGGGCAGACAGACAAAGAAGTCTTAGTAATAGGGTCCCGTTTTTACCCTTTGGGTACGGAACCCGTAAAATTATAAGTAAGTACATATTTTTTATATCATTTCTTTAACCAGAGTACTTATACGTCATTATCTATTTTAAAAGTAATTTTATTGAGGGTCATCGGTAAATCGATTTATTACGTCTTCTGTGAAAGAATTGCTCATATCTTTTATAACTTTTCTATGAAAGTACTAGATATTTTTTCTATGAAACTACTAGATTTTCGATAAAAGTACTAGATGAGATACTTAGTAGGGACGTCAACATGATCCAGGGGGGGCACCGGCCCCCTTCGTGCCCCCCCTCGGCACGCCCATGTACCTACCTATTTAGTACGCATTAAAATAGTGTCAGGCACGGAAGGGCTGTCAGCATTCAGCAGCTAGAAACTGCGTCTAGTGACCTTAGCCAGGTCCGGTCACGATGTGAAAGCGAGCCCTAGCTTTCCCTTCGCTTGTCCTGTCTAGGGCTGTGCACAGATAGGCACAGTTATAATATGAAACCTTAAAGGTTGTCTTTTACATTTCGTTGTTGCCTCACTCGCTTCTCACTCGTTATAATAGGTAGATACTAACTAGATAGTATGCTACATAGAGTAAGGTTGGGTTGCACCAACTAACTTTAACTATAACTGTAACTTTAACTATAACTTTAACTACAATGCAAAATGTCAAATCTTTTGTTAAGAGGATACAACAGGGGCTAGAGAAATGAAAAAAAAGTACGTGTAATATCTATAGCTGTCTCCCTTGCCTCAAGCCTATACCGCAGACGGCAGAACGCGATAGAGACAACTGCAGAAAATCCAGAAAATCAACGATTCGTTGTCCCCTGATTCCTTCTCCAAAACTTAACCGATTTAAGTACTTTTTTCATTAAAGATTAAAAAAAGGCTTGAGCTGTGTTCCTATGTTTTGCTTTTTTTGTATAATCTAGCCAAATCTGTTTTCTGGACGTTTGAACACAGTGGAAAATCCGGCCATTTTTTTGGGTTTTTGAACGTTCATATCTTATTTAATAATTAAATTATGAAAAAAAAGAAAACATAGGGACATTGTATTAGTGGCCATAGATATTCAGGAAAAAAATTATAACTCTACTAGCATTATCTAGGGAGGAAACAGGGGACAACGTTTGTATGGAAAAAAGGGCGGTGTGGAATCCTCTTAAAGTTAAAAATGGACGCCATCAAGAAACCAAATAAATTATAAACATAGAGCTCGACAACGTTTTAAATGCACGTGGCGAAAAAAGGAACTAATGCTGTCATCATACAAAAACGCCATTTTTGACAGTTCACCTTTACCAGCAGCGCCCCCGCCCACGTTCAGTTATAACCTTGTTGGACCAGGTGCTGTCATCTGTCAATTTCTCCGGTCAAAGTTAAAGCTAAATTTAGCCTTAACTATACTTAAGTTATGTATAGTTAAGGCTAAATTTAGCTTTTATGTATTGGTTATGTAACATAACCATAACTTTAACCTTAACTTTAACTTTAACTACGCCTCTGGTGCAACCCACCCTAACTTATAATAATGTAGCTGTATGCTTGTGCTATAATAATTCTTACGCAGGTACCTACTGAATACAACCATTTTAGTTATTTACACAGTTTGTCCTTGTCTGTCAAGTAATTTTTGTACTTATATAATATAGTATTGTTTATGTCTATACCTACTACCTACCTACCTATCTGATAATGCCAAAAATTATATTATTTAATATACCTAAGTCCGTACATTTATTTTGTTACTTACTTGATATTATAATATTATACAGCGTAGAATGGTAGATCTTTATATTTATTTTTATTTAATTTCTTGCCGAGGGTGCGTACAGTGAATGAAAGTAAATTAGAATATCATAATATTATAATGTTTTAATACGGCATAAACATAAGTAATATAATAGCTGCCTATAGGGTTAGCAGTTAGCACCCAGTATAATAAAGTACTCTGTGGTTAGCACTTACCTCGAATCCGAATTTACCATAGCAAGGAAAGTTGAAACGTGCCTTAGGGCGCCATCTCTTGTCAAAATATTACACCGGTATTACAAAGGTATTCCAAAGAGGGTCTTGTCCTGCGGCAATATAACGCCATCTTACGTTCGAAGAGTAAACCTAGTAAGAAATTGCTATCGTTAAAAATAGCTTGTTGATATTTAAGTCCAAGTTTATTTTATATTGCATTTTAATAAACATGTCACTCTATGAATATTTTCTTATTATTAAATTGTTTGTAATAATAAAACAATAATAATATAAATTGTCTCAAAAAATTAAAATGCAGCTAAAAAGTAAAATTTACGGCGCTGGCCACCCTAACCGGGTCAATCTCGAAGAATTGAGGAAGTGCAGAGTTTTTTGTATTATTAATTTGATAATTGCGGAGATTTTAATCAATGGCACGATGGTACATAAAACGGGCGAAGTAATTCCGAGGTGATAATGAAATGTGTGAGTGTGGAAATATGAGTTAAATCGTTATCAAGAAAAGCAGGTGTGACAGCTATACCGCATAGGGACCCGATTAAAAAATAATTAAATTTGCATATACATTTTAAATGGGTTGCGAAAAATGTAATCGATAATAGTATGCCGTGTTCTAGTGGTACAAATAAGTGTCGTTAAATGTAAATTATTGTCTCAACGTTTGACCCAATTATGAATGCTTATAGTTGACCTATTGGGTTCGAATGCGGACTAAAGTGAATGTTATTTTTAGGATAGAGGTTTGCGGATAATTAATTTAAATATTTATAAATGCCTATCGAGATGCACAATTACAATTGGGATTTAACTGGAAAAACATCGCGAGCTCGCGCATCCGATGTATGGTGAGTTCTTTGTTTTAATTCAAGTGTGATTTTGTTCATTATCTTTATTACCTTGTGCTAAAATATTTCCTGTAAGTACTGAAAAATCAAACAAGAATTCAGACCTACAAAGATACAAAAATCTATACTTATAAAATGTCAAGTTTGTTTTTTTTTTTACTTTATGTACAAATTACAATGTACATTGTAATTTAATTTTCTAGTAAGGTCTGTAAAAATGTTGGACTAAATTCATACTAAAATATCATAATAACATGTTTCTGCTTCAAACCACATTGTAATGAGGGTTTTTGATATTCCATTTGCCACCAGTGTGACTATGTAGTCTTAGGGGCTATTGTGTCAAATAGGCATATTATTGTGACATATGATAGCAGTTTGAAAAGATAGACCCGGCTACATAGGGGCACCAGTCCTAGTAGACAAGTGGCAAACGATTATCGTAAACGCCAACAAAATGTATGGGATTTGACATTAGTATTCGCTAGCGAAGCGATGATTTATATGTCAAATCGCATACATTTTGTTGGGTTTATGATAATCGCTTGCCACTTGTCTAGTAGGCCTGGTGGCAAACGGAACCCTCATTATTTAGTTAAAATTTATTTATTTTTCTAGATGGTGGCAGATGAGTCAACAGACAAAGAAATGTAATATAATCCTCAATCATTCCTCAACGGGATCAAGCTGCCATGATATCCTCACATTTCACTCTAGATATACAATTATGGTAGTTTTTGTAAACATAGATAATGAAATTCAAAATTAAGTAGAATTATGGTCACTTAGTATGTTGTATGAGTGAATTGTGTTAGTGGGCCTTAAGCCCTAAGGCCAAGTCATTCGTCAGTGATGAAGAAGCAAAATGTTCGCACTCTATCGTTAATTGTGTGCACATTCACATACCTGTTGGTCGGTGCCGCTGTGTTCGACTCGCTGGAATCTGAGACTGAGAGAAATCGATTTGAAGTTTTACAAGGTAACTATTTTATCTTTTTTTTTTTATGAAATAAGCGGGCAAACAAGCAAATGGGTCACCTGATGGAAAGCAACTACCATTGCCCATGGACACTCACAGCATCAGAAGAGCTGCAGGTGCGTTGCCGGCCTTTTAAGAGGGAATAAGATAATAGCGGAGGGTAGGGATGGGAAGGGAAGAGAATAGGGGAAGGAAAGGAAGGGAATAGGCTAGGGGATTGGGCCTCCGGTAAACTCACTCACTCGGCGAAACACAGCGCAAGTGATGTTTCACGCCGGTTTTCTGTGAGAACTTGGTATTTATTTCTCGTGCCGAAGCATGGCTCTCCCACGTATAAGGCAAATATTTTTTGATATTTCAAGTAATTTAAATGTATAATTTAGTTTAAACAATTTTCCCCGTTCTGCTACTCTCAATAGTACTTCTAATAAAACACAATAATAATTACTTTGTGTTTTTAATTAGAGTAAATTGGATTTAGATTCTAAATGGTTTATGGATTGAAACTTTGACTATCAAATGAGGAAGATGTAGACCATCATTAGCATGTTATCCTTGGAGATTACTCTAAATAAAAAAAAATAAAAAAAAACTACAAAGTTGGTCGCAGTTTAAGCAGTCTAATGGCCGTTCCCAATATTTGATCTATCTAGGTTTTGCCCTCCTAGAGATAGGAATAGCTCACATTAATATATTTTATGTCAATTGTGAGCTATTCCTATCAACACCTTTACAGTATATTCATATCAACAAGTATATTCAAATCTCTGGCAGCCTTTAAAATAAGTATTATTATGTGTCAGTTTTTGTAAGCACATGGTACCTGGATATGGTGGCTGAACTTTTTTATACAACATTTCATGCAATAAATATTATTCTGTTCTATTCTGTTCCGTTCCGTTCCGTTCCGTTCCGTTCCATTCCATTCCATTCTATTCTATCCTATTCTATTCTATTCTATACTTGTCTACTACTAGCCATTAACTATCCACATTTTAATTTTTTATGTGATCACAGGGGTTGTGATGCAATATATTATGCAATGATATTAAGTATAGCAAGTAAAAAAAAATCAGACAAATAGCGAATGTGATCAAGTTTATTTTTAGTTGTTCCACAGTATAAATAGTATAAAATATTCTTCATTCTAGACCAGTTTTTTCAATCGCTTCGAGACCCCTAGGGGGGTCGCGAAGCCTTACTCGGGGGGTCGCCGACAGAAAGAAAAAGTTGAGTTTTTTTTTAATCGTTTATTTACTTATCTAAACAAATACAATATTTAATATTTTGGTATCTATACTAATATTATAAATGCGAAAGTATCTCTGTCTATCTGTCTGTCTGTCTCGCTTTCACGCCAAAACTACCGAACCGATTGTAATGAAATTTTATATACAGATATTCTAAAGCCTGAGAAAGGATATACTACTAGGAATAGGCTACTTTTTTACTGGAAAAAAGCGTTGTAAGGGGGTGAAAATGCGTAAATTTGTTCAAATTAAGTTAGTTCCAAAAATTCAAAATAGATGGCGCCGTGCGTCTCCTACATCGCGCTAACGCTTGCCCAGAAGTCGTTCTATAAGAGGTGGTATTATCGTATAGTTAATTTTTTTCGATTGTTATTTCTTTTTTATACGTTACTTATTAAATCAGTACTTTATCTATGCAGTGACGTAACCTTAAACCTATCAATGATAAATAGTTTATGGGTAAAGTTGTGTAATTGGGGGGCTAAATAAGCTTAAAAAATTTTCATAAAATATAAAGATTAATCTAAAAAATTGAAATATTATATGCACACTAATAGGGTTGTTGAGGAAGTGATTATGAGGAAGAGGAGGAAGAGGAATTTTAACGCGTAAATTTAGAGGATGCGGATGAGGAAGGTGATATTTTTGAGGAAGAGGATGATAGGAAATTATAAATACTAGCGGACCCAACCCTAAAGTCTTTGTCCTGTCTATCCATAACTAGGTATATACATTACACAAAAAATAATTAAAAGGGCATTTTCCAGTGGACCAAACTATGAATCTAAACCATTCTCAAAACACACACAATAAAGAATCATCAAAATCGGTCCAGCAATTAAGGAGATGTTCAGTAACATACACAACACACGCACACCAAAAAGATGGATACGCGACGCGCATGCGCAGTGAAATTCCTCATAAATTCCTCCTAAATTTTGAGGATGCGATAGCGGAAGAGGATTTTTTTTTTTTTATTTATGAGGATGCGGTAACGGTTGAGGAACCCAAAATATTGCGGAACTTCCTCATTATGAGGAAGCGGAAGAGGAATCCTCAGCAACCCTACTGACACTGCACAGCTGTTTTGATTTAGGGTACCAGGATTTTTTTTATTAAAGCTTTTGACATCAATTTTGTTGACATCGCGCGCTTTAAACTGAAGTCCACGCGGACGAAGTCGCGGGCAACAGCTAGTTATTCAATATTTTGGTATATTTATCTATTATGAAATATTATAATAGATAAATATATCAAAGTAGGAAAAAATCACTACCTAATACCTTTTAATAAAATTATTTCTTTGGCTTTCTATGACACGAGGGGATCGCCAGTATAGGTATTTCAATTGAAAAACACTGTTCTAGACCATCAAGTCTTTGTGTTGCGTGAATTTTATTTTTAGAACACAACTGAGTTATGTTACTGTGCGTATTTATATTGTGGTTGTGACAGCTAAAACAACGGTTGTTATATAGGTCAATCTAATGCATTCTCTAGGTTTGTATATTTTTAGCGCGGTACATTTTTGTGTTTTGTTTTCCGACTGACCTACAAGGAAGGTTGGTTTTATGTTTTTCTTACAATTTCTTATAATCAAGTTTGTCTATAATGCTTAAGCCTTTATACCAGTGTTTTTCAACCTGTGGGTCGTGACCCCCTGGAGGGTCTCAAAGCTTTTGTGTCGCCAGAGGTTGCGAAATAATTTTTCATATCAGGGGGATAGCATGACGCATCATAAAAGAGTTTGAAAATCATTGTTTTGAACACACTACTGATTACCTACTGATTAAACGGCTTGCCCTCCAAATGGCGTGTTGCAAATCCAAAGTTCTTATAATAATTGTTGAAACCGTCCATTTGATATAGAAAGCTTTGTCAAAAAGTGGATTGTAGCCAAACGGACGAGGGACGGCTTGTGTGCCATTTTTTATGAAATAAGGAGCAAACGAGAAAACAAGTCACCTAATGGAAAGCAACATCCGTCGCCCATGGACACTCGCAGCATCAGAAGAGCTGCAGGTGCGTTGCCGGCCTTTTAAGAGGGGATAGGGTAATAGGGGAGGGTAGGGATGGGAAGGGAAGGGAATAGGATAGTGTAGGCGCCTTAAGCTTACGGCAATGATGGACCAATATGGGCAATTACGATCGCATAGAGAGGCATACTCGTCGATTGCTAATGCTCATGCAAATTGTTAGCAGCGCAATCATGGCTCTATCATGGCCGTTGGGCCATGGCCATGGGTATATAACGTTCAAATTGGTGAACGTACTATAAATTCCCCTAACCTTTATAGTAAGGGAGCCAAGAGTTCTATTCGTGTACAAGGTGTAACAAAAATAATAAAGTATTATCACTTATTTTTGTTACACCTTGTATAAACTCGATTATCCGGCCCTCAGTTATACGGATTCGCGATTATCCGGATTGCCATCGGAAAACGCACCTTTTTAATAAACACAGATTTTCTGTGTCGATTATATTTGTTATAATTTATAACAAACGTATTATTTTGTTTTTTGTTTGTTTTTTTTGATCTTACATACCCATTCCACTTTTTTTTTAATTTCCAGCAATTGAGGGCATGATAATCCGGAAGTACAACATCACGGAGGAGGACTTCCGTGTGATGGAGACAGTGGTGCTCAAGTCGGAGCCGCACAAGGCCGGCCAGCAGTGGAAGTTCACCGGCGCCTTCTACTACGCCACCACTGTGCTTACTACCATTGGTAATGATGAGGATGAGGAATAAATGTTTTTTTTTTGTTTCGTTTTTATTATTTTTCTTGGAATAGTTAGTTATCTTATAGTTATTTTATTGGAAGTCCCAACTCGGGGTTTGCCAAAGGGCAATGGAGCGCAGCATGTTAGGAGTCAAACTTCTGGACAAAATAAGGAACACCATACTGCGCTCTAAAACAGGTATGTACGTGTCAAGGCTGCCAAGCTAAAATGGGATTGGGCGGGTCCGCGGCTGGGCAAGGATCTCAACAGAGTGGGCACCCGAAGGCGGACGCCACCGCCGAGGCTGGCCTATAAGAAGATGGCGTGATGAGCTGGATGCATACAGAAATTTGGGGGAGGCCTTTTCCCAGCAGTCAGATAGTTCAGGCTCATAATAATAATAATCTTGGAATAAGTTTGCAAATATGTTTTCTGCAGCCTCGGGGTCTCCAGCAACTTACTGTTTTTTTTTTCGGAATAAGACACCTGCAATCTATATTACGCGTTTTCCTGAGAATCTAAATATTAGAGATGTGCCGACTAGTCGCCGACTAGTAAAGCAGACTATCCGGCCACTTTTGTAGTCGGTGAATAGTTGGCTAAAAGCGCCGACTATCCGGCTTTTTATTATTATTGTACTATTAGGGAGATCGCTGACGGTACACTTTTTGTGTGATCGAGTCTGTGGCGCACATACAGCCGCCTTGGCCGCGCCATGCAGACTGTATGTGCGCCGCAGACTCGATCACACAAAAAGTGTGCCGTCTTCGATTGAAATTACATTTAAGAAAAACCTTGATTATTTTGAAATTAAATACATTGTGTCTGAAATTACTCGCTGGTAAAGAAATATCTATGACATATTTTATTAAATATAAATAGTACCAAAGTGTTATAATACTTTGGTACAGAACAACATAATATTATCTTCTTTTCTAAACACTAATATAACGAAAATTTATTCATGTTTAAAATATAAAAGAGTGATTTTGTATTAACAAAATATAATGTAATTATAAAAGCAATATTGCATGTTACACAATATGATGACGTGTAAAAATATATCCTGAAAACCATCAACTGTATCATGACATGACGTTCACACGATCCGACACGTTCGCAGGCTGCGTATGCTGCGCAGCGCACCCCGCGCATCAGCAATAAAAGAAGCGTTACGGAAACATCCGAAAATATGATCGGTTTGGCAGATTAGTCGGCTTCTTTGCAACCTACTAATCGGCTAGTCGGCCAAGGTCACAATCGGCACATCTCTACGTAAATATTTTTTACCTAGTAACATCAAAATAGTTTCGTCTGTTTAAGCGTGAAGAGGTAACAGACAAGCAAAATAAGCAAAGACAATTTAGCATTTATAATAATTTAGTATTTAGGTAGTAAGCAAATCCTTTGTACCACATTGTATGGAATCCTGAAAGCTGTTTTAAAAGAAAAATATTAAAGCACCCATTTTAGAGTGCTGAGAATAGAGACCATCTTGTAAGTACCATCGAGGAAATTGATTCCTAGGCAGTTGACGGGCCTACGTCATTTGGTCGGCTTATGTCAATTCAATGTTAGCTGTGATATTCTGTCGGATTGGTTTGACTTAACGCGACCAAATTATCAATCAACTTCTCTGATAGTACCTAACAATATTCTACTTGTGCGCCTAAAAATATTCACTGAGCAATCGTCACTGAACTAAACAGGCTTTTTCTTATCACAAACGCCTGTTTTTATTAATGAGATAAACGAAGAAGGAGCGTTGCTATTTTAAGCAGTAGGAGTAGTGCGACAAGTATGTATTTCCAATATATTTCAGGCTACGTCAAAAATGGTCAGCCTACCTTAAAAAGTTCCCTGTATTTTTTGGCATAGATAAAAAACAGTCTACTGAAGATGTTTCCAATGCCTTCCAAGCAACAGTTAAAAACACAACCCTCCTAAAACTTTTCAGGCGACAAACAAAATATGCCTAAAGATTTTCTTATATTCTTTAAGTCCAATTTCATCAACGTCTGTTAAAGTTAATGCTCGAATTAGTATCGCGTTTCCTCTTTTATTTTTCATATGAATGAAAAAGAAGACATGACATTTTAACAAGCTGTTAACATTTAGCATGACCTATCAGACAGAGAGCGGTCACGTGTTCAAGTGTTCTGCGTTTGCATTCTGCGTTCGAGCGGTCAGTCACACACGAGGAATACTGAAGCAGTCAGAACGCCCCTTGTGTGACTGTCTCTATATAACGTAATACAACACAAAGAACGTAAAACTGACCGCTTGAACGCTTGACCGCGAGATCGCTCTCTGTCTTACAGGTCCCCAACAGACGTTGGTGAAATTGGGCCTTAATAAGGTTGTCTGGAAGAAACCGCTTTCAGCGGTAAGACCGCCTGTTTCTACAGGTTCATATTATACTATTTTCAATTGTAAATTAGTTTCTAAGTTTTGTACAAATAAAGCATTTTCTATCTATCTATCTATCTATGTTATGTTCTAGGCTACGGTCACTCGACGCCGTCGACAATCGGCGGCAAGCTGTTCACGATGTTCTACGCGATCGTCGGCATACCGCTCGGCCTCATCATGTTCCAGAGCATCGGCGAACGGGTTAACAGGCTCAGCAGGTATGAGAAAGGGCTTAACCGTCAACACTCAGCATCCGTTAATAAAGCAGGATTACAAGGCATTCAGAGTTTAGACTGTATTGACAACATAAAATCCTTTAAAGAGCATGATGAATAATATACCAATACTGCCAATAACTTGAAAATCAAACCATTACTTACGAAAATAGAGAGTGGTTACAGTGGTAGATATTTGTCGGTAGCAAATCACTGCTACCGACAAATATCTGCAAATTTTGCATAACGAATCTTAACAGTGGTATCTGATAACTATACCAACAAGCCAGTAACCCGGTTATAATTTTGCAGTGTCGAAAGAAATGTTATCATGTAAGTTATCTTGAAGCGGTTCGTTTATAGTTTCCAAGGATTCTAAATTTTCAATTCCACAACGTTTTTTTTACACCATAACCTCTCTTTCCAGCGTAATAATCAAGTCCATCAAACGCGCTCTCAAGTGCAAGCAGACTCACGCCTCCGAAGTGGACCTGATCTGCGTGGTGACGACGCTCTCGTCGCTCACTATAGCGGGCGGCGCGGCGGCGTTCTCCAAGTTCGAGGGCTGGAGCTACTTCGACAGCGTCTACTACTGCTTCATCACGCTGACCACCATCGGTAGGTGTATCAAACGCGCTCTCAAGTGTCAGTCAGTCTCAGTCAGCTGTACAACTGCACCATACGAGTCACTACTCATCAGAGCAGAACTCCAGCTTACTAACTGTGAAATTAAAATTTATGAACATACACAATATTATTGCCACCTTGCGTATAAAAATCTTTACATGGCTTACTTTGATTGGAGGCGTATGGAGGACCTACATGATTTGGTCGGATTGTGTCAAATTAGTATTAGTCGCGATATATCGACTGGGCTTGACATAGTCTGAACGAATTGCGTATCTCCATCATCTATTGAAGGCTATGAATCAATTTCTTTAAATATAATAAAAACTTAAATAACTTTTACATTTCAGGTTTCGGCGACATGGTAGCCCTACAGAAGGACAACGCTCTCAACCGGAAACCCTCCTACGTGATGTTCGCTCTCATCTTCATACTTTTCGGCCTGGCTATAGTAGCCGCCTGCCTCAACTTGCTAGTACTGAGATTCGTGACCATGAACACTGAGGACGAGAAGAGAGACCAACAGCAGGCTGAACAGGTATGGCTGTCTCTTTCTTGTGATAGTAATAAGCTGAAACAGGTATATTAAGCCTGGGCTATAGTGGCCTGGCCTGCGTCAACTTGCTAGTACTGAGATTCGTGACAATGAACACTGAGGATGAAAAGAGTACGTGGGAGAGCCATGCTTCGGCACGAATGGGCCGGCTCGACCGGAGAAATACCACGTCCTCACAGAAAACCGGCGTGAAACAGCGCTTGCGGAGGCCTAATCCCCTACCCTATTCCCTTCCATACCCTCCCCTATTCCCTTCCCTACCCTCTTATATTTCCCTATTCCCTATTAAAAGGCCGGCAACGCACCTGCAGCTCTTCTGATGCTGCGAGTGTCTATGGGCGACGGAAGTTGCTTTCCATCAGGTGACCCGTTTGCTCGTTTGCCCCCTTATATCATAAAAAAAGAGAGACCAACAGCAGGCTGAACAGGTATGGCTGTCTCTTTTCTATGAAATTAACGAGTTGAAACAGGTGTAAGCTATAGTTGCGGACGTTGGGATCCAGTAATGCTGACTGATACTTGGCTGAATTTGAGTCGGAAGTACGGATGCCGGGGGACCTAAAAAGCATAGTACTTGATGCGGCAAATGTATGTTTTCACGTATAGAAGTGCAAATATGCCCATATTGGGCATTTATGAGCGTTATGTCCTTTTACATAGGTGAGTGCCCGGGTATTTTGGACATTTATACTCATTTTGCCCATTATGCGTCAGTATTTTTTTTTATGAAGTTACGAACAACATCTCACTCAATTTCACTATTATGAATTATGATGTTAATGTTTTATTACTAAAATTTCAGGCGCAGCAAGTAGCGGTGCGGCTGGAGGGAGACGTGATCACGGCGGACGGCGACGTGCTGCGCGGTGTCGCGCGAGGCACGCGCCTGCCCGCCGCGCCGCGGCTGATGCGACCAGGTATTGCTAATGGATATCTTGAATATTTGTGGAGTATATAGAGGGAAAACTTTCTTGTTAGTCTTTTGACTTTTTGGGGCAACTACTAAATTGGTAGACCTACTACGACACCGTTTTGAGACTCAAGCAATCGAACGAGAATGCCGCGTCCCGCTCTAACGTCATTTCACGTCAGAGTAGAACGCGGCATTATCGTTGGATTGTTTGAGTCTCAAAAACGTTTCGTGGCACGATCCCTGATTTCGGAACCTAACGCAGAAAGGAAAAAGGTTTATTACGCTTACCCAGGGAAAACATTGACAACTTATGTAGCAACATTGTTGTCATAGGCGTCAATTGCGACGATGCCGATCAGTGAGCTTATCGTAAAGTTATCTATCATAATGTGCCTATATTAGTAACCCAAACCATGTTTCAGGTGACACGGACATGGTGCAACTGTTTCTGGACGAGGACAACCCGCCGAGCGTGTGTAGTTGTACCTGCAGCTGCTTCCCGCACAAGTAAGTATAGTTTATTAATTTAAACTATGAAGCCTGTACAGTATGTGCCATCGAGAAAATTGATTCCTATGCAGTTGACAGACCAACGTCATTTGGCCGGATCATGTCAATTCACTGTTAATTGTGATCTGTGGCTGGGTTTGACGTAACGCGACCAATCTGGGTTGATCCCCCATCTGCCTAGGAATCAACTTCTCTGATAGTACAATGGCTGGGCGAGTAAATTAAACACAGATTACATTAGAAGTTAGAACACTACTACTCTGGCGGCGGATGGTGAAGTGTCGCTCAGACGTCTGACGACCATCCCTTCCTAACTCCACTACTATCTGTAGGCGTGTCCATCTTAATTTATCAATACACTACAAAGCCAGAGGATTATTAGTGGAAATAAATTGTGATATTTTCCCGCAGTAAAACTTAATATAGATTATAGGCTAATTATAGTTTGTGCGTTTTAAGCATAAAGTTAATATACCTAGCGGAATAGAGCAACAAACTGTCAAACGAAACCGAAATTGGTTTTCATCTGTGTGAAAAATATGTGTACGTATACACTTACACAAGCATGATTGAACATGAATTCTATGAGATTAAATTGTCAACGTGCGGCACGTGCCGACTGGACGTCAAAAAAAGAGTGCTGCTGTCATGTATCGCACGTCTCATTTTACCACGCAGTGTTACTGATAATGACATCTCTCTTGCCTTTGTTTCTCTATTCCGCTAGGTATATTATGGTTTTAGGACTTTTAAGATGATATCTGTGACAGTTTTCATATTCCTTGCTACGGGGTTTTTTTTAACAAGAAAACAAAAAAAAAATCAAAACATAATAAATTATATTCCATCTACAAAAACAAATGTTCCCTATAATTGTAAATGAATAAAAATGAAAAGTTGCTAAATGCTAACTTATTAATATAAAATTATAAACATTAACTGTGAAATAGGAGTATAAATTATACGTGGGAGAGCCATGCTTCGGCACGAATGGGCCGGCTCGACCGGAGAAATACCACGTTCTCACAGAAAACCGGCGTGAAACAGCGCTTGCGCTGTGTTTCGCTGAGTGAGTGAGTTTACCGGAGGCCCAATTCCCTTTCCTATCCTCCCCTATTCCTTTCCCTTCCCATCCCTACCCTCCCCTATTACCCTATTCCCTCTTAAAAGGCCGGCAACGCACCTGCAGCTCTTCTGATGCTGCGAGTGTCCACGGGCAACGTGACCCGTTTGCTCGTTTGCCCCCTTCTTTCATAAAAAATAAATAAATATATATTGTTACGAAAACATTTGAAAAATGTCAGATGCATGAAACGAAACTTTTGTCAATAGAGATTGACTCTGTTGAATCGAAATCAAATCGATAAAAAGGGCGGCCATCTTAAATCGCCGGCACCACTGAAATGTCAGTACGAAATCGATAATTTCGATAGCAATTCCTTTACGAAGTGATTCGATATTTTTAAATTATCGATTAATTTTTGTTAGGCAACTTCCCTACTATTGTCAATTATAATGTGTCACGCATATCATCATAAAACGCACAAACTATACATGCAAAATGTTATTAAAATCGCTTTAGTACGTAAGCGTGAATCACCACAAATAAGGTAATGCGACATCTACACATCTACGTAGCCCTATGATTAAAAATAGATGATTATAAAAGTAACGTTTCGAAGACGTTTTGAAATTGAGGATTCATACAAAAACAGTTGCACAATGTCGCTATAAAGGTTGTCGTTAGCCGGGACATTCACCAACCAGTAGACACTGTACACTTAATAGTAATGAGATTTTACAATTTATATATTTTTTATAAGTATTTTAGTTTATATGCTCACCAATATAACTAAATAATATTATAATCCACAAAATTTTACATTTAATTACAACGTATATTACAATATTTTCAGGTCCATTCCATATCGCGATCCGCTGTCACCAATCCCGCCGACCAACATCAGGCAGATCAAATCCAAGGGTTACGGCGGTCTTCCGCGGTACATCGAGAAATCCTCCTCCAAGAACCGATCCCAGTCCCTACGACTGAACTCGGCGTCCGGCTACCTGTATATGAACGCCAAAACCAACGACTTCCAGCTCGAGCCAGAGGACTTCAGGGAAATGGTCGCCAAACGACGGGAACAGCTAAGGAAGGGAATGAATAATATGGAGAATGAGTATGTGAATCCGCTTCGTAACATCTTTAATAGACTTGACAACAGTCCGCTCAGTTCGTCGCTATTCTCCATGAATATGAAGGACGATCGAAGCAATGATCCGTTAGTCGACGAAGAATCCGAGAAGTCCAGCTACGCTCGACGGAAGCTTATGAAGAATATCGCTAGGAATACCCGAAACAAACGCGTCGAAAACTACTTTTACGACGACGCGGTTTTGCACTTCGACGACGAGTACGCGTTCGACGGATCGATTCTGTTCGCGAAGAGAAGAAAATCTTTAGATCCCGACTTCGACGAGTTCGTCGATCTCCCGCGTTACGACGACGACGGCAGCTATGGCTACTACATCCCGGACGACGAATCCCAAGAGCAGTATTTCGTCAACGACACCCTAACTTTTAACCTCCCGTCGCACCGAGCGAGCATATAGTGTTGTGAGCGCATTAGGTTAGGAAACTTGGGCCAATTAAGTATATGGACTTGCGGGTAGTTTTAGCTTTTACACATAGATCGTTTTGTATGCTTGGCTTCCTGTAGATATTGTATAAAGCTTTGCACAAGACGCCCCGTAGACTATAGTAACCGAATGTTCGACTCATTTTAAACGCGGCGTTAGAGCGAAGCCGCATTGTTCCGGTCATTAATCGAATGTTTACTTCAAGCGCAGGTTGTCTTATTCGCACAAAAACATGCTGTCTCATGCGTGAGTGGCATTCCAGCAGGCTTACCATGGTCACCATAGAAACGGATTCTTTCTATTGAAGAATAGACAAAGTGACAGACAATGGAAATCAGCCATTTTGTCGATAAAATCTGACAGTATGTCGATTCTTTCCCATTTCTACTGTTGTTATGCTAAGCTTGCAGGCATTAGAATAGGACCCCTAGTTTATTTGACAGGACGGTCAGGAGATGAAGCGGAAGGGTAAATGATACGCAGACAATTAGATGAGGTATACAATGTGTTATACCAGGTGTTCCCAAACTTATTTTGTCTACTGCCCACTTTAAAAAAAAATGTTTTACCATTGTTTCAATTTAAAATGCTTCCAGATGAGAAAAATCACCCCCCAAGCCTCGACTACATAACGCCTCCATTGTTTTCTGGGTCCCTTTAGACCTTCAGCGCCCACATGGGGGCGTTATCACCCACTTTGGGAAAGGCTGTGTTATACCGTTTCAATGACGTAACGCAATAGTGAAATGTGGCTTCGCTCTATATTTTGGGTATTATAACATACGTTTAACGTATGAAGAGTAGGCTACGTCACTGCCATACAAACTTTAACAAACGAACAAGCGATGCCGCATAAGTTGAACCATACAAAAATATGAGTCTTTGAAAACTAAGAACCAACAACACAATTTAATAAGATTCTCTTACCAATAAAGATATTTACACAGCGTATTCAAGTTTCGCTATATAATTACGTGAAGATTCTAACGCGCCAGGCAAGACAACCAGACCTTGTTAGTTTTTACTCATTAAGGTGCTCCCTCACCGGGAACATTCGCTTGTAATGTAACGTTACAGAGTCGTTATCAGTGAGGGAGGAGAACCGACTACCTAGCATTACAATGCGCAATTTGTAATTATATAATGTGTAATCTATACTAATATTATCTATACTAATATTATAAAGCGGAAGAGTTTGTTTGTTTGAACGCGCTAATCTCAGGAACTACTGGTTTGATTTAAAAAAAAAATCAGTGTTGGATAGCCCATTTATCGAGGAAGGCTATAGGATATATTTTATCACGCTAAGATTAATAGGAGCGAAGAAATAGAGGAAAATGTGGAAAAAACGGGGGGAAATTATTTGAAAGGGCTTATTTGAACGCGCTAATCTCAGGAACTACTGGTCCGATTTGAAAAATTCTTTCAGTGTTAGATAACCCATTTATCGAGGAAGGCTATAGGTTATATTTTATCACGCTAAGACTATAAATAGGAGCGAAGAAATACAGGAAAATGTGAAAAAATAGGGGAAATTATTTGAAAGGGGTTATCTCACGAACTACTGGAGCAATTTTTCTGTTATTTGGCACAGATAAAAAGTAAACCACGTGAAGGATAATAGGCTATTTTTTGTGGACTAATATTTCTGTACAATATCTAATTTACGCGGGCGAAGCCGCGCGGAACGTCTAGTATCTTAATACAACTGTAACATTAATGCTACGTGACAGTAATCTTTAATAGTACATTACACGCGAATGCTCGTCAGTCAGGGAGCTACCTCCCTACGTATCCTGTCGGCCCACCCTGCCCCGGAGCAGTGCGGATGCCGAAAACGCTATATAATTTTACATTTTAGAGATTGTTCAGTAGTGACGTGAGGCTTGGAGCGGTTGTTAGTCTTGTCAGGGCCCCCGCTACCATATTATTATGTGCAATGTGTGCAATGCACACGGGCGCCATCCTCTAGGGGCGTCAAATCGCCATCTTTAGGGGCGCCAAAAACAAAGACCCAAAAAATTAGCCTAATGGGGCGCCAAAATCTTTTTTTTTGCACACAGGCGCCAGTAGCCCTTACAGGGGCCCTGAGTCTTGCTCACTATGTAAGAATTCTTAACCCATTTTATGGTGTTAAAGGGGGTTAAAAATTCTTAAATAGATCACGTGATTAAATGAGAGCTAAAAATAATTTTATTTGTAAGAGGGTCAAGTGTAAATGTTAAGATTAAAAAGTGGTGTGTATAGTCTACGGGGTGTAGGATAATTAGTCCTAACTTGAGACACGGTACGGTGAGGGTATAGTACTTCAATAGATAGACTAAAATTCTAGATAGTCGATAAACACAGTACCATAGAACAAGACGCCTTGACACAAAACCCCTCTACCATGTTCCTAAGCTGGGAAATTAGCCATTTACTCGAGTAGAATTAGAATAATGCTAGAATGGTAATTTTGTCTAGTCCGGTAGAAAGTCATGAAGAAATTCGTACAAATCTCTATGTCTCTTTACGTTTCAAAATATTGACATCAAAGCAAATGCAATGATAATAACCTGGCCGCAAATTATTGCGAAAACCAAAATAAGGTAATAGTTAGAATAAAACAAAAGGTTATATAGAGAAATGAGGGGTGTTTATTAAATAACTTGAACATCAGCTGTTTCATACAACCGCGCCTTATCACTTTTGTATGAAACAGCTGTTTTCTTTTTTAAGTCAACTGATTATGGCATCATACTCCATGTACCAACCTTTGTTGCCACAACGGCACGCTATTTTACCCAGTGCTATGGTTTGCGAGTAAAAGAGACAGCTATGGGTCAATGTACGAATTTCTACATGTTTCGCGACCATACTTTATCTCTCCGCTAGAACTCCGCGACGAATCTAGACTTACATCTATGGCCCTTAGTCTTCCCGCATGGCATTTCATTTGTGCCATTTTTAAATTATGAATTTATTAATATTGTAAAGTAGTTAATATGAATCTCCTACTTTCAAGTCATCCTGTCTTCCTTGGCTTAATTTAAAATTAAAATTTTAGTTTTATCAATTTTTTTTGAGCCAAAACAGAAAAAAGACTAGTCGAAGCCAAAAGTAAAATATTTAGCAAGGTGGAAAATATTTCCTGTATTTTTTGTTATATTATAAGATTTTCGAGTTTCAAAAACTTGAATGATTTAAATTAAATGGAATCATTTTAAAAATCATTTTAAAAATATACTTAAATAAAAGCTAATTATGTTTCCAAAGTTTAATTAATAAAGCTTGTTATCTATTGACATTGTATTTTACACATTACACTTTTAAAAAGTTATAATCTTACATAAAAAATCTGAAAAATGCTGCAAAAAATCTTCTAAAATTGATCAAATACCTTAAACAATTCGTGTAAAGATTAAATAAATAGTGCACGGCATGCGCGCGGCCTGCTGGAACTCGGCCTGCGCACTTCCGTGCGCTTGATGAATTATATAATATTTAATGTTCATTACAATTGTTAAAAGTTGCTTTAATTTGAGTAAGATTGAAAATAACATTCAAGGTATTTCTATATTCGATATTTAATTACTAAGTAAACAGTATTACTACATAATATTATGTTTTAAAATCACGTGCCAAGTTGTACAGGCTTACAATTAATTGTATGTGTTTTTAAATCATGTGCCAAATTGTACTAGATAAGTTGAATTAAACTTGTCAAATAATTTTAAATGTGATAAATAACCAAATTCCTGTACGCTTCCATTTTTCCACTTCATCGCGCGAAGATATAAAGATAAGTGCAAATGATTGTGATTAGTTTTAAGTACTTCATTTCACTTAACATTATGTATCATTTGTTGCGAGCACTAACATAGACACATACAAAAATTCAAAGGAAACAAGTTAAATTCCAAATCATGGCAGCTTATAGTCTGTCAAAAAAGTGAAGAAATTAAAAAGTGGCAACATTGTAGTGTCATCTCTTTCAAATCAATCTAAGAAGAATTCGGTTAAAAAAGGGATGACACTGCGATGTTGCCACTTTTTAATTTCTTCACTTTTTTGACAGACTACATCTATTTTTCAACCCCTAAAGTTTCAAACTTATCCTTTTCGCTATGTGATGGGAGGTTAAAATTTAGGGGTTGACTTTTATTAATTATTGCCTATTAAGATTTATGGCCTGTTTCATCACTTCCTGATAAGGCTATCCACCAATTAATTTGACAGATCAAGTATGGAGAATCTGTCAAAAAAGTTGTGAATAGCCTATTAGGCACTTTATCAAAAAGTGGTGAAACAGGTCCTTAATTTGTTTAACTATCATCAAAGGCATAAGTCAAAGTTTGTCTATTCAACAGCGTTGTTCATTGGTTGGTATTTTGACATTAGCCAATGAAAAGCGCTAGTGACTCCAGAGTCCAGACCACAGAAATAAATCAAGATAGAAGGGGACGCGCGTGCGTTGCTAAGGAATCGATCGTATCAATTTTTGCTTTGCATTTAGTTAGAACAAATAACTTACCCGTGGAAAGAAATACCTTCTTTTGACCGATTCACTTTCGTACTTCTGTTTTTACAATTAGACACTGCACAATGAGGCATTTTTGCACAATCGCTCCGGTGTAATCAAGTCGCGACGTGCGCGCTGACTAAATCAACGTCCAACAAATCTTGCTCACTTGTGCAAGATTGAAACACACAGAATTTCTGTGGTCCAGACCCTCAGGAATCGAGCAAAAATGTGTCCACGTTAGTGCCCGTGTTTTCACACCGCTACTTACAGTGCTTCTGTGATTTTTATTCTAGTCATACTAAAAATATTTTTTCTATGTGCCAATTTTTTGTGACATTAATTTTTTGTATTTAATTTTATATTTAAGATTTAAACTACCTAACGTTATTGTAACCATAGACAAAGGAAAATATCTGGTCTCTGTTGTATGTACGTACGTACCTACGTACGTACGTTGTAAGTACGAAAGTAACTCATGCCAAATAATAATAAGGAAATCTTAAATAATTTAAGGGCCTGTTTCACCACTTCCTGATAAGTGACGAATAGGCTATCCACCAATTGACTTGACAGATCAAGTATGGAGAATCTGTCAAAAAAGTCGTGAGTAGCCTATTCGGCACTTTATCAGAAAGTGGTGAAACAGGCCCTTAGTGATGTAAGTTACTTTACTAAAGTAAAGAAATGGGTGCATTTGGTAACAAATACCAAATGTTAAAGTTAAATTTATTCCTCTTTGATATTTGCTCGACAGGTTAAACTAAATTATAAATATTTTATGATTTAAAATCAACTGTTTACTAATTATTAAAATAAAATTTATTGTTTAAGAGAAACACTTAGTTCTTAGAACACAAATATAATTCTTAACTGTCAAAAAGGGGTATTTAATAGTTCTTTTAAAAAGGATTCTGCTAACCACAGACTAAGATAAACTACGTCTCGCATATTAACGCATTGTGACTTACACATGTAAGAAAACTACGCCTTAAATGCGTATTATTCTTATTTTATTTGGATTCTCAATGAAAAATCTTTGACCCCTTTTCTCTCTTACCTACTGCTGACATCCTATGTACTCTATAGTGCTAATCAAGGAAAAACCACAATATAAATGTATGCAGTAGAGTATTTAAGCTGCGTCCTTAAAATGGAACTCGCTCAACACAGAGGCAACGTAAATGCGCGTGCGACGTGATGCTGCATTGCTTTGTTTCTTTAAAAGTTATCAGAAATCACGCTACTGTCTGTGTGCGCCAGATTCGATCTAGGATAAAGAATGTCTACTGTATACATTTATGTTGTGCATTACGAATCGACTCGAATTACTATTAAGCCAAATTTGACCTTAGCAAAGAATAAAATGTCGAATTTTGTATACAAATTGTTAGGGTAAGACATGCGACTAATGTATATAAATCAAGTGTCAAACTAGTCTTAGGTTAAATAATAAATAAGGTTTGGAACCAATGACTAGAAAGTTTTGGGGTGTCCATTGACTGTACGTCTATCCATTTTTGACACTTCAACTGTCATTGCCATTGCCATAAGATTTTTTATTTGCCACTAGGTGTCAGACTCTACTCAAACGAAGTGCTGAATTTTCTGACACTTTCTATTGGCCTGTATTCACTTTGATCAGTGATAAGTGCAGGTGATTATTGTATTAATCAGGAGAAAGTACGTGTGGACAGCGACTGATTAGTGCACTGTTATGCACTCGCACTAATCAAAGTGAATACAGGCCCTACAGCGCCTTTCTTGTGAAACAGCTGTCATATGACACGAACTTAAAAACCGTCATCAGTGCCTCAAATAGCCTTTTTTGCGCCCTGTGCCGTGTGCGAGATTCTATAACTGCGCCCCTGTTTCTTTTTTAGACATTATAGGTACCCGAGCAATGCTACGTATAGGCCCCTCTGGTCTGGCCATTCTTGCGCCCCCACAGAGTCTACGCCCTGTGACTGGGCACTGATGGAACCGCCCTATTTACGGCACTGACCGTCATTGTGCTAAAATACTTTCACAAAAGACGTAATATTATGCTGGTACCAGAGTTCAGGCAATAATAATAATCATCCATCATAAAAATAGTATTTTAACACAATTATTGCAAAGACGATGACAGTTGAAATGTCAAAAATACAAGGATAGATATACCATCGGTGCACACCCTTGAAAATATTCATCCCCTGATGGTGAATATTTTTGTTTTTTGTCTAGTTCTAGTATATCACTGGCGGCGCGTTTGTGAACCTTTGCCAGTTTAGAGTTATTGAACTTTCGACTTTATGGAGACTACATAAGGTTCAACTCGTAGGTAGAATAACTCTGAACATTTAGCTTCAAATACAGTTCTCACCTGTGGTTCTCACTCAGGTGTATTAAATCTGATAAAGTGGGAGAAAGACGGCATGTGTATTAAAGTATAAACTGTAAACATAAATTTGAAAAAATACTTGCAAATTTACTAAAATCACGAAATTTAAAGCTAATAAATATGTATGTTGATCTAGGTTTTTTTTCAAAGAAATAAGAGGTCATCTAGATCTACCTAAAAAATAACCTACTATGTCGTTCTTAATAATACACTGAACAGTGTTGAATGTGAATTTTTAAATATATAACTTCTGAAAGTGAGGATTTCAACTACAATGTTCATGAAATCGAATTAGTTACCATTTAAATGCCACTAGGGGTGCTGTTATCGATAGTAAATTTTAGTTAACGTCTCCGTTGTAGAAGAGATAAAACCATAAACTCAACACTTTTGTTATGCTAAGTACTCACATGTGGTTTTGCTCGATAGTTTTACACCAAATCGAGTAATGATTACTGTGTGGAACTAAATATATCGATTTGGAATAAAACTATCGAGCAATGCAGAATGTGTGGACGAAATCCCAAGCCGTGGGTTTGGCTCGAAGTCTCGATCGAGCAAAACCGTATGTGAGTACTTAGCATTACATGTTAACACCAAATAAAACAAAATATACACAGCTGAAAATGAAACCGCCTTCTTTTTAGGAAGTCGGTTGAATAACCTACGCATTATTAAGAAGACGTATTTGAAGCTAAGTTTCGGCATCGGTTGGGAATGCTTGTGTTTTTTCGACTGTTAAGACGGAATCAAGTCACGATCTGATCTAGTTGTATTTACGATAACATTGTAAATTAAATCGACTTTCAATACAGTGGTTATTTTATTTATTACTTCACCCTTGCTTTATGTTATTATTTATCTTTTCTTATCATGCAGGCTCTATGTGTTTCCTACCATGTGGGTCCCGTCCATTTACCCGGAATAAAAAGTATCCTACGTCCTTTCCCGGGACTCAAAGCACACTTCATACCTTTCGGTTCAGTGGTTTAGAGGTAACAGTCAGACAGACACACTTTCGCATTTATAATATTACCTATTATGTATGCAAACAAAATATTTGACACTACATCGTCCAGAAAAAAATATTTCACTTCTTTATGTCCCCTAGAGGGCGCTGTAGTCATTTTGACTTGACGTTCTAATATATTATATTCTGTGACGTTATGTAGTCTGTAGCCAGCGGACGATTAAGAGGCTTCCAACGACATCTCATTATCTCTCTTTTCTCTACTAGGTATATGTACTTATATTTTGGCGCGGGGCCTTTTTTGGTTTACTGATTTGATTCTCAAAACATAAAAGATACTTTTACTGTAGTAGCTAAACACTGCTAGGTGCGTAGAAGCGCGAACGCAAAACACGAAGCCAGCTGTAGCAAGTGTTAATAAGTGTGTAGTTACCGGTCTTGTTTCTCATTGAAGGCAACGTACTAACGTAGTGATTATAGCCTCCGTGGTCTAGTGGTACAGAGCGCGGCTCTTCACTCGGAGGTCGTGGGTTCGATTCCCGCGTTGGAAACATGTTATTTCCAAGTTTGGTTAGGACAATGCAGGCTGATCACCTGATTGTCTGACAAGTAAGATGATACATGCGTCGGATGGGCATGTAAAAAGTCGGTCCTGCGCCTGATCTCTCGCCGGTCGTGTCGGTCTGCCGTCCCACTGGGTTATGAGAGTAAAGGAATAGAGAGTGCTCTTGTGTACTGCGCACAAACTTGGGCACTATAAAATTACACCTGCGGAGCTGGCCTGGTTTCAATGAAACCGGCCACCGTCACCGAAACCGGTGTGGGAGCTATTATTATTATTAGTGATTAAAATTTATATTATTCTCTTTGGTACCTACTACCCGTTCGCGCTAAGTTGGCCGCGGCTGTCAACTGTCACGCGTTTATCGTTCTCTCATTCACTCGGCTCTGTAAGTGAATCTGAGTGAGTGAGACGCGTGACAGTTGACAGCGGCCAACTTAGCGCGAACGGGTAGTACCTACATATCTACAGCTCGACAAGGCTTTAAATAAACTTGGGTGATATTTAAGGGAGCGCTACTGGTAAAGGGGAACTGTCAAACTGTCAAAAAATAATATGTCAAAAATGACGTTTTTGTATGATAGAAGCGATTTAGGTTAGGTTGCACCAGATGCGTGGTTAAAGTTATGGTTATAGTTAAGGCTAAATTTAACTTTAACTTTAATAACCTTAATGATTTTGACCGGAGAATTGACGATTAACGTGGGCGGGGGGCACTGCTGGTAAAAGAGAACTGTCAAAAATGGCGTTTTTGTATGATGACAGCGTTGGTAATTCCTTTTTTCGCCACGTGCATTTAAAACCCTGCCGAGCTCTAATTGGTTATGGTTAAATATGGCGTCTTGATGGCGTCCATTTTTAACTTTATAACCAAAGATTTGACATTTTGCATTGTAGTTAAAGTTAAAGTTACAGTTATACTTAGTCAAAGTGAGTTGGTGCAACCCAACCTTAGTTCCTTTTCTCGCCACGTTCATATATTTTAAAAGCCTTGTCGAACTGTAGTTAGCTACAGATAAGCGGCTAACGCTATTGTAAGTTTTTCAAATGATTGTTACGTCTTGAAGGATAGCGCATATTATTATAACGGGGTGCACTGAAGAAGGCCGCATTCTGTAGTCAACAAGAACCCTTATAGGTAGTTTCGGTCTGTCCGTCTGTCCGTCTGTCTGTCTGTCTGTCTGTCTGTCTGTCTGTTCGCGGTTTTGCTCAGGGACTATAATAGGCCCTACAAAGCTGTAATTCGGCATGAATGCAAAATTTATTATTATTAATGGCGCCGACACAATGGTATATAAAATCTTTAAAAAATATATTTTTATGGGACCTACACATCAAGCGGGGATGATTTTTTTGCGCCCAACCCACCGCGTGGGGTGTCGTTGGATGGGTTTTAAAAAAATATTACGAGTATTCATAGATCATTTTCCGATTAAGGGATGCATTTGTGAAATATGAAGTTTTAAAATGGAAAAAATCGTTAGAGTCCAGTGTCCCCCCTTCTACCAGCTAAACGATTGCTTTTAGAAATGTGAAAAAATTCACGAGAGTAGGAAATATGCTGAATTTAAAAGGAAAACTATCACGGCTAAGAAGACTTCATAAGTTATTTAGTAATAGTCGATCAACTAAAAAAAATATGTATTCAGCGAAGTATAAAGGAACTTTAGTTCAAATTCCTTTAAACGTAACTGAGATGTTGTTATTAGTAATGTAAAACACGTTATAAATGTCCTGTCATTGACCAATCAAAATTAGCGGTACTACGGAACCCTACATTACGCGTGGCCCGACAAGCCACTATATATTATTAAAAAAACCGGCTAAGTCGGTTTTTTTAATAATATATCTATGGACGCTAGACACCACGTCAGTCTGGCCCCGTGCTAAGTACCTGAAGGACTTGTGTTGTAGGTACCAGACAACGGAAATAATATATTTAATACTTTTATATTAAACATAATACTTATATTTAAGATTTTTATTATACCATATATATATATATACATATTTAATACACATCCAAGACCCAGGAACATTGAAAACTTTTTTATTCCGTCGACGGGATTCGAACCCGCGACCCCCGGCAAGCGCTACCGATGCGCCACCATCTGAGCCACAGCCACACATGACCGAGTGCGCGATAGGTACAAAAACATGTACTTAGTATAGAAAATGCGGCCCACCTCGCTTCGACCCTGATAATGTGAGCTTACTGCTTACCTCATTCGTTATTACTTATTACTAACCTGCCAAGTGTCAACGCCATTCAAGTAAGTATGTTATATCTTTTTGGCGCATCGTCAGTGTCATATGACACTGACGATGCGCCAAAACAATTTTATACGGCTTTACACAAACATACAAGGTGTAACAAAACTAAGTAATAATACTTTAGGGCAGCGGTAGGCATCAGGCGGACCACGGTCCGTATGCGGACCGCGAAAGGTCGAATTTCGGACCGCGAAATATTGTAATGTATTTTATACCAAGTATCAATGAATACATAGATATTAGGTATACGATACATTTATTAATTAAAATAATATTTTTAAGCTACAAAAAGACAAGTGTGTTTTTTTCTGGACCTCGTTAAATTTTTCCCACACTATCCGGACCTCACCTAAAATTACTTGCCTACCCCTGCTTTAGGGTGTGTATGTGTTCCTTATAATACATATATAGAGTTCACTGTGAAAATAGCAGCGCTGCTACTTTCACAGTGAACTCTATAATATAGGGGACCCATTATACACACCCTCAAGTATTGTCACTTAGTTTTGTTACACCCTGTATAAAAAAAACAATCGATCCCGTTATTGTATATCATTTACTGGTACCTAAAAGGTTGAGTTACAAATATTTGTTTCTCTAAGTAGGAAGGGCGGGATCACTTAACAATAAATAAACATTTACTCAAATGAAGAACCTACAAAAGAGCCTTTGTATACATTTGGCAGGAAAAAGACTCATATAAAAAAACTTTCTTACAATGCGTTCTATAATCTTGTACCTCAGCATATTATCACAAATACATAAAGCCTATTCTAATAAAAATTCAACTACAAATAAAAGTAAAATTCTTAGAATGCGTTCGATATTATTTTACCTCCAACAGCGCTTTATATCAACGATATAAAGACCATTCTACGTGTAAATATAAGAAAGAAATGTACAAAGAAACCCATTGTACTAAAAAAATTACGTAAAAAGCATCGATCAACTCCCACTTAAAATCTTTTTAAACTCGACCAATGACACGACGATAGAGCGAGACAAAAAACGTGGGGGCAATTTTTGCCAATACTTAAACGAAGATAGATACCCGGTGGGGTGTTTTAAGAAAATTTTAACTTTTCTTTATTCAAAGCGATGGGGTGAGAGGGTGGCGCCATTTTTCCTTCTCCAGCTAGCTTCAAAGGAAACAGTATTTCGCTTTCAAGTATTTATTAAATCTGGCATGAATAAAAAACTCTTGTAACAATTCACAGAAATGTATAACGATTAATTGTTTTGTAAGGGGTTGTTTTTACATTTTTATTGAGGTACATTATTACAATAGGTAGTGTTTCGTTTCTTTAAAATTGAATATGTAACTTAATACAATTACAATTTAGATGGTTCTTAACAAATTAACTTGCTGGCATAGTTTTAAATGTATCTTCTTACTTTGTAATGCTAGGCGTATCTTCCTAAATGTAATTAACAATCTCATACATAAACCAATATCATACACGTACTTTTCATTTGCTTGGTCGTATTGTTATAAAAGTAATTACTTAAATAAAATCCTATAATATTCAATGATAATGATTTTTAATCAAATAAAAGTACTGCCTGCTCAATACAAAATGTCTCGTAAAATAGTCTGTTAAGTGTTAACTTTATGGTGTTAATTTTTGAGCCCACAAAACTTTTTTAAAACTACCGCAGCCCGAACTTTGAACTTTGTCAAAACTTAGTCCAAGTTAGAAGTTTAACTCTTGGTATTTTCACTCACGGCGCCAAATCACTTTCGTTGTGAGTGTTTTCATTAACCAAATTAGTTACATCATTTAACTCAACTTTAGCTGCTTTAGAGTATATTTAGAGAACGATATACCTAGATGGTTTTATATTATAGCCACTATGTTAGTAACCATTTTTGTAATAAGATAGACTTTTAGCCAAGATGATTTATAGTTGGGGAGGGGAAGAGGGGATTTCGCGAGTAGCTCGAGCGTGTCAGATTAAGCTTGCATAGGCTTCCGACATGTGTCTAGTTATCATGGTATAGAAATAAGATTTCTCATGTGGTGGGTAATTTTTTTTTTAAATATTGAAATGTCGCCGGATCTGTCAGTTTAAGAAAGCACTGACGATTCAAAGGTTAGGTAAGCCTGTAAGGATATTTTAAAATATAAAAAAATAAAGCTTCATATTTTCTTAACTAAGCTTCGCAGATATTTTATTTTGCTCTAAACTAAATGATTTAGTCTTTGTTGTCTAAAATATATTCATAATTTACCTAAATAAGCAATTTTCTAACTATATTTTCTTTTTCAAAACTTTAAAATGGCTGCAGTTTCTGAACCCACCGCTAAAATAAAAATAAAAACGCTCTTATTATTTTTTTATCAGCTTTACCTAATGTACAAAACCTACTAGGTCTCCATGACGCTCGAGTGACTACAAAATAGCACCCTCCCCTCCTCAACTATACTTATTAGAATTTATGAGTTTTGATATCATAATATCATATTATATAGCTTACTGCTTAGTTAAAATACTGTCATAGAAATTAATTCATATGATATGGTGGACTTACTTAATTTGGTCAGGCACGAGTTAGTCAAGTCCAGCCGTCAGATCACGAACTGACAAAATAACAAAGACGTCCGCAATATGGTTTTGCATGAATTTCTTTGATGGCATACTTACATATTATAATAATTTATTTAATAAGCAAATACAATCATTGAATTGGCTCATCAAATATTACAGGACTAAATAATATTATTATTATACTTACACTCGTTAATATTGTAATTATAACAGAAGATGAAGGTTTTGTTAAGATGACATTTAACTATACATAAATGTTATAAAAGATGCATACGATATTTCTAAAATTCACATTCACTAATTTGTAAGCCAGTTTAACGTAATTATTGTGCGCGTGTGCGTAATGAATACACACACTCGCATTACCTACTCGCTGCATTGCAGTGTGCTCCTTTTTAACACGAATAAAATATTGGAAAGGTCTAGCCAAAAAAATAACAAGACAAACAGTGAATGTACAATAAGGTCTACAGATTCCTTAAAAATTTAAGTCACAACAGCTTTCATTTTATACAATTTAATATACTACAACTATAATAAACTCAAGTCCAGCGTTTTTAGATTATTTCGAGCGATGAATATAATTTTATTTTAACAAAATTGAAGGCTTATTTCTTGTTTAATATCCCCGGAGGTAGATAGCTATTTATATTTTTCCCCCCGTTTCTTTTGGCGATTATTATTCTGTGGGGGTGGGCGGGGCCCCCGAACTCTTTCCTTTTTGCTTCTTAAGTCCATCTTGAAACAGCACAGTGGAACGCCTGGAATAGACATTATTTTATACTAGTTTGGAGGAAAATAATTATGCTTGTCTTTAAAACGGTTGGGAATTAAACTGTCTTTGAAATGTTTGTTAACATTAAAGTATGTTGATTTCACCGTTTAAAAATTTTGGTAATACAAATTACACTTAATTTATAAACAAAAAGCAATTAATAACGCTAATAAAAACTAAGTTAAATTAATGAATAAAACAAAGTTTGAAAAGAATGTCTACGGCGTAGGGCTACGGCGTAGGCTCAACAAAAAGAGGCAAGTCAAAACGCACGAATCCATTGTATCCATTCCGTGTATGATATTATATTATTTTATAATACCATACACGGAATGGATATAATGGATTTTATATTATAATTATACAAATACGTTAAACATAATATTATACATACATTAACGTATATAGACATTGTTATAATGTCATTGTTAATTCGACGAAATAATTATTATAGTTTCGACGTTCAGAAAATATTTGTAAAAATAATATTTTGAATAAAAAAGGGCTAAGTTTTGAGTTTGACTTCTGTTATAATTTCTTTATTAAAAATTCATAAGCGTATTCTTACAAAAATAATAAAATCGCAATAAAATCCACATCAACAACTCCACGGTACCCTTGTTCCCTGTTTCTGTCACTTACCCCTTTTACTGGAAAAACCGTGGCACCTACCCGGAAGGGGTCCGATATTTAAATATAAGAAGAACCCCCTTTTTTCAAGGGGGACCCCCTCGGATTTATAGATCTTGGCCCGACTGTGCGTAATTACTTATCTTTGCGAATTCAAATCAATCGGCCTCGCTTACAAATCGTTGTAAGTGCTTGTACAGAACTCATCGGTGAGCCAAAAGTGTTTGATATTGAGGTAAGTATAAGTGTTTGGTGGGTTAAGTAATACACTTATGCTAGGATATACGCTTTTGAACGCTTATATATTTAGGTACAACGGTTGTAAAGTCAGATTATTTTCACTAACACATAAAGTGTTATACGTAGGTAGAACATATACGTACGCATTATTATGCTAGGTCAAGTAAAATGTGTTACTTTAGGATAGGCTAAATTACAACGTACATTTAAAAGAAAAACTTCATACACGAAATAATTATAGAACTTCCAATAGGATATATTATTACTGCAATGTTTTCACGCTAGGCGACAGCACCCGCACAGACAGTAAACAAAAAAGTTTTGTTCGACGTTTGACAATGTTCCTGTCAGTATTTTAATATGACATGACATGCAACATGTCGGATTTTGGTCGGATTGTTTACTGTATGTACTAGTGACGTCCTTTGCTTCGACATAATATGCTTAATATGCCCTATTCGTATTTTATGTATAAGAAACGCCTCCGTGGTCTAGTGGTTAGAGCGTCGCTCTCGACTCCGGAGGTCGTGGGTTCGAATCCCGCGTTGGACACATGTTATTTCCAAGTTTGGTTAGGACAATGCAGGCTGATCACCTGATTGTCTGACAAGTAAGATGATCCATGCGTCGGATGGGCATGTAAAAAGTCGGTCCTGCGCCTGATCTCTCGCCAGTCGTGTCGGTCTTCCGTCCCACTGGGTTATGAGAGTAAAGGAATAGAGAGTGCTCTTGTGTACTGCGCACACACTTGGGCACTATAAAAGTACTCCTGCGTACCTGGTCTGGTTTCAATGAAACCGGCCACCGTCACCGAAACCGGTGTGGGGAGTATTATTATAAGAAATTTTAATAATGTAGTACAAAATAAATGTAATAAGATAGCAACAAGCCCTGACACAGTTAGGGGGATGAGAATTTATAAAAAAAATGCCCTATTCAAACCTCATATTATGCCAAAATGTTGACCCATTGTGACATAATATGAGACTAACAGAACTACCTCAAAAGTTTTATATAATATGCTTTTCCCCGACATGCCATAATATTATGTAGTGTACGTTATGCTAAATAGGTACTCACATACGGTTTCTCGATAGTTTGTATATGTAGTATGATAGTTTGTATAGGTGTAATATAACCACCGTGTGGACCGCAAAACTCTAAGGCTCGCTTCGAGCCGGCTCGACGACGAGGAAATGACATATGTCAAATATGTCATTTCCTTCGATTCGGAGTAAAACTATATCGAGCAAAACCATATGTGAGTACTTAGCAATAGTGATCTTTGTATCTTGATTCCTTAGAATTTGCATGTCAATACTGGTCGACTTTAGCGACGTAAACGTTATTAAAAAACGTAGAACTTCTAATTAATCTATTCTTCTATTATCCAAATGTTTGGCTGTTCTTTCCATTTCTAGATGCAATAGCAAACTTTGCTGAACATACAATATGTTTCTTAGCCCCAAGTGTTTATAAGTCTATGGCAAGAAAAGCTCAGATTTCAGCACAAACGTTTTCATAGAGCTGTATGTTGCAACTTTTCTACCTACTTCCAAGACATTATAAGTTTGCCAATTTAATAGCTTCTTTTTAACAGCTTTAGAAATATTCTTGAGGTACGTGCAGCCTTTTATTTTGCTTGCCGCTTTTTACATCAAGTTCTTATTTTCGATTATCTTCTACTAAATGATATTATGATGCTCAAAAGTTTCTTTGTTCATTTGAACGTGATAATCTCAAGAACTAATGTAGCGATTTGTAAGTAATATGGCACAGATATATCTCTAGAGTAGGAAGTAGCACGTGGTAGGACATGGGCTTTTTTTAGTATTTTGTACGGTTCCCGCAGAATTCCTTATTAACGCAGATTCGCATCCGCGCGGCAGGTCTAGTCTAAAAATGTTATTGTACTGTTGTGACTAAGGCAAGGTTTATTTGCATCAAAACTCCAATAGAGTCCTATTGAATAGACTATTGCACTGATTTTGATGAGACATACATACAGGTTAAACTACGCAAAAGGATATAAGATACTTTTGAAGCCCATTTAATTATGCGTGTTTAATACAGTTTTATGGGCAATATAAATTGAGAAAAAATAAAATCCTTACTAATAAGAATGTAGATTATAAGGGTTTCTGTCTGTCAATGTATTCACAAGTTCAACGTTGAACGATCAATGACATTCTTACCACATTTTACCCAAATCGTTGTAGTGCTTTATATAAATTCATAATAGCTCCCACACCGGTTTCGGTGACGGTGGCCGATTTCATTGAAACCAGGCCAGCTACGCAGGAGTAATTTTATAGTGCCCAAGTCTGTGCGCAGTACACCAGAGCACTCTCCATTCCTTTACTCTCATAACCCAGTGGGACAAAAGACTGACACGACTGGCGAGAGATCAGGCGCAGGACTGACTTTTTACATGCCCATCCGACGTATGGATCATCTTACTTGTCAGACAATCAGGTGATCAGCCTGCATTTTCCTGACCAAACTTGGAAATAACATGTTTCCAACGCGGGAATCGAACCCACGACCTCCGAGTCAAGAGCCGCGCTCTATACCACTAGACCACGGAGGCGATAATATAAATTCAGATGAATATGTAGACATGCACATATTCGCATCTTTAATATTAGTAAGTATATTTACATAATCAGACACACACTCATATCCAGTTAGTATAATTAGCTAGATAGTTAAATATTTCAGTTAAAAAGGCTTGCCGCTACCGTGAGGTTAACTTTGCGGTTCCGCGCCATAAACTTTTACATCTGAGCAATCCGTTACGGTTATTTTAATTGTAAAATTATTGCTAACTGTATTTTTAACTGACTTTTTAACCTTTAGGACTAAGAAGACTTTGCAATATTCTCTTGTAGACTTAAAACTTCATATTCAGTACTAAAATAAACTAGAAATAATTTTTCTAAATTAAGCATAGAAGTCAATGTCCATTAAATATAAATATTTTTTTTCTATTTTAACACCTCCATCGACCATGATTATAATACTTGTATTTATCAGATATTCAAAGTCAAAGTCAAATTCGTTTATTCAAAATAGGTTTTACAACACTTTTTGACGACAAAATACAAAATTTTACAATTACTTAGTTACAATTTTATTTACATTTCACATAATATTTAATTAAGTATATTATATTTTTATTATTATTTATATTGATACGTATCTGAATAAGAAATCTACATACATATTTAATATTTAATAATATTATTTCCCACTTGAGGTTGGAAATATTTTTTGGTTTAACATACCTGATGCCTTTAATTTTAAAAAATGAAATCAACAAATCTTAAAGTTTTCAGTATTAAAACCCTACAAAGCAATAACTACCTCGTAGTTACTTAACTTAGGACTATTTCTTGCACCAAAGCTACAAGAAATAAATAATCAAGCAATAATAAAAATAAGAGAAAACAAAATTATAATCTAAAAACAGATTGAATAATTTAAATGCAAAACATAATTTATATAAAGAACGTCTTCGAGATGAAGAAGCGTCGATAAAAATACAATGAGCAAAATAAAACAACATCTTATAAAATACCCCCCCAACCCCCTACCCCCTTCGGGTGGGGTGTGGGGGGACGAACCACTTTTCTTTCTCTCGCCAAAGCCATTCTGAAAAGGATAGTGTAGTGTGGATACGACTTAGTTGGTCAGTTTTATTATGTTGTGCTGCAATTTTATTAAAGTTGGAACTTGGAACCTTAATCAAAGAAGATGATTACGACTATATTGACTAGAGCTCTGTTAATATTTTCGTCCAGAATCTTGAGTCTATATTCTAGTACAGAGAGGAGGAAGGTATATTTCCTCTTCTCGGAAACTTGAATATTTTTAATTTAATTTAAATCGTTTGTTAATAATACTTATAATAAGCTTACAACTTAAAACTCAAACATATCAACGCTATACGAGTAAATATCTTTGTAATGAAGAATAAACATTTTTTCATCAATAAACAAACAAGAATTTCATGTAGAGATGGAAATTATAACCAAAAAAAGTATATCGATTTATTTAATTGCCAATCTGTACAATGTACATATTAATTTTTAAAATATTAATATACCGTACGGTTTTGCTCCTACAACTTATAAATGATTAGTGTTACTCTACAATGATAATATTATTATAACGTTAAAAATTTGGAATTATTTACCATAACACGCCAAAGGGACAGTCGTATTATACAGGAATATGAGTATGATTTCTTTGGCATGTAATCTGTAATTTAAAATAAATGTTTTATACGTTTAATTTGTAACTCTATCTAAGTAAAGTGTAAGTCTACCTACGGTTTATAGAATAATACATACTGTGTCACATATAAAACAAACAAAAAAAAAACAACTTAAGTATAAAGTCTTATCCACACCAACATCCACGACGAACAGAAGCTGGGCGGTGTTTTTTCTCGTTTTATATTAAAATCGGGCACGCCAAGGAAATTGTCAGTCAGATAGGAAATTGCTAGCGCCTTCAGCGCGGCAGTCGTGACCAGCCTTTATAGCTTCCACATTTAAAATCATTTTAAAAACGTTCAAAAAGTTTTGAACGTAACTAACTTTTTAAATGGAGTTTGTTTATGGCTACTAACAATGTCTGTTATTATGTTACTAGTGACTAGTAACTTAACCCTTTTCTAAAAGTAGTAACTTACTACTTTTAGAAAAGGGTTAAGGTTAGTTTTTGTTTTAGTAGGATTTTTAAAAAATTGGGTTGTGTTGTCGAATAAGAGTATTTGGGATTGTTTTAGGGTTTTTGGACATTTAATAGTCGTACTTACTACAAGTCTTATTACCTACAATACAATACAGACAAAACTCATGAGGTTTTTAATTGGAAAATGTACAACAGTACTCTTTTTTAGGACAAAGCGTTTTCTTGAAATCTCTTCATAACATTTATAGTATCGTTAAGAAATAAGTGAATCGTCGCAAGTGCCAGTTGACCACAATGCTCTTACAAAATTATATTACGCATAATATATCACTGCCTTCTTAATACAAGACAACAGCTTAAGAAGAACTCTTATTTGATTTAAAAGAAATATATATGTATAATATCAATTGTCAACGAGCTGGCGTTTGATTACACAACAACAGTGATCATGACTGTTCATTAAATGAAAATCGAGAAGTGTATTTTATTTATTATTGTTCAAGATATAAATCAGGAAATAAGAGAATTTAAGAGTACGGCGTCCAGTTATCTTTTGCTCTCAAATTGCTAAGATAAAGCAAGACAAAGAACTCGCCCCCTCAGGGGGAGGATTTTTATTCCACCCTCTTTTGGGGGGCATTTTTATTTCGTCCCCCTTGATCAGTGTGACGTTAGCGTTTAATTAGCTAAAAATATTTGTTTTTATCGGCGACCCCTTTTTGTTTTTGAAATTCTAATTGTTGTTTTTACTGCATTTTTTATTTGAGTTTTCCTAATAAAATATTGGAATTTTTATTAGATTTTTTCGTTTTTTACAGGATACAACCTAGAGACCGATGCTTATCATTGTTTCAATTCAATTTTGATGTTAATGTAATCAAAGCTTATAGTGCTTATTTATTACAATGCAATGCTACTAATTTGTATGTCACGTGTCAACCGCCAAAAAATAATACAATGATACAATATTCATTGGTTAAAGTTTGAATTTTTGAAATCTTCTATATGTTTTGGTTATGTTTTTTTTATTTGTCTGTTACGACGCAACCTTGCTACGGCTACGTCTTGTGTAGGTGCTACGGCTACGGCCACGTACTGGCTATGTGCTACGTCGGTACGGTATACAACAGTCGCTACACAACTAGGTGGTTAAAAATTGTAACTCGCCTACGTAAATAATATAGCAGCCACCTGATTATTGTCCAGGGCCTCTATCATGAGCTCTTAAACCCATTCACTTTACGTCCTTACACAGTCAGTATAAGGACGTAAAGAGAATGGATTTAAGAGCTCATGATAGAGGCCCAGGTACCATATACGGACAATCATTAGGAATCTATTGACACCTCATTCTTATCAGTCCTGTAGTTTAGGTGGTAAGAAATATTATACCTACGTAGGCTGACAAAATAATAAATATTATTAATACCGTTCGTTTTGCCATAGTCGGGCATACCAGGTGTGCCTTTTTATGGTTGTTTACTGTCCAAGTAATAATGGAAAAACAAATTTTACAGCCACATAAAACACCTAGGCCCCTAAATATTAAACCGATTAAAGACAATTTCATACATTAATAGCTTAAGGGGTAACCGCGTAAATAGTCGTAAAAAACTTGGCAAATTATCCGACTTCGAAAACAGAACAACAGCCTCAAGGGACGAAATTATCCCCCCAAAAAACTTCTAGAAAGAAATGGAACATTCTTCTAACGAGTTAGAGGAGACGCGAGAATCGGCCCTGCGAAAAATTAAGATTCTAATAGTAAGAAAATTAAAATTGGAAGCGGTCAGCGTTCTGTCTCGTTCTGGCATCATACTGTCTGTCCCTCTCTTCCGGGAGAAAAAAGGGGTGATCGAAGTTTGGGCCGGGGGTTATCGAAATGTTAATGACAGTCTTTGACGGCTAGATCGCGAGCTTCAGAAAAACTCATTTACATTTTCTAATATAAAAGCCCAGACGGCGTCTTTTTCTTTGAATGTTTTACTTGTAGGTCACAGCTTATAAAGTTTTCGAGTAATATTTGTAATATTAAATTACTGGCCAATGTTGTTTTGCTATAAACGTTACACTATTTATGCATACATATAAACCTCCTAATTGAATTACTCTATTCTATTGAAAAAACCCGCATTAAAAAACGTTGGGTAGTTTTAAAGATCTGAGCATATTAAAGTGATAGTTAATTGGACATACTATTACTGTGCGATTAAGAATTTCATATTTATCTTTTTACTTGACTTTGCGACACGAAGGAGTGTATGTTACAACATGAGTTAACAAAACAAAAGCATGTTTATTACCTTAATGGAAAGCCATTAAATATGTTTAAATGTATTCAATCACAAAAATATGAAGTTTTCCCGTAAGTTGATTTAGTGCAGAAGAACTAGGGTCAAAGTTCCTCTTGACCTTCTAGTTCCTCAAAAAAACTTAACCCAATTTGCACCAAAATTTCCAACAAACACCGTCATAATAATCTATGGCCAGCGGAGACTATAGCTGTCTATGCCCGAAGGCGGGCGATGTTCAAATTGTCTTAATTTTTCATCTCGCCCCCCTTTTCACCCCCCACCCCACCGCTGACCCCTCTCATAATTGTTTTTAATTTAAGCCGGGAATGAGACGCCCCGAGAGTTTCAAAGAGAAAAATCTTCAAACGGAATTGTAGAAAAATCTAAAGTGTTCGAAAGATAATACATAATGTAAACTTGGTTATTTAAGACATTATATGAAGTAGAGCATTAGTATTGTAATAGTATATTTTTAAATAATAAATGGCAAGAAGAGCTCGTGAAATTAAAATGAAACTTATAAATGGTTGGTAGCAGTTAGCGAACACATAATATTTCGTATATCGGGCGCGCATCGACAATATATTTAAACTGCCCCATGTCTTTTCCCGGCCCTTGAAGCATCTGCATCCTATATTACACAAAATTCGGTTTAAGGAATAAGGTAACCACTTCACAGATGCATATATTATTAGTAAAGTTTACGCATTTATCATGTGGGTTATTTTTATCGCCCTAAAAATACGTTTGTTCAGCCTAACTCATATTCATTAATACAGTTAAGCCTGCCAGCATAATATTCTTTCTATACAATTCAAAAGAAATATACTCAATAAAATACCATTATTCCCCAATGGCCAGTAGCCAAGGAGGCTGTGAAAAAAGACCTGGCGGCCAGCCAGCGGTCTGTCTGCCTCCTTCATCCCGGAAAATATGTATCCAATGTTTTCTTTGCCGACTGCGAGCTACGCTATTATTCTTCCATGTTTTATGGTTTTGTTTTGAGTTCTGGTGGTTTATTTTTGGTGGTTTGTGTATAATGTAATACTATTGCCCTCTTGCTAATAAAGATACACAGCGCATATTCAATTTGTCTGTCTGTCACTTTTCAACGCCAAACAAAGACAAACATACTTTTAACCTTCCTTAAAGATTTTTGTTAGTAAGTGGGTAAGTGCATAATTATTATTATTATTTATTTTTTTCAATATTAAACAAAATTTCATAATTATTATTGTATGATATTGATTTACGCCTTTCCATCATTAGTTTATTTTGTGTTAATTTGGTATTTTATTAAGAAACCCAAAGGTTGACTGGCAGATAATGCCTTAAGGCATTAAGTCCACCTCTGTACGTCTTGTATGTGCATAAAGTTTTTAATAAATAAATAAATAAATAAAAAATATTTTTTTTACTTGCAACAACATTTCTTTCCAGCCAGTAATATAAAAACTTCGCATCTCAAAATATGATAATTTTATTTGAATTCGACCCTATGCCCTTGCGTTACTGCTAAGTATTGTAATGAAGTTAAGGGCGCCTATGTAACAGTACCTAAGGGCTATTGTAGTTTTTACAAGGGTGCGATTTTTACCCCTTTTATTTTTAATGCTTATTTGGTACAGCTGCATGAAAGTTCTGTTATAAATAATTATACGTTGTTTTTTGTACAACTTTATAAGGTTAGTTGTTTATGTAAAAATTATGCATATTTTGTATGATATTATTTATAATATTAAAATGCCTGGTTTTAAATATAAATATTAAATATTGATCAACTTTTTGACTATTTACTGATACTAGTGAAATAGCCATGCATAGAGCTTAAAAATTAATATTATTCTTTATTTTCTGCATTGATTACTGTAAAATATTGATATATTTACTATTAAAAATATTATAATAAGGTCACTTTGTCCTTATCTGACACATTAAAAAGTCACATGGCTGATAAATACACCGTACTTCGAATAAAATACGCTGCGTTCATATCTTATTAGTAAGAAAAAGATTTAATATTTGAATACCTCAGGTTTTTTCGTCGATAAATACGAATCAAAACTTTCTACTGCCGTACCTCCCTATAAAACTTTCTAAGACAGCGCGGGGGTGAAAAATCTAAATTGTTACAATCCTGCGTCCCCAGTTTTTCTGACAGCTGCTAATCACTGGAAGATTATGAAATTCTGTGTTATATTGTATTCTTATTCGACTGCACCAGGAGGGTTGTTCATCGTAATATTGAAATTGCAGACTGTAAAATTTTCATCTTAATAATTTAAATATTTTTATGTGGAAACTATTCCGATTCTTATGAAGTAAGATTTTAGACCAGCCATTCTCAAAGTATGCTTCACGTAGCCCTGGGGTTCTGAAAAGGCTTTGTGAGGGCTCCGCGAGCAATACATAAATTATTGCTTTTAAAAATGTCACCAGCATGGAGAAAAATCGTTCAAAGACAAAACATTCTTTTTTTTGGGGAACGCCCTAAACGTCACTTAAAAAGGAATCCGCAAGGTAAAA
Source organism: Aricia agestis (assembly GCF_905147365.1). NCBI lineage: Eukaryota > Metazoa > Arthropoda > Insecta > Lepidoptera > Lycaenidae > Aricia > Aricia agestis. Next base: position 11,787,621 of record NC_056424.1, read on the forward strand.
AGTTTGAAAACCGCTAGTCCAGACTCAGTGAGCCCAATAAAAAGATTTTAAAATAGAAAATGAAGGAACGCCTTGAAATATTCACAACTCACATTAAAAAAATGCCGTAAAAAAACGTGATTTCTTTTGATAAAAAAAGAATTTATATTATAATTTTATGGTCATAGAAAACTGTCTCCTGTGTGTCCGCAGGTAACGACATTAGGGCAAACTCCGACTTCCGGCGACGCGTCCTGTGTGGCCCGGAAGTGTCCCATTACGTCACTTCCGGTCGTGACACGATCGTTCTCATTTTGAAAAATATAGAAAAATATTTAAAAAGATGGACACATTATGAGTGAGACGTAGTTATGTTAATAAGGTAGATGTATTATTAATGCAGTCATTAAAATATGTACTTAGATATAAATAAAATAGATATATTAAATATTCCAGAACTTACCATTAAAGTTAAATGTGTCAAAGATCATAATATTAGAAAAAAGTATACACGGAGCTATCAAATAGTCCTATTTGTAGGCAGAGTAGATACTTAATGTGTCATATTTTCTGTGGGTTTTCTTGTGGAAAATTTAGATGTTGTGTTGGTGTCGAAAATTATGGAGTAACCAGCTTGTTCATCGTTGCTGTTTTCTGAAAAGAAAAAGTTTAATTTGAGAAAAATAATAATGAAATAACATAGCTTATGTTATACGCTACAAGCAGGCATTAAGGAATCCATGAACTGTATTTAATCAGAACCACCTTTTTCGGAAGTGGGTTAAAATTAATATTATGTGGTTTCGTAGGCTTATAATATGTTCAAAGATATTTTACACGGTACTTTTTCGGTTACGCTCTGGATAGGCTAAGCTCACATTTCCGCCATATTTTATTAAAATCCGTTCAGTAGTTTTACGTGAACAAGTTACAAAGAAACTTACAAACTTTTCTGTTTATTGTTCTACGAAAAACTACTATTGTTAATATCAATGTGTATTTGTATGCACTAATAAGAATTTTATCTGTATCTGTATCTACAGCTATCATAATATTACAAAAATATATATAAAACAATTTCCTATTAGATTTCAAACACCGAAATTTTCACTTAATTTCCCTTAAACCTTAACTACTTAAACTTTTCGCGTCCATTTTAAAGTTCGGGAGTTCCGATGAAAAATTCTCAAACCTGGGCGGCTACAAATTAAAAACTTCACACTTTCCCTCTCTAAACTATTCCCGCCAATCCGCCATTTTGGTTTAACTTTTTAATTTCCTCGGTCACGGCTGACAGGATATTAATCCTGAAGTTTTTAGTTTGTTTTTAAAATGTTGTTTTTTTTGTTTAACTACGCTTTAAATAACTAAAAACTTGCTTAAAATTGTACAATTAATAAGAACGTAATTCTACAATATTTTTTTATAAGTAGATACGCTTTTTATTAGCTTCACCTGTATGTTTGTTTGTATCCGACTTCGGCGCGATTTTGACCCACTTTAAACGGCCAGATTTCGTTCAAACTTTGTAGATTTATCGAGGACCGATGACAATACACTAATTTGATATAATTATTTCAATTTGTATGTTTGTATGTTTGTTTGTAACCAAAAAAGCGTGTTTTTAGTTTTTTTTAACTATTATTATTGAATTTCAATAAACGTTGTTGAATGTAAAGATTTTAGAGATCTATGCAAAGATTGAAGCCGTCTAGAAAAAAAAAAACTCAAACAAAAACAACTTTCCTTTATTTTTCTAAGTTCTAAAGTAAAATTCTACTCCATTTCCCTTTCCATTATGCAAATGCCATAGACGCAATCAAGGTAGGGATTTGTCTATGGAAAAACGAATTCCAAATCTTCTGTTGATCCCCCGTAGTTATCAACTGCTATTTAAACAGAATTACTTCTTACAAATCCCTTTAAGACTGCCCTAAATTTGTACTTTACCTTTATAAGACTATGTCAAATAGGTAAGTATACAACCTGAAATAAGTCTTCCATTCTTATTCTAATATGAATGGTACACGACGTAAATATAAAAAAAAAACATCCTCTCTCCTAAAAGAATCTAATTGTCTCCTACAGACAAGTTATTATTTTTTTTTTTTGTAATTACTTATTATAAACGATATGATCATAACAATAATAATTGAAGAACAAATTAATTAAAGTAAAATTGACGACAGCTAGTTTTTAGTTTCTTTCTATTATAAGTTAGTTGACTCGACAAACGTCATAACATAAACACTATTTCAAGTACGAAAAATAAAACTAGTCTCATCCTCAGACCTACAGGATAAGCACACGAAAATCTAAAAGGCACCTAGAAACAAAACAAGATTACAACATTATACTTACTTAAAATATTTCAGCCTTGCGAAATGTAATTATTTGTTATCTTATAAAATAGACGTTTTATCTAAAGAAAGGGTGGAAAGAAACAGTGTGACCCCTCTGAATCGAACGTAATGAATCTTGAATATTGTCCAATATTTTACCGGCAAACTTTATAATGAAAACTTCACAATTAATGGATAATTTTCTTTTATAATATAAAAGAGTGCTTTTTACGATTTATTTACTAAAATATATTTTTGATTTTGTTAATAACTTATTACTACGCAATTTTGGAAATACTTTAATGAATTAACTTTTTGATAACGTACTTGCAAACTACGTGGGAGAGCCATGCTTTGGCACGAATGGGCCGGCTCGACCGGAGAAATACCACGTTCTCACAAAAAAAAAGACCCTACAAGCTAGAACAAATCGAAATATACGTATATCAATGTATGTAAAATAATTACCAGCTATGAAAACCCACATTATGTATGGAAAGCCACGGATGCGTGGGAATTCTTCGGATCAAGATGGCAATTCACAACACTAGAGGCGTTACAATAATATTATGTTCAACTTCGGTGTATCGAGTGTCCAAACGCAACATCACTCACAATCAGGTGATTCGTTGTCTATTTTTCTAGTCATTTCATAAAATACCTATTCGTTCAATTCTTCAAGCCCCGAGCACCGGTGATCGCGACAACAATAGAATACAATAGCATTTCCTGGAATCCGCGATCGAAGTATTACCTATGTACTGTATCTAAATACAAAATTACGAGAATCTTTCATCCCGAAAAGATAAAGAAACATTATTCCTTACAAATTGGAGGAGCTTCTCATTAAGGAGAGATAAAATTTAAATTGCAAAATCTTCCCCCTTCGAAAAAAGGGCTAGTGGGCGTCAAAAAAGTACCTAAGGGTCCCGGAGGGTGGCGGACCCTTCGAATTGATATTTTTACCTCGTTTCTTATCCCAAATTTCGCCCTTTCTTCGTTATTTCGAGTCGCTGAGCCGCCGATTTGACTGTTGTTTTTGACATCAGTTTTTGTGGACGACATTTTGTTTTGTTATTGTGTGGTCTCGTGCGCGTGGTCAAAAACAATCGATGTAGTAACCAATTTAATTAAACTGAGCGATGGACGAACCGAGGTTTTATTTAAAAACGTCCACTAAAATTTGTCCGAACAAATAAAAAAATATTCTTAACATAGAAATATAACTTGTTCCATTTGTTATAACTTGTGCTATTAAGCCATTGAGTGCTAGTTTTAATGGTTTATCTCCGAAGATCTTCATCAGATCACAAGCTGTTGACTGCAAATAAATTTTCCTGGCCATTTAGCCGAAATTTTTTCGTTTTCGCTTCGTTATAGAATCGCTGATCAAAATGTATGGAATTGACATAAGACGAGTCGAACGTCAACGTCGTATTAACGAACGCTTATGTCAATTCCATACATTTTCATCGGCGATTCTATAACGAAGCGAAAACGAAAAGATTTTGGCTCACCCCCAGATATAATGTACCTATGTAATGTTGAAAATTTCGTCAAAATAGCGTTAGTAGTTTTTGAGAAAATGCACACATGAAAATAAACTGAGAATCTCCTTTTGTCAGTTAAAACTAACTAAATTTTTTATTTGAATTATACGCATTTTCAAAACTATCTCACGACACTTTCTATAATATTCTGTATTGATTTTAGTACGTTTATTTGACCTATTAAAACTCTATTTTGTAAATAAACCGCAAGTAAACAATAATGGTATCAGCCATCAATACAGGGGAACAAATCGCGCCAGTTAAAGTATAAAGTGCTCCGAGAAGTTTCCGCGCTGAAAAATATCCTCCCAACTAATGGACGAGGGTTTTATCACTTTCGGTTCAGTTTTAGTTGGGAAAATTAAATGTTTTAACAGTCTCGCATACCTACTAAAATTGATTTTATGTTGTTGACGTAATTTGTTCATCAAGTGTTCTAGGAACCGATGGGTAAGAGTTGGGACGGAAAGAAACATTGCCTACATGTTTCTTAGATAACAAATAGTAGGTCCACATCTTCTTCTTGTAATATATAAAATTCTCGTGTCACAGTGTTTGTGTGCGAATACCTCCAAAACGATTTTAACGAATGTACTGTATACAAAATGAAATTTTGTATACAGAACATCCGTTAGGCCTGATAATAGGTTTTTATCTACTTTTTATATTAGTACTAGAAATAATTTATATGGCAAAACAACGTTTGCCGGGCTAGTATTAATATCATAACCAGACTTTACCTATTATGGACATTTTAGCGTTTTAACTGTCGTCTCTGTCATTATTTTAACGTTGATTCGTAAATCATTAACGAAAAAGAAAAGCTTCTAAAAACTTTCCGAAATGAAGGGTCGGAGTCACTCAGAAGTTCCCGATTCTACACAAAATATAATTACAAATAAATCTCAAGGAATAAAGGGGAGAGTGGGGGGTCAAAAAACTTCGGCCCGGGAATTGATTTTATTTGAGGAACGACACGATTTTTTAATTAGAAGGGGAGATCTTGAGTCGCGCCATTATGAAAATCGTGAATTTATCGATAGAAATGGTAGAGGTAGGTACGTCACTTCATTCGATGTACATACTAAGATTATAAATGCGAGAGTGTGTCTGTCTGTCTGTTACCTTTTCACGCCTAAGCCGCTGAATCGATTTTGCTGAAATTTTGTATGGGGATATTATGAGTCCCAAATACGAATTTTGTAAGTCTCGTCAAAACTCGAGAATCGCTGAATTTTATCTTGAAATATTCATAGAAGTCTAGAGAAGGTTAGTACGGTGAGAAAGATATGATAGGAAACTGATACGAACTTCGGGTCATCTAGTTTTTTTTTCTTTTTTTATGAAATAAGGGGGCAAACGAGCAAACGGGTCACCTGATGGAAAGCAACTTCCGTCGCCCATGGTCACTCGCAGCATCAGAAGAGCTGCAAGTGCGTTGCCGACCTTTTAAGAGGAAATAGGGTAATAGGGGAGGGTAGGGAAGGGAAGGGAAGGCAATAGTTGAGGGTAAGGAAGGGAATAGGGTAGGGGTTAGGGGATTGGGCCTCCGGTAAACTCACTCACTCGGCGAGACACAGCGCAAGCGCTGTTTCACGCCGGTTTTCTGTGAGAACGTGGTATTTATCCGGTCGAGCCGGCCCATTCGTGCCGAAGCATGGCTCTCCCACGTATATTAGTTAACAAGAAGTTAGCTTCGATATCATAAATAAATAGTAATTTTTAATTATAACATAGCTACAAACACATTAAATGTACCAACCTACTGTATAAGTAAATTAAATAGTTAAAAAGTTTAAAGCTAAAACAGAAAATAATGATTAAAAGATAAGAACTACTTTTCATAAACTTTACGACCTAAAATCATTATGAATTCATTCACACTGTATCTATTAAAATGGGGTCAGTAGTTTAGGAAGTACGCTGTATGACGCGATTCGATACCGAATCTGGCGAAAAAATCTTACAAAAGATGCAAACAAACAACAACCTAGATAAAGCTGATAATAATTGGACTAACATTCTTCAAACTTTAATTTTTATATTGTCAATGCGTCAAAGAACGTTTTACATGACGATATCTCAATAGAATCTAAAACTTCTAAACTAATACTTATTTAGTAGGTACCTAGGTAATTCCTAGCATATTTTGTGTATCATCCCACAAAAATATTTCGTATTGAGCTATTAAAACAGTCATGTTCTTTAGATCACTTAGGACAAGAGTACATTCATATTTCATACTTCCATATATTTTTGTTAGTTAATACACAAATACTGAACAGCGACCATTTATATATTACTAGCTGTCCCGGTGAACTTCGTGTCACTTTAAAACCTTCTCTGGACTTCTACGAACATTTTAAGACTAAAATCAGCCCAATCTGGCCAGCCGTTTTTGAGTTTTAGCGCGACTAACACATTTGAAAATCCATTTTTATACATATAGATTATGGTAAAATTAAAAACCGACGTAATTTATATGAATTTTTAATAAAATATTAAATAAGTATACTTAACAAAATCTTTTTGCTTGTACTTCCTAAACTCTTGTAAGATATATGAACCTACTTTTAAGGCCAATATAATCTTAGAAAATAACTTAAATATTAAATTCATCAGCATTTCTCAAGTTCCTCGAAACCTTTTTCACAAACGAATCTCATCTTTGATCGAGCTCGAAAGCAAATCTAAATCATCAAATATTCAATAAAATATTTCATTTAACAGAATACAGAAATCGTTTCAAAAATATAAAAGAGAATTTCGTTATAACCCTAAAGAGCGGGAGGTGGCCGTTTTTAAGAAACGTGGGGTGGACCCCACCCCCGCCCACCGGAGAAAAAGCTTTAGAATTTCAAACAAAAATCCTACGCCAATGACGGGCTTCGGCCATTTAAAAATATTAATCGATACGGGGGTGGCGAGCATTTTTATACCCCACCTCCATTGCAGACATTTTGTTTAGATGGCCAACTTTAATTATGTTCTTTTGTATTAGAGATGTTTTATTGACATTTTTGTAGATTTTTTGTTGATTTCAAGTAATTGTAGAAGGAACGAAGTTTCTTAATTTATTTTAAACGAAGGTTTGTATGACGTCTCTAAAACTATTAGAAATCATGAGGTTATGCGAATAACAATAATATAATTATTGACTGGATTTAGTTTCAAAACTGAAGATTAATATCTAATGTTACTCCTAGATAATACCTGTTTGTATCAAGTACTATTATTACAGTATTCTTTTAATTAACCGTGAATTTTAAATTAGTTAACCGTTGGGAAATATTATGGGTCTTTTTGAAAATTAAAACACACTAGTACTCACCATTTTGCAGAATTTCAAAATTAAAACTTGGTCATGTCGAGACCATGGTCAAAGGCCAACTAACTAACCCCTCGTGGGGTGTGGGGTCAAAGTTGTCTTACCGGTTATCTTGCGAAGGGCCCAACACAAAAGATACCGCCGGACAATAGACAAGGGTTAGGTAATAATAACGACTGCATTATAATATTTGGACCTATTTAAGTATCCATCGGGTCCGCTATTGTGCTCGCAAAACTGACCTAACCGGTTTTTGGCAGTTTTTACTAGTGTTGGGATTCGGCGTCGATAAAATACCGATGCTTGCGATGTTGCGTAGTAATGTTTTTGAAAGTATTGTATAGTTAAAATAAAAATATTATACTTTTGAATATGATATTAATTAAAAAAAATATAAAAATGAATTTAAATTTTTTAAGTCTCGCTAAAAGAACGGTTGAACCGATTTGGCAAATTTTCGTAGATTCGGGGAAGGTTTATATGGTGAGAAAAGTTCCATCCCGGCCATCTCCTCAATAATATTCTTTGAACGGTCCTACTTGGTGCCTACCAACGATATTAATTATATGCCACCGCTATGGTAGTTTATTAACATATTTACAAATTACAATATGTAAATAAGTACTAAATTTTATTAATATCCAAATATTGTGCTCACAAACCATCAATCCAATAAGTAAACACCATGATTTTTTAATCATTGACTATAATTAGGTAAACACTATTTTGCTCTTTCTGTCTCATGCATATTAATGATTTGATTTATAAAAATCTGCGAAAAAAAAACTTTGGTAGCATTAACATTTCCGTAAACATTTAGTAAGGCCAAAATTGTTCAACTTCAATTAGTAACGAAAATTGTCGACAAAACCATCGACATCGTCACATCCCGTTTCGATACAAAAAAAGTCCAACAATTAATAGCGAAGAATTGTCCGTCCACAATAGGACAGATTTGCATTCCGGTGTAACCGGTTCCCAGCGCCGGCGAAGGGTTAGACCGCTGTGGACGCAGTGGACGCACACTTCCGTGTTACTACGTGTGATGTGTCTCATGTGCATCACTTTGTAAAATATTATTAATAATTATTATAATACTTTAAAAAAAACACGCATTTTTTCGAATGAATATTTTTTATTTTTTTCAATTTTTTTTTTGTAAATTATTGAATGTCATTGGCTCTTAATACGTATGCAAAGTTTCGAATTAATTAGACTACTGGAATAAAAATCGTGCTCAAAGATTCCGTTATAGCCCAAGCAAATAAAAGCGTGGCAATAATTCTTGTACTATGTTAATACGTGGGAGAGCCATGCTTCGGCACGAATGGGCCGGCTCGACCGGAGAAATACCACGTTCTCACAGAAAACCGGCGTGAAACAGCGCTTGCGCTGTGTTTCGTCGAGTGAGTGAGTTTACCGGAGGCCCAATCCCCTACCCTATTCCCTTCCCTTCCCATCCCTACCCATATTACCCTATTCCCTCTTAACAGGCCGGCAACGCACATGCAGCTCTTCTGATGCTGCGAGTGTCCATGGGCGACGGAAGTTGCTTTCCATCAGGTGACCCGTTTGCTCGTTTGCCCCCTTATTTTATAAAAAAAAAAAAAAAAAAAACTATTTCTGATAGCTATTTTCAAAACGTCATGTACAAAATGTAATTTATTTCTATAAAAATCATAATCAAGTTTAAAAATGATCAAAGTTGTCCTAAAGTCTGTTTTGTTAATGTTAGTATATGAATAGGAGCGATAGCATAATAATATTATCTTAAAATATATACTTACACTAACTTTTTTTTGCTTGCTTTGCTTTCTTTAAAAATTTGGATCTATCATTATGTACTTTCATTATTTAGTACCTATCATCATTAGTGTCAACAACACACATAAAAAAAAAACACGCTAAGCTTTTCACAATATACATAATATTATTATAGTTTCACGGAAAAATCGGAAAAAGAAAAGCTTTTTTGAGAATTTTGTCTAGGTGTATTTTTTTACTCCATTTCAGTAACTAATTGTCAGTCCTACCGTGACATACTTTTATCTAAAACTTGTAAACAGGACAAAACATACGTTCTATTTTACAAGAATATTTCCTTGCTTTAGGGTGGGCCAGAGGCGTGCTTATAGTTATGGTCAAAGTTATGGTTATATAGGCTAACTTTAACTTGAACCTTAGCTTTGACCACAGAATTTGACAGATGACAACTGTCATCCTGACCAACTGGTCCGACAAGGCTTTAAATGAACGTGGGTGGGGGCGCTGCTGGTAAAGGAGAACTGTCAAAAATGGCGTTGTTGTATGATGACAGCGTTAGCTCCTTTTTTCGCCACGTTAATTTAAAGCCTTGTCGAGCTCAAGGTTAAATTTGAGGTCCATTATTGACTTTAATCAAATATTTGATATTTTGCATTGTAGTTAAAGTTACAGTTATAGTTAAAGTAAGTTGGTGCAACCAACCCTTAGCATGTCGTTTACTAACGTATACTCATCACGTCATTAAGCAAAACCGCGAATCATCACTAGTGTATCAAACAACTTTGATCTTACACAATACAAAATTGCATCTTCCAAGTGACCTCCATCCCTGCAAAAAACAATAACACTAAGACGAATTTGCATAACAAATACCGTCCATCTTAAAAAGGGTTCCATTGTTTAAAATAAAGACATCTATCTCTTGGAGTTCCTTTATTTGGTGTGGGAATAGTTTGGACCACCTGGTCAGTACAACTGATGGTTTTTTTATGAAATAAGGGGGCAAACGAGCAAACGGGTCACCTGATGGAAAGCAACTTCCGTCGCCCATGACATTCGCAGCATCAGAAGAGCTGCAAGTGCGTTGCCGGCCTTTTAAGAGGGAATAGGTTAATATAGTAAGGAAGGGAAGGGAATAGGGGAGGGAAGAGAGGGGAATAGGGTAGGGGATTGGGCCTCCGGTAAACTCACTCACTCGACGAAACACAGCGCAAGTGCTGTTTCACGCCGGTTTTCTGTGAGAACGTGGTATTTCTCCGGTCGAGCGGCCCATTCGTGCCGAAGCATGGCTCTCCCACGTATATAAAGATGGTGGCTGGTGAGATCAGTAACATGGATACGTGAGATGTGTCAATAAAATGTTTACAGATTGAAATATCTGGTTCAAATGAAATGAAATTTTAAATATAATGTGTTGATTCATGCTTGTTTATTTAATACTGACGTCCGCAACTCCGTTGCGTTAAAACTCGTTTATCACGTGGAACCGTACATTTTCCGGGACAAAAAGTATCCTATGTCCTTTCCCGGGACTCAAAGTATCTTCATGCCAAATTTCAGCAAAATCGGTTCAGTGGTGGTCTTTTACGTGGTAGAGCCATGCTTCGGCACGAATGGGCCGGCTCGACCGGTGAAATACCACGGGCTCACAGAAAACCGGCGTGAAACAGCGCTTGCGCTGTGTTTCGCCGAGTGAGTGAGTTTACCGGAGGCCCAATCCCCTACCCTATTCCCTTCCCTTCCCTACCCTCCCCTATTACCCTATTCCCTCTTAAAAGGCCGGCAACGCACTTGCAGCTCTTCTGATGCTGCGAGTGTCCATGGGCGACGGAAGTTGCTTACCATCAGGTGACCCGTTTGCTCGTTTGCCCCCCATATTTCATTAAAAAAAAAAAAAAGTGGTTTGGGCGTGACGAGGTAACAGACAGTCATACACACTTTCGCATTTATAATACATAATATTATTCTTCTAGTTTTATCAATAAGGAAGTTATTGGTCTAAAATTGTCTAAAGTGTTTTGAAAAATAATGGTAGGTACGCCGCATAATATGGGCAACTTGGCGATGGTACTGCTGTGCCCCAGGACGATGCAGTAATAAAATGTAGTCATGGCACATGAAAATTTGTCCCGTATGATTTATGTAGAATTTTGATGTTTCCGATAAAATTGGCTCCGGGACTGTTGGGAGCACGGAGCTAATGTTGGGAGAAATCTCTTTGTGTAATAAAATAAAGTTTTAAGTCAATAGATAAAGATAGATAAAGCATTTTAAAGGTTCGGCTATCGCTTACCATCATATTATGCGCTGTCTGCTCTTTTCAGGGTTCCGTACCCAAAGGGTACTATTAGGTCACACTCAGATTATAATCTTAACGATTATGTCACAATTACTTACTTTAATTTAATGAAGAAGATTGACAGAAAATTAACGGAAGTTTATGTCATTAAATTAAAGTTAAGTGGTCATTATTCATTAAGTGATTATTTTATCGCAGACAGCACAACTTGGGAACAGGGCGGCCTCATGCAGGCTATTTTACTATTTTTTTTGTGAAATAGCTGTAAGTCATCAGTATCACATTGTTATTTTTTATTTCAAATTAAAAAAAAAACATATTTTTGGTAAAAGATGGCCCCGTGCGAGTTTCTTACGCCAGTTCTTCTCGCCGGGCTAGTTCCCGAACCGGTGGTAGGCACCGTAGTCCCGACGTTCGAAAAGTGTTACATTTATTATAATACCTATTTTGAATAAAAATATGCTTTATTTACTTTTTTTTTCTCTAAGTCAGGCCGTTAGATGTGTATTCCCAGCCATCATAATTGAAGACGTGAGTGGAAGAAGCAGTAAGTAACAGATAAATAATTGCCGTTTTTTGCATTTAAATAGAGGCTTTAGGGCTGCGAAAATGATTTTAAAAAAATGTGTATAATATATTTGACGCAGATATATTATTAGCGTGGAGGGTTTTTTCGGATTATATGGGAAAAATGAGTCCTTATAATATTATTATATTATAAGGACTCACTCCAGGCTAATTATAATTCGATATCTAATAATAATTTTCGAAAAAAATTAGTCCTTATATTTAATTAGTATTATATTATAAGGACTCATTTTTCCCATAATATAATATTAATAAAATGTAAGTTATCTGGTTCATCTACCCACGTCTTTAATTCCTAATCCTTCGAATAAGAGAAAACGTCTTGTAGTGATATTTCAAGTAGCACTCACTGAGTTGAACCATATTTTGTGCCAAAGCATATTATTATGTCTCCGATGTCGTTTGCAGCACTTTTTAAATGTAGCAATTTGTTCTGAGTGACTTGTGTTACGAAGGTGAAATGTGCTACAAAAAAGGAAATTTTTAATCTTCATTAAATAAAGTGAAAAATATATACCATGCCACCTAGTGTTGAATAGATTAACCATTAATAAAGCGACATCTAGAGTTGAGTAAAAGTACTAAAAGCGCCATCTAGCTACAAAAAGTTTAACTAGAATTTGAAGCGCCATCTATACGTTGTACTGCTAACTAATATTGTGACATCTAGTGGTGACTAGTGGAGTCATGTATTTTTCTTTTTTAACTCATTTTCAAAATTATGTGCCTTTCATTAGCATAGGAATATTTAAGAAAGCGAATATTTGTGCCTTCTTATATGCTCAATTATTTTTTTTGTACGTTTTCAAATACTGATTTTATTTTAATTGTTCCATGCTTCTTCTTTTCACAGATAGATGGTACTATGTGTCCAAATTGGTGTGTATGAAGCGCGTCGTTGCCCAGCGACCTATTCTATTGTAACTTCCGAAAATCGAAGGGTTGAATATTTTCTCGGCAGGCGAACACCCATAAAGGGCCTATTGTTGATTCCTTACCCGATTGAATAGCGCAAAGTGCTAAGCAGCTTCGTTTTCGTAACTTAACGACAAATAAATAAAATAAAATAAAATAAAATTTGATTTTATTATTTAATAAAATTTAAACAAATCTTTTCAGAAAGTCTAGCCGGCGAGAACAATCGGTGTAAGAAATTTAATAGAATGTCAAAAAAGGACATCAAGCATTCTGGTCTAAAAATTAATAAATGCGCAGCCAGAACTAAGAATATTTCCAATGGCTAGGTTATTTAAATCTTAACTAATTATTTGAATTTAACACTGTTTCTATACGTTTTTAACTCATAATGATAATAAATATTACCTAATATAAAAAAATGCAGTTACAGGGTTAAGTCCATATATTTTTTTAAGTTCTTAATATGGCCCAGCTATTTTAAGTAATGCTGGGTCTGACCGCGCAGCTTTTTTTTAGATCAACATTGTATGGAAATTGCCTGATGATTGAATAATGTTTTCAAGTTAATCCTAAAGAAATTAAAAATCCTTATCTCTTGGATACCTTATTTCATACCGAACATACAGACACAATGTAATAATATAATTAAAAAAATATATATATATTGATTCTTTACACCTTGGTTACCTAACAGTGCCGTTAGTATAATTTAGCGTCACGCAGTAAGCTCTCTATTTCTTTACGCTTTACTTCGAAAAAGCCAACACTCAAAATTATATCTAACCAGCTGATCCGCCAAACTCTGTTTTGCGATACACATTATATTTTGTGGAATGAAAAACAGATGCCGACCTATTTTCAGTTTTATCTGATACGAGAAAATATGTCATCAATTTCGAACCATTCGGGGTATTTTCGACATGATTTTTTATATTCAACCATCTGGTCAATCGGTTCAAGACTCAAGTTTCGGAGGAGCTTAGCAACAAACACTAGGGACGAGAATTTTATATTTAAAACTGTTTATTAAGATTGACACACACAAACTACGCGTACCTAAGGTTGGGCTACACAAGGTTTTAAATGCACGTGGCGAAAAAAGGAACTAACGCTGACATCATACAAAAACGCCATTTTTGACAGTTTTCTTTTACCAGCAGCGCCTCACCCACGTTCAATTATAACCTATTTGGACAGCTGTCATCTGTCAATTTCTCCGGTCAAAGTTAAGGTTAAAGTTAAATTTAGCCTTAACTATAACCATAAATTTAACTTTAACTTTAACCACGCCTCTGGTGCAACCCAACCTAAGTATCCTGGATTCTGAAAATCCATTTCGATTCCAAAGTCGATTCAGAACAATTCAAAACGGCTATAAAGTAGAAAATAATGTACTAATTAATAGGAATGCATGTCGAATGCACGAGATTTATTGCCCGACGCAAGACCGACTTGTGGATGTCCATTGGCGATTTCTATCAAGGATTAAATTGTCTGTTTTTCCCCTTAAAACACATTCTAAGTTATGTAATAATCGGCCTCCGAAAAGATTTGAGCGAGCCGATGATTAAGCCTTATTTTTCTTAACTCTACAATTTATTGATTTTTAAAACTAAGAAACAAGGATATAGCTCTCTTCTTTCTTTTTGGTGATAACACAGTCACACAGAGAAGTAAAACTTACAACACCCCTCATTTTCGCCGGTGCTTTAAAAGTAATCTTAAGTTAGCCGAAAATCGGTGGTGTAACCGCTCAGACAAAAAGACAACGTGCAACAAGAAATTTTTAGTAAACTCTAGATTTGGAGGAGACAATGAGTTAATCTAGTAATCAATTATTAACACAATTTATCCTAGTTATTCGGTACATGATTTAGTTAAAGTATGTAGATATTCAACATAATAATTATTATCTGAAACAACTTATGACACAAGCTATATACCTATTATACAGCTATTATAATATATTTCTTTTACTATTAATATAAAACGCGGAAATTCTTCTCATATTCCACAACGATATCAAAAAAGTTAAACTTAAAGCAATATAAATCCCGGTGGAAAAATTTAACAGATTTCCCGCAAAAGCCTGCGCAAAGGTCGGACGATAAAAAGTCAACTTAACAGAGTTCAGAGGCAAATTGGTTTAAAAAACGGAAAAAAATATGTTAACAAGCGGCACTTAATCACGCCGGACGATCTGTTGGCGCCCAGTCCGGGCAAAAAATGCCCACTTAAAAAGCCATTTGTATCCCGTGCGGCAGTGTTTTTCAAACTTTTATGATGCGACCCCCCTGGTATGAAAAAATACCCACAATACATCCTGGTATAAATGAATACTTGGCGACCCCTTTGCTTTTTTAATAAGTACTAGATGACGCCTGCAATCCCGTTGCGCCAAAATTCGTTTATCGCTAGGGAACCGTACATTTTTCCGGGTTAAAATGTATCCTATGTCCTTTCTCGGGACTCAAAGCGTCCATGGGGATGCTTTACCCAAATTTTACCAAAATTTAACCAAATTTCAGTGAAATCGGTTACGTGGTTTGGGCATGAATAGGTAATAGACAGACACACGTTCTCATTTATAAAATTAAGTATGGAACTATGGATGTACCTAGCTATGCTTATGAATAATATAATCTTCTGATTAAAATTATCTAAATAATAATATCTTTATTTTTACAGTTTTTTCCTGAAATACTTCTCTCGACCTCTGGCGATACCTGAAGCTTCGCGACCCCTTGGGGTTTCACAGGTTGAAAAACACTGCCGTACGGGTTTACCCGGCCCGTACCGGGATAAAAATATCCCGCGTAATTGCTTGTTTATTTTCATCGTGCTTTTTAAATGAAGTCGTTCGGTGAATTTATTTTTCACTTTTTTGTAAAATTCGAGTGTACCGCGACGGTTTTTTCTCTTCATTTTCTTTATTTTTCTCGCTTTGCACGAATGTCGAGTGTTACGATACGATGGTTTTTCTCTTTTAAATATTGTGTTAACTTTCTCGTAGCATTGAGTGCTTACCGCGATTACGATGGTTTTTCTTTTTTAATATTTTTTCTGGTTAAATAAAGCTGCTATGAAAAGCAGTTCGGAATCATTTACCCAGACATTCTAAAGTGTTTTACTTAAAATGAAGGTCAAATTTTGCGAGTGCGTTTCACGAGAGATATCATTTCTTTATGTAAAAACGATTATTTCGATTTTTTCGATATGGCAGATAAGATACTAGACTTTACAATTAAGCCACTTTTTTATCCTAAAAAATTACATTGTTTCTTTAAGATACATTTTGTAAATTAACATTAGAAAAACCGAAGCGGTCAAATGACCGCATTTTCGTTTTTAATTTGCGATATTTTTGTTACCGTTGCATGAAATTCGTTTTCCTTTCGTGACATTTAAAAATCGATTGTTTAAATTGTTATAAAAAGTGTTTAATGATAGCTCAATAATTATAAATTTTAAATAATAACCTACCTAGAAAGACCACAGCGGTCAATTGACCGCTTGAATACAATTTCTAAAGAAAACTGGTTTATCTTGCATGCTTTATTTTTGTTTGAAAAAAAGCATAAATAATAATAAATTATTATTTATGCTTTGTTTGTATATAATATATGGAATTTGATTTAAAATTTATTAAAAACTCGACTGAAATAGATTTGTGAATGACTCATAGGACAAAGATTGGGACAAATACTTTTCTTTATGTAAATTGTCTAAAATTTCACATTTTGATATGTAAACATAATGGGAATATATTTGCAAATATATTATCACTAAAACGTGTATAAATAAAATCTTTTGCCTTGCCTGTTATGACATTGTAGTGTATTTCAAGGTTTTTTCCTAGTGAAACCCTGTTTATTGAAAAACATCAGCGTTACTTCAAATATCAGCGTAGATTTTCGTATTATTGTTGCCTGACTTGGCCTAACACAGCCAGGTTTTATTGGTTGTTCGAATTAAAACAAAATATTTATGTTAAGTTGATGTTATTTTTTTATTTTAACTTACACAAACAAAGCAAATAAGAAACTAAAGGTTACGAATTGCAGTTCTATGAAAAAATTATAAAAATTGTTATATTTATGCAATTTTTAAATATATTTTATTTCTATAGCATATTTTATACTTTTTTAGCTTTAGTGATAATAGATTTTTATGATGTGACTAAAAATAATATTTTTTACCTCAAATAGGGTATTTTCACCAAGATGCTCAAAGCTTCTTGACATGATTTACTGTACATTCAAGTAACTTTACCATTCTATGCTAAAATTGGAAAATATAAAATATGTAAAAAACTGAGTTTTATGCTTAAATATAGGAACATTATAACGTCAATCATGTCAGTCGTAGGTCTATAAAATGCTTTTTTAAATATTTTTTAAAAATATTTGTTCTATAATTTAATTTAATTACATGTATAAATAATTACATGATCAACAAAATGCAAAAGCAAAATAATAAGACACACAAAAAACGTCAAAACATACGATGGGTCATTTGACCGCTCTTGGTCTTTCTAGGAAGTTCAGAATTCCGGTCTTTCTAGTGTTAATAAAAATAAAAAGAAAGAAAGTTTTGTTTCTAAACAATTATTATATTACAACGTTTTGCTTGAATTCCTTTTTCAAAGAAGTAAAATAATAATGAAAGTTCTCTTGTCCGTTTACATTATTACCACATTTATAAAATTTGAAATTTATAGGCCTTGCGAGCACTTAACAAAATTTCGGGCCTACAAGATTACTTTCGTACTTAATATTATAAATACGAAAGTGTCTGTCTGTCTGTTACTCTTCACACCCAAACCGCAGAATACCCCAAACAAACTGAAACGATTTTACTGAAATTTGGTACGAAGATACTTTGAGGTCCGGGAAACGACATAGCATATCTTTTATCCTGGAAAAATGTACGGGTACCTCGCGATACACGAATTTTGGCGCAACGGAGATGCCGAAATCATCTATAGTTAATTACAAATGTGAATAAATGTGTCTATACAGGATGCAATTAAACCTTCCTGCCAAATTTTGATATATTGATCCTTGTTAAAAATAAAAATACATATATTTTTTCTTTTATAATCACTCAGTACTAGAGAAATAACTTCCGAAAGTTATCCTAAACAAAACTACAATTAATTGACACGTCGCGTCGCCCGCGCGTTATGTGACCCTGCGCGCGCGCCACTCTCCCGCGTTACCCCCGCTCATTCCCCCGCGCCGCGAGTGACCGTTCTGCAAAGATTTTAAATGGGATAAAATATGTCAATAAAAAAAATATAACACCCAACTTTTTTAGATAAATAGACTCTCCTAATGATACCTAAGCCCTGGAAAAATTTAGCAGGAAGGTTTAATTGCACCCTGTATATAACCCATTTGACGATAAAACCACTAAAACCATATTGATGAAATCAGATATTGTAGCCCCAGTTAATTACAAGAAATAGATCTTGTATTAAAAAATATTACTTCTCCGATACGGGCCTACTTAATGTATGTCTAAAGTTCAGAAAATAATCATACTTACTACTTAAAAACTACCTGAGCATATATTAGTATGTTATACAATATTTCTCCATGTAGATGGAGCCGATGGTAATCAATTTAATTGGAAATTTCCTTTGATTAAACGCAAAGACGTTGTTAGAAGTTGACCTAATAAAGATGTACCGACAACAGAACAGTATTATGTTTTTTAAATTGGCTTTGTAATAATAATATAAATAAAATAATAAAAAGCCCTTTTATTCCATATTTTTACAGTGTTTAAATGTTCTATATTAGTGTTAGTATTTATTTTTCTAATATTATTACTTATAATTAGTGTTAGTATAGATTACTATTTAATATGGACCCCAGTTTGGGTAAAGGCCTCCTCCATCCTCTTCCACAACTCCCTGTCCTTGCCTGTCTTTATCCAGTCCTTTCCTGCTATGCATCTTATCTCATCAGACCACCGTTTTATTTGTCTACCAACATTCCTTTTCCCCTCTGGTCCTTTCCATCTTGTAGCTTCGAAATTGGCTTTAGCCCACCACAAATTCTCACCACTGTTTATCTGTTAGTGTCGCCAGGATAGCGGGACCCTATAGGACTCCGCAGAATCAAAATAAGACAGGAGTAGGAAATCAAAATATTCGTGGTTTCCACAAATTTCGCCATCGACAAAATTAGATAATAATAATAATAACTCCCACACCGGTTTCAGTGACGGTGACCGGTTTCATTGAAACCAGGCCAGCTACGCAGGAGTAACTTTATAGTGCCCAAGTGAGTGCGCAGTACACAAGAGCACTCTCTATTCCTTTTCTCTCATAACCCAGTGGGACGGAAGACCGACACGACTGGCGAGAGATCAGGCGCAGGACCGACTTTTTACATGCCCATCCGACGCATGGATCATCTTACTTGTCAGACAATCAGGTGATCAGATTGCATTGTCCTAACCAAACGCCGGAACCGAACCCACGACCTCCGAGTCAAGAGCCACGCTCTTAACCAATAGACAACGGAGGCGTAGATAATATTATTATATGTAATACTGTAAAATTCTGGAACAAACTGTCACCGGCAGTATGTCCGGACCAATATGACCTGCAAACGTTCAAGAAGAAAGCGTATTCCCTCTTAAAAGGTCAGTAACGCACCTGCAGATTTTCTCATGTTGCGAGTGTCCATCGGCGACGGTGGTTGCTTTCCATCAGGTGACTCGTTTGCTCGTTTGCCTTCTTATTTTATATATAAAAAATATTCTTTGTGCGTTGTTTGTCTGTAGATCCATTGTCGATGACACGTCCTTAGATCAGTGCTTTGGAACTTGGCTTTTTATCTCTTAGCTTCGATTCCACAGTCAGAAGGAACTAGTAGACAAGAAGAGTAAGTGCAACTTCATTTCAGGTCACGTACCTTTTTTACCGACTTCCAAAAAGGAGGAGGTTATACGTTCGGCTGTATCTTTTTTTTTTTTTTGTATGTTCAACGATAACTCAGCCATTTGTGATTCGATTTTCAAAATTATTTCTAAGTTGTAAAGGGTTTAACTCGAATTTGGTACCATGTTCACAAAAGTGGTGAACTGATGATGGGATCCTGGAGGAATCGAGGGGACTCCTTGCAATTTGTATGAAAACATATAGTGATTTAAATTTTTTCTGAAGCATTCGAGGTAAATGCTACCAAAAAGTAAGATTTCGCACCAGGTTATACCCTGGATCCGAAGGTACCCAACAGAACTTTTGAATCCTTATAGATACAGGTTCGGGGATTTCGGCGTTGTTTAAACAACTGAAAGCATAAGCCAACACATCAATTTATTTGATCATCATCATCAAAATCATAATTATGCCATGGGTCATCACATTATGACCCAATTAATTGAGGCTTTTCGTGATATTTTGCATCGAAGCAGATGTTTTTGATGATTATTTCGCTGTTTGTGGACTGATTTTCAAAATTCTTGTGTTATTGTATAGGATATAATCTTGATTTTGTATAATAATTACGAAAGTTGTGAGCTGATGATGAGATCTATGAGCAATCGAGGGAAATCCTTGAAATTTATCAAAAGACTCATAGTGGTTAAAATGTTGTTTCTAGTAACATAAACATATGTTACGAATAAGACAAAGTTCATACGAAGGTGTCTCTTGGTCCAAAGGCACTGAACAGAACTTCTGAACCTTTAAAGATAAAAGTTTTTAAATTGCAGCATCGCTTAGATAACTGCAAGCATTTACCACAATTTCGCTTACAGTAACATAACGTGAATAACTATTCACGTTATGTTACTGTAAGCGATATTCGTAGTGGTTATTTACGCATAAAGCCTTATCTTGTAGATAACTAAAAAGAGTGAAATTATTATTTTTAACAAAAAATTAAAACCGACTTCCAAGGTAAAAACAAAAATAATATGAACTAAAAAGTATTAAATAACTCTTACTCAATAATAGTGCCTTTTTCAGAATTCGTCTAAATCTCAACTATTTCTATACATACTACAGTCTTCATTACTTTGAAGTCGGTACCAGTCCCAAAAGCTATATATTCTGACATTGACTGAACTCACGATAAAATTAGCTGGTACAGAACTCAAGTACACAGTGTGGACATAGCTTTTAGGTGTCATTTAAAACAAGTAAACATTCAGCTTTTATAGAATTTATACGTGGGCACGGCACGAGTGGGCCGGCTCGACCGGAGAAATACCACGTTTTCACAGAAAACCGGCGTGAAACAGCGCTTGCACTGTGTTTCGCCGAGTGAGTGAATTTACCGGAGGCCCAAGTCCCTTACCTATCCTCCCCTATTCCCTTCCCTTCCCATCCCTACCCATCCCTACCCTCCCCTATTACCCTATTCCCTCTTAAAAGGCCGGCAACGCACCTGTAGCTCTTCTGATGCTGTGAGTGTCCATGGGCGACGGAAGTTGCTTTCCATCAGGTGACTCATTTGCTCGTTTGCCCCCTTATTTCATAAAAAAAAGAATGACGAAAGTCTGGCTGTCACTGGCTCTCTCTAGTGAGTTCGCAACGAAGAAATTTATTTATAGGCAGATGACAGGCCTACGTCATTTGGTCGGATTATGTCAATTCCATGCTGATGAGTCATGAGGCTGAGTTTGACATAAAGCGATTACATTAGTAATCCGCCATCCGACTTTGAATCAACTTCTCTATCTCAAATTCTATTTCTTTATATATATTTTTTTTATGTAATAAGGGGGCAAACGAGCAAACGGGTCACCTGATGGAAAGCAACTCCGTCGCCCATGGACACTCGCAGCATCAGAAGAGCTACAGGTGCGTTGCCGGCCTTTTAAGAGGGAATAGGGTAATAGGGGAGGGTAGGGATGGGTAGGGATGGGAAGGGAAGGGAATAGGGGAGGATAGGTAAGGGACTTGGGCCTCCGGTAAATTCACTCACTCGGCGAAACACAGTGCAAGCGCTGTTTCACGCCGGTTTTCTGTGAGAACATGGTATTTCTCCGGTCGAGCCGGCCCATTTATGCCGAAGCATGGCTCTTCCACGTACAAAATAATATTCAGCTTCTCTTCATCAATTTCTCTTCTGCGTAAAATATGTTAATTTCACCGTTTCAGTTCATTTCCTCTAGTTTTTCTGCGGACCGTCCAACAGTTGTATATCTTAAAATTTCCACCCAGTGAATCTTGCGGGCGGGCAAGATTATGCCAATAAAATTTATGTGAGGCGCATAACACAGGGGTACGCACGCGGTCCGAAACCGCCGCTATCCCCTGCCCATAGGGTCCAGTTTACGTTGGGGTCTTGTAATAGTATTACTTGTACGGAATTCTAATAGGCGATTAGTTAGGACAAACGAAATTGTTGCGATCGGGCCACTGTCGCGGCGGATTGTATTTTTAGTGGCCCAGCGGCCTTAGCTAATCCAGGGCTGGCGAGTTCAAGAAAGTAGGGTTTTGGTCAGGTTAGTTTATAACCAGGGCAAGAGTAGATTTTTCAAAAAACGTTTTTTTAAGACTACACTAAATTCCTTTTTATTTTTTTGAATTGGGTAAGACTACTAAACTAAGGGTAGTTGTAGTGTGCTAGTCAATGCTTTTCCGTTGCGTTATGATACCTATATTAAATAATATTATATTATGACTTTTTCCTTTTGATATAAATGAAATATGATCTAATATTTGTAATCGCGAGTGAGTCGTCATCACCACCTCGATTCAACCACGCCATAATCATTTACATTTTTATTTCTTAAATATTTATAAGATTAATATGTATTTTAGAATATTAATTCCATTGAAAGTATTTACCAAAGAGACTATAATGACTATGGTATTAACTAACTAAAATTGACGTAAATGTGTATACTTTTATAATTTTACCTGTCAGTGTTAACAGATGCTATAAACATTTTTTTAACTGAACATTACTATGCAATTGTTTATACTAGCAATGTTGATTCGACGAGCTTATGATGAAGACTGCATCCTTTTGAATTCTTTTGTGTTCTGTGTCTAAAATGATATTTAAATCGAAGAGTTACATTAATAAGCACGGTAGAGGATCTAAAAGATTGGATCTAAAGAGACAAAACGATGACAAAGCTGAAAAACTTTTTTTAACTATTTTTCAAGTAGGTATTTCAGCAGTTAAAGTATAGCAATATAAGACATCCATCTATCCTCACAAAATAATAATCTTACGATCATAAATTCATAGCAACTATATTTTTACCACCAAACTACACTAATAAAATTTATGTCTGTCTGTCATAACTGCTTCGTGAACTAAGTTCGTTTATGTCAGTCGTATAACTAATAACGCCTATGTAGCATACCAGCATAAAACTTCGCCACATAAGGAGCTTCCCAAGACGATATTAATATTAAGATTACTACCCAAGTCCTGGGAAAGGGGGAGGCTTCTTGGAAAACATACGCGGTGAAACCTCCTCTATCATGTTACACATAGAGGCGATATTCCTATGGGGGTGTATCAGCAGTGGGAGACGTGGTAGGGTGGGTATACTTGGGGGAGAATGTAAAAACCACCCCGCGATCGACTTATATGCTGTATCAAGACACAACTCGGTCCAGGAGTAGAGCGGCGCTCATGGCTTTTAGGTAAAATATTTTGCTGATGAAAACTACGTTGCATTTATCTTTGACTAGATGACGCCCGTAAATTTATTGCACCCAAAATTCGTTTGTCGCGCGGAAACAGTATATTTTACCAGATTAAAAAGCATCCTATGTCCGGGACTTGAAGTATGGTTATACCAAATTTCAGTAAAAACGGTTCAACGGTTTGTGCGTAAAGCGGTAACAGACAGGCAGGCAGACAGACATGAAAACTTTTGCATATTTTCTAGTATTGGCGTGGATGACTGGAAGCATAAAAAAGAAAAACTTTATAGAATTGACTTTTCCAATAACAGCAACTTTCCTACTTAAAAATTCTGGTACTAATTAATGACAGGTTGTGGTAAGACGCTAAGGCTCTATCTGCCGCACTCAGAGTGAAACATTAATTACTTAAATGTAATTAATTTAAAATTTTAACATAAGCCCTATACATTATCTGTCAAACTCTTCATTAAATTGAAGGTTAATCATATTTAAATGTCTCTGAGTACGGCAGTATTCTATTAAGTTGTAACTAAGGTACTTAAGTTATTATTTTTAAGGTGTATGTGGATAAATTATTGGATGCTAATATTATAACACTATAATATTATAAAGCTGAAGAGTTTTCTTGAACGCGTCAATCTCACGAACTACTCGACCATTTTTTATGTCTGTGCCAAATGCACAGATATAAAATAAACCACAGGAAAGGATATATACAACTTTTTCACGGGAAAATGTACGTTATTCGCATTTCTGATTTACCTAGTTAATTTATGAATTGAGTTTTCAGCTACGTCGCTCTACTCCTTGCATCTCAACCGTGAAATTTTACATTGCGTCGTTTTCACACACACATGGGCGTTTTATTACGAGAATCATAGCGTCATATATCTCTATGTGTTATTATGAATTATATGTTCTAGTATGTTAATTAATATGTTATTTACACGTGAGATCATGCTTTGGGTGAAAATTACGAATTGGCACCGGAAAACTGGCGTTTCGTTGATTATTCTGCTGAGTGGTGACGAGTATAAGAGTATAACTTAAGATTTAAAGAAAAATACCAGATCCTCATCACCTTGATGAGTGGCAGTCTTCCACGGTGCATTTCTCACGTAACTTTCTGCCGCGCACTGCAAAATTTGTTTTTTAAACAAAAAACAAAAAAAAGGTGTGTTTTTTTTGTTTTTTTTTTTATGGTAATGTAGTGTGGTGAAATGTCCATAGTTCATGAATAAATGTTTTATTATTATTATTATTATTAAAATTCTAGAACGAACTGTCACCAGCAGTTTTTCCGGACCTATACGACCTGCAAACCTTCAAGAAGAGAGCGTATTCCCTCTTAAAAGGCCGGCAACGTACCTGCAGCTCTTCTGATGTTGCGAGTGTCCATGGGCGACGGTAGTTGCTTTCCATCAGGTGACCTGTTTGCTCATTTGCCCCCTTATTTAGAAAAAGAAGAGATACGTATCTCTTGTAATGTCGCTGTTAGCATTAGGAGACCTTAATGGTAGTGTTTTACTTTAGAGTGTTTATAATATACGTCTCTAGTTCGGTTTACGGAGACAGAAGCAGCGCTGAAAGAATTATTATTTTTTATTTATTGTATGGGCAAATTGGGTTAGGGAATTTGTCATGGAAACAGTAATCCATAGTTATTCATTTAGCACTGCTTCTTTAACAGAGAACGACAAAGGACACAATCTAAACTCACAGACATAGATCAAGATAGATACCGCATGTGTATGTACTTCGCGTGCCATATCTCGTTCCCAAACGACGAGCAATGTTCGTCTTTCGAAAGTCTGTTCTTTAGTCTGCTTTCAGAATCTGACGTCAATCGGAATTTAAAAAACGCCTAAAAGCGCCATATTAGGCTGTAGAAATTCAAATAGAAACGTTGGCCAAGATAATGGACACGATTCTTATTATCGGTACGTCATAGTCGGTAGGAAAAAAGTGACACGCTCGTTTTCATACAAATGGAGAGACATGCGGTATCTATCTTGATATATGTCTGTGTCTAAACTCTAAAATGTAATCACGTTACGGTACGAATTGTTACAGTTACGAATTGTTTCATTTTTTAAATATAGAAACAAGATTATGCTTCTGTACAAACGAAACACGATAATATAATTATTATATTACTAGCTGTCCCGGCAAACGTTTTTTTGCCATATAAAGTATTTCAGCCGTATTATTTTATTGAAGTGACTAAATAAGTATGTCATCATGGCAACGTCCATCGCTATCCCGTCGCACAAACAATGGTCGCCGTCAGTCTCGAGTTGTAATAATTTACTATTATTTATTCAACAAATGCACTTATCAATATAAAAAGTACCCAGTAGCCGATTCTCAGACCCACTGAATATGCATATAAAATTTGGTTAAAATCGGTAAAGTTTTAGTACTTTAGTGTTATGGCATAGGCATCCGCTAAAAAAGGATTTTGATAAATTTCAACCGCAAGAGGTTAAAATAGGGGATGAAAGTTTGTATACAATAATACTTCTTAACGCGAGCGAAGAAGCGAGCAAAAGCTCGTCTAGTATAAGCTTATGTTGATTAAAAATTATTCACCTACAGCAATTAACATTAGAATAGTACAATAGAATTTTAGTTGCGGCTGTTAATTTTCGTTTTTTTTTTCAGCCGAAGAAAATTCAGAGCGCTGAAAACTAGAATGGTTATACATTTATACACAAGTGATAGAATTTTGTTTCTTTGTGACGACATAAATATCAAATATGAAATTAATGATTTTTGATACGTTGTTGTAAAATGGCATAAAATGTACTTCTCAAATTATTAAACTTCTTAATTCCAAAAAGCTGTGGGTGCTTGCTAGGAATGGGTGTTACCGTATTGCGTAACCGTCTGCTCTAAAATATTTAAAGTAAAAATTGAAAATGCACGAGAGATAAATTAAAATCTAGAAACGTGCAGAAAATAACGAAATACAGCATCAAAAATACGAAACTTATAAACCAATTTCAATGCAAGCCACATTTCAAAAATGGAACACATTTTAGCGGGAAATCCGCCGAAATTAAAACTAAATCGCGTGACCTGAATTCGAAAATGGAACGCACACTACAAAACAAACGAACGCGCAGGTATCGCCAACCCTCGGTAAGAATTGCAAAAATATACGGGTAGTTATAGCGCGGTGGGGTTAGGGGGTGGGGTTAGGAGCAGGAAGTGGGCTGAAGTAGTGGGGTGTTGCGGGCGGGGTGTCTCCTAAAAACGGTTAAGTAGCTCCCCTACCCTCTATAACTATTTTATGTGGTCCCCTTAGAAAGACAGCGAGATGGGGCGATATGCCTATGGCGTTGTTAGGCTGGGGGAACTGAAATTTTAATACGTCTCGTCTGTTAAGAATTCATGGTGGATTTAAAATTAATGTCTAATTAGTATTATACATCGCGTATGGTTTCTTAGATGGTATTACGTTGTTATGTAATACAATATTATGTAACGAATATCATACAGAGTATTAAATCTT
This sequence comes from Aricia agestis, assembly GCF_905147365.1. Taxonomy (NCBI): domain Eukaryota; kingdom Metazoa; phylum Arthropoda; class Insecta; order Lepidoptera; family Lycaenidae; genus Aricia; species Aricia agestis. Next base: position 11,814,542 of record NC_056424.1, read on the forward strand.
GTTCTATTTATACGTATTAGGTGAGCAATAAATTATAATTATTAATTAAGTGTTATCAACATTATTTTTAACTCCTAGCTATTGAAATTTTAATTACAAATAGATAATAAAAAATACAACAAAGTATTAGTCACTAAAATAAAAAAATGTATCTCAAACACTTTACCTACTCGTAAAACATTTTTAACCGACTTTCAAAAAGGTGAAAATTACTATAGGTTTCTTACTTCAATAATACAACAGCTTTTAAACTTCAATACAATCATATCAAAATCGAAATTCAAAAATCTTGTAACACGACAATAAAAAATTATAAAAGCACAAGCCAAAGAATACAATTACAAAAAATGACAAATCCACCTGTACCTGCTTGGAGCAGGTTTGTTAAAATGTCTATTCAAAGAAAAAGTAGATCGAGGGGACTTGAGAAATCATGAGAATATTTTACTTTTTATAAACCTGTTCGTATTGTGAAGGGGAGGATTTTATTATAAAATTGTCTTGGATTGGATACCTGTTTTAGTAATTTCAATGCTTGATATTAGGTGAAACAATAAAAAGTTTGAATATTGTTTTTATGAACTCATTAAGTACTAATAAATCAATTGCAATTTTGTTTCGATTATTATTTTTCTTTTTTTTTTTTTTTAATTACACAAATCACAATTTTAGTATGATACAAAAACTTGTTAATATTACTTTTCATGATGTGATTAATAATTATTGATATTATTACCACAAACCACTTCTTTATAATAATTGGTATCGTACGTTGGTTTTGACAATAAAAAACAACCCAAAAAGTAACCTAACTTAACCGAACCTAAATTCTATAACGTCAAAAAAGAATACAATAATTAATAAAATCATGACTGATTTCTCACACCAAAACTTGTCTTTGTGGGAAATCGAATTCGTCCAACTCGATCAAAACTACAATACTCAATAACTCGTTCAGAGAAAACTCGATTTAGTTTATAAAAGTGAGGGACAAACAGACAAATAAGTCCCACTGAAAATATATCATTTCTAAAATTCCCACAAAACAAGTTACTATAGAGTAACCTGTTCAGGGGATGAACTGATATCACAATCTGAACAAAACCGGATCGAAAGAATGACCGAACTTGTCTTGTACCTACTTGAGTTGCTTTTGGACATTTTCATTACACGCTTATACTTGACACAAGAAAGTGAACGTGTTTTTGAGTTATGAGGTCGTAGAATAAAAAAAAAAAACTCTATGATTTTCAAATACAATTTCTTCGAGTACTTAGCCTGTTGGATTTGGACTGAATTAGGTAAGTAAACATATAACACAAAACCGTAGCAATTACCAAAATGAGAATACAAAAGTTTCAACTAAATTGACACACCAAATGAATATCTAATGAGCTCTTAAACCCACGAGGGTCGCTCGCTATAAAAAATATAATAATTGCACCCGCGCCAAAAGTTTACGATCGCTGCGCGGTTGCTTGTACCCATGTAAAAAGCCAACGTCTAAGGCGCCCGGGCGGTGGGTGGAGGGGGGCGCGGCTCGTATACACCTGACAAACGCAAGTGTGCGTCAATTCGCCATTTATCTATGTGTGCGAACTTATATTTTCATTTCAATAGTTTTTACGTTGCATCAGTAGGCGTGAGGTATGCGTGTGTGGGTTAATGCCGTATTGATTTAGCCTCTATGGGAAACTTGGCAAGAAATTTATTATCTTTAAGATAACGTAGTTTTGAACGTCAAAGTTTATTTACATGTTGGGTAGTTTTGGAATTTGAATATGTTTGTATTAACGGGGTGTTTCGTGTTATTTCTGCAACATGCCTTTAGTGGTTTGAATAAATTTGATTAGTTGGAGAAATAGAAGCTAAGTGATATTATACTTTTTCATGTCAATGGTTAATTTAATGTTCGCTTCTCTTAAAAATCTATAATATACTTAGGCATATTTATAGACAATGTTGTTTGATTTATCATCATAAAACAATGAAAAATATATTTAAAATAGGATTAGGTATGTCTTTTAAGGTCCTTGTATTCTTTCATTCGCATGGGGTAAAAGTATTGAAACACATTTTCCTTCTTGTTGACTGGATTTCCATAATAAACTTAACGCGAATTCATCGTTAGAGTCACCGTGACCGTGCAGAAATACACTTTTGTACATTGTAATTTGAAAAAGAACGTTTCAAAATTCAAGGTTTTTTTGTATATTCCCTTTTGCAACTAAGAGAAACAATAATTTCATTCCAATTTATTTGGTGAGCATGCCATTATTTAAAATATTTTCAACATCGCTTATGCAGTAAAATTATTTTTGTTTTATTTCTAATCTAATCTTTGAAACTACATCTCCAAAATTCCAATACACATTTAAATCAAAAAAAAGAGCAAAATGCTTGCCGGCGAAAATGTTGCGTACCCCTGCCCGCCGCTCGGCGCGCAGTTGGAAAAAGCGTCTAAGGAGGCGAGAGGCGGGGGGGCTCTTATATTTTAAGATGGCTTCCGAGCGCGAATATCGACGCGCCCCCGCTGCCCGCGCCCCTCCCCCCCCGAATTTTGTTCGCTCCCGCACTGATTTATGTGTAACGTTCTCTTTGTGCTTCTTGTTTTTTTTTAATACTAGCTAGGCAATGATTTTTTTTTACTAACTCGACTCTCGCAATGGTTAAGCTGTAGGTAACGTTATTTCTATGCTATTTTGTTTTTTTTTATTTGAAGGCAATTCTTTTCAGATTATTTAAAATGTTCTTTTTGTAATATTTTTTTCTTGTAGAATTCGGTATTGGTTACGAAATTACTTTAAAATTATTAAATATTAATGGATTCGTTTCTCAATTATATTTTTCGATAAAAATAATTAGAAAAAAATATCCATACTTCCATACTAATATATATTTAAATAAATGCGAAAGTGTGTCTGTCTGTCTGTCCGTCTGTCTGTTACCTCTTCACGTTCAAACCGTTGAACCGATTTTGCTGAAATTTGGCATGTACATACTTTGAGTCCCGAGAAAGGATATGAGATACTTTATATTCCGGAAAAATGTACGGTTCCCGCGCGATAAACAAATTTTGGCGCAATGGAGTTGCGCATCATCTAGTACATATCTAATAAATAAATGTAATGAGACTTAATTGGTGAAGAATGAAAAATTAAGTAAGTATTAATAATTCTCTACATGACTCTACCAAGCCAATCAATCTATTTTAATGAAATTTTGTGTGCTTATTAGGTAGAATTGACTAACTTTTTTTGTCAAAACCGAAATAAAGTACATGGCATATGGTATTATAATATTATAATTAAATCAAAATGGTACGTTACTTACCTATGTAATAAGTGCTTTTTAAATAATAAAATGAAATTGGTTAATTTTTAAATAAAATATTATTATAGCTTTATTAATTAGGAATTCCAAAACAAATACATCCTAACATTTTGAAATTACTATTCTGTATCTCTCCTATGCTTGGAAGTCTTTGATCGTCTTCTGGAAGACGCTTTGATGCTTTCCTCCGAAGACCGTTTCTGGCAGAGTAACTCATCCAACTCCTGCATTTCCTCCCATTCTGGCAAGTAGTTACCGTCTAGTTTCACATCTACTAAACCTCTCCCTATGTCTGATGTCTTCTGGTATAATATCACTTCCAGAATCTTCTTTAACGATACATAAGTAAGATTATTGTAAGCTACATTCAAGTAAAGAAGAGAGTTGTTCCCTTTGCAGTATGCTGTTCCTTCTTTCATGTATATGTTTGGGCAATGAAATGGGTCATGGAAGTCTTCATCAATTGTTCTTGCTTCATGTTCTGTCTCATCTGCTACGAGTATCACACTTGCTTTGGAGTTTTCGCGGGATTTCAGAGTATCTTTAAGCTTCCCTTTCTTTGAAGAAACTGATGATGTGCTCAATTTACTTTTCGTTGATTTTTTATTTTCTTTCTGATTTACTTTCTCTAATGAAACAGTATTTCTTTCTTTCAAATATGCAAATTTTCTACCTTTAGATGCAACTAATTCTTCTGTTCTTAAACGAAACTCTACAAGAGTATCAAGAATGTAGGAAGCACCTTCATCGGTAATTCTATTATCTGCTAGGTTTAGGTATGCTAGCTTTCTATTTGACCTCAATGCTTCTCCTAAGAATTTTGCTCCATCGTCTGTTATCATATTCGTTGAAAGTACAAGAGCTACTAGTGATTTCGATGCAGGCTTCGGATATTCCAAATTCTTACACATTTCTTCTATTACTTTGTCGTTTATTTTACATTTAGATAAAGAGAGATATCGAAGGCTATCTGTGTCGAGCAAAACAGCGTAATTGCCTTCTTTTACGAAGGAATTGTCTAGACATATTTCTGTAAGATGTGACACTTTTAGTATCTCACTAATTTCGTGTATTATAAATTTGTCTACTCCACTTTTTATTCCCAATCTTCTCAAATCTATTTGCTTATGTATGAACAGGTTGATAACTTTCATCACTTCTCGCGGTATAGTTTCATTTTTATTTTCAAATATAAGTTTAATCAACTTATTAGCATTGTTGAAAACTGCTGTTATGTATATTTTAGGATTCTTTGGGTCTGCAGTAGATTGTTTTTCATCTACTAAAGGTAGGTGAAACGATGAAGAGATTTTTCTGCCCTTTATTATCTTACCGGATTCTGGATGGGGCTTACTAAGACTACCTGGAATTAAAAAACTTTTGTTAGATATCATTATTACGTGTCTTTTAAATGGTTGTGAAAAAAACATGATTGTTGCAAAAAACAACCAAAGTAGAACATAATTATAATGAAGTCAGTTAAAAAGGTAGGCAACGAAAACTTTTCTGTCGACCGTCTTATACAGCCTCTTTACGCCGTTCTATAGTAAACAATCGTGTGGTGAATAAAATTAAAAATAAAGTACTATGATTTCCTAAGATCATAGTCGATATTTCTCTACCAATAGCTGCGGAAACTATTACAGTCATGGTTACTACAAGACGTTTCGTATGGCTCTGTATTCTTAAGTAAGGAATTCTGCGAGAATCGTCATTTTCCTACAAAAAAGTACTTAACCTAAGATGGTTCATGGTGACAGAGTTCAAAGGAGACAGTTGGACAGAAACTAACCTTCAATTGTTTTGTTTATAGCAACAACGGCTGGTACTCCAAACTGCAGACACGCCCAGGGCAGGTAGCTGCAGAAGTCTTCATGTGTAGGTGCAGACACTACCTCTGGTAAGTCTTTTGATAGACTCATTGTCTAGATTATTCTTAACTTCTTCAGCTTATTTTATTTTAGATCTTAAGCCAACGTTTATTCTTCTAGATATAGGTACTGAAATATCAAATGTAAAAGATACTGCAAAATGTATTTTGACAATCAAAATGCCTCTTTAATAATGTCATTATGACATTGACACGTTAAAAATGCGTTCGTTTTCTTGACCAAGTTTTAATGATTTTAACATACTTACATAGTTGCAAATCATAAAAAAAAAATTCGAAGCACCTCATTTTTTTCAAAGTATGATGTAGATAACTACACCAATATTTCAGTGCTACCTATAGAAATATACATTAAGAAAATTCATCAATCTTTTGCCTCTCAAGATTCCCTATTTCCCTGAGAAACAAGGCACTTATTATTCATGACAACGCGGGCGAATCATAAGTTTTAAACCAAGAACTAGAGCAGCCTACTCGTGGCCGGAATAGAGAGGGGTGCGAAAAGGCGATGTACCAGGGGCACATAATATTTTAATACATTACCCGCGGCACGTAGGATGAGATCCAAGATGGCGGCCGCGTCTTAGCGGAGTGAAGCTGCGGCAAGGTGAGCGTGGAAGAGGCTTCTGTTATCCTGTTTTGTTTTGTACCTCGTAGCTTAAAACCGTGCATGATGTAGCTAATATTTCAGAGTGTAGGTAGCGTACAGAAATTGTGTTTTATTATTATAGTAGATAATTATAGTGTCTCAATTCGAACACAGTATAAAAAGATGTGTAAACGCAGTCTGCAGACATGCTACAACAGCTGTGCTACGGCGTAGCTCGACGCTACGTGAACCCGTTATTGTAGATTAATAGTATCAGAGACTAGATAATATAGTATATCTAGTTATAGTTATACGATAATATAGTATATTATCTAGTCTCTGATAATATAAAGAAATTAAAAAAAATCGAGGATATTATAACATTAGTTGTAATTTACTATACTTGCAAAGAGTAACACGTGCGAAACTTATGTTTTACCTGGATACATGCGGATCTATAGCTATTATAATAAAGATATTTAAATGATAGGTCTGAATTGAAAGTGCCATCTTTGTTTCCAATTACTTCATAGCCAAGAGAGTATCAGCAACTGAGTTACGTAAATAAAAACTTGGAAATCGTAACTTTTGACGATGGCAGATAACACCCAAAATCTTACGACAAAATTGTCGTTTAAAAAATATTATTATTCTGTGTAACAGCCGTCTCCATACAATACGGCGTGAGGCGTACAAAGTTATAATATCGCCGTAGTTTTGCGCGAGGGTGGCGTCTCGGGGAGGCTCCACCGCTTACTTATTTACATAATTACATACTCCACGATTATCTATTTATGTACGTATATTTACTTGCAATATTAGCTTCTATATTAAAAGGCACACGTTATTAAAATACACCCAGTATGTTATAGTGTTTTATAAGTGTTAAATATGAAACGAAGGATTCATAAGTCAGCATCTAAGACGCTTATATTTTAAAAATCTTCGTCTACGGACTACGTCAATTCCAAATATCAAATATTAAAATGGCAAGAAATAGCCTCAAAGTTAAGTCGTGTCGAGTCATGACGTCATGCGTAGGTTATACTGGGTTATGTTTCAGAACTTACACAAAAGTTTAAGCTTTGAACTGATTTTGTAATCATCAAATAATTTTTACCTAAGGAATCATTTTGACACAGACATTTTTTTTATTCAAAATCTGCTGTTAAAGCGTCGTTTTTATTCCTCAGATAATAACAGAAATTTATAAACAACCCCCGATTCAAAACATTTAAGTAGACCAAACTAATTTTTCAGCCAGCGTAGCGGGCCGATATTGATGAACACTGAACACGCTCTATAATAAAATGTAATAAAATAATAATGCCAGCTTTTAAACAAAAAAAAATCGGCTAAGTGCGAGTTGCACCCGCGCACGAAGGAAAGGGCGTACCTTTATAAAAGAAATATTGTGTTTTTTGTATGGAAGCCCCCTTAATTATTTATTCTATTTGAATTTTATTATTAATTATTGAAGTATAAATATGTTGCCATCATTGATATCGAGCAAAAAATGGTAAAAAATCACGTTTATTGTATGGGGGTAAATATTTATTTTATTTTTAGTATTTGTTGTTATATTGGCAATTTGGCAACAGAAATACACAATCTGTGAAAATTTCAGAAGTCTAGCTATAGCGGTTCTTGAGATACAGCCTGTAGACAGACAGACGGACAGACATCGAAGTCTCATTAATAGGGTCCTTTTTACCCTTTGGATACGGAACCCAAAAAACTAACTCAAAATCGGTCCACCAGTTTGGATGGTACGATGCCACGGCCAGACCCACACACAGTGTGTCTCTCTCCTCTCATTTGTCCGGGGTTTAAAATTACTTGTGTGTCTCTCTCCTCTCTTTCGTTAAAAATTACCTATATTACTATTACCTGGTGAAAATATCTATAAACATGATTTGATGACGTCATAACGGCTTGCACACTAGCCGAGTCTACAGCTGATATTTTGACCATGTTCAATGTTGTATCTTCGGTTTATGATCACATAAAGACACCCATTGCCCACATCGTATTATTTAGGTAGTTTCAAGTTACGCAATTTCGTATAGATAATAGGATCGGAAATGTAGAACACCGTCATATTCATTGTGTACATGAAAATCTTATGACCTGTTTCACCGGTTCCTGATAAGGTGCCCGATAGGGTTATTTGACAGATTTTCCATACTCCATCTGACAAATTAAGTGGTGGATAGCCTTATCAGCAAGCGGTGAAACAGGCCCTTAATCCCCATCCCCAAACAGCTAACTTCTAGTTCAATAAAGATATTTTATAATATAAAGACTCGACCGCGAATATTTTGGTGACATAATTTTACTGCTTTATAAAAAGAATAACTCGTCTATGGGCGACTTCCGTATAAAGAGTAACGGCCGTTCCCAATATTTGATCTATCTCTGGTTTTGCCCTACTAGAGATAGGAATAGCTCATAATTGACATAAAATATATGTCTCTAATGTTTAATGTGAGTTATTCCTATCTCTAGTAGGGCAAAACCAGAGATAGATCAAATATTGGGAACGGCCGTTAGTGACAAATATTATTGCTGCCCAAAGTATAACATTATGTAATAACTTTCATGTAACTTTGCCACACATTATTTTATGATTATAAGTAGTTTCTTTGTATTAAAATGAACATTTTAATATTTTTCGAAAGTTGACATCCCTAATCCGGAAAATTCTGGTTCAATAAAGCTAATATAAAGTCGTAAGTAGCTGGTAGGAATTCTAAAACGTTCGTTAAGATCGTACCCTCCGTGTACTTACTGCGTTCGGCTTTCAATCTAACTTTGCTCCTTACTCCGCCTTCGAAACGTTTAGGGTTGCCGCTTATAATAATAATTAATCTATTTTTTGCCGTTAAATGAAATTTGGTAATATTCTACTTCTCCTTACCTACGGTTACTTACTTTTACTGACCTCTATAATATAATAATAATAGCTCCCACACCGGTTTCGGTGACGGTGGCCGGTTTCATTGAAACCAGGCCAGCTACGCAGGAGTAATTTTATAGTGCCCAAGTGTGTTTGCAGTACACAAGAGCACTCTCTATTCCTTTACTCTCATAACCCTGTGGGACGGCAGACCGACACGACCGGCGAGAGATCAGGCGCAGGACCGACTTTTTACATGCCCATCCGACGCATGGATCATTTTACTTGTCAGACAATCAGGTAATCAGCCTGCAGTGTCCTAACCAAACTTGGAAATAACATGTTTCCAACGCGGGAATCGAACCCACGACCTCCGAGTCAAGAGCCGCGCTCTGTACCACTAGACCACGGAGGCGTCAAAGGAGGAGGGGGGGGACCTCTATAATATAACACGAATTAAACAAATATATTATTCTATGATAATAATGATAATGTTACTTATCTATCTATTGTTACTTATAATAATAACTAGCTGTCCCGGTGAACTTCGTGTCACTTTAAAACCTTCCCTGGACTTCTACGAATATTTTAAGACCAAAATCATCCTAATTCGTTCAGCCGTTTTCAAGTTTTAGCGCGACTAACACATTTAAAAATCCATTTTTATATATAAGATAATATTACTTCTTTGTTAGGAATTTCATAATATTTTGAATAAAAATGAAACGTATAAGTTCCACTGGAAAAATTGATATAGAGCAAGTTGTTTTAAGAAACGTCGCTAAAATGTTGTTAGAACCTTTTTAGCATATTGAAAACCGCGTCTCTATTAGTCTATCCAGCTTTTTTTAAAGTAAATACTAACAAACTCCGACTAAATTCTTATATTATTTCTTACACTAAACAATTATTGCAATATGGCAGCCCTACGTGTCTCTGAATTCAAAATGAGCGCGGGGCGTAGTTGGAGCCGCTATATCGAAATTCTTGCCAAGAGAAATATTACTTTGCCGAGATTTAACTATACGTTGTATAGGGCTGTTCAAAACAACAAACTGTAGGTATTCCATGATTACTTTAGATAGTGTTTTCATCATGTGAGTATATCCTAGGATATTTGTATAAAGGTTAAGTAAGTTTTGTCAATTAAAAATGTTTTTAATTGTCAGGATTTAGTTTAGTTTTTTCATCTTTTATCAACGCGCTTTAAATTGACTGTTGAGAACATAAGATATTTCTAAATATAATGTGCATATTTTCTAAAAAAATTATTCAATTCTAGTGTCTTAGCAGTCTACATAGACTAGCATACGATGGTACTCTGAAAAAAACTTGATATTCTTCGTTTGGTCTCCAATTCATAGACTGGTCAATGGTGGGTTTCAAGTATTAGTTATAATACTATGGTGAGTTAGACTTTGTTTTATACTATAAACTATTACATATTTAAACATCAAACTGCAAACACCATTCTGTTTTCGTCTGAGGACAAATATAGACAAGAGTATTTACAGAAAAGTAGGTACTTAAAGATAAGTCAACCCAAACACACTTTAATCAGCAGAATAAGACTTCCTCATGCCAACTTCCGTGTAGTCACATAAATAAATACATTTAAGTGCACACAAAAATCACCTCTATTACCTTCCACTAAAACACTTCCGCGGGATCTTACAATATAAACAATATGTAGAAACTGTAAATTATTTCATTAGCGGAGGGGAATTTTGAGTGCCGTCTTGTCTCAGGTGTCCCCCTGGGGGGGTTACACCCTCAGGGGGTCACGCCCCACGAAACCTACTTCGCGGTTCTGAGGCGAACGCAATAAATATACCATACGCAGTTTATCGATTTGACGAGAATTCGCTACTATGTGGTCGCGAGCAGTTTACGAGTAACGTTATGTAGGAAATCTTATGTTCAATTTGATCCTAGCAATTAATGCAAGTGTTTCTACGAAATCTTTTGAGTTAGTTCTTAATAATAAGATATTTAAGAAAGATCTGTGTAAGTAAAATTTAATATACAGGGTGTAACAAAACTAAACTCAAACTCAAACTCAAACTCAAAATTTTTTATTCAGAATAAATTTTTTCAAATATTCTCTGAACGTCGGGGCTACACAGATGCCTACCACCGGTTCGGGAACTAACCCGGCGAGAAGAACCGGCGTAAGAAACTCGCACGGGGCCATCTTTTTCTAAAAAGATGGAAAATTACAAAAAATATATTATAAAATAACAGTGTCATTATGACTAAATAAAATACAACGAATGTACAATTATTATACATATTATAATGAAACAGCTCTGCAGGGGGCGACCTTATTCCCATGGCGTACTATCATTCATGAAATCAGTAACTTTATAGTACGCTTTGGTACACAAACGTTCTTTAACAACTTTTTTAAATCTATTAATTGAGAGATTTTGAACGCTTTCTGGGATCTTATTATAAAGGCGTATACATTGACCTTTAAAAGAATTTTTGACTTTAGTAAGTCTAGTCACCGGAATTTCAAGCTTATGTTTATTACGAGTATTTCTCCCATGGGTATCACATTTTTTCGTGAATTGATATGTATTCTTTTTAACATATAATACATTTGATAGGACATATTGAGAAGCAACAGTTAAGATTCCAGTTTCCTTAAATTTTTCTCTAAGTGAAGTATTACGGGCCAACTTGTAGATTGCCCGCACAGCTCGCTTCTGCAGCACAAAAATTGTATTTATATCTGCAGCATTGCCCCACAGCAAAATGCCGTAGGACATAATACTATGAAAGTAACTAAAATACACTAGACGTGCTGTTGTTTCATCTGAAAATTGTCTAATCTTACTTACTGCATATGCTGCTGAACTGAGTCTGTCGGCCAACCCAGCAATATGAGGGCCCCACTGAAGCTTGGAGTCTAGTGTAATACCTAAAAATACAGCTGTATCCACTAGCTCCATAACATCACCATTTAAAAGCACATTGGTTTCCGTTTGCCTTACATTGGGCAATTTGAATTTAATACATTTTGTTTTTTTACTATTAAGTAAAAGATTATTAACACTAAACCAATGTACAATCTTTGAGAGAGCATTATTTACTTCGTCATAACACGCATTAAGCCGTTTGACATTGAATGTAAGAGATGTATCATCAGCAAATAATACTATCCCATGTTTATCTTTAATTAAGAATGGCAGGTCATTTATATAAATAAGAAACAGGAAGGGTCCTAATATAGACCCCTGTGGGACCCCCATTTCAATTTTTGCACCAGCAGATTTTTTACCATTTATCTCAACCCTCTGAGTTCTATTTGACAAGTACGATTTTAGGAGGGCGAGTGCTGTGCCTTTTATGCCATAGTGACAGAGTTTCCTGACCAATGTTTTGTGTTGCACGCAATCAAAGGCCTTTGAGAGATCGCAAAAAACTCCTAGAGCATCCTGCGACGTCTCCCAGGCATTAAAAATACTACTGATCAATTCAACGCCTGCGTCTGTAGTAGACCGTCCCTTTGTAAATCCAAATTGTTTATTATGTAAAATATTATTTATATTAAAGTGCGTTAGTAATTGATTCAGTATTATCTTTTCATAAATTTTACTCAATGTCGGTAAAATAGATATAGGTCGGAAATTAGACGGGTCCAACTTACTACCAGATTTAAAAAGAGGTAAAACTTTACTGTGTTTCATTAGATCAGGAAATACGCCACTTTTTATACAATCATTAAATATAGTCGCTAAGTAGGGCGCGATAACATCGATTATAGATTTAATAACTTTCATTGATAGGCCCCACAAATCAGTAGTGTTCTTAATATTTAGTAAATTGAAAGTTTTTAAAATGTCTTCAGGACCTACTTCTTTAAATCTAAAGTCGATATCACATTCATTTACATTTTCTTTAAGTAACAATATAGCATCATCAGGAGAGTCCTTTAGGTTACTTGTAATTGAAACTGGAATGTCAGCGAAAAATTTCTCAAAAGCAGTCGCAACATCATTGTCGGAAGTTATATTTTTGTTATCTATATTTAATTTAAAATCTGAGTTGTGACTGGCGACTCTTCCAGTTTCACTTGCTATTATTTGCCACGTTGTCTTTACTTTATTTTTTGAATTCTTAATTTTATTTCTAATGTGAATAGATTTGGCAGCCCTGCAGACTTGTTTAAATATTTTTGAATATAATCTTACATAGTTTATAAAGTGTTCACTTTGATTTATAGTTCTTTCATTATAAAGGTCATACAGTTTTAATCTGCTTTTCATAATACCTGGTGTAGCCCATTCACTAAATTTACTCTTATTGTTTTTTCCAACTGTCTTAGAGGTGAAGGTAGTATCAAAATGGTTTTTAATTAATTTGAAAAGATTACCAAATGTCATATCTGGACTACTATGATATTCTAAATTTCCAATCTTAGATATAATTTCACCCCTAAACTTCTCAATACGTTTATCATTAATTTGAATACAAGTACTTTTGTTTTTACATACTTTTTTGAAATTCTTGTTCATGGGGAAAATAGCTCGTTGTCCACAGTGATCAGAGCTTAGTATGTTTAAGACTTCTTTCTTTAAGGAGTCTATATTGGTAAAAATATTATCAATGCATGTAGCAGAGTTGCCACTGATCCTTGTGGGTTCATAAAACAAATTTGTCAAATTATATGATCTTAACAAAGAAGTGAATCTAACAGTGGTTGAATTATTGTCTAAAATATTTATATTAAAATCACCACAAAGTAAAATGTGTTTGTTAGATGCACTTATTTTTGTTAATAAAATCTCCATGTCCTTTTCAAATATATCATATAATCCTAGTGGAGGCCTGTATACACATATAATAATAAAGTTTCCCACCTCTACGCAGGCTATTTCAGTTGTTCGTTCTGTAGAGAGGCTCACTAAGTCCTTACGTTCTTTATATTTTAAATTCTTGTTAATTAGTATGAGTGAACCACCTCTTATGGCTTTTTCTCTGCAGAAAGAACTTGCCAGCTGGTGCATACTATAATTTAACATTATTTCATTTTTCTTGAACCAATGTTCAGTAATACATAAAATATCTACATTATTGTTATTTAAAAATAAATCAATTTCTAGTTCCTTATTTGACATTCCTTGTATATTTTGATGCACCAGCGTAAGTGAACTAAGTTTACTATTTTGAATTAGATCTACAGTGCTAGAGACATCCTCTGTTGTCTTATAGTCTAATTTAAATTATTTTTATTTGGAACATATTCCAAGCTGTCATTAGATGTCATATCATTATGACCAAACTGCTCAACAGAAGCAGTTATCGTCCTACTAGCCAAGTTCTTGGCTGAATTTAAAAATAAAAAATTGAATAGCGTACTTGCTATAAGTCGTGTAAAGTAAAATGATAGAAAATATCTATCTAATGTCAACTTACATAATTTATAATTAAGAATATTATTAATGTCAATAATGTTTATCTTATTCTCAGTTTCATTCAATAATATACAATTATTATTAACAGCCTTATACAATTGGCTATTAAGCTTATATCTTAATTTGTTTTCCCATGGCAACCGTTTTATGTAGGGAAATGTAAATAAGATAACTTTACTTACATTTTTAAGTAAACTTAGTGATTCTATATACTTTTCCAATTGATCTTTATTGACATTTCCCCGTCTCCCTGACAATATTATTAATGTAGTATTCGGGCAGTGAGTAATGCTTAAAACTTTATTTGATATTTGTTCAAATTTAGCACCCGGCATACAGGTATTGCATACTGACTGTCCTTCGTACAACTTACTCAGTTGCATTCCGACACCACGACCCAGCTCATCGCTGTAAATATTGATTGAGCCTGGTCTTGAGGCCAATGATGCATCTAAGTTTTCTATATTAGAGGGTTTGGAATGAGTCTCCACATCCATAGTAAGATTAATGATATCCGATGAACAGTTTACTTTACATTGGCATGATGAGTTTAGTAATAGAGACTTAAGTCTTTCTTCATTATAATGGGACTCCTCAAGCAAAGTGTTCAACGTTAAGTGATAATACTTTAGGGTGTGTATGTGTTCCTCGTAGAGAGTTTACTGTGAAAGTTGCAGCGCTGAAAGAGCACATTTTTTTGTTGTTTGTATGGGCAAGCGCCCGCGCGTCATGATATTTTCCATACAAAGGTGAAAAAAGTTACTCTTTCAGTGCTGCTATTTTCACTGCAAACTCTATACAAGGGACCCATATACACCCTAAAGTATTACACTTAGTTTTATTACACCCAGTAGATATCTATATATAAAAATGAATCTTCAATTGTGTTAGTAACGCTATAACTCGATAACGGCTGAACTGAATTGGGTAATTTTAGTCTTAAAATAATCCTTGAAGCCCAGGGAAGGTTTTAAAGTGATACGAAGTTCACCGGGACAGCTAGTTATAATAATATAATTAATTTCATAAAGAGCAAGATTGTTGTTTGTTAATTGTATCGAATAAGCTCCATACGATTTTGACCTATTTCAATATCATTTTGGACAGAAAAAACGGACCACGTTGAAGGCTTATATTGCGTCAAAATGTACGGTTTCAGAAGTGCGTAATAAATCCTAAAAATATTTAGCTGAAAGTATATTAGGTATACTAGATGACGCCTGCAACTCCATTGCGCATTTTTCCGGGATAAAAACTATCCTATGTCCTTTCCCGGGACTCAAAGCATATCTATACCCAGCAAAATTGCTTCAGCGGTTTTCGCGTGATGTGATAACAGACAGACAGACAGACAGACACACTTTCGCATTTATAATATTAGTATGGATTGATGGTATTAGCTTAATTCGAGAATTAGGGTTCAGACTTCAGTATAATATTATACATAGTGAACCCCCAAGTAAGAAACCGTATAATTTTAATGGCTCCCCCCTAATCCAGAGATCATCCGTCACCCCGACTACCTGACTACTGTTATTGTATCTATTTTACTTCGTATGTCATCTATTCAATGTATTTTAGGTTCAACTTGCGTGTGTTTCAAAATTAACTTTGAAAAGAATACCAAACCTATTACATAAATATTGGCTTTTAGTATGATTTCCTTCGATCACATAATTTCTAATATGTGTCGGTATCACCTCTCCAGATTTGACCTAAGCTTTGAAATAACACAACAAACAGACATACATAATTTCGCACTATATGTATATCTTCAGTAAATAATACAATTATAGCAATTTGATTAGTAATAATTTTGGTCCCTACGAATATTTTATTACTCGTAGTTTGGTCTAGTAAATGTCTCATCACTCATCAGTTTTAGCTTGAGGTATAATTATTACATAACCAAATTACTTGAATTAATTAAGATAAATAATAAATCAATTGTCGAAGATATGAGAATAATACTCTAAGAGCCGCGAACCGTTTTCTGACGTATAATGTTACCCCGCGCTTCGAGTAAACGGAAAACTAATGTTTTATATAACTAAGGAACATAATTATTATTACAGCGTTATATGGCCTTTATATGGCCCTAAAGGATTAATATATTTAAAGAAAAGTCGCGGTCCGCGGATGGTATACCTATACATACTCGTAGTCCTCTTATTAATAAAAGTATTTATACAACGATTAAAATAATTCACATGACAAACATAGACAGCGTTTAATCTATATAAATAAAGATGAATTATATTATTTTAAACTTTGTTACTCTCGCTAAAACGCGGAAACGGCTAAACGCGGAAACTCAATTTGGCTAATTTTAGTCTAAAAATATTTGTAGAAGCCCAGGGAAGGTTTTTATTTGAAAGAAAGTTCACCTGGTCATCTAGTAATAGTTAATTTATTAGATAAATCTAGCCCAGACGATCAAAGACTTTTATTTTTTATCTAAGACATTACGAAGTTAAAACGTGACCATAAACGGCCAAAACCCAATTTAACATAGTACTTATCATAGACGTTAATACCATAAATTTTTCTTTTGCGTAGATTTATTTATGGACATTCAATTTAATTTTTAATAATCAAGAACCATAATATTTTAATACTAAAATAACTTGTGATGAATCTCAAGATATTAAAAAAAATCCTCAAAAATTTAATCCAAGAAGTTACGTTACAAGGAAAACAAACTGCCCGATATTTTCAAAAATATTTTTTGCTATTTAAATTTAATTATCATCTTATTAAAATAACTCATAATCTCAACACAAATATTGGACCAATCAGCTTAACCCTAAACTAACAGCCCGCATCGCCAAAAAGGAAATTGCTAACCCGATAAGAACTCATTTCGAGACGTCTACAAGACTAATGCCTCCCTGAGGCTTATCACAAAAGGTACCCCACCCTTATAGAATTTTCGGGTCCGGGGGGGAACCCCCCTTTTTGCAGCGTACATTTTCATTTCCTTCATCTTTCTCCGCGCTCGAGGTGCGCAGGGCCGGATTTTGTGATGCTGTATTATTACAAGTAAATAAGATTTCCGGAACAGTTGGTATTTTGTCAATGTGTATTGTGTAAGATCAAAATCATGTCCAAAGGTCGGGTATTTATAGCCAGTATCGCAAAAAGTTTGTTTGTATAGAAAACCAGCCTTAGACAATTTGAACCAATCGCGAGGCTTTGTAATATGTGGCCTCATTGACTCATTTTGTTTAAATGCAAGTTAATTTCTTTTAAATTATGTAGATACTTCTTACGGCCGTTCCCAATATTTGATCTATCTCTGGTTTTGCCCTACTAGAGATAGGAATAACTCACATTAGACATTAGAGACATATATTTTATGTCAATTGTGAGCTATTCCTATCTCTAGTAGGGCAAAACCAGAGATAGATCAAATATTGGGAACGGCCGTAAATCGTAACTTCTGTTACCTAAGTGAAATATTTTACGCGGTTTTTTTTTAATAAGTATCATGTAAGTTTTAACATTATCGGTGTAGGCGTCGTCTAGGCCAGTCATTCAGATGACTGTAATATAATATATCCATTCTAAAATTAGAGGTATAAATGCGAAAGTGTGTCTGTCTGTCTGTCTGTTACCTCTTTACGCTGAAACCGCTCAACTGATTTTGCTGAAATTTGGCATGGAGATATTTTGAGTCCCGGGAAAGGACATAGGATAACTTTAATCCCGGAAAAATGTTCGATTCTCGCTACGTAAACGGATTTGGTCGCAACTAAGTTGCAGGCGTCATCTAGTTAATCATAAATACTTGTAAGTTGTAGACTAACAACACTTTGTTTTCTAACAAAAATCAGAATCATCACTCACAATAGTTTCGGTTTATTGTGTTACTAGCGACCCGCCCCGGCGTCGCACGGGTATAAATTATATAGCCACTAAAAAATATATTAAAATCGATACCCTATGATCTTTCACGTGGTCTACTTCTTATCTGTGCGGTGTGCCAAATAACATAAAAATTGCTCCAGTAGTTCGCGAGATAAGCCCTTTCAAATAATTTCCCCCGTTTTTTCCACATTCTCCTATTAGTCTTAGCATGATAAAATATAGCCTATAGCCTTTCTCAATAAATAGGCTATCTAACACTAAAATAATTTTTCAAATCGGACTAGTAAGTTCCTGAGATTAGCGCGTTCAAGTTAGCCCTTTCAAATAATTTTCCCTGTTTTTTCCACATTTTCCTCTATTTCTTCGCTTCTATTAATCTTAGCGAGATAAAAATATATAGCCTATAACCTTCCTCGATAAATGGGCTATCTAACACTGAAAAAATCATCAAAATCCGTTGCGTAGTTTTAAAGATTAAAGGGAATAAAGGGACATGAGGGAAAAAAGTGACTTTGTTTTATAATATAAATGTACCTATAGAAGATGACTCAACAAAATAAGCCGAAATTATTACATAACCTCAAAAAGCAACTTCTGAGTCCGTGCCTGCATCCAATTCCCCGTCTTACAGCGCAACCTTACCCCCCTGCCCCCCTCCCCCCCCGCACTTCGTTAGCGAACTTCCATACTTTGTAATATGCTAATGTAGAGTCTAAGGGGATGGCGTGTTAGGCGTCTTAAAATGAATTAATGACGCAAGGTGATTTAGGGGGGAAGGGGGGTGTAGGGTGGGAAACAGGTGTGCGTGAGTTTGAGATTTTGAGATGTTGCGTCGCGTTTTGAGTTACTGTTTGGGGTTCTCAAATCAATAGGTATATTCTTATAACAAATGTAAGAAAGCACGATTTTATCGCAAAGGGTAAAATATTATTGTAGTCACTCTTATAACTTTGAATTAAAATTTAAATAGATTGTTGCTTTTTCCATTTACGTATTTATAAAATGAGACGTGTAATTTTGACAAAATACTATCCCCCTTACTAATAAACGTTGTATAAGCTTTGAATAGTTATACAGTGTTTTGTTCCTGTCACACAAGTGACATTTTTAATTGGATGGAAGAAGACAAAACACTGTATAACTATTCAAAGCTTATACAGCGTTTATTAGTAAGGGGGTATTAGTATTACAGAACTCATGAAGTCGCTAATAGCTTAAACAGAACGGAAATTTGGAAAAGGTTTTAAGATCAAAGTCTATGCCTTTTTAATATACACTTATCATTGTGAAGTGTGATAATTATATCTTAGTATATTCTAATACTATGCTATAATATATTATAGTATAGTATTGGTATAGCTTAATGTATGATATTAACTTTATGCTTATTTCCCAATGTGTCCAACGTTGTTCCGAATATTGTGGCGTAACTTCTTAATAATTATTGTACCACCCAAGTAGAATAAGCTAAGTAATAATTTTAAGTGAGATTAATTATTAATAAAGATGCATCGGAGGAGACAAGTCGTTTTTATTTAATAACTCTACAAGTCCAAACTCTTCAATTGCTTCGTAGAAAAAGTGTTAATACTTATAATAATTATTGAAGACGTCAGTGGTAGAAGAAAGTAAGTAACAGTAAAAAAGTTTTTTTTTTTTGCATAAATTGAGGCTTTATAGGGTCTGAAAATGGATTTGAATTACAAAAACTGTAGATTTTATGTAACGCAAGATGTATTAGCCAGATAAAGAAGTAGGTAATTTTCAAAGTTTGTTAAAATTGTAGTGGAAAAAATGAGTCATTGTATTTATATTATGTCATAAAATGTTAGTTATCTGGTTCTTCCACTCACATCTTTAATTATTTGTTATTACTATCCAAAAATAATTTTAATATATTATTATTTAAGCCCGATAAGGACACCGGTGACCGCGACAACAATAGAATAACAATAGATTTCCAAGAATCCGCGATCGAATGATTAATAAGAACGGTTACCTAAATAAATTACATATCTTATTATCAGGGCGAGCGGAGCGAGCCCTAGTATATATACTATATTAAAATTATTTTTGGAAAATTATTTACCGTAAAGTGTACCACAAAAGTGCTCAAGTTGTGGACTATGGTATACCATAGTCCACAACTTGAGCACTTTTGTGGTACACTTTACGGTAAAACTATCACGCCTATTGATTTGTGCTTTAACATAGTAATTTTTATTTAAATGTAGATATGTTATCATCGTGGCATCGGTCAGTTAAGACTTGGTTACTTTTAAAATATAAAAAACTGCCTTAAAGATTATAATTAATTACCACGCAAAAAACGACGCGAGTCCTCACAAAGCTCGGCTTTTATCCAGTTATCAATTGGATATTGATGGACACGATTAACAAGAATTCTCATACAACCAAAAGTATTTATTGAAAACAACACAGCTTACAACTTTTCGCACGGCGGGAGAGCGAGAGAATTTAGCGGGAAACAAAAAACATTAGAAATTGACAAATGACAAGTGACAGGTTTGTTTTTTACAGTACATAATATGAAGCCAAGAATAAAATTTATCTTTAACATTATCAACATCCAAATATTATAAACCTGGATCCCAGAAGGACAAGACATAAATTACTCTCTGATGTATGAAACCATAGATTATTAGCAGTGCCTCGTGTACTTACAATACCTGCGAATTTGTGGAGCTCTACGTGTGACACCTGGGCAGGTACCAGGTAACAAAGTTGAGTATTATGAGATTTCATAGATCATTTTCCGATTTAGGGATCCATTTGTGAGTGGAAAAAATCGTTAAGTCCAGTGTCCCCCCACCTTGTACCAGCTAAACGGTTGCTTCTGAAAATGTGAAAAAATTCACGGGAGTATAATAATATAATAATAATAATATCTATAGACGCTTCACACCACGTCAGTCTGGCCCCGTGGTAAGTACCTGAAGGTCTTGTGTTTCGGGTACCAGACAACGGAAATATATTTAATACTTTTATACTATACATACATTTAAGATTTTTATTATATGATACACATATTTAATACACATCCATGACACAGGAACTTTGAAAACTTTTTGTTCCGTCGGCGGGATTCGAACCCGCGACCCCCGGCTTGAGCTTCCACCTATCTCCATTAGTCTAATTAATTCGAATACGTATTAAGAGCCAATTACTTAATTAATTACTTTTATTAATTTAAGCCCAAGACCTTCATGTAATATTATCATGATCTGTAACTCTGTAACTTATACCAATATATTTAACAGTTACGTTGTACGTGCCCTTGAACTCTCGGAGACTGACCGTCGGACAAACTTTACCAAACCTAAATAGCAGCTAGTCCAAACTTAGCCGATAACCTAAAAATATAGTTACCTATTACAATCCTGAATCTGGGATAAAAATAAGTATAAAATCTAGCAAAAAATTAGATTAACGTAATGCAAAATAATATTAAAAATAACTAGACAACTTCGTATTACAAATTTTCGTAGAAGTCTAGGAAAGGTCCCACCAAAAAGATACCTGTTAAAATAGGGCGGCTAGTTCCTGTAGGCTAATTTTGGGCCTAAAAAAGAGTTGAAATCCAATACAATGCTAAGTTAAGATGCACTTCATCAATCATAATCATCTTCATCAACAGCCTGATCCATAATACTTTTAATTTGCACTTGGCAGGTTAATAAAATTGTATAAATATTTGCTATCTAATTATAATTAATCAAGTGTTACGTATAACAACCGGCCAAGTTCAAATTTAGAAGTATTATGGATCAGGCTGTTGATGAAGATGATTATGATCGTTGAAGTGCATCTGAACTTGGCATTGCATTGTATTGGATTCCAACTATTTTCTTAGGCCCAAAATTAGCCTATAGGAACTAGGCCCTATTTAAACAGCTGGTATGTTTTTGGTGGGATTTCAATACCTTTTTTCAAGAAATCATCCCTATTTTTTTGTGCGACACCCGTACTATACTTTCGATAGATGCCTCATTGTGTCACTGGTACATAAGAACTTTTATTTAAAGTTCGTAGATGAGCCGACTCACGCTTGACCGATTTCTAAAATTTCTTAATTTTTTATTAATCTACATATAACACACAACAATAATTAGAAGTGGCCTAGAGGTTTTGATTACCGGTCAGTGAGTGAGTGAGTGAGTGAGTGAGCGCCTAAACTAGCTATTTTTACAGGGAAATATTTCAGGATCTATCGAACCTATATCTATGAAATTGGGTATACTGCTACTAGTATATAATTACGTAGGTATAATTTTATCTTTGCTCTCGCAATAGGCACTGAGATATTATGACGTATAGCAGAGGCTATAGCTACTTCTCATCCTACTCTCGTAATAATATTGCTGCGGCATTATTGCGGCAATAATGATACGGCGTCAACGTTTCCGCGGCATTGTTCTACCAATATGTCACGGTGTTGACGTTGGGGCAGTGTTGTTGCGGTGGTAATGTTGCGGCGATGTTGCAGCGATATGGTTGCAGCGCCATTATTGCGGCAATAATGTTGCAGCGCCAATATGATGGCAGTAATATTGGCGCTGCAACATTATTGTTACCAATAGTAGTTTTGCTGCGTCAATGTGGAACACTCCATTATTCAATTTCTTTCTTGAAAAAAAAAATTACACCACCTAGTACAATTTTTTCAACCCTTTGTTAAATTAATATCTATTCAATACACTTGTCCTTGCACAATAGACCTGTTAACTTACAGGTTCAACCCTTTTACTTGCAAGACACCCAGTTGTAACTCGATAAAACCGGTTCAATCCGGTTCTAAGCAGTTTTATATCGTATCGAGGTCAATAATGTCATGGGAATACCATTTCTTGAGATTCACGAAAACCGGATTCGATACTTGTTATTTTTGTGATTTCAGAGAAAGATAACTTTAGGGTGGAAACTAGTTTAAAAAGATTCTTGTTCGCTGAGAATTTTTCGATATCAACTGGATTTTGGGTAACTGGATTTTGTTAGTTTCAGTGAGAAAGTTAGCTTTTATTACAATAAGTATAGATTATTTATTAGCTTTGTCCACACTGTGCCTTTTTCTATTCGTCAAGGGCATGCGTTATAGCGCAGTCAACAGCGAACGTGAGGCATGCCCGCGACACATGCCATCTGACCGTATCCAAAACTTCAAAAATGACAATATTGGCGTTGTGTTCCTTGACGCATTCAATTATTATTGAATGCGCCAATATGAAAGTTGATGACGAAAATTGAAGATGAAAGTGCACAGTGTGGACATAGCTAATAAAAAGTCTAAACTTCATATTTTATACTTAATAAAAAAATATTTGTACGTGGGTCTTGCTAGCTTGCCAGTTATAACTAAATTATATTGAGTTTCACATAATATCAATCAATTATTTTTTTCTTAAATATTTCCTATCATTAGACGACATCTTATAATTTTCCATACAAAAC
The DNA here is from genome assembly GCF_905147365.1 of Aricia agestis. Taxonomy (NCBI): domain Eukaryota; kingdom Metazoa; phylum Arthropoda; class Insecta; order Lepidoptera; family Lycaenidae; genus Aricia; species Aricia agestis. The sequence continues at coordinate 11,838,016 of NC_056424.1, forward strand.
TATCTAAGCGCTGCAAAGCGCTACGAGCGCTGAATCCCCCTAGAGCCGAGAAAATAAACACCCCACCTATTCCTCCGAGAAAATTCAAATTTCGAACGCCTCTCATTCCGCCATCTTGCGCAAGACGGCGACAGAGTATAACTAGGTGCCGCGTATTTTTTCCCCAGAACGTCTTAAGTTAACCATTTTTACGCCACTATAGCTCTTACGGCGTCATCTTACGCTACTGAATCGCTCGCGTAAAAATGTTGCTGTATCCTGAGCGGCGTACCTTCTAAATGTATCATGTCCAACGCCTGTCAAATAAATTTGGACCTTAAGACGCGTGGAATAAGTTCTTAAATCCCGACTCTACGTTCCCAGTTCAAACTCTACGGTTTCTGAGCGCGAAACTATAATAACAATGCCTGTGGTACTACTATTGCCATCTCATTATACATACGAGAGAACATAATGCAAGAAAGAGACGGCTGTGTTATAGTTGTTACGCCAGAAAAGGCGGGACTAAGTAGTTTGAATAGTAATCAAGTTTGAAAGAAGTTTTGAAAAGGGGTACTTTTTTTCAATACTTTCAATTGCTGTCCCCACAGTGATTATGTTCATTGTGTTATTAGGTAGAGTATTACATAGTTGTAATGGTTTATTTCTTTTCGTTCTGATAAGATTTGGGTTAGTAATTTGTTTATAAGTTTATACGTTTATTAATTAGATGTAAGTAATAAATAAAGTACAAGTGCGTGGCAAGAAATGATCATGATGATTATTATTAATGCCTTTACTCAATGTCATGGCTCTACAAAATAATGTCATGCCTTCTACAGCGATTTCGGTCACGGTGGCCGGTTTCGTTGTTTGATGGTTTGTCTCTTCATCTCTATTGACCCTAGCACGACAAACATTTTTTCTCGCGTAGACCTATCATCTAAATAACACAATATGTTTATAGAGTTTTGTCGAGATAATGTCGAGATTTTGACATTATGAGACGGGTAGTTTTTAATTATCTCTCTCTCCAGTCGTCGTCAAACGTCTCTCTCCAGATATCTCGTTGATGTATGCTAGGCAGGCAGGCCTACGCCGGAGTGATAAGAGTTGCGTAGTACACAAGAGCACTTTGGAGCAATTATAGTCCTTCACTCTCATAACTTAGTCGGACGGAGACGACTGGCGAGTGATCAGGCGTTGTACTTTTTACATGCCTATCCGACGCATGGATCATTCTTACTTGTCAATCTTTATACGTGGGAGAGCCATGCTTTGGCACGAATGGGCCGGCTCGACCGGATAAATACCACGTTCTCACAGAAACCCGGCGAAACACAGCGCTTGCGCTGTGTTTCGCCGAGTTAGTGAGTTTACCGGAGGCCCAATCCCCTAACCCCTACCCTATTCCCTTCCCTACCCTCAACTATTCCCTTCCCTTCCCTACCCTCCCCTATTACCCTATTCCCTCTTAAAAGGTCGGCAACGCACTTGCAGCTCTTCTGATGCTGCGAGTTCCATGGGCGATGGAAGTTGCTTTCCATCGGGTGACCCGTTTGCTCGTTTGCCCCCTTATTTTATAAAAAAAAAAATCTAGTGATCAGGTTGTGTCAGCAAACTTTAGAAACACTTTTGTAATGCGAGAATCTATTATACGACTTCCGATTTACGTTCATATTGTTACAGTCATGCCCCGACTGGACCACGAAGGTGTTAACAAAATAATTTCAAGTCTGTTCGAAATTCGAATCAAGAATCGTGCTGGCTAAACAATATCTAGATAATATTATGTTACAATATAATAAACTACCTAAAGGCCGAGCTTTGTGAGGACTCGCGTCGTCACACCTTGACTGATTGGCGATAATTTGATAACACATCTATATAAATAAAAATTACTTATTATGTTTAAGCCATAAAGTTAATATACCTCCGCTAGATATAATAACTTTATGGTTTAAGCACAAATCAATAATATAGTCTTGATAGTTTTTCCGAAAAGCGTATTACAAAATGTAAACATTGTGGAATATACTAGGACCCTGAGTATCTATCTATAACAAATAAATAATAAAATATCTAGCAGCAACTAGCTATAAAATATTTACCACTGGCTGCAAAGTCTTTACCTTTGTCTACAAAATCCTTTTTTTTTTAAGAAGCGACGTCTAAATAATTTTTTAACCATGTTGATTTTGCTATTTCTTTCTTGTAAATATTTGGATAGTGAGTAAATATAGCACAAAAAACGAGTCAAGTCACAAGTTTTAACACGATTCCAGAAAAAAAAGTTTTGTGACACTTGTAGTTATTAATCGTCCTCATTTTAATTTCTGAGAATTATGTTTCTGGTAACTTACAAAAACCCTTCAAATCGGGTGATACAACGGATCGTTTGCTACCTTCATCCATGAAACTTTTGATCTTCAGTACTTAATGTTGCTTTCAACTGTTAATGAAAATTCAAATTTTGAAATGAAACTTCTCATATTGTGCACTTTTTTTAGACAGATAAACAATTTTTTCATTTGCGTCTTTTTTCACCTAAGCCTGGATTTTCAGTAACCATGAAAACCCTTTGTCACTATCTCGGAAACATGCTAAAACTGTTTTGGGACCTGAAATAAAATCGCAAAATGCAACTCTGCTTGCAATTCATTTCTGTATTTTTGTACTGATTTGACATTTGTCAGTATGACAGTTTTGACAATTCATTTGCTGAATTGATTGAGAGGAATTGCTAAATGTAACCATTTTAACCCCGCTGAAGAAAGCTTGCATAAAGCTATATATTTTGCATTACTGAAGAATAAGGAATGTACTCAAAGATACCGCACTAGAAGCCCAATTATCTTTCTTCTGTATGACACTGGGTCACGGGACCTGCTTAGCAATAGCATTGTCTACTTTGAGTAGCAGAAAGTCGCAGCAGACGATCATCATTTATTTATTGAATAATACAAACTGATACAAAATATGCCGTACCATATAAACCTCACAGGATTTTTCTTGGCTCGAGAGAGAGAGAGAAAAATGTATATTATATTATGGTGCTTTCAGACGTGCGCATTTTCTGCTGTAGTGTTTGGGAAAACATGCGAGCTGAATCCTTGCGCGCAGAAAACGCGCCCTTGAGAGTTCATTGGCATACTATGGTGTTAAGTGATGTAAAATACCTTGCCCATAATAAATATAGTCCGTCAAGAAAGTGAAGAAATTAAAAAGTTGCGACATCGTGGTGTCATTCCTTTTTTCTTAGATTGATTTGAAGGGGATGACACGACGATGTTGCCACTTTTTAATTTCTTCACTTTCTTGACAGACTATACATTGTTATACTTTAGTAATATAATATAATATAATACTTGTTGAAGCAGGACACTGTTCTCAAGAACAAGGGCCACTGTTTTTCTCCAAAAATTCGGAATTGTACGATTCAGACTGTTATTACTCTGAGTGCAGCCAAAGGCACCGAACATTCTTCTACCAGAAGCTCGAGACGCTAAGCGATAATTGCCAAAAATAAGTGTATCTTTCAAACCCACTTAAGCATGCAATCAAAGTTTAGATTGTAGGGATACTTCTTTCTTTGTTCGTCTCTATAGGCTGTACGAGTAACAAACAAAGATAATAATTCATCAAGTAACACATTCAGCGCTGCCACTTTTACGGTGAGTTCACCGTAAAAGTAACAGTACTAAGAGTATAATAAAGCAATTAATACAGAAAAAAATCACCTAAATCACCTTACTCCATCAATAATAATCTCAAAAGACCTGCAAAAAAAGGGCTTATAAACAAGAATTGCAAGGGAAATTTGTGTAGGTCTTTGAGATTATTATTATTGTTGAAGTAAGGTGATTTAGGTAATTTTTTTTATATTAATTGCTTAATAAACTCTTGGCATCAGAATAATCTAATCATTACATACTTACGATGCATAGTTTTTATGAAATAACCCGTTTATTACGAGATAAAAACAGGGAATTTTGATGAAATTGTGGCCTCTTAATTAAGAAAATGAAAGATAATTAGAAAAAACTAATCTGCGCATTTTGAAGATGAGAATGTTGAGCTCATTATGCGCTGAACAGATTTTTAAATGATATTATTTATTGCCATAAACTAAGCGCACAAACACAACTGGAAATGACATTGGGCACGAAGAGCTGTTTTTAACGCTTGATTTACCTAACATTAACCACATATTATATGAACTTAAAAAAAATAAGTAGCTATTACTTATATTAGACACAATAATAATATTTAGTGTTATTTTATTAGTTAGTGTTAGTTTATCAAGAAAAAAATATACAAAAATGCGCAAATAATTCGTAGCGAGTGAATTTTGCAAGACTGCAGCCTTAAGGGACATGTGTCCCTGATATGACTATTGACTGTGTCCTATTATGTATGTACATATCCTAAGGTATTATCATTTTATTTTCTTACACCGTCTATAAAGTGATTATATAACATAGAGTAGCTGAGAGACTTAAGGCTGCTAATATCTTTTATTTTTATTAATTATATTGTTAAAAAATGAATCGTACCTTTATAGAGCCCAAGTTGCCAAAAATATGTTTTTTGTATGGGGAAAATCATATATTAAAATTATAATATAGGTATATTAAATTTATAAATAATAAATTTATTAAAGTATAAATATAATTAAGGATTCTTAGAATATTTCAAGTGCCTACCTGTTGCCATTATTGATATCGAGCAAAAAAAGGCCGTCTGCTGTATGGGTATAAATAATAATTATCTCCCTTAAATATTTATTTTATTTTTAGTATTTTGTTTGCGTACGGAACCCTAAAAAGCAAGTTAGTTGTATTGGGAGCCCTTCTTAATAATATTTTTCTTATCTTATTATATTTTGTCTCTCTCTTACGAGTATTATAGCGACAACAGCAATACACAATCAGTGAAAATTTCCGAAGTATGCTATAGGCTATAGCGGTTCTTGAGATACATACACCCTGAAGACAGCGGTCTTAGTGATAGAGTCCCGTTTCTACCCTTTGGTACAGAACCTTAAAAACTAGATTTCATATGTCTAGGTACCTTTTATCCAAGGTAAAAACTTAGATCTACGAAAAAGAAACCGTAAGCAATATTCACTAAATTAAAATCAGTAAAAGCAAACTTATTTACTCTTCTAACTATATTATATACGAAAGCATTGATAAAACCCCTATACCCTATCAAAAATACACAATGTCGGTGACGTACAGACGGACAGATAAGATGTATATGTATACAGGAAGCGTCAATCCGCCGGCAATAGGCCACAACTGCGACTGACCGGACGATGACCCGCACAGAGCAGTGGAGTCGATATTGTGTTATTTTCTTTATTTCCTTGTTTGACACATGAGGTTATTTTAGGTGCATTCTTTCGAGTGATTATTCAATTCGAAAAAAACTTAATTTTTTAGGTACATAATACGTGAAAAATTAAGTTTTTATATGAATATTCGTCATTAATGTTTTATTTAATTTCTGTGTATATGTCTACGAATAATAAAAACTATAAGTATTCAAATGTATCACTTGTCAAAATGAAAGATGCAAAAATAAACGAAATGAAAATTGCTTTGCGCTTTCCTTTTGTGTTTTCAGCGACGGTTCACATGGTGCTAATAGCCTTTTCTTTAATAGTCAAGGAGACCTTTGTTTAACACTACCTACTCTACACTCTTTTCTAAAATGATAATAGTACTGAAGTTTTGGATAAATTAGTTTAATCAGTATGCAGCTCTCAGCCTGAGATTAGTTACAATCGACCTGAGAATCTTCGGTCTATTTAGCAACAAATATGCCTTAGATTGCCATATTCGATTCTTCTAAATAAGCCATTCTCCCCAATTCTTTAAAAAATACATTTTTACACACACTATTCCGGGATAAAAAGAATCCTACGTCCTTGTACGGAACTCAAAGACTCCAGGCCATAGGAAATTTCAGTGAAATGGATACAGTGCTTTGGGCGTGAAGAAGTGACAGACAGACAGTTTCGCTTTTATATTGTAGTATAATAGTATTTATTATTCGTAATTTATACTTCTTCCGGTCTTTTACGTTCAAAATCCATAATATTGGAGTAAAACAAAGATATCCGCTCCACAGCTTTCTCTGAGCGGGGGTCGGCGCGGAATGTCCGAACAAACCACACGAGGTAATTAATACCCATACCTTGACCCTAAACACGGCTAGATTTTTGTTAGCTCTATACTGATACTAGGCTTTCATTATTTCTGGATTCCCTATTCAATAATTATGTCCACACTGTGCACTTTGATCTTCAATTTTCATCATCAACTTTCATATTGGCGATTTTAATAATTTAATGTGTCAAGGAACGCAACGCCAATGTTGTCATTTTTCAAGTTTTGGATACGGTCAGAGGGCATGCGTCGCGGGCATGCCTCACGTTCGCTGTTGACCGCGCTATAACGCATGCCCTTGACGAACAGAAAAAGGCACAGTGTGGACAAAGCTGGGCTATAGTAAACTATGTTATTTTACCTTAATCTAACAAAAAAAAATATGGATGATAATATTTTTAATGGGATTATATAATAAGGATTATAATAATATTTTGGGACTAAGGATAATATTTCTTGAGGAGGATATTTCTGGATTCCCTATTTAATAATTGGCTATACTAATAAACTAGGTTGTTTTACCTTAATATAACAAAAAAAAATGGATAATAATATTCTGGGACTAAGGATGGTCCACTGCATTCATGTAAAGGAAGAAGAAAAATAATTTTCATACTCAAACGCCAATTTATTGTAGGTGTAGAAAATGTGACACTTCAGCATCAGCAGACACTTGATCAGCAGATATGAGCCTATGTAAGTATTTCTAATTTTATAATGAGTAAAGAGTACGATTATATTACATAGGAGTCGAGCCTACCTAACTCCTCCGTGGTCTGGTGGCACAGAGCGGCTCTTGACTCGGAGGTCGTGGGTTCGATTCCCGCGTTGGAAACATGTTATTTCCAAGTTTGGTTAGGACAATGCAGGCTGATCACCTGATTGTCTGACAAGTAAGATGATCCTTGCGTCGGATGGATATGTAAAAAGTCGGCCCTGCGCCTGATCTCTCGCCAGTTGTGTCGGTCGTCCGTCCCACTGGGTTATGAGAGTGAAGGAATAAAGAGTGCTCTTGTGTACTGCGCACACACTTGGGCACTATAAAATTACTCCTGCGTAACTGGCCTGGTTTAAATGAAACCGGCCACTGTCACCGAAACCGGTGTGGGAGCTATTATTATTATAGGAGAGCCCTGCTTTGGTCTGATGGGCTAGCAGGCCATAGATCAGTACCACGTTCTTACGAATAATAATAATAATAATATCTATGGACGCTTCACACCACGTCAGTCTGGCCCCGTGCTAAGTACCTGAAGGACTTGTGTTACAGGTACCAGACATATATTTAATACTTTTATACTATACATACTCGTATATTTAAGATTTTTATTATATCATACACATATTTAATATATGTATGATAATAGGTCTGGATGTGTCCAGAACCGGGAACATTGAAAACTTTTTGTTCCGTCGGCGGGATTCGAACCCGCGACCCCCGGCTTGAGCTACCAACGCGCTCACCACTGAGCCACAGAGGTCGTCAAATAATGATAAGATATTAAAAAAAAAAAACAACCCCCGATAAAATAATAGTAAGAAGTGTCAGGAATCAAAATACAAAATATTGAACCGATCAAATCATTGGAGGTTGGTAACCTTTCATGAAAATAATAAACTCAAATGCAGCACTGAGCAGGTTGACGATGAGAACAGTTGAATTTTGTTTTAGTGTCTAAACACACTAGGCCGAAGTTACGCGGCGTAAATTCCACATGATTACGCCCGCAATGTATTTTAAATTACGGATGACACACTATTCCGTAGCGTTCCGTCCGTATATTGTATGCGTTTGACATTACGGGCGTAATCATGCTGAATTTACGCCGCGTAACTTCGGCCTAGTGTGTTTCGACACTTAATGCTACGATGCCACGGATAACACATACATAAACATAAAACAGACACGTGAAACTTATAACACCCCCTTCTTCTTACGTCAGGCCTAAAATAATAATAAGTATATAGTAATTTTTATTATTACTAAACAAGTTACACGTATAAGAAAGTATAAATATTATATGCAAGGGCGGCCACTACAACCCATATTTTAGCATAAATCAGAGCAATATAATATCCAATATTGCTGGAATGTTTTCAAGCAAGCAGCGCCAGCAATCAGCATCGACAGAAAACAAAAAATTTTCTGTCAATATTCTGAAAATATGACACAACTTGTCGAATTTTGGTCGGATTATTTACTGTATGTGCTAGTAGAGACATCTGATCTGGCCTTTGCGTTATATTCCCTATCCTATATCCTATGTAATTTGGGAGGACAAACGTTGACTTGACATAACCCGACCGAATACCTTACAATAAAAGCTTTGCCTATGAATCAATTTGTCAATTAATAGTATAGTTTATAAGCATGTACCTATATCATAAAACATTCAAAACTTTTAATAGAATATAATAATAACTAGCTGTCCCGGTGAACTTCGTGTCACTTTAAAACCTTCCCTGGACTTCTACGAATATTTTAAGACTAAAATTAGCCCAATCCGTTCAGCCGTTTTTGAGTTTTAGCGTTACTAACACAATTGAAAATCCATTTTTCTATATATTATAGATATTATTAAAAATATAATCAATATTTATTCAAGATCTATCGCTTGTTTTAGAAATCTAGATTCTAGATAGCTAATTGCTCCATCGTAACCACATTGACTAAGACTAATTACTTCTAGGTACACTAAAATGGTATCAAATACCAATATTGGTTTCTACTTTCTACGAATATTCGCACAACATAAGAAATCATCATTGATTAATTATGCTTACGAGAATAATATTTATAATAATATGATGCAGTATGTTACACTTATTCTGAGAGTCAGATCAATAGCTTGGACCAGGGGGGTGAGCCAAAATCTTTTCGTTTTCGCTTCGTTATAGAATCGCCGATGAAAATGTATAATGGAATTGACATAACCGTTCGTTAATATGACGTTGACGTCCGACTCGTCTTATGTCAATTCCATACATTTTGATCGGCGATTCTATAACGAAGCGAAAACGAAAAAGTTTCGGCTAATGGCTATTTCATGGATAAAAATATTATGGAAAAATGTATAATGAAAGGCACTGTGATAAGTTAATCGTAAAATGTTTAGAAAAAAATCCTCCATAGCTACCTCTAACACAATAGACATAACGACCTCTAATTACTTACGTATTTATCTATTTGACATTTTAGAAGATTAATCACGTAAATATGAAAGCTCAATTTTCAATAAAATTAGGGGGCAAACGAGCAAACGAAGCATCTGATAGAAAGCAACTACCGTTGGCAACTACGCCCGTGAAAACTTGCAACATCAGTAGAGTCGCAGGTGGTATTGGCCCGAAAATAACTGTTATTTTCAAAGCTGATAATAAAATGTATTATTTGACAAAATGTTTTGCACAATATAGTATGCTATGGAAATTCATCACTAGATAGCGCTATACTATAAGTTATTATTATTTTCACATATTTTGCAACGGAAAATATGACGGAAATTCCCATCTCTATTCTTGTTTTGACATTTTTAATTTACCTACATGAGTATTGTACAAACAAACGTTTAAAAAAACAAAGTTTGAAAACTTTAGCAGCAGCAGTTTGAAAAGAGTAATTATTACTACTCTTTGGTAGATGGCGCACTCTGCGCTTTAATAGTCTTGCCATTTTCTAGCAGGTGGCGCTAGCTGTTTACTTTTCTACCATATTTTAGTAAAATTAACGAAACGTCGTAATCCAGCGCTGGATTGGATCTCCAGATTGGAATAATATAAACAGCTATTATTCTTGTTCTTTGATTTTTCGAATGACGAATAAAAGCATGCCGATACGAAATAATATTACTCATAAGTATTATATTATCATAAATGTCTTTTCGTCTTATTAGTTAAATGTTTTCTTATAAGATTTTTTTTTCGTATGTAAGGTACTTTCATACAACATTATATTCAAATCGGTTCAGACACGGTAGTGTGGTTTGGGCGTGAAGGTTTAAAATTTAGTATCAGATATTTCGATTGATATTATAATAGACGGATGGACATACTATTTTATACTTTGGCATTTATATCATTAAGTATGAAATATAATTATAATATCATTACTTTTTACTTCATCTCCCAGAGGCTGAAATTTATATAGCTTTTACAAACAATAGGCATTTAATTGGTGGCATTATGGTGTACCTAAATATAACTTTGCAAGCAAAATTATAATAAACAAGATCTAAAAGAAACGACTGAAGAATATTAACATCTACGTACATAAATTACGATTAAAATAAAAATTATTAAAAATTATACAGCTCCCGACACATCAGTAGCTTTACTTATTAGATTTTAATAAAAAGAATCAAGTAAGTAATACCTACATTCGTTTTTAATTTATTCACTTAAGTACTTCAAATTCGTAGGTTATTGTTTTTTATATTTTAAATAGACCGTAGTAGCATACAATTTTTAACAAATTACTATTTTAAAATAATAATCAGGTAAAAAAAAACTAAAGATAAAAACATTATTGTATTTACGTAATAAGAACAAATACAATACATCACTAATGGTCACAATAAGTTTTCTTATTTTAACCCACATAAAAAATATAAGACAGTAACGGTCACCGTCACCCCATTTCCCACGGTGACCACTGTCCAACCCCATCCCCGTCTTCAACATTCAACAACCGGTTATGGAACATCTTTAACAAGTCCGATTTTCTCAAAACCGGTTTTCGGACACCGTCTCCTCTTCATTTTGGTTTGGCTTACGAAATGGTGAAGTGGTGTTAAAGTTACTAAAGCAAAAAGTGAAGAAAATGTGGATAAAATTATTGTAACATTTAAAATTGTTATACGTTATGAAAGAAATCTTAGAAAATGATTTTCTCACCAGTGGAAAAGTTCTACAAAAATTTATGTGTCCCTTAAATAATGGTAAGTTTAACATTTCTTTAATTTCTCAATTTAATTACATTTTTCATTTCAATTTGAACATTATTCACTGAATTATTACTTCGCTTATATAACTAATCACACTATGTACTGCAGTAAAAATCTTCATTGGAAAATGAATAACAGTGAAGGGATGTTACAAGTGATTTTGTTTTCGCTCTAAACAACAAATAAGGGATAAAAATAGCCTTTATTATATAACATTATCTATAGAATCTTAAACTATCCATAGAAAAGCACAGAATCCCACAAACAAAAAAAAATCACAGCAGAATATTAAAATATCTAAATGCTCTAATAGCGCTGGGGCAAAGCAGGTGTTTGTTATTGCTAGGCCGGGCTAGGTGTAATAAATCTTAGTGTTCTAAACGAAAAAAACTAAAAAAAAAACTACAGTAGATGAGCTCATAATCCTGTATCTAAACACACCGGCAAAATTAGAGGAACATAACAAAATTTTCAATTTTTTTTAAATTGTTCACTGATTTTTATATATTTATTTATTTATTTACTAATTGATTATTAAAAAATAAATTTTATATAAATTTAGGGCATAAAAACGTGAAAAATAGAAAAAATCAGCAAAAATCAAAAATTAAGAAAATCTTTGAAATTTCACTAGTAAGTTTTTAAGATAAATTCTCCATTTTTATTAAAGAAATGCCATGTTAAAAGCGTGTAATGCCTTTTATGGATCTCAAGAGGGCCTGGATACGCCATTCCATGCTTGCATTTTAATTGTCAATCATTTCCTGTGGGATATTCTCCTACTCCTCCACTAGCGCCAACTCGAGCTCCTGGACACATTTTGGAGCTGGAGTTTTAACTCGTACCATTCACCCATTGATGTGCCACACGTCTTCAATCGGATCCACATCCGTAGACCACACTGGCCTCTCCACCTGGGCTACGCCAGCATCGTTTAGGTAATAATGCCCGATTTTCTTACTCATTTCAATTTTATTTAATTTCAATTTTATGGACGCACATAAAATTGAAATTACTAGCTAAAACTGTGTAAAAGGCACACCATGCCGTTCCAGGATGTGGGAACTATAGCCCTGTACTGTCAAAGTACCATCATCTATAATCATCAGCTCCATGCGGGCTCCAAATCATATGCAACTCCAAACCATTACGAAGCCTGCATCATAGGCAACTGTTTCCGGTAAGTTTGATGGCCTGTAGCTTTCCTTATGATTTATCCACATTCTTTATCGCCTGTCAATACTGTACACAGAATTTGCTCCCATCTCTGTACAGCACAAAATTTCACTCACTTGTCTAATTCTGATGTTCACGCGCAAATCTTAGCCTGGCTCTTCGGTGTCCTGCCTCAAGTTTTGGTGCCCTTGCTGGCACTTTTGAGTTTAATTTAACTTCTTTGAATATTCTTCTTACTGTACAATCACTTACACGTTCATCTTATACCTGTTCCGACAGGTTTCGTATCTGCATAGCAGTTTGAGGTCGATTTCTTAAGTTTTGTTTCCTTACAAAATGGTCATCCTGAACCATTGTCACCCGATATCTGCCTTATTCTCGACTCCGAACGTAAGATCCAGTCTCTCTGAAGCGTTGAAAGTTACAATGAACCACGGAAGCCGACACACCTAAGGCCTGACTGACCGAACGGTAGATGTGACCTTTCTCTATCGTGGTTACAGCTCTAGCTGTCGCAGATGCTGGTAAATCACTATTTTTGTATCTAAGCAATGTGTTATTCCAAAAACCAAACAATTAAATGAGCTGAGCATACCTTGCACCCCGCTAAAACGCCATTCTTATCAGGAACACTTACAACGTCAATAATCGAAAAACACTTATTAGGGCATAATTGCTATAAAAACCTGTCAATTTGCCAGTTTTGTTCAATATTTTATTTCTTGAAAGAGCTTAGAAGCTATAAAAAAGGCTTTCAGACAGCCCGACCCACTTGAGTTCAAGTTTTGGCCCTTTTTACCTATGTTCCGCTAATTTTGCCAGTGTGAACATCAAATCTAATAAAAAAAACTCATGAATGTACAATATAATAAAAACAAAACAATTCACAGCAGAATTAATCTAGATAGAACAAATAGCGCCGGGGTAAAGCAGGTGTTATTGCTAGGCCGGGCTAGGTGTACATAAATCTTAGTGCTCTAAACGAGAAAACGTAATGAAACGGCTTGCATTTTCTCCAGGCGGCATCAGTCAGCTGCGGCGGTGGGGAGACGGCCGTACCTGAAAACTAGGAAGGTATTTTCATTAATTTCGCCACTTTTTTATTGAAATATGAAACCTTAATGCTTTAGCATTAATTATACAAACGTACCAATCAGCTACCGTTTGTAATGTAAGGTCTCATTCGGTATTTAATGCAGTAAAATTTAAGGATATTCAATTTAAATCTTATTTTCTATTCTCTATCTTGAAACAGGGAAGTCGAGTACAATTTTTAATACAACCCTCCTGATAGTGCCTTACGATTTTTTATAAACAAAAACAACTGCATCTATATAGATAAAAATTATTAATAAATTTTATTAGTCTCGCTGAAACTCGAAAACGGCTGAACAGATTTTACTAATTTTAGTTTTGAAATTTTCGTGGACGTCCAGTGAAGGTTTATACGGTAGAAAATTCATGACTCATAAGTTATGTGAAACGAAGTTCACGGGTCATCGATAATTATTACTTTTATTTAATAGTGTCCAAGCAAGTAGCAAGTAGGAAGAATCTTTCGAAGATTGGCGGTAATCTAACAAAAAAATCTTTTCACCTGCCGCCAAAATTGCCAGGTACGACGTTACCTTTTCCACCGTGCCGGAAGTGCTACAGAAAACAAATTACAAATCATCTACCCTCCGAAGACGCTCGGGCCAAATGAGTCAGTTAGAGAACCCCGGCGCAGATTGCCGCAATTCAAAATTACCGGTTTTAATGAATTTTGTTATATTGATTGTTTATATCGATACTAGAGGGATTTAGATTTGTTTATTGATGTGCCGTAAATGATAAGCTTTGTCTATATGTCACAAATACAATGAATAAATTGTTATATCAACTTTTTTCTTCTTTCGTATTCTTACACGATTTAGTAGATTTCGTTAAAATTCTATTGTTCATAGCGATACAAGAGGGCTTGATATTTGTCGATTAATATTAAGTAAATCCTATTAATAGACATGACATTTTATGCCATAAGATAAACGACGGAAATATTTTCTAAAGTCGATGATAAAATCATGTAATTTTTTTTGTCTTCTTTTTTGTTTTATTGAATTTCGTCAAGTTAGATATAACATTATCTATAGTAAAAAGGTTTAGAAGAGGGCAAGTCATAAGACAATAGAGATAAATAAAATTTTATCATCTTTTTCCATTTTCCAATTAAACAAATGGTCGCTAGAAATAATTACTATTTCAATTTAAAAGCCTATTCGATTAATTTTCGTTTTTCAGTTCGACTTTCGATCTAAGCTTTCATTGAACTTGAGCTTCACAGAATTCAATTATTCAGCTTTATTAGTTTTCCAAGTATAAATTGAAAACATTTCACAAGTCTGTATTCGATGTATTGGTACTTAGTAATTAATATTATGTTTTGACAAATTATTCTAGCATAAATTCAGACTTGAATTAAATACTTTTCTCATCACCTTTCGTCGCCTTTACTATAACAATCTGGTAAAACCATGGTGTTAGGAAATGCTTTGTACAAAAGGACGAAAAGGAAAGAAAACCTTATGTTCAATTATAATACATTTATGACTTTCCTTCTAGCTCCTTTTTTTGTTTTCTTTTTTTATCTTTTATCTTTCACAAAAGTTATTAAAGTTGATATTACATGTTAATTCAAGTTATCTTTCATTCCAAAAAAGATTTTTTTTAATATAACATGTTGATTGAAGTTATTGTTCGTTCCAATATTAAATTCAAGTCTAAATTCCTTTTGTGTTTCCATCAAATTATACTTGGATGTATACTATACTTGGATGCTAATAAAGTCTTTGAATCTTGAATATTTGAAAAATATGTCCGAAACGTCTTATATCAGCTTTACCTTTTTTGTACCTTCGCATACCTAATGTAATCAACACATACATAAATCAGTAGTAATAAATAGGCGGCACACAATAACGTAAAGACGTTATACATCAACGTCGGCCGAGTCTTGCGTATTTCTTCGGGGTCATTAGCGAAACGACGCCCGTTCGAGGCCCATTTAGATAAAATGTCGGAGATTTGAAGACCCCCCCGCACCCCCCGGGACACCCCGTCATCCCCCCGCACCCCGCGCGCTCACCCCCTCGCCCACCCGGGAGTAATGAGTCGCGAAGATCTTAGGGTGCAAATGTTTATATAGGGTGTGAATTTCTATCGCTTACCTAGCGGTCGGTAGTGTTGAATAAGGTGTGTTGTGAATAAAAAAAAAGTGTTAATTATTATTATAAAAAAATATTGAAGAATCTATATGACGTGTAAAGTATATAAAAATTTAATTATGTTAGGAGGAGGAGGAGGAGGAATTGTACCAATTATTTTTTGTACTTATATCTGATAAAATCAATGCCTAGTATATTATTAGATGATATTTACGATTTTTAGGTTTTTAATACTCTAACTATTTTAAAAAGAGATTGCTCTTATAAATAAAAATTTTTACAGCAAACAACTTATTATTTATTAAATACCAGGTGAAATAACATACCTCGAATATTCTTTTGTCTACGCATTTTTATTAGTAACGGCCATTTTTAGGTTTTTTGACAGGAATGTTGTTGATTGGTTAGCTGTTTGACATTTGTTTACATCTAATGCTATGACGAATGACAGGAATGTTGTTGATTGGTTAGCTGTTTGACATTTGTTTGCGTCTAATGCTAGTGAATAGAATATAGTCCTGTAAAAAACTTCACAACAAAACATAAGGGCTTAGTAAATATATTTTTGAAACCATCCTGTACACAGTAATAAGAGCCAACGTTTCAGAATTCGTTTGCTTATCTAAACACGAATTGCCAACGTCTTCACATTTTATTATTTAGATTAGCACTCACCCTGTGTTGTATAGAGGGTGTTACATTAGGAAAATTACGACCTCCACACAATCAGCTAAGAAAGAAAGGTCAAAGTTCGAAGCCCATAAGGTAGCCCATAAGGAAGGTAGACCATAGAATTTCAATTCTATTTATAATATTATGCTTGGAGAATTCGAAAATGGAAAATATCGTTTGTCATATAATTTGTAAAATGTAAAAATTAAACCTGCCGTTGAAAGAAAACGTGTGTGTAGTCAAGTAGTTATTGGCGATTGTTTTCCATCAGGTGATCAGCTGGTTTGTTTCTAATTCCACTAAAAAACAGATTTTTTAACGCATATTATTTTATCTACGATCAAATTTATTATTAAACACAATTATGTCAACGTTCATAATTATTATAATATATTTTTTAATACAAAGAATAAGATTAGAATTATTAAATTCATGTTAATTAATATTAAATTCCAAACGCACGTTTCCATAAGACCAAAAAACCCTTTTCAATACTTAACACCCCACGCCTTGGGGCAATTCTTCAAAGGGTGAAAAAACCCCAACGGGGGTAGCCCCCACCTCTTTCGCCCGCCTTAAAGCAATTCTTAGGGTGAAAAAAGGGGTGGGATACTTAACAACGAATAGAATGGTTGCACGTTTTTGCTCTTTGGTTTCGAATTTCGAATTCGATATTTAAATTTAAAGCTGGGTTTAGCGTCGGTAAGATATTTTGTGTCTTGATTTCAATTTAGTGATGGTTTTAGTAGTTGTTATTATGTGTTTGTGTGCGTGAGTTTTTCGTTTTCGGTTATATTTTGTCTCAATTTGTCTTTCATTGCTTAGTAAAATGTTTGTTACTTTTTACAATATATTTTTAAATTGTTTAAACTTTGTGATAAATAAAAAAAAGTTATACATTTTAGAAATTATTTTAAAACATCGACTTTTGTAAATTATGTAGTTTGGTTTTTTCGTCTTAAACTTAGGGATATTTTTTAAACGTTACGTTATTTTAAAAAGGTAAGTAAGAATTCGTATTAATTTATAACTAAACGAAAAGTAAGTTTTACTAATTTTTAAATCTCATTTCATCATAACATAAAATGGACCGCCGAAATCCTTATAATCCGACCGGGCAACACTATCCCACCCTAAAAAACTTTCTCATTCCAACACTAAAAACGCACACCAATAAAAATCCCCCCTTCCCCCCGCCAGCGACGAACACAGACAAAAAACGTTAACTAACCTCCCTAGGGGGGTACCCTCATATCCTTGCAGAAATTTTGTTTACTTCTCTCTCGGCAAGGAACCGGGGATCCGGGAAGCGAAATGGGAACGGCGGGATTGGATCGTTCTAAGTTTAAATCTGACGGATTTTTTTTATTGCTTTGTATTTTAGGCGAGGGTTTTTAGTTTGTGAGTTTTGTATTTGATAGTGATTAGTAATTGGATGATTTTACCTGTATACACTCGTGCGTCGTCCATAGATATTATTATTATATTAAGTATATTATTTTAATGACTTTATCTGCACCAATTATTGAAAAAGTATTAATATGTAGGCTTTATGACGTTTTATTGCGTAATACGTCTTTACATGATCATTTCACAATAGGGCGAGCCTAGCTTCTCAGGTACTTCATTTTTTATAGTACATATTATATTAATCTTATTTTTAGGGTTCCGTACCTCAAAAGGAAAAAACGGAACCCTTATAGGATCACTTTGTTGTCCGTCTGTCCGTCCGTCCGTCTGTCAAGACCCTTTTTCTCAGGAACGCGTGGAGGTATGAAGCTGAAATTTATATCAATTACTCAGGTCTACTGTCCCTTGAAGCTGTGAAAAAATCAAACTTCTAAGCCAACGCAATCAAAAGATACAGCCGTTTATGCCGCAAATTTTCGACACTTGCAAGGGAATCAAAACCTACAGGGTGCTTCCCGTGAACTCAGAATCTTGAAATTTGGTACGAAGCAACGTCTTATAGCATAGATAAAGGAAAAATTACGAAAACCATAAATTTTTAGTTATATCACATAATATATATTTTTTTAATAATTTTAAACTTACTACCCATTTCCTCATAAACGCGTAGAGGTATTAAATTGAAATTCATACCAAATACTCAGGTCTATAATACCTTTAAGCTGTAACAAAATCAAACTTCTATGTCAACGCAATCAAAAGAAACAGCAATTTAAGCTGCATATTTTGAAACTCGCAAGTACTCGCAAGGGAATCAAAACCTAAAGGGTACTTCCAGTCGACCTAGAATCTTGAAATTTGGCATGAAGCAACGTTTTATAGCACACATAAAGGAAAAATTCCGAAAACCTTAAATTTTTAGTTACATTACAAAATATATATTTTTTAATAAATATAAACTTATTACTTTTTTCCTCATGAACGCGTAGAGCTATCAAGTTGAAATTCATATCAAATACTTAGATCTAATTGACGAACTTTGTAAACCTTGCAGGTTTGTACGGAACCCTCGGTGCGCGAGTCCGACTCGCACTTGGCCGGTTTTTTTTAAATTGGAACCTTACGTAACATCACTTATCGTCAAGAAATTGCTTAGTTAAATAAATAAATTGTCTTTTAATATAAATATCTTCAAAACGCAAAATTATCCTACTAAAATAAAAACTTTCCTAATTCCTTATTAAGAAAGGATTCCTTAGTAGGAAAACAAAACTTTACTTTTCATTATTTATTTCAAAAATAAGTATTGAACATCTTCATAAAAAATTAAATGTAGTTAAGTAAATTAATCCACTATTTACCACACATTTTTAGTTAATTACTCATTTAAATGAAGTTTTGGGGCAATTTAAAGGCTTTAGAAATGTAGAGGCAATATGAAAACTCGTGCCGCGAATACACAACTCGTCTAATTCAAACTTGAATTTAAACGTGGAGTCGCGTTCCAAGTTCGAAATTTGAAAATTAGAGAAACTTGGCGGGAATTAAATACAATATGGCGGCATGTAAGTTTTAATTATAAAAACATGAGTTGTGGAAGTTCGTTACATTGTAATTATTTGAAGAGAATGGTGTTGTTTAAAGACAAAGTAACTGTTGCTTTAGTACGAATATAAATTATTATTATTATTCATGATTTTAGGTTTTAAACGAAATGTACTTAAATATACAACAAAAATTAGACATGACAATGTTTTACTCACGTATAGTGTAGACAAAATTTTTCAAATAACTAATTTATTTTTATAAAAGCTTTCGTCCGATTGAGCAGTCATTATTGTGCCCTCCGTGGTCTAGTGGTATAGAGCGCGGTTCTCGAATCGGAGGTCGTGGGTTTGGTTAGGACAGTGCAGGCTGATCACCTGATTGTCTGACAAGTAAGATGATCCATGCGTCGGATGGGCATGTAAAAAGTCGGTCCTGCGCCTGATCTCTCGCCGGTCGTGTCGGTCTTCCGTCCCACGGGGTTATGAGAGTAAAGGAATAGAGAGTGCTCTTGTGTACTGCTCACACACTTGGGCACTATAAAATTACTCCTGCGTAGCTGTCCCGGTTTCAATGAAACCGGCCACCGTCACCGAAACCGGTGTGGGAGCTATTATAATTATTATTGTGGCATGCGATTACCGTGACGCACACAAACAACGATAGAAACGGACAGACTTACACGCATTATAACACCTTTATTAAATCAGAGAAAGATTCGAATATTAACGTATAATTATTTCCTTTATGGTATCCTTGAGCCTAGTTCATCCATTGTATCGATCAGAGTGGAAATTTTGTTGACAGCGCATCTTAATATGCCGGCAAAACGGCTCGGAATTTACGCGTGCGATCGTAAAACTTCAAACTTACGCTACAATTTACGGCTTCCTTAACTGCGCAATTTAAATAATAATTCAAAGAGTAAAATTACGCCGTCACCCAGCTGCGCCTACATTTTGAGTCAACTTCACCTGTAATTACAAAATATATTCACAACTTGTAACTGGATTTAAATAGTAACGGCGCGGTAGTGAGGGGGTACATATCGACATGTTGTCGATAATTTTTATCGACAAACACATTCCATGTCAATTTTATTGTTTTCTTCGATTGATTGACATTGTATGATTATAAACGACTTGAGGTAAAATAAAGCTATTGTTGATTTTTAAACCAAAATAATATCTAGATGATATTTCTAGAGATAGCATATTTTGAATTGAAAATAAATGTAATTATTATTCATTACTTATTTTATATAATTTACTAATAATGTCGAATTACCTTTGTCTTATCGTAAAAAAACATCCACCACATTCACCACTGCACTCATAGACATAAATGATTTCTTTATATTGAATGTTTCACAATTTTTTTTGTAGAATTTTTATTAAATTAATTTTTTTGAATAAGGCTTGGTATTTATACAATCTCTCTCCTAGAGCTGCGTTTTTCTTTGACGGGTAGAAAGTCAAGGCAGGTATAATTCGTTGACGTAACCAATTTCATCGATAATCTAACATCACTACAAGGCACAAAGACAGTAAGAAATTATGTATTCCCCTTAGCGGAGTTTCGGTAAGTTTATTGAATTTGTTTGTAGGCGTCGCTACTACTTTTAGGCGCCATCGTGCTTTGAATATAAATTGTAATTGCGTCTTATATTACAAAACCCTTGATAAGGGCCATAAACCTAGTTTGGAATTCACTAGGAAGAGATTCTGTAATATTAATAGGTTATAGCTATTGTGAATTTAAAGGCTATGTAAATGCTGCTTAATGGTTGATTTTAGTTTTGTATACTTAAAATATTTTTTAAAAAGAAAAAAATCTTTGATCAAAAATGTACGTATGGAATTGACATAAGAGTTCGATAATATGAAGTTGACATTCGATTCATGTTATTTCAATTCTATACATTTTAATAAGCGATAAAGAAAACATCTTGGCTATGAAACAGATAAATTATAATAAAACAAACTTTAATAAACACTAGTCGAAAAATTCACATCTTCTCTATTGTAATAATCTTCTAGAATTTAAAAATATCGATAAAAATAGCTAGTGGTGTTTCACCTCACTATTTTAATAATAATATGACGTACTTAATCATTTTTTCTAAATCGATGTTTTTTAATTTTTTTTTAATTTAATTTCTAACAAATTTCCACTTAAAACGAGACGTGATAAAACGATGATAATATAAGAAACTCTGAGTATTGTCAATAATGGTACCAATTTAAAAGTTTATAAATTGGTACCATTTTTACCATTTTAGACGGATTTTTAGTTTAAATTTGAATAAAATGTTATTGATCAACCGCTCAAGAAAAGATGCAATAGCAAATTAATCGCTTAACTGTTCTTTTTGTTGTAAATCAAAATCAAGACGAGTATAAGTCACAATTTCTTTTAAAACGTAACGTCTGCATAAACTAGAATAAGCACATACCGATATTTAATAAAGTGTATAATCTTTTAATCAATTGTAATAAATCTTACAGCTATACAGATATTTAACCGAACTCATTGTGCCATCCAGAGACGGATTTTGTAGTATAAAATTGAATAAAATGTTTAGGTATCGTGGTAATTTTGTGTTTATGCATGATAATACTCCCCACACCGGTTTCGGTGACGGTGGCCGGTTTCATTGAAACCAGACCAGGTACGCAGGAGTAATTTTATAGTGCCCAAGTGTGTGCGCAGTACACAACTGCACTCTCTATTCCTTTTACTCTCATAACCCAGTGGGACGGAAGACCGACACGACTGGCGAGAGATCAGGCGCAGGACCGACTTTTTACATGCTCATCCGACGCATGGATCATCTTACTTGTCAGACAATCAGCCTGCATTGTCCTAACCAAACTTGGAAATAACATGTTTCCAACGCGGGATTCGAACCCACGACCTCCGGAGTCGAGAGCGACGCTCTAACCACTAGACCACGGAGGCGTTTATGCATAATAAGTTATTGAAAAAAAAAAAACACGTGTAATAGATTGTCTTTATTAATATGTTTAAGGAGATCTATAGAAATCTATTCAGAGGAGTAAAAATTTGCAAAAAGACTGCAGTCTCTAGAGTCCATTTACAAGGTGATGTTATAATTGCCTTGTGTAATTTTGTGATCTAACTTAAATGAAATATTTACTCTTCTAACCGACCTCTGTATAGCCATAACTTAAAATACTAATATAGTTATTAATTTACGAATGGCCATTAGAACGTAGAAACGATTTTATAAAACAAATTTTTTAATCTTAATTCCCGAAAGAAAAAACAAACTTCCAATCCGTCCCTGTGCGACCCATGTTTGAAAATATAAATTGGGATTCATATATTTTAGTGCGGGTCGAAAAGTGTTTTGAAAAGTAGTTGGAAGGGTCTAATTCCTTTAGTTTTACTGCCTTTTTGGGTGGTTTTTACCCCCTGGTTTATAAGGGTATGTTTGGTTAGGACCTTTTTTAGCGGGGGGTTAGTTTTGCGCATAAAATTGCGAGAATTAACATCGGAAAGTTCTTTCGACCGGTTTTTCGGCCCTTTATAGTTCACCAAACGGTTTTTAGTTTAATGCCACAAAGGATTATGTTAAATGAAGTTATTAGCTGAATACGCTGATGTTATGTATAAATTATTATGATTGAGGTATGAATGAGAGAAGTGATATTTATAATGAGGTATGTATTGGTATTGGGATTCATATATCGAACTATTACTTGGTATGAAATGGCTACAATATATTTTTTGTCTGCAGCCATACGCTGAAGTCTCATAAAGGGGTTAAAATCACAATATAATACACAAATTGATACATTAGCAAATAATGGCGGCTGCGTTTTTGAAATACAAATTTGGTCTTTGTAGATAGTGTACAAAGACCACGTATAATCACACTTATACGTGGGAGAGCCATGCTTCGGCACGAATGGGCCGGCTCGACCGGAGAAATACCACGTTCTCACAGAAAAGCGGCGTGAAACAACGCTTGCGCTGTGTTTCGCCGAGTGAGTGAGTTTACCGGAGGCAAAATCCCCTACCCTATTCCCTTCCCTATCCTCCCCTATTCCCTTTCCTTTCCTACCCTCCCCTATTACCCTATTCCCTCTTAAAAGGCCGGCAACGCACCTGCAGCTCTGATGCTGCGAGTGTCCATGGGCGACGGAAGTTGCTTTCCATCGGGTGACCCGTTTGCTCGTTTGCCCCCTTATTTCATTAAAAAAAAATAGTGCTAGGCTTATGCCTTAGAATGCCTTAGATTATAATATGGTATTACCGCGAAGGCACCCAGCAGGCAAAATATGGAAAGAGTTTTTTAGATAAGAGGCATTCTTTTGTCTAAAATGTATGTGTAGACATATCACAACTCCCAATTATTATCATGACTTTTGCTCAGAGAAAAAAAAGGAAAAAAAAAACAGAATACTAGAATCTCAGCAAAATTAATTAGTGGAACCGAAAATGAAGTTGAAAAATTGATTAAAGCTCGCGTCGACCGCACACTGTGGAGTTAGTTCTACTACACGGAAACGTCAAAGTTTCGCGGGGGCCGCCGGGGGCCAGCGGGAGCAGGGGGGCAGGGGGCCGAGAGGGGGGCAAAAATGAGCGCGCCGAAGACGGATCAGGGAAGTTTAAAATTAGAATTAGGGCTGTTCTTTTGTTTAAGATGAGGAATGAAAAAAGGTTTTGAAGGATTTTTTCACAACTGGTTACCAAAAATGGTTCCTTGGCATTGATTGTTTTAATAAATAGAATCCATGCAAACATTTTGTTTTTTCTTTTGTTAGAATATTAAATATTATCTAGTACTACTAAACCCTCACTAAGCATTACGACTCAAGATAATTTCTGCTTGCTTAATCATATAACCAATTTTGATGAAAAGTATGACGATACTTTGAGCCTCGCGTAAAGACACATTTTCGTAGGTTTAAAAGTAAAAAAAAAAAACTGAAACAAATATACGGTTCTCGCGTAAACTAATTTCTGCGTGAACGATATTGCGGGCAACATCTACTAAGGGCCTGTTTTACCACTTCCTGATAAGGCTATCCACCAAATAACTTGACAGATCAAGTATGGAGAATCTGTCAAAAAAGTTGTGAATAGCCTATTAGGCACTTTATCAGATCAGAAAGTGCTGAAACAGGCCCTTAATATGGTAACATCTATGATAGCGCTCCTGATAGTTCTATTACTATGTAGGTTCAACATTATTCAACAATTTGAATCCCAATTAAAAAGTTTAACACATCTTGAAATAAAGTCGGGTAATTGAAAATTCTATCAAAACTTAGCGCAACCTGAGGCGAAACTCGAACTTCTGCATACTGCATATTGATAATTACAAAATTGTTTACTCACCTCTAATAAAATAATTATGCTTTTACAATTCTAAAACATACTTTTTAATTTTCAGAAGAATACCTGAATTTCTAAAAAGATACAGCTATTTTTAAATACTCTAAAATAAAAACATACACAAAATATCATTATTATTAAAATAAGTATGAGTCAATAGTAATTTTTGTTTAAAAAATAAAGAATTTTTAAATTTTGTTGTACAAAAGACTTGCGCGTAGCACCTCTACGAGCGCGTAGGCGTGTAGCATCTTCGTAGCAATGCGCTACGACCTGCTACGGCCGTAGCGATTTGTAGCAAATATTACAACGGCCGCATTTGGAGGCATTTAACGATGAATTAACTTTAATTTAATAAAGAATATGACCGAAATGGATGGTGCTTGTTTTAAAGTATTGTGTCTAGCTCACCCGTGAGTAATGGGGCTTGATGGGTTAAATAAAAGTTTATTAATAAAATTAAAATTATTCATTCACTCCACATTGTAATGTGACGCGACAATGCGATGCATTTTTAATGGGTTATTTAAAATTGAATTCTATTTACTAGTGAAGAAGACACAAATTAAAAGGCTTCAAATAATATTGTCACAAAATATAAAGATTTGCATAGAAGAAATGTCAAACTACGAAAACATTTCTTTTTAGGGTTCCGTAGCCAAATGGCAAAAAACGGAATCCTTATAGATTCGTCATGTCTGTCTGTCTGTTTTGCTATAAATATAGAGCAGATCACAGTAGATAACATGGCAAGATATAGTCAACTACATAGTAAAATAAATAGTTCCCGCTGTAATAATTAACGTTTAGTTCTAAATTTTTAACTTTTAAATGAAAGCCAACATTCTGCGAATCCAATTTGAATCAAAGAACAAACGCGTCTCAAGTCTGCCGCTCCTCATTTAAATTTCTATTAAAACTTACTGCCGTCGAAGCCAATGTACAAAATATTTTATGTACGCGCCTCAGGGACTTCATTTTTGGACGCATTGTAATTATAACTTCGGCATAACTTATACATAGCTTGTACCTTAGTGGATACTGATTATAACATATGCTTAGCCTAGTCTATATATACATGAAACTCAAAGGTGACTAACTGACATGGTGATCTATCAACGCACAGCCCAAAACACACGGATCGGGCTGAAATTTTGCATGCAGGTAGATGTTATGACGAAGGCATCCGCTAAGAAAGGATTTTCATAAATTCCAACCCCAAGGGTTTAAAGTAGGGGATGAAAGTTTGTATATAATAATACCTCTTAACGCAAGCGAAGCCGCGGGCAAAAGCTCGTTGTTATATAAATAAAAAGAATTGTAAGCTTCATATACATTATTATCCACCACGAGGCTTAGGTATGACGATTTTTGTTGGTTAGGCCCTGTAGAATCTAGTTATAGACTAATTAGATGAGAGATGCTGTCATCAAGGCAGATGTGATTTGGAAGTGATAGAGATTGTACGATTGGATGTTAATAAAGGTTTATGGAAGTGTAACTGGTATTTTCTTCATGGTCCATCAGGAGCCGGATAACAGATGAGCTGGCCTATACTATGGAAATATTGTAAGCGGAGTTACATGAGTAAGAATGAAAAAAATGATGTAAGAATTGTTGCTATTAAAATTTAAGGAAATATTTGCCGGGTTACCTTGGCAACAAGTAAACAAGAGTTGAGAATATTGGATCAATGTTTATAATATAATATCATAGTATTGGATAAAGTAGAAGATATATTTGTATACAATGGAAGGAATTATTCGAGTACAAAAACATATTAAAATTCAAATTTTGAATGATTATGAAAATTTCCAAGGGTCTAATAAAGGTAAAGTTACACGATCTCATATTAAAGTAAGGCTCGAAAGTTTAGAGAAGGCATGGTCTCGTTTCGAAGACAATAATTACGAGTTGATAGAAATGGGGGAATTACCACACGATTCTGAGTACCTAACAGACAAAGTATTTGATAAAATTAAAGAAGTGTACTATGAATATAAAGGAGAGCTAGAGGATATTCTTTTAAAGGAAGTTATTGACCCCACCGTTTCTTCGACTAAAGTAAGAGACACACTGTCAATTAATCTGCCTACCATTAACTTACCAACGTTTTCTGGAAGGTATACAGAATGGCCATCTTTCCGTAATTTATTTGAAACATTAATACATAAAAATCCAAATTTACATAATATTGAGAAACTTTACTATTTAAAAAGTCACATCACCGGTGAAGCTGAGCAATTGTTACGTCATGTACCTATCACAGAAGCTAGTTATGAAGATTGTTGGAAATTATTGAGGAAAAGGTACAGCAACAAAAGGTTCATAGCAAATCATACATTGAATCGCCTGTTCGGTCAAAAGAATTTAACTTCAGAGGAGAGTTGCGGAATAAAGGGAATACTCGATACCACGAATGAGTGTTTAAGTGCTCTCTCTAATTTAGAAATAGATATTTCGACGTGGGATCTTTTAATTATTTACTTAGTTACACAGAAGTTGGACGGAGAGTCTAGAAAACTGTGGGAGCACAATATTAGTAAAGATTTAGAGAATTTACCAACTTTAGATGAATTTTATACATTTTTGGAAAACAGATTTAGAGCTTTAGAATTTTTAGAGCTGAGAGAGCGGAAGACGATTGTAGATCAGAGACAAAAGACACATGCCTTTGCCACAACTGCCGTGATTATGCAATGTTCATACTGTAAGATGAACCATACGTTGGACCAGTGTACATCGTTTTATAAAGAAGATTTTGACACTAGATTACAATTTATAAGAAATAATAATTTATGCTTTAATTGCTTTAGCACGTATCATAAAGCATCATCATGCAGACGGCTTAGGGCATGTCAGCGTTGTAATGGTCGACACCACACATTATTACACCGAGAGACGATTGCCAGGTGTGGTTTACCAAAGACGGGTATATGGCCTTTGGATGAGGTTCACGGAGAGAGTAATTATTATAACAATGACGAGGTCAAAAACCGACAATTGCCCCAGGTAATGTTGCCCACAGCCCTAGTTAAGGTGAACACTGAGAATTCCAGTACAACCTTGAAAGCATTACTCGATCAGGGCTCTCAAGCTTCAATTGTCACCGAGAGAATGGCAGAAATTTTAAGTCTTCAAAGGATACCGGTAGAAGGAGCTGTAACTGGTGTAGGGGGAGAGGATCAGAACGTGGCTATCAAAGAAATGGTAGAATTTAATATACAGTCCACTGCTAGTGATTTTAATTGTAACGTACAAGCCTATGTTCTGAGTGATCTACCGTCAACCCCCGCGGTAGAAGTTACACACATCGTTGATTGGCCAGAGTTATCATCCTTAAAATTAGCAGATCCTCGTTTTGACAAGCCTGGTAAAATAGATGTTATATTAGGTGCTGAAATTTATGGACGTATTTTAAGATATGGTATTCTTCGAGATACGTCATACAATTTAACGGCGCAAAATACTCATTTTGGATGGATATTATCTGGTAGGGTCCCAGTGATGTCGCAAGAATTTAAGGTAGGATAGATTAATGTTATTTATAATTTGATTTTGGAGACCATTTATTAAAGAGAATGGCGTTGTGTATTTTTACATTTGGTAGTATATTATGAACAGTTTATTTTAGAGTGTTTGTGCAGGGAGAAATTTAGTTGAAAATTGTTATAACAATATTATAATGATTGTTATTAGCACTGTTATGTCACCGGCCCTCAGTACTGTTTCACGGTGGGCGGTTTTATCAAGGTTACGAATGTATTTATTACATACATTCATGGTGGGCGGTATGTAGAATCTAGTTATAGACTAATTAGATGAGAGATGCTGTCATCAAGGCAGATGTGATTTGGAAGTGATAGAGATTGTACGATTGGATGTTAATAAAGGTTTATGGAAGTGTAACTGGTATTTTCTTCAGGCCCCTTACACACAGCGACTTTTATCAGCGATGCTGTCGCGATGCAGCATCAATGCAGTCGCAAATGGTCCAGCTTTATGTGTAATGAATTTATGTTAGTCGTTAAGGTATATTATATTATAATATGAATATGTATGTTAGTCTGTAAGGTCCGTGTTATGAGCCTAGATGCCTGAAATAAATGGTAAAATAAAAAAATAAAAAAAAATTACACACTTGCGCTACTTTAAGCATCGATACAGTCGTGATACAGTAGCGATGCTGTCGCGATGCAGAAGCAAAATCAATACAAAAATCTATAGTGTCGCGCGTGTGTATCGATGCTAACGCGCAACATTATCGATACTAACGCACGACAGCATCGATACAATAATTGCTGGTGTCGCGATGCTAGCGCACGTTTCAAAAACACCCGACAGCGATGCGCTGTTAAAAGTCGCAGTGTATTAAGAGGCCTTATCTATAATTACCAAGAGGAGGTAGAGAGAGGCCTTGATACCTAGAGAAGTATAAAAAATGTAACCGAAAATACGAAATGCCGTAAGCTAAGTCGTTCAGATCGGTTAAAAATAATTGTTGTTACGCCAAAAACTTAATTTGATTTTAATTCACCATGCCTAAGAGTATGGATGATTCTTTGTTTAAAGGTTTTGCTCATGACCCAAAAATGAACTTTAATTTCCACAAAATCGATACAAGAGCGATCGCTCGATCTTATCTCGCGATATTGCACCACCACTCATAGCCTTTGCAATAAATAAGTCATGACGTTCTTTTGAAAATCTTATCTCATAATTCAAAATCGATTTTAATTTCCACAAAATCGATACAAGAGCGATCGCTCAATCTAATCGCGCGGTAATTCTGAGCGATCGATTAACTGTAAGGCGCTTCGACACTTAGCTCGGCGTAATTCACTTTTAATGAGTTTTCTTTGAGGTCGGCTAATACTTTTACGACCGAGAAACTAGATTATCTAAAACTAGATTAAGTAAGCGAACCTTAGGTTTTTCCGGAATGAAAGGTATCCTATGTCCTTTCTCGGGACTCCAAATATCTCCAAACCAAATTTCAGAAAAATTTGTTCACCAGTTTAGACGTGAAGAGTTAACAGACATATGTACAGACAGACAGACACACTTCCGCATTTATAATATTGATACGGATTTAAAATTGCCATCTGCCTAAGCATTAATATTATTATGCACACCCACATCTTATTTTTTGGTAATGTGGTGGTAGATAGAATATAATGATCATCACCATGATTGTGTAGCTAAAAAATGCAGACGACGTTGAGCATTCATAGACGAATAATTTATACGTGGGAGAGCCATGCTTCGGCACGAATGGGCCGGCTCGACCGGATAAATACCACGTTCTCACAGAAAACCGGCGCGAAACAGCGCTTGCGCTGTGTTTCGGCGAGTGAGTGAGTTTACCGGAGGCCCAATCCCCTAACCCCTACCCTATTCCCTTCCCTACCCTCCCCTATTACCCTATTCCCTCTTAAAAGGCCGGCAACGCACTTGCAGCTCTTCTGATGCTGCAAGTGTCCATGGGCGACGGAAGTTGCTTTCCATCAGGTGACCCATTTGCTCGTTTGCCCCCTTATTTCATTAAAAAAAAAAAAAGAATAAGGGTCAATTCAGACCGCAACGCGACGTGTAGATGCATTTCTACATTTGTACTAAATTGACAGATTTCGTGAGCGTGAGACTTACAAATCTGTCAAATCCATACAAATTTAGAAATGCATCTATGCGTCGCGTTGCCGTCTGAATTGACCCTAAGCCTTCATAACCCTTTACACTTCTCTGTGGCACTCCATATTGTATATTGGTCTAGCATTAGACCAACAACATTACAGCCTATATAATATCTCAAGTAAACACACAATTATACATAAACCAGGTATATAAACGTAAAGATCATAATAAGTATGTCATAAATAATGTCAGACGGAGCCGGGGCGCGGCGCTACCTCCGGGGTAACTTTTCACCCCACCAAGACGGGAAATTTGCATAAATTTACAAATTCCCAACGAAATAAAGTACAGCATGCGACGGGTGGCCAGGATTGTGGAAATTCTAGGACAGTTCCAGAAAACATACACCCCCTTACTAATAAACGCTGTATAAGCTTTGAATAGTTATACAGTGTTTTGTCTTCTTCAATCCAATTAAAAATGTCACTTGTGTGACAGGAACAAAACATTGTATAAATATTCAAAGCTTATACAACGTTTATTTAGTAAGGGGGTATTTGTATTAATTGTAGATAAAGTGTATATTTTATTGAAGTTGATATTACGTACTACTTATTTAAAAGTTAACTGTTTCACCTATTTGCATAATACAATACTTTACTCCGTGGGAGTCTTTTCTCGAGGTAGTTCGCGAGCCGACCGTTGCGCAGTAGGTATACTATACAGGGTTAATACTATACAGGGTTAATAAGTGATAAATGATAATACTTTATTGTGTGTACGTGTCCCTCGTAGAGAGTTTTGTGAAAGTAGCAGAGCTGAAACCATTCTTTTTATTTTGTATGGGGAAACTTTGGGGCGCATGCCCAATGTATAGACACAACGTTCAATAAGTGTAAAATATTTTAGTTTTATTAAAAAATTCATTTAATTGTTAATCGCTCATACTGTTGATTACCTATAACACCTTTAGGAAATGAACAGGGCACCAATTTGCAGAAACTACGTTGTGCAAGTTGCCTACCTTACGTATTAAGTCCTTAAGTCAACTTACAATAAATAAGTTAATAAGTCATAATAACAATTACAAAATCAAACGAACCCCTAGACTAATATCAGTTAAGTTTTTTTAGTCGTCTTACGATGCCACCAGCACATGGCGAAAAAGACCCCAGTTTTTGGGGTTAAAAATACATGGATTTTCCCAGCAAACTCTCTCGTGTGGTCACTGTCATAGTTCGCGAGCTCCCCCCGCGTGGGGAGGTCCGTTTTTCATGTTTAATTTTAACTTTGGGAACTGGTATTAATAAATGCTCGTCTTTCGTGCGGAGAATTCCGACCTTTGGTTTTCGGATTTTATAATGTCGCTCCCGAGACGTAATTAGTTTTCTAGTTAAAAATTAATGAGCATTTTGTTTTACAAAGCACTATTTTGTTGAATAAATTAGATTTACGTGTTGAAGTGTTTTTTAGTGTATTTTGCTCGCAGTTTGCTCTGAAATTTACGTAGGAATTTGTTTTTTGTGATAAAAACTATCTTATATTCTCTCCCGAAACTCTAAGTACTACTATACTTCATGGTTGGTTCAGCGGTTTAGTTACGAAACAAACACAAACATTTTCGTACATTTTACGTATCTATTTATGCGAACAAACAATAAGAACATGACTCTTCGGAGTCTTCGATATATTTTGGGTATTTCCGTCTATTTTAGCTCGAGCTTAGGTATCCACAATTTGACAAGGTAATATTATCTTACGTAATATACTATCTCAACCTGCATAAAATATAACGAATTAAAATCAAAACAAAACGCTACATAGAATTGAATACGTAACCCTTACAAAAAATAATTAGTATGCAGCACAGAAGTCGAAGATATTTATATAAATGCCTCCACGAGGGTCGGGCACAAGGAGTGGAATATTAAAACAGAAACGCCATTAAAATGCCTAATTGCTGGATTACACCTCACAAGATTTCTGCCGTTTCTGCATAGACATAGAGTATTTGAACAGATTCAGTGTAGAGTAGTAAGAAAATTATGCCTAACTGTTGCGATCATATCTTGCTCTGTAAAATATTACGAGTATAACGTGTTTTTTATCTACTTACGGATTTTTAATATGTTATGTTTTTTTTATTATATTATGTCAAGTTATTTATGACAACATTGTGTTACATAATATCTATTATCTATCAAGTCAAAGCTGAAGATGCGCTAAATCAATCTTGGCTGTTTTACCAATGTTCACTATTTGGATATTTGATTAATAATCCTGGTTCGGTACTTGATTTTCGTAGCTCAAATAATTAAATATTTCAATGAATAATAATATTTAAAAACTATTAAATTATTATAATAAATAATGGATCTAAAATAATTTCTTATAGTTTTGGTATTAAGATTTAATGGTAACAAAATAATATAATGAACTTCGAAGCCTTATTTAGAGCGTTTTAATTTTAATTTAAATTAGGAAACTTTAAGGACTTCTATATTATTAAGATAGTTTTAAAAATAGGTTTAAGAAAATGATTTTTTTCTTTTTCAGATTCGATGGCTCCACTCTATGGTCCAAGATGGCGCGTGGCGCTAATTTAAACCGCGCCCGTCGACGTGCCGCACATACACGATGTCTCAAGATTATGCGATTACACCGGCTTTTTACATTTCATACCTTCGACATGCGTTGAGACGAAATTCGAAATTAGAACGATTTATTTTTAAATGTTAACTTTTTGGGTAGGTTCCTAAAGAAACACAGTATACTCATCAGTGCCCATGAAGTATAGAATCAACGCTATACTGCTGCTTCCTTCTAAAACATACGTCGCATTTCTATAATATTATATGAGTTTTTTAGGATGCTATTGTGATACATCAGGATGACCAGTACAATATGGCATCAGACTAAAGACCTTATGACCTCTGGTCAGTGTAGTGGTTAATGGTTTAAATGTCGGAACTCGCGCTTTGCGTAATAGTATAATTTTGCAATCCAATGCAGTCTCACATTGTCGTTGATGTGGGGCCATGATGGACCAATACAAAAAAAATACAATTTGTAAAGTTGTAGATATTACTTATCTGTGATTAATCATGGTCGTCGTCGATTGTGAATATTTTAGAAAGCTATTCAATCGTTGAATCATGGTTCTCCATTATGGCCCAACGTCGAAAAGTTCCTTAATAAACAATTATTACCACCATTATTTTAACGAGTATTGTATGTCATAATATTATTAATATGTAGATTAAATAAAAAAATCGCCAAGTGCGAGTTGGACTCGCGCACGAAGGGTTCCGTACCACAATAGAGCAAAAATAGGCTGAAAATTGTTTCTTGTTTATTTCATTTATTTAAATTTTATTATAAATTTTTACAGGACAAATAAAACTGAGTATTTCGTAAATATTTGAAGTGCCTATATTGATATCGAACAAAAAATAGCAAAAAAATCATGTTTGTTGTGTTGCCCCCATTAAATATTTAATTTATTTTATTTTTAGTATCTGTTATTATAGCGGCAACAGATATACATAAATTATAGCTTGTGGAGACACACAGATAGACAGACGGACAGACATCGAAGTCTTAGTAATAGGGTCCCGTTTTTACCCTTTGGGTACGGAACCCTGAAAAAAAGGTTGGCTAAGCGTTGGTTCTCCGCGCGCGAGCTCTGAGAAATCGGAGGCAGCTGAGGAGCGAATATGCAGCCATAATATCCGAAACACTCCACAATATTATGTCCGCGCGAAGTATTTCCACGTATTCATATTTCAAGTATTTCCAAGTAGACAAAACAGACCACACCCGAAATTTTTTGGCGAATCCTCAGAGCTCGCACACGATAATTAATAATTTATTTACTAAGTTTTTCCAAAAAAATGTGATATTATATTCCTTTCCTAATTGACAATTAAAATTTTTATAACGTCAATTTTCATGTTAATGATTGTCTTATGAGAAATTCTTACTAATTATTGTTAAGTAAAAAAATAATTGTTTACAAGATAATATAGCTTTGTTATACAAAATTTGCTAATCATGCGATAAAATACAATTCATACCGCAACGTCCATACCACAAAGAAACACCGCATTCAAGAATGTAGCTTCTAAAACCGCAAAGGAAAAAGAGTTAAAACGGCGCAAAAACTTTCTCCCCAACCGGGGAGGCGCCATACATCTATATCTATGTGACGTCATTAAGAAAGCTGAGTAGCACCTCCTCGACTATATCCGTCTCTTTCTACCCCGCACTTTTTTCATATAGCGCATCTAAGACGCTCGCGGCCGAAAAAGAAACATCTATCTCTCTCCCTCGCCTTACAATGGAAAAGACGACGAAATTAAATAATACTTTGTCGTTTATTGAAATTGCGGTGGGGTGGGGTAGTTTAAAATTTTCGGGGGTAGAGGTAAAAAGGTATTGATTTTAGTTGAGATTAGACGTTCAGTTGTTTCGTTTTAGAAAGCGATTTTGTTTATCCTGGGATTTATGGTCGGTTAATCAAGCGGTGAGATGGAAAATTAATTCGTTTTAATTACAGACAGACAGACATAAAATTGCTTAATCTTAAGGTAATGTTCTACGTAAATATATCTTTTATAACTTAGCTTATGGGTTTTGAGATTTATTGCTTTGAAAATTACATTAGATGTCTCTGGTAGAGGGGTTATTTTTCTTAAATAATGGAAAATGGTTTAATATTTTTATTTTTAGTATCATGTTTTGTCCAGTTAAGGATAATAATTATAAAAGTTTAAAATGTGAGGTATAGTTGTCATTTAAAATTAAAAGTATGTTAAAGTTTAAAAGAAAATTTAAGAGAACGAAATCGCTTTTGAAATTTGATGATCGGAAACTAATGATTAACTTTAAATAACTACAGTAATTGTTATGCAGCATGTTATTTTCAGCTTGTTTGTTTCTCTAATATTAAACACTAATTAAAGTATGCTTAAATTTAAATAAGTCAATGACTTTAAAATGTTAAATTGTTGTATAAAACAACCTACGCTAAGAAATGATATGACGTCAATCTACTTTTGATTAAAGACACAATACCTAATAATAGTCTACACTCTACAGAATTAACAAGGAAAGTCTTAACAAAGAATCTAGAATTTTCTAAGATAATCTTTGTAATAGTTAGCTTGTAGAGATTGGCAGAAATATTCTACATCTAAAAGAATTTATTGTACGGAATACCTATCAAATATCATAATTTTGCACGCTACTGTCATAGCAAGACATGCCGCATTGTAACAATAACTGTAACAATATTTTTGATCAAATAAATATGATTATGATTATGCTGAAAACAAATGCTTAGGTTACGAAGGGTACGAAGAAGATATTGGATGTCTTTCTATATCTATTTTCTCGTTATAATATAAAAACAATACTCCAGAAAGCAAAAACTTTAAATATTTAAAGAGTCTAAATATTCAACTTTCAATTCAAAAGGTATTTCATTTCCACTATATTTGAAACTATCTTTTGCCCTTTCATTTGAGTTGATATGTCTGAAAGCCCCTAAATAGCCCCCGGGAGTCGAACCTGCGTCTTTATGGTGCCGTTAGTGCATGTCGACAATCAAATCTATAAACATGTTTGAGCAATTAAGGATAATTTGATGTTTATAATGTTAAACTTCAAGGTATGTTATGTAAATCTTGTAAAAAGAATAATTGAAGAGAAAAAAACATTCGACGTAGATATTTTTATAAAAAATTAATGTATCCTATCTTATATCTTTAAACGAGCAATTCTTGTATATATATTATACAATTGGAATCTCGGAATCGGCCCCAACGATTTTCATGAAATTTAGTATATAGGGGGTTTCGGGGGCAATAAATCGATCTAGCTAGGAATCATTTTTAGAAAATGTCATTTTATTCGTGTTTTATCGAATACCGAGCAAAGCTCGGTCAAATAGCTAGTTAACGTATAATAAGCACAACAAAACTTATAAAATGAAATGAACATACCACGTAGTAATTAAAAGATGTCTTTTATAAACACTTAATATTACGACATCATTATATTTAATTTAAAATCGACCTCCTCGACATGAAGATTTGAGACCGGCGGTGTCAAGATCCTTTAATACTATTTTGCTATAAACTATTTACTCCAAACTTCCAGGATCTAAAAACCAATATACAGTCTCAAAGCATCTCCTTTTACGTGGTGCGAATACCCTTATCATTCTTTGGAATAAAATTGGCAATACAGAGGGTGGCAACCCCCTGACAAAGGCTGGGCAAATAAGCCATTAAAAGCGTTGCGACGGTAGTGGGCTATAAAATCTGTGCTTCTTGCCCCCTCCCCCCCCTTTCCCCCTTCTATCTCCCCACCCGCCTTAGCGATAACTTGCTTTTATGCCGTTCCTACAATAATTAAAATGGCTCGACGTTTTCTACGATAAAACGCCGCGCTCCACATTTAAATTTGATTGTGTTACCATAGATAACAATTCTGCGTAAGTGTTGCTAGTGTTGTGCGGAGGACACACGTACTTCGTAGCCATGTTTATAAAGGATCTTAGCAAGATTTTAAAAAGGATTTGAGTAACATTTCTTAATTTTGACCGCACTCATTCAGTTCCTCACATTTGACCGTAAATCTACGTACAAGAAAATGTTATGTAACTTAAAAATTGCCCAAAAACAACCCCTCTCTTTCTACATCTACGATATTATGATTTAGATATTCTCATAATGAGGACTACTAGGTTAGAATAATGTAAACCTGCCATAAATGTACAAACATTTCAAGTCAGTGCTTGTGAATATGGCAAGGTCACATTTTATCTTTTTTATCGTCAGTAAAAATATATTTCTTCGTCGATTTTTATCCATTTTACAATAAGCTAGATCCTAATATGCTTGGCTTAGTATTTTAAATCTACAGAATGTAACGTATGGAACTTTTATTCGAAATTTTAATAAAACTAGTTTTAAAACTCGTTGCAGACTGCCACGTGTCCAACTGGTTTGGATGCCCCTGTTCGTTCGATTTTATTTTCAACTTTTCCAAATTCAAATGTATTATTCGAACGCTATTCAATGGAACTTGTTTTCTTTTAATTGTGTTTAGTGGATGCAGCCACGTTCATTAAAATCCATGATCTATTAAATATCGGCTTTCTGAAAAAAAATAGTAGAGTAACTGTATGTGTGTAAACAAATGGCGACATGGAGTAAAACGTATAACATTTTGAAATACCTAACTTTTAACAACTCACTTGAAATTTCAGCAGTGTTTCTTATGTGTGCCTAAAGCGAACAGCTTAAGACTTTTTTCATATTTCATATCTGTCTTTAGAGTTTAGACGATATCAAAACTGAAACAAAAGACCGTTTTACATCTAAAGTGCCCATCTAATAGTCCTGACCGTCCGTCCTCAATTTTGACCACGACATCGTGATCGCCACTACCACGACTGATGACTCGTGATCACAATGACCACGGCGATAACGTGGCGTGGATAATTGAGGAAAGACGAGCGTTAATTAAAGCGATGATCAAAGAAGCGTCTCCGAACAACGCTATTGTACAGACTTCCTGATGCACCCACCGTGTGGAGCGACGTAGCTGACTTTTGTTGTATATTGTCTTGAAAAAAATGTATGCGATCTATTTTAAATGCTCATCAAATCTTTTATAATTTGAATTTTAGGTTTATAATTTATATGTTTATACAAAACTGAGTTGTCTTTCAAAAAGTTGATGCGATAAAATAAATTAAGTGTGGTATAATCTGAATATAGAATTTGTGTTGCAAAAATGTGGTTGAAATGGATATAATGGATTTTTTTTAAATATCAACAACTTTATTTTTATATGCAATACAAAATATACACTTTACAGATAACGTTAAGAAATCTATATTTTTATGTCACAATAGTGGTTTGAGGAACGTGTTTCGTGAAATGTCAAAAAGTGTCATGTCTCGCTTATTTATATATCTCGCTATACTGTACTCGGCGAAACATGGAGGTAGCGATCATTGACTCTCTGTCAAAAACATGCCATTCTCCATACAAAGCCACGATTGACAACATCTGATATGTCTTCATTGTCAATCGCGGCTTATATAGAAAATGACAAGTTTTTGACCGGGAGTCAATGACCGCTGCCGCCATGTTTCGCCGAGTACAGTTAACAGTATAGCAGGTTAATTTTTAGATTTATAAAGTATTGGAACAGACCAACAATCTATTATAGATTGTGTGAACTCTGGAATAAAAAAGTCAAAACTAATCTGATTGACTAAAGCCAGTCATTTGGGTTAGATATAAAAACATCTTCTATTTAAACATTTCTCTTACTATTAGTATTCTTACCATCTACCATGAAGGTATACAATCTACTATACCTATACGTTGCATACGTAACTGCTTTCATTGTATACAAGAGCTATATATTCTAGAATCTAGAATATACAAAATCATGTTAAACAATACTCAGCTACGCCTCTCCACATCTCCACCGCCAACCCGTGCGCCATCTTGAAGGAAAACACAAAGATGCTGAATAGAGAAATTTTCTTGTGTAATTTTCACACTCACCCCCTTACCCCCCTCCCCAGTAATTCGTCCAGCCAGCGTTGCTTGAGCCCCGGCGCGCTGGCGTTTGTTCCGCCGGGGGAGCCATTTGAATACATTTCAATGATAAAGGTATTCTTATAATGATAAAGTAAGTTGTAGATTGTAGCTGTGTTTCGTAAAAAACTTTATATAAAACTGACGCCAATAAAGACAATATATTAAAATGATTAAATTTCACCTAAACTTTAAATTAATGAAGATTTTGACTAGTCTCCATCACTACTTTTTCTGCCAAATTCTTTATTAGAGATAATAAATATATACTTAGGTATTTTATTAAAATATGTCCTTGAGTGGTTAGTACTCGTAAGTACTTAATGGTTGCTTAAAAATGCCAACTTTTAGATTTTTGTTACGAGATTTTTATTCGATTATTATTGTCGAGGTCTCGATTTTAAAGTAAATTAATGATAATTTCCATAGCATTATCTTTTTACTTTCAAAGTAAATTAGGTTTGAAATCTCGTGGCAGACATTAATGAAAATTTCTTTGAAATTGAAATAACTTTTAAACTATCATATAACAAACATACACTACATACATAATACCCTAAATAACTGTACATAAGTGGAATCAAACCCCCTACATACATAAGTCGTGCAT
This sequence comes from Aricia agestis, assembly GCF_905147365.1. Lineage (NCBI taxonomy): Eukaryota > Metazoa > Arthropoda > Insecta > Lepidoptera > Lycaenidae > Aricia > Aricia agestis. The sequence goes on from NC_056424.1 coordinate 11,877,355, forward strand.
ACTTCGCGCGCCGCGGGCGCGAGTCCTACAAGAAAATTAGTTATTAAAATTTCACTGACGCTCCGAAATTTATCTCTGATGTATTGCACTGCGAATTTGTCGTCTTGATAGTTGGTTATATATTCGTAGGTTATGATTGTAAAAGGCCTAGATTCTCGAGCATTGAATGTCGTTTGGAGCGCAAACTGTATCACCCGTGCCAAGTGACATTCGAGTATGACAATCGGGGGCCCTAAACCTAAAAGTTTTCATCAGTAGTTAAGAATATTATAACTATTTTGTGCCTTATGAAATATAGTTAATGCATTTATATACTAAGGACTGACTTTTTAATATTGTTATATAATTTTTACTTGAAGAATAAAGACATTGTCAGAATACATATTTTGTAAAGAAAAATGTGATTGTCAAAATTCCTTGGGCGAAAGTTATCTTATTAAAACATCTTCCCTAAATGAATTGATACCAAAAAAGTTAACAACTGTGACAAAATTAAAAAAAGAGTTACCGTTAGATCATTTTAATACAAAATAAGGGGTAAATCATGAGAAACAGAACCGGTATTACATGAACGCGGACAGGTTATGACAATGGTCAAACTGACCCAAGACATCGGACAGTGGTCATCGTGAGAACGGGGGGTTGAAGGGTTTGCTGGATTTAGTGATAATTTGTATTGAATACTAACTGGATTAATTTGTTTCTGTTAAAAACTTGTTTGAAATGATTATTACTTGTATTGTGATTTTTGCGTAAAGATAGAAAAATAAAGTACTGTATTTGTAATGTGTTATTCGTATTCAAAATAAACTTTTGTACTGGTATTTTTTTTAATTTTGTAATGCGTCCCTGATCCTATCCCACCCTGTCTAGGTTACCTCACTCACTCGGCAAAACATAGCTGTTTTATCAAGTCAATTTTCTGTAAGATTGTATGATATGATTTCCATACGGATCCACAGGGTAATAAATTGATTATTATGTATCTTCCGGCAATTCAACAGGCAAAAATTGTACAATAATAATCTGCTGCCAAGCATTTTATAAATTCGTTTACGAAAGTAGCTAATGGGTTTTTACAAGTAGTTTTTAAGTTTATTTTAAAATATGTCCAAGTATCGAGACACCTCAGTCGCGGTGTGTTGCGAAGACGCTGTTAAAGTTTTCCGTGCTACTTTCGCGGCTGTGCAGAAAGTTGGCCTCAAGCTCATTACGCGAGATGACGACACGCACACTTGGATAGAAATTGATCGGATCATAATTCAAATTTAAAATATTTATTATGAAAGTTAAGTGACGAGAAAACTGTGTCAAAAATAATGTATTAATTTGAAAATCTTTACTTATATTATTTTCATGTTCGTTAAATTAATTTTTAACTTGTTTAATTGAGTCTCAAATGGTTACCTGGAGAATTTTTCACTTATTTTATTCAGTAAATTACAGACACACTAATAAAAATTACATAAATTTGTTAAGCAGACGTTGTTTTATATTGAAGTTGCAGCGCTCCTGTCAGCGCGCAGATCCCTTCAAAATGGAGGCGGACTTGATGGTGCGCATGCGTGGGGGTACATTTTACAAGATGGCCGACAACACTCCTGTCAATGTTACTGATAACTACCTACTTCATTTCCAGTATTTTAAATTAAGTAGAGAGCTAGAAGATTAGGATTTATTTTAAAAATAATGCATTTGTTAAAATGTTGACGAATCTTACAGTACAAATAAATAAAATTTAAGTTTGACAAGAAGAATAGGCCTTTATGAGATAGTCTACATAAATATATAGTATTGACTAACTATTGCTGGAGGTGTTAAACATAATTTAAAATTTAATTATATTTTAGGCAAACAATAAAATACCTTTTGTGTACGGACTACGGCACTACGGTAAAGAAGTCTAAGTGTTCATATAAAATACCACTATGATTTGACTATGATATTATTTTATTTTATTCAGTTTGCAGTAATGTTTGCATCTTTAAAATCCATCAATTTTTTGTAGTTTTTATTTTATTTTTCTTTCAATTAGCTATCTTCCATTCATAATGGGAAAGGACAATGGAGAAACGTTATAAAAAGGAAGAGGTTTTATTTTTATTTATTTTTGCAAATATTATTTTTGAATTTTCTATGCAAAATAACTATTCCAAGTGTCGTCCCGCCTTACGCCTCTCGCCTGCGAGCCCCGCGGCGTGTATATAACATCTCAGATAAGTTATACATGTATTGACAGCGGGAATATTTATTACATGCTTTTGTTATCTACACATCCCGGAACATTGTAGAATACAGTTTAAACTTTTAAATTGAGAAATCTGTTTTTTTTTAAATTTGAAACATTGCAGAGAAAACTAAAACCAAAATTAACAGAAACCATCAAAATTGACTAGCAGTAGCATGTGATGATGATAGCTTAGCTTCACGTCAACTTTTAAACAATTGGTTCATTCGTTTTGAAGCTACGTTACCACTAGCCACTTACACAAAATATAAAGTAATTTATTTTAACCGCTTTTTGATTTTGTCTGTCGCCTGCCTTTTTTATTCCCTTTTTTATTGTTCGACATTCTACTGTACATCAAAATAGTTTTCTAGAAATAATAAAACCTTCTTGTAAGTCTAAAATCTTCGCTCTATAGAGAAGAAACCTTTGTAAAACTTACCTCCAAAATCCCCAACTTCGAATATTCAATTCTACGCACGTACATCAATTACTCACTTTCTTATGTGCCGGTAAAAATCAATCAAGAAGGGGCGAAGGCGGCCCTCCCCCTTCCCCCTGCCCCTTCCCCCTACATTAATATACGAGGCCTGTGATAAATTGCCACGGAACCCGGCCTACGTTTTCTTTGAACAACTTAAATATGTACAGGCTGTTCGAACTTTCTTGGTATTTTCGGAAAATTATAGTTTATAATATTCTATTCTGGTTGATTTGTCTTTGACGTGATTAAACTTATGACTTGATGACGCAAAACTGCGCGGCGTGTTTTGCTGTAAATAAAGTTGAAAATTGTATGTTGCTGTATTAAAATAGCGCCGCATTGTGTCAAGTCCATAAAGTTAATGTTATGGTCAAGTTAAAAAGTTGTGCGTCAATTGCGTCATAAAAAATAGCTAAGTGCGAGTCTGATTCGCACTAAAGTCGCCTGTGCACACACACTTTAAATATATTAATAATGTTATGGTTGCCGTTATTTTATATCGAGCAATCGGTTTTATCATTATTTAATATTAGATGACGCCTGTAACTCCATTGCGCCAAAAATAGTTTTCATCGTACATTTTTCCGGGATAAAAAGTATCCTATGACCTTTTCCAGGACTCAAAGTATCTCCATGCCAAATTTCAGCAAAAATGGTTCTGCCTGCAGAGTGTTTAACATTTTGAATGTTTACGAATTATCGATCAACTCCCGTGCCCTGGCACGGGAGTTGATCGAAAATTCGTAAGACACACGGAGAGGAGACCACCGGCGCCGCCTAGGATAGAGAGTAGTAAGCCCCTCTCTATTCTACTCCGAAATCGTATGCTTATTCGATTTGTTTTCGCTTATATCAGCACTAATTGTAGAGTTTTTTTTTACATCGATCAACTCCCGTGCCCTGGCACGGGAGTTGATCGAAAATTCGTAAGACACACGGAGAGGAGACCACCGGCGCCGCCTAGGATAGAGAGTAGTAAGCCCCTCTCTATTCTACTCCGAAATCGTATGCTTATTCGATTTGTTTTCGCTTATATCAGCACTAATTGTAGAGTTTTTTTTTACATCGATCAACTCCCGTGCCCTGGCACGGGAGTTGATCGAAAATTCGTAAGACACACGGAGAGGAGACCACCGGCGCCGCCTAGGATAGAGAGTAGTAAGCCCCTCTCTATTCTACTCCGAAATCGTATGCTTATTCGATTTGTTTTCGCTTATATCAGCACTAATTGTAGAGTTTTTTTTTACCTTTCTTTTTCTTTAAATTATTAATCTATTTGCGTTAATTTTGGAGTCATTGGCGTATATGACTCATTCATACTAATATTATAAATGGAAAAGTGTGTCTGTCTCTCCGTCTGTCTGTTTGTCTGTTACCAATTCATGCCCAAACCGCTCAACCGATTTTTCTGTGATTTGGCATGGAGATACTTTGAGCCCCAGGAAAGGACATAGGCTACGAATAATAAAAACTGAGGAAAAGTAACTCCGTCAAAAAACATGTTCTACAATCAAAAAAAGTGTACCTTAGGTTCACATTTCAATACATTTGCAATATTTAGGTGACCTTGAGCGGTACTAGGCTGACGTTACATGGCAGTTCGAAAGGAACCAAATGTAAAACGGTAATAGTACGAGAGTTACGTTTCCTTAGTTTTTATTATTCGTAAGACATAGGATACTTTTTATCCTGGAATAATGTACGGTTCCCTCACGATAAACATATTTTGGCGCAACGGAGTTGCGGGCGTCATCTCTAGTTTCAGATAATAAATAATATAGATTAAGAGGATACACCAGGGGCTAGAGAAATGAAAAAAAAGTACGTGTAATATCTATAGCTGTCTCCCTTACCTCAAGCCCTGGATACCGCAGAACGCGATAGAGACAACTGCAGAAAATCCAGAAAATCAACGATTCGTTGTCCCCTGATTCCTTCTCCAAAACTTAACCGATTTAAGTACTTTTTTCATTAAAGGTTTAAAAAAGGCTTGAGCTGTGTTCCTATGTTTTGCTTTTTTTTGTATAATCTAGCCAAATCTGTTTTCTGGACGTTTGAACACAGCGGAAAATCTGGCCATTTTTTTGGGTTTTTGAACGTTCATATCTTATTTAATAATTAAATTATGAAAAAAAATAAAACATAGGGACATTGTATTAGGGGCCGTAGATATTCAGGAAAAAAATTATAACTCTACTAGCATTATCCAGGGAGGAAACAGGGGATAACGTTTGTATGGAAAAAAGGGCGGTGTGGACTCCTCTTAATAATAATTATTGATGTCACTTCAAAAAAAGATCCCACTTTAAAAAGAGTGTATTATCAAAAGATTTTAATCAAGTCGTCATAGTCAAGGGTCATCATGGGAAAGAAAACCGGTTTTTTTACATCAAAGCAAGTTTGATGTCAAGAAATGACCACAAAACAGGTTTTTGAAGAAGTGACCGGGAAACAGGTTTTGGTCGAAAGAAATGTGGACAGTGGTCACCCCGTGAGAAAATTTGTTAAAGGGGTGAGTTCTTCATGAGATAAGATAAATTTTATATTGTTTGTATCGGTAAGATCTTAAGCTGGTAAGAAGCGGGTTACGTATTATAAAAATTTGTTGCGTAATAATTTTTTTGCATTAAAGGGGACATCGTAACTAGTAGCTACGCAATAAATCCATACTCGTACTAATAAATTAACACTGTCACAGTCCTCCATACAAAAACAAAATCTAGTCCCTCAAGTCCACTCCAATATTCATTGGAAAGTATTTATTTGTAATGTATTATAAGGATAAAATATTTTATTAGGTAATTTTATGCAGCTTATTTTCTATGAATTTTTCAGTGCCAATGCATCCTTTTGGATACATTGACTCCACGGTAACCACGTTTTCATGTCCGTTTGGATACCGTGAACTGTGAAAGTGCGAAAGTGTGTCTGTCTGTCTCTTACCTCTTCGAGCCCAAACTGCTGAACCGATTTTGCTGAAATCTATTATGAAGATACCTTGAATCTGGGAAAAGACATACAATACTTTTTATCCCGGAAAAATGTATGATTAAACGAATTTTGGGGTAACGAAGTTGTAGGCGTCATTTAGCTCAAACTAATTCCCAATATGCGAACACCCCGTATATATATAACTCGCATAATTAACGACGAGGGGGCTCGCAAAAAACCCCCGCGCTGTCACGTCTTAAGCACGCTCGGGGTGGGTTTCTTTAGCCCGGAGATTTTCTTCCCAATTATTCGTTTAAATATATAATTTAGAGAGATGTCGCGAGGGGTTGCGAGGGGTTGCGCTAAAGTATAAGTATTAAGTTCTACCTTTCTTTCTACATGAGGTAGAGGAGTTTTATCGCCGATGTAAGAGCTACAATATTTGTTTGAATAGAGGTGTTTCAGTAAAAATGTTAATTTTATATCACCTGAGTACCTACTTAGAATTTTAATTAGTTTTGTGTTATACTAAAAATGTTAATCTTATATAAATAACAATTACAATAATCCTTTCTTCAAGTATTCAAAAACGTAAGTATTTTAAGCGGTAAAGTAAAATTATTTAACTCAAAATGTTTTCTTTTCTGGTACTTTATATCTAAACTAAAGGTACAATAGGGGTAAGCAAATATCTGAATATTTTAATTAGACAAGTACTCTTTATTCCTGTAATACTTACCTCTGTATGAATATAGATGTTATGAATAATAGTAGACCACCATTGGAATCATCTTATCTTCGATGGACCAGGAACGGATACGCGGATATTGCGGTGGGACGTGGGTGTTGGACATCACTTACCATCAGGTGAGACGTGCGTGGTACCTTTTATCATAATATTTAAGTTAAGGACGCTGTTAAGCATTTGTGTACTATGGAGCTCGCGTGATATAGGCTGTGTTTCATTCCCTGATCATCGCAAATAAAATTGATAGGTATGATGATTAACATAAGCTAATATTTTGGGAAAATAAAGCTAAGAAATATTGTGATAAAATAACAACGTCACAAACCTATCACAGATCTTCCCACATTAAAGTTGTTAAGTTTCATTACTTTTAGATTTTAGTGCACATTATACCTATATACACCCTAAATTATTTGTTAATTGTACTCCTATATCAAAGGTTGCTTGGCAGAAATTGCTCGATAGCAGTAAGCCGTCTTTGTATTCATGTGTTCCTGTTGAATGTATACTTATGTTTGTACAACTTTTTGAATACTATCTATATATTAAAGTTTTTTTTCTATTCAGTAAGTAAATGAATCCGTATACAGAGTACAACAAAATAAAGTAAACTTTAAGGTGGTGTATGTGTCCCATAAATAAACTGTCAAAGTAGCAACGTTGAGAAATTAATCATAAAAAAAATTAAGAAAAAGTTATCTTTTCAGCTACACTACTTTCGCAGTTAACTCTTTAAAGGGCATTGATATACACCCTAAAGTATTATCACTTTGTTTTGTTGCCTGTAGAGTTAAGACTTAAAAAGTAGAATAACTATAATTAAAGCCATGAGTGAAAAAAAAACAGAAAACTAACATTTTATAACATAAAGACTATTACTAATTTTTTCACTTATAACTTTTACAAACCTTTTAACTTGTAACTAATCCTGCAGTTCTGGAAGCAGTCATTGTGTTGTGTGTCCCGGATGGGTATGCGCAGCGCCGGCGCCGGCCACCTCTGTTGCTGGTGCCTCGTGCGCGCACCAATTTACTGCAACGAGCGCCGCTAACACGTGCGCTACGGGCGTTCAACATGTTGTCTTTAAAAATAGACTTATTTTCTTGTTCACTGAGTGAATTCACAAGAGCTGCATTTTATCTTCTGACATAGTGTAAAATGTATATTATATTAATTATAAATAGAGTTCCTAATTATACTTATTGTGCTATTAGCGGTAAGTTGTAATTAAATTTGTGTTGTAATTTTTAAGTTCCTATAAATATCTTCTGTATTGGGTTATCCTGTAATAGTAGATAAGTTTGTTTAATAAATAAATAAAATAAAAAAAATAAATAAAAACTTACCTACTTTAACAATGTAGCTAATATATCTGACTACACATAAAATCAAATTTTTGTTGACTTCAAATCTTATTTCCGACCCAAAAGCCTGAATGAAAAAAAAAACGGAAATTTTCCGCTACTCCTTCGTCTTCCACTAACGTTTTCCACATTATCATGACTGTATATCAACTCAAGCGAACCTCTATTGCCCTATTTGTTTACGTTAAGATGAAATTGTGTGGTATTAAGACGGTATTCATACATAAGACGGTGCTGACCTCTCTAAGCGCAACTCACGCCCGCACCATCACTCACTGTTACGTCTCGTTAACTCCTAAACTCATACAAACATTCATCATCATTACTCAAGAATAAGACTATTTATTTGGAAAAAATAGGTATGAAATATTAACTACTAACTGAATGACATTTATATCGACGTTGTACTAAGTGTTTTGTATTGGTCCGATACGGTTGATGGCGGACAAAGTCAATATTTTGTATTTAATAATATAGGCTCTGTACACATAGTAGAAATTTTTTAATCAGTGAGAGGATAGATGAGATGAATAAACAATGATTTGATTAACAAATCATTGTTTAATCGTCTCATCTATCCTCTCACTGATTATCCTCAATATAGGCTATTTTACTGTTGTTATTATCTTTTCGTTCGTTTATCGCGCAGAAAACGTATTTTTTCCGGGATAAAAAGTATGTGTCCTTTCACGGGACTCAAAGTATTTAAATGTCAAAATTCAGCAAAATCGGTTGAGCGTTTGGACCTGAAGAGGTAGCAGACAGACAGTCACCCCTCACATTTATAATATGAAGTATGGATTACCCTGTCGGTTATTTTAATAAATAATTAGTCATTTAATCAATTTATTTATTTCTTGTAAATACTTACATAAAATATTCACGTGAAATAACTCCTATATTCAACATTGCTTACACGTTTTCATGATAAATAGAAGTTTAAATTCTCATAACAGCCGAAAAAGGGTTGAAACTTCCAAACTTAGACTATAAATAATGTTATATAAAATTATCTTGGGGTATCTCAGAACTCTTATAAGTGCGTTTAATAATTAGGGGAGGGTGGGGTTAGTTGCCCCCACGCAGACATTAATCATTCCTTTCACAAAGAGTGGGGCCCGTAGATAAATAAGTGTAGTATGTGTTTTCTTAGGGTACCCCTTCTTGAGAAAACGTTGGGAGGTTGTGGATACGGCGTTACGTAAATGTAATTATACTAGCATGTAGCATGTAATAAAAATATTAAGACATTGACTAAATAAGATCTGCTCGTCTTTGTCGGGCACTTAGGACAAGTCATATGACATAAAGACAGCGGACCTTAAAAAAAGTTACGCTGCGTAATCACATTTACTAGTAAGGCGATAGATGCTTTCCCAGTTCTACAAGTGTCGCACAGTGATTTTAACGTAGAGTTAAAATTTTAAATTGAAATTTTTTGTAAGCTCTTACTCAAACTTTTCATTGCTGAAACTTCAAGAATTAATATAATTGACATTTTTCAAAACTTACAACACATACAGCCTACACACGAATTCGTGCTAAAATAGTCCTAACTTCCAAGCTTGGGACGCATATCTAAATAGTTATTTTTCCCATCAAAAAAAAAAAGAAAAAAAAACATAATCGTCATATCCACAAGTTTCTAACATTTCCCAGCGCGCTACATAATTATTCATCTTAAATTGCACGCGTGTCTGTGTGCGCGTTACTCCCAAACTGAAAGCCTCGTATGGAAAATTTATAAATTTATTAAGATTTGCCGGCGTAAGTTATGGTATTTAATTACCATGGGGTTCGCGTTTACTGGTAGATTAACCTAGTTATGATCAATATTGTTTATTTACGTTACAATGTGTAAATTATCAGTAATTATAGTGAAGACAGAAGAGAGACGCGTCTTTTTTGCACTACGCGAATTAAGTTGGGTCTCCATAAAGTTTGAAGTAAGCATAGCATAGCATCAGTAATGTTGCGATTATCTTGAAATTAGAAAAAATATAGCCCTCAAAATAATTATCTTACAAATCATGTCTGCATCGGGTATTGAATGTTCTTGCTGACTGCGCAGAACACTACGCTGAACGCGTTTATTATAATCACTAAAACTAAACTGCTATTATATTTAACATCTATTTGACGCGACTTCACACCTCCTTTCATGCGAAATGGGTCGTTTGTGAACGTTGTACCAATTGAAATTTATTCATAAGCTGATGGCGGACCTACGTCATTTAGTCGAGCTATGTCAATTCATTGTTAATCGTGATCTTTCGGCTGGTTTGACATAACGCAAACGAATATAGAAGGTCCGCCAATCAACTTTTCCGATAGTACTACAGTTGTACTAAAAATCTCTAACAGTACTGTGGCGCTAATGGCCTTGGCCCTAGAACATGACAATATTATAGGTATATTTTAAATTCTAATACATTAAATTTGATGGCAATTGCCAATGACGATCTCTGTGGCGCCGCGAGGTGGATGAGCGCGTTTGCAGCTCAAGCCGGGGGTCGCGGGTTCGAATCCAGCCGACGGAACAAAAAGTTTTCAAAGTTCCTGGGTCATGGATGTGTATTAAATATGTGTATCATATAATAAAAATCTTAGATATAATATGTACAAAAAGTATTAAATATAATATTATATCCGTCGTCTGGTATTTACCTGTAACATAAGTCCTTCAGGTACTTTTTTTTTTTTTTATAAAATAAGGGGGCAAACGAGTAAACGGGTCACCTGATGGAAAGCAACTACCGTCGCCCATGGACACTCGCAGCGTCAGAAGAGCTGCAGGTGCGTTGCCGGCCTTTTAAGAGGGAATAGGATAATAGGGGAGGGTAGAGATGGGAAGGGAAGTGAATAGGGGAGGGTAAGGAAGGGAATAGGGTAGGGGATTGGGCCTCCGGTAAACTCACTCACTCGGCGAAACACAACGCAAGCGCTGTTTCACGCCTGTTTTCTGTGAGAACGTGGTATTTCTCCGGTCGAGCCGGCCCATTCGTGCCGAAGCATGATTCTCCCACGTATAGACGTATACTTAGCACGGGGCCAGACTGACTTCTTGACGTCCATAGATATTATATTTCTCGTATCAATCAAAAGATCTGATTCAAGAAACCATTTTTCGTGAGAACCATAAAGAAAACACTCCTCTGGCCTATTTACGAAGACGCCATACTTTTCAACTTCCCCCTCCCCTCCCCCCCCGTACATAAAGACGTCAGGCTATTTAAATAATATGTTAATACAATGTTTGTGTACCACCCAACGCACCCGCGCGCCCCCGGGGTGGCACATTTTAATTAAATCCCGAAGACGGCCGAGTGTCTTGGTATTTTCTTTGTGTTTTCCAGGTAGGGGGAGAAAGGTGTTCTTTGAATTTTATGAGGGGAATTCGTGTTTGAGATTCTATACTACATGTTTGTATGTACAGCTTGTTGAAAAAGGGTTGACGTCGAAAATATTTTTATTTTAAAGAAAAAAGTTTTTAAAATAATGTTCTTTTTAAACGTTATCTGTGGAAATAAGAGGAGAAAAAACAAAATTAGATCATGATCTCACGTTAAGAAAATTTTGTTCATCGTCTTCTCTTCTTGACAGACTGTATGTGAATATTCTTAAATCCCACCAAAAAAAAAATCTTGTAAAATGTTGCCGAGACGATCACGTAAGGTTTGCTCTGTGAAAAAGAGATGATATCTCATGTAGACTCATACTTCTGAATCTACACGGCCTAAATCTACTGTCCCTAATTTAAACAAGTGCTACATATCAATAAATATGTATGGCTCGGCTGTTTCGTTACTAACTTCAGATTACAAGAAATCCCACTAGAACATTTTACAAGAAATGTTTTAGTGGGATTTCAGTTGTTTTGGTTCTTGTGAGTACTTATTTAAAGGTTTTTTTGTTACTGTCTCCAGTCCCGTGTAAACTCTTATGTGTTAATTCATAAAATTAGTGAAAATAAAATTAGTTTATATGAATAAACTTCCACCCCCCCCTCCATTTTAGGGGATGGGGGGCGAAAGAAATAAGTTTATAATATTTTTGTTGGTTACGTAGGTACCAAATTTCAGCATTCTATCACTTCAGGAAGTAGCCAAACATTTTGATGATCATCAGTGAGTGATGTGTCAGTGTACTACGAGTGAGCCAGTGAGGAAATCGGCGTATTTTCGATATCAATAAAATATAAAGTATTAGAGCTATTATTGAATAGAAGACTTTGTATGTTTAATGAGTCTATTATTGACTTTCCTGAGAATATGAACTATATGGTACATCGGAAAACAAGTCTATTAGGGTTCTAAAAACGACGAAACACTTCGCGAAAAGGTAGGTGTGCCCTTGCGCTTCGCTTTGCTCGTCTCGGCGGGTGCACTACCGTGCATCCAGATTAGCTTACCCGGCAAGGGTTGTTGCATGCTCTTAAATCATTCTCTATTAAAAGAAGCCGCATCAAAATTAGTTAAGAGGGCGACTAACTCCAAAAATCAAACATCGTCCTTCTCTCTTCACACTCACGCCCGTCTTTCATTTGCCAGGTGAAAAAGAACGACGCGGATTCATCGCCAAACTAGTTTTTTCCCAATAACTCGATTTTAAAAATCCGCTAGTCGATCTCTCAATGATAGAATTTTATACAGTGTGTTAAAATATTAACTTAGTTCAATACACGGTATGGCAATAAATGAAAAATTCGTGAAAATTGGATGCATCTTTGTGAGTTTTTTTCTATCGAGAAAATTTTAAGACATCATGTTTTAGCTCAGATCGAATTCTCGGAAATATAATATAGTATCTAATTTTAGAAAATGTAACAATTCGGGGCTTATTTTCAAGTATAAAAATGAATTATAAATTCGAGGGTTAGTCGCCGCCTTAAGTAATTTCAATTTCAAAGATCCAAGCATACAGACTTCATTCGTGTAGTATAATAATAGCTCATAGCTCTCAGTTCTTACACCAGTTCCGGTTATACTTTTCATTAAATTTAAGTTAAGTAACCCCTAATTCTCTCTGAGTGCGGTCGTTAACAACAAAAAAGAAACGTATGAATCCTCGCTGACAGCAAATCAATTGATCGCTGAAAAACCAGGAACAAAACAGCCACCTGGGGCCGCGGTTACCCGACAAATTAACCGCTGGTTAAAAATAAACGAGCGATTAACAGCTGAGGGTAATCTACTGCTGGAGGCTGAAAAATCTGGATATGGCGGTATGGAAGTGGATTTTTTAAAATATTTTTAGGGTTAGGTGAAACGAGAACATTTCTTTCAACGACAAAAGTAGAAACAATATACTACATAAAATACAAGCTTATTATAATTTTTTATGCCAGTAAAGGCACTGCCTGCATTTGAATTTGAGAGGTACCAGTACTTTAGCCCTGATTGTGATGGTTGCCTTCATCGAAATAGGTTTTTTTTAAATGAAAGATTGGTATATTGGTAAAACCAATCACACACGGAGTACATAACAATATAGAAGCGGAAAAAAATGTTATATTAATTTTTTTTTCTCAGGGCCTGTTCCACTTTCTGATAAAGTGCCTAATAAGTAATAGGCTATTCACGACTTTTTTGACAGATTCTCCATACTTGATCTGACAAGTTAATTGGTGGACAGCCTTATCAGGAAGTGGTGAAACAGGCCCTTAATAATGTTGTATTTTATATCTCAGGTTATGCATTTGCATACTCACTATTTAGTTAGGTATGATGATTGAATATTTTTTTAAATCATGCTACAAGCCATACAACATTTATTTTATTATTCCAGAAGCTTTTGTTTAGTTTGACGGCTCACTTTTAGGGCTAAAATATTTTCATATACACATATTTTAAAAAATAATTTACAATATTAAGGGCCTGTTTCACCACTTCTTTATGAGTGCCAGATAAAGTATGGAGAATCTGTCAAATAGGTTGTGGATAGCCTATCCGGCATATTATCATGAAGTGGTGAAACAGGCCCTAAATATTGATAAATATGATCTCAATATGAAAATCCTTCTCCATGGTTTCACTCCGCTCTCACAATAAATCAGGGGGTAGGCGCCAAGTAAAAAAACCCCGGACGTGCGTAATGACCAGCCCCCGGGGCTCACAGATTTACTGAGCAGTGAGCAATATGCTCACAAAAACCAAATGGGCTTACTTGTTTTTGTGGTATTATTGTAACTGTAGTATAATAGTAAAATAAAATGCATCAGTCGTAGTGCTCTGTAAAGTGTAAATGGTTACTGAGAAGTGAGCAATATGCTCACAAAAACAAAACGGGTTACGTGTTTTTCAGGTATTTTTGTGACTGAAGTATTAGTAAAATGAAATGCAGCTATAGTAGTCCTGCTTTGTAAAGTGTTAATTTGACCCTTTACCAAAGCTATGAAAGCTTGCCAAAACCGTGCTACAAGTTTTTCATGTGTTTTATGATTATACTACTGCGACGTAAAATTGTAAAAATGTGAACTGATTGTGACCAGTGAGCAATATTCATAAAACAACTGAAAATATGGGATGTTTTTCAGCTATTTTTTCGACTCTACTACAGCTGCTTTCTTTTGTGTCAATGTTTACTGAGCAGTAAACAATATGCTCACAAGAATAACTGAAAACACACATTTTTGTGGCTCTACTACTGTTCTGTTTTGTGTAAATGTGATTTTTTTCTGAGCAGTGAGCTCACAAAAACAACACAAAAATAGCACGTTTTGGATTTAAGTTCAATTGGTTTAATTTTAATGAAACCGATATTTTATTTCTTTATTTCTGGGTTTTTCTTTAGATTACCTCATAGATAACTGTGTTACAAATATTTTTTATTGTGGAAACAAGAAATAAGTACAAGAAATATGAATAAGGTTTAACAATGATTTAGAACAAATTATTTAGGTAAATTTTATGCACCAACTTAGATGATATTATTATATGTACAGTTGGTATGTTTTGTCAATATGTACGTTTATTACCTACGGTTTATAATTAATCCTTCGATCGTTGATTCTTATATTATTATAACTGTTGTTTTTAATATTTGCTGTATTTAAATCTAAAATAATGCACAATATTGCACTGAAACAGTCTTTTGAAATTCGGGAAATTAAGACTGATTTATATTATTACGTTTACAAGTAGTTATTTTTCTTCTGTTCTTATTAGAAAAGCAGTAAAATTTTCTTGTAAGAAAAGCTGTATCATAACTCATAAGCCATCACTACCACTATGTGGTGCTCAAATCTATTATAATGAAGGATATTTAAAATTGATAATATGCAACATTATGTTGTATTTTTGTAAACTTAAAAAAATATATTTAAATACTTAATTATTTTACAAAATAACAAAGTAAGCACTTGAAGAGTAAAAACAGTAGCTTACATCTACTCACCAATAGATGTCGCTGCATTTAGTTCATAGTTTCGCCGGGCGCTGTCGTCGCGACAAAAGAACAAAGACATGACCCAAATCCAATATCCACGCAGACTCGTTTACACCAAAAACAAAATAGAAAAAACCCTCACCCTCAAACCCATCTCACTTACAAGCCAATGAAGCGAGCAAATAAGCGAAAAATCCGCTTGGCTGTGGAAAAAGAGATAAATTGAAAAAACGGGCGAAAAAACGCGGATAAAATTTAAAAATACGTCACTCAGTGTTGCTCAGCCGCGCGACGAGTAATTGCAAAAGGTCGAAAAAAACGGCCAAGGGTGAGTTCATTGATGGTGTATGGTTCCGTAGGAAACAAAGATCAAAGTAGCATGTACGTTTAAATGAACACAATGTAGTATGTTTAAGTTTGTAAATGTATGTTTTAATAAAAGTAAACCAATTAGTGAAAATTAAACTATCTAAAAGCCGAGCTTTGCGTCCTCACACCTTGACTGACTGATGACAACTGCACATCTACATATAAAAAACCTTGACTGACTAATGATAACACATCTACATAATATTAATAAAAATTACTATGTTAAAGCACAAATCAATAGGCGTGATAGGTTTTCCGTAAAGTGTACCACAAAATGTACAGGCTGTGGTATATACTACTTAATTTCGGTAGGAACATCTAAGGTAAACATCAAGTAATTGATCAAAATTGTTTATTTATTATTTCTTTTATCATTACTTGTTGTGTTGTAAACATTTCCCGCGGATCTCCAGAATCGAAAAAGGGATGAAGGGGAAATGAATACCGTATTCATATTGAAAGGCTTTTAAAAGTCCACCGAGCCGTGCCGGCCGACGGGATCGCGTTTGTAACTGATAACAACTTCAAGCACACGTGTTAAATATTATTTCATACATAAACGTTGTTTTTCTCGCCACAAAATATTAAATTGAAAAAAAAAAGATATATATATCAGTGAGACTACCTACAAAATATTAAATTTATAAATGAAAAACATTACAGTAGTGAGCAAGCTGATGATGATGAACTTTATCAAAAACACCCTCGATTATTCAGCTTTCAACAGGTAACACATTACAAGAAAAATGATACAAGATGTAATACTTGGTTGGGTTGCACCTAACTTTAACTATAACTTTAACTACAATACAAAATGTCAAATCTTTGGTTAAAATTGAAAATGGACGCTATATTTAACCATTACCACAGAGCTCGACAAGGTTTTAAATGCACGTGGTGAAAAATGGAACTAACGGTGTCATCATACAAAACGCAATTTTTGACAGTTCTCCTTTACCAGCAGCGCCCCCGCCCACGTTCATTTCAAGCCTTGTTGGACCAGGTGTCCTCTGTCAAATTCTGTGGTCAAAGTTAAGGTTAAAGTGAAAGTTAGCCTTAACTATAACCATAACTTTAACTTTAACCACGCCTCTGGTGCAACCCAACCAAAAGAAGGTTCTTTCAGCAGTGCTAAGTAGAGTTGATTAGATACATCAGATAGGGCGCATAGAGATAAACATAGATGAAAAATATAATTATAACTACAATATAGTACAATTATGTACGCTACATTATATTAGGATAGATTTTATTTACAATTTTTTTACTTAAATTAATTATTGATGGATTAGATATTATATATACTGGTTATGGTTTTATAATTTGTTATTAATTTTATCGTTTTAATTGTGGATACTGATGAACTCATTATTTTAATTTTTTAACTAAATTTGTAATATAATTTTATGTACACTACTATCGCATTAGGTAAACCCTGTAATGATAGTTTAAGTGTGTGTGATGATGAAATTTTAGTAGTAAGAAGGCTAATATTATGTTGACAAGCACAAATATTTAGGGATAACTAAATATTTAGTTATATAACTAGGAAACAATTTTAATAACAATTTTAACTGAAAGCTGTTCCCTCCGTTCGTGCATCTTGAAAAGTTTAATTCAGATAGCTTTAATAATTAGTAATCAGAAGCTATCGCTGCAATATTTTCACTAATAAAACACAATCGTGTACTTTTTCTACTACCTATAATATTAAGGTTGGGTTGCGCCAACTTACTTTAACAATAACTGTAACTTTTACTTTAACTACAATGCAAAATGTCAAATCTTTGGTTAAAGTTAAAAATGGACGCCATCACGACGCCATATTTAACCATAACCATAGAGCTCGACAAGGTTTTAAATGCACGTGGCGAAAAAATGAGCTAACGCTGTCATCATACATAAACGCCATTTTTGACAGTTCTCCTTTACCAGCAGCGCCCCCGGCCACGTTCACTTATATCCTTGTTGTACCAGCTGTCATCTGTCAGTTTCTCCGGTCAAAGTTAAGGTTAAAGTTAAAGCTATTAAATTTAGCCTTAACTATAACCATAACTTTAACCACGCCTCTGGTGCAACCCAGCCTAAGCAGTAAGGCCGCCAATTCTGACTTTTTCTTTTTATGGTGGTAATTTTTGTAGAAATTGGTTATGTTTTTGTTGGACTAGTTTTTATTTATTTATTTATTCAATATGTATTTTTATTTACGGTTTAAGTTTGTTTCGTTAAAGGCTCATTGCTTTCTGGACAAGTCCTAAAAAAAAATATATATTTTTGTCAAGTGTAAAACAAGTAGGTAAATTAATGTAAACTGTTTAAATGACTTATCAATAAATTATTTAAATACAATTATTATTTAGCGTTAAATTAAATAAAGAAATAAAGCTGTAATGTCGCTACTCAACAACAGATGGCGCTAGCCTTCAACTAGTAGGGACTCTGGGAGTAACCGGTACCGCATAGTCGTACATTTTTAAGTAATTACCTAAGTGACCGGACTATAATAACAGAAGTTTTATTATGCTCGTATTGATCGTTATATGAAGCACTTTACCGTGTCACGGAAGCTAATTTATAAAATTGCAGTTCACTGCTACTACAAAATGTTATTAGTTTTTTTTTAAGTTATGAATGTTGTCACAATATTATGTTGTTGGTGTATCTTATGAATAAAATAAAACTACTAATAATATAAATGAGCAATGGAGCGCAGTGTGTTACGAGTAAAGCTTCTCGATAAAATAAGAAACACCATACTGCGCTCCCAAACGGGCATCAAGGACGTAGGTGTCAAGGCGGCTAAGCTGAAGTGGGAGACGTGCAGGGCGGGTCACGTTAGCCGCATGCATCCCGACCGCTGGGCAAGGGTATCAACAGAGTGGGCACCCGAAGATGGACGCCGCCGCTGAGGCCGGCCTAGAAAAAGGTGGCGTGACGAGCTGGAGGCACACCAGCCAGGCTGGCTATCGGAGGCGCAGAAGCGAGAACAGTGGAAGATCCTGGGGGAGGCCTTTGCCCAGCAGTGGGACACTATAGGCTAATAAAAATAATAATAATAATATAAAGCCAAAGTGTTTCTGACTGTCTATCTTCTGTCTGTTACATCTTCATAATGAAGTAGCTAAATCAATTTTAATGTTTCTAATGGAAATGCTTGAGTTCCCGAGGAAGGATATAAAGTCTATATTAATGCAACTACAAATAAAATTAAAAAATAACAATGTTCAGTGTAAAATAGAATAGAAAGACTTGAGACCCTTACTATAATTACATTCTTTTTCTATACTTCAAACACGCAAACTACAAAAATAAACATCCAAACATGTCTTAAACCATAAATTGAAGTAAAAAACTCATTATGCAAATCTAATTAAGGAATTATAAGCCCGTCGAGACGGCACTAATGCTACAAAATGGAGTTCCGATTTTAATACACCTGTGTTTTGTGAAAAAGTCCGGAATACGGACTACGGGCTCCGGGATCCCGGAAAATAATTAGGAGGTATACCTTTCCATTAATATTAAAAACTTTAATGAAAAAAATATTAAAAGGATCGTCAGAATTTTATCCTTTTTTCCATTAGACGGTCGGAATGGATACGGGTGCGATGGAGTTGATATTTTTTATAATTTGTGGACATATTTTCTTTTGGTCATTTAAAAACAACGGAAAATGACTTTAATCTCAATAATTTTTTTACAGAGGTAACTAATTACAATACCAACTCGTTGTCACAAACATCTATATCTATTATATATTATATTATAAAACTCAAAGGCGACTGACTGACATGGTGATCTATCAACGCACAGCCTAAACCACTGGACCGATCGGGCTGAAATTTGGCATGCAGGTAGATGTTATGACGTAGGCATCCGCTAAGAAAGGATTTTGATCAATTTCACCCCGAAGGGGTTAAAATAGGGGATGAAAGTTCGTATATAATAATACTTCTTAACGCGAGCGAAGCCGCGAGCAAAAGCTCGTATTATATATTATTAACACTATAAATGCGCTTAAAGTTTTGCCTGTCTATTATTATTTTCTATATTATTATTTTAGGTAAAGTCGCAGAAACTATAACAGGTATTGGGTATATAAAAAAATTACGGAAATACTGTGAAACCTGGAAAAAGACAAAGGATAGTTCTTTTTTCTGCTAATATTTTATTTTTTAAAAGAACTGTAATATTTTAAAAGAACAAACACCCTACATATTAGCATTTAAATTGATCTGATAACTGAATAGATGTATCCTACGAATAATAAAAACTAAGGAATCGTAACTCCCATACTATTACCGTTTTAAATTTGGTTCCTTTTGATCTGTCATGCAACGTCAGCCTAGTACCGCTCAAGGTCACCTAAATATTGCAAATATATCTGTGTTGAAATGTGTACCTAAGGTACACTTTTTTGACAAGTATAATATTGTGGAGCATGTTTTTTGACGGAGTTACTTTTCCTTAGTTTTTATTATTCGTAGGATGTATCTGAATGTTACGCTGCAAAACGATATGTCACAATCATTTTCTTGACTATATTGGCGCTGTTGGCGATTATATAACAGAATAAAAAATGTAGGTAAGAAAGTATCTACTCCATCCCTCTCCCTGTGCCATAAGAGTTTAGAGTACAGACGCCGTCAAATTTTATATCGCTGAGACATAATAGGGAGCCGCGTATTAACTTATGTATGTTGCTGAATTTACAAGTGTACAGCGTTTCCGTTACCGTGTTCGGACATAATATTAAATTAAAGTTTGTGGTAAGTTGTATTTTTAATAAGAATATTATAATTCCATTATACTAATTCTCATCACTGAAATTTATTTGGCACTGCTGATTAGGTATCTTCTAAGACACATTTTAATACTGTTCAAGTGTAAAGACTGGCAAGAGTAGTTATAAATGTTGGAAAACCTACATAGAATAATATACAATAGAATTTTAAAATATAAGAAAATTTCTGTGACTTTTTTCTCTCACGTTATTTAGTACATAATCTATTGTTTTTTAATATACTGTACATAATATACGTTTTAAATAATCTCAGATAAGGAGTTTTCTCTTCATACAATACCTTTTAAAACATGTGAAACCAACAATTCATATTATCATATCACAAATGACTTTTTTATCTAACAGTACGATTGGGGTTTTTCTTTATATCGCAAAAATAAATATTATAATCTGCGGGCACCGCCGTCTCTTCCAATTATGAGGGGGACGGGCCTCCCTAAGTCGCTTTATACTTTTTGGAAACCCTTCTCTAAGTGCCTTTATATTTATTTCATAGCAATTGATATTTTAAATTGCATTTATATTTTCAGGGATTGGAATAAAATTGTGTTTGCTAGGTTTCGGGTTGTTCCAGATTTTAGTTGTAATTACGTTCAACAACTTATGACGTTATGCCCATATCTACACTACTATTATAAAGAGGAAAGATTTGATTTTTTGTTTGTTTGTTTGTTTGTTTGAGTCGAATAGGCTCCGAAACTACTGGACCGATTTGAAAAATTCTTTTACCATTGGAATCCTGCATTATAACTTATAAGCTGACAAAAAATTATGACGATGATCAACTTGTTTTATTTTGTAATGGAAATTAATAAATTATCATGTTTGGAATTAAAAACATAATTTAAGTATGATCAATGATCATAGAGAAACTAGTATGATCAGCTAGTTTGCCCGCAACATATTTCACGCGGAAAATCGCGAAAACTGCGACGTAAGTCCATAATAATTTTCATTAAAACTAATTCAACAGTATATATTATATTCAGCAGAAGCAGCAGCCACATTAGAGGTAAGACATTAAAGGAGCGACTAACCTTAAAGTGTCGATTTTATAATTCATTTTTATACTTGAAAATAAGCCCCGAATTGTTTCATTTTCTAAAATTAGATACTACATTATAATATTTCCGAGAATTGGATTGAGCAAAAACTTAATATCTTAAAATTTTCTCGATAGAAAAAAATCACAAATATGCATCTAATTTTCACAAATTTTTCATTTATTGCCATAACCGTGCATTGAACTAAGTCAATATTTTAACACATTGTATAAAATTCTATCATTGAGATCGACCTAGCGGATTTTTAAAATGTTGTATATTTATCGAGTTATTGAGAAAAAACTAATTTGGCGATGAATCCGCGTCGTTCTTTTTCACCTGGCATATGAAAGACGATGATGAAGAGAAGGACGATGTTTGATTTTTGGGGTTAGTCGCCTTGTTAAATGTTACCTAATACTGATACCTAATATAGTATGGACTAGACCATGGTTTGTTACTAATATTATCTATTCTGTGCCATGGTATAAACTATAAAGCTTATGCTCTAAGCTTTTCCTTTTGGACCTAAAGTAAAACATGAAAGATACATTATTTCCTCGTAAATCGACTTAGTTTTAGGTAGCCTACCCTACATACTTTCTGGACTCTAATCTCAAAAATCTGGCTAACGTAAAACACATTACATAAAACATAAAGCTACTAAAACATAATCTGTATTAAAAACAATATTCCACCCCTAAGGGGGAGCCCCCACACACCCTGGGGTAATTTTTGCAAGGGCTTCTGCTTTCTTTTACCTGAGCAGGGGTCTGTTTGAAGATTGGCTGAGCGTTTTCGCCCGTCCCACATACGATATCATTGTTTTTTTTTTTCCTTTGAATTTTTTTGTTAATGTTTTTTGCGTATACGTACTTTTGAGTTACTTACTGCTTAGGGTAGGTTGCACCAGAGGCGTGGTTAAAGTTAAAGTTATGGTTATAGTTAAGGCTAAATTGAACTTTGACCGGAAAAATTGACAGATGACAGCTGGTCCAACAAGGTTATAAATATATAAATGAACGTGGGCGGGGGCACTGCTGATAAAGGAGAACTGTCAAAAATGGAGTTTTTTTATGATGACGGCGTTAGTTTCTTTTTTCGCCATGTGCACTTAAAACCTTGTCGAGCTCTATGGTTATGGTTAACCCGGCGACAATGACGCCGGGTCATATTGACACGAGGCCTTTTTACTTCGTCATATTTTATCCTTGCGCCAATTGAATGTTCAGTATAGCTGGAGATACAATCCCCTTACACCCGCCTAGCTGTTACGGCTAGAGCTACGCCTCGTGTGAAGCAAGATACACGCGTGCCAAGTGAAAACGGGTCAATATGACCCGACGTCATAGTCGGTGTAGTATTTTCGTGACTAACTTTTATTAGTATTAAAATATTGTTTTGCCTTATTTTTAACGTTTTGAAGAAGAATGTCATTAACTAACAGTCCAGAAAGGATTTAAGAGTTATTAGAAGAGTTAGAATTTGACAATGACGAGTTTCAGGCTGCTTTGGGCATCGAACTTGAGGACCACGTATCTAGGTAAAAGTGAAAAAAATCCTGGAACTTACAAAGGATATGAAGTCTGTTCATCTAAAAAAGATAAAAAATATACTTCACATATGCACAGCATGTCTAATTTTTATATACCAGGGCATGATTACATATTGTGATAACTGTAGTAGTTCTATAACTCTAAATGAAGTAGAAGACTGATTTCTTTTTATTTTCATGTAAGTAAGTTATTACAACCTCTCTTTAATTTCATCAATATTTTTTTTCCTTCATATAAAATTAACGTACAGGTTAAGTTTTCAAGGTTGATTTAGCATCTGCCGTAAAGAACGCCATTAACAAAAATATTTATAATATAACACAGGGCTTTTTTTAATTTTATGCATAATTAAAGTCCTCATTTTAAATAAATAATATATACAATTTTAGTGGCTTACTTAGTTTCATTAAAAATCATCAACAAAGTTCGGTCAAAATGACCCGATGTCATAGTCCATGTAATTATTTTCACGTCATTGACGCCGGGTTAAATACGGCGTCTTGATGGCGTCCATTTTTAACTTTAACCAAAGATTTGCCATTTTGCATTGTAGTTAAAGTAATAGTTAAAGTTAGTTAGTGCAACCCAACCTTAGTATTTCTTACTACATAATAGAGACGGGAATATAATATATAACAGAGAGGAAGGATTTGTTAGTTTGTATCGGTTAGGTTTCGAAATAACGAGTACATTTTTTTTTATGGGGAGCAATCTATCGCAAAAATATTATATTACGTTGCTTTTAACATAAAAAATGTACGGTCCTTGCAGGATACATTTCTACGCTTACAAACTGTGTTGATGTTAAATCGTTATAACGTAAATACTGCGTAATTCTATGTATTTTAAAATGGGTCTGTTAGTTTGTGTAATAATCTTGTTTCTTGCCCTTACATTAAATATTTTTAAAACAATACTTTGCCAAACCTACATTTGCGTCCAAAGCAAAACCATAAAAATACATAATATATGAAAACCCCTAGAGCAATTCAAAAATCTTTTTCCATTTCAGAAGCCTTAACCATTTAAAAAACATATTTATGGTGGAAATGATATAGGAGGGATAACATTTTTGAGATAACGGCAAATTTATAGGAGCGAGTCTTCGCTGGCGGCTGCCTTTGGGACTGCCAGTGTGGAGAACGGTTTTTTTAAATTATTATTAATGACATGTACTGAAAAATTAAAAAGAAAGTAAGTATACTTATTTTATAAATGCAAGCCGCTAAACCGATTGTAGGCGTAAGTTAAAAGTACATAGCTAAGAATGTACTATCAGAGAAGCTGATAGGCGGCGGGCCTAAGTAATTTGGTCGTGTTAAGTCAAACCCGTCAGACCGATCACAGCTAACATTGAATTGACATAAGCCGACAAAATAACGTAGGGCCGTCAACTGTCTAGGAATCAATTTCCTCGATGGTACACAAGACATTATGCGGAAAAGTGTAGTGTTTGTTTTAGAAGCTTACTTAGCTTTATTGTGAACTATAAAAATAATAAGATTATTGTAACCAATTTCTTGGAAATAAAGACTTAATTACTTACATAATTACTTTTTTTTATGAAATAAGGGGGCAAACGAGCAAACGGGTCACCTGATGGAAAGCAACTTCCGTCGCCCATGGACACTCGCAGCATCAGAAGAGCTGCAGGTGCGTTGCCGTCCTTTTAAGAGGGAATAGGGTAGGGATGGGAAGGGAAGGGAATAAGGAAGGGGATTGGGCCTCCGGTAAACTCACTCACTCGGCGAAACACAGCGCAAGCGCTGTTTCACGCCGGTTTTCTGTGAGAACGTGGTATTTCTCCGGTCGAGCAGGCCCATTCGTGCAGAAGCATGGCTCTCCCACGTATAAACTATAACGTTTGTTGTATATTGCTCACAATATGTTGCTCTACCAAGTCGTACGCTTCGCTGACATGTCAAGAAAAAGTACTTACTACTTAAATATCTACAAAAAGTATAATTTTATAAAAAAATATAATTTAAAAAAAAGAAAAAAAACTGAAATATCCGCTTCCACACTTTCCTCCCAAAACCCCTCCCTTTGTCTTACCGCGCACTCAGTATTTTTTCCCCATTACATTTTCATTTTATTTCATATTTCTCCTTCGGGGGGTGGGTAGGGATAATAAAATTTTTCCCTCGCCTCCCTTCGCCCTTATTTATAGGGACGGTTAAGGCGGAATATGTTTCTCGTGCATTTAGTAATGAGCCAAATTATTAGGGTTGTTTTTGGAGATTGTTTCAGGGATTTCTTTTTCCGTTTTTTTTTCGGGTTTCTGTTTTTACGAGATAAGTGAATGTTATTGACAGTAATTCTGAGGGTTGGACAGATACAATTGTTGTTTTATGCTCTTTGAAATGGCGACGAATTTATATTATTCGACTTTTTATTTCAGTTTTATTCATATGAGTGTTTCGCATACGGGGATTATCACTTATAATATTGCGCGCGCGCGAGTGATTTTTCCTGAAAAACTTGACGACTTTATTTGTTTGCAGGGAACCTTGAGGGAAATGCCAGATAATTTTGAAGCTCGTGTGGTATTCGGGGGATTATTTTTCTGTCCCAAATGTCGGCCAAAAGAATTAGAATTTGTTTTTTATATATAGCAACTACCAGAGAAAATTTTCAAAAAATTATCAGTATAATACCATGTAGGTTGTACCACGTGACGTCGAATGGTGCAAATCTATTGGTCGATATTTGGGTCGGAAAAATAATCATTGCAATTTGTTGTTGAGAATTTTCTTCTTTTAATGTTGTGAGAGAATAAGACGTGTATAGTAAGAAGACTAGTTACATACGCAGCCGTGATTTCTGACCAAAACCCAAGATTTAGTCTATACGAGTACCTAGGTATAGTCTGATTCAACAACAGATAGATGATACAACAGTATCACAGTAATAATAATAGCTTACAGTAATATTAGCTCACAGTAATAATCATACGTGGGAGAGCCATGCTTCGACACGAATGGGCCGGCTCGACCGGAGAAATACCACTTTCTCACAGAAAACCGGCGTGAAACAGCGCTTGCGCTGTGTTTCGCCGAGTGAGTGAGTTTACCGGAGGCCCAATCCCCTACCCTATTCCCTTCCCTACCCTTCCCTATTACCATATTCCCTCTCAAAAGGCCGGCAACGCACCTGCAGCTCTTCTGATGCTGCGAGTGTCCATGGGCGACGGAAGTTGCTTTCCATCAGGTGACCCGTTTGCTCGTTTGCCCCCTTATTTTTATAAAAAAAAAAAAAACTGCCACACCGGTTTCGGTGATGGTGGCCGGTTTCATTGAAACCAGGCTAGCTACGCAGGAGTAATTTTATAGTGCCCAAGTGTGTGCGCAATACACAA
Organism: Aricia agestis; assembly: GCF_905147365.1. Taxonomy (NCBI): domain Eukaryota; kingdom Metazoa; phylum Arthropoda; class Insecta; order Lepidoptera; family Lycaenidae; genus Aricia; species Aricia agestis. Next base: position 11,903,625 of record NC_056424.1, read on the forward strand.
GAGCACTCTCTATTCCTTTACTCTCATAACCCAGTGGAACGGAAGACCGACACGACTGGCGAGAGATCAGGCGCAGGACCGACTTTTTACATGCCCATCCGACGCATGGATCATCTTACTTGTCAGACAATCAGGTGATCAGCCTGCATTGTCCTAACCAAACTTGGAAATAACATGTTTCCAACGCGGGAATCGAAACCGTTTCATCATTTTTTTAGTATAACAGTGGTGTGTGTAGGTCCTACCTAGGATAAAAATATCTGTCTTATATTTTTAAAATTTGTAAACTACGTTATGGCATATTAATAAATGTATATTTATGGCCAGTTTACATAATATAAATCCAGTGAATCCAGTGCATTACAGTGCCCATTAACAATATTCCAATAGTGATCCAGCACCCGATTGGATATTCCGGCCATTGATTTAATTTTATAATACGAGTACACACGGTATAAATGCCTTACTTATTGTAAATCACTATAATATTCTTTAAAATTTAAAACACATCCGAAAATAAACATTCCTTAAAATTGAAGAATAATTGAATAATATAAAACAAAGAAAGACTATTTTTCATAGTGAAAAACCATTCAGGGATTCTTAAACGAAACATTAAGACGGTCTATAATTTGCAGGCACCTCAACAAAAGACGAAACAAAAACGACGCTCGCCTACATTACGAAAATTACTCAGCTTAAAAACCATTTACCCCATCCCACCCTCGCTCCTTTTCATTAAAAGTGTAAAAAAGGGGGATGGGGGCCGGGCAGTCTGAAGAAGAAGAAATATGGATCGATGGAGAAATAGCGCGATGTCCAATGGAGGCAGACCGCACACACACACATTCACACACACACCGCAGTTTTATGAAGGCGCGAAAAAGTTGGTCTGCAAGCATTTTAGCGTTCAGTTTATTAATTCTATGAGGCGTGGATTGGATTGAGGGATTGAATTTTCTTATGATTCTTTTACTTCAAAGTTTAGTAGAATTTAATATACGTTTTACGTGTTTAAACAGAAGTCCATTTGACATTAATAGTCGTTATTATCATGCTTCATGTGTTTTTCATATAATTTTTATATTTTGTGATGAACTAATTGTCATGATTTCAACACAATTGATTCGGTAGTTAAAGCGTTCACACCACCGTCTTGAATTAAAGTATAAGACAAATCGAGAAACATACAGACACACTTTTACATTTATAATATTAGTATGGCCGTAGATGTTACATAAGATTTTTTCATACATTTTTCTAGATTTTTTCTTCTTTACATTTTCTTCCGCTTCTCATCTTTCGATATTTTCTGGTTCCGCATCTTCGTCATAAACAACATAAATATAACGTGTATTGGCGCAAATAGCGGCCAGTATACGTTGACCTTCCGTTTCTTTATTACCGTCGAAGTTCCAGAGGAGTTGGCGAGAAATTGTTAAGTCAACGTGTCTTATGAAATTGGTCGGTAATGTTTTGTGTTCGGAGTAAATGGGCCAAAAAGCTTTAAGAAAATGTAAAGGCAATTGTGTAACACCCCGTAGCTGGGGAAGATGGCGTTTTAAGTGAATTAACTAGCTGTTGCACACGGCTGCACTTATATAATATCTTAGAGTAGTATTAATATTATAAATCCAAAAGTTTGCCGTCTTCTAATATATTATATAGATGCTTAAATTTCTGATGGGCATGAAAATTGTTTCAGAAGTAGTACGTAATATAAATTTTGAGAACTAGAAACACGTACGGTTCCTGCGCGATATAAGAATATTAGCCGAAAGTTGCGGTCAATTTAGTAATACAAAATTGTTTGCGTATAGCTCAATCCATTGAGAAGCTTAAGCTTACAACAATAGTTAAATTATGCTCTTAATCTTGTATAATAATTATAATAATAATCAATTCGATGATGATGAAATAGCTTGGTAATAAAGTGGTAGTAATATTTACCAAAGTACGCAAATAAAATAGTTTCTAATATATTATATCTTTCCAGTGTACTAACTAAGGGATTTATCACACGCCTGACCTTTGAAACCTGAAACAATAGACGTATTTTATGCAAAATAATACTTATATTTTGCATTGCTCTTAGTAATAGTATTTGTGAAAATATCTCAAACAAAAACCATGTAGCCAAATCTAATCTAGAAACATACTTTAATGCTAATTTTCTCCATCAACAAAGCGAAAATTCTCCAAATCCGCTTTAATTCGCCACAATCCTGAACTTAGGTACACAGTGCCAAATTTATGTTTTTTGCCAACTATGCACCTTATCTGCTTTTAATGCAGTACATTATTTTTGCCCCCCGGCCGTAGAGAGAAGCCACAATACTCTGTTGCGCTGCGGTGCGTCGTGTCGCAGCGTTTTATGGTACGTTTATACGTCTGCGAAGAATTGGCCCACAAACTCCAAACCTTCGAAAATTTCTCGAATGGCATATTTTACATGTTTTTAGTGCAAGCCAACGGTAAGTATCTAAATATTACATATTAGGCTTCCTTTGATCTGTATCCAAAAATCGACACCAACTCGAATCGGCTACAAGCTATCATTGATTACACAAGCCAAGCTAAACAGCTAAACATGCTTATTTTTGGAGATTTGTCGAGACGCGCAACACGTTTTTAAACATACATTATATACCTTATCTGAAAATTATACTTTTCGTTGAGTCAGCGGACGCGAATTTTAAGATGGGTAGGAGATAAAATAGGAAATAGGAATTATGTGCTGTGAAATATAATGTATTATGTTGTCGCATCTCTACGCTGCGTTATGCGCACCGCACCAGAATGACGTGGCCTCACTCTTACAGTTGGCAAGACTCCGCGATATGAATGAGAGAATTTGTGGTTCAACTGACATCGCCTATTTAGAGCTAAACCCTTATAATATCTGTGTTAATTTTTGTTAAATGTGTTAAACTAATACGCTTTTATATTTTTACATAAAAATGTGGCCTCATTTCACGTCGGGACACCTAATAATAAATAATCTGCACAACTATCTACAGTCTTCACTCTGCACAATCAACGTTGATCATCTCAAAAAAATATACTCTATATTTATATGTGTAGCCCTTTTTTCATCCATTATTAACGCGGAGATTTCACACCTGGAGCTTGTGGCGGTACCCAGAATTAGCCAAACATTCCTGCATCGCGCTATCGAAGTTTTTAAGCGCGTCGGTACGCGACAGCTGAAATGTATCACGTGGGCTCCGGCCTGACCGAGCATAACACCTCGCTCTGTCGGAAGATCTTCCTTTGTGGCGGCCACGCATTTCCCACAAGATTTTATCGAAACGATGTAGCAATCTGAAACAGAATTAATATAATATAATATTATAGTCATGATAATGAATACAATTCAGTTTATATTTACCAAATCTTAAATACAAATAATAAAACCATGCTAACTAGATAAAGTAACCCATGGTAAATAATTGAAAAAGACACTGTAGTCATATAAAGTGTCCAACGCTTGGACTATATTCTTGAATCCATCGACAGTGTAGTCGGGGAGCTGTATTTAACTAGTAAATTGTTTCTGACGGTTCATAAGTATCGCCTCGCTCAATATCCCTGAAGAAATATGTAAAGCGTGCCCATACAGGGCCGGAGTGAATGTTAGAAGTGCTATTTCTATTTTTACTTTTTAACGAGCCTATGTTTTTCCACTGCTGGGCAAAGAACTTCTATTTCTATATAACACTCAAGACCGCTGTGCTGGTCGGTGCGGCGATGCCAGACTTCGGCACGGTGTTTGTGTGCGTGCGACAAGACGTATGCGAAATATAATTGCATAAGTTGATTAAAATGCTATACTGCTTTTCCGGGGCAGTTTCCGAGTGCCACACGCATCTTTTTTTTCATTTCATTTCGTGTACCCGCCAAAATTAATGTACTATATATAGGAACAAGATCGGTTGTCTCTGTATGTGATATGACTTTTCTAATTTTCTAATGTGTACTAGTGATGTAACGGATATTCGCATTCGCATTCGCGAATATCCGCGTATTTTTCAATATTCGCATTCGCATTCGCAAAAATTATGCGAATATTTAGCGAATGTTTTAATAATCAAAAAGGAAATTATTATATGCATGCATTTGAAATAATATAATAATACAATAGATAACACCAAGAATGTAGAAGTATGATTTAATAAAAAAATCTATTTCTTTTTATTAAATCATACTTCTACATTCTTAATTAAAGCCTCATTAGTCATTTATGAAAAAATAACTTCAGAGATCTTATCAAATCTAACATTAATCAGCCTTGTTGGTATACTATGTAAGGTTTGCATTCATTTAGTAGTATATTATTACTTTACTATCATTTTTAAATAAAGTTTATAATTTCTATTTACTAAAAACTGAACAATTACTTGAAACATAAAACTAACCTCAAAACATAATAAAACTTTTAGAATGAACTTTCTGTGACTAAATTCATTCAATTATAGTCTGTCAAGAAAGTGAAGAAATTAAAAAGTGGCAACATCGTAGTGTCTTCAATTTCAAATCAATCTAAGAAAAAAGGGGTGACACTACGATGTTGCCACTTTTTAATTTCTTCACTTTCTTGACAGACTATAAGCAACATCGGTCCGGCTATGTTCAATTTAAACATGGCCGACACGAAACGTCAAACCTGTCGAACATTTTACGAGCGCTTTTTTGAAATTTTAAAATATTCGCATTCGCATTCGCGAATGTTGAGGATAAATATTCGCAATCGCATTCGCATTCGCGAATGTGAAAAATCCAACATTCGTTACATCACTAATGTGTACACTGTACACTACATGTCGGGTCGGGTTATAAAGCAATGACCTATTAGCTGGTTTGAAATAACTTAACCAAATGACGTATATCTATCCGTCTGATAGAATATTTTCGCTAAAAGGAGTTTTCTGGACATCACAAGAATATTAAGTTATCGATATTCAGTTCTACGAACGCCTACGCCGTAGCGAAGCTACGCTGCTACGCCACAGACACTATTGCGTAAAAATTTACCATCGAACAAATTGATTCATAGGCAGTTGACCTACGCCATTTGGTCGAATTTTTTTTTTTTTAATGAAATAAGGGGGCAAACGAGCAAACGCGTCACCTGATGGAAAGCAACTTCCGTCGCCCATGGACACTCGCAGCATCAGAAGAGCTGCAGGTGCGTTGCCGGCCTTTTAAAAGGGAGTAGGGTAATAGGGGAGGGTAGGGAAGGGAAGGGAATAGAGGAGGGTAGGGAAGGGAATAGGGTAGGGGATTGGGCCTCCGGTAAACTCACTCACTCGGCGAAACACATCGTAAGCGCTGTTTCACGCCGGTTTTCTGTGAGAACGTGGTATTTCTCCGGTCGAGCCGGCCCATTCGTGCCGAAGCATGGCTCTCCCACGTATAAAAATTGTGACAATTCAAAGTTATCTGCGATCTGTCGGATGGGTTTTACATAACGCGACCAATTTATGTAGGTCTTATGAATCAACTTATCTAATAGTACTTTAATTTAGTTTTCACAGTATAGCTACGAAGTTCATAATCACCAATTCACATACAACTGTCAAATACACTTTCTTCCTAAATCACCCTTATAATATTATATTTTAAAAAATCTCCAATTTTCCGTCACCATTTTTACATTCAGCAGGCAATATAAACCGTTCGCACCATCTTAGAGCCCATTTTTTGCGATCTAATTAAAGCGGAGTCCGCCCCTCGCGGGGGATGCAGGAGGGGGTGGAGGGGTGCAGGGGGGCGGCCGGCAGCGCTCCTTTTTACGTACAGCGGAGTAGGGGTTGGAAACTTTTCGATGCGGTGACTTCATTTTTCATTTTTAGGGTTCCGTACCTCAAAAGGAAAAAACGGAACCCTTATAGGATCACTTTGTTGTCCGTCTGTCCGTCCGTCCGTCTGTCAAGACCCTTTTTCTCAGGAACGCGTGGAGGTATGAAGCTGAAATTTATATCAATTACTCAGGTCTACTGTCCCTTGAAGCTGTGAAAAAATCAAACTTCTAAGCCAACGCAATCAAAAGATACAGCCGTTTATGCCGCAAATTTTCGACACTTGCAAGGGAATCAAAACCTACAGGGTGCTTCCCGTGAACTCAGAATCTTGAAATTTGGTACGAAGCAACGTCTTATAGCATAGATAAAGGAAAAATTACGAAAACCATAAATTTTTAGTTACATCACATAATATATATTTTTTTAATAATTTTAAACTTACTACCCATTTCCTCATAAACGCGTAGAGGTATTAAATTGAAATTCATACCAAATACTCAGGTCTATAATACCTTTAAGCAGTCGGAACCCTCGGTGCGCGAGTCCGACTCGCACTTGGCCGGTTTTTGTAGGTATCTTACGTAATAATGTTAAAAATGTGTATGTGTGTCTTAGTATTATTTTAGTAGGTAACATGAAATTCACTATGTCAGGACTATTGAGTCATGACAATCACTACTAAGCATCTTTGATACTAACCACGCCCACACTCGGAGAGATTTTAAAAAATTGTTCTTTACTTAAGGACACTATCACAAAAATTATAACAAAAATTAGCAGGTTGGTACGAATATCGACGTTAAGGAAATTACAATAACATTCATATCAGCGCGCCTTGTACAGTGGCGGTTACGACGCTCGCCGCTTTCTTGATGGGCGAAAATGTATGAAGAAATTTGAGAGCGTTTCTTATTTTTCTTATAAATGGAAATGTTATTTATTTTTATATAAAATATTTAGCTATTTGTATAGGGGACTAATTAAGCAACAATTTTTTTGTATATTTATTTTCCTTAGTTCAGTGTAATTAGCTATAAAGGTACCTAATCAAACCCCATTTTTTTATCTTTTGCGATTATTGTGATGGTTAAAACGTATTTATGTGAAAATTTTGTATGCGGCTATAAAATTTTTATAGTGTAAACGTGGAGATGAATATAATATTATCTTTCATTTGAAACCAAAATATCCTCGCAGTGTGACTCCTAATTCTTTAAAATGGTACCGGAAAATCGGTGATATTTGTGAAAAAATGTGATAGCGTCCTTAAATGAATATGTTGAAGAAAAGTCTATACACTATTTGTCTAATTCGTCTATTAAATCATCATCATCATATCAGCCTATAGTCGTCCACTGCTGGACATAGGCATCTCTCAATGAACGCCAAGATGACCGATCTGCTACTCGCATCCAACATGGGCCTGCAACTAAGCGGAGATCGTCGTCCCACCTAGTTGGAGGTCGACCTACACCCCGATTTCCCAGCCTTGGTCTATTAAATTATAAATATATTTATACGTGGGAGAGCCATGCTTCGGCACGAATGGGTCGGCTCGACCGGAGAAATACCACGTTCTCACAGAAAACCGGCGTGAAACAGCGCTAGCGCTGTGTTTCGCCGAGTGAGTGAGTTTACCGGAGGCCCAATCCCCTAACCTATTCCCTTCCCTACCCTCCCCAATTCCCTTCCCATCCCTACCCTCCCCTATTACCCTATTCCCTCTTAAAATGTCGGCAACGCACCTGCAGCTCTTCTGATGCTGCAAGTGTCCATGGGCGACGGAAGTTGCTTTCCATCAGGTGACCCGTTTGCTCGTTTGCCCCCTTATTTCATAAAAAAAAATTAAAGTTGGGTAAAAATTACATGCTTTCTAAGTGCATCACACTCACAAGGTAAAAAAAGGTATGACTTTAAACCAAACAAAAACTATATTTTTAACTATAAACACACCTTCGTCATTCCCAATGTAATCTAACACTTACATAATCACAAAAAATATACCTACAAAGTAACCAAATGTTGCGCACCCCACCAAGAAGGTGTGAGAGCCTCGCCTCAAGAATGCTACAATTTTCTCGAGTTTTCCATTTCTCGGCCCCAGGCCACCCCCCTCTTCCCCCCTGAGGGAGACCCGGAAAAAATGGCCGTTGCTACGTTACGGGGTTGCTAGTTCTCAACTTGGATCGTCAGATTACAGTGTTGCCAGCCGAAAGTATTAATTGAAATACGATCTCGATCGTGACGTCATCTTTTTTAGTTTAAATTGAGCTTAGTTGTAGTAAGGATTTGGATTAAATTGACTGAGAGAGAGAAATAGATTAAAATTTGAAAAGTCTTCTAGTATTTTTGGTCAAGGGCTACTTTTAAGCATCAATCTTTGAGAAATAGATTTTTACAAAATCGTTAAAAAATATTTGGAGGGCTTGTTCGACCCACGAATTTTTGTCACGATACATAACCGTTTTAATGTATTTTGATCTAATTGTAAATGGAACTCAGTGTTGGCTATAATGCTACTAATTTAAACAACGCTTAATAATTCACCGCGACATATAATTAATATAACAAATGATAATAATGACAACATCAATTTCGGCGGGTTATTTCTTATCATCTAGATGTATAATATAATAATATCTATGGACGCTTCACACCACGTCAGTCTGGCCCCGTGCTAAGTACCTGAAGGACTTGTGTTACAGGTACCAGACAACGGAAATATATTTAATACTTTTATACTATACATATATTTAAGATTTTTATTATATCATACACATATTTAATACACATCCAGACCCGGGAACATTGAAAACTTTTTGTTCCGTCGGCGGGATTCGAACCCGCGACCCCCGGCTTGAGCTACCGACGCGCTCACCACTGAGCCACAGAGGTCGTCACAGACTCGACAGCCTCAGAGGTGTATGAAACGGAATATTCCATAATATGTGTAACAAAGGATAGAATTTTGAAAATTGTCTGTATGTAGGTATGTGTGTTACGAAATCGTAGGTAAAGCTGCAGCTTAACTTGGACAGTAAATTCGAAGGAAAATTTGTCTCGCACTAGAGAGAACTTTTATTCCTGAAATACATTTGGCTTTCTGAGAAAAATCTTTGGATACAACTAGGAATATATTATTTTCTTCTATAATTACAACATGGTTACATTAACTTGACGCATCGAAATATTATATTTATTTATATAACATGCGAGCTCCATAATGACGTCATCAAACCGTGCGACTAGTTAATTTGACCGTGTTATGCCTGATTTATATTAATAATTAATAATATGATCATAGTATTTGAGTTAACATCACAATCATATTTTTTTGTCCAAATTGTGTGGAAACCACAAATTTTTCTGAAGAGATAAAAACTGTCTTATGTCCGCGTTTTCAGGACTCAATAAAATATCTTCATGCCTAAGCCTATCTAAAACGGTTATGTGATTTCTACGTGAAGATTGAAAGATTTAGGTACAGACAGATAAACAAACACACTTTCATATTTATAATATATTATTATTTACTAGCTGTTTAACCGAGCTTTGCTCGGTATCCGATGAAAATATATCCTAGCTAGATCGATTTATCGCCCTCGAAACCCATATATACAGTGTGTAACAAAAATAAGTGATAATACCTTAGGATGTGTACGTGTTCTGGCAGAGTCGCGGTTGTGTATTCCGCGTATCCCTTGGCTCTGCCTTAAGCGGAAGAGTAGGAACACCGCTGGGGTTTTAGTGGGTATTCCCGGGCGCGGCCCTCCGCCCCCAGGGAGTCCCACATACCCCGGTAGCCCTCCCCAGACTGCCGGGGATGCGTAAACGCATTTCCCCAACGAAAAAAAAAAAAAAAAAGATGTGTACGTGTTCCTTGTAGAGAGTTCACTGTGAAAGTAGCAGCTCTGAAAGACGAAAATTTTTTTTCACTTTTGTACCCTACCCTTCGAACATTTTTGTATGGAGCCTGGCATATCTAGTCGCCGGCCATTTTGTTTTTTTTTTTTTTCAAAACTTCCGAGATATTTGGAAGTAAAGATCGCCATTTGTGTCCTTTAGACTCATATGGCGATCTTTACTTCTAAATATCTCGAAAACGTGACACTTTAGGATACCATGTTATATAACATTGTTTGTTTGTATACTATACTCTATCCAATACCACTTTTATCGTGTTTGGAAATTTTGAAAAAAATCAAGATGGCCACAAAGGTTCGTACCCCTTAGGACTATAATACCCATTTAATATTTCAACTACGATCAGTAGCAGTAATAGTCATCAGTGTATGCAGTCCTTAACATCACAAATGTATACAGTTTTATTCAGCAAGTATAAAATTTTCTGTGATATAATCAAATTTACTTTCAAAGTAAATTAAAGTAGGTATGAAGAAGCGTCCGCTCTCGCAAACAAATCCCTTGTGCTCGTAAGAAGTGTAAAAAATACACCCGGAAGAGCCTATATTTGACTTCATGGTCCAATTAACTTTGAGACTTACACAACAGTATTAAAATTCAAATTCGATTGCAACTTTTCCGCTAAAACTCAATTTTTAAAATCATTACGGCTTACATCCCAATTTTTGTCACTCCACTTCAAACCTTGCCCCTACAGCTTTAAGATTGCAAATCCTTTATCAAGGCTAGTTAGCAGAAGTTTTATATACGGGGTGTTCAAGACAGTGTTTGTGAGCTGCCCCAGTGTGCGCCCCCTACTTCTTTGCGTCGTTAATTTACATTTTAAATTGCACTTACATAGCTGAGCGGCGACTTGCTCTGTTTTGTAGCGTCCTGCGCAAACTTCGCGAACACTCTGTATACAGAAGTTATAAGAGCTGGTTAAAAATCGTTATTCCGCTGAGCTGGGTATTTTAACCGACTGCCAGAGGATGGTTATGTTTTTCTGGTGTTTGGATATTAACATATTGATGCTCGTTCAGGCTTAAGTAGAAAGTTCCCTGTAAAATCTCGAGTAGACACACAATACACTTACAGTTACATACAAAATATACATAATTATACATACAAGTATATTATTACACACGTTAAACCACGTCTGCAGTAGTTGCGGTCAATTTCTTGGTCTTGAAATATTCCAAATGCAGACTTATATAAACTTTGTAGACATTATTTAATTTGTTTCTTAAACTTTGACTTAGATAACAACATAAATTATTTAAAAATCGATAGTAGTTTTTTCACGTTAACTTTCGATTTTTACCATGCCAAATCGATCAAATTAAAAAAAATGAAAGTCCCATAAAATCTGTTAACCCTAAAATCGTTTTTACAAACTTCCGACCCTTATCAAAATCAATACCTGTCGATTGAGTGAAAGTATTCATAACTTAAAGAAAAAAACCTAAATTTAAAATGGACCTTTACTTAATGGGAGAGAGTTCAAATCGCCTTGCTATGTACAGAATGATCGAAATCACCTTATTGTATCCGGTGGGACAAAAAAGGTTTTGTTTACTTGTGGATGGACACGGAAGCTCTTAAATACCGATACCTTAACCTATAAGTTATTTTTCGACACCTCTTTATCGCCTGCCATAGAGTAAGAAACAGATAATACTGAAGACTTTACACCTATCTCTTAACTATCGATGGTGTATCACGTATTATAATATCATGTAATATTCTCTTAATGTTCTACTTAAAATATTATTATTATTTATTTTACCTATAATAATATACGACAATCTAAATCATATTCTAAGCAAAATTAACGTAAAAACTAAATTATGATAATAAAAATAAATAAAAATCATTGTACCTAGCATGAGGCGTTTTTTATCGCTCTAAAAAATTTCAAACTTTCATAAAGCATCAACAGCGGGGCTTAAATTCCATTTCCAATTCCAAAAACATTTAGCAATTCCTGTCAATCAATTCAGCAAATGAATTCTCAAAACTGTCAAACTGATAATTAATGTCAAATTAGTACGAATAACTAAATATGAATTGCAAGCAGACTTGCATATTGCGATTTTAAAAGAATGAATCATAACATGATTCATAGTAATATGATTCTTCAAAGAGACCATTTTAGCCCCGCCGATCTTTTATATCCCTCACTCAGAAATCTGCATTATCAAAGTTACGTCATCTACTTATAATATTATAAATGTTGGTAATGAATATAACAAAAAACATATTTCATTCGAGCCCATTATAAAAGTTACACAAACAGAAACAATATATCGAATAGATCGTAGAATAAAATACATAATATTGAAAAAGTGTTTGTGTTTTCAAACCGATAAGTAGGTATAAACCTCGAAACCACCTCTTTATCGCAAGCTACTCCTTGATATATCGACACATGTGACATGGCACGTCTGCCACCTGTTGTTGGGACATATTGACAGCTGGTTGCATTTCATTGATTTTTTAATGTCTTGTCTATTTGTGGAGTTATAAATTATTTCTATTGGTGTCTTGTCCGATAGTTAAATAGGGTATACCATATAATGTTACTAAAAATCGTGTAGGTTACCTATATGTAGATCAAAAGGAACTTATAGCCTTATCATGTGAATAGAAGTCGAGGAGAGTAGTCAAGTGAATTAGATTTTAAAGGAGCTTAAAAATCTTTAGTTAGATGGAGATAAAGGAGGAGATTTTGACACAGCTACGCAGGAGTTACTTTAAGACAGTCAAGGTCTCAGAATGTGAGCAATACAAAAGGACAAGAAAGCTCTAAGGGCCACATACAAAACATGACCAAAGTAAAAATGCGAAAGAGGAAAAACACTGACAGATTTAGGGGAAAAACAAAGAATTTTTCGGTTTTTCTTATTTGTCTATCTGTAATTTTATCTACTACCATAATATAATTTGTCTTTATTTTTTCTTTGCCATATTATACCTTGTCTATTTTACCATACCCTATCTATGGTGATTGGTGACCATGCAGACCGTGCTAAATAGCTCAGTTTTATCAACTCAGTGGAATTTTTCACCGCTTGTAGATAGCGATCGGTATGCAATGGAGGAAGGCTTCGTGTCGGCTGGTATGTGGTAAGTGGTAAGTATGCGGCGGTAAGTACCACGCGGTAAGTGGTAAGAATTCGCGAAAACACCGGCGAATTATTGCCGCCTTCCCAAATATGCAGCACACCGGCAGGGGATGTTTGGTTGAGGTTAAATAACATTTTTGTTCACTATGCTATAAAGTTATGTTGATTTTTGTTTTAATTTAAAACAAATCTTCTTTTACTACCTTGCACGGTGTAAGGCGAAGTGGAGAAATGGGTTTCTGGGTTTTTTTTCAGTTCTGAGGGCATTAAAATTATAAAGAAAGTAGACCCGCGTGTCACTTCGCTATAGTTTTGAGTTTTGATGCTACGCGCTAACCAATTTTTAGAATTTCTTTACGACTTTGAAACGAAAAATCAAAAATGACAGACTAGAGGATAATTGGAGTGCGCTAAACGTAGGTATAAGATAAATTGAATGTTTTGTAACTTCTTGGTGGAAATTCATGATTCACAGTAATAATTATATTATTTTCTTGAACTTGTTACTGTAAACTTAATACATAAGTACATAGTACTAAGTAGTCAGTGTGCACACATCCCCCTGTGGGTGTACACAGCGGTAATGTAAGATTTACACGGGTTATCCGGGGAGGAACAGTACGAGGATATCCGGCCGACGTCGCACTAAAAATTTGCCTTACAAATTGTTGGCGGAACTAGCTACTAGATATTTGTCTGATTTGCATATTGGTGGGAGATACGCGACAATTGTTACAACAAAATAACGAAATTATTTTGGTTATTAAAACCAAAGAGAAGAGCTACCATTGAAAGTAAATATCGTTAAAATAAAGTGTTTCTGCTAAATGACATCCTTATAACAATATTGAGTGAGGAAGAAAATAGATAGGAGTAAATATAATACATACTAGATGACGCCCGCAACTCCGTTGCGCCAAAATTCGTTTTGCGCGGGAACCGTACATGTTTCCGGATTAAAAATGTGTCCTATCCTATGTCCTTTCTCGGGACTCAAAGTATCTCCATGCCAAATTTCAGCAAAATCGGTTCAGCGGTTCGCGCGTGAAGAGGTAACAGACAGACAGACAGACGGACAGACAGACAGACACACTTTCGCATTTATAATAATATTAGTAATTAGTATGGGTTAACTAAAATAGCGTGTTCCTTTTACATTACAGCATTTGGCTGAAAATATGTGTCGAGGAGAGTAAAGAAAACCTAATGCAAATCTTACATTTAACAATAACCTACAATTTTAAAGCCCAAAAATGAGTACCGTTTTTCTTATTTGATGCAAAGCTAATCCGATGCAATAAATCCGTGGGAGAGCCAAGATTCGGCACGAATGGATCGGCTCGACCGGAGAAATACCACGTTCTCACAGAAAACCGGCGTGAAACAGCGCTTGCGCTGTGTTTCGCCGAGTAAGTGAGTTTACCGGAGACCCAATCCCCTATCCTATTCCGTTCCCTTCTAACCCTTTCCTATTACCCTATTTCCTCTTAAAAGGCTGGCAACGCACTTGCAGCTCTTCTGATGCTGCGAGTGTCCATGGGCGACGGAAGTTGCTTTCCATCAGGTGACCCTTTTGCTCGTTTGCCCCCTTATTTCATTTAAAAAAAAATTATAGCCTCATCAACTATGTAATAACTCAGGCATAAAAAAAAAACCTAAAATATTTTCAATTTATAACGTTATGTTATAATATTTAGATAAAAGCGGGTGGCAAGTATGTGAATAAAAATTAGTTTTATTAGCCGACTTATAAAAAAGTAATAATAGTATTTTAAAATGATGAAATCTACTTCAAAATGTACGTAATTATTGAGAATTAAAATTCTCAAAACTACTGAACCGATTTTGATGATTTTGCAGTGTTCCCTTACATCAAAAAAAGAATTACTCAAGTCGAACTTGTAGTTCCGGAGATATCCGAACACAAACATAAAAACATGCATGCATAATGCATATACAATTATACATACACTTTTGAAATTTGGCACATATATTTTGTTCAGACGCTGATATAGACTAACATTATATTATACGAAAACTGGGTAATTATGGAAATATTACATACAAACGGCTCTAATTGATCACCTCCTTTTTTTGAAGTCGGTTAAAAAAGATTATTATTATTAATTATAATATTTTTTGCGTAACAGACGTTGACATCTGCGTGACCCTAACAATAGTAAGAAAGGGTCAAACAGTGACCAACTGCCCAGAACCGGATCCGATCCGGTGCGAACCAGCTCAATGCGCTTTGTATTGCGTCCACACATGGGGCGTTTTTGGGGATTATGAGAAAAGCAGTTTTTTAGACTTTTTGCGTATTTTTATATACCTTAAACGTTAAATCATTTCTAGACAAATGTCTAGAAATGTCTCAGCTGAAAAATTATCAGCTGAGCTGTTTACATAATAAATAATAATTAGAATTGTATATAAGAAATTAGAATTGAAGCTGTTGTATATATAAATAAATGTCATTTAATTCAGCAATTTAAGGGTGCTCCCTCACCGCGAGCATTCACGTGTAATGTAACATTTTAGATTCGACTTTGAATATTCCATAACAAGCTGACTTCACTGTCACGTAGCATTGATATTAGAAGTTGTATCAAGATATTACACATTGTATCGTTACAAGGTGCGCATTGTAATGCTCGGTTCTCCTCCCTCACTGATGCTCGACTCTGTAACGTTACATTACAAGCGATTGCTCTTGTTGAGGAGAGAATTTAACATATTTTTTAAAAAATATCTCCACAGCCGAACATATAACCTCCTCCTTTTTGGAAGTCGGTTAAAAAGTAACGGTTTCATGAACAATAATTCACACATAAAAAGTATTCTTAAGTTTGCTTAAAACTGTAAATATATTTTTTGTAAAGATCATTGCTTTTAAAAATATCAAACATTTGTCTGCAATATGGTCACCCTAACGTACTGACCGTAAACGTTTTCATACAAAAACTGTAATGACGGACATATGGACAGCGGGTATTTTTATTAGTAGTCACGTACTAAAGGATATTATAATGGATATTGATTGTACTCGGTTTATTTGTTCAATTATCATGCGTGAATATCAAACTCATTATCATCATCACCCCTCATTTTTGTACAAATATGTATTTAAAATATAATATTATTATAAAGGTATTTTTTATGGTAATATTCAAAATGCGAAGTATAATTTACTAAACTAGATAGACTAGCAATTAACTTGAATCTATAAAATAATATTTTTCTTTTTCCGAACCCAGAGGGCAAACGAGCAAACTAATTGCCTGATGGACAGGGACTACAGTCGCACACGGACACTATGACACTGGTGTAGATAAAATATTCTATATAAAAAATAATTAAAAAAATATATTAAAAAGGTTATAAAAATCTTATATATAAAATTCTCGTGTCACAATGTTAGGCCGCGTACTCCTCCGAAACGGCTTTACTGATTTTAACCAAATTTTATATGCATATTCAGTGGGTCTGAGAATCGGCTACTGGGTACTTTTTATATTGATAAGTGCATTTTTTGAATAAATAATAGCAAATTATTACAACTCGAGTCTGACGGTGACCATTGTTTGTGCGACGGGATAGCGATGGACGTTGACATGGTGACATACTTATTGAGTCACTTTAATAAAATAATACGGGCGAAGTACTTTATATGACAAAGAAACGTTTGCCGGGACAGCTAGTATTTTTATAACCATTATGTACTAATAATAATAATAATAAAGCTTTATTGATTTCCATAAAAAATACATTAATATATAAATTTGCTTTAAAAACATTTGATTTTTATAGAAATATGTCGTATACAATTTACTACATAATAATTCTATTTTTAAAGGACTTAATCAGATCTTTATAAGTTTAGTACATAATATATTAATTTCTTATAAGTAATTATATTTATTTATATTCTATTCTATTATTATTTATTATTTTTCTATGGACCCCCTAAGGGTAAAAACCTCCTCCAAGGTAACCCATTCATCTCTTGCCTTAGCGATGCTCGGCCAGTCTCTACCCGCTGTTGCTACTATTTCATCCGACCATCTAGCAATCGGGCGGCCTCTAGACCTTTTTCCTTTTGGGCCAGGCCATTCTGTCGACCTTTGAGTCCATCTGCTGTCGTCATATCTCGCTATGTGCCCTGCCCACTTCCATTTTCTTTGTAGCATGTAAGTTAGAGCATCGCTAACTTTGGTCTTTTTCCGGATGTCGGTATTTCTTACTCTATTTTTGAGTTTTAGGCCTAAAAAGTTTCTTTCCATTCGTCTTTGGGTTGTCTGGATTTTATTTCTTGTTTTGTTGTCGAATACCCACGTTTGGCACCCGTAACTTAGGCATGGTAGTAAGGCCGTGTCCATGACAATCTTTTTAGTAGATATTGGGAATTGCGATTTGAATATATCTTTATGGGCCCAATATTTATCCAAGTTATTGCTTCTCTCCGCTCTACTTCTTCTGCGTTTCGGCTTTTCTCGAATGATATTTGTTTTCCTAAGTATATATTTTTGCACAAATTCTAATGGTGTATCATTGACCTTGATCGTTGTGTTTATATTTTGATGATTTATCATAACCTTTGTTTTTTCTAAATTCATCTCTAGTCCGACTTTTGTGCTGGCTTGATGTAAATCATTAACCATTATATTGAGTTTCTGTGGGTCTTCGGAAAATAATACAATATCGTCGGCTCAAGAATTTACCATTTATGTTAATGCCTTGTTTGCTCCATCTTAGGTTTTTCATAATTTTTTTTTCTCAATAATGTTGTATTGTCTCTGTTCTATGAGAATCGTAACATTTTTTAATTTACTTGCTAGAGAGCTTATAAAGGGCTTT
Source organism: Aricia agestis (assembly GCF_905147365.1). Taxonomy (NCBI): domain Eukaryota; kingdom Metazoa; phylum Arthropoda; class Insecta; order Lepidoptera; family Lycaenidae; genus Aricia; species Aricia agestis. The sequence continues at coordinate 11,921,317 of NC_056424.1, forward strand.
CAACTTTTCTCTATCGGCTCTGTAGAGTTTTGGCTTATTCTGTATCCTATTCCTTTCTTTCATTAGTTAAATTGCTTTCTCTGAGAGTATTTTTTTTTCTTTCTGTACCCTTGTTGTGTCTTAAACTTTCTTTTATGCTTTGAACAACTTTTTGGTAGTATTCTTCTGCATTAAAGTGACTATGTGTCGTGGTTAGTTCTGGGATAAAGTTCTTAAGATTTTCGGTGTAATTTTTTTGTTCGGTTGGTGTTTTCAGCTTCCTCGTGGCTTGTGTGTAATTTCTTCTGCTTTTTCTGGTTGGTTTTAGGTTCAGTTTGGCTCTTAGCAATCTATGATCTGATCCGAAAGAGACTGAGGATAGTACTTCATACTAAGAAATCAGGTGTGGTGCTGACGTCATAATGTAATCTATTTCGTTTTTCGTATTTTTGTCTGGAGAGATCCAAGTCCATCTATTCTTTGGTTTGAGTTTGAACATGGTGTTAACAATTTTTAAGTTGTATTCGAAAGCATATTGAGTAAGTCTCTCTCCTCTTGTACTTTTACTTCCGTAGCCGTATTCACCTGCAATATTTATTTGCTCGTGCTTCCTGGGTAGTCCTATCTGTGTATTAAAATCCCCCATAGAGATAACATATTTAGCTGATGTAGAGTCGTGAGCTTTACAAAGGTTCTCGTAGAAGTGCTCTATTTCTTCTTGGGATGAATTCTCAGTAGGAGCGTACGCTTGAATTAACGCAAAGTGTAAATTATTGAACTCTATTTCCAGAACGCATACTCTATCACTTATCCCAATAAAAGATTTTATATTTTCCTTAAGCTTTTTCTTTATTAGAAAGCCAACTCCGTACAGTCCTTTTGTTTGGCCCAGGTAGTAGAAGATATATTCGTTGTCTTCAATTATTTTTTCTCCAAGGCGTCGAACTTCGCATAAACCTATTATATCGTGGTTAATTTTTGTAGAGCAGTCTTGAGCTCTATAAATTTAATTTCAGAAGACAACTACTTTACGTTATAGGTGCAAATGTTGTAGGTATTCTCCGTTACTGTGGGTTTCTTTGGTGGGTTGTGGTCGCGCTCTCCCGCGGTGACCGGCCGTACTGGGAGATGTTGGATGAGGCGAGGGTCCGGTTTTGGCTGCTATGCTATATTGTTTTGTGCTGTCTTGGTATGGCAATCTGGCGTTTCCTGGCTGAAGATTAATCTGGGTTTTTGTATAATATAGTCGTTCATGTTGGCTTTATTTTTCTTTAGCGGCTGTTTGTTGATGTGCTGAGATCTTTGACTACTAGGTGTAATGTATTTCTCCATTATGTACTACTAATATATATTCTGTGCCATTATGTAAATATATGAAGTAGTAAAGAAGTTAAATTATATTGATCAGATTGGTACCAGTCAAATGTCGTTCGTTTTTAAAATCAATAAATAGTATTTTATAGAGCCTTGACATGATAACTTCTCTAAAGATACTAAACAAACTTTCATTTTCATATTTATAGTTCTATAAAACGATTTCTTTAATGATAGTTATTGAGTTTTGCGGTTAAACTAATACAAACTTACAAAAAATTATACACCATTTTTGAAGCTTATAACAAAATGTACAAAATTATAGCTCCACTTTAAACAGTCGATGCTACCCTGTCATCAAGTCTTCTTTGTTAACGAGTAAAATATAACAATGAAAGTGGCCTAAAGTTATGAACCATTATAAAATAAATTATTGTTGGAATCTCTAAATACTCGTATATTATTTAGAGATTCCCACAATTAAAGTATTATTATTTAATATTGTATCTTTTCTAAAATATTATAAAGAGAAATTATTTTTTCTTTGTCTATTTACATAGGACAAAAAACTACTGGACATATTTAAACGCTTAGCATTGATAACCACGGCGATGAATATAAACTTCTATACTTCGCGATTCGCGGCAAAATTTACGTTTTCTATGGGATTACAATTACGCGGACGGATCCGTAGGTAAAAATTGATAATAGAAAACATTTTAGAATATTATTATATGACTGTACCTACCCGATTTCGTAGTATTTTCTGAGTAACGGAAGACGAGTATTAAAACTAACAAAACCTTTTTCATGCTAAAAAAGGTACGGAAATCTGAGCTGGCGACAAAGTGTTTTACCGGTAGGCAGCTGCACATTAATCCCTACACTTACAAATAGGATAAGGAAGGGTCAGCCAAACCAGATTGACCAGTCCTATTCAAAAAATAGACAATAACGGCCCTACAACTGACCCCTGGGGGACACCGGTCACTTTTGCACGTTTTGTCCAAAAACCGGTACTAAATCAAAGGGGTTATAAAATATTGGCGAAGCACGCAAAGGTGTCGGTCAGTTTGGCGTTCGGTCTTGATGATGAAAGGTGGTCGAAGATGTAAAACGGTTTAGTGAAATCCAAACTCCAGATCTCTTGAATCAAGGTACGTATTACTGTTATTTATAGTAATATTAGTAGTAGGGTACGTGTTTGTTGGCAGAAGGATACAATATAATATTACGGTTTATATGCAGTACTATTAATAGGTTAAAGATATAAAACGCTTTAGTGAAATCCAAACTCTCTTTCTCGAATCAAGGTACTTATTATGGTTATTTACAGTATAAGTCCCAAGTGACTTGTCTGATCTTTATAAGGGAAAAAAGTGAAAAACCCCATTTCCGTCCGTTGTCGCAAAAAATATACAATTATCACTTCCCCGTTCCGCTCGGCAAATAGAATTAGGCGTGAATTAAATTAACCCCAGGATTAACAAGGATAATACCTGGTTCCTCGCTTTTTCCTTATTTTTCCCGCCTTTTAAGTGTTTTTTTGCTGACACGTCCCTCTGACGTGGGAAATTCACCCGTTAATTTAGGACAATGCTTGTTTTAAGGCCCTTTTTTCTTTCTTCCTTCTTTTATCTGTTGTTTTTAGGAAACACGTGTATATGCGAGGTGTTTCGTAACTTTTTGATGCTCTGACATTAAAAAGCAGGTTTTCCCTTTGGAAGTCAAAATTTAAAAACGCAAGAAATAAGAAATATGTATTTGTAGAAATTAATAATGCATACAATTTCTTTATTTTAATACGGAGCAACAGTGTTTTCTTTAAAAATAAAACGTGATTCAGAATTATAGATTTTTTGGCAAAAGTCGCTATTAATTAGTAATACATCTATTTATTTAGTAGGTATACCGTATTAAGAGTATGAAATGAATAATAAGGAATTAAAAACCTATTTACTCAAAAATATTTGCCAATAAAACAAGAAATATTTTAAAAATGTAGAAAGATTAAATATGCAAGTAAGGATGAAATATATTTTTACATTAATGTTCCAATTAAGTACGGTAAAATATGTTCTTAAGCGATTTTAGGGATAGGTTCACATAGATATAAAGTTCAAGATGTGTCTAATACGAGTTATTATACTTACAACAATATCAAAATATGAATTGTAATAAAATCTATTTGATTTAATGAGTACCGTTAAACATTTTCTACATTAGAATTACTTAATTAGGACTAACATACTTCTTACTATCTAAAGAAGCACGCCGCGTCATTCATTTTTGTTCAGTATTTTCGTATACAGTACTTACGTACCTACTGTTTACAGTTTAGTAATATTTTATATTTAAAGTTCTTGTATTTCTATTATGTCATATGCTCATTATATTTGTTTTAACTATCGTTGATTTTGAAAAGAAAGGAAGTGTTTATTAATCTTAGATTTATTAATTATTTATGTACCTAAATGTGAATCGCTGAAAAAAATAATATAGAAAACCTGAAGTTTTAAAAACCAAAATATAAAATACATAGTCGTTTCCAGTAAACTGTAATAAAAGAATGCTTATTTGATGCAAGGGTTTAAGAAAAGGGGTCTTTAAAATGTCAAAAGAAGGTGGGCTTCCCTAAGGGTGCCATCCCCTTTAATTATATCTTTTAATGTCTGAGTTTTTAGGAGGGCTGCATTATATATTTTCGATCGAGGGTGGCGGGGTGATTCCAAAAATCATTAAGGACTTTATGTACGAAGTTTTTATCGCATTATAATGCGGAGGTTAGCATATTTTACAACTTTGAAACTTGGGATATGTTTTTAAATTAGTCATTTGCGTTTACTTTCATTATTTTTGGTGCGATTGAAATCTTTTTTACGATCATGCCTTGTATAAAGAGGCAGAGAAAGGGAGTAAGAAATACTCAGATTGATTTCTTTGGCAATTTTTTTTTGGGCTAAAAAGAAGCTTGAATGCACAATTCGGCCATAGCTGCATTTAGTGTCGAAAATGTCATTTCTAATTGCAGTAATGGAAAGTATATAATATTATAAAGAGAAATATTTTGAAAATGCACTTAAGAGGGCGACTAACCCAAAAAATCAAACATCGTCCTTCTCTCTTCACACTCACTTGTCTTTCATATTATGCCAGGTGAAAAAGGACGACGCGAATTCATCGCCAAATTAGTTTTTTCTCAGTAACTCCATAAATATACAACATTTTAAAAATCCGCTAGGTCAATTTCTCAATTATAAAATTCTATACAATGTGTTAAAATATTAACTAACTCAATGCACGGTTATGGTAATAAACGAAAAATTTGTAAAAATTAGATGCATCTTTGTGTTTTTTTTCTATCGAGAAAATTTTAAGATATCGTGTTTTTGCTCAGATCGAATTCTTGGAAATATAATGTAGTATCTAATTTTAGAAATGAAACAATTCGGGGCTTATGTCTAATCGAAAATTTTGGGTTAGTCGCCCCCTTAATTAATTTTGCTGTTTTTGTACGAGAACATGCTAAAAAACGAACTTACCAGTTTTCGATTCAATTTGTGGTCAAAGATTGGAAACTACCAGTTTCGATTAAGCATTTGGGCTCCGAAAATAGGTACTAGCTATTAGTTATTTAATTATTGTAAAGAATTTTAACTATAGTAAATGGGTAGATACCTATAGTTTGTCTAGAATGTATGGGACTGTATAGTCCCTGTAAGTACTTATTTCTATTAGATATTATGTATTTTAAATTTATCATAATATATTTTATTAGAGTGGGAGAGCCATGCTTCGGCACGAATGGGCCGGCTCGACCGAAGAAATACCACGTTCTCACAGAAAACCGGCGTGAACCAGTGCTTGCGCTGTGTTTGAGTGAGTGAGTGAGTTTACCGGAGGCCCAATTTCCTTCCCATCCCTACCGTCCCCTATTATCCTATTCCCTCTTAAAAGGCCGGCAACGCACCTGCAGCTCTTCTGATGCTGCGAGTGTCCATGGGCGACGGAAGTTGCTTTCCATCAGGTGACCCGTTTGCTCGTTTGCCCCCTTATTTCATAAAAAAAAAGATAATCATATAAGTATTACACTAAAACCTTATATATTGCATTAATTAATAAATCTTTTTGCTTTAAAACATATTACGTTTCCAGCTTGCCAAGCCATGATAACATTGTTACATTTTTACATAATTCAAAGCATTAGCTTTACTAATAATAATATAATTATGAACTTATAAATTTTCTGATGCTGGAGTACTTAAATAAAAGATATTATATACGACTATAGCTATTAGTTTTTTTTATATTATAAGGTGGTTATAGTCTTAATAATGAAATTTTAGAAAGAAAACATGAAGAAAGTATTTTTTGTAAGTTCTATAATTTTTATAGGCTGTAAACATAATAAGTGAGCATCTTAAAACGTCAATACTTTTTCTAAAACAAAAACATCGTAATTCAAAACATTTAATGTAAAAACAAACAAAAACGAAGTAAATAACGTTGTACATAAACACAAAACATCACCGTCTTAACTGTTTAAAAGCGGGGACGTACATTTATTTCTTACTTTTCACCCCTTCTGCCACCAGCCCACGCGGACCTCCCCTTATTTTTAATTGCCTTACACTTTTCATCCAGCTGAAAAATCAACGCGGGGGGAAGAGCTCACGGTAGGCTGGTCGGTGTCCCTACCAAGGGTGTGCGTTCCCTAAAAAAGTCCCTTCTTAAAAGGGAGAAACCTGAAGTCGGAAACGTTCGTTAAATTTTAATTATACTTTCTTTTGACGGCGCGGCGTTTCGCGTTTATGTTTTAAATGGAAATTCACTGAATGAAGTAGAGAAGCATTATTTAACAAACAAACAAATATACTTTATTGTGCATATATTGATAACATTACAAATACATATAGGTACAATATAATTAATTGAACTGCACACAAAGGTGACTTATAGTGACTTAAAACTAGTTTTTTTTTTATTTTAAAAATCTTTTTAGAAATAATTAGCATTATAAACGTTGTAAAAGGACAAAAACGTTCTTAAAATAATTGTTTGTGCGCATTTTTATTCAAGTAAAGCCATGAACTGAAACTGTAGATTTAATCTATACATATAAATAAAATTGGAGTGTCTGTTTGTAATATTAAAATAACCGTTTTTTAATACATGCATATGAATATTTAGACGGTACTCACACCAAAATAACAATTTTTAGAATTTTTGTCTGTCTGTATGTCTGTCTGTTTGTTCCGGCTAATCTCCGAAATGGCTGGACCGATTTTGACGGCACTTTTATTGGCAGATAGCTGATGTAATAAGGAGTAACTTAGGCTACATTTTAACCGACTTCCAAAAAGGAGGAGGACATACTTTTACTTTTTTATTTTTTACCTATGTATTTTACATTTTGTTGACGCGGACGAAGTCGCGGGTAACAGCTAGTAAACAATAAAGATTGTAGACGTGTGTATATTATAAGTACTTAAATATAACTAAAGTAGACAAAAGGCTACTGTTACATACTGGCATGATTCATAACTCCATTTCCAACGCAAGATGGTAAAAATTAAAAATAATAAATATTCTTAATTTGAAATGCGCGCCAAGGATTTCAAAATGGAGCGCGATTAAACTCGCCCGCGGAATTTGAATGACGAATTGTGGAGGGTTTTTCTTGTTTTATGTACCAATTTAAAATCACTACCTTTATCTAGTGTTACAGCACTTTCAACCTTAATACAACACAGTACGGTGCAACAAAATAATGAAGCGAGCACCGAAATTTTGCAAGATTTCTCCCCGCTGTCTCTACCAAGGATTTATCGTCTTCCAAGGGGGACAAGTAAAAATAAGAAAGGGTTGTTTTTCCTGGGGGCCGAGGGGGTAGGGGGTCAGATTCAATTAGGAAGGGTGGAGGACGATTAATTACGCTTTCAAAATTATGGCGGTATAAAAATTAAGATTCTAGAGATAGTTGGCGCTCCGGGTATAACTTTTCATAACTTGAGATATTTTGCTAATTAAGAGAAAGTATTTTATTTATTTTGATTTTGTTTGAACATTGGCTTATATACTTTTAGAATTTTGTCTTTATGTATTTAAATATACCTTTAGTTTTCTCGAATGGAGCACAAATACCAGATTAGGTAAAATAGGTATCATGTTGAAAATTCTATTACTTACTCATATTAATAGTAGTATTTAAGTCTTTTTACTTTTATTACCAAGTTAAGTATTATGTAGAAAATTGTATTAATCATATTAGTAGGCTATTAGAGTCTTTTATTACGTTTTAAATGATTATTTAGTTTTAGAAATTGAGCTTTTCTTATTTTGGCCGCAAAATCTATTTTGAATGGAATCCTTTTGGTAAAGAAGCTTACAAATTATAGTTTGGTATTTTATACTATGATTAAATGTGTTTTTTTTAATCAATATATCTTTGAATAGGAATTTAAAGTTGTTTAAATGTCCGTTTCCATTTGTGTATCTATTTTTTTCGTTTAACCAAATACTATACTTTCTTAGAAGATTTTGTATTTATTTATAATGTGATGTTTATATCACATTGACCCAATTATTACCCTTTACATCAAAACGTACGTTGACCTACTCATATGTGAAGGTTACGTGATAACAACCGTCTTAAAACATACCTTAATTCAATTTATTAAGGTTTAGTTTACGTTGATGGATATAACGAAAGTTTTCGCAAGGTTGTAGAATGAGTGACGTATGTTCAAGGTTCAGAATACCCGTTAGACTTTCTTGACTATTAGAGGGGACTAAAAGAGAAAATCTTGAAGAAAAAAATCTCGTTTTGAGGTAAATGTTGCATGTGGGTTGTAAGTTCTTTCTTCGTGAACTTAGTTTATTGCTCTGGAATTTCACATTTTTCTTCTCTAATATATAAAATCTGAAAAATATAGAACTTATATATGGCCCGTACCCATACGACCTAGCCCGCTATATTTACGAAAGATCTTTCTTCTGCATATTCTCAGTTACATAAGAACACGCTTTAATGTACAATGTTTTTAGCAAAACCCCGAGAGAGCAATAAATACCTACCTACTTTATTATTGAAAAATCTTTACGCCAACATGAACCTACAATTCAATCCTAAACGTCTACATATTTTAAATAAAAAAAATATTTTTGACCTCACAAGAATTCGCAAATTACGCAACCTACAATAATTCAAGTTTAAAATTAATTATTTTAAATTAAAAATATAATATCTACGGCTTACTAAAATACGCAAATTACGCAACCTAAAACTAAATATGAAACAAAACTAATTCACAACAAAGGAACGCCCGCGGAGCAATTAAACCGGCGATCGAAGTCTTGCCCCCCGAAGGTACGGACTTTTATTCGTCCGTCCACCCAAAAGAACCGCCATCTTGGATGACACCCCCCTCCCCCCTCGGGGTGGCGGCGTGTTGTTTTAATTCCGCCGAATATCTTTTCCCGCACCTCAAGACTTTCAGATATAATTTCCTCCGTGAATCGGTAACTTTGTCAATTATTTTTAGAACGCCTTGCCTAATGTCATGATAATAAATTGTACGTGTAATCTGTGATAGAATATAAAAATATAATTAATAATATGTGGTGTCAAACTTGATGTGGCCAGCTACTTTTACGGACTTATCGTATGTTATTTTCCGTGGCTGTTTGTATTATAATTTAGTAGGTATACTCATAGCAAATTGTATCATAATTGGCTTAAGACTAAAGTGGTTTAAGACAAACAAACTGAGTGGATAGACAGACAGACAAACATATGCGTGGGAGAGCCATGCTTCGGCACGAATGGGCCGGCTCGACCGGAGAAATACCACGTTCTCACAGAAAACCGGCGTGAAACAGCGCTTGCGCTGTGTTTCACCGAGTGAGTGAGTTTACTGGAGGCCCAATCCCCTACCCTATTCCCTTCCCTACCCTCCCCTTTTCCCTTCCCTTCCCTTCCTTCCTCTATTACCCTATTCCCTCTTAAAAGGCCGGCAACGCACTTACTGCTCTTCTGATGCTGCGAGTGTCCATGGGCGAAGGAAGTTGGAGTGTCCATGGGCGACGGAAGTTGCTTTCCATCAGGCGATCGTCGGCGACCGACTTTTGCTCGTTTGCCCCCTTATTTCATTAAAAAAACACACAGTTTGTATTAACGGTATGGAATATAGATTGGGACTAAAATATCGCGATATCTTCTCAATAATTTCAACTATCCCATTTAATGATTTAATCTAGTACACTTTAATGAAATACATCAAGCGCACTTTTTAATATTCCATTTTAAAAGCTTTAAAAGCTCGACTGGTCGCAGGTAGAAGAAAATATAACGAAGAATAGAACTTTCATTAAGTCCCGCCGCGTCACTACAAAGCCCGCAGATTAAGCTCTGAAAGCTCACATTTGCATAGAAATTAAAATTTCACCTGGACTACTGGACTTAAGTTCCTTTCGCTCACTTTGATTTATTTAAAAAAAGAATGCGCCATTTTGAAAAAAGCGGAAACAAGATGGCGGATGCTTAAATGCGAATTTCAATTTACTTACTGTTAAATACGTCTGAATTTTGTGGTGAAATTTATTACAGATAGATCCTATTTTCTTAATAAAGTTATAATATTATATGAATAAAATTTAGCGTTAAATAGTTTGAGTATATCAACTATGAAGTATCTAATAATTATTATATTTTTTTTTGTTACAGATGCTGATATAACATTTCATCTAATCCTCTATCATTCGAAAATGGTTGACCTTCAAAAAGCTGCTGATTGGAAAAGTAAATAACCTGAAAATGGAAACAAAATCATTTAAATACCTATATCTCGCTGTCAATATAATGGAAAAACCGGAAACTATAAAAAGGAATGCTAGTTCAAAGAACTAAAAAACAATGAAAGGACAAAAATTACCCTCAAAACTAAAACCAACATTATAACATCAAAAGCAACAAAATGAGAAAAGAAATAACATCAAAAACAATTATATAATAAAAATCTTTACGAACAGCAATAAACAGCAAACGAAGAGCAACAGAGTTACAACACGAAATATACGAAAAGAAACAAAATGCAAAACAAGTGAATATCTAGCGTACTAAAGACAATATGCACAAAGAAGTTTATCTCGACTATAATCCGGGGAATAGGGATACTGGGAAGAAATAGGAATTACAGAAGCGTGCGACCACTACTACTAGTTCTCACTTACTTCGTTCGAGTGGCATATAAGAAAGTCAATCCGAAAAATAAAACTTAAATAAATAGTCGTATTTTCCATACTCTTATAAGAATGTCGATTCAAACACTTATGGGAAACTGAAATATTAATCTATTCTATGCTCTTGTGATAAAAAATATATCTAAAGAAGACGTGTCCGATTGACAATATTATACCAGCAAGCGTTATCAAGACATATTGTGTGAAAAAGAAATGATATGAACTCAAAAGGCAATTCACACACAAAAATTTAACAGCTGTTAAGTATACACAAGTGCATCAAGCAGTGAGCAGCGAATTTTATCAAAATCACAAAGCATTATCTAACATCTAATCAGTCGGAGAAATACCACATTACAAACGTCTCAAAAATCGAATCAAAATATCATCGCTCCCCATCGCATCGTTCCAGCCATCATCATCGGGTACCTCGACCACCTGCCACAAGGAACCGTGGCCTGGTCGAACCCTCGTTGGCTTAATGACCTCGCTACAACGACCGGTCAGCAAGCAGAGCACATCTCTCCTGGTCAATACGTAGCATCGGCCCCGCACGGCAGCACTCCGACTCACTAGAGCCCGTGCAGCAGCATCGTAATTGCTCAGAGTACTTATGCTGCAACAACTCCAAATCACTGGGAACTTTCTGCAACTTCCGACTCACTGAAACATCACGACAACATTTCCGACTTACGGGGTCATCATTGTAACAGTTCCGACTCACTGGGACTTCACTGCAACAGTTCCGACTTACGGGGATGTCAGTGCAACAGTTACGACTCACTGGGACTTCTCTGCAACAGATGCGACTCATTGGGACTTCACGGCAACAGTTCCGACTTACGGGGTCATCATTGTAAAAGTTTCGACTCACTGGGACTTCACTCCAACTGTTCCGACTTACGGGGTCATCATTATAACAGTTCCGACTCACTGGGACTTCACTGCGGCAATTCCGACTCACTAGGACTTCACTGCAACATTTCCGATTTACGGGGACTTCATTTGCAATAGTTCCGACTCACTGGGACTCCACTGCAACAGTTCCGACTCACGGAGACTTCACTGTTCCAGCTCATGAGAAGTTCACTGCAACAGATTCGACTCACTGGGACTTCACTACTGTAGGAGTTCACTGAAACTCTTTACTGTCATTAATGACTCGGGCAAATTGAAAAATTCAATATTCATTCTACAACGGCATTGGCAATAAGTTTTGTAAGGTATGATAACAACTGACATGACTATATTTAGCATTTGCTTGACTGAGAACAACCAAAATTCCCATAAATTAAAAATATATCAAATTATAGAAAAAAAGATTGCATAACTATACCTACCAAATTCCCAGCGACCTTATAACATTGTTCATTTTGACATTAATAACAGCAATTGATTCCAAAATCATCATCATCAAGACCGACCAAACTCACCGATTACTTTACCTGCTAATTCATGTTCTACTTATAATTTTCTAAATTTTTAATTTTAAGTTCTTTATGTTTCGCTCTCTGTAAAGTTTGTATTTTCACCTTTTTTATTTTAATCATCATATTGAGACAAAAGTAATAATTTTGAAGTTGAAAAATGCTCATAAAAGGTGATAAGCGTGATAAAATTACATGTAAGGACATCAAATTCATCACACTATTACATAAATTTTATTACTCCCCTTATAAAAAAAAAAAAATACAATACACTATAGGGAACGTGCGTAACGAAGGTTTTTCGAGCTGGGGTCTTACTCCCGAAAGTGATATCGATTTCGATTTTCGATTTCAACGGTTTTTGACACTTTAGACATCTAAAATAGCGCTATTTTAGATGTCTAAAGCATGTCTAAAGTGTCAAAAACCGTTGAAATCGAAAATCGAAATTACGGGAGTAAGGCACCTGGTATTGCTAATCTAAAACTTTTTTCTATTTCTTACATGCTCCTTTACATTTTTGTATAAAAAAGAAAGCTACTGGTGTCACTAATCCGACTTACTATATTATTTACATGTGCCTATAAACTATCGTGAACCGCTAGTATATCTCAAATCGATCTCCAGACAATTACCCTTTTTCAAGTTATTATCGAAAAACGTTAGTTTGAACGATTCCAGTCGAAAAGCCGCGATCACGTATAGATAATGCCAAGTTTTCGCATTAGGCAAACTTTTATTACACTTATCTTGCGAGGGAGGTAAGGAGGCAAAAATGTTCGCCTCCTCTGATTGATGACTTGGGATTTTGTTCTTAATTTTCCAGAACCTTTTTTAGAAGCATCAATCTAATGAATTAAAATTTATTTCAAAATTGTTCTATTCTGAATTTTATTGTGTAACTGCCATATTTAAATGTATACCTGGAATGTCAAAATATATAACTTGCTTACGAATAATAAAAACTAAGGAAACGTAACTCCCATACTATTTCCGTTTAAAATTTGGTTCCTTTCGAACTGTCATGTAACGTCAGCCTGCTCAAGGCCACCTAAATATTGCAAACGTATTGAAAATGTGTACACATTTTTGTCCTGATACCGCTCAGGGCCACCTAAATATTGCAAATGTATTGAAACGTGTATACTTTTTTGACAAGTATTGTAGAACATGTTTTTTGACGGAGTCACTTTTCCTTAGTTTTTATTATTCGTAGCTTGCATAATATTAAAATGTGTGCTTGACATATTAAAATATTTTATTGAAACATTAAAATGTATAACTGGCATATTAAAATCTATAACTGAAACATTTAAATGTATAACTGGCATATTAAAATGTATATTGTATACCTACCTGGTTTGATCAAATATACAACTGTCGTTTAATAATGTTTTGGTAGAAATAACAATGATTTCTTTTATTAAAAACTTTTTGGAAAGAAGGCTTTCGTAAGCTTTTTTTGATAATTTGACCAGTGACCACGCTTCAAATTTTTTGTGCATTCCTATTTAAACTATGTTGCATACAATAATAATTATTAAGCCTGTTTAATTTATCTGGTAAAATTATTGCTACTATGTTACTAAAATTATTTTTTAAACATTTTCAGTCTAAGTACTTATATTAAAAATTTTTGGTTATGCACGCAAAATTAGATTTTGCATAAAATTGTTATTCAAATTGATTAAAGATTTAATTTAAACTTTATTTATTTCGATGTACTATTGTGATACTGTGTGAATTTAAACATTAACAACAAATGAAGAATAAAGATTGATAATAATAAATAATGATTTTGTTTTAGTTCTCCTATTTTGATTTTCACTTACAGGCTAATTTAAACTTACGGGACGTGTCTATCATATTATGTATCAAACATTATCTATTCTTAATTTAATGTAATGCTGGCCTTCCATTCTGTTAAGATATTTTTGTGTCTGTCTATTTGAAGCTAAACATTTGCCACCAAAAACAAAACAAAAAATACTAAGCCTACCGCTAAGCGTATCTTTGCTCCCGCTATAATTTTTCTAGCTTTCCATTTCGTAACGAAAATTATGCAAGAATTTTTGCAGCTTCATAAGGTAACGTTACGTAATTACTTTTTGTAGGTACATAATGCAAGTATATGAGTAAGATACATAACAATACAGTGAACAAATGACCGTAGCTAAGCACGGCGGAGTTACGACAATGCCTATAAGAAAGCGGGCGGCGTTATAAAATTTGCATTCGGTTGGTAATGCAGGGGGGCGGCACGCAGTGTGGAGACGGCTTTTGTAAATGAGTTAATATTTTATATTCACAGGTTGTTCGGGTGAATACCTATATCCTTAAAACCGTCAAAATGAACAACTTTTTCTATGAGAACAATAATTATGCTGAGAACTCAAAAAATCCGTCGTCATACCAATACAATTTGCCCGGATCGGCAATTTGTATGGGTATGACGACGGATTTTTTTGAGTTCCCAGCATTTATCATCATCATCAGCCTATTGCTATTCCACTGCTGAACGTAGGCCTCCCCCAATGAGCGCCAACCATCCCAACATTGTTCTCATAGAAAAAGTTGTTCATTTTGACGGGTTCATTTGATGGTTTTAAGGATAACGGTGTTCACCCTAACAACCTGTTTAATAATATTGTAGATGCGAAACCGTCTATTTGTTTCTTAGGTACCTCTTCACGAAGCGATTTTAATAATAGTTACTTATACAGGTTTTATCTTTTCAAGAAACTATTTTCAAAAGTTGATACTGAGATTATATCTTTCCTTTTTTGTAGCTTTTAGTCTGTATTTAAACGTCATATTACATAACTAGATTAAATTACGCAATAGAATTTGCTGAAAAGCTTGCTATAAGCATTAAGGTTTTTTTTTGGAGTCAAAGAATTTCTAAATTTTCTAAGATACGACGAGTCACATACCTAATATTATATGACCAACTCTAAAAACAAAGGAGTTGTTTAGATTTTAGGTAACAATATAGACAATGTTTTTAACGTTTCAACAATACCCAATTAGATAACAAAATAGGTTTTATTGTTTATCGAAATTCAAGTGAACGATTACATAAACGTATCTTTTGTCCGGAACACAATAGCCGCTAAACCGACTCCACACTAGCCCACCCGGGGGGTAGGGGGGTGTCCGACCTCCCCCCGGCGAGGGGGCAACAGGAAAAAGGAGGGTAGGAAAATTTCCATTTTCTTACGTCTTTCGCCCGCTCTCTGCAGCAGTTTTTGATTAACGGACGGCTAGGGCGAAATTTCATTATGTATTCAACTCCCCCGGCTTATTTACTCGGGGGGGTTTCGGAATATCGATGGAAATTCTTTTGTTCG
Source organism: Aricia agestis (assembly GCF_905147365.1). Classification (NCBI taxonomy): domain Eukaryota; kingdom Metazoa; phylum Arthropoda; class Insecta; order Lepidoptera; family Lycaenidae; genus Aricia; species Aricia agestis. The sequence continues at coordinate 11,936,627 of NC_056424.1, forward strand.
AGATGTTTAAGATAAGCTGTCATATTGTTCAAGAAATTGGCCATTCATTCCCAAGATGGCCGACCGGTTGAAGTTGAAATTGTATTGCGGTATTTAGCACGCGTTCCAGATAAAAAAAACATTTTGTTTTTCTGGACATTATGGAGTTTAAAAGCAATTTTTGTTAGTTGGGTTGCACCAGAGGCGAGGTTAAAGCTAAAGTTATGGTTATAGTTAAGGCTAATTTAACTTTAACCTTAAATTTAACCACAGGATTTGACAGAAGACCATGCTGGTCCGACAAGGCTTTATAAGAACGTGGGCGGGGGCGCTGCTGGTAAAGGAGAACTGTAAAAAATAGCGTTTTTGTATGATGACAGCGTTAGTTCCTATTTTCACTACGTGCATTTAGGCCTTGTCGAGCACTATGGTTATGGTTAAAGATGGCGCCTTGATGGCGTCCATTTTTAACTTTAACCTAAGATTTCATTTTGCACTGTAGTTAAAGTTCAAGTTAGTTGGTGCAACCTACCCTTACAAGTTATCGCCCATGCATAAATGAAAATAATTTTATGAATTTGAGGTGAGTATCTTAAATTTTAAGATCTATCTAGGTTACAATATAAGCTTATCCGGAATAGTTTAAGAATTATTTAAAACAATGTGTTAATGAAGAACAGGATGTTATTATTCTAATTTACAATTTATTTTAATTGAGTTACACTCGGACAGTGGTTATACGTCCATGTATGATGTAGACGATGTTTACGCCAGGTTTTTACACCTTAGAAACCAATTTTAAGTGTTGTTGGAAAATGACAATAATTATTATTGTTGAAAATATGGAATCGTAAAAAGTGTTTTAACTATAAACTTTACTTATACTTACGTACTTAGCTATTTAATAATCATCATCATCATAATATCAGCCTATAAAAATTAAATATAATAATAATTAATTTTCAGACAACAAAGTCCATATTATAAATAATTCTTGTGACATTAAAATTAAGTAACAGATAATCAAGATGCATCTTAATACCCTGACATGTAGCTCAGTGAGTCTGCGAAGGAGTGGAGAGTCAAGTCCGGCTCTCCCGAACTGTATGCACCACTGACGGTACCTTTTTTTGCATAATCGCATAGAAATCGTCGACTCCTGCATCGGCGAACATTCCGGATGCACTGCAGTACCGAGGGAGCCGCAATAGAGACCTGAATATGCTATTGTAAGACCCGCAAGGCGCCATAGGTCCGTTGAGTAAAGCTGGCCCACAGACCACAGGTGTAAAACGTTTAGTTATATAGTTATAGTCGTCCACTGCTGGGCCCAGGCCTCCCTCAATGAACGCCAAGATGACCGATCTCCTGCTTCTCGCATCCAACATGGGCCCGCAACTAAACGGAGATTGTCGTCCCACATAGGTGGAGGTCGACCTTTATTTAATAATAATATGAGCTAATAATACTACTAATCTACCTATTCTAAATAATTTACTGTGGGAGAATAATAATTCTGAATTTAATTTTAATTTTTTAAGGCGGTCGAACGAATAGTTGATGCCCTTAACTCCGTACATTTTTCTGGGACTCCAATTAGTATCTTCATAACAAAACTTCATCAAAATCAATTCAGCTGTTTAAGCGTGAAGAGGTAACAGACAGACAGACATACTTTCACATTTATAATATTAGTATGGAAATATGTTTGAAAATTATAATTACTGTGGATTTCTACACACTTCTCTTCATCTTAATCATACAAAGAGGTAGGTAAGATACCTCTGGAAAATAAGTTTATCTTGTATCATTATGGAACTAACTTGTATGACAGTGAAAACGTTTCGGTACTACTTACCAATAATTGTTTCCAGTAGAAAATTCAATATTAAAATATTTTTTATCAAACATATTACAATTTAATTTATCGTAGAAGTTGCGTGCTTCAGCATGACTGTGTCGGCCTCACGACAAACCGTGTGTCTATATTCTAATATTATGAAAGTCTTAATACTTACTTTATAGCAAGGAAAGTTTGCTATCTGTCAAAATGACCTACGTAGCAAACTTGAACAAGATTATTTTTATATAGATGATGGTTTAAATCACATTTTATTTTTCCCTTGCTTGTGAGATTATAATTTTATGAAAGTTGAACTAAATACCCAATAATAAATTTTTAAAGAACGTATTTAAATTATTAACTCTTTTCAATTATTTTAAATGTTACTGGCAGAGCTTTATTTCCATTCAATGGCATAGCCAGTTTCGAGTTTACTGCTATTCGGCGGTAGATGGCGCTAATTTACAAATTCGTTCTATTAATTCAACTTTAAAATCTGCTTTAAAACCTTTTCTAATGATATAATAGTAATATAAGAGAGTATTATAACATTTGATCATTTAACTATAATTTAATGTTATGTTTTCAAAGTTGCAACTTGCATTTTTTTTTAGATCTTATGTTTTCCGTAGATGGCGCAGGTCACCGCATTGCTGTTAAATGCTTTTATTGAATCAAGCTAGATGGCGCTATTTCTTTGCTTCCACTGTCCGCATCTATACTCGTACTTTCGCAAGTTGCAACAGCTACCAGCTGGTGTACCACCGATTAGAGTAATTCATAAAATATTGAAGGCTAAGGTGAGTCATTACCGCAAATGTGAACATTTATGAATTTTCAAGTTTCACTAAAAACTTAAATTGACTAGCTGATAAGTGAAAATAATTATTATTATAGAATTTTATTGTCAAATAGACCTTTTTATAATACTTTCAAAGATGTTTAAAAAGTAATGATCTTTATGTTTATTTGTGCACAATTAATAAAGGTCCGAATAGATTTGGCACTATAATATGACCTTGTGGTACACCGTACACCACATTTAAACTTCGGCTGAAAGACCGTTCTTCAATCTTTTTCAATGCCAAAGTGGGAAACAAGCGTTAAACGAATTGACGTCATTTCTCCTATTAAATCGCCATGTTTATTTGAAAAAAATTGACGTCAAAAAATAAACTAATTAATTTTTCGCACGTCCTGTAAAATTTATATTTTTTTCTCCAAGCAAGTGAACCTATGTATCTATGTGAACTCTAGTATTATAGAATTAAAAGGATGTATTGGAGTGTCGATAACACTATCGCCGACGAGGGGCGACTATAATTAAGAGTTACATGACGTACAACAAAATTTTTATGTAACTTATAATTTAACAATTAATATAATATTTTGTATATTATTATGTACTTTCATAGCAGAAAACTTGTAAGGTTGGGTCGCACCAACTTACTTTAACTATTATATAACAGTACTCTAACTTTAACTACAATGCAAAATGTCAAATCTTTGGTTAAAGTTAAAAATGGACGCCATCTAGATGGCGCTTCTAGAACGCTGCATCAGATAATTTTGGTTTAAATTTAAGGGTGATGGTATTGAGGGTATAAAAAATTGAATTATCCGTTAAAATCGACAGGAAAAATATAACACTGTATTTACATAGTAAATTTTCACGAAAAATTCAGATATACGTATGAGCGGAGGTTATATTATTCGTCCTTGGACGCCATTATTTAACTTTAACCAGAGATTTGACATTTTGCACTGACTGTAGTTATAGTTAAAGTTACAGTTATAGTTAGTTGGTGCAACCCAACCTTAAAGTTGTTAATCTATCCCCACTGTCGAATGTTAAAAATGTTGTAACTTGTAATATTTTGTTTTCATACATCTGATAAAATGTCTTATTGGGAAATAAAGTTCTTGAATATAATAATTGTATACTTAATGTTATCTTTCTATAATTATTATAAAACAAAGTTGTTTTTTTCCCTCATGTCCCTTTGTTCCGTTTAATCTTTAAAACTATGCATAGTTTTCCGTTGCAACGGATTTTGATGATTCTTTCAGTGTTAGATAGCCCATTTATCGAGGAAGGTTATAGGCTATATTTTATCACGCTAAGACTAATAGAAGCGAATAAATAGAGGAAAATGTGGAGGAAACGGTGAAAATGATTTAAAAGGGCTAACTTGAACGTGCTAATCTCCGGAACTACTGGTCCGATTAAAAAAAAAAAATCTGTGTTAGATAGCCTATTTATTGAGGAAGGCTATAGGCAATCTTAGAGTGATAAAATTTTTATCACGCTAAGACTAATAGGAGAATGTGGAAAAAACGGGGGAAATTATTTGAAAGGGCTGATCTCGCGAACTACTGGAGCAATTTTTATGTTATATTTTGGCACAGATATAATAAGTAGACCACGTGAAGGATATCGATTCAAATATTTTTTTAGTGGCTATATATTTTATACCCGTGCGACGCCGGGGCGGGTCGCTAGTGTAACATAAAATGACACCCCTATAAAGGATAAACACTAAACAGTTTTTTGAAAATCAACTCTAAATTCTCACTGAAATCCTATTTGACTACGTAGATAGATGACATGACGTTGGCTTCCAATAAGAAAGGATTTCTGAAAATTCATCTCTTTCAGAGTAAAATTGCTTTGAGGGACTATTGTGACATTCTACTGGACTATGCAGATTATCACAGAAGAGACCAATCTTAAAAATATGATTATTGAAAAAAAAAATTGTAAGTAATTTAATTTTAGCTCGACCAAAATCGCAGGAAATATCTAGTAGTAGCAATAAAAAAAAATATTTTCAATTAAATTAACATTTCCAAAGGCCATTAAGTGTTTTTCTGATTAGAAATTTCCGAGAACGAACAACGTAATGTGAACAAGTCAATTTCATGGTGCGTTAATTCCACCGCACTATATTAACGCAAAAAAATATAATTTATACCGCCACGTAGTGATGTTTAGTTTATTATTAATATTATATAGCCAAATATGGCAGAGTATACGTAAGTGTTATGTCACATCACTTATTTTTTTAGGGTTTTTAAATTTTAAATTGATTAAGAGAAAGGATTTTTGGTGTGTTTTACATTCATTAGTCTTTAGTCTTAACAGATTAAATTGTTCTAATAAGACTCTTTACATGAAAATACTACTCTTTTATCATTACATTCAGAGGAACTTACCTTAAAATTTTAGTAGGCACTAGCTAACACTAAATCTAAGCCATGTCTTGTGTAAAAAGATATTAATAGTTCTATGTCGTATCTAAAATATGTTTTTCTTACAGAACTAGACATATTGCTGATACCAGATTCAAATCACATACCCTTAGAACTACAGCATTCAAATCTTAGGGTATCAAAATCAAATAATGATTGTAGAGAAGGAAACGATAGAATAGATATGGTCCCATATCAGGATATAACAGATGCACCTAATGCAGATGTAACATATGACGAAATGCCAATAGAGTTACGGAAGAGTAATAATGATGATGAAAGAATAGTCGGTGGGGATGATACTGACATCAGTTTATACCCGTATCATGCTGCGTATGGTGATAACTGCGGGGGATCTATCATAGCACCAAGGTGGATTCTGACTGCTGCACATTGTGGGTAAGTTGCTGGTAAAATAGCCGTACTACATCTCTTTTCTTTAGTAATGTGCACTGGCGATAAAAATCCTTGTAAAATCTGCGATGCATCTAAAACTAAAAATATTATAAGAAACGCAATGTAAAAAAAAACGAAAAGCGTTTGTCTTATAGATGGTGAGATACTATAAGCTACTGATTTTTTCAATATTATTATTAAACTTGTTAGTCTAACTCAGATAGTAAAAGCCGCCACATATTTTAGTACGGTAATTATGATTTTGAAAATAACGTTTTATTCTTATAGGAAAAAGACATCCATTCGAGTAGGATCGAAATACTATAAACAAGGGAAAGAGGTATTCGTGAAGAAGAACTACGTCCACAAAGAATGGCATAATCCCAAGAAGGAACACCCGTTTGACTACGACTTCCAACTTTTGGAGCTGTACCAGGACTTGACTTTTGAGGAGAACATTCAGCCGATAAAGCTGGGGAGGATCCAGGATATGATAGTCGGGAAGATTTTGACCGTCACAGGCTGGGGAAACACTTATGAAAACGTAAGTATGAAGTTTGAAGGTAACCGATACCATTTTCAATTTTACCGAGTCAGTTGCAGTTACGAAATTACTATAAAAATCAGGGAAACGCATTTGTGGTCCAGTGGCTTAGGCTTTAGAGCTTAGAGCGATTCTCGCGTTGGAAACATGTTACATTAAATTCAAAAGTTAGGATAATGCAGGCTGATTGTCTTAAATTATGTTAGGTGGTCCATGCGTCGGATGGCCATGTTTTAAAAAGTCAGCCCCGTGCTTGATCTCGTGCATCTTCTTGAGCACTATTAAATTACATTAACACCAGAGAAATTGATTGATATACAGATAGCAACAGATGCTTTCAAAATGTTGATACTACTGGTGCCTACCACCGGTTCCCGAACCGGTGGTAGGCACCATTAGTATCAACATTCTGAAAGCATTTGTTACAAATCTATTCGGAAATAAAACAATTTTTATTTTTATTTATTTTATTTTTATAGCGTACCTATTATATTAGTTCGGGTTATGTTAATTGTCAAGCCCAGCTCACTGGTCCCTGCAGTATAATACAATCTTATACTTTTTGTGGTGTTGCAGCAAGTTTATTGTTATTTTTCTCCAGGGTCCTTACTCCGAAGTGTTGCGGGCCGTGCGAGTTCCCATCATCGCGAAGGAGGCCTGCCAGCATGTCGAGTTCCCCTTCTTCAGAGGCGGGCTGACATCAAGAATGTTCTGCGCCGGGTACATTGAAGGAAAGAAGGATGCTTGTCAGGTAAATAATAATTTAAGTTCATATCTATGATAAAATGTCAAATTACGCAGCACAACTATCGTCGCAGTTTATTATGAAAACGAAAATCGTTTTTATGCAATGTCTATAATTGCCATAAAAACCTATCATCGCAAATCGCATCGCAATCGCGGTTGCACCAGAGGCGTGGTTAAACTTAAAGTTATGGTTATAGTTAAGGCTAACTTTAACTTTAACCTTAACTTTGACCACAGAATTTGACAGATGACAGCTGGTCCGACAAGGCTTGAAATGAACGTGGGCGGGGGCGCTGCTGGTAAAGGAGAACTGTCAAAATGGCGTTTTTGTATGATGACAGCGTTAGTTCCTTTTTTCGCCTCGTTCATTCAAAGCCTTGTCGAGCTCAAGGCTATGGTTAAATATGGCATCCATTTTTGACTTTTTTTTTTTTTAATGAAATAAGGGGGCAAACGAGCAAACGGGTCACCCGATGGAAAGCAACTTCCGTCGCCCATGGACACTCGCAGCATCAGAAGAGCTGCAGGTGCGTTGCCGGCCTTTTAGAGGGAATAGAGTAATAGGGGATGGTAGGGATTAGAAGGGAAGGGAATAGGGGAGGATAGGGAAGGGAATCGGGCCTCCGGTAAACTCACTCACTCGGCGAAACACAGCGGAAGCGCTGTTACACGCCGGTTCGTGCCGAAGCATGGCTCTCCCACGTATGAACTATGATTTTAACCAAAGATTTGACATTTTGCATTGTAGTTAAAGTTATAGCTAAAGTAAGTTGCTGCAACCCACCCTTAATGTTTTAATACAGAAAGATTTAACAGCTTGAATGACATTACCGTAGTTACTACGTAAGCTGATGGAGATAGAAAAAGTTAACTTTTTGTCTTTTGATTTCCTTTGCGTGGATCGAGAAGGGATGTACGAGTATTCTAGATAAATAGAGGTACTTCTTATCTTATTTCAGGGTGACTCCGGAGGTCCAGCAGTGGCTGGTGACCGTCTCCTGGGCATGGTCTCGTTCGGCTACGGCTGCGCCACTCCAGGGTCATACGGCGTCTACAGCAAGGTCGCCAAGGCAAGGCCCTGGGTACAAAAAGTCACCGGCCTGATCTTTGATTGATTGACAAAATTAAATTGACAAAATGAAACTTATGTTTCTAGGTAGATTACCTACTTGTTTATAATATTGTATAGTAAAATATTTTTTATTTTCTTTGTTTTGTTATACAAGATAAAAAACATCAACACAGTCCCCTACTGGTGACAACATCAGAATAATAAAACGATTTAGTTTTCATCATGATTCTCTGAGCAGGCAGAGACTTTTTGAAGTTTAAATCTAGCTTTTAAAGGGATTTTTATTTTTTATGTAGGTGGTTTTTAAAACTGACCTGATCAAAAACTTTCTAAACTTTCTTGGCAACTATAATTATATATAATAGCGCAAGGTCAATTTAGAATAGCGCAGAGTCGAAGCGAAGCGAAGCAAATTCCCAAAAACTGAACACAGAAAATTCAACCTTAACTCCAGAACGTAACGCATACATTACTTCTCCGAGGCCAATCAGCGTTGGTCGGGCGCATCGACGCGAATTCGCGCGGATGCGCGCGCCTTTTTTTAAATTCACAGAAGGAAAAAGTGCGTTAACGCTTTGGAGTTAAGGTTGAATTTGTTATGTTGAGTTTTAATAATTCGCTTCGTTGCGCTTCGACTCTGCGCTAGTATAAATTGACCCTTAGAGGGTTGTCTTGTTTTCTTAAAAAAAAATTGAGTTCAAATAAGTAAAAAAATAAGCTTATCTCAAATCACAGTTTCTTCTCTAATTATTATTCAGCTGACGTTACTTGTAAATTTGTATTGTAAGTAATTTACAAATAAGGTCAGCTGAATTTTTCCATACAAATCAATAACAAAATGTATGGAAAAACATCATCATCACGAAAATCCTCCTAGTTTGGTTCTTCAGCTTTAGAGTTTAGAACCCTTAATATCACTAACTGTTTGACCAAGCTTTACTCGGTATTCGATAAAAAACGAATAAAATGACATTTTCTAAAAATTTTATAGTAAATTTCATGAAAAACGTTGGAGCCGATTCCGAGATTCCAAGGTGTAACAAAAATAAGTGAAAATACTTTAGGGCGTGTACGTGTTCCTTGTAGAGAGTTCACTGTGAAAGTAGCAGCGCTGAAAGACCAAAATTTTTTTTCACTTTTGTATGGGGAAACTCGTGACGCTCGGGCCCTTGCCCATACAAAAGTGAAAAAAAAATTCGTCTTTCAGCGCTGCTACTTTCACAGTAAACTCTCTACAAGGAACACGTACACACCCTAAAGTATTATCACTTATTTTTGTTACACACTGTATACTGTATACATCTATACATACATATAAATAAAATTGGAGTGTCTGTTTGTAATATTGAAAGAACCTTTTTTTACTAGATGCATATGAATGTATATAGGGTACATACACCAAAACAACATTTTTTACAATTTTTGTCTGTATGTCTGTCTGTCTGTCTGTTTGTTCCGGCTAATCTCTGAAATGGCTGGAGCGATTTGACGGGACTTTTTTTGGCACATAGCTTATGTAGTAAGGCATTACTTAGGCTACTTTTTAACCGACTTCCGAAAAGGAGGAGGATATATTTCACTTTTTTTATATTGGTTCGCGGATAACTCCGTCGTTTGTAGACCGATTTCCAAAATTCTATTGTTGTTGTATGAGATGTAGCCCGAATTTGGTAACATGATCACAAAAGTGGTGATCTGATGATGCAATCCATGCGAAATCGACAGGACTCCTTAAAATTTATATGGAAACATATAGTGATTTTACGTTTTTCTAAAGGATTTTAAGCTTAAACTACCAAAAAATCAGAATTTGCATCCAAAGTACACCCTGGTTCCGAAGATGCTGTACAGAACTCTTGAATCCTTATAGATAAATGTTCGGCAATTTTGGCGTTGTTTCAACAACTAAAAGCATATTATTATGTCAATGTGTCAATAATACTAATCATCATCATCACTTTAATTATGCCATGAATCATCACAATATTATTATCAAAAATCTTGCCTTTGATTATATTATTGTTCCACCGTTTGTTGACTGATTTTCAAAACTCTTTTGTTGCTATTTAGTGTTTACTGTTTATAGAGGTACAAATTACAATAACCCGAATTTGGTACAATGCTTACGAAAGTGGTGATCTGATACTGAAATCCGTGGGATATAGAGGGAACTCCTGGATATTTTTTGGGACACATATAATAGACGCGTCAACTATTTCTGTATTGAATCTTCATAATTTTTTACTCCGTAGCAGCTAACTTTAGCGCAATTTCTACGTGCAATTTACTGCTTTTTTGTAGATCTAGATTAAATGAACTAAAAAGTATTAAATAATTCAAATTCTGTACTCAGTATTTCTGTTCTCAGTCTTCATTAATTTGAAGTCGGTACCAACTACCGGCTAACCTAATCACCAGTTCTATGACAAAATATAACTGCAACTTATATGACTGGTACCGACTTCAAATTATGAAGATTGAGAACAGAAATACTGAGTACCTACAGAATATGAATTATTAATTATTAATAATTTTTAGTTCATTTAAGAAAATTACTATTGTCTTTACTTTGGAAGTTGGTTTCAATTTTTGTTGAAAAATAATAATTTTACTCTTATTCGTTATCCTTAAGATTTTCTATACAGTATTGGCGTTTTTATCCACAACTTTAGGTTCATGAAAAGTTATCAGATCAACTCTTTAACAAGATCCCATTTTTACTATTTGGGTAAGGAAGGAGAAAATCTCTCTCTTTTTCATTTTTTTTTTTTATCACATTTTGCTGACGCGGACGAAGTCGCGGGCAACAGCTAGTAATATTATAATCTTATACCTTTAAACGATCAATTCTTGTATAAATGTATATTGATTATGCCTTCCTGTTGTCATCATTGATACCCAGCAAAGATATTTTGAAAAATCGCGTTGGTTGTATGGGAGCCCCCCTTAAATATTTAATTTTGTTTTTGTACTTATTGTTATAGCGGCAACAGAAACACATAATCTGTGAAAATTTCAACTCTCTAGCTATTACCGTTCTTGAGTTACAGCCTGGAGACAGACGGACAGACGGACAGACATCGAAGTCTCAGTAATAGGGTCCCGTTTTTACCCTTTGGGTACGGAACCCTAATTATTATACTAAAATATTATGTGACAACTGACAGTACCTAAATAATATTATAGCAAAAAGTACTATATTCTACTCGGCGAAACATGGCAGTAACGGTCATTGAGTACCTGTCAAAAACTTGTCATTTTCTATACAAAGCTACGATTGACAACAAATTTCTGACACTTCATAGTCAATCGCTATTTAGGTCATAAAGTTAATATACCTAGCGGAATAGAGAAACAAAGACCAGCGCAAGAGAGATGTCACTATCAGTAACACTGCGTGGTAAAAAGAGACGTGTGATACATGACAGCAGCACTCTTTTTTTGACGTCCAGTCGGCACGTGCCACACGTTGACAATTTAATGTCATAGAAATCATGTTCAATCATGCTTGTGTAAGTGTATAAGTACCTACATATATTTTTACACTCAGATGAAACCAATTTCGGTTTCGTTTGACAGCTCGAGATTGTTGCTCTATTCCGCTAGGTATATTAACTTTATGGTTTAGGTATATAGAAAATGACAAGTTTTTGACAGGGAGTAAATAACCGCTACCGCCATGTTTCGCCGAGTACCTACAGTATAAATAATAGGAAACATTTTTGCGCTAGAGTGAAGCATCAGCTTTTTTATACGTGGGAGAGTCATGCTTCGGCACGAATGGGACGGCTCGACCGGAGAAATACCACGTTCTCACAGAAAACCGGCGTGTTTCGCCGATTGAGTGAGTTTACTGGAGGCCCAATCCCCTAACCCCTACCCTATTCCCTTCCCTACCCTCAACTATTCCCTTCCCTTCCCCTCCCTACCCTCCCCTATTACCCTATTCCCTCTTAAAAGGTCGGCAACGCACTTGCAGCTCTTCTGATGCTGCGAGTGTCCATGGGCGACGGAAGTTGCTTTCCATCAGGTGACCCGTTTGCTCGTTTGCCCCCTTATTTAATAAAAAAAAAGTAACAGCAAAGATGAACAAAAAGTTTTTTTCTACGTTTGACGTTTGTTCTACGTTTGACGTTTGTTCGACGTTCGACGTTTCTGTCAATATTCTGATATGTCGGATTTTGGTCGGATTATTGACTGTACGTGCTAGTAACGCCCTCTGCTCCGACCTTTGCGTTATGTTCTCTATTACAAAATAATTAGTACCTACGTAAAATACCATTTAAGGTTTTAAGAATAAAACTATAAGATCTGTTTACAACCCTGCTGTTATTTTTGCAACCATTGCGTGCGAAAAGATAATTGCTATAAAGTTTTTCATAGGCAATTAAATTTTTACAATTTCCTAGCAGTGCATGAAAATAGAAATGGTAAAATTATTATAATTATTATAGGCTACGAATAATAAAAACTAAGGAAAAGTAACTCCGTCAAAAAACATGCTCCACAATACTTGTCAAAAAAGTGTACCTTAGGTACACATTTCAATACATTTGCAATATTTAGGTGACCTTGAGCGGTACTAGGCTGACGTTACATGACAGATCAAAAAGAACCAAATTTAAAACGGTAATAGTATGGGAGTTTCGATTCCTTGGTTTTTATTATTCGTAGATTATAGGTCTACCAGAATCTGATGGCAAATTTTGACGAGAGATTTTCAAAAAATATACTAATTTATCATTGGACACACAGAATAAGCCGCTATAAGGAAAAAAAGGATCAAAATGTTTTATTCTAATTACCCCAGTATTGCAAGAGTCAATTTAATTTCTCACTTATTGCCATCAGATTCTGATAGACCTATAGCTTTTTTCCGTATTTTGAAGTTCATCACAATATTATGACAGTTAGCTGATACAGACAACGATAGTAATCATTAGATATTATCTTCTAATAAAAAAAATATCAAAACCGATTTCCAAATTTTTATTATTTTGTTTGTGTATTTTTCAGAATTGTCTCCAATCTCTCTTATTACTTTTGAAAGCATTACAATTAAAATCAATGTAGACCGATTTGTTAGCAAAGAAATTATACAAACAGACTACATTAGAATGTTATAACTTTTAAATCTAACCTAAAAACAGAAGTTATAACTTTTTTAAAAGGACATTACTTTTTCTATCCATTATTTTAGTTTTTTAATTAACGCGGTTTTCGGTCACGGTGGCGGAATTTTCAGTGTACGTGTTACGGTGGGCGGTTTTCATGTAACATGGAGCCGTTGTGTGAACACGACGGCGGCGGACGGATTAGATTTCAGGACCATGTTTTTATTGTCCTTTATTTTCTTAGGAATCATCATGATATGCAGGTAGCTCGAAAGGCAATATTTTCCATTGCAGGACTACAAAAAAAAAATTATTAAAAAGTTTTTTTTTCTAGCCTATGCTGTCCCACTGCTGGGCAAAAGCCTCCCCCAAGGTCTTCCATTGTACTCGCTCCTGTGCCACCGCTGGCCAGCCTGGCCGGTATGCTTCCAGCTCATCGCGCCATCCATCATTAAAAAATTAGAAACGAAAATCTTACATTCTGTAAGTCACAAAACTTCAGTCTTTAATATTCTTGAATTTCAATCAGGTGAATGACCTCGTTGCCTCGAAGCGCAATGTTATTTTCTTTTTAACCGACTTCCAAAAAGGAGGTGGTTATATGTTCAGCTATGTGGATATTTTTATTTTCTATTATTTTTCTAGTTTCAGATTTGTTTGAAATGTAAAATAATAAGGTCGATATACGTCAATAACGACCTTATCAGTTAAAGTCAATGTTAGCGAATACAATAATTATAGTATTGTCTTACTTTATATCATAACCAGCAGATATTTACCAATCTATCCGCTATTGATTTTAGATCACATTATCTAGGATTCTTCTTTTCCTGCGTCGCGCCAACTCTCTTGTCGTCTTATTTTCGATCAGGAATGTCCTGATGCGAATTTAATATTTTAACCTATCCCAAAAAAGTGCTCAACATCGATAAGAAAGTTAAAACTTATATTGATTTGAATCTGCTGACCTAAACTGTATTTGCAAACGCGAGAACAATCGCCTATTCCATATTATGGGTATGAACTTGCGTCCAGAGACAAACGAAATTATGTCTTATGTAAAGAAATTCAATGCTCATTTTCGCGATAGAATTATAGGTAGTTTAATTATAGGTAGTTTAGGCGATTATTTGATTATTATTATTATTCTTTCAGGAGCTACGTTATTAGAAAGAGGTTTAGTGATATAGATACAAAGCACAGAAGAAATTAAAAATATACATTTAATATTTTGATAAGTTTATCTAATATAATTATTATGACACTGCGTAGAATTTCGTTTATAATTTATTTTAGGACTGCCTGCTCGATAAGCTAGATAGATTTTTTTACTGTGATTTTTATCAACAGAAAATCTAATAAAAGCTGAACTGAACTGTAAAATCTAAAAGTTTATAAAATTAAAATCTAACGTTATTCGATTTCGAAATTCCATTTTCGAAACAAAAACCGGTTGATTGAAAACGCTAACGAAAATTAAAATTGCAGGCGAAAAATTGCAGACGCCTGATTGGGCGACACCGGCAAAATGGCGTAGCGATGAAATATTCGAAAAATCCCCGAAAAACATTTCCCATTTTCTGAAAATCTCCCTTCGCCCGGGCAGAGCGAATATCGATATATATATATATATATATATATATATAACGTTAATGTAATTATCCACATCAATTTTGTATGAGCTCATGCCTGTGTGCGTGCGCTGCGTATGTACGCACGTGCACTCGTATGCGTTTATTTTATCTACACTGTTTGCTGTATATTGATGTTCTCCCTAACCCCCCTAACCCCCCCGAGGGGTCTGGGTAGTCATGATGACGATGACGAGTCTGCGCAGTGAGGGGGAGGGCAAAAACTATCTAGGATACCTATAGGTCGTCTCCCTGCGCGAGCCGATTTAAACACTAGCCATTTTTCCTGGCTATTACGCTGTATTGATATACGACCGCGCCCGACTCGGCACGGCAAATATTTAATGTTTTTATGTCCTGTCCGTGTTTAAATGTATAGGCCGATTATCGTTGTTGACCGGCCTATTAAAGCGTCGCAGCCTACTCCATTATTGGTCTTTTTGACAGAAAACACCCTCTTAAAAATTGTCCAAGTTACTTCTTCTGAAGCCACACGTACAACATAACAATAAATGCAATGACATTGCCCTTAATATAAAAATATCGTACTTGCAAACTAGATAAACCATTTTCATAGCATGCAAAACTTACCTAGTAATAAATTGGCAAAAAAATTTATGAAACTTCCGTCTCAACTTTTTCTTCTCATTTCCTATCCTTCTCTATATAATTTATGACGTCTGTAACTCTAATCCTATCACTGAATAACTTTTTATGAATCCATTTCACTCCAATCCCATCCCCAAAAAATGTATCTAGCCTCTCCTGCTATTACAATAGAGGCTATATTAAAATATACGGAACCGTCCCCACTCACATCAGGACCCCGCTTGGCTGGTTTTTAAATTGGTTAACAGCTAATAGCAGTGATGAATCGAATGTTGCGGGTTCGGTGCCTACCGCAGGCAAATGTTTAATTGTCATTAGTTTAAATGCACTCTATTTTATCACACACTTCATCAAAAGACAACTATACTGTACTCGGGGAATCATGGCGGTAGCGGCCATAGACTCCCTGTCAAAAAAACTTGTCATTTTCTATACAAAGCCGCGATTGACAACATCTGACACTTCATTGTCAATCGCGGTTTATATAAAAAAATTACAAGTTTTTGACAGGGAGTCAACGACCGCTACCGCCATGTTTCGCCGAGTACAGTTGGAAACATTTATTTCCAAGTTTGATTAGGACAATGCAGGCTGATCACCTGATTGTCTGACAAATATCCATGCTTCGGATGGGCTTCGGATGGGCATGTAAAAAGTTGGTCCTGCACCTGATCTCTCGCCAGTCGTGTCGGTCTTCCGTACCCGGTGGGTTATGAGAGTTATAGGAATACATAATCATAATCATAATCTCTTTATTTGCAATAATATGGTGTGTACATTAAGATGTTACAATATGTTAAAAGTGTCTCACATATTATTGTCGTTTTAATCTCTTGTGTACTGCGCACACACTTGGGCACTATAAAATTTACCCCTGCGTAACTGGCATGGTTCCAATATAACCGGCCACTGCCACCGAAACCGGTGTAGGAGTTATTATTATTTCGAATTTATAATATGGATTGGAAAGAAACATTTTTCATCATCAGCTGATCTTCACAGCTGACATCAAAAGGAATTAGGTCATTGACCTCAATCAAACTGTGTATCACAAAAGCAATCATTTAATATCTATTCCCGCAGCTCTGTCTATTAACTTACCCAAACAGTTCCAGAGCCGAAGGCTACTTGTATGAGGTTAGAACAGCCAACTAACCTGACCCCTCATCAATATACCAGTTCTTCCCAAAGCGAGCTCTAACATCTGGTTAGCAACAACCAGACAACTTGACCTCTCATCCTATACCAGCTCTTCCTAGAGAGAGCTCGTCAATCTGGTAAGCTACAACCAGAAAATCCTGATCCCTAATGGCTATTTTAGGTATTCGTTGACTGAGCTCATGTACCCTGGTTATGTTTGCCAGTTTAAAATCATTTGCTAAAAAGCTCATGGGCTTTTTCGATTAAACTTGACCTATAAAAAGTAGGCTAATGATGGGGTCATTGCACCGAATTGATACTTTGATGTTTATTGTTTATTTTTCAACTTTTTTTAGAGATAAAAATGTTCACATTTTGAGTTAGGTACTTAGTTTTGTACTACCCTTGTTACGACAAAACGCTGTATCCTGTAACACGTCAACTTTAAAAAAATGAGTTTAAATTTTTTAAACTTAAGCTCTTTACCAAATTTTATCCAGTGTAGATAGGTACATGGTTTCTATATGAGCTGATTACTTATATTATATAATATTTCCAAATTTTCATTGGAACATTATTTTATTGTTTTTTAATTACCTTAAAATACTATTTAAAAAAAAACCAAACTCAGCTTGCAGCGTTTTGCAAAAATAAAAATAACCTCAAACTTGGGCGATTGTTATCCTACTACGGGTACGAAACGCTGCAATATTTAATATTTTTACAAAACACTGTAATATTTATAATATTTCATCCACATTATGGGTTACAGCAAAATATACATGGAATATTTCGGTTCAAGTAGATTTTAGACTTTATTATTACTAAACGATGTAACCCGGGTTACATTGTTTTGTCGTAACAGGGTAGAGTATTAGGTACATGGGCGTACCGAGGGGGGGGGGGGGGGGGGGGGGGGGGGGGGGGCAACCCCCCCCCCCCCCCCCCCCCCCTGGATCATGTTGACGACCCTACTAAGTATATTATCTAGTACTTTTATCTATAAAAATTAAAAATTAAGAGAACTAATTTTTGCCATTTGTTTGCAATACAATATTTTTAAACTAAAAAATAATAATTTTTCATTTTATATAAACACCTACCCTATAAAAAATCTGATTTGCCCCCCCTGGCCCAAAACCTGGGTAATTTGCCCCCCCCCCTGGCCCAGAACCTGGGTACGCCCATGATTAGGTATTCGTATTGAATACTATGTACTATCAGAGAAGTTAATTCATACACAGATGACAGACCTACGTAACCTGGTCGCGTTATATCAAATCAAGTCGACTGATCACAACTAACGCTGAATTAACCATAAAGTAAATATACCTAGCGGAATAGAGAAACAAAGGCCTGAGCAAGAGAGATGTCCCTATCAGTAACACTGCGTGGTAAAAAGAGAGGTGTGATACATGACAGCAGCACTCTTTTTTTGACGTCCAGTCGGCACGTGCCGCACGTTGACAATTTAATCTCATAGAAAATATCATGTTCAATCATGCTTGTGTATATACGTACACATATTTTTACACACAGATGAAACCAATTTCGGTTTCGTTTGACAGCTCGAGATTGTTGCTCTCTTCCGCTATATTAACTTTATGGATAAAACACAACTCGACCAAATGACAGGTCCGTCAACTGCCTATGAACCAATTTATTCGACAGTACATATTGCTCGTACATTAGTATGTTACCTAAAAGGGTAGGAACTTCAAGCTGGTAACACCTATGTATAATATTATGAAGAAGAAGCAAGTCAACAAAGATGTAATTTTGAGGAAACTCGACCATTAGCCCTAGCCTAGCACGGCCACCAGTAGAAATGCGAAAGTATGGACAAACTATGGAAATAAACTTAAGGTAGCGTTCCGATCTTTTTTCGTTCCCAAAAATTCAATTTAAATGCCACTTTATGACAGACTTTAGTCCTAAAATTCAAATAATATCCTACTTTATGACATATAATATAGTCGGTCATAAAGTGGCATTTTAATTGAATTTTTGTCGGTCGCGATTGGCCACGATAAAGATCGGAACGGCACCTTTAGTTTATATCCACAGTTTGTCTATACTTTCGCATTTCTACTGGTGGCCGTGCTAGGGCTATAACTGGTCAACTTTCAATGAAAACTTAATGAAAACCGATTCGTTTCTCAGGTAAAGTATATAAGTGCTACTGACACAAAAGAAGTTGCTTACGACAACGTTATTTTGAGAAAACTTTCGACCATTTATTAACATACAGTGTGTAAACGAAAAGTTATATTTAGAAATATGTATATTGTAAAAGATTATGTAATGGTTCAGAAATAAATTATTTATTATTATTGTCAAAGCGAAGAAATCATCAACATAAATTCATAAATTTGGTAGCTATAACGGTACCACACGCATACACGTCAAACTTACGTTTGTTTTCGTCGACAAAATAAAACAAAACCAACAACCAATGTCAAGGTTGTGCATTGCGCCCAATTAGTTGTACAAATAAAACAAATGAGGACGAAATGGGACATCACAAACATCGAGCTTTTTCTATACCTGTCATTGAAAGCTCTGAACACTTTATATTAACTGTACTGAGCTTTTAGAATTGCTATAAGTATTAACTGCTTGAATCGAGGAGTATACTTTCCCACGAACACATCCGTGACTGTTAAAAAAGCAAATAAAATAACACCCATGTATACCATTACACATACTACCATACTACATTAAATAAAATTGGAGTGTCTGTTTGTAATATTGAAAGAACCGTTTTTTACTCGATGCATATGAATGTATATAGGGTACATAGTTACATACACCAAAACAACATTTTTTAAAATTTTCGTCTGTATGTCTGTCTGTCTGTCTGTCTGTTTGTTCCGACTAATCTCTGAAATGGCTGGAGCGATTTGACGGGACTTTTTTTGGCACATAGCTGATGTAGTAAGGCATAACTTAAGCTACTTTTTAGCCGACTTCCGAAAAGGAGGAGGATATATTTCACTTTTTTTATATTGGTTCGCGGACAACTAGGTCGTTTGTAGACCGATTTCCAAAATTTTTTTGTTGTTGTATAAGATGTAGCCCGAAATTAGTAACATGATCACAAAAGTGGTGATCTGATGATGCAATCCATGCGAAATCGACAGGACTCCTTAAAATTTATATGGAAACTTATAATAGTGATTTTACGTTTTTCTGAAGGATTAAAAAATAAGAATTTGCGCCGAACACCCTGGTTCCGAAGGTGCTGTACAGAACTCTTGAATCCTTATAGATAAATCGTCGTATCCTACGAATAAGGGCGCTGTTGCAAAAACCCCACTTTACAGGAGAAGGTTTTTTGTGTTTATTTCAAAATATTGTTGGACAACTTTTAGAAATTAATGATGAAATTATCGCATAACTACGTAGCGGTTGCTATGAAATTTTGAATGAGACGTTTAATTTGTCCCTTATTTCATTTTTCGGTGGAGTAAAATAAGCCTCATCAGACACAAGTAACGTTATGCCTTTTTTGTGCGGATTCAACGGGGTCTTAAGAGCATTTGTGTCTTTTTAGTGATCATTATCAAATAATTTCCTTTTTAAAACCACATTGAAAAATCGGCCAAGACGTGCGAGTTGTACTGGCGCACGAAGGGTTCCTTACCATTATACAGTAAAAATAGCCAAAAATGTGTGTTTTTTGTATGAGGGAACATTACGTTTTTCCAAAACCAAAAGTAGCCTTTGTTACTCTTCATTCTTTCGACTTAGTATGTGCTAAAAATCATGTCGATTAGTTGCTTCGCTAGGGCGTGAAGGAAGGACTAACAAACATACTTTCCTGTGTATACTTTAAGTATAAATGGGAAAGTACGAGTATAGCATAATGATTAAGTATAGGTAAAAGAAAACTCTGGCTGTTTCTGGCTTTTGGCTTAGCTTATGAGTAGTTACAATATGACGGAACGGTGCCTATTCTACTTCAACATCAGCTTAGCATGATAACGCTAATATTTTGTATTCTAAGTCACATTCTTTTATGAGACGATATACGACATCCCTCGTGTCCTTTTGCAAGAGTGTGATGACCGATGATACTTCATCAGCACAGCTCAAGAGATGTACTCAAAATTTTGGGTACGTTCAGTTACTCACAGTTCGTCCAATAAACCAAAAAAATTAATGGTAACAAAAAAAAGTTTCGTTACACTTACTCTCGATACACCAAAAGCTCTTTTCCTAAATTTTTTATAAAAAAGAAACTTTTTTTCAATTCTTTCAGGCACCTGGGACTGTTTTCGTTTTCTAGAACCTAAAAATACAAAAAAAAAAAACTCAAATCATATTGTGGAATATTATTTTATATTTCAATATTCTACCTTTAACTATTTTTCTATACGGCGGAAAAAGCCACAAAGTTCACTGCGGCTTTTTAACAAAATTAAAACAAAACATTATTAACTTTCAATTATATACTTTTCGAAATGGTTAGTATATAAAAGGCAAATTCACGTAATAATTTTTCCAATAATAACTGTTAAACTAAATAAAAATTAAAGAAATAAATTTCGTACATAGAAAAAGGCAACGAAAGCCATTAGGGCAAACGATTCCCTAGTACTAGTACTAAGAGACGATTCCGTGGAAAAAGGCCACAGACGTAATAGTGTCTTTTTTCCAGGTACTTTTAAGAATAAATAAAAGAATGTAAAACATTTTTTATACTTACCGTGTGTTCCCTTTTACGGTACATAAAGTAATTTAAACAAAAAACAGTGCAATGACGCACTTTTTACTATTTTTTACACTGAAGGTTATAGATAATGAGCTGCCGATTTCGATTTTGCAATAAAAATAAAAAGACATAGTGACCAGGGCGCCCTTATTCGTAGGATACGACGAAATGTTCGGCAACTAAAAGCATATTATTATTATGTCAATGTGTCAATAATACTAATCATCATCATTACTATAATTATGCCATGAATCATCACATTATTATCAAAAATCTTGCTTTTGATTATTATATTATTATTCCACCATCTGTTGACTGATTTTCAAAACTCTTTTGTTGCTATTTAGTGTTTACTATTTATAGAGGTAACCCGAATTTGGTACAATGCTTACGAAAGTGGTGATCTGATACTGAAATTCGTGAGATATAGAGGGAACTCCTGGATATTTTTGGGACACACATAGACGCGTCAACTATTTCTGTATTGAATCTTCATAATTTTTTACTCCGTAGCAGCTAACTTTAGCGCAATTTCTACGTGCAATTTACCGCTTTTTTTGTATGACTGGTACCGACTTCAAATTATGAAGATTGAGAACAGAAATACTGAGTACAGAGTATGAATTATTAGTTTTTAGTTCAGTTCATGAATTATCACTTTTTAGTTCATTTGAGAAAATTAATATTGTCTTTACCATGGAAGTCGGTTTCAATTTTTGTTTAAAAATAATAATTTTACTCTTATTCGTTATCCTTAAGATTTTCTATACAGTATTTGCGTTTTTATCTACAACTTTAGATTCATGAAAAGTCATCAGATCAACTAGGTACTTAACAAGATCCCATTTTTACTATTTGGGTAAAGAAGGGGAAAATTTCTCTTTTTCGTTTTCTTTTTTTATCACATTTTGCTGACGCGGACGAAGTCGCGGGCAACAGCTAGTCAAATACTAAAATGATACTACTCCTTTTTCTGAAAGCCAATTAAAAAAAACGCAAAAGATAAGTAAAATAGTAAGTAATATATATAAGCTTTGCGACGTTAGAGACCAAACATCTAAAGATTAAGAAATAGTTATAGTGTGCGTCACTAAAAAAGCAGTTGAAGTTACATCGCCTAGTATGAACGATACAAGATTTCATAAGATATGAAGCTAGAGTTATTTTAAACACCCTTTGACGTTTGACAATTATTAGTCATGCGAGTGAAATCACATACTTACGTATCAATCAGGAATCAAAACTGCATCCCTTATTGTACAGCAACTGAAACTTTGAATACCCATCGTCTCAAACACTGATTTAGGAGCGTTGAGTAGGACGAAATTATACATTACTAAACTGGCACTGAACTCTATTATTTAATTATCTTGATCCATTACATTCAACTGATACAAAAAGAAAAGTTTCCATCTTCAAAGATCTCGTCTCTAGAGTAGACGCGGCAAAAAAAAAACCCGCCCATGTTCCTTACCTTGTAGTTCTGGAAAATTGATGAAGAAGCAGGATTATAAAAATAAATTTCTTTCTAAATTGAAAAATAAATCTCTTTCTGTTTCTATTTCTAAAGACCCAGAACAGAATGGACTGTCATCATTAAAAACAGTTCCAACTGGAACCTAAAATCAATCGGTTAATCTAAGCCGAGCGTTATTGTTGAGCTAGGTTAGTGAACTGGCTGCAAGGGATATTGTACCTTATGTGATATAGGATAGAGTTCACCTGTCGATCGCAGAGATTATGGCAATATTTTTAAATTGGCGCAGTATGGTAGGTTGTTATTACGGAATAATTTTTTTTGGACGATGGGTATTGTAAAGCCATTTAATAATGTGAAGAAATAAATTAGAAAATAGAATATTTTGTTTAGAAGATAATTAAGTTTTTTTACATACTTAAAGCAATCTATTTTGATATTACGTCATCAGTTATAGGTAGCAAAGTTTAAATTTTTTAACTTGTAACTATTATAGAAAACTATGAAGAGTTAAGTAGGTAAGTCACTTGAAAAAGTATGAAGATTGAAGCATTAAGAGATGCCAAAAAACATAATACGGAACAACGTGAAAAACTGTTTCGATATTTCAACAAATTAAAGAAAATAATAATTTAGTGCTACTATGAATTACATATTATAATTTAAAAACAACAGGTATTTACGTCAAAGTAATTAAATAACATAATTAATTGGGCAGTTTCTAATGCAGGTTATCGCGCGATTAGAACCACCCACATTTATATATAATTACTATGTACAAAATTCGGTATTGATCGCATTCATAATATATTGTTTAATGGGTTGAAATTAATAACAAGTAAATAGTTTATTCTAATCGCGAGCCACACGCACACGCGCGCACTTCGTAATTTGTAAAACGAATTCCTCAAGCTCGACCCCCCGCCTCCATATATGCAGTTTTATAATAAACACACAAAATCATTATTTGATGATTCCGAGGTGGACGCGATCGGGATGGGACGGGGGTCACGGGGGCCACCCATCCCCCGGCCTGACGCCGCTGCAGCAGCAGTGCAACCTTCCGACATCAGTGTGGCCAGCGAGCCTGATGACGACGCGTGTTTAACACCTACGCAACGCGCGGAAAAACCGATCGCGCAAAAAAATATTACCCCAAAAAAAACTCAAAAAATTCAAACGGCCTAAAAAATTATAAAAAAAAATCGAAAATTTAGAAATACCAATATTTTGGTTTAACAAAATTTCGAAATTACGCGCATGCGTTTGAGTCGTCGCCGCCGCCCGCTGACACATTCACGAGATAGTTTTATGCAATAGACGATATTCAGTTTTTTCCACATAATCATCCTAGTTTTAAGTGATTCATTAATCGATAGTATTCAGCAACACTTGAACTTTTAACGAACCGGTTTCATTTTGAACTTTTATCTAGTGTAAGGCAACTGAGGCAGTTCTACTCGGATCCGTTGAAAAGGGCTAAAACAACATCTGCAACCATCCGGGAGGAGCTACCAGAAACATACGACGAAGAAGGAGGAAGTTCATGGAAGAGAAAAAGGAGCCATGAATTTCGACATGCAATAGAAACCTAAGTTAAATGCGGAGAAGGCTGAGGGCTAGCAAGATTTTATAGCAAAAGAGAATCTAGCCAAAAACAAATACTAGCCACCGCCATTTGACGATAAAGAAACACGTTTTTTCGCAATAGAACAAGTTTTACGTTTATATCAACCGTTATTACAAGGAAACAATAGAAAAGAGAATTTAAGCATTTCAGTTCTTTAAGTACATTTAAACAACACTGGTTATTTTTGGAACTTTGAGATTGATTTACTTTGAGTTTTATATGCAGACTCTCCATATATATAGTGAAAAGTAATTTAGTGACTCTGGACCTAACGTTAGCTAAGTGATATTTGAGACTTTCGGCAAATAACTTTTGGGAAAAGTTTCGACCAAGTTCATCCGCCGCTTCAGATTATATGGGGGATGAAGACAAATTAAGAAGAAAAAAACTTGTGCCTTAAATTGGCCTTAAATTAATAGTAAAAGGGTAAGATAAAATTACGCCAAAAAAGAAACAAAAAAATCTAAATTAACGTTACCTACCTGTTGAAACGATTTCTAGATTTTTTTAAATAGTACAAAATTAAAAGTAAATTACCGTTAAGACTTAGTTAAATGTTTTTGTTATTTCTATACCTATAACATTTTTATATGAATATGTATATTTGATGGGCTTCAAAAGTTAGAGACTAAATAATTGAAGACAATACTAATTAGGATAACTCTTTACGAAATAGAAGAGTACATGTTGAAGAAAATTAAAGAATTTATACAAAAGAATATTACGCTTCTATATAAGAAGAAATCAAGAATTGAATTCGACAGGCAGATCGTCCGCAGGTAAGAGAATTTCCTTTACTTTCAGATCTATAACTATAATCTAGTAAGCTTCATTAGCGAGTCAATCAAATGCGTTCGGATGATTTCGGATTGAGTTCTTCTACGTCTGTCTCGCTTGCACTCATGCGTCCCCGTTTGATGTCACTTCAACCAGAATAACGAATATTATGTTCCCATAAAAATCAACGGCGTCATTCTCACGTACTTAAGCATTTTTATGATCTATTATATCTTTCATAGCACCATTGTTACTATCTACGACATTTCTGTCTTTCGTTTCATCTTTTTTAGGCTCTAAAATAAAAATTAAAAAAAATCATGCACAAAAATTTTGAATGTTTGTTTTAAAATTGTTTAGATTTACGTTAGACGGCGTCTCATGCGTAGCCAATGCCAAGAATGGCATAGAAACATTCGCCTCTAACTTTCGTTTTCGCCAAGTCAAGTTCAGGTTTTGACGATGATTCGGGTGGCGCCCATTGCGCATGCCCAAGTCATCGCAGTCATTGCCCAGCCAAATTATTGATTGTGGGTAGTCGGAAAACTGCGGGAGGAAGGGGGAGCGTCATTTACCAATGTGATAGTTTTCACAACGCTCAATTATGTAGGGTGGGGGTAGTGGGGGAAAAAATGTATATATCAATATGGCGGATTTCGGTGGATTTTGTATTAAATTCTATAGGCCACGCCTGCGTGTCCGGAATTTATGGATGGGCTTGGTGGAACTCTGATAGCGTTTAATTAATATCGTTTCAATTTATATGTATATTATTGTATAACTTTTGCAGCGGACAACGCCTCATTATGAATGCGTACATAAGGAGTATATAAAGGGAGAAGATTATTTTAAAATAAATAACGATTGCTTCTTGCAATTAAAACAGCGATTTAACACAACATCATTGTGGCATGACATCTTACTTATTAGTATTTGTCATTAGCTCATCTAATGTGATTATCTAGCATCATATTCTAATTATTTAAAAATTGAAAAGTCACAGATTATTAAGAATCATAATAAAAAGTAAAGCAATTTTCCTTCATTTTAAATGCTCTTTATAGCATAAAGCCGTCCAGGAGGGTTCGTCACGGCATGATTTTAAACGCACTTTTAGAACTTGTGGTCATTTTATTATAACGTCATCGAACTCTGTGAGCTGTTTCGTTTCAGAATAAGAAAAATAGCAAAATGAAAATGAATAAAAGTAACAAAGAATCTAGGGCATAATATTATTAATCTTTTGACAAAATTAATTCTTATTTATAAAGAAAAGATTTAAAACAATGAGGTGATTGAACAAATACTTACTGTAAATAAAAAAAAATAAAAAATATATCGCAATTTATACAAGGCGTACCTCAAGGATTCATATTTCGTCCACTCTTCTGCATAACCGTATAATCTGAGCTAATTAGAAATTTAAGCTACTAAAATAATTTGAAAAGATAGAGATAGGCAGTTTAAGATTTTAAAAATATAATATTATATGAATATTTTACATAGAAATTATTCTTTTAACTAAAGTTAGAAATTTCTCAACCGGCATGTTTCGGTGCTGTTAGAATAGCTTAGATTATCACCAGATATGTCTGCGAGGTGTAAATAGGTGCAAAACATTATTAGGAATTAATTGTACCATAAATAGCCTCATCTAGTAAGTGATAGTGAGAGATATGGCCGATTTGGTGCTAAGTTACGCTGCCGTCTCCCGTTCCTGTCTAATTGACTATTAGTTAATGCAATATAAGTGCATACAGCTCGAGATATATTCCTTGTACTTTTCCTATTAATTGGTGTGAAGTCAGAGATTCAGTAGTGTTTATTCAACATATTCAAGGACTCCAAAACTTCTTAAATGGGAGGAGGTTATAATTATATTCAACTGCGGACATTACTTATACTTCCTAACGCTGAAAATAGAAAATGATTAAATTTTGATCTAATTATTAACATAATTACAAAGCTACTATGACAATGCTACAATTAAATGCCACGTGTCAAAAGGAAGACTCTGGTACATTAGATCAGTAAAGTTTTAATTTTTATAAATAACTAGCTGTCTCAGCAAACGTTGTTTCGCCATAAAATGATTTTCCCTGTTTTCCTGCTTTTTTCTTGAAGTTGTTTCTGATTTTTTTTCTATAGACCTCACGGAGTCCGAGACCTTTCCAATGAATGCAAAATCGTGGAAATCGGTTGGTGCGTTCTGGAGTTATAGCATCAGGAAGGATAACCCGACTTCTTTTTATATATTAGATAATTGAAACTGTATTTAGGCATACATTTTAAAACAAATACATAAATATTACCTACCGTGAAACAGTCGCTTACTCTTAAAGTTCTAGCTTTTGAGCCATGATGCTCTCTGTCTAACGCTTCTCAGACAACTAAACAGTGTCAAGACCGTTTGTCAAATGGCAATAACGCGTACATATTGAATAAAACACAAGGAATTACATAGATGTGGGTAACATTTACTTGTTTTGTGCCGTGGAATGTGATTGCAACGAATGAAGAATGCTCATGTAAAAACTTAGCGACTGATGCGCCGAGAATGATGCTCTACTTGGTCACTTTACTTTTAGATTAGTACTTGTTTACTTTTTAAAAAGATAAGTAAAGTACCTAAGCTTTGGTAAGGTCGTTTCTATTAATCTAAAATTTTCACATCTTTTTAGTATTTTAATTGGATATATGTATAAGACACCTTCATTTCAAACTTCTTATTTTAGAGCATAGTTATTGAATTCTTACGTATTTCATTATGGACATTAAAATAATTATTATTATCAATTATTATTAAAGAACACTTTACAATCTGCTATTCTCTCTCTTGTAATTAAAAGAAACTATTAGTTTAAAGTTCTTATTAAAAACTACTACAATATTGTGTTTTAATCAATGTGTTATTAACTTATTAAGTATCAATTTTCTCTATTTAGATTCACCCTGTTTATATGCCTTCATACTTAATATTATTATAAATTCAAAAGCGTGTTTGTAAGTCTGTCACCTCTTCACGCCCAAACGGCTTAACTGATTTTGCTGAAATTTAATACGAAGATACATTGGATCCCGGGAAAGAACATAGGATACTTTTTATTCCGGAAAAATTTACGGTTTCCGCGCGATAAACGTCTTCTATAAAGCTCGTGTATCCAATTTTTGTAAAGATCTCAGTAGAGCAAACATCGTTCCTTCACTCGAATGGCGTCAATTTTCTAACACCATTAACTGTATGTGTTTTTGTCAAAGAAAAATGCGTCTTATTACATTACGAGTCGTGCGTGTTGTTTTGCATACATTTGTGATCGATAGAGAACGTGATCGCTGATTTTAATGCGCGGGCGCATGTCATCAGCTCTTCCTGTATCGGAGTGTGGAAGTCCTGACCTGATATTAAAAATAGCTGCTTGTGGGAATCATACTGCCTTATTTTCACATTCTAGGAACACTGAAGGACGACTTCTGCTGGGTAATGTTACATTGCCTAACAAAATTTGTCATTTTTTCCAATTCTGGATGACAGGGTTTGACGAGACTTGTCAGTTACTTCTTGGATGTTCTTATATTATTATAACTCGCGTTAAGAAGTATTATTATATTCAAACTTTCATCCCCTATTTGAACCCCTTGGGGTTGGAATTTATCAAAATCCTTTATTAGCGGATGCCTACGTCATAACATCTACCTGCATGCCAAATTTCAGCCCGATCCGTCTAGTGGTTTGGCTGTGCGTTGATAGATCACTATGTCAATCAGTCAGTCAGTTACCTTTGAGTTTTATATATATAGATAATTTATGTAATTGACTTTTGTGGTCAAAGGTTTAGGCGCTCTTGATGTTATAGTTTCCTGCGTTAGGGCAGCAAAAGTGTTGTTTCTAAATCAGATTAGGATAACGCTGGTATTACACCAGCGCGTATTAGAAAGATGCGTTAGATGGGCATGTAAAAAGTTGATCCCGAGTCTTATCTCTCACTAGTCGGTCATCCGTTTCACTGAGTTAGGAGAGTCAAGAGGGAATACTCTTGTGTTGCACACACCTGAATATAGAATCATGTCATTGTAATTATACATTTCTAAAAGACACATTTTCCACATCTGTATATACAGGATGTAACAAAAATAAGTGATAATACTTTAGGGTGTGTACGTGTTCCTTGTAGAGAGTTCACTGTGAAAGTAGCAGTTCTGAAAGACACCCATAGCCCATACAAAAGTGAAAAAATTTTCACTTTTGTATGGGCAACGGCCCAAGCGTCACGAGTTTCCCCATACAAAAGTGAAAAAAATTTTTGGTCTTTCAGCGCTGCTACTTTCACAGTGAACTCTCTACAAGGAACACGTACACACCCTAAAGTATTATCACTTATTTTTGTTACACCCTGTATAATAAAGATGGCCCCTCTGATGATTTCATGATTTTTAGGCCGGTTCTTCTCGCCGGGTCAGTTCTCGAACCGGTAGTAGGCAACTGCAGCAGCACTAGCAACGACGTTCTGAAAACATAAAAAAATAAATACAATATATATTTTTTTTAATCTTTATTTTATAAAGGCCATAGAAAATACAGTTTGAGTTTACACCTGCGTGCTTCTAATGAACTCGGCCACTTCCACTAAAATCAGACAAAAAAAAAATTTTGCTACCTATCCAATTAAAATTTTACAAATAAAGAAAATATTATGTTTTCTCAAAATTCATTAGCATAAGTAGTAGTTACCATCACCACCAAGAGCCATCCAAATACCATCACCAATCATACCGTACTGTATCACATGTGTCACAGCTGCCTATGCTTACATCAAGGAACTACAAGTATCCATAGAATACTAGCACAATCTTATGTTAGTTTAAAAAGTGGAGGAATCATTATTTCAAAGAGTTATAAATGCACTCTTAGTGAGGATGATTATTAATTCCTTCACGGTACGTCTATCCATCCATTTTTCAATCCATTGTGAAATTCGTATTTCAGCACAGATGCAAAAAAAATAAGTTTTATGTTAGGCCATTAGAATGTAGTTTACTTTGTAAATATTTTTAGCTCAAAGTATGTTGAAAAAGTATGTGCAATAGTTAATGTTAATGTGCATTTAAATAGTAAATTATTAGTATTGGTATACGCAAATTATTCTGGTACGTTGTCTAGGGCCCAGTCATTTACGTATGCGGCGCGCGGCAAAGTAACCTAACTCATGAATAAAATATTTTGCAAATACTTATTTTATTATAAATAGGTTTCTGATGATTTAGTAATTGGGTATCTTTCCGCAATATAATGAGTTCAGATTTATCTTTCCACGTAGCTAACTATCGAAGCAAACTTATAAGTTTTTGAACTTTTTATTGAAAGTTTATAATAGCTTTTAAAAATTACTTAAATATGGTCAAGTTTCCTGTTTCCTAAACAAAAGATAATATTATATACAGATAAAAACACGTCAATTATATAATTAATGCCGATAAAAAATTAGAAACCATTTCTACTAAATTGAAAGGCATTCTGAAATTTTATAAACCTCTGATACTTTTCTTATTTAATAATATTATTCATTAAAATATATTTTTTGTAGTTACTGTGTTTTGCTCTATGGGTAAGCTAACGGCTAAGGTGGCGAGGAAAGCTGCATTCTTAGTGGCTAATTAATTGCGAATTTGTCTCGAAAAGTGTTCAATTAGTACAGTTTAACCATTTTTGGCCAAACAGTTACATGGATTTAAAATGTAAATCGATATACGAATGCTTCGGTTCTATATAACCGTACATAATATTGCATATAGTAGAAAGTAACCCTAATACTAAAATAAAAAATTGAGTATAAAAAATATCTGTAAAAAAAATATGGTTTTTGCGTAAGGTACAAAAAAGGCAATTTAAAAGTTTTGAATTTACACTGAAAATCATACATCATCATAAGATCAAAATAATATCTCAATCTCCATTACAACACATAATAATATTACACCCGCATTAGAAAAAAATAAGAATGCGGAAGAATAGAAAAGTGACAATGATAACTGTTAGAAAATCCATAAAACCAGATCTACGACTACAAATACAAATAAAATTCAAATGGAATACGTAAATAGAAATTCAGTACGCAAGCCCTTCAATAGTCCTATTACAGACGAAAAATAATATATTCCTTTCACAATTATACCGCTATATTACGAAGATTTCTACCAGCCGCGTCCTAGAAACGAACCTACGCCCACAGACATCGACCATTTCTTTCTATACCTAATACTATAGCTAAAATTCATAGTGAAATAAGTATAAGAACTAGCTTCTAAAAATCTGTTTGCTGTTTCTAGCCTATCTCCATGAACACCACAAAGGAATCAGGACTCTGGTGTTATTGAATAGAGTTGAAACTTACGTGATCCGAATCTGCACATAGACGATTTTGTATCTGAAGCCAAACGCGGCAGTGCAGGCCAATGCACGATGCATACAACTAATAGTGTTGCGTCTTGCATCGGAATACTATAGTGATGTCCGTTAGTTTTAACGTTATGAAATTTAAATTAAGGTAATTGGAGTATTTATTGAAAAAATGGAATTTAAATAATTCATTTTATACAGATGCCTGTCCTCGGTGTAAACGAATTATTTGAAATAGAAAAAAAAAGTTTTGCAAAAGCAATATTCGTACATTGACCAAACTGCATTGATTTTATAAAATTGTGTCAAAAACAAAGAAAATGTCCATAAAAACAATACAGATTAAGATGAACCCATTAACTCTCGCGCTGGTGACGTAGAAACAAAAAGGTGCAAACTTAATACATATATAATAAAAATGATAAAATGATTTCGTCGATGCAGTTACTTCACCAAAGACTGTAAGCGCCCGATATAGGCTAAAACATATTATTATATGCAAGACGTTTCTTGTACTACGCGAAAAGTAGGGTTGTACAGCTGCGTCACTATTTTTAACGACTCAAATCGTATAATTTGCACTAAGTGATGAAAGACGCAATAAAGTACGGCGGGCAAATCTAATATTACTCGAGCTGGTTTTGCAAAAACCGCTTCGAATTGAAAGGCGAGCCAGTGTGTTAAACTGTTTAGGCAACCTTTTACATCCTAGATAAGTTTTCGTGGCGTCTACTTCTCAATAATTCCTTAAACGTTTCAATTAACATACTTAAAACAGCAATTTTAAACTATTTTTATTAATATTTGACTAAAAGATACCCCCTAATTTAACAAGAATTATATATTTTTTATAAACCTTTAAAGAAATCACTCAGTACGAAATGAAATTCAAAGATGCGCGTGCGCATGGCTCGCATGCATTAGATCTAGGCTCAGCTTAGACCAGTCCTAGCACAGCCCTACGCCCCGCAGGCAAATATGAACGAATGTAAGTTGACTTAGAATAAGTATGTTCTGCAATCGAGAGTCGGCCAGTGTTAGATCATAATGTGTTGAAAGTGCATGCGCGCAACACTACCTCGCTAAACAATGAAAACGCACCGGCAATTTTCGAAAATTTCAAATTGAGATCGGGGAACGCTTAAGCTATTGAGACCGCGCCAGATATCGCCGAATTACTAGCTGTGCCGTGAATTGTGTTCGATTTTCGAAAATGTGACAATCAACCTATTTTTGAACCGGTTACTTTTTAAAGTGCAGAATTAGAACTGACGTGGCCGTTTCGGGTTAATTAAAAAAAATTCGCGATCGCCGGCGCGTGAAATTGGAAAAATGTAATAAGCGAGTTACGCAACGAAGAAATAAAAATTGTGGGCGTAAATTGACGATAACGATTTTGGCGCGCATTCTTTACCGCGTTTTTTCGTGTTCGTAGAAAATGTTTATGGACAAAGTTTACTGTGACTAAAGGTGGAAGTTAAACAATAAAGGTTTGTTTTAAATATTATGTACTAAATACTTTTTGTGTAAAAAATATTACATACTTTTTTGTTAAATACGTTTTAAACTACAGTTAGTTTATTTTCTAAAATTTTATTTGTAAGCTACCAATGATATTAAAAATAATAAAAAGAACAAAATTTTACGAACTCTCGCGTCCATTTTATAGTTCCAGCAAGTAATAAAACGTAAATTACATTTTCTTTAGCTTTACACTTTCTTCTCTAGGATTTATCTTTATATTATTATGATTTATTTGACCTTTTTTTTGTTATAGAATATTTAAAATTGTATTTAAATTTCCAAAGCAGACATTTTAATTTAAACTTCTAGTTGCGTGCTTTTTATTTGATTAAGAAAACTTACCTGTGAAAATTTTTACATGATTCAATTCAATTCTAGTGAATTCAGATTTTTAAAATATAGTAACTATTATTTAAGATTAAGTTTAAAAGTCTATAATTTAAAACTAAAATAAATATACGGTAAGTAAGAGAAATCGTAGAATAATTCTGGCACTTAATCTAATATCTTGTAAAGTAATTCTTGTATATTATCTATATATATAATTGGAATCTCGGAATCGGCTCCAACAATTTTCATGAAATTAAGTATAAAGGGGGTTTCGGAGGCGATAAATCGATCTAGCTAGGAATCATTTTTAGAAATTAATGTCATTTTATTCGTGTTTTATCGAGTACCGAGCAAAGTTCGGTCAAATAGCTAGTGCTCTTTATATGATATATTTTTTATTAAAATGTTGACTCACTGATAGACATTAGGTATTCGATAAAAAAACTAAGTTACGCTATAAAGTTTGTCAAAATAATTACTATACTAGACTTAATTCTACTCCGGAGGTAGGTAATTATAAAATCCGGGTTTCTAACGATTCTCCTTTGGTTAAATGTATACTTAAAATACGGCTTAGTTAATTAATGAGAATAAAAAAAGTAGAATAATAGCGAAATCAATAAATGGCTAGATGTAGAATAATGTAGATGATAATGATGAATGTAAAAAATAATTATACTAAAGGTGACTCACAGTATGTATCACATTAAACAAAAGACATTATTGCTTGATTATAAACCATGGATAGATAAAAATGTATGACTGCAAAACTTGGACAAGAAAATGCTGCGATTAAAAAAATAAGAACATTCAATAAAAAAGTAAGTATTTTATATTAACTTACTTTTCTTTCCAGCGGCCGTGGTCACGGATAGATAAAAGTAAAAAAAATGTTCTAGGATTTTTGCTGATAATATCCTATTTTAAAATATAAAACTACTCTATATTAACAAATTATATTGATAAAAAAAACTTCTACTTAATGATTTAAATAGTACTAAATGACGCCCGTAAATCCGTTAATTAAGCGGGAACCACAAATTTTCCGGGATTTATTTATTTATTTTATTTTAGATAGTTTGGGCGTCAAGAGGTTACAGACAGATACAGTTTCGCATTTATAATATTGGTATTGAAGTATATGGATACATTTAATGTAACTTTACTTGATTTTCTATTCCTCTGTTCTCCTAATTCTATTGCGTTCGTATTCTTCTCGTTGTTAAACAGTATTTTCTCATTCAGTTATCTACCATCAACTTGGAACGGTGTCAATCGGCATTTGCCATTTATTAGTTAGATCTTAGACTAGCCAGATAATAACAAAAGTTCAATTGCTTTTCCGAATGTAGGTCCCATTCTAATTATCTATCGGTTTATGTATTTACAATTGTCATTTATTTCATTGCATTGAGGTTTGATGTTCTAGGTCACATTAAAGTAGTAGTTATAGAATTAGAATTAGCCAGAATTTGGGAAGAAATGTTACGATAGTCTATAATATTATTTGAAAGGTTTTTTATTACAACTAAGTGTTTATAATATCAATTGAAAGCGTAGCTAATATATATAAAGAATGAAAATTCAAACGAAATGAAAATATAATTCACGGTATTTTCGCTCCGCATCAAAATACATTTATTTAAAATAGGTATTATTATAAAAACGTTGTAGATTTTTCCGTTTCACATTATGATATATTAAAATGAAAACTATAACACAATATGCATGAAGTATGACGAATTCTGCATAAGTAGTTGATAAATAAGTCATTACATAGTCGCTTATGCCTGAAAGCAGCTTTCATTTTACTAATGTTTATTCTTAGATGTTTTGTCCCTCTTTTCTTATGTTATACTTATGTCTCTCTTTTCTTATGTTATCCTCAGCATAAAAATATAGCGCGGAAGTATAGTATATATAATTGCGATTAGATCATACTAAATAATAGATTGTCTCATTTGAGTCTTCTGTGACTAGTTTGCTCAATAGCTTTATATAGGTCATCGCTCATGGCGTGGAATTCAATGTACAATGTCTTTTATGCCAATTAAACTGAAAAAAACTATCAAAAGATACTACTATTCCAGTCAAATAACATAATCCGAAACAATTTCTTCAGAAGCATTTGGGTGTACCTCAAGTGTGTATCTTTGTGCCTTTATATTTATTGTTCCTTTATAATGAAATTTCTATGGCTTCATATCAGAATAAGGTGTCATATGTAGTAATTGTAATTCCAGATTTTTTATGGACATAAGGCCATACTTATATTACAAATTCGAAGGTACTTCTATCTATCTGTAACATCTTCGCGCTATAAGCGCTGAATCGATTTTACTAAAATTTGGTGTTACTTTTGAGAGACGGGAAAGGATTAAGAATGCACCTGACCCTAACTTGACTACATACTTAAACTACATACTCAAAATCTGTAAGAAAACTGATTTTTCACACAAGCTTCAGTTTATGAAGTTTAAATGCTCAGGACGAAAACACGATTACTGAAAAAATGCTCGATAGTTTCTTTTTTACAAAAAACCTTGTTTTAGACACATTTTTGCTTGGATCTTCGAACTTTACTGTCTTTTATTTAATATTTTTTAATATCTAAAAAGGCATTGATAAAATCTAAATTTGCTCAAAATACTTTTTTCGTAATCATTATAGTTCGTCTTTTATTCATAGTATAACTAACTTGGCGATGATTCCGCGTCGTCTTTTTTCACCTGGCATATGAAGTGAGTGAGTGAGTGTGAAGAGAGAAGGACGATGTTTGATTTTTTGGGTCACTAGCCCTCTTAAGGATAGTTTTTATTGCGGAAAAAATGCGGTATAAATATATAATATAGTTTAATATAAGAAATGAATAGGAGCATAATAATTGTCGTTTTCTCTAACTCAATTACATCAGTAAGAGATGCTTAACGAGCGGCATCTAATGATGCTTTAAGAGCATTGAACACATGCCGACGGGTTTTTGTTTCACACCTTCTTAAGGATGTACTTTAGTATAAAATACGATATTAAAATACATCCATAAGAAATAAACCATCCTTATCACGAGTGCTCTGAGGAACTTCTCCTGCAACTTTTCGCCATCGTGCCACGCGAAAAAGATACCATCCTCATCACCTTGATGAGTGGCAGTGTTCCAGCGTGCGTTTTTCACGTAACGTATCTGCCACGCACTGTAAAACTCTACAACGAACTGTCGCCAGTAGTATTCCCGGACCTATACAATCGCAACCCTGGTAGTGAAAAGGCAATAGTTCATATAATGTCACAAAACTTCATTTAGGGGGCAAAAATTGTATGAAATTTTGTGCCTCGTATCGCCATTTTATTTGTAGCCAGTACTGTAGTAAAAAAATAGGATTTTAGTTTATTTTTTACATTATTTTAGTCAAACTATTTTGTGCATATTTTAGGCGATTGGAAAGTGGTTTTGGTAGTACGCCAGTTGCACAGTTTTGCTATTTTAAATAATATCTAAGTAAGTAATTATATCATTATATTTCTGTGTATGGATAACAGAATAATAACATTCATTTTCTCAGTCGATAATGTATACAATTTTTAATGCTAGTACACAACTAACATAATGACATACAAATAAATTGCACAATTATGAAACTTGTATTTAAATGTTTTCCATTATAAAGTAGTAAATGGAAAAACTACGTCTTGAGTGTGTATTTGTTATTATATATGGCGCCTTCTTAGTCTGACGTACTATTATAAAAGCTGTCGAGTAATATTGTTAAAATAGTATTTACCCCCTAAGGGGAAAATGCTTTACAATACAATTACAATAAAATGTTAGTTGCTCTATACACTAATTTTAAAATTGAATTAAAATTTTCTTGATATTTTAAACTGATTTTTTCGTCCACTCAATAGAACACAAAGTTTTAAATAACATGATATTTCAAATAAGCACTTGTCGTTTTTTTTGGAAACTTCATCAATTAATTCATAACAAAACCTTTTTGCTAGATTATTTAGCTCAAACTATATTATTATTATTAATTGACCCTATAGGATCAATTAATTATTAGAATATGCAGGTTCAGATTCGGGTTTTAAACTCTATTTTTGCTTACATTTCAGTTGTATATTAAGGAATGACAATTTAATAGATATTTGCAGTTGAAAATGCTAAAATAACTATTTCTAAAACAAACAAAATGATTGACGTGTGCATAAAACAATTATGTCGGTTGAATTGAAAATAATATTATTAGTTGAAATATTTTGTGACACAGAATACATTTGAAATGGAAATCGAATATGAAATAATATGCATTATTTATTTTATATAATACCGATGATATTTTGGTTTTATTTTACACTTTTTGCACAAAGTACAAGTACAGACTGAATGCCCTAGGCCTTAGGGCATTCTTTACCAATACCAGTGATCCATACATATTACATATAATATATTACCTACATAGGTAACAGAGACATCATTTATGTTTAAGATGTCTTCTTAAATCTGTTTTGAACATAATAATTATAATATATTATATATTATCATCGCTGTCAAATTTAGCTCTATACAAAGAAAACTCAGGTAAATATTATCGAACTTAAGAAAAAGTAACGCCATTTTAGATTGATTTTTTATTCAAAATCAACACAACTCTAACGTGGGATCATTTATCTGACTTTGACCACGCTTTCTTTCCTTGACTTGCCAATTGCCATGTCAAAGAGTTTTCGTTGTATGTGATAGCCGTTGAAAAAAGCTGTCCAAATTAAGACACATCATAGCATCCATATTCCATACTTCTATACTAATATTATAAATGCGAAAGTGTGTCTGTCTGTCTGTCTGTTACCTCTTCACGCCCAAACCGCTGAACCGATTTTGCTGAAATTTGGCATGGAGATACTTTGAGTCCCGGGAAAGGACATAGGATACTTTTTATCCCGGAATAATGTACGGTTCTCGCGAAATAAACAAATTTTGGCGCAACAGAGTTGCGGGCGTTATCTAGTTATAATCATCCATAAAGACTTTATAGCGGATTTACATTATTCCAATCCAGTGATCTAATCCAGTGCAGGATTACTACTGGAATAATGTAAAGTTGAATGCACTGAAATGCATTCCAGTATATACCGGTGCCCGTTTAAATTATACCAGTAGCAATCCAGCGCTGGATTGGATAACTGGATAGGAATATATACCGTAAACCGTAACGTAAACCGATATTTAGACGATAGAGTTTCTGAGACTGAACTAAACTTTTAAAAGTAGAGAGGTTTAAAGAACTACTCATAGAACAATAGATATTTCAAACTTTTCTAATTCTTAGTAAAAACGTTACAATGGACACTCTAGTTTGTAAACTAATGCTATGCATATAATAGTTGCTGTCAAGTGAATTTGTACGACGCAAAACTTCCAAATTCCACTTTTGGAATAAAAAATTAAAAAATAAAAATGAAATAAAAAATTTATACTTTTTTATTTCATTTTTATTTGTCTAACTGCTAGCAAATCCGCGTAAGGATTAATTTTTAATGTATTTGCTATTTGTTGCTTGTACAAATTATATAAAAATACATAGAAAGAAATAAGACACAGCAGGTACTGCTGATTCCTTCCAGCAGCCCAACGGAGAGATAATTGATAGAATCGAATAATAGGAAGCATTGTTTACTAAACCATAAATTAACTATGTACTTGAAAATTCAACTTTTTATTATTATGTACTAAACCATAAATTAACTACTCGAAAATTCAACTTTTTATTCGTAGGTATTTATTTATAATAAATGTTTTCTTGTTAGATATTTCTACGAACATAATCCCGCAAAATATACATTGCGATACACGACAATATGACACACAAGGCAGATGTCACCAACCTTTTGAATACCCTCTCAATATTATGTTGTTAGGTATTTTAACTCTTACAATTCCAATTTCATCAATATAAATAAAAATAATATTTTTAATTTTCTAAAGCTTATATAAGGGGGGAAACGGTACGAAAAATGGGTCGAATTCAACGTTTTAGCATTAAGTTTTTATTAAGTACTGAAAATATTGCGTAGCTTTTTTTTAATATTTTTGTTCCTAAAGCATGAAATAAATAATAATATTATACTTACTTTTTTTGAAATAAGATTTATAAGGTTATTGCGACTATTTTTATATATTTTTTTTTATATTATATAATATATTTATTATTTTGTATATTATAATATATGTATTTATGTCATGTATTTGTATTATATAATTATATTATTATAATTTTTTATTGTATGTGTATTACTATGTAGATTTCTAAAATTTATTCTGTGCACGTCCTATCTGATATTTCCCATCACATTTCTCTCCGTAGGACTGCTGGAAGAAATTTCTGTTAGAGATAAGCAGTTCCTGTTGTGTCGTTTTTCTTCTGTGTATATTTCGTGTTAAAAATGTATGTGTGCAATAAATAGTAAATAAAATAAATAAATAAATTATTTTCAAACTTATTATTTTAATTAAAAATTATGTTGCACAATACTAATTATCTACTTTGAAACTCCAGTTTTTTTTGTCACCGCTATTTTAAATGTTTACAGATAAAACATTATAATATAGCTACATTTCTACACTATCTTTCTTTATTTTCAGACGCCTTTGATTGTCAAACGCCACTGGTTTACAATCACTTACACAGGTCAAATGTTAACCAGAATTTAAAGTTCTGTAAAGGTTTTGTGCCTTGACTTTTAATACACCTATACGTTGCTTAATGTGTTTTTTGTACAAGATTCCAATTACCTTACGAGAATCTATTACAAAATTTTATTATATGTACCTAAATCTAATGTGTATATAAAATTCTCGTGTCACGGGGTGCGTAATTGAACTCTTCTGAAACGGCTCGACCGATTTTCGTGAACCTTAGCGAGCATATCGTAAGGGTTGAGATTCGGACAAAATATACTTTTTATATTGATAAGTCAATTTGTTGAATTAATAATAGAAAATTATTACAACTCGAGATTGACGGCGATCATTGTTTGTGTGACGGGATAGCGATGGACGTTGCCATGGTGACATTGGGCGAAAATCAAAATAATTTATACGGCAAAACAACGTTTGCCGGGGCAGCTAGTAAAATATAAAGTTAACTAAGCAAATTGTATGCTGCTATAAGAGCGTGTTTACATTATCCTTATCCAGTGATCCAAGCGCTGGATTTCTTCTGGAATAATCCCTGGTTTGGAATAATGTAAGCCGGCCATAAATTAAAATGTAAATAAAGAAACAAAAGAACATCGTAATCATATTTTCGAGTTTCTTACGCCGGTTCTTCTCGCCGGGTTAGTTCCCGAACCGGTGGTATTTTATGTAGATCAACGTTCTGAAAGTATTTTCTTAAAATCTATTCAGAAATAAAACAAATTTTATTCGTTTTTACTATTTTATCTTTTTTATTATGAAGGATTTTTCCCCTGGGGGAGTTAGATCGCAAGTTTATATGCCAAAAATACTTCTAACGCGGGCGAAGCCGCAGGCAAAAGCTACGTCTATAAACTTTGAACAAAGTGACTAAGGCAGTTGCATAAAATAAAACTGACCGACGAGTAAAAATATCGCCCAGTATTTTGCCATGGCAAAACGCCAATGTTTGTTTGTACCAAATATGCAATAAAAAAATAAGACTTTTATTCACAACATAGGTACAATTTTGTTGTTCGAGATATTTGTTCTAAAAGAAATATAGATTATCTAAAATAATTTTGAGAAAAAATGTTCTATACTTACCTACTAACATTTTTTGCAATTCAAACTTTTCTTTACGCATTTCACTCAGTTCCCTATCAGACTATCATGTTTACTTTTTTGCTACAATTTTAGGCAAAAACGTTACAGCATTTTTATCAAAATTGGAGT
This sequence comes from Aricia agestis, assembly GCF_905147365.1. Taxonomy (NCBI): domain Eukaryota; kingdom Metazoa; phylum Arthropoda; class Insecta; order Lepidoptera; family Lycaenidae; genus Aricia; species Aricia agestis. The sequence continues at coordinate 11,977,712 of NC_056424.1, forward strand.
ACCTAGGTAATTTTTTTACACTTGGATATTGTTTTTTTATATAAAAGGATAATAGTTTTTAACTGTACGTGTGTGTTCTGCCGATCACGCTAAAATCAGTTGGCAGTCCTGCCAAAAATCACAAAGGAGTGAAGAGCATCATAAACACTCTTAATATTGGTTATTGTTTTACATTTATCAACCATTGTTAGGACTTTGCCATTTACTATAACTATTTATAGAGAAACAGATTTAGATTACACTGGAGCCAAAATTCTTTTGGCTTTCACCTTGGTTTTTTTATTCAAAAAACTTTACTAAGTAGTGCTTATCTATTTTTCAATAAGTTTTCTAGTTCACGCATTTATTAAGATGATAACAGGTTAATATAAATTATGTATTTTAGGTGTTATAATCTATATCTATGACTATGAATTATTTTATTAAAATAAAAAAGTTTAAATTAAAAAAATACAAAATATTAATTATACTTACTGGAAAGGTTTATCTGAAATAAAATACTCAGATAACTATGACACCCTTATAATCAGTCCTTTCGAACTACAATCGTTTAAGTTATTGACAACACAGTTCGTGATAGATCACAAATATGAAAGGCCACGATTTTAAATCTGTTAAGTTGTACGGATATCTGTACTTTATTAAGTTACTTCGACTTATCTTAGATGTATATTCTATTAGAAATGCCTTTTAGTACAATCAACGATACCTAAAGTTGTATATATTTTTTATTTATTCTGTTCCAAAAAAATAAAGCGTCAAAATAAAATCTCCTTGGATTTATGACAGTCTTAAAAAGTATTTCAACTATCAAAACTATTTTGACTACTCTAACAAAAACTTTACCACAAAAATAGATTGTCGAAAAATGTTAACCAATCAGCTATTTCCTTACACTGTGTGTGTATGACATGTGTGGGTGTGTGTGTGGCCTCCACATTTTTACAGTATTACCATTGGTTACATTCTATATTAGCATAACTCGTAGGTATTCTATTAGGTTTGCGCGTAACATTCATCATCATCACAGTCAGCCTAACCACTTATAATTTTGCGATACTATACAGAGTGTAACAAAAATAAGTGGTAATACTTTAGGGTGTGTACGTGTTCCTTTTCGGGAAATTCGTGGCGTTGGGGCTCTTGCCCATACAAAAGTGAAAAAAATGGTCTTTCAGCGCTGCTACTTTCACAGTGAACTCTCTACAAGGAACACGTACACACCCTAAAGTATTATCACTTATTTTTGATACACACTGTATAACCACCAAATTTTATACACCAAACGTACAAAATACAAATATGTACGTACAAATATAATATTTTCTGATTAGTTGCTTGGGCTGTCCTCAGTCTTGAGAAAAAAAAAACGTTCAAGATACTTATTTATACTTGTCCTTGTCTGTTATGAGACTTTTCTGGCATATCAGACAAGAACATCGTTAATTATAACATCTGTATACAATGTGGTATCTTTTAATTAGTAAATCTGTCAAGGTTAAGCAAAATTGTGTTTCATAATCACCGTTTCCTTTGAAAATTTACAAGAAAATCATCCGTATTTTTTCGCGCAGAAAAGATGCGCTGCGCGTGAGCATGCGCTGGCGTTATTTTTGCATATCAACCTTGAATTTTAGTGGATATTTTTGTAATGCACCCACTGCACTTGGCTCCCGTCTTATTCGATTATAAAAACATCGCGAAATAACTAAAGACGTAAGCGACGTTTCCGTTAAAGAACGAAAACTATTGATACGAAATAGCTAACTCTATCATAATAATATAATAGGTAACATGACGTTTAATAATTAATAATATTATATAATTTATTGTGGTAAATAAAGGTATGATATATATATATTTTTATAATCATTTTACTTAATGGAAATTCTTTCATGCATCCGCGTCAGTAGAAAAAACTGGAAAAGACCTAGAAATTTAGATACTTATACTCTTAAGCTCATCGTTTTAAAGGCGGACCTAAGCCAAGCAACGATTGCGAAAAACAGAAAACAGCATTTCCCGTTTAATTTATACCAAGTCATTCGTCATAATCAAAATTAATTGCACCGCTCATATTTATCGCTAGATCAACTTATTCGCCGCCATGTTTTTTCACAAAAATAGTCCAGTAGTTGGCCCCGCCTAGACGAATAAATAAAATTTGAAAATAGAACTCGCTTCCTGCGATTCGGTTCTAAAATTAAATTTAAAAATGGCGGGCGTTCCATCCGGCGGCGGCAGCAAATTTGTGCATAAAATTGCATAGCGCATTACCGATCTAAACATCAAAAATAGAACGCGCTAGCTTTCAGCCGGGTGCACACATCCGGAAAAATATTATAGCTCTTTTTACTCTTTAGAGGCGTTGTGCACTTTTTTGGAACGAGTAAAAATTATTATCATGTAGTCAGCGCGTGCCAGGCCTTTGCATCCGGTAACACTTATGTATGGAAGTTTGATGCAGAATCTTTTTAGCGAAGTAACCACTCATTAAATATACTGTAGAGCGTAGGTACTAGTAAAATGATATGATTTAAAAGTCTATAATATTATGTTTGCCCAAGAACATAGGGCATTCTCGCAAAATAATCAGCCAAGTCCAAACTAATGAGCAGGTCAATTATATGTCTGGGACCAACTATGTGCGGGTCTCCTCACGATGTTTTCCTTCACCGTAGGAACTTCCGTACTATGTAACTACTCGAGATCAGAAAATATCTCATTGGTACATGCCTCCACCAGGGATCGAACTTGCGAGTGCGAACCAAATCTCTACCCACTCGGCCACGGAATAAATTCTAAGTAAGACCAGGTAAGATGGAGGAAGAGTAGAGTGGCTCAGCGTTAGAGAGGAAAATATGTGCCTCTCTCTTTCTAATGCGCAGCGAAAAAGTCTGCCCGGTTTTTTCGTTTCCTTTTATACCTCCACTCCCGGAGTGCAACCCGTTATTTTTTTACCTATTTCTTATTATTTTCCGGTGAATTTCAGTTTTTCGTGTAAAGTACAATAATCTTATTTACCTGTATGGTGAATCAGTAAAACATGATCTTAAGGCATAAACAATAACATAATACATTATTATGTAGAAGCTCTATGGAATTTTCAAATATATTAGATGGTCCCAAAATCTTGGTCATAATATAAACTCCACACTTGTTTAAGACATAATTATTTCGTACCCAAAGCAGAGCTCCGCCAGAGTTGGCTATCTCACCAAAAAGAGCTTTAACAATGACGCAATCCAACAGTCTGTATCGCGCCTTACAACGCCAGATTGCCTTCTTTCAACCAGTTTAAATAAACATCTGAGATAAAACCCAGGTCTTTCCACTGCATCCTAATTCTAGCTCACGTGGTAACCTTCGGATAATAGAATAAACTATAAAGGTTTAATGCTTCAGGCGTAATGCCAAATCGCTGAAATTAAAAAGTGCGATTAGAAAATGTACTGTAAGGCTAATAACACACTGCATAACATAATCAGGTAATTGAAAATATTAAATAAATAACTAAAAATGTTGACTGCCAACCATATTACTTTTTTGTGGAGATAAGTGATGCGCTTTTTTATGATGTTGGAGGAGTAAATGAAAATTTTCACTTAAGAAAGGAGTTTTTGGAAGTCGGAAAGAATACATATTGCCATGCGGATGGGATGCGAAATAACCGTCACCCTTTGGGGTATGAACTTTATTTTTTGTTTGTATTGATGTTAGCTATCCATTTTTGAAAAAAATATTCGTGAACGCGGAAAAACACAATGGCGGACAGTAGGTGGCCAGGCTCCATATAAAAATCTCCATACCCCTTTAATCACATTTCAATTTTTTGTGATAACTGGTGTAAATTAACAGTCTCACAAGTTGCACATTGCGATATTTATACGTGGGAGAGCCATGCTTCGGCACGAATGGGCCGGTTCGACCAGAGAAATACCACGTTCTCACAAAAAACCGGCGTCAAACAGCGTTTGCGCTGTGTTTCGCCGAGTGAGTGAGTTTACCGGAGGCCCAATCCCCTACCCTATTCCCTTCCCTACCCTCCCCTATTCCCTTCCCTTCCCTACCCTCCCCTATTACCCTACTCCCTTTTAAAAGGCCGGCAACGCACCTGCAGCTCTTCTGATGCTGCGAGTGTCCATGGGCGACGGAAGTTGTTTTCCATCAGGTGACCCGTTTGCTCGATTGCCCCCTTATTTCATAAAAAAAATATATATATGGCGTTAGTTTCCCAACCATCAGCCAAATTGACTACTACAAGAAAATTGCGTGTTAAAAATGAAGACTTAGGTACTATCAGAGAAGTTGATTCCTATGCAAATCGGGGACCTAAGTAGTTTGGTTGCGTTACGTCAAACCCAGCTGACAGATCACAATTAACATTGAATTGACATATTCGACCAAATAACGTTGGTCTGTCAATTGCATAGGACTCAACTTCCTCGATGGTACATTGTAAGTTTTCACCCTCTAACCTGTGAAACTCGCGGCATTGTGTTAACTGGCTACCGTTCTGTCGGTCAGTCATATTATTACCGTTTTTCTCCTGCTACTGCCACTTACAGTTTGCTATAACGACCAGTAAAGAACCGAAACAGTTAGTAATTTGAATTTGAAGTAAATATTTTTTTTGTTTTTTTAATGGGAACTAAAAATTAATCTCGTGTTTTGGATACGTAAAGTACCTAACCTAATCGTGATCCCCTTGCTCGTAATTCGCTACTTTGGATAGTGAACTGCGAAGTTAGATAATAATATCATAATATCTATGGACGCTTCACACCACGTCAGTCTGGCCCCGTGCTAAGTACCTGAAGGACTTGTGTTACAGGTACCAGACAACGGAAATATATTTAATACTTATATACTATACAGATATTTAAAATTTTTATTTTATGATACACATATTTAATACACATCCAAGACCCAGGAACTTTTGAAAAACTTTTTGTTCCGTCGGCGGGATTCGTACCCGCGACCCCCGGCCACAGAGGTCGTCAATAGATGTCAAAAATGTATGGGATATTTTGACATTACGCATCGCAAGCGCCATGTCATTTAGCGAAGCGTTACGTCAAACCCCATACGTTTTTGACATGGAAATTCATTGTCGAAACGAGTGAATGGAATGTGAATAAACATGAATCTGCTTATACCCAAAATTTCAGAAGTATCATTGGAAAAAGAGAGTCCTTTGTTAGAAGAAGCGGTGGAATACTCATACTACTAAGCGAACGCTTTTCATCTATCGCAAATAGGGAATGTTATTATTCGACAAATTTACTATTCGAATAATTCGAATATTTTACAAAAGTTTTCGAATAATTCGAATATTATTCGAATAATTAAAAAAAAATTAAAAATGCTGAAAATTTTGAATAAAAGTAACAAAAGCTCCGTACAACGATGTACAACCTATTTTGTTAATACTATGAAGTAAGAAATTCTTATTTTTAGTTTTATCAACATAAATCTTTGTAAATGACATAGTTAATTTTTATTGTTAAGACCCAATTTCACCAACCTATGTTTGTTAAATAATAACGAGGCATTACTAAACAGAGCTTAGAAAATTAAACAGACTGTTAAAATACTTATGTCCCACAGTAAAAATTTAACAGCGGATTAGTAAATGCAATGTTAAGTGAACAACGAGTGAACAACTATCAATTCGTTCATTCTTGTGGCGACGAAATTGCAATGTACAAGATTAATACGACATGTTTGCTGCAATGTGTCACTTTCTTCCATAGTAGTATAATAGTAGATAATGCGACCAAATTAAAATATCACTGATCGCATACATTTGTTACGCTATAATAGTTCTTCTTAATTTAACAGGTTAATAATTGTTATCTGTCAAAGCTGAAAACATGAATCATATACAAACTTTTATTTACATATTTCGGTTTGGTAATTTTTATACAAGTTAGTATGTTTGCAATGTCAAGGAAAATCCGAAGGCTGAATTTTTGACAAAGTGAAAATAAATAATTATTCATAACTATGAAAATAATTAATAATAAGGACGTAGCGGAAACATGGCGGAAAGACTCAAAAGTCAAAACAGATTCTTTTATTGATATTGCATATTATTTTTAGTCTTTGAAAGTTGTAATTTTGACTCATATATTTATTATTTGACAGCCTGTTAAATATTTATCGGACCTCCATAGCAGGAATTAAATTTAACACCGTGTTAGGTGATTTAACATGACATTAGGGCATGGTGGAACGCTCGATAGCTCTAACAGGTCATTAACTGATTTAACAAGCCATTCTTTATTTAACATTGCTTGATGAAACTGGGAACTAAACACTTTAAAAATGTATATTTTAAGGTTACAGCTAGATAATAAAAGAAAGGCTGTAAAGTGTAAACCGTTTTCGCTCGTAGCACCTTTTAATATTCTCATGCTTAGTCTTGCTAGGCAGCAGTTGAAATTAAATAATAATATGAATTATGATATATAGACGTAATGATATCTGTTGATCAATACTAAGTATTACTAAGCAAGCTCACCCGTCTTTTTGATATTTTCGATCCATGTTTACCTGGTCGGCTTCACCTGTGTCAACGTGGCTCGAAATTATAAAAAAGGGCCACTAGAAAACAAACACCACAACAAAGAAAAAAATTGCAACAAAGCCCAGGGGGAGGGTGAAACAATCGTAGAGCTGGTGACTTAATTAACTTGAAGTTTGATAACGCCAATAACATGATATTAAGGAGCCATCGACATTTTTTTGATACTGTACTAAATGTTTCAATTATCAGTCGAGGACTGCCGTGGTAAAGCTATTGAATAGCAAATTTTCATCAACTTGTCGAATCATAGATCACATATCGCGAGCTTCAAGCCAGAAGGGCGTATAAAAAATTATATTTTGCATTTTATAACTCTCAATATTGCACTTACATCTATTCCCTTCTTAAAAATCGAGTTTGTTCTATACAGTGTGTAACAAAAATAAGTGATAAAACTTTAGGGTGTGTACGTCTTCCTTGTAGAGAGTTCACTGTGAAAGTAGCAGTGCTGAAAGACGAAAAAAAATTTTCACCTTTGTATGGGCAAGGGCCCGAGCGTCACGAGTTTCCCCATACAAAAGTGAAAAAAAAAATGGTCTTTCAGTGCTGCTACTTTTACAGTGAACTCTCTACAAGGAACACGTACACACCCTAAAGTATTATCACTTTTTTTATTACATCCTTTATACACCCTTCTGGCGTAATGGGAATCGCAGTTCAAACGTTATGCGACAGCCAGGTGCCGCTTAGGGATTGATGGGTTAAAGCCCGTTATCACGGTAGACAAAAAAATTTGAGAAAGCTTGAAAGAAGTCAATGGATACAGATCGTGAGCGACCATTACTGACGATATCGAAATCCATGACTGAAAGGAGTTTATATCTTTATTTGCATGGCTTTAGACAAAAAAACGTCTGACACACAGTCAACGGCGACGATGAATGGTCGTATACTCATTAGTTAGACTACACAGACAGATTTATATATTATTATATTATTAAAGATGTAGAATATTCATAAATAATATTATTTTTCTGAAATAAACTCAATTCTGTTCTTATTCCATGTTAATTTTATGTTTGATAGCATTTTAAACTAAAATAAAAAATATTTTTACTATTCGAATTATTCGAAAAATAATTTGCCGAATATTCGAATAATAAAATCGACGAATATTCGAATAAAACGAGTATTCGAATATTCGAATAACATACTCTAATCGCAAATTAATAAATTTCAAGAAACATTAAATAATATTGATATTATTTATGTACAAACAATATCTTTAAATGTTATAAATGAATTAACATTTTGTTGGTAACGTTATCTTAATCGCAAACAGCTCTATAAGGTGATATTTAAAAGATAGATCGTTTAGGTGCGGCTGATTTTATTGTTATGTATTTAAATAGTTTATTGTTTTTGAAGTGAAACTTCTTTAAGATCCTGATATACCCGATGTAAGATACATGCGTATCTGCCTCCCCGTACTTCGGGGAGGCAGATATCTTGTGACAGCCATGGGACAGGCGTTTGACAGCAGATATTACACAATCATTTCTGCTGCAGAAATTGTGCAATGAAGAAATGTGAAAACAGCTGCAGTCTGACAAGCATTTTGTGCAGGTTTTCTATAATGACTATAGAGGTGCATATTCATCTATGGTCGCCCATGATTCATGTCGATTCTACAAGCTATAGACAGCTTTGCAGGCAATCTTGGTGATCCATCACGACCAACGTGAAGGGACCTTTAGCGTTATACAATAGGACAAAATTAATTTATTTTATCTTAATGTCTGTCGCTCGTTTCATTCTTGTAAAAGTATTCCTAGATTAGATAGGGCTATGGCCAGGAAGCATACAATTTAGACTATAAAGCTGGTTCACTCCCGCTTCTATGTTAGTTATTACTTAGTACCTATATATTACCCACATTATTTTGGCCAATTTTTAATTTTCAGTTAGGTTCAGAGTCCTTTTCATTTTGGTAACATAACGTCTCGAAGACTAGTGAACTGTATTCCAAATGTTTGACTATAGTTACAAAATACTTACTAATATTTTAAATGCCCATGTATATTTGTCTATCCGATACTTCGTCATGCATAGACTTAAAGCTTTAAATCGCTGGAAAGGACCTAGAATGGTTTTAATCCAAAAAATAATACGATTTCAACGGTATAAAGGAAATTTGGCAAAGAAAACTTGCGGCTAACTTCGGGAAAATATTTTTGAATTTAAAAAATAATAGCTTTCCACTCTAAAAGTTACAAAACTTCTAAGTTCTAAGGTCCAAATAAATGTACCTAACTAGGTACAAAATACCCGTTATAGATGTACTAAGATCGTCGAGTTATCTGCAAAATGGCTTCTAACGCCTAATAATGCCATTGTCTCGAACTGGTAGAATTTCGGTTGCAACACTGCGCCCGCGCAGGCTTGACTCATACAGCTATGTAGAGTGGGGACATCTAGGTACATTTTTGCGACAAACCCAACCTTAACTTAACGCAAAAAGAGCTATTATTGCTTGCTAACGAGTTTACGAAATCTTAACATGAGTTTTCGTTTTACCAGATATTGGATGTGAGAGGAATAATTTAAGGATTTCTCAGGCTCGTTTTAATTAGAGTGTTCGTGTTTTTCAGTTGCGCAAGCGATAGGTTTGATCGTCCTTCAGAGACCTACGGCTATCGAGCATCTGATAGTTTTGGAATGGCTCTTGTTAGCGCGTTTTGGTTAGGCTGTTTTTGGCGAGCTGATGCACGCTGACTCGGAGCGACAGCGTTGACAGAATTTATGAATTAAATACTGCTTTAGCGGAGTTGTTACTTTTTGGGATGGGTTAAAAATTGATTAACTAGCTACAGAACAAGTGATTCGACGGAAAAATCGTAAGATGGAGGAAGAAGATACCGTTCGACTTGTCATAGGAAGGGCAAATAATATTCCCCTCTCTCAACCGCTAGACCTTTTGGTCTAGGAATCGAGGATCTTTCCTCGATTCACTTTTGCTGACACTCTGGGAATGCAGCCTGTTGTAATTTTTTCTTAATTTAATAGGTCCTGGAAATCCTTCAATGTTGATCCCTCAAGGCTTTTAGAGTTCAGTTTGGAGAGTGACGAAACACAAGATGGAGTCAGCAGAGCACGGCGGGCAACCTGTTTTTATATATCGTCTTACTATACGTAGCATGCTAATAACCTTTACTCCTATTCTACTGTTGTATGCAACATTAATGCAGCTTCTTTTCTAGTTCGATCCAGATGATTTTTTTTTTCAAACACAAAAATGATATTTTCGTAGACGTCGAATGAGTAACAACGACTATTACTTCTTCAGACAAATTTTTAATCGGAGCCTGTAGACAACTTTTTTTTCGCTTCTTTATATAAACGGCGATCAAAAATGTATGGAATTGACATCAGCGTCCGATAAGATGAAGTCGCCATTCGACTCATGTCATGTCAATTCCATACATTTTGATCTGTGATTCTGTAGAGGTAAAGAAGCGATAAAGAAGACGTGTTGACCAGGAGCTCGTGTGTCTTAGGTCCTTACATTAGTTTATGTTTTTAACCCTATTGAGTATTGGGAGGGCAGTACACAACGCCACCCAAGTAAATTTCACATCAAACCAATTTTCTTTGAAAAATGCATATTATTCAATTTGGGTTTACTTTGCTAGTCTAATAGTTTTTAGTATCAAATTTACAACACCTCAATCGAACAAGCTCTTCGTGACTCCAGAGCGTGTCGACGAACACCTTTGACGAAGACATCTATTTCTATTTGGTAACGTTTATTATTTAATCCAGGAATTCTAGATTAAAACTATATAATAAATATCGAGGCAAAAATCTCTTTGGGACCCAATTTTGAAATTGACGATTTATTTGAAGTAGATGTAATAAAATAATTAGGCATGGATATTAATATTATATATGGACTAGCTGTCCCGGTGAACTTCGTGTCACTTAAAAACCTTCCCTGGACTTCTACGAATATTTTAAGACTAAAATTAGCCCAATCCGTTCAGCCGTTCTCGAGTTTTGCGCTTAGCAACACATTCAGCGACTCATTTTTATATTATAGATAGAAGTACGTTAATAATTAGACCGCACATTTTTTGCAATTAAAATTATCTTATACCCTTACCACACACAGGCACACACTTTTACGTTAATAATCCTCTTACATATAAAATTCTCGTATCACAATGTTAGTTAGCGTACTCCTCCGAAACGGCTTTACTAATTTTTACCATATTTTATATGCAGATTCAGTAGATCTGAGAATTGGCTGCTGGCTACTTTTTATATTGATAAGTGCATTTGTTGAATAAATAATAGAAAATTATTACAACTCGAGACTGACGGTGACCATTGTTTGTGCGACGGGATAGCGATGGACGTTACCATGGTGAGATACTTATTTACTCACTTGAATAAAATAATAATATGGGCGAAATACTTTATATGGCAACAGAACGTTGCCGAGACAGCTAGTATCACTATAAATTGTCACCTTTTCAACATTTACTACGTAGGTGTTCCTTAAAATACGACGTTATGAAAAAGCTTGTGCCCTGTGGTAATATCTAGTGAATCGGAAGAATTAACACGTAGGCGCACTAGGGTTTTTATATCAAAAGGTACCACTATGTAATTATGTTCTTACAGGTCACTAGCTCGATCAAAAAGGATCTTTTCATCTAATTTTGAAGGGAAAAATGGTTTTTAGAGGTATGAGGGTTACTAGATTTGTAAGTTTTTGAGTTATTAGATGGATATTCAGTATCAGTTTAGTAAGAAACGAGAATCCCTAAAAGAGTACGTCGCATTAGCTATGTCCACACTGTGCACTTTCATCTTCAATTTTCATCATCAACTTTCATATTGGCGCATTCAATTATTGAATGCGTCAAGGAACGCAACGCCAATATTGTCATTTTTGAAGTTTTGGATACGGTCAGAGGGCATGCGTCGCGGGCATGCCTCACGTTCGCTGTTGACTGCGCTATAACGCATGCCCTTGACGAACAGAAAAAGGCACAGTGTGGACAAAGCTATTGCGTATGTGACGTACACTTTTAGGGATTTAGATTTAAAATTAATTTAATTTAGAATAAAAAACTTTTGAACATTTATAACACCAAATACACCTGATTTTAAGCTACGAATCTTTAAGTATAGCTAAACTAGACGTAGATACTCTATATAATTTTCTGCCTTATTCACAATCATCCAATACCTAAGTATAATATTGCGATCAAATTTAGATCATTAATTAATCTTCCTATTTATACAAGGATTTGCGCAGAACACTTGAACTAAAAACTGAAACACTTAGATCATTACGCAATGTTCCATTTTCATGTTAAAATTATATGCCAAAGTAGGCTGGAGTGGTACGATTCTCACAATACCAGTATTTTTCGCCATTTTACGAGCAAAATACTTATCATTCTCATCACCTTCATGAGTTTATAGTTCTGGGCCTCTATCATGAGCTCTTAAATCCATTCACTTTACGTCGTTATACAGTCAGCCCCCGTAGACAAGTGGCAAAACGCTTAAGCTAACGCTAACGCTAGCGCTACAAAATGTAAGGATTTGACATTAGTATTCGCTAGCGAAGCGATGACTTATGTCAAATCGCATACATTTTGTAGCGCTTGCGTTAGCGTTAGCGTTAGCGCTTTGCCACTTGTCTACAGGCCCTCATAAGGACGTAAAAAGAATAGATTTAAGAGCTCATGATAGAGGCCCTGCTCCATCTACGGTAACTTCACAACTTCACAATTAAGGACGCTTTCACATTTTTTCACAAATATCAGCGATTTTCAGGTACCATTTTAAAGAATTAGGAGTCACACTGCGAGGATATTTTGGTTTCAAATGAAAGATAATATGTTCATCTCCACGCCATAAATTTTTTATAGCCGCATACAAAATTTTCACATACATATGTTTTAACCATCACAATAATCGCAAAAGATTAAAAAATGGGGTTTGATTAGGTACCATTATAGCTAAATACACTGAACTAAGGAAAATAAATATAAAAAAAATGTTGCTTATTTAGTCCCCTGTACGAATAGCTAAATATTTTATATAAAATACATAATATTTCCATTTATAAGAAAAATAAGAAACGCTCTCCTTTATAGTTACATTTTCGCCCTATCAAGAATGCGGCGAGCGTCGTAACCGCCACTGTACAAGGCGCGCTGATATTGAATGTTATTTTAATGTCCTTAACGTCGATATTCGTACTGACCTGCTAATTTTCGTAATAATTTTTGTGATAGCGTCTTTAATTGCTACCAGCGGAAAATCCAAACCATGACATGAAAACTTAAAAATAAGTGTATTAAAAGCATCATCATTCATCTTAAATCCTCTTAAAGGGCCGTCAAAACACGCGATTGCGATTCTGATGATATGTGTGTCCCATGTTTAAAAGTAAGTAATGCTTTCCATCAATTAAATCTTTTGATAGTTTGGCCCCCAGTTGTATAGTAAAAAAAAGATTTAAGTGATCTGGGAGGATAATAAGGAGGGATATTATATTGAAGAATGACTATGATAACGATGATGATGAAATAAGTGAACGTGATGATGATAATACTGATATTGATGATGATTATTTCGACGATCACAACGAATTGGCGGCGGACCAATAAATAGAATCAGGACTACTATTTTATATTCGTCCCATAAACATCGAATAAGGAAGTATAGTTTTATAAGTACCGTAAAAACGCGGCTGGAGTACTCCAAGGCACTAATTAAAGCATAAACATATTTATTAAGTTCTAAATTATTATAAGCAATGGTAGACTAGTTTTAGTACCTGATTTTATTTCATAATCAGTTTGGAGTAAGTCATCAATTCAATAATAGTGGAAACAACCGCACAGCGTGTCTAAAATCACATTGTTTTAGCTTTTCAATAGTCAAAAAATTTACGTAACTTTATTTCCAATTGATTATTATTATTATAGACCTGGTTACATCTGTTGTTATATCTGCTAAGGAAATTAAAATTATCGGGCAAAAAACAAGCTAATCATCAGAATTATGAAATAGTTAAAAAATTTTACCAGCATACATTATGTAAAAAACTTAAAAATTGTCACAAAGGCAATGGATTGGATCAATTATCTAAATATGTATTTAGATTGATTTTTAAATTTGCTTGCAGTACAAAATATAAAATACACACTCATGGTTCGCCAGTCGCCACAATGTCTTTTCTTGGAAATCTTTCTTGCAAGTCATTAAGTACTAAAGCATCATCGACATACATTTTGGAGTCCCTAGAATTTGTGCCAAGTTATTTTGTACCTAGTCTAGGGCCCTTAGGACTTTCTAGCTTGTACTATTGTGGTCAAGTGACTTCGCAAAATAATAATAAATTAAAAAACCTAATCATAAACTCAACAAATGCAAAGACAACATTAGTATTCGTATTAATTAATATTGAGGACGGTAATTTAATATTAAAAAATAAAACATAATATTATATACGGTCGAATTGAGAAACTTCTTCCTTTTTGGAAGTCGGTTAAAACATGAATTAACTAATTCAGCCTGCCTGGAAAAAATAGGTAAGTAGATAATAAAAAACTTTTAGGCCGGTAGGGAAGAAAAAAACTAACTCTAATATGAAACACTACATTAAAATACCGCTTTATAAACATAGAAAAAGACTTTAATTAAAACACAACAGTAAATCAGGTTTCGACAGATTCATTAGGGCACTCAAACATAATCTAGGCTTTATTGCCTTGTCGTTAAGAACCAATTCTCTAAGTAAGGGCCTGGAGAAACTCTCGCCTATGATGTAGGAAGCCTCGGATTTGCATCTGTAAAACCTTTTACTACGTCGACTTTTTATATCCTGGCCACACAGAGTTACAACGGTTCTTGCAGAATCTAGAAATGTGTAGGTAGAAAAATTCTTAAGGTAGAATCGTAGACGTATCTAATAGAAAGATTAGGGTTTTGGAACAATGGATCAAATTCTGAAAAAAATATTCGTAGGCAGATGACAGGTCTACGTTCTTTGGAAAGTCTTTGATCTGTCAGCTAGGATCTGCATAACCGTACCGAATTACGTAGACATCGCCAGTCGCCATCTCATTGATAAATAATCTTATATATAAAATTCTCGTGTCACAATATTAGTGACCGTACTCCTCCGAAACGGTTTTACTGATTTTTACCAAATTTTATATGCATATTCAGTGGGTCTGAGAATCGGCTCCTGCGTACTTTTTATATTGATAAGTGCATTTGTTGAATAAATAATAGTAAATTATTATAACTCGAGACTGACGGCGACCATTGTTTGTGCGACGGGATAGCGATGCACGTTGCCATGGTGACATACTTATTTAGTCACTTCAATAAAATAATACGGGCGAAGTACTTTATATGGCAAAGAAACGTTTGCGGGACAGCTAGTAATCTATAATATTTTCTACGCCTTGCTATTAGCGGTGACCATGTCTCTATATCGACAAATATCTAAATTCAAATTTTTACAAACTATAAACAGAGTAAACAGAATTATATAAATCTTTGGCTTACTATGTGGATTAATATTAATATTAATCCTATATTAATCCTTTGCCTTAAAGTAGTGGTAGACTTTTACATTTACTTCTTTTCAGCTGAATATTAATTTGATATTTTTTGTGATGTCTCTTCTTTTGTTTAACTATTTTTAATTTCAACAATTTCAAAAGCAAGTTTATTTAACTTACTTCGGGCAACGGCCGACCTTCTAGATTATTTACTTTCATGTTGTGGCGTTAGCACTTGTAATTATATACTGAATACGTAACTAGTTATTCATTGATTGATTGATTGCGTGGAATTGGTTCTGTATCTATTATTTGGATGTCCAAGTTATGCTATTGTTGATTTCCATTGATGCTCTTTCTTCTACTGTTTTTACTGTTTCTTTACCTGAAACGAAAGAAGGTTAATTATTGGATTTGTCAGTGAATTATGCACCAAAAAGGCTTATGTCAAACTTAATGTTAAATTTAACTTTAGCCATAATATTGTCAAATCTGCTTGAAAAAATTAAAAATCATTCAAAAGTACTTCTAAAACAAATGTATCAGCATTTCTATTTCAATGGCACGAAGCAGTTACATTTCCAAGTAATAAATACAGTTCTAGTTGCTTATCTGGTAAACAAATAATCTCGAACATAATGGACACTGTGGACAAAAATGGAAACACATAAAGTCAAAACAGGAAGAAATTTCCCGCACGGCAGCGCACCGAGCGGCAACGCACCGAACTATCGCAGGAACGACCGCCAACTCTTTCCGCGCTTTCTTTTCCGCCGTCTCGCTCGCACGCGCACAATCGGTGCCCATTTTTGGCGCTAGAACGGGACGGGGAGAAAAAAATGGCCGAACGCACATGTGCGCGGGCGATCGTTTTCGTCTTATTTTTCGCAGGTCGTTCCCCCCGGGTTTATTCGCGTTCTCTTCGCCGTTTTTTTTCTTTCACCGACTTTTTTGTCCCTTTCTCTGTGTGTGTCCGTTGGGCTAGGTCGCGTGCGTAGGCCGCTGATTTATTTTTCGCTCCAATCTGCTTTTCTAATGCTGTTTTATTTTATAGTGCTCTTTGTAGAGCTAACGCGGCTCGAGATATTCCTGGAATGTAAAACAGGCTCTATTATTGCTGCCCACTTATTTATTCGCTTTATATATGGATTTATCTTTACAGAAATTGTTTTCGAATACCTCTTTCACTCTAATAAAATATTGAGGCATTTTAAATGCATAACAATCCCCAACAAACAATCTCAATTGTATTATTGCAAATTAGTCAAATCTGTCATTATAGTCCTCATTTTGACCCACCTATTTGTACCACCCATAATAATTATATGTTCATCATCACGTCACAATACACACATAATATTATGTCGCGGCATGTCAAAGGAAGCTTATCGTGTGCCTTCAAGGTATTTGGGGATATTTTTAGGGACGTCGTGATAACAGAAATTGACGTACTTAGATGATGAATTTTTTTTATAATATCATTTCTGTGATTGCAATCCTGATAATATTTTATCACACATAATAAATGGTCTTAAAATAGCTCCTACTAAATTCAATTCCTATGGTGATTAACACGTTGAGAATTTACCAAATAGCAATTTAAATTCCAAAACATAATTTAGAACTGCGCTTTTTGACAGCCAAACTGACTGCTTTTGATCGGTTAAGATATTTTGCGATAGCCGCCTAGCTGAATGATACAATCAGAATTCGTTTATTTCTATATAGTATTATAATTTACGTAGGATTAATGTAGGAACTAGAATATTTTACTAGATATTGTCTGACACTTTGTACGCTCAGAAATACGTAAGTATCTAAATATATACTAAGTATATTTTTAATACGGTACTCAGAGTATTTCCTAGCCTTTCAATAAAACTAGCAGCTTAGGTTTGAAGAGGTAACAATCAGACAGACAGACTTACTTTCATATTTCAGATATCTTATATCTTTAAACGAGCAATTATTCTTGTTGTATATACCTATATAATTGGAATCTCGGAATCGGCTCCAACGATTTTCATGAAATTTAGTATATACGGGGTTACAGGGCGATAAATCGATCTAGCTAGGAATCATTTTTAGAAAATGTAATTTTATTTTTTTTATCGAATACTGAGCAAAGCTCGGTCAAATAGCTAGTAATAATAATATTACATCACATTGCTCCTAATTTTGGTCCAGCAGAAACTTTTTTCGAGCTGGGACCGTATATTTTCTTTCGATAATTACTTTATCGGAATCAGTTCAGCGGTTTAAGCGTAGGAAGTAATAGAAGTCAGAAGACACTTTCTCATTAATAACATTTGTATGTTTAGGGCCTGGTTCACCACTTCCTGATAAGGCTATCCACCAATTAACTTGACAGATCAAACATGGAGAATCTGTCAAAAAAGTTGTGAATAGCCTTTTAGGCACTTTATCAGAAAGTGGTGAAACAGGCCCTTAGAGTAATGTAACGCGTAGCTACGCGCTATGTTGATCCTAAAACTATTCCATCATAATTACAAGATATGCGCCACCTATAGTTCTTACAGATTCCATGGCGTGTCCTTCCATTTATAGTTCCTGCACGTTCCCTATAACGAAAAGTAGTAACTAGTAGTACAATAGAACTAGTAGCCTATCAGGGCTTCCGTTAAGCCAATTACTGGAGGTCGCTGGTCGTGCGCGCCCATCATGATAAATCTACCCTTGATTACAAATTCCTATATTAATTGCCTTTCTTTAATTAAGAGTCTTATGATGCTTCATTAACATGATGAACTGGACCTGATATGGTAGAGGATGCAGGGATTTAGCTAAGGTTGTGGATTTTAACTTAAAAAGTAACGTCAAGTTAAAATTAAACTGACTTTTTTGCCATAATATACTTGATGACGCCTGCAACTTCATTGCGCCAAAATTCGTTTCGCGCGGGAACCGTACATTCTTCCGGTATTTTTTTTTATCCATTTATTTAAGGGGTTTTGTCGGTGACCGACAATGCCACCCCCATAAAGCTTATAAACAAATCAACCACAACATAATATTATATACTATCTATACCTAAATATTACTTACAACGACATCTAAATATATGTCTAGTAGGCTACGGGCTTCCCTTGAATTAGGGGATTCTTCCGGTATAAAAAGTATTCCAAGTCCTTTCCTGGAACTCTTTGGTTTTGGGGGTGAAGAGGTACCAGACAGACAAAAATAAACTTCGCAATTATATTAGTATGTATAGTAATTTGTGGTTAAGTATAACAAGCAGCGGCTGTTTAAAAATCCATACTAATATTATAAATGCGAAAGTGTGTCTCTCCGTCTGTCTGACTGTCTGTCTGTTACCTCTTCACGCTCAAACCGCTGAACCGATTTTGCTGAAATTTGGCATGGAGATACTTTGAGTCCCGGGAAAGGGCAAAGGATACTTTTTATCCCGGAAAATGTACGGTTCCCGCGCGATAAACGAATTTTAGCGCAACAGAGTTGCGGGCATCACCTAGTATTTTTTTATAAGCGCGGGAAAAACTATAGACTACTAATATAAAGCTTAAAACTTGGTAGGCAATATAATTTTGTCAATAACGGCGATCCTATATAATAGTTAAAAGAAGAAATTATTAAGTGGCACGTCCATGCAATTTTAATTTATAAATGATAAATGTTAAGAAAAGGTCATTAATTCATTGAAAAGCAAAACTTACCATTTTAATTTTACAACAGAAAATTCAATTTAAAATACTAAAAAAACAAGATGGCGTCACATTTTTAATTAATATCGAACTACATTTTAGACTGTGAAAGGCAACACAGTACTTGTAGTTATCTAGGTTATATCGCAGTACATCTGTTCCTAGACTTAGACCGTCTTTATCTAGACTCGTACACATACATACAATATACATACATACAGTTGATGATAACAGTATAATAAATACGCGTCGGTCATACAGTTTATTTATAAGAGCTGCTGTATTTATAGTCTAGTCCTACATGATGTGATTTTTTTCTTTTTGAATTTTTGTGTTACAAAAAATTAACTACCTAACTTTCGCGAAAAGTGAAGCCAATATTTTGTAAAATGGGATGAATTTTGTAGACATTATAGAAAAGTTTTCAGATTTCGTTCTTAGAAAATATGATAAACTAGAATTTAAAAAATGTCAAAGAACTTTTCGGGGTTTTTGGGGTTTGGAGGATAAGTATTTTCTACCACAGCTGAGTCTGAAAATTCGCGAATCCATTTGAATCTAGGTTATCTTCTTTATTTTACATCCTTCATTCATCCGTCTTTATTAATCACACGGCTATGTGGTTTTTTTTTACAAAATATAGCGAGCGAGCCAACGGGTCACCTGATGTCATGGGGATCGTCGCCCATGGACACTTGCAACATCAGAAAAGCCGCAGGTGCGTTGCCGGCCTTTATCAACAAAGATGACTCATCTATAATTCAGATCGATCAGCATTATATCTATTAAAACTAAATTAAAAAAAAAAAAAAACAAGAAACTCATAAATGCTAATTTTATTAAAACAAAACCTAACATCATCATCACATCCTTCTCATAATTTTTTTCTTTACCTAAACTCTTGACTATAGATTCGTCGACGAAGCTTTTTTTCCCCCGCGCCGGGCGGGGTTATCGTGGAAAAGTTAAGGATTTTTCAAAATTTTATCTACGTACCTACGTAGTTGCCGATAACGCGCTAGTGATGTCCCACGACATGACTACGTTCAGTCTTCATGACTAGGGGCAGGGCGTAGTCATGAAAAACTAGTTTTACTGCAAAAGTCAACGTTGAGTAGGTACTAGTTATTTTTTGTTATTCGTCAAGAGTTTTGAAGCTATCGATTGATTCAAAGTAAATATGTAATAAATTAGTTCTTCTTTCTCTCTAGTGCTTTCAAAACCCAAAAATGAAACATTTTTCGCAACCTCGGCCACTGTAATGGATGGAAATCGTCAGAATAGTCCAAGCCGCTTATTGACTTCTAGTGATAATCTTTACCCTCTCGAACCTTTTTTTCATCTTAGCTATTAAATCATTTAGGTAATTAGTAATTACTTAATTTCAGCAACTTGACTGGTCCTATCCAACTTTTGTCATTCCAGTAAGAATTTGTTTAAAAAGTGCTGGAAAACATAATATTTTGATCATTACTAGCTCTGTACAATATTTGTTATTCTAATAATTAGAATTCTTATTATTAGAATTGCTTTAGAAAGCACTCGACAATATTTCGGCAATAAAATTGCTTTTTAATGTCTATATCTCTATAATATAAAACTCAAAGGTGACTGACTTACATGGTGATCTATCAACGCACAGCCCAAACCACTGGACCGATCGGGCTGAAATTTGGCATGCAGGTAGATGTTATGAGTTATGACGTAGGCATCCGCTAAGAAAGGATTTTGATCAATTCTACCTCCAAGGGGTTATAATAGGGGATGAAAGTTTGTATAAAATAATACTTCTTAACGCGAGCGAAGCCGCAGGCAAAAGCTACCCCTTGCTAGCTTGGTGCGAATTTATGCAACCTCAAATGCCTAACTTGACTGGTGTATGAAGGCTCTGCGCGCGATGTTCAATATCAACCCTAGACCATGAAGCTACTATAATAGCTTCATGCCCTAGACTGTCAATAATATTTCGCAATACCTACGTGATATTGTTCAATATTATTGTAGGTCTAGGCGCCCACTTAGTTATATAAATAAATCATTTATACTCGCGCAAGTCAAAGAAATAATAATTATTATTATACCGGCGAACATTACAACCTCTGTTGGTTGGTTGGTTGGTCTCTGTTGAAGCATTTTTTTTCACCCACAAAAAAAAATTAATTGAGTTATGAATGCAGTCTTGTTTAAAATGATCTGAAAAAGTTCGTATCGTTGGTATCAATCGTAGTTTTTTGTGGGATGAATGATACACAAATGCATAACAGCGTCAATTTATAAATCGATTAAAAAGTACCTTGCCTTGGTACTTAAACCTTAAGGTTTAAGGTAAGTATCTTAGTAATTTTGTTAGTAACAGTTTCAACGCTATACGTAAATGCAAAATCTAGATTATGTGTTGAACCTAGGGTCCCATCACTACGAGCTAATAAAGTAGACCAAGATGTCTGTCCCGCGATCCGGAAAGACGTATCTAGGGATTTATTTCAAATAATAATCAATTCTATCTAATTAGTGGTAAAGTTTAGAATAATCTGCATGGGAAATAGTTCTTACGGGTGGTACGGCGAGGAGGTGAATTTTTTTGTTAGAAAAAAGATAATGAAGTCTGTTTTAAATGGAAATTTTATGTGTGGCGCAGCGCGAGCCGGTTGCTTTTCCGAGGTATTTTTTTTTTGTTACGTAATACCTTTTTCTTTTCTTTTTTTTCGAAACTTGTGTTTTGTTTACGATTGTTATCTTTAGTGTGCTGACTTATTACTTGTTTTCATAAGATAGGGACGTCCAAAATACAGCGGAAAATTTTCTTTTTAAAACGCAATACTTCTTTTTGCATTATTATTAAAAAAAACTTTAAAAGTAACGAGCGTCAATTAGGTAATAAGCTACGTAAGTTTATGATACTTTGTTATTAAAAATATAATTATATTATGACCTTGAAAACAAAAAAAATCAGGTAGAAGTTACAGCCGATAGCTGTTATTCTTGCAAATTTTTATTTTGCAGTTTTTTTTCTCTTTTATATTTTACAAATTTGCGTGTCCAAATTCAAGTACCTTAAGATAATTAAATGAAAATAAAACAGTTATGGAAATAAAATAAAACAAGAAGAAAAACAGATTTTGCTTGTGTTTCCTTATCAGTGTTTTCATGCAGCGGTGCAAAAACCAATAAGAATGCTTTGTCTTTTCGCCACCAGATGACACTACATAAAATTCTAATTAGAATAACAATTTTAAATAAATTTTATAATTTTTCGTATATTTAACTTTTTTGCCACTTTAATAATACTTTAAAAGATCTACCTAGAACCTCGATCGTAAACATGGGCTAAGTATTGAGTAGCATTTTTCATGAGGTACTTTTGGTAGCTAAGAATATTTTTAACTCAGGTAACCGAACTACAAAATAATATTAAGTATTATAGCAATATCTTGACCTAATTATAAAGACCTAAAAAAATAACTGCTACAGAGAGTTTATTGATAAGTAAGTATGTTTTTTCCGAAGTAATACTCACGCCCGCAACCCCGTTGCGCCAAAATAAGCCAAAATTGGTTTATTATGTCGAAACCGTACATTTTTCTCGGACTCAAAGTATAGGTATCATACCATATTTCAGCGATTTGGGCGTGAAGAGGTAACAAACAGACAGACAGATTTATAATATTCGTATGGATTATAATATTACAATGATGTTTACATAAAAAGTAGATTTATACATAACTGATGACCCGGTGAAATTCGTATTGCACTAATATTTTAAACCTTGCCTGGTTTTCCACGAATATTTCAACAAAATAGTTTTAGCGAGACTAACTAAATTTAATTTTTTTTTTTTTATATAGATAGATTTTCTTAAGTCTTTTCGGGCCTGTGCACAAAAAAGTAAGTAGAGAACAAACTTTTGAGCATAGATACAATTTTGATTTTAGATTTCAACTCAAAGGCTTTACTTAACTAAATACATATACATAATATTTTCAATACACATTATATCTAATAATATTATGCTAAAACATTCCATCCCATATTCATTACCTCGTAAAAATGTAAAAAAACGTCCACAAAAAAGTTGTTGCATGACAAATATAATTTGTGATAAAATTATGCAGTGTTAACAGCTTTTTAAACGTTATAATCTTAAATAATTTGTCGGCCGAGCGGGCCCGTAATTGTCACAAAAAACGCACCCCACGGGGCAGTAAAAAAGGGAAAAAAACTCGTGAATGGCTAAAAAAAACTGGGGCGGCACGCGCACCACCAATTATCATGTTCTTTTTCAAACGGCGCGGAGCATATTTTTTTCTTTTTTCTATTGGTCCGACCTAATGGCAGGGGCGGTTTTTTCTGCCAGCACTTTTTGTACGAGGATTAACTGTTTTTTTTTAGTGATCACGGTGTGGGTTTTGACACGCAATGTTTGAACTTTTTTTCTTTTTTTTTCGGTAAACGTTTTGTTAATTGATACTTTGCTTCTGTTTAACGGTCGATTTGATGAAGGGAACTTTTTGTCATTTTTTGTTTTGTGCTGGGGTTTGCGCATTCCCCGTTTCTAATGCTTTAGTCAGTTATTTGATACAGAGGTGAGAGTGTGTTAAATTTTTTCTTAACTTTTCGGAGTAAGTGCTCTAATAAAATCTATTGCTTGAATAAGTTGAATTGGGTTGGCCATATACAGCCATAATATTATGAGCGTAAGTTATCTAGCGTGATTCCGCTCCAATTTTTCGCGAAAAATCGGCTGTGGATATTTTAATTTTATAAGAACCTAGTTAAGCTATTGCATAGCTTTATAATTAAAAAAATCCGTAACGAAAATAAACCTAACACATCGTTGTCTAACGTCGTTTAAGTACGGAAATTTTCGGCACGGTGTTTGTGTGCGTACGAATAGACTAAATGCTATGCAATAGTTTTAACGCGGCAGTATCCGTGTGCCACACATATTTTTTATTTTAGTAAAAAATTCGAGTAGCTTGCCCAACAGACCCAACAGGAAATACTCAATTTGGTATTCCTAAACAACGGAAAGTACGTACGGTATATGACATAATGACAAAAATGATTTCTTTGGGGGTATCACGAGGATAATTAATTGAATTGTCGTATCGTGAATAAAAAATGTGTATCGATCGACGTGAACACGCAGCCATTTTGTTTCTGTATCACTTGTCACGAAAAACTACCATCAATAATGTTGCGTTTATTGTTGGCGAGGTGTGGAGACGGACTTTTTTGTGAAAATATGCCAGGAATATGCCATGGTAACGAATTTGTCTAGCTAGTTTTGAAGCTATTCCATTATCGAGTAATAAGCAAATATAAATATATACTTTACTTGGTATTAACTATTACGTAAAGAAAAAATTGCTATTCGCGATTTCCGTTTACAATTAATAAAATTATCCTTATGCAAGTACTTAATGTAGGTTTTACTTTAATATACCTATAATATGTGATAGATTATTCATCTTCGTAGAAAACATCATCATCATCTGTCTATTAACACGTAATTGATATCCACTGTGTTAGGTCAGCGCTTCTTGCACCTAATGAAACTAAAAAATAAAAAGTTAATATTTTGTCCAAAATGAAATAAGACGGTATACATTTGAGTAAGCATAAGAACGAACAATTTGAGTAAAAAACTGGCTTATGCCCTTAAAACACCGACACAACGAATCGCTGAAAATTTGCTAAAAAGGGATAGAATAGAGACGCAACATATCGTACAAACATTTCGAAATGTGCAAAAGTACTTCCCTCAGCAACTTTTAATTCCGCCTTTGCAGCGTCTAGCGGCATTAATATAAGAAGCCTCCTCCACACTTTCGGCCAGGTAACCCTTTCGACTTAAAATCATTAAAAATAGGTCGCTGCGTGAGCTCGGGGTCGTTCCGGCAATAATAGTGGAACATTTTTCATTGATTTCCAGTTGATGGGTTAACTTATTAGGAAAACTAGTTATATTTTGTTGTAACTTATGAATAGACAGGGCCTTCACCCTTTCGGTAATATTAAGTACTTGTAGGAAATGTAATATTTTATCTTACTTCTAAGCAAACAATATTTTTTTGTATAATATGTTCAGTACAATACCATCTAACTTTTTGCTTATAGCTAGTGCCAGGCCTTTACAGCTCATTTTCGTGTGCCTAAAATAAAACTAACGACGCCAATGTATTAGCTAAGTGTCACTTGAATGACAGCTTTGTCACACACTTATGTTTGTCAATATTATTATCAACTAGCTGTTGCTCGCGACTTCGTCCACGTGGACTTTAGTTTATAGTTGTTCCCGTACATCGATTCAATAGTTTAGGAGAAAATCATAAAATTTTATTCTGCAGGAGCCGTACATTTTTCGGGACAAAAGTATCCCTTGTCCTTTTCCGGGACTCAAAGGATCTCTATACCAAATTTCAGCAAAACCGGTTCAGCCGTTTACGCGTGATGTCGTGATCAAGGGAAATATGGATTCATTTTTATTTATATAATATAGATTTGCTTGTCATCGAAATGAAATGATAATTTACACTGATGTCATTTTTACACCAGCTTTTTATCCACCGCCACGCCGGCCATGCCGGTGTAGTGCCAAAAGATTCTTGTACCTCTATATCGTATCTATAGCAAGTATTACAGCCAGAAAAAAAAAATCAATTCGAAAAAGATTCTTTGAAAATAAAACTTTCGTGCATCACGAAATTTTATATTTTCAAATCTATTCGATTATATTTCAACACTAGCAATTTATACACTAACTCAAAAATGCGTTCCTAATTTACAGAAAATAATTTTTAAATCGAAAGCTTGATAACTTTTAAAATTTAATAAGTTACTTAAAATTTAAGTTAAAAGTTATCAAGCTAGTTGAGAAGCATAATATACCGGTGTCGATTTAAACTATTTTTATTTAAGATTAAACTAACTATGGGAATTAAATTCAAATAAAATATTCTCACAGCGACAAAAACTTATCTCGTTTTCATACAAATAGACGAACCGGTTGTTAAGACAAAAAAACTCTATTGTAGCGGAATTTGCATATGCATGCACCTTTGCATATGCATGCAGGGGTCAAAGTTGTAGTGTTACCGGAACTGATCTTAGATAATGCAATTTTTTTGCACTTAAATCTGATACTTTCATACTTTGGGATTAATTTTATAAGACCCCTAGCATTTGACTCCTAGTAAGTTTATGAATTTGTAGCACTGTCAGTATTAAACTTATTTAAATCCATACCTAATAATATTATAAAGCGAATGTGTGTTTTGTGCTTGGTTCGCTATACCGTATTTGATGAAATTTTGTATAGAGATACTACGAGTACCAGGAAAATAAATCGGGTGTGTAATTTGCTAAATATGATATATATTTTAGAATATTAGGAATTATAAATTAGTGCAAGAAAGCTGTGTTTCTTTAATGTTGTACCGGTTAAAATGGACGCCATCAAGATGCCATATTCAAACATAACCATAGAGCTCGACAAGGTTTTAAACGCACGTGGCGAAAAAAGGAACTAACGCTGTCATCATACAAAAACGCCATTTTTGACAGTTCTCCTTTACCAACAGCGCCCTTGCCCACGTTCATTTACAACCTTGTTGGACCAGCTGTCATCTGCCAATTTCTCCGGTCAAAGTTAAGGTTAAAGTTAAAGCTAAATTTAGCCTTAACTATAACCATAACATTAACCATGCCTCTTTTGCACCCACTCTTTATGTAACTGTAAAAAGTACGATTTCTCAGCAACACCAGTATTTATGCATCTTTTATAAACCCCTACACTCTAAGAATGTTGTAAGTTAATGTTACACTAGACTTCTAATAAGTACTTAAGTATTAGAATTCTAGTGTAAAATACTAAAGACGTCGGACACTGTACGTTATCAAGTTATAAATTTGTTTTTTTTTGCACAAAGCAACGGATGGGCAGCTGACTGGGGTCAGCCCGAACGGAACTTTGTACATTTTTTTTTAATAAGACTAGATAAAGTTCACAACTCCGATGTACCAAAATTTGTTTATCGCGCGGGAACCGTACATTTTCCGGGATAAAAGTATCCTATGTCCTTTCCCGGGACTCAAAGTATCTCCAAGCCAAATTTTTGCAAAATCGGTTCAGCGGTGTGGGCGTGAAGAGGTAACGGACAGACAGAGACACTTTTCGCATTTAAAATATTAGTATGGATCATAGTAGAGTTTTTAAATTGAAAATTATAGGTATAGACATTGTATTTTGATTTTTGAAGCAAAGCTGCAAAAAATGGGGCCGCTTCAGTAGGTACTGTTTGGGGCCATTTTACCATTATTACATTTAAGTACCTACATTGACTCTAATGAACTAAAATATTATTATGAAATTTTTTAAGTGCTGGTTTCAGACCTTTAAAGTGTTTGTCTTTTTTTCATAACTTTGATAACGCGGTTAGTTTCTAAAATAGTTAAATCTAAAACTTGAACCTTTCTTGTAGAACCCATTGACGTAACTGGTTCATTTCTAAGTTAGGTTCTTAATGTATATTATAGATATCCTAAAAAACATAAAACAATTACATTTTCTACTATCTCTGTAAGTATAATAAAATAAAAAAAATACTTATATATTTTAACATCACATAAATTTTCACATTACAATTTACAACTAGGTTTGAATCTTATGTTAAAATTTTAAACGGGTGAGTTTCTATGTTTTAGGGTTCTAGTTCGAGATTTATAGAATTTTTCATTTTATTAGATTTTCGCAACTTTTCTTAGAAATTCTACTTACTTAAAAAAACATAAATTTCACGTCAATTCGCTTTCATTATAATATTAATATCTAAAACACATTAAACATACAGTCATTTCGTACACAAGAAGACAAACTCTTCCAATTTATAAAATTCTCGTGTCACAGTGTTTGTGCGCGAACTCCTCCAAAACGAAAATATTTTAATGAATTTTTGTGTGTACACTCGTTAGGCCTGAGAATAGGTCTTTATCTACTTTTTATATTGAAAATAATTTATATGGCGTAACTACGTTGCCGGATCAGCTAGTATACTCATAAAACTCATAAAAAATTATACGTGGGAGAGTCATGCTTCTGCACGAATGGGCCGGCTCGACCGGAGAAATACCACGTTACCTCCGGTAAACTCACTCACTCGGCGAAAAACAGCGCTAGCGCTGTGTTTCGCCGAGTGAGTGAGTTTACCGGAGGCCCAATCCCCTAACCTATTCCCTTCCCTACCCTCCCTATTCCCTTCCCTTCCCATCCCTACCCTCCCCTATTACCCTATTCCCTCTTAAAAGGCCGGCAACGCACCTGCAGCTCTTCTGATGCTGCGAGTGACGGAAGTTGCTTTCCATCAGGTGACCCGTTTGCTCGTTTGCCCCCTTATTTCATAAAAAAAATAATGTTTTACGTTTATAC
The DNA here is from genome assembly GCF_905147365.1 of Aricia agestis. NCBI lineage: Eukaryota > Metazoa > Arthropoda > Insecta > Lepidoptera > Lycaenidae > Aricia > Aricia agestis. The sequence continues at coordinate 12,005,954 of NC_056424.1, forward strand.
GTTGACGTAACTAGTGACTACGTTACCGCCTCACGTGGTCACGCACCGTAGCTCCACTCCCACCGCCCAACAATGCCTAGCCTAGATAAAGACCTGGGTTGGTCCGATACCTATCTAAATTGGCGTTTTTATACGCATTAACATTGTATGTACCTACATAAACACAGTAAAAGTATTTTCTATTAACTAGGAAATACTTTTACTAGGTTGAGTTTTTCTATTTTATGTTATGTAGAACGCAAAATAACACAACATTATGCTATTAACAACAAGTCAAGGGATTTTCATACCGCAACCGAATTTTACCAATTTATTTCAAAATTAAGGAAAGTATATAAATATAGACTTTGTTAAATCCAGTTATACTTTGATGAATCATTAGACTTACCTAATTATCTAATACTAAGTAGCTGACTGCCCACGGCAATCTTTATTTATCTTTTTTTTTTAATGAAATAAGGGGGCAAACGAGCAAACGGGTCACCTGATGGAAAGCAACTTCGCCCATGGACACTCGCAGCATCAGAAGAGCTGCAGGTGCGTTGCCGGCCTTTTAAGAGGGAATAGAGTAATAGGGAGGGTAGGGAAGGGAAAAGGGTAGCGTAGGGAAGGGAAAAGGGTAGGGGATTGGGTCTCCGGTAAATTCACTCACTCAGCGAAACATAGCGCAAACGCTGTTTCACGCCGGTTTTCTGTGAGCCCGTGGTCGGCTCGACTGCAGAAATATCTGCAGTCGAGCCGACCCATTCATGCCGAAGCATGGCTCTTCCACGTCAATATGAAAAATATCTAGGATATACAGTGTGTTAGTGTAAACACCGTTATCCTTAAATCAAATGAGCCCTTCAAAATGATGAAAAAAATCCGTCTTCATACCCATACAAATTGCCGATCCGGGAAATTTGTATGGGTAAGAAGACGGCATTTTTTTTAAATTCCCAGCATTGTTCTTATAGAAAAAGTTGTTCATTTTGACGGGCTCATTTGATGATTTCAAGGATGACGGTGTTTACACTAACACACTGCATAGAATAAAGAGCTAAGTATACAAAACAATATTAATAACAAACATTTGATTATAACATTTCTATTTAATGTAAATAAATATTATTAAAGTTAATAATAATATTCTTCACATAAAAGTATCACCCACGTCATTATTAACATTGAAAAAATAAAACCCTCCTTCCGCAGTCAGTTAAAGTTGTAGCGAAACCACGTGATCTCGTAGGCTTGAGATGTAGCGTCGTAGCGACGCCGGGCGCCGACGCGAACATCTAGGGCGGGCGGGTAAGGTATGGTTCGTTCCTAAGTTTGGAGGTTCGTTTCTTAGATGTTATAAAATAATTAAGAAAGTATGTGTCTTTGTCTTTATAACATTATTCTGTGCTGGTGTATCTTTAATAAATGTAGATTTATATTATTTGGATGTGTTTAAGAACTATGTCTGTAGCATCTTGCTTGGTTCAAAGAAAACATCTAAAGATAAGAACCATAGATGGTATGAAATAGTAAAAAAATTGTAACTTTACAACATTATTTTGTGCTTTAAGTATATCTTAACTAAATGGATATTTGTATTATTATAGGTGTGTTTTAGAACTATGTATTTGTATTTCTGTAGCATCTTGTTTGGTTCAAAGAAAACATGTAAAGATAAGAACCATAAATGGTTGACACAGAAAGTTACCTATTTCATAAAAAAATACCTGGAAAAGTTACCTTGCAAACAATCATCATCATTATCAGTCATACTCAATGTCATCTGCACCGACCAACTAATAATACATGAATTTCTTAAGAAATGCTAATTTAAATCTTTGCATTAGCATAACCGGTTGCGCCATCTTCCGTGGGGTAGCGGACAACTTTACAGGGCGGGTAAAAGTCATGGTTCGGGTTAGTTCAACTACGTATAGATTAGAACCTCAGACAGTTTTCTAAGATTGACTTAGTACTTCGCCGATTTAAAGTTTGTTGCTTATTTTCGTAAGTAGGTGTAAAAAGTGGTGTGGATTTAAAATAAAAGCTATTTAGTAACATTTTACTTTTTCAAAAAGAAAACAGTACGAAGGAAGTAGGTATGCGAACGAGATACAGGAAAAACTCGGGCATAAAAATTGAAGTTTAGGTAGAAAAAGAATAATCACGGCGATAAAGTCCGTTGGCTAACCCCATAGGCTAAGCTCCGCCTGGACAAGAAAAAAATTCAATAGTGAAGGAGGCGTAGCAGGAAGTGATACTTAAAAAGTTTTCGCGAGACAACCACACGTGCACCCCTCGAGTGCGAGCGAGACGGGGAACTAAGAAAAAATCAGAAAGAACGCATTCTTTTCTATTTCCTCCCTCAATAATAGGTGCTTAGAAAAAATCCCGCACGATACCCGTCCCGTTCTAACGCAAGGGTGGCGGCCGCCGGGTCGGGCGAGCGAGAGGGGCGACCCGAGCTCGGCGCCCTTTTTAATAGTTCTTATTTCGGCTGTGGTCCGAGCGGTCCGGCGGTTTCGGCCCCGACCGACCCGCGAGCCGGCCGCCCGCCGCCGTCTCGGCCGTCTTTTCCTTGACCGGACACATTTTTCCGCGGAAAAAACGCCGGGCGCGTGCGCCCCGCTCGGTGGGGATGTTCTTCGCGGCGTCTAAGGCGGCGGGGGCGGCGCCGCGTCTTGCTAGTCGGAGCGGCGTCTTCGGCTGGCGCGCGCGTCCGCCCCACCCCGCAAGAAAGCGTCGCGGCGCTCAAGTTTTCCACCAAGAAGTTAGTCGTCGTCCGCCCGCGCCCCGAGGAGGTCTCGCTTCCGCTTCCCCTCCGGCCCCCCCGCGCGAGTGAACCTCGCGAAGTTAAAGATAACTCGGAAGGTCGCGGAACTAAGCCGCCCGTTGTTGCAGATTCCCGTAGCGGCGCGCACCATCGCATGCGTTTCTCGTGACGATTCGCCCGAAACTGGAATTAATGTTGAAGTACTTCAACGAGAACATATCCCTCGCGCTCCAGGAGAGGTACAGGGACCTCCATGAGTATCGGAAGGCGGAGGTAGAGGACTCACCGCGGGAGGCGAAGGTACCGAAAATAGCCGAGGAGGGCGAGACGGGCGGCGGCGAGGGCGCGTTCGAGCCGGGCGCCGCGCCGCCGTTCCCCAGGCTCCTGGAGCAGCCCAAGGAGGAGGACAGCTTTGTGGCCAGCTGGCTGCACAACTCGTTCAAGATGACGGCGGCGGAGGGTGCCGGCGGCGAGGCGGGCGCCGGCAGCGCGCTGGACCTCCGCGCCGCGCCGCTGTCCCTGCAGATCCCGGCGCTGCAGGACCCCCAGCGCTTCAAGATGGCGGACTTCTGGAGCCGCAGCCGGCCCGAGTCGCCGGCGCCGGAACCCGACCCGCCGGCGCCGCCCACGCCACAGCCGCCGCCCACGCCCGACCACAAGATGCTCACCGACAAGCTGGTCAGCGAGATCCAGGTGAGTCCCCGCCTCCTACTTCCCGCGACCTGGCTAGGGAAAGAGATTGAGTAGGAGTAGAGTTGGGCTAGAGTAGACAAGTTAAAATCAAAGAAATTTGAGAAAACAGCAATGTAAAATAAGTTAACAAAAATTATTTTAGAACAAACTTGTGAATAGAAAATATTTCTCCGCCGGTAACTCGAAGCGCGTTAGAACAAAATTAATTTTAAATTACTGAAAAATGAATGAATTAAACAAAAATTAAGTTTTGATAAGATTAACTGAAAAGTGCACTGAAAGATTAACTTGAGAAAATCTCACCTGAAATGTACACTTGTGAAAAATTTCAACTAAAATATTTTAAGTTAAATTAATTCAATTTAGATCAACGAGTAGCTCCTCTCAAGTCTGGCCGTAGACTGGCCTCATGAGGTCTCAGGCCACAAAACCCGTTCCAAATTCAAACGACCCAACTTCCCCTACTTCCTCGAAGAAAAAAAAGATACAAGATGCCGCGACTTTGTAAACGGAAGGGTTAAGGGCCGCGTCGAACTTACTATTAAATCGTTTTTGTCCTCGCATCCGGTTTCACAATGGATATGTAAATTACAATAATCACAGATAATTCTATTATTTGGACATTAAGTCGCGACCTGTCGGCGATGTTTGTTCGGGCCATATGGCCCGATTCCGTGATTATACCTTGGCATGTTTTTTCAAAATTAAAATCGTACCCAAAGACAAAAGTATATTACTTTTTAAATTAGTTCGGTATTCGCGCATTTGTCGGTTTCCCACGGCACGGCGGATTAGGGGCTCTTTGTAATTTTATTTTTTTAATTTTTTCGCCGCGATTGTTTCACGGAGGGGTGTTGACAGTTATTTGTTACTGCGAATCTGTTCTCATTTCAATTTTTTTTGTTTTTAAACATTGTTTGTGCGAGAACCGGTTTACGATATGCCTCTCCGATTTCGCATTCATCGGTTTTTTTCGATAGATTTAACGGTTCGACGCTTCAACTTGCGGTTTTTTTAGACGACGCTTAATTAAATTTTTGATTTATTATAACAGTTTGAAGTGGTTGCCAAATATTTGAAGGGTTTATCTTGGCGCTGTAAAAACTCTTTTTGTAGCTAAGCAAACAGTAGTTTTAATGTTTTTGTTTTCAAAAGTCTTTACTTACATAAAAATTATAAAATTACATTTTTAGTGTACATTATTTAAATTCCTAAAAGTAATTAACAATAGTTACAATAGTTGGCAGATACAAAATAAAAGTGCTTTTAGTAGTTCTCTAAAAAATTGTAGATTTGTAATAGATATTTATTTGAATTATTAAAAATAATTAAAATATATTATATTATGTTGAATTCTTACTTACTTTTAAGTATGCACCTCAGCAGATTCAAAAATTATAAAGCTAAATTCGACTTTCTGTTTCTAAATCCCGCTATGAGCTTAGTGTGTTCCTCATTTTCAGATAAAATTTTGACGCTCTGATGTATTGTGAATAGTAAGGAAAGTGATAAATATTTTGAAGATTTAAAGGCTTAGGTATTTTGAATATATAAATACACATAGAGTATAAAAACCACAGAAAATTACTATAAAATATATTATACAGAGGGTTTCCTTAAACAATATAGAGGAAAAGAAAAATTTGTTAGCATTTAGCATTCGTTAGCATTTGTTAGCATTTAGTGACAAATATAAACTTATTAAAATATTCGTTTATGGAAACCGAAAAAATAAATATACCAACTTATTATATGTGATTTAAACGAAAAAAAATATGACTATGTTTTGGCTACTATAAAAACTACATGGTTTCTGCGACTCCATGCGCGCAAAGTACATAGAACCATACATCTTTGTCTAGAATTTTGGTGCCTATTCCATGCAAATAAAGAAACATTTTCTATTTATAAAGCATTATAGTCTTCTCTAAGCCCAAGTCTAGTCTAATCATGCTTTTTCTCTACTATTTGCGGAGTACATGTTGTACGTACTTCATTTAAAATTTAAATTGTCTTAATTTTAAGTAGGTTTTGAGATAATCTTCTTGATTTTCTTTTAAGTTTTTCATTATAGTTTTTTATTAGATCCTGACTAGTTGAAGGAAAGTGAGACTTAATTATATTTCTTGTGTGTGTCAAACTACACACTAACGTACGAAAGATAATGCGAAATAGTTTTTTTATGTGTGCGTAAGCATTTTTGGCCTCAGTAACGCATAAGGCCACGCGCTCTTTTTTTTGGATCTTCGTTTCTTTTTCAACGTATCTCTTCATTCTTCTTTATAATTTTTGTATCGCAAATTATTTTTCTAATATATTGTTATCTCTTTCACGCGTTCGGGAAACAGCAGCAACAGCAATCACCATCAGCAGACTCTACCATGAGCGAGAGATCCCTCGTACCTTTTGCTCTGGTAAGTTGTTATATATACATTTAATTAATAACATTTTTTTGAGATTTCATTATATTGTTACTGCGATAGAATAGTAAAGACAGGAGCATCGCATTATTGTTGTTGTAACTTTTAGTAGACAAATACGGCGACCATTACTTTAGGCTCTACAGAATAACTACCACAAAACGTTACACGTATATCACATTTTTTCATGTCCTCAACTTCTAAGTTCTCACTTGTCATATTATCACTGGTAGTTCTAATCCAGTGGTTCATAACCGGTTGTCCCTGGAGGCATTCCAAGTGGTCCGCGAACCCATCCTAATAATATGAATTCAGAAGTAAGTAAAGAGTATGGACTATGCAGTCACAAAAATCACATTTTTAATTAAAATCTGTAACTTTCAGATATTTGGCAAATAAAAGAAAATGAGTTGTTATTATAAAGTTGTCCTTGTTCTCTCTCTCTGTCTCTTTATAAAAAAACCCTTAGTTTAGGTAAGCCAACCGGGTGGTCCCCGGCTAGACAAACATTTGGTAAAATGGTCCTTCATGACTAAAAGGATAAGAACCACTGTTCTAATCTATTCAGTCGCGGTTCTAACTTATAATATATTACTGGAGGTTTTAAATTATTGTATATATCAATGTTTCTAACTTGTATACCAGTGTAATTTTTAACTTGTATTCGGCATCGGTTCTAACCTGTATACCAGTAACAGTTCTTGCTTGTATATCAGAGATGGTTCTAACTTGTATATCAGTAGCGGTTCCAACGTGTATATCAGGCGGTTCTAACGTGTATTTTGTCCGGCAGCCCCAGCAGCAGTCCCCGTCCGGCGAGGGCGGCCCGGACCGCAACGCCATGTTGCCCTTCGCACTGGTAAATTTCCTGAATAGCCTCAATATTGATGTAATTATTTTTTCTTTCTTTCACTCACTATCGCGTGAATTGAGAACGGTATATCATATATAAAAATAAAGAAACAGAATAAATGAGAAATATAACAAAAATATATAAATGAGAACCAAATTTTGACCCAAGTCAGAACCAATATTGACCAAAATGGGAACTGGGAACCCATGGAGGAAATTGTTTTCTTTTGTCGTATATCAATTATATTGTGTTAGCTATAATCTCCTCTTACATTACATATATTATACAACATAATATAATATATTATGTCCGAGCTACTGCGTCTCAGTTCACAGAAGTGCCTTCACGGCGATGTGCGGAAATCCATTCTCATATTGAATTAATATGTTAATAGTTCACTAGGCCATGTGTGAAGTCTACAACTTTAATAAAAAATGTTTTTTTTTAATTAAAGTTGTAGACTTCACACATGGCATTCACATAAAAAATGTTTTTTTTAATTACAATTAAGTGAGGTTCTACGACCTCGAGATAATGAGCCCGAGTTATGGCATTATTTTTTTTTTAATTTTGCGTTGATGTCTGCTCCCCGTCTTCGGTGTGTAGGTATGTGTTTGATGGCAATCGCTTTAACCTTCATCGTTCCATCCATTTGTACTTCAAAATATACATTGAATAGGTACTTTCTTCATAATATTATAAGTTATTACATAATGTGTATAATAAAAATGTTACTATGAATAACAGCTATTACGGCTTTTACAAAAAATGCATTACATATTTAAATCGATTACAAAGCCGTAGACAATAATAGGTAACACGTCATTATGGTAATGTAATGTTGAGTGTAGATTTTACACACTATTAATACTCTTGAAAGGATTTTAGTACGCAATCATATTATGGCATTTCAACAATATAATATTAATTCTATTAAGTCTGTGGCAATATATATCCGACTGGTTTGTAGGGTTTTTTGGCTGAAGTATAGATCTAATTGCCAACGTTTTTGAATGAGTCATGTCAAAATATAAGAATAAGAATGTATTTTTCTGAAAGTTATAATATAATTATAGAGACAATAATCAAAAATTATTTTTCTCAAAAAAAAAAAGGATAATGGATATCCGCGCATACCCACAAAACGCATTTTCCTGTAACAATCATGCTTTGATATTAACATCAATTAAGGAATTACTTGTTTCTAAATCATATTTTATCACTCTTGCTTTCATTTCACTATCATTTTATTTCCTTTCAATTTCTCTAACATAGATTAATTTTATACTTATATAAGAAAATTATATGATATATTATTGGTTATGTTAAGATTTGGCCATTTGACCAACTAATTATAATGGCCATATTATAAAAGTTCTAAAATAAGTTTTTGCCTAAACAAAAAATTTTAAAAGAAACATAGAGTTTTTCATTAATTATTACCAATAAAAAATACAATTTCTTATTTTTCTTTTATACAGCAGCAAGCGAGATCTGGGCAAAGCATCAGCGAGAGAACTCTAGAAGAATGCTGGTCCACACTACAGCGAGTGAGTTGGCACCTGTTTCAATGCGTATTGTTATCTTCCAAAGAAGGAGCTGTATTGTAGGGGTTGTGTTTGAACTATTTTATCGATGGCCAGTTCTACGTTCGTTTTTCAAAATATGACTTATTAATTTTTTATGTTTCATATTTTATGGCCATGGCCAATCATTTTGTGGTTGGGTTTTGAAATTGATTTCGTTTTTAAAATTATTTTATTGACAGTTTTTTGTTTTCACATAATTTGGACATTGTGTTATTTTCGAATTTCAAATAATTTGAAAACAAGTTACCAAGTTACGGTATTTTTAATGAAGCAATAAAGTTATGCATTTGGTTATTTGTCAAACATAATCGCGCAATACAGCTCCGGGGTATTGGCTCAAAACCATACTCATAATTATTTAAGTTATAATTTAAGATATTTTACCTTGATAAGCATGCTTTAAATTAATTATACGGATATTATGCGGATAATATTTACAGGTTTTAGGGTTTTATTTATTATAATATGGGTTTTAGGGAGACACTTAATAAAAACACTTAAAACAATGAAGTATGAAGTAAAAACCATATTTTTGCCCACAATACTTACTATCTTTTCCTTTATATTTTAATTAATGTATTTTTACGTGGGGTCAAAAGCGTGTATAAGATGCCTCGATTAGATAACTCTATGGGTGGCAACGAGGAGTTCTAGACCATAGATACGTTAAAAAAAGATAGCTGTAGGCGCGCTAAAAATTTATTCGAATCTCGATTCGCCATTTTTTTCTTTTTTCCCCACGCCATGTGTGTGAAAGGTGCTGTGTAGGAAGTGCAACATCTGCACGCTTGTTACCTTTAATAAGATTAAGTAAGTACTTTAAATTATTGTTTTAGGAAATTTGAAGCAATCGTGTAGTTAAACGGCTTATAAAATTGGGGAAAAAATGTTTAGAAAAAAATGTGTTATCGAAAAACATTAGCGTAAGTAAATAAATACCTATTTGAGGCAAGCCATACAATTGATATAATCTCTTTAAAAATATATCTACTTAATGCTAGATAATGTCCTAAATTTCCATGACCCAAAATATTATGTCCACCAATTTTTTTCTTAATCATTTCATCGGCTTAGTCGTGAAGAAGGAACAGACTAACTAACTTTCGCGTTCATAATATTTTTATGGATTACGAGCTTTTGCCCCCGGCTTCGCTCGCGTTAAGAAGCAATATTATATACAAACTTTCATCCCCTATTTGAACCCCTTGGGATTGGAATTGATCAAAATCTTTTCTTAGCGGATGCCTACGTCATAACATCTACCTGCATGCCAAATTTCAGCCCGATCGGTCCAGTGGTTTGGGCTGTGCGTTGAAAGATCACCATGTCAGTCAGTCACCTTTGAGTTTTAAATATAAGTATATTCATGGATTATGTTTAAATGGATGTGATATCATAATATTTTTGGCTCAACCCTCCAACCGTCAAATGCTACTTCTCAATACTCTATTCGACGGAACCCCTCCATATATTTAGCACGTGATAGTCGTAAATAATATGAAATGGAAGAAACAATTTAATAAAGTATAAATATAGCTGTTACGGCCCAGGTGAGCCGTCGGATGTATGTGTTCGGAAATATTTTACCCCTATCAGGACTCTTATATCAAAGTTATAAGGATGATAATGTAGAAACACCGAGGTAAAATAAAACTGAATGTTCTACGCCACGGAATAAAAACACTTGATCTTTGAATGGACAATAAATGTATGAAGTCGATATACATATTTAAGTAAAAATTTTAAGCAAAAAGAGTACCAGTAGTTCCAAAATAATAAAAATACTGTAAGTCACTAAACTGCTGTAAGATTGGAATAGAAATAGGGGATGTTATTTTTTTAGTTATTCCATTTACCTACCTAACACATTGTTATAAGTACCTAAAAATTTGCCTGCTCGGGTAAAAAAAGTAGGTTTTTCATACCGGAAGTATCATAAATCAGATCTGCATTTTGCATTATATTCATCAAATTGACAGCAATATGACAGAAGCTCGACTCACTCCTGTTCGATACAAAAAGTCGCCATTTGCATGTCGGTCAATGAATTTATCGTTATTGCGAAAAGATTTATTAGCGTTGCCAAAAAATTCCGAATTTAAAATTCAAATCTCAATTGTTTTTCTGTTCGCGATGAGACGATTTTGACGTGTGTTTTTTTTCGACTCTCGTGTGTTTTTACCGAGTTTTTTTGCCAGCTCTCTTTTTTGCCGACTCTTTTACCGCGTGTACGCCGCACTAAATCATTCGTTCTTTTTGCGGCGTCGTTGTAATATCGTTTTAAAAATGTTTTTAATGATGTACGCTCTAAATACACTGATTTAATGTATCGACCCATATCGGTTGTAAGGAACAAAGAGATACAATGCAATACAACCGTGTTTTATGTATTAAAGTTTTGAAAGAAACGCAAAATGTCATTGCTAGGTTAACCCACTATAAGGTGTTACCATTTCGTTTATAATTCAACAATTTTTTCGGAATAAAAACTATTATAATTATATTCTCTTCGTTATCTACGTTTATTTATCTCTATGGCAAAATTCATCAAAATCAGCACAGTAGTTTCAGCTACAAACAAACTACCTTTTCTTGTTTATAAAGTAAAGATGTAGAACATATCACCATAGCTAGTGTAACGTATAAATCAAACGTTTACAATAAGTTGAAACTAATAGAAAAACTTCAAAGAATATCGGCAGCCAACTAATTAATGTTCCGACATAAAATATCGCTTAGAAATGACTAGACGGTAATTGTGTTTTAACCAGGTTTGACTGCAACATCTTGTAAGGGTGCCGGTAATTATGAAAAGTGTCCGGGCGGGGAAAAATGGAGGGACGTTTTAAAAAAAGTTGTTTTATGACCGAGAGGCTTTTAAACTTAATAGGTTCGGGACGTTCTGACCGTAACTGGTATTTTCTTGCCTGGATTCAACCCGTTCACATTTTATAATAAGGTTTTCTTTCATTCTTCTAATATATATAAAATTCGCGAGGTGTTTGTTGCCAAAAATGACTGGACTGGTTGTGGATGTTTGTTGCCACTTGCCAAGAAAGGCTGGACCGGTTGTGTTGAAATTTTATATGATTATTCAGTGGGTGCTGAAAATCGACCAATGTCTATTTTTCATACCCAAAAAATAACATGTTTGGCAAAAAAATGTAGCCGGGTTAACTAGCTTGTACATTTGACCGTTAATTTTTTTACCACAAATTAAAATTCACTTATATGGTGCATATTATGGTTTCACTAAAACCCATCTAAATACTACGAATAATAAAAACTAAGGAAAAACAACTGTGTCAAAAATTTGGTCCGCGAATCTACAAAATGAGACCCGAATACATGCCTACTGCATACTTTATGAGTATTTTGATATCGTTGACTTTATGCATGTATTCCGTACACAATTTTGTGTATTTATAGAAATGACAATTATTAATGTCAACGGCTTTATTTCGCTAGTGTGAGTGTTAGTGTTTTGTAGCTTTTTTCATATTTTAGTGTGCGAAAAGGAACCAAATTCAAAAAGGTTAAAGTATGGGAGACACGTTTACTTAGTTTTTATTATTCGAAGTCTAATTATTAATTTGTTAGAAATCGTTCTTCAAGAAATAATATATTATAATATACTTATAATATTTTGCAACATCGAAGAAAAGTGTGATTGCTTCAAAATGTAGCTTTTAAATAACGTTATGTTAAATGAATTATAATAAAATTAAAATAACTTATAATATTATCAATCATAAAGATGACGTACCTACAGAAAAGTTTAAGTAGCCTTGACATATAAACCTTTTTAACCTGTTTCAATTGCCCTCTTTCGATAAAAATTCATTATTGAAAACTTTTTTCATGAATCAGAGCGTTTATTTAATATATATACTCTAACATTTTTACGGATACACGTTTCGCGCGGCTCCGTCCGCGTATATTAGGAATTCCACGGATATCGTTCATTTTCCTTTAAAAAAAGTAGCTTTTGTCCCTTCCCGTGGCCGACATCTGCGCCAAATTACATAAAAATCGCAAGCAAGAGTTGCGTTCAAAACCGTCACTTCAGCTTTATAACATTAAGTAAATATTAATAATTTCGATGAAAATTACTCGTTAAAAGGCGAGTATCAGGTGTAAAAAAGCGTAATTTTTACGGGCGATAAGAAAGTTTTCTAATAATGTCCCGAGTTAAAGTGTCTACCGCTAATTACGAAATAAATTTTGCAAGTTTCGTCCCAAAAAAGTTGAGTTATGGCGAAAAAGACTTCGACTATAAACTTAATGCAAACCTCTTTGTGGATTCTGGAGTTTGTTTTTATTAACGTAACACTTTTAGCGAAAACCTCTTTTCGGAAACCTCTTTTTAAGTTAAATTTGGTTTTTGATATATTTTTTGCCAATTTCGTCAATTATTAATAAGCATGTATTATTTCATACCTACTTCTACAATATTAGCATAAAGCTATTTTAATATAAAAGAGCCAAGATAAACAAATTTCTACTTTTTACGAAAAATCCTTACTTCCAAATACATTATAAAAATCACAGTAAGGAAATAACTGCTAGAAAATAAAGTTTCTCTTATAATTATCGCATAAACGGTATTTACGACGACTTAACATATTAGTCGCCGAGTTAGTAATGGTTATATGTGTCTACTGACATTACTTACGTCAAGTATCAAGATATTATGTTGTCCTATAGTACTAAGATATGTCATAACTCATAGTAGATGCCGCCCGTAATTCCGTTACGCTAAAAAACGTTTATTGCGCGGAAACCAGATTTTCCGGGATAAAAAGTATCCTATGTCCTTTATCGGGACTCAAAGTGTCTTCATACCAAATTGCAGCAAAATCGGTTCAGCGGTTTGGAAATAAAGAGGTCACAGATAGACACATTTTCGGATTTATAATATTTGTATGGACGGATTCGGTCAAGTTTTCATGATTTAGAAACGAGAATTTTAGTTTATGATCGCAACAGTCAATTTTAGTTCTTTCAAATCGATATTTATTATTGTATGTTCACTGTTACCAAATTTGTCACAGAACAACTTTATTTATTGACTAGACATAGAATATGTCAGCGCTTGACATAATATAGTGATATAGTCAGATATTATAGTATATTTTACCCGCGACTCCGTCTGCGTTGAATACTATCTATTTGTGGAATAAGCTTAAGCAAAAATATGCTAAATTCATAAAAAATGAGGTTATAATAGAACAAAAATATTATGTTGCTAAAATATCCTAATAAAAAAATACTAATCACTCTCTGGGGTTTAAAAGAACAAAACTAGTTAAATAAAAATTATATTAAAAACGGACATGACAGGCGTTTAAGGTTTTTTCACGAGCAAATTGGCGGGAAAACATCACCCCCAGGAGTGGGCAATAAGAGAAAAACTCGCAAAAATTAGATTTATACAGCAGCCGGGGTCGAGTGGTTTTGATACTGGATGAAACATTTTTTTGTGACCAAATAAAGGGATTAAGTAGGAATACTTTGATTTCTTGATGATTTTAAAATATTATGTAATTATTATATTCGTGATATAAGGCTTTGGAAATGTACCTACTTACCTTAGGTAATTGAAACTTTTAACTTTATAGGAATAAAAGTTCCAAGAAATGTAACATTTCGACTAATTTAAATAGCATATTTTATTTCACACAAAACGTCGACTAAACAAATTATAATTCGTTTACATTATTAAGGGGTTTTTAATTTACGATTGCGTAACCTTTTTGTTCATTATACTATGTTATGTAGATTTTTTCTGTCAACTAAATTATCAGCAAAAAATATAAAAATTAAAGTATCAAGATTAAATCGCACTATGAAGTAGCAAATGGTCCGTGTAAAAAAGGCGACGTCGAGAGATAAAAATTAGCCGAAATTAAAACTGACTAACGAACGCCATTCTTACCTCCTTGCTCGCGTTCGCCTAATTCTCTCGTTTTCATAAATGTCATTTGAGGAAAATAAAATATTTCAAAATCAGAAGCAATTTTGATGTTACATTTTTATTTTTTCGGTATTTTTTAAGTGGCGTATATTTTCTTTTACTTAATTTTTTTTTTTTATATTATTTGACACTATTGCCACTTTTTTGTTGTGACCAAATTGCTTATCGCGCGTAACTGTACATTTTGCCACATTAAAAACATAGATAGGACCTTCTGCTACTTTCTCCTTTTCCGGGACTCAAAGTATTACAAATTAAAAGTACATTAGATAAGGCTGCTGTACGCATAAAGCCTTTTGCTACACTTTTCAAAAGCTCAAATTTTACGGTGGCAACTTTGTCAACCACAACTAAATAAACATCCTGCAATTATTAATCATGTCTTTGGTTATAAAAAGTAAAAAAAGAAAACAAATTAATTTATCGAACCACCGACCGTGTAACAATTTAATAACCACGTGTGTATGTCCACACGGACTCTAAAAAAACAGTTCTTAGGTCTTAAGTTTAGTACTTAGACCAGCCGAGCGTTAAAACACTGAAATAACGGGGTCAAGTAATGACAGCCTGCAGATAAATGATAGTAACTAGGTAATTCCTGACTCCTGCACTGATAGCGGGCATTTAGTTAAATGACTGATGATTCGGCTGTCAAACAGCAACAGCTGGGTGGCTGATAGGTACTGTCACTTATAAATATAACCAAAATCAGCCTCAAAAATCTTAAAATACGTAATGATCTAAAAAGCAGACGTTGCCAAAATTCATATTGTGCCGCTGTTTTAGGGCAATGTACTATCTATCATATGTCCATTTTCAGGACTCAAAGTGCCGAATTTCACAAAATTTGGTTTAGCAGTTTTCTCAGGAAGCCACATTTTCGCATTTTGATATCAGTAGATAGTATGCTTACTAGCTAAAACCGTAATATTTTCAGATTGTTGGTACTCGGCATAAATTGCTAAGACCACCTAGTAGTAAAAAAATTCTGAAAGAGCTCTTCGTATAAGGAGCCGTATAAAAACCTCAGGAAAAAAGTGAGTAAGACAGACGATGTTCCGTCCTTGTCGCACTATCAGCCGCGACTACATTAGTCTTGATACGTGCAGTTTTTATCTTTTGACATATTTCGCTATATTAGGGTTCCCTGTGAAATTAAGCTTAAAATACGTTTTAAGCTCCGTAAGTTTAAAGCTTTGCAATTCTTACATTTTTCGTATGTTAAGTGTTTTAAATTTGCATATTAGATGTAGCTTGTAGATAGTAATCGTTTATTCACAGCTCGAATTCGCTAGGAATCACTTTACAGATTATGAATTTTCATCGATTTAGAAATAAACGTAAATGTAAAACTTTCAAAGTAATATTTCGAGTTAAGATACAAAAAAGTGTATCGAAACCGTATTAAAATACAATTTGGCATAAACAACGCTTCTCCGAACTTGCGCTTACGAAGAAATCACATCAGCAGTTACGTAAGCGAGTATCAAGACCTCGCGGAACCTCGGATATAATAAAAAACGTACACATAAGTGCATTACGGACTTCTACAACTATAGTACTTAAAACAGAACGCCTACGAGCGCGGAGAGTGGCGACTGCACTTTTTTGCTGCACACCGACATTTGAAAAATACATTTTGAAGATAACAGACATACTTTTTGTGTTGTGCTGTGTTGTGATTTGCGATGCGCGAGGCGGACGAGACTCCATGCAGGTTATTGTTATATATTTTCTATTTGGCGCTAAAAAAATAATAATGCAGATTTTTTAAAGTATCAAGATTAGCGGAATAACCTAAATTTGATTTTTTAATTCATTCTCCTACTTTGACCATAGATATTATACTTTGTAGATATACCTTTGATACAAGTACTAAGACAGTGAATGTAGGTCATAAGGGCAGAAGAAAATGTCAGACAGTGACATTTTAACTTTTTTGCCTCGCCTAAGTGTTTTTTCTTCAGTCAACGTCGTAAGAAGTTATGTTAACTTATGCAGTTAAAAGTTGTGCGGTTAGATAAATAACTTCACAAGTTTTTTTTTAATTATTTGATTTATCATTTTTTTAATTTTCTATGAAAATATAGAACCGGCATTAGTGTATTGATATTCTATTAGGTCTACCAGACTCTGATAGCAATTTTTGACAGCAGATTTTCAAAAAAATATCCTTTATCATTGGATAAATTCTTACATTTGCATGTTTAGCATACAGAATAAGCCGCTGTAGAAAAAAAGGATCAAAATGTTTTATTCCGATTACCCTGGTTTTGCTAGAGTTAATTTATTTTCTCACTTTTTGCCATCAGATTCTGGTAGAATACATAAAAGCACAAAATTGACTTATATAGGTACGGTATTGCTTCTTTTAATAACTTACCACGTAGTGCTTTTTTAATTTTTCAAATTTGGAACTTGAATTTCAATTCCTTGTTTTAGTCGAGTGAAAATAGAGTTTTGGCACAGAAAAACTGTTTTGTTGTGTAATAATTTATTTTAAAATGAGACAGAGATAACAAAGGCCGACAAAATGATAGTCTGAGAACCATTTCCTATTTAGCGCCTACCTAGATACTAACGGCTGCACTCTTAACGATTACTTAACTTTAATTTAATGAAGACTTTGACATGAAAAACATGCAATGATTGTCTATTTAGTATTTAGTTACTTTATACTTAAGATAATATCAGGCTTTTAATTTTTCATAAAATTGTAATTCGTAAAATTACTGTTTTTTTTGTGACCATAATATATTATGTTTTCAAACTAGGACGTCTTATATTTTCATCTTTAGATATTGAATACTTTAGTATACATATTTTATTACAGTAACACATTTACTAATATTTTTATGGGCTAAAGCCATTCATAAATATATTTTATATATATTTTACTAGCGACCCGCCCCAGCGTCGCACGGGCATAAAATATATAGCCACTGAAAAAATGATTAAAATCGATAGCCTGTGATCCTTCACGTGGTTTGGTACTACTAATACTCGTATATATTCTGTGACGTGGTCTACAGATAAGTCTGTGCCAAATAACATAAAAATTGCTCCAGTAGTTTACGAGATAAGCCCTTTCAAATAATTTCCCCCGTTTTTTCCACATTCTCCTATTTATTATTATTAAACCTTTGTATTTTAGCATATTTCACTATTTTTAACTCTACATATTTGAACTATACAGGTGTGAAGATTCTGCGAGTCTAGGCAAAGAATAAGATTTTTTTTCTCAGAAGAGCTACGATTTTGCGCGATAAATAGAATTATAGTACCTACGTACATAAACGTAAAACCTACGTATATTAACTTGCAATAATTTCCAATGGTAAAAAATATATCGAACATTAAAAACTGGTTTATTCTACTTACATAGAGCTTATGATAGAGATCCCCATCATTATTCTTTTTTTCAATTCCATTCTATCTTTTTATATCTATTTTCAGCCTAACCTCTATCTTATCGTACCTACTAATAATATGTATTCTGTGTCTTATCTTAGAAAGAATGTCTAGGTGTAGTTTATCTAACTCAGAGCTAGACCTCCAGAGTCGCGTTTCAAATTACATATTTATTTACATATTGTATTGCAATATGTATTTGAAAACATATGTGTTGTTGAACTATATCAATCATTAACACTCTGAAACGAATGTGATGAAACTAATGAAAATGTTTAATTTAATTAATATTTTGACGTAAGTAAACTCCATATTACTTATCTAGGTAGTACTGTCCATAAAGTTAATATACCTAGCAGAATAGAGAAACAAAGGCCTGAGCAAGAGAGATGTCACTATCAGTAACACTGCGTGGTAAAAAGAGACGTGTGATACATGACAGCGGCACTCTTTTTTGACGTCCAGTCGGCACGTGCCTCACGTTGACAATTTAATATCATAGAATTCATGTTCAATCATACTTGTGTAAGTGTATACGTACACATATTTTTCACACAGATGAAAACCAATTTTGGTTTCGTTTGACAGCTTGAGATTGTTGCTCTATTCCGCTAGGTATATTAACTTTATGATTTATATTGGCTGTATTTTTGTCATAATCAAGTCAAGTCAAGTAAAAACACAGCTCTTGACTTCATGAAGTATAAAATAAAAACTTTCTCAGAAAATCTTATTTTTTACATATTTAATAATATTGAGTCGGTGACTTTCGACAAAATATAGCTGAAGAATATAGTAGGTAATTAAAAATAAGCGTAGTCAAAACAAGTAAGGCAAATAAATTAAAATATTATAATTATATCCCTGGAGCTAAAGTCGATTTTTTGTTGAAGATGTTTTTAGAAAGAAGGGGTGAAATTCATAATTTAGCCCTAAAATAATTTGTCCCTAAAATAATTTTATCTGATGACTACTTTTAGGATAATCCCACAAATAGGTATGTACCTAAAACTGTCTCCTTAAATACTAAAATATAAATGCCTAAAAATAATTTACCCTGCTACTTTTAGAATATATTAGCCTAAAATAGGTGCACTAAATATAATATCATTTTCAAGGTTGGGGAAGTCTGTGAGGAAATAAAAATATAATATCTGTGATGAGCCCTAGAGGGTGACAAAGGTCAGCGAGGTCATGAAAGGTCAGGCTAAATTAGACAACAGGCTATAGCTTTTTATATCTGTCTAATTCAGGCTAAATTTTAAGGAACCGATTCATAAAGTCTTCGGCGCTTATTAGGAACAGTGTCTCACGATATCTAGAGCCTAAAGTAAGCAACTTTCAATTTGTTTTTGACAGTTTGATTTTTTTAGCTGATAATAAATAAAAAATTTTAAAAGCTATTTT
This sequence comes from Aricia agestis, assembly GCF_905147365.1. Classification (NCBI taxonomy): domain Eukaryota; kingdom Metazoa; phylum Arthropoda; class Insecta; order Lepidoptera; family Lycaenidae; genus Aricia; species Aricia agestis. Next base: position 12,025,059 of record NC_056424.1, read on the forward strand.
AAATAATGTGATAAATACCCGGTAATTAATGGACATCACAATTTTTGGTAAGTTTTAGTCTATTTTGTATTTTTTTAATGCAACTAAACTATGTTTAAATATGTTTTCTTTTAAATAAATCATCTATAGCCAAGAATAGCATTGAAAAGTAAGACTTAAAAGCGTCAAAAGCCCACAAAGAAAAAAACTCGAGAAGTTAAGTGCAAAAAACGCGGTCTTTCTACAAAAAAACATCTTCAATGCAAGATAAAACGAGGAATGCCCGTACGTAAGAATTAAAAGTGACCATTAACACTATAAAGATATAAAGAAAAAAAATTACGTAACACATTCTTGTGGTAGGTCAAGTCTCCGCACGCACACTAAAAAAATAGAGTGCAACGCTCGCGAACGGTATCGCATTTTTACAATATTACATACGTGACTCGGCGATTACATTACACACGTAAGCGTTATCGATTTACATTACAATTACAATAGTATTTGTAAAACAAATATTTTTGTAACTTAAAAAAATGCTAAAAATAAAGAAATGCGCTCATATTTCGCAAGCACCGCGCAAAAGAGAAATAATATTTCTTCCGTTTGTCTAAACTTGTTCGGCGCACGCGCTGGTTTTGCATGTGCGCGTGCGTATGGGTGTGTGTGTGCGGTTGTGTGTGTGATGCGTACCAACTCTTGTCTTAGGTTAGGGAGGTGAGCGACCTCTCTCGTTTCGCGCAGACTCCCATTTATTTTTATTATGGCCCAACACGTGGACCGCCGTGCAACACTGCTCTTTTATAGCGCTACCTTCTATATAAAGACCGATAGGAACAAATAATTCCTTTGCTTTGACGCGTAAAATTATTCCAAATATAATTTTCTTTCGTCGATCATTAGCATACAATCGTTAATTATTGATTTCGAGTAAAATCGGTGATTGTGAGGTAATGGATGTAAAAATGCGCCGGTTTGATCGTGACCTGCGCACGCGCATGAATACTGTATGAACGTTACCCGTTTTGAAATTAAAATGCGCCGAAGAAAGAACTGACCATGGACAATATTATTACCATATTTTGAGATAAACACTCTTTGATATTTATTCTAAAAATCTCATCCATATTTTGTACGATTAAAAACTTTATTTTTTCTTTTTAGTACGATGTTGTGACAACTGAATTGGCATCGAGATAAAAAATTATACCCAAAAAATGTATTTTTTTCTTTTTTACATACCAAACCGCAGTGCCCAATTTTTTTTCTTTTTTTCTTTCTTACTTTGTTTGACTTATTTATATTTTTATTGCCAAACTATTTATAGGCTCTATGTCTGTCTTGAGGGGCTATGCACCTTCAGGGCTACTGATAAGACGACAAAGGGCGATAGGGCTCGGTCGATGACCTGTCCACTACTTTTAATTAAATATTTATAATTCTTATGTTTATTCAATTTGTTGTACCTATTGACACTTACCAGAATAATATTATTTGCTCCTTCTTCATTATATTTAGATGTTGTACTGCTTTGAAAATTCAACCTCTATCACAAAATTTTCTTAAAAATAATAAAATTTTATCGGGATGACAGAAATGTTGGCCGTATTAACAAGTACTTGTATACATGCTTAGTAAAAGAATAATTTTAGTTAGTTAGTTTTAATATAATTTTTTTTTTATATTAAAACAAAAAAAAAATCACGAAGCAGCAAGAGCAGAGTTAGCTTTTTTTCTTCAAATGACTTATGCTTAATTATTTACTATATTATTGTATTGTTATATATACTTTATTCTTTAACTACCCAGTAACTTAAATTAATATAATAATATTTACTCTTTGATTTTTACAGAAAATACCGTTTTACGTACCTATTTTGGAAAGTTTTGGGGGGGAATTTAAAAATATATTTTTCTACCCTCTACTATATTACTAATTTCTTCTCTCTACTACTATAGTAATTCTATAGAAAAGTTACTAAATTATTATAGTGGTTAACAGTCATGAGCAAATATCAAAAATGTCAGTCATCTCAGCGGGATAGCGACAACAAAGATGAAAGTTCCGCCTATAATTGGTCTATTACCTGATCCATATAGGATAAACCGACCAATTAGCTATAGAACTGGTCGGTTCGATCTTATTTCGTTAAGCCAGATATTTTTACAGAGTTTGCCTGTTGTTTCGTACAAAAAATACCGTTATACGTGCCTAATTTGTAGAGCTTGTTGGGGGTTCAATTTTAAAAAATATTTTTTTCACCCAAAATGTTTTTATTTTAATTACTATTGAGGATGTTTAATATTATGTAACTTTTTAGGGGTTGGGTTTTTGGATTTAGGTAGAGGTTAAATTTTGAGTTATATTTTTTTTAAGATCTAAAGATGTATGCATCTCGATTGCATATGGTGATTATAATTCTATAATAATATTCTTCTTAACGCTATTTACTAAAGGCTTAGGAGATAATATGGAGGGTAGATGGAGGAGAACTATCTTATATGGGGGATATTTGAAAAAGTGTCCAGCTGTACGCAGTAAATAACAGTTGAAAAATCCTCCAAGAGTGGCGCTAGCTGCAGCAAAGGGTATGGAATGAATGTAGCCGTTGGTGACAAAATATAAATTGAAGTTAGCCGAATAGCCGAATCACAGAATTACTGGGTTAATACCAAATACCAATATATTTTGAAAAATATAACCTAAAATAGCTGAAATAAAAGCTGCTAAATGATTTAAAATTTACCCTGTTGCTACTGTAGCACCACCCTAATTTAACGCATTTCAGCGGACACTTTACATACAGAGATAGTTCTCCTTCATCTACACTCCATAGGAGATAATAATGAAAACTTCCGTAATTCTACTTTAATAAAAATAGCGAATAATCTAAATATTATTCATGCAGTTTTGTTAACAAAATATTTATTTTGCTTATGCTGTTTATTATTCAATATGAAGAGTCAATTTCCTGATCTAAAATAGGTCTATTGCATAATTTAATAAAAATTCTTATGCGGCCGTCATTTCCCCAGTAAACAGTTGCATCATCGCTCCCTATGCCACTTTATTATTTACCAGTCCCCTGCAAACAATGCACGCCGTTCTCACCCCCAACAGCAATAGAATAAGGCACGATATCGCATCACACAATAACTCGCCACATCAAAACTTGTGTCACAAGCATTTCACGTTCGCGGATATTGCCAATTCTTTCTCTATTCATAAATATATGACACAATTATAGACTTACGTGCGTCGTGATAGAAGATAAATTGCTGTGAACGTATTTTACTTTAGCGCAAGTTTTCAAGATTGCATTTGAAGCACATTTTCATTGAGTTAGTGCAATTGTAGTGACCATCGTCACTGTCTTATCGTGGACAAACAGGACTAACTTAATAAAACTTTATTTATCACATAGTTCTGCTCTATATTTAGTAGTATTTACAAAATAATAATAATTTTAGTCATATCTGTCAAAAATACAAGAAAAAATTAACTTTTTAAAATTAAAGTCCATATTTATTTGTCATGATAATTTGTTGTATGTTTATTAGTTTAAACATAAGAAGTAACAAGAAGTAATAAGAATCTTGCGTTATATTAATTATATATTTCTTATTGATCCCCTAATATCTAAACTTTAGTGTCTAAAAGTTACATTTTTATCTATTATTAGTTACGTCCCAAATTTCAAATGAAACATGGTGACCATACCATTACAGTGTATGTTAACTTTTATATCCGTGTGTATGTGTGTGTGTGTGTTTACTATCGTGAAAGAAATGAGGTTATCTAAATGTACTGTCACTAGTACACACTACGTAATGCGAGTAAGGGTCAGCTCACATTACAACGTGGCTAGCCAATGCATTTAAATGAGCCATTCAAATTTAGAATACGCAGTGCGACTTTATAAGTCTGTCAATTCAATGGGTATCTTCTCGAGTAATAAATAAAGTTGGCAATGCGATGCATTTTCAAAGGATTTTCCTTTGAAAATGCATCGCATTGCAACGTCACGTTGCATTGTAAATTGACTCTTATACACAAAAATGCTAAAAGCATTATCGTCAATACTTCGCCAATCCCAAACCTGCTTTAGTAAATGGAGTGAAAGTCTAATACTAGGTAATTAAAGGCAACAAAGGTGAAACCTAGAGGTTTTTCAAGCCGTATTCTAAAACGGTTCAACAACCTAAAACAAAATACACTTTTGTATGCATAATTCGTCACGAAAATATTATCCATAGATTTAATCTTGACATAGGTCAGTGTTGGAATTCAGATTTTTTTACATAATTCAAAGAAAAACACGTCTGATACATTTTAAATGCAAATTCCCGGTTCATTTCTCTGTACACACACACAGAAACACGCACACGCGCGCAGTGTTGACATAGGTCAGTGTCGGAGCGCTTTTTATACATGTATGACATCACGCAGTCATAGCATGTTTTCGTACAACGGGACTTTTTTCATGGAAATGGAAGGAAAGAATAGTTCAGAAGGTAAATGTGTCAGGAACGAAGATAAATCGATGAAAATCAGCGGGACTAAAATGGTCGCTTTGGAGAATCACACTGAGAATCATAATATGATTCATTTTTTTAAATCGCAAAATGCAAGTCTGCTTGCAATTCATGTCTACATCTCGACAAGTCTTTAAATGAACGTGGGGAAAAAAGGAACTAACGCTGCCACCATACAAAAACGTCATTTTTGACAGTTCTCCTTTACGAGCAGCGCCACCGCCCACGTTCATATTTAACCTTGTCGCACTGTAGTAATTTGTACTAATTTGACATATTTTGTCAGTTTGACAGTTTTGACAATTCATTTGTTGAATTGATTGAGAGGAATTGCTAAATGTGACCATTTTAGCCCCGCTGGAAGGAAATATTTAATTTTCGACTTCATTTCACCAACTGAGTCTAATCAGTCAGAGTACTCGTAAGATAGTATCTAAGTATCGTTGTCATAGTCGCGCGTTCAAAAATCTGACTATATAATATTATACTTGTGTAACTTTAATTATGTCTCGAAGAACTAAATATGAGGTACTTGAAAATTAATATTTTTTATTGACATGATATTATTACGGTACACTCCTGCATCTAAAAATACTAACTCAAGTTTAATCTAAAGCACGAAATAGAATTAAAGTAGAGTTTTCTCTCCAGTTTCTTTACTTTAAAAACGAGACATTTTGCTATCTCTTTATAAAAAAAAAAAAAACATAGCCTGAAAATTAAAAAGAACAAACTTTAAAAAAATAAAAATAAACTCACAAAGTATATTTAAAAATTGAATGCCCCAGTTGTGCTCATCATTTGAATTCGGATTTATTTATGCTTTGACCTCTACTATTTTAAATATCGAACTTGTGACTTATGAGTTGTGACGTAGGTAGTTTAATTTTTATATATTTTTTACTAGATGACGCCCGCAACTCCGTTGCGCCAAAACTTGTTAATCGCGCGGGAACCGTACATTTTTTCGGGATAAAAAGTATCCTATGTCCTTTCCCGGGACTCAAAGTATCTCCATACCAAATTTCAGCAAAATCGGTTCAGCGGTTTGAGCGTGATGAAGTAACAGACAGACAGACAGACGGACAGACAGACAGACACACTTTCGCATTTATAATATTAGTATTTCAGCAAAATCGGTTCAGCGGTTCGCGCGTGAAGTGGTAACATACAGACAGACACACTTTCGCATTTATAATATTAGTATGGAAGTATGGATTGCATCTGAAAACAATATATTGAGAATTAACGGGATTTGTCGCGGATCGCCGCGACTTGCGACAGTCGCGTCAAACAATAATACAGTGTAGGCGTATCTTAACAGATCAGAGATCTCATGTCGTCTCAGTCGCACGATCTAGCCTACATACGAATCAGAACAATAAAGAGCCTTTATTGCTACACTCATTTTGAAGGGACTATCCACTAAACATGTGATATGCCTACACAATAATTAACAGAAGGTTTGTCTATCAGCTGTCTGTTGATTCTTTACGAGATATACCTCGATCGTGGGAATCGCAGACACAATAGATTTTCAATTGTTATGCGACAGCCGTCTGCCGCTTGGGGATTGATGATATAAACTATTGAATCTATTTTAATAGTTATTTTTACTTACATACTTTAAGCCCTGGGAAAGGATGGCTTTTATAACGAAGAAAGTTGAACATGTCTATTATAGCTTTTACAAAGGCCAGATAACTGGAATAGCTAAGATTTGTTTGATTTTTACCCTGGTGACTTTGTATTAGGGTAGCATAGTGGTGATACCATACAATTACATCCCCACGAACAGGTGTCGTGGTGACAATTAGCAAGTTAGCACTTCCCGTGTAAACCGTAATTTGGGGGATAGACCGATTTTGGTGAAATTAAAGGTTTGGTAATGTTTCAATGACACAAGTTAAGTGGTGGTTGACGTGTTTTACTCGACTACGCCGTAGCTGCTAAGCCTTTTGAGAAAATGAAGTTTCAATATTTTATTATTCATGATGTCACGGACCGGGTGACTGGATATATTTTTATTTTTATTTTTGTATTTTTACGTAGTCTGGATATAAATTATTTAAAATATCACTTGTATAAACTTTAAAAACCTACCTCAAGTTCTTCCTACGTATGTTTTGCGTCATAACAATATATTTTTATATTATATTACTGATACCGAGGGCGGCAATTTTTATTTTATCGGTTCAAGGTGAGCATTACTCATGTATATCAGTTCCTTTACGATGAGCCTTGGACTTACGAACTTAAACAATGACACTAAAATATACTCAAAAATACATTTACATAATGAATATGCATACAAAGAATACAATAACAAATATATTTATATGTGCAATATGTTCTTTAATAGGTTTAATTAATTATGGGACCATCAGCGATAGAAACGTTGGATTCATTAGAATTTAAAGAAATAAGTCAAATAACCTTTTGGGCTTTTTTAAACTATATTAGCAATATTAGTATCGTCATTGCCTCTGATCTTCATTCGTAAGACGATAAGAGTAGTTCGCCAACGTGGCATAGGAGAGGCCTACACCACGAGCCACCTATCCACCCTACCATCAAGGAAATTGATTCCTAGGCAGATTAACGTCATTTGGTCAGTTTATGTCAATTCAATGTTAATTGTGATATGTCCGCTGGGTTTGACGTAACGCGAAAAAACTACGTAGACTTTCCCCCAAGACATATTATATTCTTTCTTCCTTCTCTGCTGATTCTTTTTAATTTCTGCCGGTACTCCCAGAGTGTTGTTGTTGGTGATGATGATGATGTATCGCGGTATTTTTACCCGGCCCACTCTGCTGACACTGGGCGCATTTTTGTGAACTTGACTCATTTCTTTTGTGTTTATTTTCGTTACGTGCATAAAGGAAGAGGGTTTTTGTGTCAGATTTTTAACATTGACCGAATTTGGGTCAATCTTGTAGTATTACGGGGGTAAATAAATAAGTAAACTAGATGACCCGGTGTTGACATTATTACGGGCATGAAAAATAGACATTTGCTGATTATTATCAGACCTACCCAAAAACCACATAAAGTTTCAACAAAATCGGTCCAGCCGTTTCGTAGGAGCTTGGCAACAGACACGCTACACGAAAATTTGAAGACAAATGTTTCTTACTTAAAATATTTAAAATTTAAAAATATCCTTATTTACCTAAAATATTAAATACTTACTTAATAAGAAAAAAAAACAAACAAAAAAATCGCCACCGTTTTAAAAATATTGTATTTAAAAAGTAATGGGCCGTCGTTTTTCTTAATACATCCGTAATGGCGGCAACAGAGGAACGATTAAAGCAAAAATTATGTTCCGTGCATATTTCATAGCTTTTTTACGCCTAAGCGCTCAATTTTTTATGTCGCTAATTACTAGAAGGGTTGTTCAAGCACGTCCCATGGGGGTATCACGTATTGAAAGACATTGATTCCTATCTATAATTATTATAAACACGAAAGTAAAAAGTAAGACGAAGAAAAAAACATTGCCTGTTTTGTTCACATCTTTCAGTCTTGTGGCATGTGATTTTTTTGTGAGTAGTTATTTTTTTAAGGTTTGATATAAATTGAAAATCAAATAAAATAGAATAATACGTACATTATAGAAATTGGACCACACGGTTGTACTATTTAGGTAAAAAAAGAATAACCACATTGGAGATAAAATAATGGAACCATTATACATGTGTAATGAGGAAAATCTAGTATTTAGCACAGTTATATCGCCCTTAAAATATATCAGAGAATAACTATAATATATTATTATAACTACTAGTAACATTATCTGCAACAATTTAAAAATGGAATGCTCATTCATTTTTTTTTAGCGATCGATCTCTTCAAATAAAAATGAGGGCAAGTTATGTATTGGCCACCTTTTTATAATTCATTTTGATACTTTTTCAGTCGTTACTATTAAAAGCACGGCCTAATAATTAAAAAAAAACTTGTCATCCTTGAAATAACGACCTTGTTTTTTAATGGCGCTGAAATTTAGGCTCTATCTTTCTCTGTTCTATGCCATCAAAATAGTTATTTACTTTTTTTGTAATCGAAACCCATTCAAAGCCACTACAAAAATATTAGTTTTTGCGTATTATATCAAATTGCTTTACATTGATCGTCTGTAATATCAATATTAATGAAAAACTGAATGTTAAATTAAGATGCAGCAAATTTCAGGACTAGCACAAGTGACTATGTTACTCAAAACCACGATAGCATACAATTTTCTCGATGGAAAAAAATTGCGAAGTTGCTTCCAAATCACCTATAATTAACACGTTAAACTGCTAGTATTCGAGTAATACATTAAAATAAAGCTTGAAACTTATTAGTATAATTACATTATAGATAAGGCAGGGATTACCGATTACGTTACATATTTTTTTAATAACTTAATAGATATCCTTTAAAAAAAAGAATACCCTACCTGTAACTGCCCACTTACTTGGCAATGATTCCGCGTCGTCCTTTTTCATATTATTATGAAAGACGGGCGTGAGTGTGAAGAGAGAAGCAATTTGATATAATACGCGCCCTTAAAGTATCTCCGTACCGAAATTCATCTAAATCGGTTTAGCGATGATTTCCGTTTTAATTTACATCCTGTTTAGTGAATGGATTTTCCCAGGATTAATTTTAGTTAAGTACATTATATTTAATATGTTCAAAACATATAGTCAGAAAACAAAACATAAATGTTCTGTTATATTGTTATTTTAAGATTTAATTTGAATGTAAATTTAAAACTTGAAAGGATAAATGCATTTCCATTGAAGTTTATAAAATATAAAAAATAGTAAAAAAATATAGTTCATTAAAGAATCAAGTACCATGATACTAAAGACGCGCGACGCGACGATCTGATCACCTATTCAAAGCCAACAAAAATACTATAAACTGAAACTAACAGAACACAGTACTCGGTTACCACTTACCACTAGCCATGGTGAAACATTTACACTTATTTTAAGATAAAACGAATAACAGTATCTTAGATTGCATAATAAATCCAGTTTGTATTTTCCGGGATTAGAACCTTAGACCCCGGCGTATCAAAAGCATAAATTCTTTACAATTTCTTCGTTGCGTGATCAAAACGTCTAGTTCCACTTTCTAACACGCGTGGAAAAGTTACACTGCGTTGCAAATAAAGTGGTGCCATTTCATTTTAAATATTTTTTATGATTTTAAATTATTTTTATTTAGTTAACATTTACAAAAAGGTTTGAGCTGTTGTTTTAACAAAGGAAAAAATATATTTTATAACGTTAATTATAGCAGTAAATATTATTTTCAACACAGACATTACCAATAATAGATCATACAGTTTTCCTGTTGTTCCACTGAAAAATAAACGTTTACAGGAAGATGATAATGGTTTAAATATTTTTCAATGTTTATTAAATGTTTTCCTTAATATTTCATTAGTCTTAGTGAAACAACGGAACGCGATAGTTTGTTACAATGTCGATTGATTTGTGGAGTTACAGTTTTTTCCACAATGCGTTATTTCCACAGGTAGGATTTTTTATTTATTTGTATGTTTTAAATTAATTTAACGTTAATTTCGTTGATTAATTTGTTTATGAACATAATAATATATTTGTGTTATTAATAAAAAAGTGATAAATAATTACGCAGCAGGTGACTATTAAAGTTGTACAAAATCTTGATAGCTTTAAAAGTTTATTATACTTAAAATAGTGTATATCACGGCATCGAGGTAAGATATATCTGGTTCTAATGGTAATAAAATTTATACGTATAGATTTCGTTGGCCTACATTGTACGGTTGCGTGTCTAAAGTCGTTTCTTTGCAATCGCGGAGCTAAGGGTTTTCAATAAATATACAAAGGTATACATACAGTATAGATTTTGCGATTATATTATTTTGTTAATGACAACCCGTCTCCTTATTTATGAATCTATTCGAGGCATCTTTTGATGAAGGAAAAAACTTTAACGTTGTGAAATATGTTTAGAAGAAAGCAAATGGAATGTAGAAAACAGAAGGAATGTCTATAATTATGGTTCTACTCAATTTAGGTGTAAATTCTAATCGGTTGAAATTTAAGTGGGCATTTCAATCGATAGAAACCTTTTTTTATAGTCATCAAGTAGGTAATAGTGATAATAACGGTAAAATATCATCCAAGTAGGATCTAAACTCAATAATAGTTAAGAACTTTCAATTACATTCACCAAAAACAACAAGATCCACATAAAGCGAGTATGAAACGTACTAAGCAGCAATAAATAATTTTAAGTCCCTATAATTCCGCCTTATCTGACTCACGGGTGGAAGGCAATTTCTTTGCCATGCTGAAATTATAGGAGCGGCGTGAAACTTAACACCGTCGCTACACATAATGTCCGATACTCACGGTATGGTTTTATTTGCAATGAGGTGTACACGTGTTTTTTAAACTGTTTCAATTTTGATGAAACCATAAAGTTAATATACCTAGCGGAATAGAGCAACAATCTCGAGCTGTCAAACGAAACCGAAATTGGTTTCATCTGTGTGTAAAAATATGTGTTCGTATACACTTACACAAGCATGATTAAACATGACTTCTATGAGATTAAATTGTCAACGTGTGACACGTGCCGACTGGATGTCAAAAAAAGATTGGCGCCTGTCATGTATCACACCGCACACGTCTCTTTTTACCACGCAGGGTTACTGATAGTGACATCTCTCTTGCTCAGGCCTTTGTTTCTCTATTCCGCTATGTATATTAACTTTATGGATGAAACATACGCGCCTTATAACTCATGCGATTTAAATAGCGTATTATTTTATTAACAAAAAGTAATGCATTGATTTGGCCGAGTTTGCAGTGTTAAAATAAACGAAACAGAAAAATGATAAATTAGATAATTTTAAAAATTAATTATTCATTTCAGATATTCTAAACCAGGCAAATAAAATTTGAATTTTTAAGGTGATGAGTTGATGACAAACACTTGATTACAAGTCAGTGGCGGAAAATTTTCGACGGGCGTAAAATTTATCACACTTCACTGTTAGTTGTTAGTCATCTAGTTAAAAATTAGCGTATTTTTTAATGAATATAGAGGAAGGGTATCCCAAAAAAAAATTATCAACTTTAACTCCATCTTTATATTTTCATAGCAGAAACAAATCTACTTCAGTGCGACTATCTAATAATAATTAAAACAAAATATAATACACTTCCTGAGCAACATATAGCCTTTAACTTCAGAGTGGAATGAGTTTGAAATTCAAAGAAAATAGCCTGCAACTTCAGGCTAAATTCCCCTTGGAGAAAAATAGCCTATAACTTCAAAGGAAGAATATCCTTCCAAAAGCAAAAACTGGCATAGTTCAGAGAACATTTAACATCAATGCAAAAAATTTCCTTTTCATAGCAAAAATTTCCTTTTCATAGCAAAAATAGCCTTTATCTTCAGAGCGAAATAGCCTTCAATCCCAGCAAAGCCTAACCTTTAACTTCCACCAACCTGCATGTACAGAGCTATTAACCGACCTCATCTTCCAGATCTTCATGCACAAGAACGCAATGCAGATGCACGCGAGAGACCTGCAGCGGGGGCTCGGGGGCGAAGTCAAGCCGCACCAGTGCCAGCAGTGCTTGAAGTCGTTCAGCTCGAACCACCAGCTCGTCCAGCATATCCGAGTGCATACGGGCGAGAAGCCTTATAAGTGCTCGTACTGCGACCGCCGGTTCAAGCAGCTTAGCCACGTACAGCAGCATACGAGACTACATACTGGTGAGTGATAGCTTAGTAGAAACTGTTTCTACTCAGGTGATTGATAAGGGAAATCTTATGTATAAAAATGGATTTTCAAATGTGTTAGTCACGCCAAAACTCGAAAATGGCTGAACGGATTGAGCTGATTTTAGTCTTAAAATATTCGTAGAAGTCCAGGGAGGGTTTTAAAGTGGCACAAAGTTCAGCGGGACAGCTAGTTTTCTTCTTATATATAAAAATGGATTTTCAAATGTGTAAGTCGCGCCAAAACTCGAAAACGGCTAAACGGATTGGGCTGATTTTAATCTTAAAATATTCGTAGAAGTCTAGGGAAGGCTTTAAAGTGACACAAAGTTCACCGGGAAGCCTATCTTCTAAAGGAATCTTTACCTGAAGACTTGTAGAATAGAAAATGAGACAGCCACAGAAATAGTTTCTAGGGAATCAATTGATCAGAGGAAAACATTTTCTTCTCACATTCGTCATACAAACGCAATATTTTTATTGAATCTTTTGTATAATTATTTCACTCTATATTTTAACTAAGCTACGTGGTAGAAATATGTTTTCCAAAAGCGGCTTCAATAATACAGTACCTATTATACTTTCTTCACAAACAGGACAATTCCTGAATTATTTAATTCTAGCTGTTGCCCGCGACTTCATCCGCGTTAACATAGTATAATAACAAAGATGGATAGTTTTCTCCTTTTTGTTTTTGTGGTTCCTTATACAAATGGTAAAAACGTAAACTAAGCTATTTAAGCAAACGTCAAACGCAAACGTCAATAAACTTTCATGTTTCTAACTCAAGAAATGACGGACTGACTTTCATTGAAACTTTCTACCCCAATTTGACCCCCTTGGGGGTAGAATTACCTACCAGAAACACTTAAATACGTATCCATTCATTTTTAATCAGTAGCACAAAAATAAAGTTTCATGTTTCTAACTCAAGAAATGACAGACTTTCATTCAAACTTTCAACTCCAATTTCACCCTCTTGGAGGTAGAATTTCTAAATACGCTTAAATACCTATCCATTCATTTTTAATCAGCAGTCCAAAAATAAACTTTCATGTTTCTAACTTAAGAAATGACGGACTTTCATTTAAACTTTCAACCCCTATTTCACCCCCTTGGGGGTAGAATTTTCAGAAACGCTTAAACACGTATCCAATCATTTTTAATCAGTAACCCAAGCATAAAATTTCATGTTTCTAACTCAAGAAATAAGGGAATTTCATTCAAACTTTCAACCCCAATTTCACCCCCTTGGGGGTAGAATTTCCAAAAACGCTTAATACGTATCCATTCATTTTTAATCAGTAACCCAAAAATAAAGTTTCATGTTTCTAACTCAAGAAATGACGGACTTTCATTAAAACTTTCAACCCTTATTTCACCCCCTTCGGGGTAAAATTTTCAAAATTCCTTTCTTAGTGGGTGTCTACTTAATTAAACAATCCTACTCACCAAATTTCATGGCTGTAACTTTTACAGTTTTTGCTCAGCGATGATGAATCAGTCACTCAGTCAGTCAGAATGTAATTTTATAAGTATAGATAAACTCTACATAGAGTAAGGCTTTCATTAACAGTTTCAGTTACGAACTGAGAGTACGTTTTTTCCGTGAAAACTCGAATGTAATAACCAGTATTTCAGTTTTAAAATAACAAGCTGCAACAAACTGCATAAGAACGTGCACATTCATCAGAACATACGAGATGTATCTACAGAATTCCAAATTTAACCTGCGCGCCCATTATAAAACAGATTGCAGCGCCAGCCGAATTGCGTTCGAAAATTCAAAAATGGAACGCTTATTTTTTAATGCCAGTATTTTTTAATTCGTGATATTTTTAAACGCAAAGACTTTACATCGTAAAATGTGTTTAAACAAATAGAAGGCGTTTATATAACAGACAATTAAATTAAACGCTATATAGCTGTCTCGTTCATAAAAACAATTAAAGCTAAAAACTAGTTATTCAATGCCTAACATATTGACCGGTTCTACATTGCAATCCAACAAAAACACTAGAACAACTTTTATAATTAAAACTACGTTCGTTCCATTGGTCGGAGTTTCCGCGAAAAAAATAGACGCTGGCCGTATACGTGAAAAGCGGAAAAAAATTATCCAATAGTGAACTCCGGGCGGCCCGGCGGCCAATCGGAGCGCCGTACGCAACGTACATTCTACGTGGCTTAGAAAAAAATTCACGTGTTTTTCCACGGTCGAACTAGCCGGTGGGCGGCGCCATATGCATTGTGATTCTTCGTTCGGCGGGAATTTTTTTCTCGTTACGAATAAATTATGCGGTAGTTAGTGTCGCGTTTTAAATATTTATAGTTTCTCGTCCGTGACATAATATTAATTAGCATAGTTGTATACTTTATTGTTTTTAAATTCCGATGTGCCAACGCATTGTAGTTTGCCATGTTTTATTATTACACGTCAAGTTTTTATTATTTTGAGATAATAATATGATTTCTGTGTAACGGATTATAAAGGCTATCTTAGAATAAGATAACAAAACAAAACATCGAAATTCAAAATCAAAAGTTTCTTATTATGTAATTATATTCCGTAGCCATCTCAAGATAATTAAATTCAAATGCTTTAAATATTTTTTGTTTTCATTTAAAAAACAATGAGAAAATTTAAAATTCAAACCTCGAACACACTGTCAATTCCCACGCTTTTTCTAGTGTTGCCAGGTGTAATTAAATATTCACGCCGACATGATTGTAAGCTGCCAGTGCGTAATGACTTTTTTAATTGATATAATTACCACATGACATTATCGTGCGAGTTTGAAGTTTGACATATTGACTTGTCTATGGACGGGTATTAGCGCCAAAAGGCCTAGGTGTGAAAGGGGTCGAATTCTGCAATTTTTTTTAATAATATATCTTGTACAGGTGTTACTTCCGTTTCCACCATTCAAATGTAGACTATATAAAAGTACAAATTCTATTTGTAAGGAGCAGTGTAAACGTCTAAATTCTAAGCATCCATCTTGCTACCTACCTACAGATTCCTGACTGCAGCCCTGTGGTTTGAGGCTATAACTAGGTAATAGCTAGGGCTATGTGTACATAGACCACAGTAGGAAACAGAACATCAACCTAATCTGATAGTTTATAAAACTAGTTATAGTTCTCGGCAACTTCGTGAATAATTCGGAAACCGTAAAATTTTCTGGGATAAAAAATTATAAGTCCTATTCCGGCACCTGCAGTATCTGCGATATTTTATCCAAATCGATTTAGGGTGAAGCCAAACGAGCGTAATTTGTGAGTTGTGAGTCGCAGAATTTCTGCTGCATTCAGTTTCATACAAAATTCCTGTTTGATTCAGACGAGCGTAATTTTGTGAGTCATGATTTGTATGAAAAAATATTTACGCGGAATAAATTCTGCGACTCATGACTCAGAAAATTACGCTCGTCTGGCTTCACCCTTAGTGAAAAAGTAGCAAACAGACTTCTGCATTAATGATATCAGTATTAATAATATTATTAATTAATGATAATTTATAAGCAGATAAATATAACTTACTCTCCGTGCTCTCCATTCAAGGTTTGAATTTTATAACCAGTGTTGCCATAAAAGAAAATGTGTTTAGCGATGAAAATGAAGATTTAACACTAGCTCTATCAATGTAGAAATTTCTCTACCCTTTTCTGTATAGACCTTGACCTAAAATCTCATTTTTCTTCTATCCGGCTGCCGGCAGTTATATAGAATCAAACCAAAATCTAATTCAAATTGTCTTTGAATAAAATTCACCGTTAATATAAAATTAAAAATAAACGCAGGTGTCCGTAAAGTCGAAGTACTGTTCAGATTAATTTTACCTTTGCTAGAACCCTTTTTCTACTAGCATAAGGATCACAATTGAAACTCCGAGGTGTCTGTAAGTGAACTAACGTAAAGTTGCAAAGCGGCCAGGCGTGAGCCGGGTTACACCGATAAAAGTTATTTATAAATGTGCCAGACGATTTTTCCGCGTCTGAACCTGTTATGCAGGAAGTATTATGGCTAATCCTGCAGAAAAATACCTCTAATAGTGATTTATTCGAGCTTACAGGTAATAGAATAGTATCTCTAGAGTCTAGCACATTCTAGATAAACTGATTTTTAATCTCGGAGAAGTTAATTCTTGTGCAAAGGCTTAAAGAAGTTTTTCTTTTTAATAGCGTTGCTGATTGGTTAATGTTTTGACATGTGTCATTGATGTAAGCCAATCGAAGCGTTGATGAATGGAATAATTGTGAAAAAAATCGCATTAGATTTTAGAAATAGAATAATCTTTAGTTTATCGTGAAGGTTTTTATTTTTAAATCCAAAAGTGATGATGACAAGTAACAAAAAACCTGACCATTTATAAAAAATAACAATGAAAAGTCCCGAGGAACCCCAAAAATACGAAGAACAAAGACTGGAGTCGAAAGTATTTTACTAATTTAGCAAGCGCGCTCCCTTTTGGAACTGTTGCGAAGTTTTTTTATTAACATTTTTTGATATCACTTCCACGACTTTTATATTTAATATTTAATTAATTCTTGATTTAATTAATGTTTCTGTGTACTTTTAAAATCGTTAGAAAGAGATAACTTTTTCTATGTTTTCTCTTTAAGGTTTACCTTGTAACGTAGAGTAGGTCATTTTATGCTCTACCTATATTATCTTCTCCTGGTAGCATTATCTAGCTCTATCATAGCACATTTTGACCGGCAGTGGTAACTGGGACAAATAAAGATGACGCTAGTCTCTGTTTTGACTTAACTTTTTTTTTGTGAGCGAACCAAATTTTGCCACAAATGGCCGGTTATAGTATACAGTGTAAGTTTAAAGTTTAGTGTAGTTTGTCACTGTCCACAGGCTATAGGCTCATCATCAGATGATGTGCTTATTTTCTGAACCATTTCATCAAAAAACTGTTTTTGAAAGTTTCTAGTTTTCTACATAGCATTAAGGTAGATTTAGGCAGCGGCTTTAACTTATCATCAGGTGTTTTTTTTTAAGAACACCCTTTTATAGGCGCTTTTCATCAAAAAAGCGTATTCATGGTTTGCTGATGCTGATTACTTTTCGGAAAACCTTTGTGCGCTTAATTCCGCCCATTCTTTGGCTCGTGAAATTCCAATATCGCGTAATAAATGCACACTACTTAACTATTAAATATCGCACACAGCTATGTCAACTACGCACTGTACATAGGGGGAACCCCCCCAGGGGTGGCAGATCGATAAAATCATTGCGTCGCGAAGCTGGACCCGATGACTGCGTTACACCAAGCCATTTTCACATTTAACAAAATGCAGTTACAGCTCATTTTCGCCTGCAGCATACTTGTTAACGCGCATGCACAAAAATCAACGTAATTTGTTCATCTTATCAGCATTACGGTAATGAGCATACTGAAAAGGCTTTATGGACAAGTTAAATTTTAAATGCTTGGATATACTGTTTAGCTTCATATGTTGTACAAGTTGTACTATCAGAGAAGTTGATTCCTATGCAAATCGGGGACCTAAGTAGTTTGGTTGCGTTACGTCAAACCCATCTGACAGATCACAATTAACATTGAATTGACATATTCGACCAAATAACGTTGGTCTGTCAATTGCATAGGAATCAACTTCCTCGATGGTACATGACGTATGCAGTGCAGCTTTTAATATGAAAGCAAGCAAGTTTTTACTGTGGCAGTCCAAAACTCCAAATTCAGTCACAAATGACCCAATTTTAATCTAAACCGCGATGAGTGACACTATCTAAACCTCATAAGTCCTAGGCGAATAGCATCTGAAGTTCTGAAGAGAAATGTACCTACTAGTATCTATTCATGTTACTTGGATGACACAATTTTATATACGTGGGAGAACCATGCTTCGGCACGAATGGGCCGGCTCGACCGCAGAAATACCACGTTCTCACAGAAAACCGGCGTGAAACAGCGCTTGCGCTGTGTTTCGCCAAGTGAGTGAGTTTACCGGAGGCCCATTCCCTACTCTATTCCCTTCCCTACCCTCCCCTATTACCCTATTCCCTCTAAAAGGCCGGCAACGCACCTGTAGCTCTTCTGATGCTGCGAGTGTCCATGGGCGACGGAAGTTGCTTTCCATCAGGTGACCCATTTGCTCGTTTGCCCCCTTATTTCATTTAAAAAATTAAACTATTTATGATTATAACGTTACATCTCAGAGCGTAAATTTGAATCAGTTCGTTTTCAGACGATAGGTAAGTACTTTACAACTACACTGACACTATTTCCCAATGGACTCCATTTTAAATAAGAAAAATGTCACTTTCCAATTTTAAAAGCGTCAGTTTTAATTTTGACCAAATCCTCGTAGAACTGTACAAGTCATGAATAAGTAATAACAATATTGAGAACACTTTTTTAACATTAGAATATTAGGCCTTAGATGTACCTAAGGCTTGTATATTAATGTTAACTTAATATGTTCCAACTTCCAGCTATAAAGAAACTGATGAAATTTTATAAAACATCAAAATGAATAGTGGTGGATGTGAAACCGCACGCTGCGGTTAATCCATTTCCTTATGTTATCCAATTAGTACTAAACAAAATATTATAGATATTACTGTACTTCTAACATTACTTTATTATAATTTACATTAGACAGAAGTTGAATTTAATATATATTAAATTCAACTTCTGTCTAATGTTAATAATAATTTGTATATAAAATGTTAAAAAAATTGGTATATACCAACTAGCTGTCCCGGCAAACGTTTCTTTGCCATATAAAGTATTTCATCTTTCACCCATATTATTTTATTGAAGTGACCAAATAAGTATATTATCATGGCAACATCCATCGCTATCCCGTCGCACAAACAATGGTCGCCGTCAGTCTCGAGTTGTAATAATTTACTATTATTTATTTAACAAATGCACTAAATCAATATAAAAAGTACCCAGGAGCCGATTCTCAGACCCACTGAATCTTATATATTAAATTTTTACTTTTTTATCAACAACCCCTATTTTTTTATAGCCATTTTAGTGATTTAATCATTGTTCATCCCCGGTTTATATGGCAAAACAATGTTAGCAGCTAGTATGCATATAAAAATTTGGTTAAAATCAGTCAAGCCGTTTCGGAGGAGTACGCGGCCTAACATTGTGATTTGTGACACGAGAATTTTATGTACAAGATTACCAACATTGACAAATATTTAAGACTAGATAACGCTTGCAACTCCGTTACGCTCGTATATCGCGCTAAAGCTGTAAATTTTTCCGCGACAAAAAGTATTCTATATCCTTTCCCGGGACTCAAAGTATTTCCATACGAAATTTCAGCAAAATCGGTTTAGCCGTTTAGACATGAAATGGTTACAATCAGATAGACAGACACTTTCGCATTTATAACATTAGTATATATGGATTCGAAACAGTTTTGGTGACTTCAAGACTTAGGTCTTTATATTTTATGCAGTGATCATATACATAAAATTTCAATAGTTGAGCACAGAGGTATAAGTAGTTATACGTAGTACTTATATCTCAGTGTAGTTGAGTATTCTAAATCAAATCAAATCAAAATTGTTTTATTTCTGAACAAATTTAAGGAAAATAAATATTTTCAGAATGTCCTACTCCTACATGATGCCTACCACTATTATATATATTTTGAACCTGACATTTTAAAATTCCTCCCACCAACAACCCATTATATACCTACCCAAATCCCACGGGGCAAGATTTCTTT
Source organism: Aricia agestis (assembly GCF_905147365.1). Classification (NCBI taxonomy): domain Eukaryota; kingdom Metazoa; phylum Arthropoda; class Insecta; order Lepidoptera; family Lycaenidae; genus Aricia; species Aricia agestis. The sequence goes on from NC_056424.1 coordinate 12,045,095, forward strand.
CAGTCGGACAATTCCCATTAAAAAAGCATCCAAAATGATAAGATGGATTAGGTGTTCAGTTACAAGTCCCTAAGGTATTAACCTATTATCCCCTTCTTGAGGTTTAAAAGATGGTTTAAATATTACCTAATGTTAAGGGCAAGGGATTTTTAAACCTATCATAAAACGTATAAGGACTAGTTTAGAATACTCTGGATTTTTTAAATAAAACCTCTTTATGGGAGTGCTTTTTTGAGATGGCTAAAATGTTAAATTCACAGTAGATGTAAGAGCTAGTAGACCGCCGGCGCGGAGTAAGGGCGGACGTAATATAACTCTATCTACTGCATGACACAAATGTTGACGTGGGAGAGCCATGCTTCGGCACGAATACTATAAACGACCGGAGAGATACCACGTCCTCACAGAAAACCGGCGTGAAACAGCGCTTCCGCTGTGTTTCGCCGAGTAAGTGAGTTTACCGGAGGCCCAATCCCCTACCCTTTTCCTTTCCCTACCCTCCCCTATTTCCTTCCGTACCCTCCCCTATTCCCTTCCCTACCCTCCCCTATTACCCCTTAGAAGGCCGGCAACGCACCTGCAGCTCTTCTGATGCTGCGAGGTGTCCATGGGCGACGGAAGTTGCTTTCCATCAGGTGACCCGTTTGTTCGTTTGCCCCCTTATTTCATAAAAAAAAAATGTGTGTCTGCTTCTGCTGCTTCGTTTTAATTTCTACCGGCACTCCTGGAGTGCAAAACGTGTATTTTTTACCGAAATTAGAGTAGGTACTGGTGTAGATAGTAGGTGAATAACAATGAACCTATGTATAGTTTTTGTATGGTATGCTATGTATGTTGTGTACGATATCATAGTATATTTGATTACAAAGTCATAATTATCACAACAGTTTCAAATATCACATTAATATTAGAATCCCAATTAAAACGGCAAACAAATTTTAACTGACTTTTAGTGCTTAAATTTACAGAACATGCTATACCACAGTTCAATTTAGGAGTACCAACTTTACAAAAAATCTACCTCGTTTTCGGGAAAATGAAAAACTGGTCATAATGACTTTAAAAATTTCCCACAATAGTAACAGGATTTAAAGTTGGCAACATTGCACACATGGGAACGCCGTAGCAGTTGGGAATTACTCTTTGCCCGCGCAAAAACAAGTTATTCTACAGTTTAATTGAGTTGAATTTTTTAGTTTATGTGCTGGAAAAAAGGTTCGGATCCGAAGAGTTAATTTGGAGTTCTTAACCTGAAGTTCTAAATTCAAACCAATTTTTTTTATTTGGGAAAAAATAATTCTTTTTAGAATGTTGGCAAGCCGAATAGGTTACATTATTTAACCTATCTCTATTTAAATTAAGGTTTTTTAAATAATGTCTTACATTTTTTACGCTTAACTCGTCTAATATCAATTCCATACATTTTGATCGGCGATTCTATAAAAAAGCGACTACGAAAAGTGATGGCATAGGGCTCTGTTCTATATATTTTTAACCGACTTCCAAAAAGGAAGAGGTTATATGTTCGGCTGTGGATATTTTTAAACTGATTTGAACAAATTCTCTACAGCCTATAAAGATAAGAAAAATTAGGAGAAAAATTCCCGGGAAAGGACATACGATAGTTTTTTCCGGAAAAATGTAATAAGTATGGTTTTTACGATTAACTCATTTAATATATTCGTCGCAACGCAGTTGCCGGCAACACCTACTCAAGTCAATAATCATTAATTATTAAATATTGAATACTGCAAAAACTTATTTGTCTACAAACATCAGCCGCTGATCATGATGATCGACTGAAAAATATAAAATAAACTTTTCCAATACATAAAATACACAAAGGCCGTCAAACAAATGGAGCTGTAATTTGTACGATTGGTCCTCAGACCCTTGCCGTTATCTTTTTCTGTCATTTTTTGTTCTTTATTTCCACCCTCCAGAAAACAGGGCAGCTCCACCGCGATCTACTCGTCTTAATACTTGAGATATAACCAACACTTAAATCTATGTTCTTGTCCTTTTATTATAAATTGTAAATAAGTTGAACGCATGGACAAACTACCAAAACATTGGCAGTTGTCCTGTTATTGTGACCTTAGATTTTTGATAGAGCTAATATTAGGACTTTCTGTACTCGGTAGCATGAACTCTCAAAGTACTAATGACAATAGGGTTACCTAATAGCTATTTTTAACGAATATACATAAAATCCAACCTAACTAACCTAACCTTACCTAAGAATTCGTTAAAGTATGCCGCATTATATTTACCTACACACAATAATAATTCTTAATTGTACGGATGTGCAAATACGGCCTCAATGGCGAAACACTGTGGTTATTAAATTTATGATTTAAAGCTTCCTAAATAATATCTCGGATCGGCGATCGTATCTCAGGAATACCGTTTTTATCATGATCTTCAATTGCACAATTTCTGCTTGCAATTCGACAAAGGATTTTACAAAGGTGAAGAGTATAAAAAATTGTGGGAAGAAAGGAAGAACGGATGCATTTTTTTCAACATTAAGGATTACCTTATTTTTTAAAACGTCTTGCAACGTCGCGTCGCGCGTTTTTCTTTTAAAACAAGGAAAAAAAATCGCAAGTGTCAAGACATTTTCTCCGCAGTACACAAATGTATTTACTGAAGCTGAGATGGAAAAAAGGTTGTTCCGCGTGATCGGTTTTTATTTGATTGTGCCACTGTTTGCGCGCAAATTACCACGATTCGCTACCTCCAGACATCGTCCTTTAGATAATGTAAATAGGTATAATATACCTATATTATAGAATAACGTTAGTTTGTCTGCAAAGATATTTAAAAACAGAATGAATGAATTTCAAAAAAAATATGTAAAAGAACGTAAAAAACCTACTTACCTGAAAAATAATAGTATTGAGCAAAAGACAAATGAAAATTACATTCATTTTCTAAATTATCTTTTAAAAGGCATATCACACAAATATCTAGGTATAACAAAGAACAAGTTTGTAAATACTCAGTGTTAAAAATAAACGAAGTTATATTATAATTAATTTAAAAGTACATAAATTACGAGCTGCTTTAATTTAAAATAAACTAAAACCCTTGCTTTTTTAGAAAAGTGTCGGAGAAGTTTTCTTTCAATTATCGGCTAGTGTTGTTTCTGAATCTTTTAAATTATTTTAGCGTTAAATTTTAATATTACGAAAAACTTTGAATATAAGAGTTAACACTCGGTACTTTGTATTTATAATTTGAGCTTCAAATAGAATAAAATTCAAATTTATAATAAATACGTACGGCAAACTATAAACGAGCAATTCTTGTATTTCAATTATATATATATATATATATATATATATATATATATATATATATACGATTTTCATGAAATTTAGTATATAAAGGGCTTCGGGGGCGATAAATCGACCTAGGTAGGAATCATTTTTAGAAAATGTCATTTTCATCGAATATCGAGCAAAGCGCGGTCAAATAGCTAGTTATAATTATACTACACAAATATAATGTCTACACCTACAAACAGAACCTGTATCTAGTACCCACTCATCAATACATTAGGTACAAATCTGTCGCCCCACGTGTTAGTACGCCCCTGCACTCAGGGCCGCACTCAAGGCCCCCGGGCCACAGATGTCGCAAGATTTCGCCCAAAATGAGCTTTTGCCTAATTTATTTTTTGCCGCCTTCTTTTACTGAGTCAATATTGACGAATGTCGGATGGTGTGGATACGACACGAATTTAAAAAAAAAGTTTTATTTGTCTTGTAATACAATCGGTGCATGATAAAATATTAATATAGTCTGTCAAGAAAGTGAATAAATTAAAAAGTGGCCACATCGTAGTGTCATCAAGTCAATCTAAGAAAGAAATTTTGATTTCTTTACTTTCTTGGCGGACTATATATTGCTTAAACATATAATAATATGTATATGGCCATCAATAATTACTAGAACCACTTAGGTTCTAGTGTGCAGAAGTAAATAGTAATGCAGCTCTACATTTTCGTTTTAAAGGTTTAGAACCTATGCAAATTCCGTGATATATTAATTAGTATAATTTAAATTTTTATGCAGGTTTTGTATGTATGTTTTTAAGAGTCCTCCTAGCGCCATTGAAATAGAAACGTCTCATGTAACGTAGAAACGTCTCATGTAACGTTTCTACGTTTATTCCCAATCATCTCTACCATAAACACCAGCTAATTTATCTGACAATAATTGTTATTCTGAATAATAGTAATTTACCAAAATTATCGCCCTAGTAAAATTATTATCGTCCAGGGTTATAATAGTATGCGCCTCCATTCAAAGTCCGTTTCGTTCGAAGTTCGAAGGGGTCGTATGACGTATCCTGTCAAATCGAACATCTCCTTAGTTTTTTGGCACCGGACGTACGCCTCCGTGATTAGGAAATTATATTGGGGAGTCCTTTTTTCTCGAGGTGTTGGAGGCTCTATTGGTTATTAAATAACGCTTCCCATTTTAATTGTTACCGATTTCTGATGATTTTTCCATAAATAATGTCTGTGTTTTTCAAACAAATTTCAAACAAAATATTGTAAAAATGTAAAGACCAAAATTGGTTCCATGTAGCCTCACATACAGAGATCCATACTCATGTTATAAATAGGAAAGTTTGTCTGTCTGTCTGTCCGTCCGTCAGTCTGTCTGTCTGTCGGTCTATTACCTCTTCACGCTCAAACCGCTGAACCGATTTTGCTGAAATTTAGCATGGACATACTTTGAGTACCGGAAAAGGACATAGAATACTTTTTATCCCGGAAAAATGTACGGTTCCCGCGCTATAAACGAGTTTTGGCGCAACGGAGATGCGGGCGTCATCTAGTTTTCTATAAAGACAATGAAAATAACAATAATATACTAAAGGCCTGTTTCACCACTTCCTGATAAGTGCCGGATAGGCACTTATCAGAAACACCACTTAACTTGACAGATAGAGTATGGAGAATCTGTCAAAAAAGTTGTGGATAGCCTATCCGGCACTTTATCAGGAAGTGGTGAAACAGGCCCTAAGGAACTAAGATGTAAAACAAAGTCAAAATGTTACAAAATTAATAACCTCTTCACAAATCACAATACAAAAATACTGGCCAACATTAAAACAATAAACTACTCGAAACAAAAAAAAAGTATAAACGTCAAACGAACCGCGAACGTTTGATACAATTTAATCAGAGCAGAAAAAAAAAACAAAGGATCCGCGATGCGTCAATAAGAAACAACAAAACGTCTTTTATTACAAAGAAAAGAATACAATTAATTACTGATATTAATTATAAAAGTACTTTTGTTTTTTCGTAGGGCTTTACCCTTTCCGACGCCATATGTCTAGGGTGATTCTAATTTGATGTTATTTCCCTTTTCAAATCATTAGCAATCATTTTTGTTCGTAACACAATAAAGTGGTTATTGTTTTAATGTCACTAAGACTGACTCACAAAAATTGACGTGTTCGACTTTACTTCTCTAGTTGCTGTAGAGGCATATTTTAGGCATGTTTAGGCATAGAACGTTCTAGATGTTATCTGTAAAACAAAGATGGCGGATTTACATCACAATTAGCGGGGCATAATGGACGCGCGAAACGTTGCGACAGAAAAACAGGTTCTTGTGATACTTATGCAAAATGAGACTATTGTTGCTCAAGATTTTTAGAGGATATGTTTTTACGTATATAATCTTAGAAGGTTTGTGAGTCTTTTTTATACTTAGTCAAATCAATAATAAATCAATAATACAGATACATACCTACTCTATTTTTAATATTATAAGCTTATTATACAGATATTATGCATTATAATTATTAAAAATAGAGCTGTTTTTTTACATAAAAGTAAAAAGATTTTTAACCATCTAATCAACATAGATATCTCTTTCTAAATAATTTATACTAGACAATAGTATAACTACAGCAGTTTTAAAACTGATCTAGAATAAAATCATGCAAAAAAAACTCTGCATTTTTTAAGTACGTGATTTTCTAAGTAAGCAAAAACCTTAAATGGACCATCAAAATCCTGCTTCAGTTAAACGTTTTTGACTCGCATTTAAATCAAGTCTTATCAGATGTAGCAGATGGTATAAAATCACCAAAAAACCGGAACTGCCCCATCAATATCGGTGTAGTGATTTTTTGTGATCCCACAGCAACATCTGAGAGTAACAGGTGCGTTGCGTAAGATCGTTTTGAATACAAAAATGCAATTCGGAAATTGAACGCACAGAGTAAAAGAAGAGCTCGGCCATTTGTATTGATTTTTTTGCAAACTAACTCAAGTTTTGGTTCCGTATTAGAAGGGAGAAACTGTGATTTTCTTGTATGTCCGTTCGTCTGTTATCAGACTGTCTCTAGAATATTGTGTAAAACAATTTTTTTAATAAATTATTTATGTACTTATGTAAAAACAATTACTACCGAGTACAGTGTGCACAAGTCCAACTCGCACTTAGTTGGTGTTTCCCTAAGGGGGCGTCCACAAATTACGAGATTATCGAGTCAAATATCATCTAATCTTACTTGGGAGAGAAAAAAATTACGTTAGATTCGCTGAGAGCCCAGGGTGTCAGCAAATCTAATGTATTTTTTTTCTGTGTTTCAAAAAAAATTATACTATTTTGGTACATTTCATCTAGATTGTATGTATGCTTAAGATTTAATCCTAAGCGTAATCGTAATACGATTAAGATCATTCAATAATTTATTACAATTTTTAAAAGAAAATAATTTAATTCATACTTTGATATCATGTAACTGCATACATCTACTATCAAACAATCCAACGCGTTTACGTAAGAAACCCACATTTTGGGTTCAGAAAAATAACAAAAAACACCTCACGTAATTTTTGGACGCCCCCTAAACGCTGACAAAAATTTTGTAAAGCCATATTTTTACTTTAAATTCATAAAACTGACAAAGAAAAATTAAAATTAAAGCAATCTTGCGTAATCCGTGTTGTTTTGTTTTTTTCTCAAAACTTGCTACTTAAATTGCCATCTAGAGCCGTTTCTTTAATTAGCTAAGCGAATTGCGTGCCTTACTTTTTTAATTTAATTACGTCTGTGGAAAGACAATGGAAATAATGTGTTCGGCCATTACTGATTGTTATGGCATGCAAATTTTTTGGTCTTTTGTTTGGGCTTAAACAAATTTCATGATCAAATAAACAAACTTTGTAATTCTTGTTACGAACAATTTGTTTTTTTTTTACTTTTTTATGAAATTATAAGTGCCAGGAATGAAATTATAAAAACTTTTTTGTAAATTAAATGTACAGTTCAAGAAGAGATTTACCTCTATAGTAAAACGATAACATAAATTATTCGCTCCATAGTTATTGGTAAAAGGTGTAAATTCTAGGTTACCTAAATATAGACTGCAAGTCTAGAGCTTTTGATTGAGTGTCAGAGGTATACAATAAGTTTAGCATTCCTAGAATCCTTATGCTAATAATATTTTAAGGATTATGTTTATATATTATATTGATAATTTTGTATATATTAATTGCTGTCGATAGAACCACCGCTTTTAATAGGTACCTAAATGTATAGTTCAACCTCGTCTGCAGTCAATGCGGTCTTATTGCGGCTTTATTTTTTATTTTATAAATTTTTTGGCGTATCTATTTAAATGTCGCTTTGTTGATTTTGTGTTAAATTAAATTTTACCTCTTTTCTACACAGTTTGATCAGGGATTGACAAGAAAGTCGATCGGATTGGCGTATCAGTCGGTACGGCGCTTGTCGCAACATTTGTGTCCATTATCCACCTCGTTAGCTCACATGTACACATTATTAACGTTTAAGAGATGTCTTGTGTGATAGTTTACTATCTTAGATTTTATTTAGAACGAAGGGAAAGAAATATTGTTAAATTAACAAAAAAGCACAAAATAATACAATTTACAAAATTGATTCCCAAAATCCAAATTTTTATCTACTTATTTTTTAAATGATAAAAAGAAACACCTCAGTTAAAAACTTTTTGAGCTGCTGCTCAGAAAAACTTTTTCTGAGCAGCAGCTCAAAAAGTTTTTAAGTAGACAAGTAAGCATCCTTGTCTATGCTATATAGTCTTTGGCTAGAATTGCGCGCCATTTTAAAAATATTCCCGCCATTATTAGACGTCAAAATGTTGCGTGTAACGGGACCGGAGCCCGCGGAACTGGTTTGGATATGTAGATGGAGCCAATACTGACCTCACGTTAACTTTATTCTATTGGTATATGATTAATAGTATCTGTACTTCCTGAGTCTGGAGAAAATTGTGCGGGTTAAATATTTCTGTTAAATATATAAAACTTGTTTTTTTTTTTACTGGCATAGGAAAGGAATTTTCTACATTACACACCGAGTACACTTATCCTAAAATTAGGCATAACAAAGGTAAACCTTTTGCCGGACGCCCGAAACGTAAAAAAACAAAACGTCAAAAGTTGTCAAAAATTCTCGGCGATCGCAATCAACCTCTGCCCTTACAAAAACGCTCCTAAGTTTTTTCACTTAATTTAAACTCAAAAGATACTCGAGATAATTGCTCGCGCCCCGATGCCAGATAAATCGAACTCATTTCAGAGAAAGCAATTTTCGCCATTTCCCCATTTTTTGGCATTCTTAGTGGCGCCATTGTGAGTAAAGAATCGGTGATTAAAATTCAATTTTGGAACAATCAAATGTTGGGATAAGACGGTGCATTCTAATTGGATGTATAATTAAGTTTTTTTTTATTCGGAAGTGATTAATACAAAGCCGAGATAAATCGTTTAACGATATTGTTTAACGGAATAATACTTTTCTTTCTTTTACCGACGCGCGAACCAAGGAAAAAGACGTACTAAACTAACATATTAGAAAATCTTTTCTTTCATCATTTTAATAACATCAAAAGTTAACTTACTTTTTAGGGTTCCGTACCTCAAAAGGAAAAAACGGAACCCTTATAGGATCACTTTGTTGTCCGTCTGTCCGTCCGTCCGTCTGTCAAGACCCTTTTTCTCAGGAACGCGTGGAGGTATGAAGCTGAAATTTATATCAATTACTCAGGTCTACTGTCCCTTGAAGCTGTGAAAAAATCAAACTTCTAAGCCAACGCAATCAAAAGATACAGCCGTTTATGCCGCAAATTTTCGACACTTGCAAGGGAATTAAAACCTACAGGGTGCTTCCCGTGAACTCAGAATCTTGAAATTTGGTACGAAGCAACGTCTTATAGCATAGATAAAGGAAAAATTACGAAAACCATAAATTTTTAGTTACATCACATAATATATTTTTTTTTAATAATTTTAAACTTACTACCCATTTCCTCATAAACGCGTAGAGGTATTAAATTGAAATTCATACCAAATACTCAGGTCTATAATACCTTTAAGCTGTAACAAAATCAAACTTCTATGTCAACGCAATCAAAAGAAACAGCAATTTAATCTGCATATTTTGAAACTCGCAAGTACTCGCAAGGGAATCAAAACCTAAAGGGTACTTCCAGTCGACCTAGAATCTTGAAATTTGGCATGAAGCAACGTTTTATAGCACACATAAAGGAAAAATTCCGAAAACCTTAAATTTTTAGTTACATTACAAAATATATATTTTTTAATAAATATAAACTTATTACTTTTTTCCTCATGAACGCGTAGAGCTATCAAGTTGAAATTCATATCAAATACTTAGATCTAATTGACGAACTTTGTAAACCTTGCAGGTTTGTACGGAACCCTCGGTGCGCGAGTCCGACTCGCACTTGGCCGGTTTTTTATATATTTATAACCACTGACATAGTATGTACTACGTACTAGACTCGACAACGCAACGCAATGCTTGGTCACATTCAACGTAATCTATTTAGCAGCAGTGCACTTAGTCGCCCGCGAGCTCTTCTGCGCGCCAGACGTACCACAATCAAAAACGAAACCAAAAAAGTCGCAAAAATGCCTAGTTGTGGGTTAAGATACTGTAAAAATGATTCCAGTAACACTTCCAAATGCAACGGAATAACATTTCATCGGTATTAGCAATCTTATTTAATTATTTTCAATTAAAATACGAACATTCAATTACTAGGCGAAGACGCGCTATTTTGCATTGTCATAGAGTAGTAGATTCAGAGTGTAATTTAAATAAGGTAGATAGCTATAGTGGACTATGGATCCATATTAATTATAAATGTTGTAAAAAAGTGAATTTTTATTTTTATTTTATTCACTTACTCAAATAGATTCTGCATTCATTCGAGTGTAGGCACTAAACTGTGTCACTTCTGCGGTACTGATCCATAGCAATCACCGCCCCGCCTCCCACCCCGCTCATGCCTCAAGTGCGACATGTTTTTTGTTCGCAATATCTGCTCTAGTACGTAGTACTTACTACCTCAGTGTTTATAACATTTCTCTTTAGTATTATAGTAAAGTGGTAGAATTATATTCACGTTACTACAAATTCTACTTCTATCTTACTCACTCTTCTATAATTAAAAGTTGATATTCCGCCACGCGACAATATTGTCCACAGAGCATATGCGGCCATCAATCAAATTATCTACACAGTTGGTCAACAAAAAACTAACCCTGCGCCGGTCGACCGTTCCGGAAGACGCGGGTTATACCTGTGGGATAATAGTGAATTAGCATAATAATAGTGTCTGTGCTATTATTTTGAGCATTGCCACTATTATTTGAGCATTGGCAAATGCCCATGGGCAGCTGCGGGCAATTTTTTCCGGGGGTCATTGTACAAATTCGGGATGCTAGAGGTCACCCCTTTGGACTGTACAATGGATAGTTCAATGTTACATCACCTGTCCATATCCTGTTTGGAAGCGTTGGTTATTTTTATTATTATAATAATTATAACTGAACCTTTATATAGTTCGTTTAAGGTTATTTTGCCTTTAATATTACCTCTTTATCGATTTTTATCGACGTAGTACGACGACGTAAGAGTCATTCTTATAACACAACTAGAAAAATGATACATTTAAGCATAATAACAGGTAAATTATAATGCTTTTTATTCCAAATATCATAATTAATTTGGTATTTTCTAAAAGCTAATATTTTAAGACATAAAACAATTACAACACACGACTTCTTTGAAACGGGGATAGACGAAATAAAATATGATCCCAAAGCTTATGCAAATTAAAAGTCCATTTCAAAAAGTCCCATTGAAATGACAGACATGGGTCATAATTAAACAATGTATTGTTACGAGCAAGTAAAAAACTACAGGTAATCAAAGGGTTAGAGTAATAAAGGAAGCGAATGTGAAGGGTTGATCGAATAGAATCTAACGGTCAAGTTATTTGTTTCATTTTTTAATTCTATAAAATAGTAGTGTCGTCGTTTTCATCCGTGTAGGTTGTAGCCTGTAGGTAATCATCAGTTTTTTTTTTTGTAAAAATATTAAAATAAAAGTAAATTAATTAAATCTGTGTCTTAAATTGAAGATAAACAACGTTTTCTCAGGTATATATATTATATTAATTTATTTCAACCAAACTAAAAACAAACCAAAGATTAAATTGCATAGCGCGATGAAAATTAAAAAGAAGAAAGAAAGTAGCAAAAAATAGAGATGTAACATCATCCAATTCAAAGTTGTCCGAGGATGAATAAAAATAATTGTCGACTCGAGACTCGCCTCGACTAGGGCTGGCGCTAGACTTGGCTAGATTTACCCCAGACTTTCTAGGGTTAAAAATTTCTTACTTTGAACATATTTTCCTAATTTGAATATTTATCCCATATTAAAAATTTAATACTTTGAATATATGTATTTTCTTAATTTGAATATTTATCCCATACTAGTCAATTAAGAGTTAAAGTTCTTTCAGGAAAAACATGTCAAAATAATATATTGTTAGCAATAATTTCAAGTTCTTCATAATTTAACTAGAAGTTTCAGATGTAAATTATTACGAAAATATCTTTATCACTTACATAAGTAATATAATATAAATATATTTTATAATTATACTTTTTTATTATAATATATCAGTGTAGAGAAAAGAACTGAATATATTATTTCTGTACTATTAAACATGAACAGCTAATTATATTGTTTCCTACATATTACTTTAGCACTAGGTAGTATAATAAAATAACATAATCAATCTTTTATTAACTTCTCTATCCGAGAAATTAGCTAAGATAATGACCAATTATTTCTAATTATTTCTAAATTAAGATGTTAAGAAGCAATTATTAAAGCATACATCAGAAGCATCATTTAGGTTGGGTTGCACCAGAGGCGTGGTTAAAGTTAAAGTTATGGTTAAGGTTAAGACAAATTTAACTTTAACTTTAACCTTAACTTTGACCGGAGAAATTGACAGATGACAGCTGGTCCAACAAGGTTATAAATGAACGTGGGTGGGGGCGCTGCTGGTAAAGGAGAACTGTCAACAATGGCGTTTTTGTATGATGACAGCGTTAGTTCCTTTTTTTGCCACGTGCATTTAAAACCTTGTCGAGCTTTATGGTTATGGTTAAATATGGCATCTTGATGGCGTCCATTTTTAACTTTAACCAAAGATTTGACATTTTGCATTGTAGTTAAAGTTAAATGTTATAGTTAAAGTTAGTTGGTGCAACCCAACCTAAAATTTTTACTGTTCTTTACTTAAGGTTAGTCACGTTGAGACGCAGTATTCTAAAGAAAGCGATTCGAAATTAAACCTTATTAACAAAGCAATTAAATACATAGAACACGATATATTATCCAGGCCTGAATTTCAAGCCGCGCTGCGTAGCGTGTTGTAAATTGTGTAATTTTCTTCTTTACTTTAACTTCAAATCAATTTTGAAAATTTTGAGCCGCGTTGCTTCACCTCTCTACATGTACAGAATCCATTCTAATATTATAAATGCGAAAGTGTACCTATCTATCTACTGTCTATTACCTCTCCGCGCATAAACCACTAAACCGATTTTGATGAAATTTGATATGGATGAGTGGAAAGGACATAGAATACTTTGTATCCCGAAAAAATGTACGCGTTAAACTATTTTTGCGCAACGGATTTGCGAGCGTCATTACGTACTTGTTATAAGTTTTTACCGTTGAAATAGCAAACACACACCTGGAAACTTCAAAGATAAAATTTAATCACATAAGAAATAGTTTGAGAACTTGCACATCCCTCGTCGAAACTCCAACGAAAACTCGCAACTTTTGTTCTTGTTGCATTTTTCCCAGCGCTTTATTTTTTTTATTCGTTTTCCTCGCGCTCGGAATCTTTTAAAACGTGTACCCTTTTCAGGAGTTGGCTATCTTTCTTACTTGACTCTTTAGAACAGAGGTGTTGTTGAGTCGAGCTTGTTATTTTTTTATTTCTTTTGCGTCGTTGTTCTTGTTATTCGAGGTTTAAGTTGATAATGTAAGGTGTGTATTAATTTTGTTTGAAAAAAATGTTCAATATTATGTTTGAAATTTATCAAATGAAGTACTGTTTGATAAGTTTTATTAAATAGTTTTAAATCTATCGTTTCTATTACTAGACCTACAAATTACAATGTTCTTGTAACGGTTTAAACATGAAGAGGTAATAGACATACAGACACACTTTCTTATTCTTTGATATTTATAATATTATTGTATCCAGTAACTGCAACTTAGTAGATTAAGGTTTCATTAACATTTGTAAGTATCACGTTACCGGCTACCTACTTGTAGAGTTCTTTATTTGAAACAAAATGTTACTAATTCGTGCTCACACAATTTAAATAGAAAATATATCTACAAAATTGAGTTCAAGGATTTCACCTGAACTAACAAACTTACACACAGAGCAAGTTAAATAAAAGCATTTAAAAAGATAAAAAAATAGTTTAGTCAACTCTACGGTTTTCTCTGCTCCTTGAAAACTCCTTAAGTTTTTATTTGACCACTGAAGCATTCGCGAGATAGCGCCGTGGTGAAAATTAAAAAAAAAGCATTTAAAAAAGGAATTGCGGGCGAAACTTCAGCAAAGGGGATTCCAATGAAACTTTTATCGCTTCAAAAATAACATCTCAAAATGGCCGCGAATTTATTGTCTGTATTGAATTCAACAAAATGGCGGCCGCATATATTACGAGGCGAATTTCGCTCGACGCAGGTGGTAATACTATTATATTTTTTCGCCGGCCACCCCGATCGGGGGCGAGGGGATAGTTGGGGTAGTGCGTGACCCCACCCCACGCCACCCCCACCCCACCGGGCTGAGGAGGCACCCCCGCGGGGGAATGCATTTACCGTGTATGCACGCAAATTCATGCCCAATAATTTAAATTTTCGATATGTATCCATGTTTAATACAAAATTAATGTTATATGTACGTCCCGCCCGATACATAAGGTACATACGGCCATGTTTTTGTGAGATTAAGTAGAAATATTGCTGGCAGTTTACATTAATAATGCTTTAAATTGCGAATTTTACTTGCAATATTCGCGAGCTTTTCCGACAGGGCTATATAGAATTATAATGTTATGTAGGTTTGGATGTCCACTATTGATTCATTCAGTACTGAACTGGTACTAAGTAATCATAAAAATATAGGAATAGGGGCTAGTAGGTTATTATAAATACAAGTTTAGATGACTTACTGCAAACTTATGAATAGAAAACTAGGTGTACTCTATCTATATAGAGTATAGATTAAGATAGATACTGAAAGTTACAGATGAATTTATTCTAATGGTTTAAAAAACACTGAAAATATAATTCTAGGTACAAGATTCAATTATCGCACGGGGACCGTAAATTTTTCCGCGATAAAAAATTTTTTGTCTCTTCCCGCGACTCAAAGTATTTCCATACTAAATTTCAGCAAAATCGGTTCATTTCATGGTTTGAAATTGGGTGTAAAGAGTTAATAAAGAGACAGATAGAGTGACCATAGAGAAATATTATAGCGTGTTAGACTGTAGAGTGTGGAGATGCTCTATTTATTAATTAATTTCAGCTTTAATTGACAGAACCATAACTCGTCCGTTGACAGTTTGTTGAAATTAAACACGAAAACATTCGGAATAATTCGTATACAAGTCAAAATGGCGCGTAAGATGCGTTCCAAATTCAAAAATAAATTCGCTACGCGCGCGCGCCGACGGTACGTTTTAAAATTTCCAATGCTGCCAACATTATTTCAGGATTTTCTTTTTAAAATGTTGAGAATTTTAAAAGGCCAAGAATATAACATACTTTTTTTATTATAGGTAGGTAGGTAGAGCTCCAGTCTGCAAGTGGAATGTAGAGAATCATTTTCGATATATCTTTTTATTACTTTCTTTCACTCAATCTAATTAAATAAACATAATATTATTGACTATACCAAAGAGAGATTTTTCTCGAACAAATGACAAAACATTTTAAAGTTTGAGCTATAGGTACAGAATAGTTATGAGTACCAGTCCTACGCTGAGGTACCGCTTGCAGGGAAGTACTTTTGTATGTAAATGCTATGCGTAGGCTTTACTCTGGGACCTAGGTGCTAAGGCAAGTCTAGACTCACGTGCACTTTAGTGTCCTCATGTATTATAAGTTATAACTCTTAAGAGAAAAAGTAGAGAGAATAAATTGTAATATTAGTAAATTTCTTCTAAGTACCTAATTATGCCTTTAATTTTTCTTATGCCGTTTTTACCCTACGAATAATAGTTTTTTACCTTTAGTTTTTTTACGTAATTTTTTTCAACAATCTTTTAATATTTAGACAATACTAATAACTCGATTATGTGATCTTTGAATTTAAAAAAATAGTAGTTTGAAAATTAAGTATTCACATTTTGATACTGAAATTGGTTACAAAGTTTTCCTCAAAGCCCAAAATATAAAAGAACCAAAACCTTAAAAATATCAAAATATCAGGCAAAAGTGTCGTTATAATATTAACTAAAAACATGCAAATTGCAAAATTTCGCAATTAAATTGCAAATTATCGACCATACCATCCTCGGCGAGCATCGGCCGAACTGTGCTAAGGCAAACGCCTTTCTATTCTCCTCTTATTCATAGAGAAATAACAAAAATAACCATAGAACAACCCACCAGCGTAGCCTGAGCCCCGTCACCTCCTCCGCGCGCACGGCAGCCGAACGCGGTGTTCTAGATCCCGGAGGTCTAGCTATACTGGTCAGGGCCCGAGCGTAGGTTGTATGGGTTGAAAAATGGTTGCCGGCTACAATAGTATAGAGAACGGTGAACCCGGAAGAAATGGCTGGACAAGATTTAATCGTGGAAAGTTTAGATAATCTAGGCATAGGTTTAGACTTAGGTTTTAGGAGGTTTTGGGAAAATTTTGAGAATGTCCTAAATTATGTGAAAAATATTGAAAGAAGTTTACGATTACTTACCTATAGACAAAAATTTTGTGATATTTAAAACTTTAATTTAAAAAAAAATGCGATACAATGATCATTTATTGACAATGAATATCATACTCTATATTTCTATAAAATAGTGTAACCAATAATGTAGATTAGTAGAGAATAAAATTGTAGTTACATTAGACTGGACAAAATACAGCTGAAAATGTAAGGATGGCTAAAATATTATTCTTTGTACTTCTTTTTTGTTTTTTTTTACTTGTTGCTGTTACAGAAAGAAAAAATATTATCATAATACATATAATGCTGCAACTGACCGTCGTGGTGACACGACGCGAACGGAATCCTAGCAATACTCATACCACTCATCGATTATGAAACTGTAAATTTGTACTTCCTACATAATGTAACCTTACAACACAAAATGTAGAACAACCCAATTTATTAGGGTAGAACTTGAAAGATGTACTCAAACAGCATAACCTCCCTCCGCGCAGTCGGTAAGTTGCATAAAAATACGATACCGTTACGCATGTCATATATCTTGGCATCTAGGAAATAATTCTACAATATCATAAGTGCGCAGGCGCATTCTTCACAACATGCAAAACGCAAGTGTGTGTGTGCGTGAGGGCGTCGACCCCGCGCCGGCAGTGTGCGTCGGTCGTTCTTATTTTAAAAATCTGTTGGGCTAGGTCGCGGGCTGACCTGACGGGATTTGGGATAAAAATTCAGTCCAAGGTTTGACCTTGCTGTTGTTTTTTTTGGTGACGTAACCAAAAAATGGAAACCTTATACAGGGTGTAACAAAACTAAGTGATAATACCTTAGGGTGTGTATGGCTTCCCCATAAATTTAATATACCTAGCAACAATCTCGAGCTGTCAAACGAAACCGAAATTGGTTTACATCTGTGTGTAAAAATATGTGTACGTATACACTTACACAAGCATGATTGAACATGATTTCTTTAAGATTAAATTGTCAACGTGCGGCACGTGCCGACTGGACGTCAAAAACAGAGTGCTGCTGTCATGTATCACACGTCTCTTTTTACTACGCAATGTTACTGATAGTGACATCTCTCTTGCTCAGGCCTTTGTTTCTCTATTCCGCTAGGTATATTTACTTTATGGGTTTCCCTATAAAGAGTTCACTGTGAACTGCGCTGAAAGAGATTTTTTTTTAAACTTTTGTATGGAAAAATTCATAACGCCGGGGCGCTTGCCCAAACAAATCACGAAAAATGTTTGCTCTTTCAACGCTGCTACTTTCACAGTGAACTCTATTTAAGGGATACATACACACTCTAAAATATTATCACTTAGATTTGTTACAGCCTTTAGTTTCGTCAAGTCTATCTGTCCGTCCGTAGAGCCACTTTTTTGGTAGAAATAAACAGTAGGGCTAATTTTATTCGTATTTATTTGATACTAGACGTGCCGCGTGAATAAAGAATCGTGTGAACCGTACATCTTCACACAAAAAAGCCTACGTTCTTCTCCTAAGTGCATCATGGTCTACTTTATATCTGTGCTAGATGACATTAAAATTGGTCTCGTAGTCCGTGTGATTAGCAAACTTTCCAGATTTGTAATTTACTAATATCTATTTAAATTGATTAAACAGCGCAACGTTATTATTATTCACACAAAATATCTAT
The DNA here is from genome assembly GCF_905147365.1 of Aricia agestis. Classification (NCBI taxonomy): domain Eukaryota; kingdom Metazoa; phylum Arthropoda; class Insecta; order Lepidoptera; family Lycaenidae; genus Aricia; species Aricia agestis. The sequence goes on from NC_056424.1 coordinate 12,063,098, forward strand.
TTATTTTAAAACGCTATTATAGAAAAAATTCGGTTGAAATAAGTAAGTAAAAATTAATATTATTCGAATTATTTTTATAGTATAAATGGGTCAAAAGTTTACATCCTAAAAGTTTTATAATTATTGTGGAGTAAAATGTTAAAGCCTATTCAATATTCATCCAACAAAATTATTTCTGAAACCATAATATTTTCTCAGAGTACATGCTAGCGCCATCTGTCGTTGAGTAGAGTAAATTACACATTAGGGTTTGTTTCTCAGCGTTCTAAAAAGTAACTTGAAATACATAATATCTAAAAATATTGTAATTTAATAAACGAAATTGTTGTCTATATCAACGAATATATTATGCTTCAAATACGAGTCAAATAAGAATAAGTAGCACATTAAAATGATCCAAAACTTTAAGAAGTTTCTGGATTCTCTTGACCAAACACTGACTGCAGAAACTCTACCACAAAATATTATTATAATATTTTATACAAAAAACACAATATAAAGAAAACCAAGGGTAGAAATTGTTAAACCAAGGGTTAACTAGTATTTAGACCAATCAATTTAATATTTAAATGAGGAAAAGGCTGGAAATTAATTTTAAATTGTGCATTTAAAGTTGTCGTCTGAAGCTATTGCTTAATTGTATGAATCAACATTCTGATATTAGGAATTAAATAATATTATAATTATATTTAAATATTGTCGTAAAAAAAGAATATCATAATAATTTACACAGAGTTAAACTGAGTAGAGACGTTATAAAATTGATCAAGTTTTGTCCATGTCAGCTATTTTTATAACTAACAGGATAGCAAAACCAATGTTGGTGATCTAGCGATTAGGTTTCATAAGACAACGATGATTGAACATTTTAGCTATGTCCACACTGTGCACTTTCATCTTCAATTTTCGTCATCTACTTTCATATTGGCGCATTCAATAATTGAATGCGTCAAGGAACGCAACGCCAATATTGTCACTTTTGAAGTTTTGGATACGGTCAAAGGGCATGCGTCGTGGGCAATATGCCTCACGTTCGCTGTTGACTGCGCTATAACGCATGCCCTTGACGAACAGAAAAAGGCACAGTGTAGACAAATCTATTCTACCTCATGAAATTTATTTCGACGCGTTCTAAATTCAAATCATTAAATTTGAATCTGACTTTTTTTTTTTTTTTCAGGCGAGCGCCCCTACAAATGCCATTTGCCGGACTGCGGGCGCGCCTTCATCCAGCTGTCCAACCTGCAGCAGCACCTGCGGAACCACGACGCGCAGGTCGAGAGGGCGAAGAACAGGCCCTTCCACTGTAACATCTGTGGCAAGGGTTTCGCTACAGAGAGTAGCCTGCGAACGCACACGGCAAAGGTGAGCTTGGAAGCAGATTGCAACAAGATATGATATTGAATGTACTGTCACTTCTCGGTGGAAATTCATCTTCAATTAAATAATACACTTTCCTTGCACTTATTCCACTTTATTTTGATATATTTATTACAAAATTGTTAAATACACGACCGGTTTCGAAAAAATCATCATCATCACCTGCAGTACACCTGAAGGAAAGTGTTTATTTAATTGGAGATTGCAACAAATCTTCTTCTTCTTTTTGAATACGCGTGAATTTGAATTTTTGCCATAATTTTTATTAGATAATAATTAATTTATTGGCATTTAATTCGTTAAAATGTTAATATAAAAATAACATTAAAAAAATCACTCACAAAATATGATAAGTAGATGCAGAATCCATCTAGTTATCCGAAATTATAAAAAAGTTAATAATAATTAAATAATTAATAATATTTACTTGTTTTCTTAAATAGAAGTAAATTTTTCCAAATATACTTTTACTATTGTTGATTGTGTGTTGGTGTGTGGGATGTATGAAAGAATGATTTGAATAAGAGTTTAGTTAATGTATTTAAGAAACAGCTATTTTGTAATGTTTATCATAAAATAAGTTACGTAATTATTGAATTTGAAAAGATTCTGTATTACATTTTTATTTAGTTTCGTTTCATTATTATCATCATATTTTATATTTTTACGAACATTTTTATGATCACTGTCAGGCAGTAAAATTTTATTTCTCAAAATTCCCTTTGGCCGTTATTTATTGGTTGAACTGTTATGATTGTTTCGAAATTCCATTTTTGACTGTGTATTTGTGTTTTCGATGTTTCTAACTTTTGCTATGCCCGCATCACCCCGGGATAGGAGCTTCAGCTGCACCTTGGTGTTTTGCAGCAACACGCGGCGCTCATGATAGGTGGCGCCACCGCCACGCCATGCCCGATTTGCCACAAAGTGGTATTCGGGGGCGAAGCCCTTGTGGAACACATGAAGAACACCCACAAGGACCCGAACGCGTCGGGTGTTGCGAGTAAGTTTCCGAACGGATGAGTTCGGTTTTTGAATTTCGAAAGAACCTCATCTATGGTATAGATTAGGTTTTTTACCAGGACAAGGATTAGGCGTAAGGTTTAGTTAAGGTATTCCATTTGTAAAATGTCTATTTGCAGATGTTTTAGAAATAGTAAAACAAGAGAAAGACATTTTTACAGAAGGGATTTTTAGTCTGTAAGTTCAGTTAATGGAAGTTTATAAATGTTGTTTCGAAATTGTATTATAATAATAAATTGGATTAGAATTAACAAAATATTATCGAGTATTAAAAGCTTCCATTTGCTCAAAGCCACAGGGGTGTTGGTTTACCGATATTGGTAAATCATGAGAGTATCGTTTCCATTAGTCTAAGCTAGCTATAGAGATGTCGGCATTTGAAGAATCGTCTGCTATTGTTTCCACTTTATGGAAGGGTAGACTGTTTTACAAACATCGTTCCGACGATTCTTCCGATGGCGTTTTATTATGATAACATGTTTTGTTTATAATTAGATATAGCTATTTAGCTACCCCCTCGACGATTGAAGCTACGCGTATCCTCTCTATCGTTAAGTTAGATGGCGACTTTTTTAAAAAGCCGTACCGTTTTTTTAAAAGGTCTTCGGCGATTAGGAAAGTCGCGGTCAGTTAGTTTGCTCTAACAACGAGACTAACCGGTTTTCTTTTTTTTTCTCCTCCCCCCTAATTCACTAACTCCCATCCTGGTGATGCTGGTAGGTCCTCCCGCCACATCACCGTATCCGGCGCAAGCTAAACCTATTGATCCTTATATAGCGAAGCGGCGGACGGCAAACCACCCGTGTCCCGTGTGTGGCAAGCATTACGTCAACGAAGGGTCATTGAGGAAGCACCTGGCATGCCACCCCGAGACCCAACTGACCGGCGGACTGAGGATGTGGCCCTGTTCCGTTTGCCAGGCCGTCTTTACACATGAAAGCGGTAGGTTTCATGTTCCAAGAAGATCCAATTGAAGCAAGAACATCAGATTTAAAATTTACATTACCCTAATTCAATTATTGATTCTTTCACTCCACAACTCAACATAGCTAGCTAGTGCTACCACAAATGCATGAGTAGAAGACGCTACCATCCTCGTCCCCTTATTATTTACTTCCCTTCCTGTGTTAGTCTTTTCGTTGCAGCTTCTCGTTACATTCCGTGATCCTAATGTCCTGTTTTTCATGTCTCCTTGTTTTGTGTTTTCGCCGTTAGCTTGTGAAAGCATGGTTACAAGTTTGAAATATTGCATCTCGTTCAAAATAATCATTTACATTCTGTGAACACAAAATCGACGTTCATAAGTGTTATTATGCACTTTATGCTTTATCATTTAGACCAACCGTTACTAACGAAACTATTGTCAATTTCAGGACTATTGTCGCACATGGAGCACATGAGGATGGAACCGAAGCACCAGTTCGCGGCTCAGTACGTGCTGTCCCGAGCCGCCGCCGAGAGACGCGAGCGAGACATCCTCGCCGCGGTGTCCGCCGGGGGCTCCGGCCTGCTCAACCTGGCCCCGCCCTCGCCCGCCCACTCCGACTCCTCCTCCAACGGCCGCCTATCGTCGTCGGCCGGATCCGAAGCCGGTGCAGCAGTCAACAAACTCTCAGACCTTCTGAGATCCGCCAACAACGGACACCAGGCGTACGGCGACGAGAGGGTCGCCGCCATCGCCGCCGCCGCCGCGAACATGATGGCCCAGCCCGGCGAGGGCGCCAACGCCGTGCAGGTCGCCGCCGCCAACCTGGTGTCGGCCATGCGCCAGCAGCTCGCCCGGGAGCCCCCGCCGCAGCCACCCCCGGAGACCCCGCCGGCACCGACGGAGGCCGCCCTGCGCATCCAGCAGGCGGAGGCGCTGCTCCGGAGCCAGGCCGAGGCGCTGCGGCTGGCCGTGTCGCAGGCGGCCGCCGCCCACAACACCGAGGCGCCGAGCCCGCTCCGACACAACGGCGGGTTCCCGCCCGCCAACGAGGCCGGCGGCCAGCTGTCGCCGGAGATCGTCGAGGCGTTCCGGATCGCCCAGGAACAGAGACTCGAGCAGGCGCTGCGGATGCACGACCCGAGGATGCTGGGCTTCAACCTGCCGTCACCGGTGCAGCAGGCGGCGCAGCAGGCCGTAGCCGCCCAGGCGGCCCAGGCCGCTCAGGCCGCGCAAGCAGCCCAAGCCGCACAAGCCGCTCAAGCGGCGCAGGCTGCGCAAGCCGCTCAGGCCGTACAAGCCGCTCAGGCGGCTCAGGCCGCCCAGGCCGCACAAGCAGCTCAGGCTGCTCAGGCTGCCCAAGCCGCTCAGGCTGCCCAGCAGGCCGCCCAGCAGGCTCAACAACAGCATATGCAGCAAGCCGCGCAGGCGGCCCAGGCAGCACAGGCGGCTCAGGCCGCCCAGGCCGCGCAGCAGGCCGCCCAGCAGGCCGCTCAGCAAGCTGTTCATCTCCAACAAAATCCGCAACCATGAAAATTCAGCTATTACTAATCCGACGCGATTTCAACAAAATGAATCTGTTTACGAAAAAAGTACCTATTTGTTATAAGAATTTTCAAAAAAATATTACGTGTAATCGAAAAAAAATAATTTTGTATGGAGCGTGAAATCGCCTCTGATTGGTAATTGATTTTGTTTACTAGACGTAACGTTATAATGTTTATTTGAACGAAATTGTGTCAACTGAAGCGCAACGGGAGATATTTAATATTAGATAGATCTAACTGTTGTACATACGGAAGGTTTAGAGAAAAAACTTTGTGTAAATATATAAAAGTACCTAAAACTAGTTGAATGAACAAAATGGAACAGAAACTCGCCCGAACAAATAATAACGCGTAGAGTAATCGTTCAAGCCCGTGCAATTGAATATTTGTTTGGTTGATTTCGTATCGTTTTACGAATATTTATTTTTATTAGCTTTACTACAGAACAATGTATTTCTTAGCTTAGTACAAACTTTTGGATGTGCCAAACTATTTTACGCACGTTTTATCGCATTTAGCGAATCTGCAATAACTAGTTGCATTAAGTTTCAAATATTTTTATTGTATAGATACAAATGTTTATTATTTGTTTTTTTATTTTATCTTTATCTTTTTCACGCAATAACACATCTCATGCTAGTCAAGTTTCCGAGCGCGCGCGTTCGATTTTCGAATAGCTGTCAAAATTACTTTCTTTTTATATTTTTAATTTTTATTCTTAGCTTACGATTTATTTTAATGCCATACTAGCGGTAATATTGTAAATACGCACCTAGGCGACGTCGATGCTTAAAATAACGATTTATTTTTATTATTACGGTTATTATTTTTAACGAAAAAAAAATTATTTACACGATATTTTATTGTATAGTTGTAAATAATATTTTATGTTTTTCAGAAGACTGCCGTTACTTTTTTTTTGTAAATAATTTTACGACGAGTGTTCACGGTCGGATATAATAGCGATTATTCACTGAACGGACGACGCGCGTCCGCCGCGCGCGGCCGACGGCGCCGCGCGGGCGGACCGCACGAGACATTCTCACCACGGATTGACACAGCCCAATATTTTTATTTCACACATCACACAGTACAGTAAATAAATAGCCCAGTAAATAATTTCTACACGCAGTACTCAGATACAGTTGCCAATAGATATACTCGAGGAGCCGAACCGCCGCCGAAGCCCGGTTCGGCGTTTTGTAAAGAATGTCAAGTGTTGCCGAATATTCTTTTAATATTATCATATTATTAAGTCCGGGCCGCCGCATACGCACGCGCATGTGCGGGTGCGTATGCGCCGGCGTTACTTGTAACCGTAAAATAGGTAAGGTATCGTAAGCTGATTTTAATGTACGTAATTGTTTCATTCTTGAATTAATATTGGTATCCCCCACCGCGGGGCCGGCGGGAACACCTCGAGCGGGTTCCGTACCCAGTCAGCTCGAGGGATCCCAGGCTCCCCGGGGTATCAATGTAAATAGAAAAAAACCACAATGCAATAGCCCAAAAATCGTTTTTCATTTACGTCGTAAACCCTTGGTTATGAACGTATAATTGTTTGATTTACATTAAGGTTAATTTATTTTTGAAATACAAACTTTTCGGCCGATTTTTAAGATATTTTGGAGCGCAGGTATCGAGCGATGGACCGACGATGATTTACTCCGGGAAACGTTACAGATAGACATTTCGACTGAGACGCGCGAAATTACAAAAACGCAGCAAAAATTAAGTGAACGGATCGCTATTTATGTAAAAAAATATCCTCATAAATTTAATATATAAATAAATTAATATAACAACAGAAAAAGTTCCTATGAATATTGTATAAATGGTATTGTTTTAAATTTAGGTCGTAGGAAGGAAAAAATTTATGGACGTTTGGTATTTTTAAAGTTATAATAAAATTCATCGTATTAAGGAACTAGACTCGACGTCGAGTCGTACAAAAGCACGGATCGTGAATCCTACGTTAGATGTTAGCGCACGGTACGTTTCCAAGAAAGTGTTCAGACGGCCGTGGTGGTCGCGGGGCGGATACAGAGTATTTTCGAGATAATAAATTTTACTGTAACATAATTTTGTGGACAAAAGTAAGTTAGCGCGCCCCGCGACCGGCCCGGCCCGACTTTTTCTGTGATCATCGAAATGGAATAGTTATAATAAACGATCGAGCGAATTATCAGAGGTTATCTTTAAGTTTTCGAAGGTTGACATTTTTGATATGTTAAAAAGGGATAAAGAAATTTTTTCTACATTTATTTTACGATGAAAAAAAAATTCCATAGGTAAGCCGTGTACATTACGATTAATATAAAGCCTAATTTACACTGGCGCCCGACGCCGCTTGCGACGAAACTGACGGCGAATGCGATCGACTTTTTTCCGATCGCATTTCTCGAAGTTTCGTGATTTAGTATCAATAGAACAGGATTCTGTTACTCCGACGGTCCCTCTTACGGACCGTGTTTTCTACCGATGCGCTGCTGGTCGGTCCTCAAATAGGAATGGATGCGGTACTCGACTATGTTGTAGTTTAATTGGCTTTTAATGTTTACGAATTAACGATTGTGTTACGAGTTTTGTTACTAGGGGAATAAGTTACGTGCTCATCTCCAATTTTGTGAGAAACTATTCGATGATTTTCCGAAAATTTACGATATGCTCAAACTTTTAAAAATTCAAACAAATTCTCACTGATATTCCTCAAAATGTTCGTTACTGAGCATTCTTGTTCGCTAAAATGCGGACGAATTGTGAAAACTGACGGTTTTCGAGATCATTCGTTTCGATAAATTGTTGATGTTTCTAGATCCTTAACCGTTTGTGACCGGAACGAATGATTTCGAAAATTACTTTAAGATTACATTACATTTTTTATTTCGAGCGTCGCGACCATCTTGCGACGATGTTGTTAAGTTTTTACAAATGAATTGCTGTTGATTTATCTTACGACATCCTTATTGAACGTTAAAGTTTCATTTTGAACGCTTCATCGTTTCGTTGTTCGCTTGTTTTATGATATTTAGCCAAATATACATTTATTCGTAATTTAAGATAGACAGGATAGCCAGGTTTCAATTTATCTCACATAGTAGTAACTTCATGTATCTTATATTGTAAGCTAGTAATTAATGTAATGTAATTTAGGGACTCGTCTGTAACTGTAACGTTTACGTTATGGGCGGGTCCAGGGTAGCCCAGGCTTCGACGACAATACCGAAGCCCTGCCCATGACTAAGTGTAGTGAACAACGAATAAAAAGAAAATACAAAAAAATACGTGTACCTAAGCGTACTTAATGTAATAGATAATGGTTTATTGGTGTTTACAACTACCGCATCCATTTTGAAATGAGACCACTTTTATAGCATCCATGGGAAATGGAGAAAATTAAAAGTTTTATACGTATTTAAAATGTTGATGAGTAAACGAAACTTAAATGATGAGGAACAAAACCAAAATTAGCCAGCAGCGCATTTTTTTGTCTACACACATTAAATCTAGCCTCATAATGTCTGATGGGCATTAACGTTGTTTTTGATTTTCAATTTTTACAAATTAATATAATTTGTTGATATTTCAAATTCATTATTTATTGTCAGATACTCTATGTCATCGGTGTGTTCTAGTCTTTACTTTCCGATGGGAGTCGAAATTCAAAATTAGAAATTCCAAATTTGAAATGTTGGAACACTTTTCGGAACATTGTTAGTGCGGCGTAGTTGGAAACTGATTGTAAAAATTCCAAATTTAAGCTATACTATATTTCGGCGTATGAAATTGTAAAATTGAACTTTAGGCTCTAGTGTAATACGGTTAGATGTCAAAATCGTTTGGCGTATTAATGTAACAAAATTGTATATAATTTAGATCGTGGTGGTCTTTGGTGTTTAGGTCTGAATATGCCTATCGTTTTACGTTAAGAGTTATTTACGTAAGATTTACTTTAATCGATGCCATGTTTGTGTAAGCTGATGTTTACGAATATATTTTTATAGAGGTTATTTTTTGTATTCGATTCGGTAGTCATTAACTGCTATTTATAGTTAAGTTTTAGTGTTGAATTATGTTAAAGGATATTATTTTTTAATTTTACTGAATTTAACCCTTAATATTTTAACAACGGAATGCTTATCGTCATTACAATGAGATAGTAATCATTGCCGAACAGTTAGCTATAATTATTTTAAAAAATAAAAACAATGATTCATAAGTATTGTTTTATTGTCCTTGTTATGTAAAAACTTAGAGCAGGGCACTATTACAGCGTTGCGTTGTCGCAACGGAACAACACATTGTATGCCACACCTGTGTTGCGTAAACGCTGCGACAGCGCAACGCTCTAATGGGACCTCGCCCTTACCTTTCACCTACTAGGTAACGCCGACAACTCCGCTTAACAAAAATTCCTTTATCGCGCGGAAACCGTACATTTTCCAACGATAAAAATTAATCTATGTGGCCGTTCCCGAAACTCAATAGTATCCGCATACCAAGGTTCATCAAAATCTATTCAGCAGTTTAAGCATGAAGAGATAGACAGACAAACTTTCACACGTCTGGAAACGTCATAATAATTTATGAATTTTTAATTTTATCTTTTTGACGTAAGTAAGTAATAAGTATTATGATTTATGATTTTATATTGCGGGACGCGGGTATTTCGAAAATAATTATTATAAATTAATTAACTCTTATTCTTCATTAGTGCCTTTTTTAAAATTCGACTTACCCTCAACTTATTCTGTACTCAATTTTCATTCGTTTAAAGTCGGTACTGGCACAATCTATACTAATATTATATTCTATAATCTATCTTCTATCTATTCTATTTTTTTTATATTATAATTGGGAAGATTTTGTTTGTTTGTTTGAACGCGCTAATCTCAGGAACTACTGGTCCGATTTAAAAAATTCTTTCAGTCTTAGATAGCCCATTTATCGAGAAAGGTTATAAGGCTATGTTTTATCACGCTAAGCCCCAATTTCACCAAAGTCTGTTAGTGCTAACAGCTTGTTAAAATGTCAAGTCTTCTCTTTCATTCATAAGAAAAACGAAAGAGGTAACGTGATACTAATTCGAGCGTTAACTTTAACAGTCGTTGGTGAAATTGGGGCTTAGGCTAATGAGAGCGAAGAAATAGAGGAAAATGTGGAAAAAATGGGGGAAATTTGAAAGGGCTAATCTCACGAACTACTGGAGCAATTTTTCTGTTATTTGTCACAAATAAGAAGTAGACCACGTGAAGGATCATAGGATTTTTTTTGTGGACTAATTTGTCTGTAAAATATCTAATTTACGCGGGCGAAGCTGCGCGGAACGTTATATTTCGCGTGGTCACGACATCACGCGTATACGGCTGGACCCATTTTGATGAAATTTGGTATAAAGATATTTCGTGTCCCGAAAAAGAACATAGGATACATTTTGTCCCGGGAAATGTACGGTTACTGCACAATATACTTTTATGATTTGCGCGTAAACTATTCAATCTATTTTGATGGAATTTGGTATGGAGATACTTCGAGTCTCGGGAAAGGACAAGGAATACTAATTATGTCCCGGAAAATGTACGGTTCCCGCACAATAAACTTTTATGATTATCACCTAAACTATTCTATCTATTTTGATGAAATTTGGTATGGCAATACTTTCAGTCTCGGGAAAGGACAAGGGATACTTTTTATCCCAGAAAATATACGGTTCCCGCACAATAAACTTCTATGAATCTCGCCTAGACTTTTAATCTATTTTGATGAAATTTGGCATGGAGATTGTAGATACTAGTTTGAATCTGTGCGGTTCCCACGCAAAACTCTTCTGATTTGTGCGTAAACGACTCAATCGATGTACGGGAACAACTATAAACTAAAGTCCACGCGGACGAAGTGGCGGGCAACAGCTAGTAGACTATAATTCTGTCTACTCTGGTACCGGCCGGCGCGGGCGGCTTAGAACTGAGATACTTGACATAGAACTTAGCCAGTGCCCAGTACCGACTTCAAAAGAATATAAATTGAGTACAGAATAAGTTGAGGTTTAGTTAAATATTGAAAAAGGCACTAATGACGAATAAGAGTTATTTCATACTTTTTAGATCTCAAAGAATATTGTTTTACCTCGGAAGTCAGGTTAATTTTTTTGTTAAAAATAATAATTTCACTCTTTTTAGTTATCTACAAGACTACAAGGCTTTATGCGTATTTAGGCTGCTGCAAAACCCTTCATGGGCGAGTTCAACTCGCACTTGGCCGCTTTTTTGGGACCCCCCACCCCACCTTATCAAAGCTATATACAGGGTGTAACAAAAATAAGTGATAATACTTTAGGGTGTGTACGTCTTCCTCTTAGAGAGTTCACTGTGAAAGTAGCAGCTCTGAAAGACCAAAAAATTTTTTCACTTTTGTATGGGGAAACTCGTGACGCTCGGGCCCTTCCCCATACAAAAGTGAAAAAATTTTTTCGACTTTCAGCGCTGCTACTTTCACAGTGAACTCTCTACAAGGAACACGTACACACCCTAAAGTATTATCACTTATTTTTGTTACACACTGTATACCTACGCCCGTGTAATGCAGTGATTTAATAAATTTCAAAGATTTCCCTCGATTGCTCATAGATCCCAACATCAGATCACCACACGTAATCTTTATACGAAATTAAAAATATATCCTATACAACAATACAGTCATTTTGGGTAACTTTAAACCGCGGTATAACTTTGAACAATACAATAATGTATTGTTCAAAGTTAAACCGCAAGTCAAAGTTACCCAAAATGAGCGTACAAGAATTTTCAAAATCGGTCCACAAACAGCGAAATAATCACCAAAAACATCTGTTACGAATTACGATGCAGAATATTATGAAAAGTACCAGTAATTGAGTAATGAGTCCTAGATCCTAATGTGATGATACGCATGCTATAATTATTATGGTTTTTTTAAACGGGCTTTGGCCCACCACACATTCCTACCACTGTATCTCCTATGTGGCCAGGATCGACAGCGGTATCTAACCACGAAAACCCTTTGATATGCTCTCAGGAAGCCCGAGAGACATGCTAAAGCTGTCTTGGGACCCGCAACGAAATTAATCAGAAGAAAATAGGAAAAGTAGGAAGAATTCCAATTTCCCTCCCCATACAAAGCGGGAGACAGCACAAAGTTGCAATGACCGAAAGTCAAAGAACTTAAGGGGGAGCACCACGGAAATAAAGCTAATAATTATAGGCTACTTGACCTATATTCAATTTCATTGAACAAATGCATATTTCTAGTAGAACTTGACCTAGGAAACCGTATTTCACCCTTATCATCAAATAAAAGCTTATGATTGATAAATAAAGTCGATTTGAAAATATGATTTTATGAAAATATGAATTGTACTGACGAAAACGCTTTTGCGATACTTCCGATTTGAATGTGACGTCATCATAGTACTCTTAATTTAATATCTTTTATTTATCTCGTTCGTTATAATATTATGTAAGTTTATTTGTACATAAATAATGAGAATAAGCTTAGAAAGATTTGTAAAATATATTTTCTTGAATAATTCAAATAAAACATCAGTTTTATATGTATATTATTATCTCCATTTATTGTAGACCGCCACCGGCCAAAACACCGCCTTTTATACACTATCCCCACTACCCTCACTAGTACCCCCGAACATATTAATAAGCGGTGACGTCGTCAAACAAGTTTGGTCATTCAACAATGCAAATCTGTTATTTTTCTTTTCTTTTATGATCTCTAATTGTTCCAACACGCTCAGCCGAAAGCCTTTATCGCATTTATGTAAAACTTTATAGGAATGGCCATCGGGCACGGTATGATTACTATCTAAAAGATGTTTAGCAAAATGTGACTTATCAGGATGACCATTTCTATAAGCCGCGATATGTTCTTTATACCGAGTCTCGAAGCTGCGTCCAGTTTGACAGAAAGAGGATTTTTTTTTTCACAAAAGTAAAAAAAAGTTTTGGTCTTTCAGCACTGCTACTATCACAGTGAACTCTCTACAAGGAACACGTACACACCCTAAAGTATTATCACTTATTTTTGTTACACACTGTATAATATATTATAATATTGGAATTTGGAACAGCGCCAGCTCTTGTATTTTAATGACACTACAGAGGCGTAACGTCTAGTACGCCTTTACATTTAGTTAACTTAGATTGTAATAGATGGCGCTTTCACAACAATTAGTTTTAACTTGAAAATAGATGGCGCCAATTACATCGCGTTTTTCTATATTGAATGATAGATGTCACTAAAGATGATATTTTTAATTTATTTATTGAGTTATTTGAGATTGGTAAGCAGTAATATCATATTTTTTTAATCAAAAGATTTCGCTACACTAGCGTATCAAGGTAATTTTAGGGCCAATTCACACCGGATCGGCACTGGCAGCGGTGCGGAGAGGCGCAGCGAGGCCGGCAGCGGCGCGAAGAGGCGCGGCGCGAGGCCGGCAGAGGCGGCTCGCGTCGCCGCGGGCGGTCACTTGTGGACGCTCGCGGCCGCTTGTGGACGCTCGCGGCCGCGCGCTACCTTCAGAGCGCCGCACAGTGGATCGAAAATCGAGTTTCATAGACATAGGAACTCGAATTTCCAGATGTAATTTTTTTGGGCTGAAATATGTTTTCCTAGTTGTTATTACATAATAAAATGTAAAAAGACTCATCTACGTGTAATAATAAGGGAGTAACATTTTTTTAAAGAAATTTAAGTATGGAGCCGACATGAAAAATGAGCATAATATCTCTGGAATCGCATGGTTGGCCGTTATATCCTCACACACTATTATAGTACTAATTATTACTCACATTTTGGCATATTTTGTATTACGGCACCATTTGTACTTCATTTTGGTTAATTAAAAACTTAATTCAAATAGAAAGAAGAAAGAAATTATTATGGCGATATAATGTATCAACCCTCTCTTTTTCCAGTGTCCCCAGTAACAATTTAAAACTTCCAACTGAATTAAATTAAATTGTCTGGAACTATTTGACATATTCTATTGTTTTTTTTGTTAAATGATCCGTGTTCTTTACTTTCATAAAAAAATTGTAACTCCCTTATTATTACACGTAGCTGCGTCTTTTTACATTTTATTATGTAATAACAACTAGGAGACCATATTTCAGCCCAAAAAAATGACATCTGGAAATTCAAGTTCTTATGTCTATGATACTCGATTTTCGACCCACTGTGCACCGCGCGTCCGTCGGCGGAAAGTGTTCGCGGTACCTCGCGACGCCTCGAGGCGCCTCGCGTCGACGCGCGCGGTCGCGGGAAGCCGCGAGCACTTTCCGCCCACGGTCGCGCGGCGCCTCGAGCACTTTGAAGTTTTCAAGCGATACTAGTAGTTATAAGTATGTAAATAAAGTTTAAAATTATTTCACACTAAAAGTGCTCTTCGCGCCGCTGCCGGCCGCTGCCGATCCGGTGTGAATTGGGCCTTAGTGTTAGGGCCACGCACACCGGAATGGCAGCGGCGAGGCGAGACTTTCAGTGTCATGATAATAAATGAATCTAAACTTTCTCTTCATTACTTATTGATACATAGTATCGCGTATATTTATTACTCTATGGTATCGCTTGAGAAATCGCGGCCGCCGGCGGCCACGAGCGGCCACGAACGGCCACGAGCGGCCACGAGCGGCCACGGGCGGCCGTACTCCGTAGACTTCTCAAGCGATACTATGCATTACAATGGTGAAGATAAAGTTTAAAACCATAATATGACGCTGAAAGTGCTTGCTTCGCCGCTGCCATTCCGGTGTAGCGCCGCCGCCGGTGGTCGCGGTTTCTCAAGCGATACAAAAATGAAGATATGTATTACAAAAATGAAGATAAAGTTTAAAATCATAAATAAGTATATTATGATAGTATCGCTTGAGAAATATGACGTATTGCAATTTACAATCTATATACTAATATTATAAAGCGGAAGAGTTTGTTAGTTTGTTTGTTTGAACGCGCTAATATACTATAATATTATAAAGTGGAAGAGTTTGTTAGTTTGTTTGTTTGAACGCGCTAATCTCAGGAACTACTGGTCCGATTTGAAAAACTCTTTTAGTGTTAGATAAACTATTTATCGAGAAAGGCTATAGGCTATATTTTATCGCGCTAAGACTAATGGGAGCGAAGAAATAGAGGAAAGTGTGGAAAAAACGGGAGAAATTATTTGAAATGGCTTATTTGAACGCACTAATCTCAGGAACCACTGGTCCGATTTGAAAAATTCCTTCAGTGTTAGATAGCCCATTAATTGAAAAAGGCTATAGGCTATATTTTATTACGCTCAGACTAATGGAAGCGATGAAATAGAGGAAAATGTGGAAAAAATAGAGGAAATTATTTGAAAGGGCTTGTATACATTTTGTCCTGGGAAAAATGTACGGCTACTGCACAATATACTTTTATGATTTGCGCGTAAACTATTCAATCTATTTTGATGGAATTTGGTATGGAGACTTACTTTGAGTCTCGGCAAAGGACAAGGGATACTAATTTTGTCCCGGAAAATGTACGGTTCCCGCACAATAAACTTTTATGATTCTCGTCTAAACTATTTAATCTATTTTGATGAAATTTGGCATGGAGATTGGAAATACTAAGTTGAATCTGGGACAACTGACAAGGAATGTTTTTTGTCCCGGAAAAATGTGCAGTTCCCACACAATATACTTTTCTGATTTGCGCGTAAACGACTCAATCGATCTACGGGAACAATGTCCACGCGGACGAAGTTGCGGGTAACAGCTAGTTTTTTTATAACTGTGGTTTTGGATAATGTCCATCATTATCGACTCACTCGGCCATCAGAATCGACTCACGGCGCGGCACCCCTCTTGCCTTTCCACGGCGCACCAGGTCGCCGCGGCGCACAGTTTGGGAACCCCTGCTCTTTGGTATCGCTTGAGAAATCGCGGCCGCCGGCGGCCACTAGCGACGGCCACGGGCGGCCGTAGACTTCTCAAGCGATATACATGCATTACAATAATGAAGATAAAGTTTAAAATCATAATATGACGCTGAAAATGCTCGCCTCGCCGCTGCCATTCCGGTGTAGCGCGGGCGCCGGCGGCCGCGGTTTCTCAAGCGATACTATGTATTACAAAAATGAAGATAAAGTTTAAAATCATATTATAATATACGTAAGACCTATATGATAGTATCGCTTGAGAAATCGCGGCCGCCGGCGGCCGCCAGGGGCCACGAGTGGCCACGAGCGGCCACGGGCGGCCGCGGTAGACTTCTTAAGAGGATACACCAGGGGCTAGAGAAATGAAAAAAAAGCACGTGTAATATCTATAGCTGTCTCCTTTACCTCAAGCCTATACCGCAGAACGCGATAGAGACAACTGCAGAAAATCCAGAAAATCAACGATTCGTTGTCCCCTGATTCCTTCTCCAAAACTTAACTGATTTAAGTACTTTTTTCATTAAAGATTAAAAAAAGGCTTGAGCTGTGTTCCTATGTTTTGCTTTTTTTGTAAAATCTAGCCAAATCTGTTTTCTGGACGTTTGAACACAGCGGAAAATCTGGCCATTTTTTTGGGTTTTAGAACGTTCATATCTTATTTAATAATTAAATTATGAAAAAAAAGAAAACATAGGGACATTGTATTAGTGGCCTTAGATATTCAGGAAAAAAATTATAACTCTACTAGCATTATCCAGGGAGGAAACAGGGGACAACGTTTGTATGGAAAAAAGGGCGGTGTGGACTCCTCTTAAGCGATGTAACAATAATGAAGATAAAGTTTAAAATCATAATATTATTATGACACTGAAAGTGCTCGCCTCGCCGCTGCCGAATGGCGGTTTGGCGCGGCCCTTTGGGTCAAAAGATCGCGCTTAATATTTTTGTATTGATTTTCTGACGCAGCACCATCTCTTGTATTTTAGTAACACTACAGAGACTTGTCTCTCTTCGTCATCACTCCAAGAAGTTACATTAGCTTGCAATAGATGGCGCTCTACCAAAAATTAGTTTTAAATTTTCATACCTGAGATGCGGGGCTAAAATGGTCACATTTAGCAATTCCTCTCAATCAATTCAGCAAATGAATTGTCAAAACTGTCAAAGTGACAAATGTCAAATCAGTACAAAAGTACAGAAATGAATTGCAAGCAGAGTTGCATTTTGCGATTTTAGAAAAATGAATCATATCATGATTCTTCAAAGCGACCATTTTAGCCCCGATGGTGTTCCGTGTTCAGCGTATTTGTTATATTATTATTATTTTGAAAGATAGATGTCACTGGAGGTGTAAAATATAATTGTGATTATTCATAATCAGTAATCACAACAATAATTATAAAAGTATTGTAAACATGTGTTGTTACATACCAGAGACCAGACATACTTGCATTAGAATGGTAGTTCCAGGGATATGCGAACACAAACATAAAAACATACAAAATATTATATTGTATACAATTACATACATACTAGGTAATTGAATACCGGGATCCCACATGCATTTTGCGGGACTAATCCCGGTCGAAAATTTTGCCTGCCTGCCCCCCGAGCACACTATGTCGTTTGTCTAAACACACTATGCCGAATTTCCGCGGCGGAAATTCCGCATGATTACGTCACCCACTTGCCACTTGTCTACGGAGGCTGCCCCCCTAGACAAGTGGCAAAACGCTAACGCTAAAGCTACAAAATGTGTGGATTTCACATTAGTATTCGCTAGCGAAGCGATGACTTATGTCAAATCGCATATCTACATTTTGTAGCGTTATCGCTAGCGTTAGCGTTAGCGTTTTGCCACTTGTCTAGGGGGCAGCTTACAACAATTTAACCCGCTATGGTGTAGAGTCTTCTTTAGCTTCTACACGTAGTAAAGATACTGTGAGTTTTACAGGATAGTGTCTACTACAGATAGTAGGGTCTTGTCACTCGTTAACCGCGGTATTTCCGCGGCGGCGCAGGTGAGTGACCCCGCTATCAGCGCGGGAAGTATCGCGTGCGTCTTATCATAATTTACTCAACTTTTTGCGTTTTTTCACATCGCCATTTGCAATTTTCATTCCGATTCGCCGCTTTTTCACCACGCAGCGCTCGTCAACCGTTGGCTCTTTTTGTTTTCGGCTGTTTTTATGATTTAGGGCTTCCGCTCACTTTACACGACAGTCTAAGACAGATTGTTGCTGTAAAACACTGAACACAATAATATGCAAATGATACCAGCCTACACAAATACAAATATTTTTCATTGCAATAATCTTCCCAAAAAGAGATATTACTTTCTTCGCTACGCCGCACTCATGGTGGTCTACGCTCGTCTTATGTCTGACGAATTTTCTATCACGTTTCCTGACGCGAGTTTAACATTTACCTGTCCCAAAAAAAATTACGACACCGCTAATAAGGTTTTTTCTTAAAAAATTCATAGTTCGATAGTATAGTGACAAAATATTTTGACAATATTAATTATCAATCTGTCTGTCAATGTCCTACACGACAGTGGGATAGTAGGTACTTAATACAAAATGTTGTCTACTTCTGCTTTTTGTGGATGTCCAGACGTCCACGGTTGATGGTTTTCTAACAAATAAGTCTATTGCCGTCTATTATTAGCTCCAAACGATTATTAAATGAAAAGACTAACCCCACACTATCTCTTGATGTACAAAAATAAACCCTAAGATTGGAAAATAGAGTTCGAAATCAATTTGTAGTAGACATGACTCGTATACTAATGAAATTATTTATTTTTATATTATGTATGAGTTTAATCCTTAATCGTTAGAATAATAAATAGACAATGTACATCAAGTTATCAATTTTTTTGCAAGAAATATTAATTTTTCTGCAGCGACATCGATTTTTCTCAGCAATGACTAAAGCTAAGAAATTAAAGTTCATTGTCAGTATTCATCATGTCTTTGTCTTTGAATTACCCATAGCATAACACGATTGGTCAACTTTTATAACACAGAATAATCAATCAAAAAGACCTCGGTAAAAAACGGGATTCTAATTTTGCCAACAGAGGAGAGTGATTTAAGCTTCCAAAATTTGTACATAGATTGTTTCAAGCATACACTTTAATTTGCCCATAGCTTATATGAAATGTATTAATGGTTTTTAAATTACGCGACAACGGTTTTTTACTTTAACGCGGCGTCACCTTAATACAATTTATTAGTCCAACTAAAATAAAATAAGGAATATTACTCAAAGGTCAGAGTAGATGGCGCCACTAAACAATCCGACCCATAAAGTTAATATACCTAGCGGAATAGAGAAACAAAGGCCTGAGCAAGAGAGATGTCACTATCAGTAATACTGCGTGGTAACAAGAGACGTGTGATACATGACAACAGCACTCTTTTTTTGACGTCCAGTCGGCACGTGCCGCACGTTGACAGTTTAATCTCATAGAATTCATGTTCAATCATACTTGTGTAAGTGTATACGTACACATATTTTTCACACAGATGAAACTAGTTTTGGTATCGTTTGACAGCTCGAGATTGTTGCTCTATTCCGCTACGTATATTGACTTTATGATCCGACCAAATCCGACAGGCTGCAGCTAGAGTCCATGGGCGACGGAAGTTGCTTTCCATCAGGTGACCCGTTTGCTCGTTTGCCCCCTTATTTCATTAAAAAAACCATTGTAAATTACATAATGTCGTAACTTATAACTTGTAAGTGAATAAGCATAAACAGTAGTGATGTGGTGGAGCGTGGTAGGTTGGAGAGGGCACAGAATTAATCTCCTAGTTCAGAATTCGGATAAGAACCTACCATACATTTGCTTGAAAATCTTTAGTTTTGTAGATTTTGTAATTAAGGTAAGAAATTAACGTTCATTTATTAACTAGCAGACGCCCGGCACTTCGCCAAAATTGGTTTGTCGTACTTTTTTATCGGAACCGTACTTTTTCCAGCGGGGCTAAAATGGTCACATTTAGCAATTCCTCTCAATCAAATTCAGCAAGTAAATTGTCAAAACTGTCAAACTGACAAATGTCAAATTAGTACGAATTACTTAACATAAATTGAAAGCAGACTTGCATTTTGCGATTAAAAAAAAAAAGAATCATATTATGATTCATTCCAAAGCGACCATTTTAGCCCCTCTGAACTTAAAGCATGTCCATACCAAATTTCAGAGAAATCGAATCAGCGGTTGTGGTGTAAAGAAGTAACATAAATACATACAAACTTTCACAATTTTCGAAAGTGTTGTTGATGATATTAAACGATTCAGCGGGTCTTTTCATAATCTGTATCATATATTTTCAGTCGTCAATAGCTACATATTACATACCTAGTATTTATGTTAGATGAAGTAATAATATTAGGAAACTCAAATTGCACAGCTTTCTATATTATTATAATGTAATTCTGCTGAAACGTAAAATAGATCAAAATTGTTAGTTAAGTGTGGATATATTTTTTCAAAATAAACCAAAAGAGTAGCCATTTTAGACCTGCTGGTCATGCCATTTTAGTTTTCACGTGTGATTTTTTCCTTAAGTACCTCACTCTTTATTTACTACTCCTTATCTCTCTAAAACCATTACAGTGTGTAACAAAAATAAGGGATAATACTTTAGAGTGTGTACGTGTTCCTTGTAGAGAGTTCACTGTGAAAGTAGCAGCGCTGAAAGATGATTTTTTTCACTTTTGTATGGGCAAGGGCCCGAGCGTCACGAGTTTCCCCATACAAAAGTAAAAAAAAAATTGGTATTTCAGCTCTGCTACTTTTACAGTGAACTCTCTACAAGGAACACGTACACACTCTAAAGTATTATCATTTATTTTTGTTACACCCTGTATTATGCATAAATACCTATGCCTACCATATTCCATAATAATATTATACAGATAAGTTCTTTCTGAGTAGATTCAATAATTAAAAAAAACACTTGCAAACCTTCAAGAAGAGAGCGTATTCCCTCTAAGGCCGTCAACGCACCTGCAGCTCTTCTAATGTTGCGAGTGTCCATGGGCGACGGCAGTTGCTTACCATCAGGTGACCCTTTTGTTCGTTTGCCCCTTATTTTATAATAAAAAAATCAATAAAAAAGTAAAAACTCTTACAAAAAAGGTTGATATTTGGAGCGGTTTGCGTGCGTAAGAGTATTATGCGTATCAGTACTATCAGATGGTTGTCGTATCTGTGAATGAGTTTGAATGTGTAGTGTGTGCGACCGTGTACGGTGCGTCTAAATTATATCATTAAACTTTAAAATATTGCAAATACAATTCAACATAAAAGGATAGCAAACAAGTTGTGGTGAAACCTCGACTTGAGTGCACACTCTTGATATTAAAAGCCAAGATAGGAGAGCGATGCTAGTATTAAATATTTAGTAAGAGACGAAGTTCATACATAGGCCTAAAGAGTCATTAAATATTGACTTAATTGTTACATACTCTTGATACCAAGCTAATAATTAATAAAGACTAAGTTACCTGCTTATGGGAGAGCCATGCTTCGGCACGAATGGGCCGGCTCGACCGGAGAAATACCACGTTCTCACAGAAAACCGGCGTGAAACAGCGCTTGCGCTGTGTTTCGCCGAATGAGTGAGTTTACCGGAGGCCCAATACCATACCCTATTCCCTTCCCTATCTTTTGCTATTCCCTTCTCTTCCTTACCCTCCCCTATTACCCTAATTCCTCTTAAAAGTCCGGCAACGCACCTGCAGCTCTTCTGATGCTGCGAGTGTCCATGGGCGACGAAAGTTGCTTTGCATCAGGTGACCCGTTAGCTCGTTTGCCCCCTTATTTTCATTAAAAAAATAAACCACATCATCTCCTGACGTTCTGTTTTCACTTAAGACTATTGTATTGAGTAAGAATATTATTAGAGCGCAGGCGCATATATTTTTTTATCTGCGCTCTCGGACGGTTCTGGGTTGACAGCTGTCTAAGGTCGGACGCAGTGGTGGTGAGGTGATAGCTAGAAATTTCCTTCCCCTTCGGACCGCGCCTGTTAGAGCGGTTTTTAATGAATTGCAAGAAAAACGGGCATGTATTGGTGTGGTCAAACTTGAGTTAAGAGGGCTATTGACCCAAAAAATCAAACATCGTCTTTCTCTCTTCACACTCACTTCATTACATACACTACTACACACTCACACACTGTCTTTCATATGCTAGGTGAAAAAGGACGAAGCGGAAACATCGCCAAGTTAGTTTTACTTGAATAAAAGTCGAACTATAATGATTATGAAAAAAGTATTTTGAGCAAATTTAGGTTTTATCAATGCCTTTTTTTTCCTTAATATTAAAAAATATTAAGGAAAAGACAGCAAACTTCGAAGATCCAAGCAAAAATGTGTCTTAAACGAGATTTTTGTAAAAAAGAAACTATCGAGCATTTTTTCAGTACTTAATCGTGTTTTCACCTTGACCATTTAATCTTCATGAGCTGAAGTTACTATTTGTTTAAAAAACTGTTTTCTAGACCTTACAGATTTTGAGATCTAGATTTAAGTACGTAGTCAAGTTAGGGTCAGTAGGCCTACCACGAAACCGTTTTGAGACTCAAACAATCGGACGAGAATGCCGTATTCCGCAGGGCTAAAATGGTCGGTTTGGAGAATCATGATTTGAGTCATAATATTATGATTCATTTTTTTTAAATAGCAAAATGCAACTCTGCTTGCAATTCATGTCTCGTAATTTGTACTGATTTGACATTTGTCAGTTTGACAGTTTTGACAATTCATTTGCTGAATTGATTGAGAGGAATTTCTAAATGTGACCATTTTAGCAGCTCTAACAACGTCATTTCACGTTTGTTGGAGTAGGATGCGGCATTCTCATTCGATTGTTTGAGTCTCAAAACGGTTTCGTGGTACAAGCCCTGTTGCATTCTTAATATCATCATATCAAACTAAGTCTTTAATATTTTATATACTATATTAAGATCATACCTACGAGTATATTAATATTATGCTCTTAATAATGGTATCATTGTCTATTGATATCATTGTGGTAAGTAGGAGTATAGAGCGGTAAATACGGTCCTAGTCCAGGGTAACATCCACGCCTCAGTGACCACGTTTACAGTACGATATAAAAACTAAATGGACCGTGGTCAGCACGGATCACCGCTCGCTGATTGTTGCCGGTAATTACATCTTCCTAGTGATGGTCAGGGTTATTATAAACTAACGTGGTAAGTATATTTATTATTTCGTAAAGATCCTAGTATGTGTGTGTACGTATTATACATATCTATATATATAAAACTCAAAGGTGACTGACTGACATGGTGATCTATCCACGCACAGCCCAAACCACTGGACGGATCGGGCTGCAATATTGCATGCAGGTAGATGTTATGACGAAGGCATCCGCTAAAAAAGGATTTTGATAAATTCCAACCCCAAGGGGTTAAAATAGAGGATGAAAGTTTGTATATAATAATACTTCTTAACGCGAGCGAAGCCGCGAGCATAAGCTCGTACATATTATAACAGTGTCGTAGTGAAAATCCTAAGCTATAATAAAATAATATATTGGCTTTATCTTGTAGCTTTGTCGACGTTTTAGACGTCTCTATTTTAGACGTGGGAGAGCCATGCTTCGGCACGAATGGGCCGGCTCGGAGATATACCACGTTCTCACAGAAAACTGGCGTTTCGCCGAGTGAGTGAGTTTACCGGAGGCCCAATCACCTACCCTATTCCCTTCCCTTCCCTCCCCTATTCCCTTCCCATCCCTACCCTCCCCTATTACCCTATTCCCTCTTAAAAGGCCGGCAACGCACCTGTAGCTCTTCTGATGCTGCGAGTGTCCATGGGCGACGGAAGTTGCTTTCCATCAGGTGACCCGTTTGCTCGTTTGCTCCCTTATTTCATAAAAAAAAAACGTTAAAAATTATTCTTGGAGTACAAATTTTGATTCCTAAAGGTCCGCGAAATTAAAAGTCTCATTTTTCAAAATTTGCTAATAGGAATTTTACGTCCTTATTTTAAATCAAGTCTATATCCTATTAAGAACCAACCTGTCAAATTTCAAGTTTGTAGGTTTTAAAGTTTTGGAGATTTTGTGATCATAAAAAATAATCATTGAGTAATAAGATTTCGTTTTTAAACTTCTTTGATGTTATGGATGTCCCTGCCCCCTGGGCGAAAGTCGTTTTCCATCAGGTGATCCGTTTACTCGTTTGCCCTTGTCTCATAAAAATGAAATCCCGGTACTCATGACACCGAGAGTGACCGCAGAACTAAACACGAAACAGCAAAGCATACATTTTCGTTGGATGGTGGAAAGATAGGATATCAGCTCTATCTCCTACGCCGCGCCGGCTGTCTATTCTCCTACATCTTACGGATTTTTCATAAGATCACGTGACCTGTAGCCCTAGCACGGCCACCAGTAGAAATGCGAAAGTATAGACAAACTGTGGACATAAACTAAAGGTGCCGTTCCAATATTTAGCGCGGCCAATCGCGACCGACAAAATGTCACTTTATGACAGACTATAGTATATATCATAGAGTAGGATATTATTTGAATTTTTAGGACTATAGTCTGTCATGAAGTGGCATTTTAATTTAATTTTTGTAAACGAAAAAAGATCGGAACGCTACCTTAAGTTTATGTCCACAGTTTGTCCATACTTCCGCATTTCTACTGGTGGCCGTGCTAGGGCTACTGACGCATCAATCTTCTACTCATCTCAAAAGTACAATCGCCTTTAAAGTAGACGTTTACGTTTCAACAAAACTTCACACCCATTCGCCGCATACATAACAATAACAGAAACTTCAGTTATCATCACAATAACTGCACACCGAGCCGTTTAATTCTTAACTTACACGGTACTTGACTTAATTGTACATTTTACGCGCTGCCTGACACATTTCCTTCTCTCATTAAATCATGCCCTTTTTGATGTATTCATTATGCAGGAAAACAAGAAGAAACTACCTTTTCGTAAATTATAATATACTTAGGCCCGATTCGACCAAACTTGACTTCGTTTTACCAAGTTACTCGAAGCAATGAGTTTCTAAAATACTAGAGTAGCAATGTCTTACAAAAGATGCTCAGAAATGCGTAACCACTTTTTTGTTCAAAAGACAATGTCAAGTCATATATTCGTTATGTCATTATGTATGTGAGATATGCCTGCAGGCATCTTCGAAGTGGCAACGCGTTGCTACCGTAAACTTCCAATTTGACTCGAAGAGTATGAAATAAAATGTCAATTATAGTTCACAATGACACCGTCCGTGACAGTTGACACCCTGTTGTGCAACTATTCTCAGTTTAATATTTACTCCACCAAAATAGTCCGTGTAAATATTTACTCCCGTGTAATAACCTTATTCTTGGATTACAAGTTGAAAAAACGCAAAACCAGCTTACTCTTAGATTAGGAAACAGTTATACTCGAGTAAAAATTTACTCCAGTTTGGTCGAATCCGCCCTTAGTATTAAAAAACTAAAAAAATATATCCACATCCGAACATAATATAACCTCCTCCTTTTTGGAAGTCGGCTAAAAAAACATTTTGTTACACCAGCCATTGAGCTTTTATAGCAGTCTTACTTTAATATTACTTTTGGATTTCGGTATAAGCAAACATGATCTCTATTTACAAATACAACAAAACCATGTTTTTTGTTTGCGCCAATTCTGAAAGTTATATTAATTAAAGTAATATAACTGATATAAGAGCTCATGGCTGCTCTCGCTTTTACATAGTAAACACGTATATCTAAAAACACCTCTCAAGCTGAAATCCATCAAGCCGTTCTGGCTGCAGGGTGAGCCAAACAATTGCAAAATATACAATATTCTTGTATATGTAACATACTCTCTTTAAACAAACCAAAATGAGTCACCAAAAGAAGTTTGGCACAGTCGTAAATTACTTTGCCTGGTTTTTGAGACTATTCTTTATTAAATTTGGTATTGTATTAAATTTGGTATGTAAAATTGTAATCGTTCATATTTTTTGGTATGTTAATATTTTGCAGTGAATATTTGTACAGGAACCTAGGTAATTACTATCTTAAGCCTGAATCATAACTCAAATATGGTAAATATTCTCGTGGGAAATGATCTTGGTACCTATTACATTTGTACGAGAATTTCGATGGCACCTGGACTCTTAAGAGAGACGAATTGTTTTAGCTTAGACTAGAGTTTATGTAAATGTGTTCTGAAAATATATTTTTAAACATTAACCTAAAGTAAATCTCGTGAGGTATCGTGTTGTTCACCTAGTGTTTATAATTTTAACTAGAACTAGCGGTCCGGTGTTCGAGCTTTATTCAAATATCTTGTTAAAGCTTTGGTTAAAATTGGTTACGAGCTTTTATTTGGTCAGGACAAAGAAAATTACTTGATTGTCTTACAAAAATTGATTCTGATTGGAATTTATGAAGGTGATCCTGCGCTTGACCTACCAGGGCATAATATTATATGCTATCTTATATCTTAAAACGAGGAATTCTTGTATATATATAAATAATTGGAATCTCGGAATCGGCTCCAACGATTATACAGCGATAAATCGATCTAGCTAGGAATCATTTTTAGGAAAATGTCATTTTATTCGTGTTTTATCGAATACCGAGCTAAGCTCGGTCAAATAGCTAGTGAGAATAACGCTAGAAAGCTCCTTATTAATGCACTAAACGTAACCAAACTAATTGATAGTACTTTAGGGCGTGTACGTGTTCCTTGTAGAGAGAGAGTTCCTTGCCGCTATAACACTATGAAAGTGGCAGCGCTAAAAGAGGTTGAGGATTTGAACACAGGATTATAATTATAAACTAGACGTTGCCCGCAAATACGTTGCCCCCAAATCCGTTTATCGGCGGGAACTGCGTAATTCTTCTGAACAAAAATCTATCCAATGTCCTTACTCCTTGCCCAAGACCCAAAGTACCTCTACACCAAATTTTATACAAATCTGTTGGAAAGTTGAGCGAGAAGAGACAAACAGACAAACTATCGCATTTATAATATCAGTATGGAAGTTCATTGTTTACGTGACTGTGCGCTATAAATTGGTTTATTTATAATTTACCTGTCGCTTGGCTGAGTATAATAAATGAACTGAATATTATTGTGTGAGTGTGTGTGTGTGGGAATAAGTTTTATAGATTTGTTGGCTGATATCATGTTACTTTGCTGTGAAGTTTCAAGATAAGAAAGTTTTTAATAAGATAAAAAAAAATGTTTTTTGCAAGAATCATGTTTTAATTTTGTTTTGACCTTGTTCTTTATGAGTATTCAAGCGCCTTTTGTGTAACATACAAGGACAAGACATTAAAGCTAAATTGTTCAAATATTTTTATTAGTAAAGGTGGTTAATATTAAAAGAATTTGTGTTCATCAATAATAATTAAACCATTTTAAGATCAACTATAAAATAATGTCACTGTAGAAACAACAAAATATTTAGTACTAGCGACCCGCCCCGGCATCGCACGTGTATAAAATATATAGCTACTGAAAAAAATATTAAAATCGATAGCCTATGATCCTTCACGTGGTCTACTTCTTATCTGAGCCAAATAACATAAAAATTGCTCCAGTAGTTCGCGAGATAAGCCCTTTCAAATAATTTCCCCCATTTTTTCCACATTCTCTTATTAGTTTTAGCGTGATAAAATATAGCCTATAGCCTTCCTCGATAAATGAGCTTTATTCTAAAACTGAAAGAATCATCAAAATCCGTTGCGTAGTTTTAAAGATTAAAGGGAACAAAAGACATGAGGGAAAAAAGCGACTTTATTTTATAAATATTATATATATATAAGATTATTTTGATGTATGGAGGAAAACAAGTAAACAATTTTGTTTCTCTGTAAAATAAAAGTTTAATCACTAAAAGTAAAATTATAAACAAACTAAATACAACAATAATATAAAAATATCATACCTGTAACATAAAAGAAACGACAATTACGTTTATTGTTATTCCTCCGATAGAATATTAAAATATTTTTAACACAGATCGTTTCTCTTAAAACATTTTTTTCATTAAATAAAATTGTTAACTTACTTCAAAATCAAATAAACCATACTTTCTCTTTGGAACTTATACCAGCCTACTCTATAACAAGAAACACCTAAGAGGTAAACTTACATCTCCCCCCTTAAGGAGAAAAAAAAATCCATTTTTTTACATCACTAAATCTAAAGGCCTACACAAGTCTAATTTAAGTCTAACATAGGTACAGGAATCATTTTAGTCACATGAAATAGGTTTCATGTGACTAAATAGATACAGGTCATAGAAAACTCAGCTTTTCTATGACCTGTATCTATTTCATATATAGAACTCGACACTTTCTCTACAATCCTAAATGGTCCAATATAAACTTCATATAACTTACATCTATTAAGTCTATTTCCATTCTCCACATAAACTAGATCTCCCACATTAAAATTACAATGCTTCCGATTCTTGTCAAATAATTTCTTGTTGTAATCATGAGATTTTTTTGAATTATCCAAAGCAATTTTTTTGTCATTTATCCATCCGGCCTGACCGAGCATAACACCTCGCTCGGTCGGAAATCTTCCTTTGTGGTGGCCACGCGTATCCCACATTGGTGACCCTCGACAGAACACGCCTCCTTCATCATCATCACTCCCCGCCCCTCCGCACCGCGCCAGCCAGCATATCGCCTCATGGGGTACTTCGTCCACTAGCCGCAACGTACCGCGGCCTGGGCGACTCCGCATCGGCATCATTGCGCTTTCTCACTACACCGACCAGCCGAAGCAGAGCTAATCTCTCCTGGTCAGCACGTAGCATCGGCCCCGCACGGCAGCTATCCGACTCACTGGATCCCGTGCGGCAGCTTACAGTTCCGACTCAATGGGACTCACTGCAACAGTTCCGACTCACTGGAACTCACTGGCACTGGCAACTCAAGCGACAAGACTTCAAGATTCGACCTCCGGTCTTCGGGGGGGAGTGATGTGGCGGTACCCACAATTCGCCTAACATTCCTGCATCGCGCTATCGAAGTTTTCTGAGCGCGTCGGTATATACACGACAGCTGCGATGTATCACGTAGGCTTCGGCCTGACCGGGCATACCACCTCGCTCGGACGGAAGATCTTCCTTTGGCCGCCACGTCATTATCCCACATATTTTTTAACACAC
The DNA here is from genome assembly GCF_905147365.1 of Aricia agestis. NCBI lineage: Eukaryota > Metazoa > Arthropoda > Insecta > Lepidoptera > Lycaenidae > Aricia > Aricia agestis. The sequence continues at coordinate 12,092,133 of NC_056424.1, forward strand.
TCCTGGAAAAAATAATTTAGAGGCAGACTGTTTAAGTAGAAATCCAGTGTTGAATTCAGATGAAAACACTGATGAATAGATATATATAGATGTATAGATTATGAGTCAATTGACAGTCACACACGTCAGAAGCTTAGGCTAAATAAGAAATAAAAATGCATAAATCGCCGAAAAATTACTTTTTTTTGGTTCCTCCGTAGTCGTTTAAAATATATCAGATAGAAATATAAATACGCAATATCTCTACTAAAGAGGTACATACCACATACACTTAACGACTAATGAAAAACGACTAACGCCAGTAATTATATTATTATTTCTTAGAAAGCAATATTCCCATACATTTTCTCTATAATGCTATACTATTGTACCTCCATGTATAGGTAATTGTTTGAGGGAAAATATTTACATAGAGCTAAATAAAAGCTTTTAAAACAATACAGCAAAAATTCGTTAGAAAAGAAAACTTACTTAATATTTTTTTTTGTCCGTGTCACAACCATATTTTCTTTTTTGATCTTTTCGGGTTCATTTAATTTACATCTTTCATAAAACATTTCTTTTTTTTATAAAATATGGGGGCAAACACAGAATACATTAATGTGTTCTGTGGGGGCAAACCAGCAAAGAAGTAATATCTATGGACATAATAATAATATCTATGGACGCTTCACACCACGTCAGTCTGGCCCCGTGCTAAGTACCTGAAAGACTTGAGTTACAGGTGCCAGACAACGGAAATATATTTAATACTTTTATACTATACATATATTTAAGATTTTTATTATATCGTACACATATTTAATACACATCCAGACCCGGGAACATTGAAAACTTTTTGTTCCGTCGGCGGGATTCGAACCCGCGACCCTCGGCTTGAGCTACCGACGCGCTCACCACTGAGCCACAGAGGTCGTCATCCACAGAAGTAACCTGTTGAAAAGCAGCTACCGTCGCCCATGGGCATTCGCTACATCAACAGAGTTACAGGTGCGTTTTAGGGCCGTGCTACACCGGAATGGCAGAGGTGAGGCGAGCACTTTTAGTGTCATATGATTTTAAACTTTATCTTCATTATTGTAATACATAATATCGTTTGAAAATCTACGGCCGCCCGTGGCCGCTCGTGGCCGCTCGTGGCCGCGATTTCTCAAGCGATACTATGTATTACAATAATGAAGATAAAGTTTAAAATCATATGACACTAAAAGTGATCACCTCACCTATGCCATTCCGATGTAGCGCGGCCCTTGGGAGGGAATAAACGCTCTCTTTTTAAAGGTTTGCTGGTCGTATTGGTCCGTTAGTCCTTATCGTAAACCGTTTTGGATAGTAGATGTCAAATCCTCCTATATTCATTTGTTGCATTTCTCAATTACAAACTAGTGGAACTATTGACGACCTCTGTGGCTCAGATGGTGGGCGAGTTGGTAGCTCAAGCCGGGGGTCGCGGGTTCGAATCCCGCTGACGAAACAAAAAGTTTCCAAAGTTCCTGGGTCATGGATGTCTATTAAATATGTGTATAAAATAAAAATCTTAAATATTATATATTATGTATATATAAAAGTATTAAATATATTTCCGTTGTCTGGTACCCGTAACACAAGTCCTTCAGGTACTTACCACGGGGCCAGACTGAAGTGGTGTGAAGCGTCTATAGATATTATTATTATTAATTATTAATAATACTATAGCTCTACCATAAATACATGAACTTGTAGGATCTCTACATTTTTGGATTTCTTGTATCGTTTTATTAATTAAACGCTTTTGTACGTAGTCTAATGTAATTTTATTAAATAAATAAATATATATTTTATTTAGCTATTTTATTCTTTAAATACTACATTATCTTCTCAACTTTTCAAGATTTTATAAAATCGGAGCGAACACAAAACGTCATTTCTGGAAACGTTAAAAACACAATAGACATAACGACCAGTAGTTCGACTGCAAAGAGACGGACAGGTTTCAATATCTGTCAAATTCGTCGGGTTTCACTAGGATTATGAACGGAATGTGCCTCTTGCTGGCTGACATAATTTATTTTTAAATATTTAAAATAAAGATTTCAAAATTGGATTCTGACAATTTTAATCGCATGTGCCAAAACACAAACAACAATACGACCAAAGAGGAACACGTCCATCGAATATGTCATAGTTTTAAATTCGTAGGTGACACCATGATGTGTGTTAACAACCCTAGCGACGATTTTCGTCATAATACGTCAAATTTAAAAATCTCAACATCAGTTCTAAGTCGGTATACTCTATCATTCTGTCTACTCTGTTAAAAATAAGTTAAGTCAAATTATGTTTTCATATAGAGTCTAACGAGTACTTGGGTTGGTATTTAGCTTACCTAGGTAAAGTTAGTTCTAGGTTTAGCCCGGCCGCACATTGTACGAAATTTCTGATACGAAACAGTTGAACGTCCGCGCTGTCTCTTACATTTTGTACTGAGCCGAGTGAGCACGGACTCGCCGGAAGGATATTTCGGATAGTGTGCGGGGTGGCGGTCCGGCGAAATTCAAATGTTTCTGATCAGAATTCGGACAATGTGCGGCCGGGCTTACCTAGGTAAAGCTAGTTCTAGGCTTACCTAGGTGTTGCTAGTTCTATAACCTACCCCAGTAGATTTAATTATCGCTGGCGTGCGCAGCGCGACGTAACGCGCTGTGAACCGTGAGCACCACTAGATCATACCAGCACAGGAGAAGGCGTAGAGCTGAGTTTTATTTTGCTCTATTTTTTGCTCGCATTGGGTAGATCTTTTGTATTTTTTTTTTACTCATCTAGCTTAGACTTAAAAAAATTTATCTGTCTTTTTTTCATGTGAATTCAGTGCTATTTAAATATTTTAATGGCTCTTGAACCAAACGTACATAGTAGGAGCTAAGTTTTGATTATAATTAAACTTATTTTTAGCAAGCTACATGCAATACATTATCGTGTAAATAGGAAATTCGATGTAGAATTTTACATTAGTCCAACAGTTTCTGTATATAAATATATAGATTAATTTAACCTAGTGTCTTTCCGAAACGGACTGATTTAGTTAGATCACCGATATTTTCTATACCAGTCTCTCACTTATGATATATCCATTCCATTCCATTGTATATATAACACTGTATTATTTTATGAATGTAGATATTATACAAAAATGGATTTTCAATTGCATTAATAATGCTAAAACTTGAAAACGGCTGAACGGATTTGGCTAATTTTAGTCTTAAAATATTCGTAAAAGTCCAGGGAAGGTTTTAAAGTGACACGAAGTTCACCGGGACAGCTAGTTTTAAATAAAAATATCATATTTTATTTTTATAATCATGAAACATTAATTAAATAATATGGCGGCTAAGAATAGTCACAGCTCCACGCCACCGCTGTTATCGCGCGCTCGCGAACGGAAACTTTGACATTTGTGTAAGAAGCATGCAGTTAGTGCCGTTGTGGTGAAAAAAACAGGTGCCTTTAAAGGTCAGAAGCTGACGACCTGAGCCATGCACTGGCCCTGGCTATTATACTCCTTCGATAGACTAGAATCTAGCGTTATCTAGTCCCTAGGGAATGCCTAACACCGATTTCGATGATCGTGCAGGCGTAGAGTTTTTATAGTGTCGAAATGTGTGTGCAATACAGGGGTACTCTTGGTATCATACGGGGCTGACTGATACGGCGCAAGACCTGACTATTTACATAATATTATAGTTCAAATAAGACTAAAGCTCAAACGACAAAAAGGGCCCAATCTTCCTTAAAAGATAAAAATATAATTTGTGTGATTTGGTGCCCAGTCCTGTCCTTTTAATTAATATAGTATTTCACTTATTTTTTTTTTATTGGGAGCTGGAAACCAGTCCTTTGCTCTTCACTTATTAAGTTTTTACAGTGATACTTCCCTCTTCTTTTGTTTTTAAATGGTGGTTGAAAATATGCAAAAATGGGTACCTAATTCTTTTCTTCCACAGATTACTAAATACTAAATAGCTACTATGTAACTTCCATAAACTCTTTATACCTCCCTCTTCTTTTGTTTTTAAATGGTGGTTGAAAATATGCAAAAATGGGTACCTAATTCTTTTCTTCCACAGATTACTAAATACTAAATAGCTACTATGTAACTTCCATAAACTCTTTCAATGCGAAATCGATTTTTTTTTTATTGATCATAATATTAACTAGCTTAGAAAAAACTAGTAAATTTTATTGCAATAAAATTTACAGCTTTTTTCCGCAGCAGGCGATATAAACTAAAAACGACACTAACGCAAATACCTTAACGTAATGTTGTACTAAAATGTAAAGCGGACATCTCAATTGGATATGGCGATATTGCCGGAAACCGCCAACTTAGCATAGAGCTCTAACATGGCGGGCGACATTCCTAAACCGATATGAAAGTTATGTTTATGTAACTGATTAAGATAACTTAGATTATAAAAGTATTTATTACCTATTACTTGTTGGTTTTTAGCTGAGTCTATAAGTTGTCACTGCTAATTTAGTGCGAAATTTGACAAGATAAGTACATATTTAATTTGACAAGGATCGCTTATAAATAACATACTTATACCTAGATGTGTTTAAGCGCAAATCTCGAGAACGGCTTAACCGTTTTCGCTAATTCTTTTATTTATAACTGCCCAAACACAGTAACACAGCAGACAGATTTTACTCCACATTTAACGCGAGCGATTTTTTTAAAATAAGGGGGCAAACGAGCAAACGGGTCACCTGATGGAAAGCAACTTCCGTCGCCCATGGACACTCGCAGCATCAGAGCTGCAGGGGCGTTGCCGGCCTTTTAAGAGAGAATATGGGAGGGTAGGGAAGGGAAAAGGGTAGGGGATTGGGCCTCCGGTCGGTTATGTCGGTCCCGCATCATCTTACGAATCCATTTCTCTAATAGTACATTTTAAAAGTAGTAAGGACACTAATCCCTGTTTTCACTAACCATCCTCCTACTGCTAACTACCCCCTAGCGGTCTCCTAAGGGTCATATATCTCTTAAAACATACAAGTTTTTGACAACACGTCTTATGTTTCACTTCCCTTCGATCGTGGAAAAACGGGACACAATAGCTTATCTATTGTTATCGCGGCCGGATGTGGCCGCTTGGGGCTTGAAGGTTCATTACTTGTTAGGCCCCAGAAGGACGTAGGTGACACACAAATAAAAATAGTAAATTAGTAAAAAAGAATTTGTGCCCATAATGGCCAATGGAAATACTTAGCGTTAGGAGGCGGTTGGTGCAACGGGCATTAGTGTCGTTAATAGTTTAAAAAAATTAGAGAAATTAATTTCTAGGGTGACACTTGCAGACTTACGTTATTCGGTCGGGTTATGTCAAGCACAATTTGTATTCAGGGTTATGGCCTGTATTCACTTTCATTAGTGCAAGTGCAAGTGACTAGTAATTGAGGCAGTGGAGCGCAGGTATGTAGTGCAAGTAGTGTCCAATTCTTATTTAGTGGCCTACTTAGTGGCTCTATTTAGTAAATTCAGTAGTAGCTGTCAACCAGCGATTGTTTTTTTGTCAACCAGCGAGTACGGCGGAACATCAACAAACGAGCTTGCAATTGCAAGAAGTACTCAAAGAAGAATTAAAGGCGGTGCTGTTTGATACGGGAACTCTTTTGGAAGCTGAAGTTGCAAGACCAAGAAAAATATGGGATTAATAGAAGACTTTGCAATTTTTTTTGCAAAGCAAGACGAGCGTCCGAGTTTCAAAATACAACTGCCATTTTGATTTTTAATTTTCATTTTATTAAAAACTATTTAACCATAAAGTATTTATATAAAACTAGATATCGTCGCCCGCAATGGAGTTGCGGCAAAAATTCGTGTATCACGCGGAAACTGTGTGACTTTTTCGGGATATAAAAATATCCTACGTCGTTTCCCGGGACTCAAAGTCTCCACACCCAGCAAAATTGGTTCTGAGGTTTGAGCGTGAAGAGGTAACAGACAGACAGAGAGGCACACATTCGCATTTATAATATTAGTAAGTATAGATTAGTATGGAAGTAATTATTGAAAGGGTGTCCTTTCGTACTTTTAATAAAAGGGCGCGTTTAAACGTGCGCGTGTTCTACTATAGCGTATAGAAAAACACGCGCGCGGCCTGCGCGCAGGTTCTGCGCGGGCTCAGCGCGTGCCGCGCGCGTGTTTTCCCATACGCTATAGTAGAACACGCGCAGAACACGCGCACGTCTGAACGAGGCCTAATATAATTATAATATCTATGGACGCTTCACACCACGTCAGTCTGGCCCCGTGCTAAGTACCTGAAGGACTTTTGTTACGGGTACCAGACAACGGAAATATAATATTTAATAGTTTATTGTGCGAGTACTGTACATTTTTATATAACACAGTTACAGGCACAGACATAGACCAAGGTTACAGGGCACAAGTTAGAAATAACTTAGTGTCGTTTTTAGTAACCTGCAAAACGCCTTAGATTTGTTTTTTTTCAGTCATCACTTACCATCAGGTGTTCGAACATCTATTGGGAAAGCCGATACGCAACCGGCCTATTTCGCACGAGCACAATGCCCAGGCAAAAACCATCGATTCACAGACTTTCGCCGACACAATCGCCTAGGACTTTATATAATAGATTTCTGATAATTAACATTCATCATCATTATCACTACAAACTGAAAGGCCCAATCTGCGCATGTCTATTATCTAGGTACGATTTTTTATTCAGTCCACCACATTAAATCTGCAACTCCAGTAATTCTTCTGTTGATCCTGGCTCACAAGCCACAAGCAAGGAGCAACAGCAGATGGTTACCAACAACGACCTTACCATAATACTTTCAGGAGAAAAAGCAAAGGCGGGAGAAAGAACTGTAATGATGAAAAAGTCAAAGAATAATACAGGAAGTATCACGTTACCAATCATAATATTATTATGTCCTGTACACTTCTGTTAAAACTTGCAGAACTAGCTTGTCAGAAACGAGACAGTTATGTATTAGTTTCAATCATGTTAATTTACCCTTTTTAACGTTTAGCATCATATCAGATATAGCACAACATAACAAACAGGTAAGTATATAACAACATTTTTGAGAGACACCAGATATAATATACTTAATAATTATTATCTTATACTTATATAAAATTCTCGTGTCACAATGTTAGGCCGCGTACTCCTCCGAAACGGCTTTACTGATTTTAACCAAATTTTATATGCATATTCAGTGGGTCTGAGAATCGGCTACTGGGTACTTTTTATATTGATTAGTACATTTGTTGAATAAATAATAGTAAATTATTACAACTCGAGACTGACGGCGATCGGATAGCGATGTGCGACGGGATAGCGATGGACGTTGTCATGGTAATACACTTATTTAGTCACTTCAATAAAATAATATGGACGAAATTCTTTATAATATAATGGCAAAGCGAAGTTTGCCAGGACAGCTAGTAATATAATAATAACTAGCTATTTGACCGAGCTTTGCTCGGTATTCGATAAAACACAAATAAAATGACATTTTCTAAAAATGATTCCTAGCTAGATCGATTTATCGCCCCCGAAACCCCCTATATACTAAATTTCATGAAAATCGTTGGAGCCGATTATATATATAAGAATTGCTCGTTTAAAGATATAAGATATCTATGGACGCTTCACACCACGCCAGTCTGGCCCCGAGCTAAGTACCTGAAGGACTTGTGTTACGGGTACCAGACAACGGAAATATATTTAATACTTATATACTATACATATATTTAAGATTTTAATTATATGATACACATATTTAATACACATCCATGACCCAGGAACTTAGAAAACTTTTTGTTCCGTCGGGGGATTCAAACCCGTGACCCCCGGCTTGAGCTACCAACAGCCCATCAACTGAGCCACAGAGGTATTGCGCAGTATGTTCTGTCATGCGGCTGTTGATTACCTGTAGCAAGATAAGATGCAGGAGTTGCAGTAGTGGAAATGCATAGTGGGCCAATGTCCGCTTTAAAAAAATGTTATTTCGAGACACTATACTAAATTTAAAATTACTACAATTTTCGCTGTCCTTTGAAAGCAGAGCCGTACATTTCCCATCCATTATAATTATTTTTATTATCTACTTAAATAATTCCATTGATATTTGCGATTCGAAATTCAAAACACGAGAGGAGCTATCAGCAATCGCGACCGTCCAGAAACGCTGTGCATAAAATTGTCATTAGCCATATGCTGTCTCTTTCGCACCCCGTGGTAATAAACAAAGACAAAAACAGTTTTCAATCCTTTATACCTGTACCAATATAAATTGAGCTCGATGGTTTCAATTTCCAGGCGGAGTTGCCAGTTCTTTTTAGCAATGGGCATTGTCCAAAAAAAATCACATGTACTTTTTATATTTTTTTTCGTTAAAATAGGGTATTTTAAGAATACAAATTAAATAATTTTGAAATTCATTGGCTAGTTTTTTCTCAATAAATTTTTAAAGTTTCGCTCTGACGTCATCATCGGCGGCTAATTGACCTCTGTAGTGTTTTAAATTTCCTTTCATTCTTATTTATAATGGCTGGTTCGTCAAATGCATGTTCTCATTATGTGAAAGCTAATACGAGAAGCTTACCAAAAGTTCGAAACATAATGTTAGTCGAATTTATTGCTAATTTAACGCCATTAAAGGTCAAACTAAGGTTAAACATATTTGTTCAAAAATATAAGTAACTAATGGGTATTTTTTTCTTTTCAGAAAAACGATCACTGACCTTATTCCTGGAAATGTTTTTGTAATGAGCAAAATTAAAAAAAAATGGACATTGGGCAAAGTCTGATAACTCTGATAACTATGTTTGTTACACCGTATTGCTTTAAGCTATGACAAGATTTTAATTGACTGTTATTATAATGTTTTTAATAATGACCATGGTAAACGAAATAAGTGTTAATACCTCGATCGTGGGAATCGCAGACACTATAGATTTTCAATTGCTATGCGACAGCCGGGTGCCGCTTAGGGATTGATGGGTTAATTTTGGCTTAAGCTTTGGCTAAAAACATCAGTTTCAGTGCCCGAATTCGGAACGACGGTTAGCCGAAAGTTCCGCAAGAACAGAAGGTTGTTATAAATTTCAGTCTGCTTGACAGTCTGTCTATCATATCGCGTGCCACATCGCGCTCCCAAACGACGAGCAATGCTCGTCTTTCGAAAGTCTGTTCTTTAGTCTGCTATCGGAATCGGACGTCAATCGGAATTTTAAAAATGCCTAAATGCCTAAAAGTGCCGTATTGAGCTGTAGAAATTCAAATAGAAACGTTGGCCTAGATTTCTTTTTTCTTATCATCGGTACGACACAGTAGCTATGAAAAAGTGGCACGCTCGTTTTCATACAAATGGAGCGACATGCGGTATCTATCTTGATCTATATCTGTGGTTTTTGTAGTATTGACGTACTAAAAAAACGGGTGGGTGGATTTTAATTGAATTTTTCGTTTGAAAGCTGACATGATCAATAGTGTTTTAGCTTTAATTTATCATTAGCTCGCTCACTGGCCACGGCCACATTTCCGGGTTTTTATTTTTAGGATTATATAATATTATAGCCTAAGCTTTTCAGCCTCGACTTTGGCTTCAACCAAAACTCATATGGTTCGATTATATCTTTTAAAAGTTACATTTTCCCTTTTCAATCCACAAACTGCCCACCAAACGGCTGAAGCTCCATTACCTGGTAACACTGGTCAGTCATTGATTTTCCCGCGCCCGGGGCGGTGGGGGGTCAGCCTTGGCCGGTGTCGCCATCCCGCTCGCTCTCGGAACGTATGTGATGGTGAGGACGCCCTTTTTGCGCATAGTCTGCGCGGCTAGGCGGCATATTTCTCCGGGACAGGAAAACATGTGGAGACTGCTTGTAGAATCGTTCGTTTCTCAAGACGCATGTAATTGTTAGTCACCATCACCAAGCAGTCCCAACTATTACACAACTAAAATTTGTAATAATTCACCTTCCATCCACATTAATCTGTAACATTTCAACGTCATGATAATATTGTGATGCAACGAATTTTTATAAATGAGCAATTCAAAACTGAACTTCTACGACACAAGAAGATTGTCAATTGACAAACTTTCCGCCTGTCGTATTCGTCTGCTTATTTCAATTTCGAGCGGCTAATATATTTTCAATTTCGAGTGACTCATCTAAGCATGGAACGCATCGTAATTCGTATCGTCTGGTATACGTTGCAATATGAATTATGAAGCTTAACACTTGCCAAAGTATAATACTAATTATATTATGACTTTTTTTAAATTGCCATATACGAAAATGGTTCCCTAGCTAGGCTGCGACTCCAAAATAGTAAGTACTTTTAGTATAATTTACCAAAAAAAGAAAAAACAACTATTAGTCTACTCCACCTCATTATCTGTGCCGCGCAGATGACGGCTGGCATCGCGTGGTCAGTTTTTGTTCGTCATCCAAACTGGACGTTCCAAGTTCAAATTTGAAAATTGGAACTTGAAACGTTCGATCTTTGAAATTTTAAATTTAGCATAAAATTCCTTTTAAAATTTCAACGTTTATGTTTTTTAATAAGAATATTTATAAGGCTGCTAATAATTTATCATATAACTATTATACCGTAAAAGCACTAGTCATTAAGATTAATAAGCAAACATAAAAATACGATGGTTTTTCAGTTTATATAGATTTTTTGGTAAAAACTGAATGGTAGGTAAAGCACAGTCATGGGACAGAATTTCAGTAGTTGGACATCCGAGACACTTTGAGTCCTGTTAAAGGAAAAATAGTACTTTTTATCTCGGGAAAATGTACGGTATCCACTCGATAAACGGTCTCTGACGCAATGGCGTTACAGCTGTCATCTATTAATATTATAGATGTGAAAAAAAATTCGCCTCCGTGGTCTAGTGGTATAGAGCGCGGCTCTTGACTCGGAGGTCGTGGGTTCGATTCCCGCGTTGGAAACATGTTATTTCCAAGTTTGGTTAGGACAATGCAGGCTGATCACCTGATTGTCTGACAAGTAAGATGATCCATGCGTCGGATGGGCATGTAAAAAGTCGGTCCTGCGCCTGATCTCTCACCGGTCGTGTCGGTCTTCCGTCCCACTGGGTTATGAGAGTAAAGGAATAGAGAGTGCTCTTGTGTACTTCGCACACACTTGGGCACTATAAAATTACTCCTGCGTAGCTGGCCTGGTTTCAATGAAACCGGCCACCGTCACCGAAACTGGTGTGGGAGCTATTATTATAGATGTGAAAGGGAGTCCGTCTGTTTCTTTATCTGTATGTCTGTATATTACCTTGTTCAGGTATAACGTAACTCAAATATTTCGAGATTTCAGATTGTCTTCATCGAGCCAATCGGCATACTCAGACAATATTTCATGTTGGGCACAATGAAGAGCCGCTCATTTGCCTATCACTGTGGCCATACTCTACTTTCAGGAGGGAGTTGGGCTTGTCTTGCCAATTGCCATGCACGTAACTATTGTGCGCTAACAATATCTTTTAGGATGTGAAATAGATCTCACATGTTGCACATTTTCTTGAGTTATACTGATGGGTAGAAAAATTGTATGGCATTTGTTTAATTTAAATCATTATACAGAAAGTCGACGGACTAAAGGCTTGCCTTTTGCCTACTTCGGAAACAAAAATAATAGTAACCTAGATTTCCTTATAAAACGTGAAAAGGGTAGCTGATTTTGAAAATTCTAATGCCTTTATGAAAACTTAACGAGTTGTTTAAATATCAGCCCTTGTGCAACGCACCGTAGCATTTTACAAGACCCCCAAATAGCGTTACGTTCCCTTGTTCATTCCATACAACTAACAGCAACAAGTAGGTTCTTGAAGTAAGTATTCAGAAGATACAAGTCAGCTGCAAATTAACTTTTGTAATGAATACTGTCATCTTTCGAATATAATTGTCAAATAGGTAATTATTATTTAATCTAAAAACTTGTCCAATAACTGTTTTTCAGCATTTTTACACACCAGTTATTGGACAGGCTAAAAAACTTTTAAATGAGATAAAATGTTATTAAAAATGTACAAAACATACGTAATAAATTGTTATTTATACAATAACAAGTTTATAATAACATACACAATGTGTATCATAAAAAATAATATTAAAAACTTTTGCATGTTTCTTAATTTTTCTTTTCATTTGCAAAACCAAGGCGCACGCGATGGTCATGGCGACAAAAAGATGTTATATTATTTTGGTTACGCCGCAACCTGATAAAAAATACTCAATTTTTATTGTAACGTGAATGCGCCTCAATATTAATTCCATTATTATTAACGTCGTATAAAAACCACAAACTTTTATTTTTCCGATCAAAGTATAAAGTGTTCCACTACTGAAAAATTCTAATGACAGGTATTTTACCATAATAAATTAATCCCTTTTTCATATAAATTGTCAATTGTTTGCATTTAATTAAAATAATAATAAGCAAAGAGTAGGACCACCTAGAGTGTTTTATTATGAAATCTTACTTTGCATACTCAATGTGAAATGAATATGAAGCATATCACTTCGAACTCATAAAAAGTAGGAGATTATCATTCTAATTATAGTTATCAAGAGGTTTTCCGTTGAATCTATAACAATCTCAAATCAAGCGAAACAGTACTTCAGTCCGGACCAACGCCTACAACCATGGGCGTCCTCAGGTTCTGGGCCAAGGGGGGGCAAATTACCCAGTTTCTGGGCCAGGGGGGGGGCAAATACGCAGATTCTGGGCCAGGGGGGGGGGGGGGAAACACATTTTTTATAAGCTAGGTGTTTATAAAGAATAAAAAATTAATAATTTTTACTTGTAAAAATATTGTATTGCAAAGAAATGGCAAAAAATCGTTTTATTATTTTTAATTTTTATAGATGAAAATACTAGATAATATACTTAGTAGGGACGTCAACATGATCCAGGGGGGGGCAGCTGCCTGCAGAACAATATTCATATGGAATATTGTTCTCATCTCTGGGCAGGGGCACCAAAATACCAACTGATCCCTCTGGATCGTATCCAACGAAGGGCCGCACGAATTGTTGACTGCCATAGTGTTTCAGACAGCTTGGCCCCCCTGGAATTACGCCGAGATGTAGCTTCACTCTGCATCCTCTATCGGTTGTATCACGGGGAGTGCTCTGAGAAATTGTTCGGAATCATACCACCTGCAATTTTTCGCCATCGTCCTACGCAAAAAATATACCATCCTCATCACCTTGATGAGTGGCAGTCTTCCACGGTGCGTCTCTCGCGTACCTTTCTGCCGCACACTGTAAAACTCTGGAACGAACTGTCACCAGCAGTTTTTCCGGACCTAAACGACCTGCAAACCTTCAAGAAGAGAGCGTATTCCCTCTTAAAAGGCCGGCAACGCACCTGCAGCTCTTCTGATGTTGCGAGTGTCCATGGGCGACGGTAGTTGCTTTCCATCAGGGGACCCGTTTGCTCGTTTGCCCCCTTAGTATTTTACAAAAAAAAACTGTGTCTTTATAAGAGGTCAATTTTATTCTTAAATTTTCTAAAAACAGTGCGATCATTTTTTATTTAGCGCCTAGACTGAAAAGGGCAATGACTGCTACCGTCTCGATTCGCCGAGTATACTTTAGTATACCTGGTGAATTGCTTATATTTTTATTATCATTATTTGACAATCATAATCAGCATCAACATCATCAAAAACCTACATCTTTAGTTTACGGAGCAGGCTCATGAAAGTTCATAATATTCTTTCAGTGGGTAGTTAAAAATGCTTCAAAATTTAATAGATATTTAATAATTTAATTTTACACAAAAATTTAAAAAGCCTCTATGTAATTTTGATTTTGTTCTCGTTTAAGACAACAAGCATCAAGTTGCACATAATATATTTTATTAAAATAAATAAGAAAATATAATAAATAAATAATCATTGAAAACATAGTGAAGAGTTTTTTCAAGAAAGTAACCAGTGAACGAGCAGATAGATCTCCTGATGGGAAGGTATAGGCAGATATAAAAAAAAATATTTTCCTTAAACTTACATATTCGCAATGTGATGGGGTTATTAATCGACTTCAAAAAAGGAGGAGGTTATATCGATGGCCCCAACGAATAAACGTGCAAGAGCTCTTACCCAAAAAAAAATTTTTTTTGATTTTTCGTTTCATGGGCTATGTTACACCTATGTAAATTTTTTGGATTTTTTTTTTGACTTAAAATAACGATTTTATAGCAATGTAGACCTTTATTGTACGGAAAAAATAATAACATATTATATCACATTAATAATAAAACATACGCTTATTGCAAATTATTTGTTTATTGGAGTTCAACAGAATAAATAAAAATTACTATGTTAAAGCAAAGTCAATAGGCGTGATAGTTTTTACGTGAAGTGTACCACAAAAGTGCTCAGGTTATGGGACATACTAGGGATCGCTTCGTTCGCCCTGGCCCCTGACATATAAATTCTTTTTTGAGAGCTACTATAGCCCAAATTGTTAGTAAAATAGAGGAGCGTTTAAAGGCCTTATAATTGAGATACCTCACAGAATCTGCTAACCATCATCAAACGTTTTATGCCAGTATTTTGTGAGGCCCGGTCGTGGTAGTTAACGGCCAAAACGAATCAAGCGTGGAGTATTAACTGCCTTACTTAGGTCGGTATAAATAGTCAGTAGGTACTCAAGATGTATCTCGCTCTCAAGACACGGTTCAGGCTGTCAAAATTTGGACCAATCATAGAGCCGAACCGCGTCTTGAGACCGATATGCATCTTGAGTACTGACTATTTATACGGACCTTAGTGGACATAGATTTTTTAGAGGATATTAATTGTGGGAGACCTTATTTACACCCCAATAACGTTTATTGTATGGGGGGCTCCCATACAACCCTCCAAAATAGAGTAGACCACGGGGAAGGACATGAAATAAGAAAAATACGATAACCGCGAGACAGTGTTGTTACGCGAGTGGAGACGCGGCGCGCATTTTCTAATTTTATTTTAGAATTGTTTTGCACCGATTTTTTATAAGGCTGTGGAATTGATCGTGTCGGGACTTGGGACGGACTATTCTTGCCTAATTCGATAATCCAGTAAATATCGACATGCCGAAGCAAGCTGATATTCACCGCCGCAAAGATTTAAACTAATTTAATTTAATGAAGATTTTGACATTTTCTGTCAAACTCCTCATCATTAAGTATAAGTTAAGTATTGATTATATATGTTAGTAAGTACGGCCGTTAGAGTTGGTTAAATGTGTAGCTTGCGTTATTCTAATACAGTATGAGTCACACTAATTACTTTTAATTTATACTAAAACTAGCTCTACATTAACTTTATACATTGACGTACCATCTTATAGATGTCGCATGCTAGTCCTGCTTATAATAAATGAGAATTTTTGATACTTAGGTATTCAAATCAAAGTTCAGTAACTTTTATATAAATAAGTAACAAAATTTCATTCAGTAATGAACACGACTCACGAGGACTTTGGTTACTTTTCATTCTGAATGTATTCGACTCTTCATGTGGTACTTGCTTTAATTTTGCGAAAAATGTCGATAAAAAATATAAGCCTATCATTGGTTTCATTGTTACTTTTAAATATTTTTGAACCTGTTGATTTCCCGACTGGAATAAAAAAATATAAATAATACAGTGTTCCCATAGGGTGCTTATTAGTGGTGGTGTGCTATGGATCTGACCATCGTAGATAGGAGCTGAGTTTTAATGAAGAGAAACCTTAAGATAGCACAGTATTCTCCAAGTTATCATTTCTGTTGTACCAGCGCAGGAATAGAATCCTTCAATCAAGAGTTTAGATCTAACCCACTGGAACTAGGCAATAGGCATTTTCTGAATACTTCCATACTAATATTATAAATGCAAAAATGTGCCTCTCCTTCTGTCTGTCACCTTAAGAGGGCTACTGACCCAAAAAAAAATCAAACATCGTCCTTCTCTCTTCACACTCACGCCCGTCTTTCATAAGCCAGGTGAAAAAGGACGACGCGGAATCATCGCCAAGTTAGTTTTACTATGAATAAAAGACGAACTATAATAATGATTATGAAAAAAGGATTTTGAGCAAATTTAGGTTTTATCAATACCTTATTAGATATTAAAAAATATTAAAGACAGCAAACTTCGGAGATCCAAGCAAAAATGTGTCTAAAACAAGTTTTTTTGTAAAAAAGAAACTATCGAGCATTTTTTCAGTAATCATGTTTTCGTCTTAAGCATATTATAATATTCATGAACTGAAGTTACTTGTGTAAAAAAACAGTTTTCTAAACTTTACAGATTTTGAGATCTAGGTTAAGTATGTAGTCAAGTTAGGGTCAGGTGCATTCTTTACGCCCAGGCCGCTCAACAGATTTTGCTGAAATTTGGTATGGAGATACTTTGAGTCCCGGTAAAGGACATAGGATACTTTTATCCTGAAAAAATATACGGTTCCCGTGCGAAAACTAATATTCGACTTAAATAATAGTTTCATGACTGCATTTTCCTTGTAACAGTACGTCAATGGACGAATGACTCACTCTTATACATGCATAAATAGAACCTAAAGGCTAGAAATTGCATCTTTTAACAAACCAGATTTAAGAATTGATCAGGGAGAAAGTTAGGCCCTGAATCCAGATGGTTTTCAAATTGTTTTATTTGCTACGATGACCGTAACCACATTCTACAAATTTACATTTACAAAATTCATTAAAAAATGATTATATTTTATTATAAAGTTTTGTTGTCGACGTCCTGTGATGAATATCAAGACCTACAAAACTCAAGTGTAAAGATAGAAAAGTTTTTCAAACAAAAAGGTAGATTTTTGTTATTTATGTCAAATATTGGGCTGGTCGCAAATGATTACTTTGGGTGTTTTATACTTATGTAGAAGTTCTTTTGCAGTAACTTCTAACATTACACGAAGATTTTTGTCATTACAGCAGATAAACTGCTCAATTTAATGTATTATATTTCATCATGACATGGTGGTTGTGTTACGACCTGAAATGAAAAAGATTCTGAAACATTAATGAAACTTTCAAGGTGGCCATTTTAGTTCTCCATGAAAAAAATGATAAATTCCAAATTCCAACTGTACAAAAATTTCCTAGAGATCGCGTTGGAGAGCTTCAAGAATTTTTTGCGAGAGATGCGGTGAACTTTTCTTATCTGTGTTTTTTTAAATACATACTTTGTAAAATTTGCAATTATTTTATTCTTTAAACTTCGGCTTACTTTATTTACGGATAATTCTTCGGTCATTGACCTGTAGTCGCTTAGAAATTTATATCGGTTGCTTTCGTAGAGTTAGCTAAATAACGTACATAATTTATATTGAGGTCGAGGAATTTAACCCGGCAACTGCCAGGTTGGGTCATAATGACCTGTGATATTTTTAAATGCGTGTATTTAAGAAAATAATAGTGGAACATTGCCACGCTTCTCAGTAGCTGGAGTTAGAGCCCTGCCCCCCTTGTTTCTTATGTCAACTTAAACGGTGTGCGTCTAGACTGGAAGATAAACGTGGCCAAACATACAAAAGGGCTTAAAAAAGCTTTCTTATAAATAACCACTTGGGGGCTCGTACATGGATGTAGTTCATCTATAAGCGATATTTGCAAAGGAATAAGGTTCTTTACAGAAGAAACATCAGAAGAGCACCTGGTCAAAGTTTTTGGTTTTTGTAAACGATGCCAGATAATAATTCCCACTAAAATAGATAGAAATTCTACCCATACCTCTCAAGATGCAAAAATTTCATCTGCCCTAAACATGGCATTTTTTTTCTGTCGCAGTTGCGTGGATGACAGCGCTCATAGTGACTAAACCTTTATCATTTTTATGTACGTAACGTAGTTATGTCTATTATGCGTTTGTCATTCTAAAAAGTAAAATACAAAGTGTGGATTAGTCACTTTTTGTTCATTTATTAGTCAATTTCGAGATGTTAATTCTTTTAGTGGTAAATTTTACACTGTCTTTTTAAATAGGAAAAACAATAATTATATTACTTATTTTAATTGTGTCTCTTCAAAATATTATAAAACTAAGACCTATTCTTTAAGTTAAAAATAAATTTGTTTTAAATATCGTTGAAATGGTAAAAATTAACAACGTATTCAAATTCGGGTAATTATGACCCAACATGCAATTGTTGTTCATTCTTTTTCTACCAGGCACACGCCAGGTTAACTGTGAAATGGAGGTAAATTAAATTTGAGAATCAAGAACAAGGCATATTTATTAGGCCTTATAAAGGCCTTGATGAAAAAATGTAAACAAATCTTCAGGTTGTTAGCAGAAACGTCGTAACTATTTTTTCACGTTTTAAGATGTTTACGCATTGGGTTATGGCGTATGCGCAAGTATTTCGGATTAATACTTCTCACGTGTATTAAGATCTCATGCATTCCTCGACCATCGATATAATTACAATAATTATAGATCGCATTTAGCATGGGTAACATTGTTGCAATCACAGACTCGCGGATCCTTACAATTCCGAACCCCTTGAAAAAACCCATAAGACAATGCACCCGCCGCAAAAACGACGCATAAAATATAACCTATACCATTATAGCCTTATGCAAACTTAGGCCCCTCCCACTTCGACACGCCCATACCTCGATCTGCCGACTCCCTCCCACGCGTTGCAACGCATATCTGCGTCTCATTTTAATGCACAACGCCTACGCGTTTTCAGTGCAGAGTTTTTAGTTGTTGTAAAGACAGCGCGCGGGGTTGTCGCTCCTAACGTTGCAAAAAGCGACGCAAAAAAATACCGGCACTTTTTTGTGTGTGTGTGCATTTTTTCTTTAACGATAATAATGTGATGGGTGTATTCATCTCGTTCGTAGGCTAGACTGGTGTTTTTTCAGTGTTGTGTGTCAGTGTTTTTTGTGAAGGTAATGATTTATTGTGCTTTTCGCGCCATTTTCATGTGCGGTGATGATGATTGTAATTATCGGTTCGATGTTCTCTTACTATGCTCTTGCGTGCATCGTATATAGATAAAAACGTTCAGGTTCTAAAGTGGCTTATTAAGATTTTTTTCTTCGAAACAGTCTACCTTAAGCCCACAATTATTTCAATAACAATTGTTAGTTTTAAATAAAACCGTTTGTCCAAAGATAATGTCTTTCCATTAGTATGATGAAGAGTGAAAGAGGTAGGAAGATTTAATAGACAGTTAACTGCCTTAAAGCAATAAAAGTTTTTTAGGTGTTTTCTTTGATGAGGTGAAAAAGGTTTGTGTTGACGCGTTGTTTTCAATTAGTTCTTCTTTGCAACTGAAAAAATTAGTAAACTGAAACCTTTTATACTTTATTAAATTTTATATTTTATAAAAGGGTGATGATCCTTCATGTAAGGTGCTGTATGGTGCACTTTAGAGCCAAAACTGCTTGTTGCATTGGAATAAGATGGAATTTAATTCCTCTTAGTTCTAAGATGAACATTGGGTGCCTAAGTAGGCGAGTTTTCTTATTCTGAACCTGAAATTGTTTTTTTTTTTTGCTAAAAATATAGTGTTGTGCCGTTATGCTATATCATGTGTACCTTAAGTTTGAAACAATTCATTGATATACAATATAAATAACGTAGGTAACAGCACACGGCCTTGGTGGATACCGACATCAACTGATATCGGAGCATGCAGGTTTTGATGAAAAATTTCAAAGTTCAAAGTTTGATAAATGCATGTTCCAAGGTGAAAAATAGGAGTTACAACATCATAAAGCATAGGCTAGCTACAGCTGTATAACCAAGTAAAACGGATATCAGAGTTCAGAGTTTTTGGACACATGTCTTTTTATCAATCAATCAATCATTTATTTGCTTTAAAAGTGGTACATTAGATGTTAACGTTCATTGCTTTATTGATTTTCATCTGAAACTTTTAAATCTTTTACTACTGTGTGGCGATTTTAGTATATTTTGTATTTATACAATAAACAATAAACACTGTGAATAAGGGCATGATTACACATACAGAGTAGAATAGCGAGAAAATGAACTCGTCCAAGCACTTAGTATGTTTATTACGGATGTGCATGGCCGAGGGCACTGTCTCTCTTCACTCGTTAGGTGTAATCGAGGCAAAAGCACTAGAGTGACCGAGTGAACCGTCTAGTATCACCTTAACGTGCCTAAGTGTTTCCTAACCTTCACAACCACCCATAAGTTTTTTATTTTATCTTAGTTGCGGAAAAACCAAGCATTTAAAAAAAAAATGTTGATAGCTTGTAAAACAACAACACAAACTTATTAATGCAGCAAAAACGTTACAATTATTTAGTAACTGGTCGATAGTTGAAATACCTATTTTTATAACTTAGATATTATGTCAGTTCCTAGTTTATTGGACAACATTGTTTTGTGTAGCTATAATATATAATATGTAACCGAATTCAAACGTTTTAAAACAAGTAAACGTTTGTTTTGATTTTTTATGGCTAGAATTGTAATGCCGGTAAAATGTTCTGTTGATAATAATCTATACTTATTTTAAAGTAAGATTAATAATATATTAATTATATTTTTAAGAGTAAAGTTTAAGAGTTTGCAGGTAGAACCGCTTTAAATTAAATTATTTCACCAATACAAATCTACTTTATCTATACGTGTATATTTTTCTACCCCATGAGCAGTAAGAATATTAAATTTTAAAGGTTTTTTTCAAAAATGTAATTCACGTATGCCAAGAATACTTTTTTTGCAATCAAAGTCGCGGCCAAAAGCTAGTTTGGATTTTTTATAGTACGGGAGCCCGGCTAGAACAACTTTTTTTTTATTACTTTCAAGCTTATTTTTTGTGAGTAGCTTCATTTTGATAAGACAAAAACATTTTTATTTGCTAAGTCGTAGCTAACAGAGATAGAAAGGATTTCATATTTTTAATTGATGGTCCTAAAACATCGACCGTTTTATTTGTAGGACAATTTACTCTTAAATTATATGACAATTAATCTATCAATATACAAAAAACAGCTCGTTGAGGTTGCGTTATAGGGTTCTGTAATCAACAAAACTTGGTTGGCTACTGAACCCTAAAACGGAACCCTAACAAGCTGATTTTTTGTATATTGATAGGTTAATATAGTTATATAATTTAAGGGTAACATTGTCCTACAAATGGAGCAATCTTTATTTTAGGATTATCAAGTCAAAGTATGATTTTTTTTCTGTTAGCTACCACTTTCAAGGTTTTTCACAAATAAAATTGTTGTTAGTCTTATCAAAATGAAGCTACTCACAAAAAATTAGCTTGATATTATTCGTAGACTTGATAGTAATAAAAAAAAATGTTCTAGGGGTCCCGTACCTACTAGTAGCATTAAGCGGCATTTAATACCTAGGTTGTGGGAACCGCAGACACAATAGATTTTTAATTAAATAATTATACACTTTCCTTGCACTTATTCCACTTTATTTTAATATATTTATTACAAAATATATAGATTGTTAAATACACGACCGGTTTCGAAAAAATCATCATAAGGTGGACTGCAGGTAATTTTAAATTTTAAAAGAATTTGTAAACAAAAAACGGGTTGTCAGCATCACAAAATTTTTCTACCATTCAGTGCAATTTTATACTTACCATAAACAATGTTTTCTACCAAAAATCATAAATTAAATTTTAAATGTATTGGAATCTATAAAATTGATAAACTAAAAACAATAATTACATTAAATATATCAGCAAATCAATTAAATGTCCTATAACCATAATTAATAATATTATAATAATAACAATTCATAAAAATATGACAATCTTTATATAGGTAAACTAGCTATCCCGGCAGACGTTGTTTTGCCATAAAATAATTTTCCCTGTTTTCTTGCTTTTTTCTTGAAGTTTTTTTCTGATTTTTTTTCTATAGACTTCACGGAACCCGAGACCTTTCCAACGAATGCAAAATCGTGGAAATCGGTTCTTGCGTTCTGGAGTTATAGCGTCAGGAAGGAAAACCCGACTTATTTTTATATATATTAGATAATGTCACAAAATAATAAATTGATAAAAAACATGTCAAAGTAATGCCAATGTCAGTTAATAAAATCTCTATTAACTAAATTAATTAATGTCAAATATAAAATAATGTCCCAAAAATAGCTTATGGTATAAAAATATTATACTGAATGGTAGAAAAAAATTGTGATGCCGACAATCCGTTTTTTTACATTTTTTTTTTTTAATTTAAGATTACCAGCAGTACCTACACCTGATGATGATTTTTTCGCAACCGGTCGTGTATTTAACAATCTATATATTTTGTAATAAATATATCAAAATAAAGTGGAATAAGTGCAAGGAAAGTGTATAATTATTTAATTGAAGATGAATTTCCACCAAGAAGTGACAGTACATTCAATATTAGATTTTTAATTATTATGCTGCAGCCAGCCAGGAGCCGCTTGGGGGATTGATGGGTTAAAGCTTTTTACGTGGAAGAGCCGTGTTTCACTCAGTTAAAGTCAATCAAATAATATCCATAATTCCATAGTCCGCACCCAAAGGGTAAAAAGTTGGACCTATTGCTAAGACCTCGCTGTCTGTCCGTCTGTCTGTCTCCAGGCTGTATCACAAAAACCGCGATAGATAGAATTCTGAAATTTTCACAGATGGTTTTTTTGTTGCCGCTATAACAACAACCGTTCCCGGCAACTCACTTGCAACTCTTCTGATGTTGCGAGTTTCCATGGGCGACGGTAGTTGCTTTCCATAAGGTGACTCGTTTGCTCGTTTTTCCCCCGATTTTATAAAAAAAATACACGTTTACAATCGCTTCTATTTGCCCATCATCATCTCAACGTGTAGAGGCCGCAAAAAACGTACCTATATGCGTTTAAGAGATAAACAATAAGTATCTAGGTAGTTTTATTTTTCAAAATCATCTTCTGCAAATCATCAAACACCTGAATTATTAAAAATGATTTGTATGATCTTAAAATATTTTTAGGAATTTTCACTATAGAGGAAATTACAAGTAATTTTGTTTCCATATTATATTATTATTATCAATTTGTCAATTTTATGAATTTTTGTGGGTGAAAATCCCACATATTATAATATAACATGGGCTTGTCAGGAAAAAATTCCAAATATTAAATTTCCAAAAAAGTAAATTTTCCGACGGAACTAAATGCGTTGGGTTGGTTATTTATTTTGTAGAACTGAAATTCGATTACTACCTTAGGACCCTAGCCAAAATTTGGCAACCACAACTATTAATAATTCTAGGCAAACCATTATATAGTTAATATTATACATAGGTAATTTATTATCACGCCGGTTCTCCATAAGACCGTGGAAACTTAACCTATTGCGAAGCTTTCAAAATGGCGGCGTCGATCACTACACCCATTATATCCATTATTCTAAATTTAATTTACTAAATCTATGTAATTATGGATGATGTTCTCCGAAATTGTGAGTGGGCGGGGCCGAGGCGGGGCGGGGCGTGGCGGTCACTGACCCCCACACCTGTATATGGTGTTTAGCTCATATTTGCAATTCTATTACCTGTAACTCCTATTATTATGGTAATAGAGACGATAATCGCCTGGTAAATGCGTTAGAATTTTTCTAATAATCGATTAGGAAGCGTATTTATTTATCATTAATCACTGTTCGGAAGTTGAGTGTGTAAAGGTTAGAAGATGATCTAACTCTTCTTCGTTTTTTATCTTTTTTATGCAACTAAGAGTGTGAAAGTATGTAATGGAAATCGAGGCACAAAACTAGAGGTATAGAGCCTTCTTTACTAATAAAAAAGTTTTAGAGTAGATACTTAATAGATAGGTACCTTAGCTAGCTTAATCTCTCAAGCGACATTTTGAACGTACCTAGTACCTACCTACCTTTGTCTGATAAATTATTGTAGGTATAACTTGTCCAATAATTATTATGTAAGCATAATATATTTTATTGGTAGTAGACCTAAGAGGAATAATATTTTAAATTAGGAAAAAAACCATAGCATCTTTTTGAGACGTGAACGTAAAATAAAATGGCGCGTTTAAAAAAAATACTTACTTACCTAGAAATAAAATAAATATACTTAATTTTTTTTCTTTTGTTTCAGATGTTCCAAGAACATAATGCGAGGCACACACATACGGACAAATCGGTTATAAAATATATAACCACCACTTAGTGCAATATATAAATAAAACAATTCAAAACGGGTTCAATAAAATTGTTCCACCGGTGCTAGTTTATTTAAATCGTTCAAAATAAAATTTTATTCAAAAATATTTAATTATTCAGCGAACAAGCGACTGAAGTTAATAAAAATGAACTCAAGAACATTGAAAATAAGATTAAGAACAAACAAAATTACTGTAAAACTGTTAGAACTGAGACAAAAATGACTGGCATGATTTGCCATAAAGTGTGACATTTTGCCGCTAAGTGTATGAAATAGAATTCGGCAAAAAGTGACTCGCAAAAGTGCAGTAGAAGTAATTTTTCAGTCAAGAGTAAAGAATGTGCTGGCAAGTCTTTGCCAACGACTTTGCACCCAAGTGTAGTAACCAAGTGTAGCACTATAAAGTGGATTAACACAATTTTCAGTCAAGTGTAAAAACTTTGCCGCCACGTTACTTTGCGGCCAAGTGTAGTGACCAAGTGCAGACGTAGTATATCAGTCATCTTTAAGCGGGAAAGGCTTTGCCGTACTCGCGGCGCGAGACTTTGCGGGCAAGTGTAGTGACGAAGTGAAGTGTTTGACCGCGGGTACAAAAATGCGTCCTTTATGAGTGAATACTGCGAGCAGAGCTGCGGGATGTACACCACGTGGTACAGCCGCGGGGACGGCATGCACCATGGCATGTACCACGGGGCGCCCATGATCAAGACGGAGGCCGGTGTCAATAATGACTGCATGATGGCGGTCGACTACGCGCCGCCTATCAAGGTAATGTTTTTTTTTTAATGTAGCGATAATGTTTAAAAAATACTTTTTTTTTAAATAAGACACGGTGTACAGTCGCTAAGCCCTGCCAATAGTCAGGCAAGTGTTTTTTATAACAGATAAGGCTTCTCACAGACGAACGGCCCTTGTCGATGCGTGCCTCTGACTGCCGAGTGCCGTCAATTGCCGTCAACAAACGCCTGTAAATTTCGTCTGTAAGGGCTCTAAGTGACAAGCGAAAAAATTTATTTAAGTAATACAGAACTCTTTTAACTAAATTACTGCTATCACATTTCTATGGAGTTACAACTTACAACGTATTTTATCGATGTTATTTGAATGCAAAGCCAAAGATGATGAAAAGATGAAACTGCAGAGACCCGCATCATATTTGCTTGTAAATTACTTTATTATAAATTATTATAATTTATACTGAATTGTTTTAACCGACGTCCAAAATAACTATGTGACTATTTAAAAGCGTCGTGTATAACTTTAATAAGAGTAGTGTCTAGTGTCTACTGCCGAGCATTATATTTTTTAGCGCTCACAAGTTTCAGTACTTTGCAGTCAAGTGTGAAAACACTTTGCAAAATAATTCGCACTTTGCGCTTATATTAAGTTATAGTATATCCGCCTATATATGCCCCTAGTATATCCCACAACCTAAACATTTTGTGGTACACTTTACGGTAAAACTATCACGCCTATTGATTTGTGCTTTAGCCCCAATTTCACCAACGTCTGTTAGTGTTAACAGCTTGTTAAAATGTAATGTCTTCTCTTTCATCAGATATGAAAATCGAAAGAGGTAACGTCATACTAATTCCGGCGTTAACTTTAACAGTCGTTGTTTAAATTGGGGCCATAGTAATTTTTATTTATATATTATATGTAGAATGCTTTTTTTATGAAATAAGGGGGCAAACGAGCAAACGGGTCACCTGATGGAAAGCAACTTCCGTCGCCCATGGACACTCGCAGCATCAGAATAGCTGCAGGTGCGTTGCCGGCCTTTTAAGAGGGAATAGGGTAATAGGGGAGGGTAGGGATGGGAAGGGAAGGGAAGGGAATTGGGTCTCCGGTAAACTCACTCACTCGGCGAAACATAGCGCAAGCGCTGTTTCACGCCGGTTTTCTATGAGAACGTGGTATTTCTCCGGTCGAGCCGGCCCATTCGTGCCGAAGCATGGGTCTCCCACGTATAAAATGTAGATGTGTTATCATCAGTCAGTCAAGGTGTGACGACGCGAGTCCTCACTTTTAGCTAGTTTATACCTAGTGATCTGTGGTCTTAAAGTAATTGTAAAAAGTTTTCTTTTTTTACATCGAACATTCATTACTTTGACAAATTAATTAAACCGTCCACACCAAAGTTTCTATTACCGCAATAACACTTCCCAGTAAAAACGCTTCTGTTAACCGACCGCACAAAAACGTGTACGTGTGTTTTTGCCGCGTTTAGCGACGCGTTGTGTAACGTAACGTCAGTCAGTTAAATGCCTGAATGAAACGATGACCTGTTAGAGCAGTTTAACAACAGTCACTACTATAAAAGTTAACTATTAAACTTTTCTGCAATGACACTCCAGTCTTCTTTTAACTCCCACCCAATCTGGATCCTACCAAACAAAAATCAGCCAAGTGCGAGTCGAACTCGCGCACGAAGGGTTCCGTACCGTTATAGAGAAAAATAGCCCAAAAATTGTGATATTTCTGCCAGCAGAAATTCTGCGACAACTCACAAATTACGCTCGTTTGGCTTCATCCTTTCGTTCGATCGGCTGTCAAGCATACTGCATAATATTGCCACACATAACACAATATTTAATAATAATATGGAAAAAAACGATAGCCGGATCAGCTAGTAATGACATTATGTAAATTCAGATAATAGTTATATTTAAAAGTTTTACTCACCCGGGGGTGGAATTTTGGAAAAACGTTTATTACTTAATGTCTACATAAGTAAAGTGTATATTTGGCCGGTGATGTTAATGCATCAAACAGCTTTGCTTTTTATTTTTTCCATATTTGTCAGACTATATAGACTGATTTATTCACTATTTATATTCTATTCGATCTACGAATCGCGAAAAATATAAATTGTCTTAGAAAAATATACATATTTTATTAAAGAAGAACCATCTTTTAACAAATGTTTATTTTTTAAAGGTTCTTCAAAACTAAACGTTATGTAACCTTTTATTATTATAACCAGTTAAAATAATTACAAGCTATATCGACAGTATTAAACGCCAAGTTTTAAAACAATTAATAATTTATGATCATATAAATACAGAAAACAGTATATTTATTCATTAATTTAAATGTCTGCGCGTCCGAGTGTACGCAAAGCGATGCCTTACCGGTATCTCTTCCTTTTAGGGATAGTTCAGTAACCGTTGACAGTTAGGCTATATTGGTATCGGCTAATTACTATGTATATATGTATCTTCTATCTGAAGAAATGTTTTGTTTTCGCTTGTATATTTTAAGATGGGAAAACAGCAGAAAAGAATACGGTAAGCTGTATAAAAAATACATCAAAATTGGCGAAGTTACTTCAACGGTATAGTTTGCATCTAAAAACGAAGAGGTGTCTTACCAGCACGCCTTTTCTAAAATACTCAACTTGGAGATTTAAATATAATGAAGTTGCATTATTTTAAAAGATGTAAGATACCTACATGACTTATTACGGCTTTGTCCTCTAACCCCGGCGTTGTCTAAAATACTAACTACTAGATACTAGATACTAGAAATTAGGAATTTGATGGAAACCGTACATTTTCTTTTTTACTTCTACTTCACGTATTTTCTCTTTTTCATGTCTTCACGTGGTCTACTCTAAATATGTGCCAAATAACATAAAAATTGCTCCAGTAGTTCGTAAGATAAACTCTTTTGTAATAATTTTCCCCGTTTTTTCCACATTTTCCTCTGTTTCGTCAGTCCTATTAATCTTAGCGTGATATAATATAGCCTATAGCCTTACTCGATAAATGAGATATCTAACACTGAATGATTTTTTTACGGTTAAAGAACTAAACTTTTAAATCTGTCCAGTAGTTCCTGACATTAGCGCGTTAAATCAAACAAACAAACTCTTGAGGTTTATAAAATTAATATAGATTTTTTTAAATCGCTTGACAAACTCGGGTCTCGATCTAAAATACTATGAAAAGTATAATGGGGTCATAATAGGCTCATAATCATGGGACGAAGCATGGTATAATATTATGGTAGTGATGATGAATGTAATTTTTTTTTTTTATGAAATAAGGGGGCAAACGAGCAAACGGGTCACCTGATGGAAAGCAACTTCCGTCGCCCATGGACACTCGCAGCATCAGAAGAGCTGCAAGTGCGTTGCCGGCCTTTTAAGAGGGAATAGGTTAATATAGTAAGGAAGGGAAGGGAATAGGGGAGGGAAGAGAGGGGAATAGGGTAGGGGACTTGGCCTCCGGTAAACTCACTCACTCGACGAAACACAGCGCAAGTGCTGTTTCACGCCGGTTTTCTGTGAGAACGTGGTATTTCTCCGGTCGAGCCGGCCCATTCGTGCCGAAGCATGGCTCTCCCACGTATAATTTGCATAGTAGCATATGCTTTCCGTTCTAAAAACATCGCCGAAACTCCCAGTTGTTCTCTCAGCACCTTCCGCACCATGGTATACATTGGTGCAAAATATTACTTGTTGATAGCATATGCTCAGAATACTTCTCACGAAACCGAAGTCACCACAATATGTTTCCATATAAATTTTGAGGAGTTCCCTCGATTACTTATGAATCCCTTCATCATGTTACCACTTTTGTGAATATAGTAACAAATTGGGATGATACCCCATACACCAAAAGAAAAATTTTGAAAATGGGTTCACAAACGGCGGAGTCAAAATAAAAATCAAAATCAAAAATATTTATTTCCAAATAGGTTAACA
Source organism: Aricia agestis (assembly GCF_905147365.1). Classification (NCBI taxonomy): domain Eukaryota; kingdom Metazoa; phylum Arthropoda; class Insecta; order Lepidoptera; family Lycaenidae; genus Aricia; species Aricia agestis. The sequence goes on from NC_056424.1 coordinate 12,121,041, forward strand.
AAGTTAACTCTTTCAGAACGTCGTGTCTACATGAGGCCTACCACCGGTTCGGGAACTACCCCGCCGAGAAGAACCGGCGTAAGAAACTCGCACGGGACCACCTTTTACCAAAAAAGTGGAAAATAACAATGATAGTTTAAACTAATTTACGCTAAGTATGTAAGTACTTATAGTAAGTAAAAATATGGTACATTTATATAGAAGCGACCTATGGTCAGTCAGCTTATTTTCCCCAAGGTGTGCTATCATAGAGAAAATCTGTTACCTTATAATAAGCCTGCACACAAACGATCTTTAACAACTTTTTTAAATTTATTAATTGAAAGATTTTGGACGTCGTCTGGGATTTTATTGTATAGGCGTATACATTGACCTTTGAAAGATTTGCTTACTTTGAATATAAAAAAAATAGAGTATTCGTTGAATATAAAAAAATAAGTATAACACCTCCTCCAATTTGGAAGTCGGTTAAAACTGTAGCCTATGTGTTATTATATATATAATCTATATTATTGTAAAGTTTCAATAAAATCCATTCAGCAGTTTTTGTGTGAAAGAGTAACAAACATCCATACATACATCCATACAAACTTTCGTCTTTATAATATTAGTAGGCAGTAGGATTGTAGCGCCTACTCAACCTTCGATTCCTTAGCTCTGTGTGCTCTATGTTTTCTTTTAAAAGTATTTGATACAATTACCTTATTACGATTAATCTTTTTATCACGGCGTTTGGTAAAATTATCACTTTTGTAGAGCCCACGATTGTCTTCAAATAATAATAATACCCCCACACCAGTTTCGGTGACGGTGGCCGGTTTCATTGAAACCAAGCCAGCTACGCAGGAGTAATTTTATAGTGCCCAAGTGTGTGCGCAGTGCACAAGAGCACTCTCTATTCCTTTACTCTCATAACCTTGTGGAACGGAAGACCGACACGACGGGCGAGAGACCGACTTTTTACATGCCCATCCGACGCATGGATCATCTTACTTGTCAAACAATCAGGTGATCAGCCTGCATTGTCTTAACCAAACTTGGAAACAACATGTTTCCAACACGGGAATCGAACCGAGTCAAGAGCCACGCTCTTAACCACTGGACCACGGAGGCGTTAAAAAAATGCCTTCAAATAATCACGTATTTACCCGCTGCCTTGGACGCTCTCTGTCCTCTTAACGGCACCCTCGTGCACCCATTGAGCATCCATGAATGGTCATTCACCGGGCAGGTGCTAAGTCAACACCTAACTAGGTGATTGCTCACGTACCGCGACGTGACGCCGCAGCCTCCGAAAAAACGCCGCCGCACCGCGCGCACCGCGGAGAATCGACGCGGCCGCGCGGAAAACTCATACTTGTTGAAATAAGTGGTGAAGTGGATAACTAACGTTTTTAAGCTGTTGAATAGCTTTTATCACGAGCTTTGATCGCGAAAAAAGAAATTCCGTAACGAAAAAAGACCTAACAATAAGTAAGGTCGTCTATGTGCCAGTCGCCCATATCCTGTGTTTGTATCATTTACATAATTTTGTCGCATACCAAGATATCATATTTTGTTCTTAATCTGACATAAATGGGGTTTTAAAGTTACAGTTCGGCAGACTTCGGCTCGGTGTTTGTGTGCGTGCGACTACACGTATGCGTGTAGACTAGATATTGCTTTACCACGGCAGTCTCCGAGTGTCACACGTATTTTTTGTTATAAAATACAGACTAAAATTAAAATAAGGGGGCAAACAAGCTAACGGATCACCTGATGGAAAGCAGCTAGCCTATGGACACTTGCAACATTATTTGGTCCAGAAATACTAGGGAGGAGGTAGAGTTTATAACTTATGAACAATTACATACTTACATAGAACCCACATTTTTTTATTTCAAATCATTTTCCCCGTCGTACAGTCTCCATTTATACAAAACGCCTCCGTGGTCTAGTGGTATAGAGCGCGGCTCTTGACTCGGAGGTCGTGGGTTCGATTCCCGCGTTGGAAACATGTTATTTCCAAGTTTGGTTAGGACAATGCAGGCTGATCACCTGATTGTCTGACAAGTAAGATGATCCATGCGTCGGATGGGCATGTAAAAAGTCGGTCCTGCGCCTGATCTCTCGCCGGTCGTGTCGGTCTTCCGTCCCACTGGGTTATGAGAGTAAAGGAATAGAGAGTGCTCTTGTGTACTGCGCACACACTTGGGCACTATAAAATTACTCCTGCGTAGCTGGCCTGGTTTCAATGAAACCGGCCACCGTCACCGAAACCGGTGTGGGAGCTATTATTATTATTTATACAAAGAACAACTTTCAAATTATGTGTTACCCACCTCGTGCGCTTAGGTCTTTAGCTGGTTGTGTTTTTAGCGCATCACAACAAAAACGTTGAGGAAATTGTGTGGTTTTGATAGTTTGTGAGATGAATGAGGACCTAAATGGGCTTTTAAAGTAGATTTCTAAGCGAATGTTGGGACTCTACGATAATCTCTTATAACACTTAGAGAAAGTAATAGAGGCGTTGCAGAAGCTTTCGAATAGTTTTTTTTTTTATTTTTTTTTTATGAAATAAGGGGGCAAACGAGCAAACGGGTCACCTGATGGAAAGCAACTTCCGTCGCCCATGGACACTCACAGCATCAGAAGAGCTGCAGGTGCGTTGCCGGCCTTTTAAGAGGGAATAGGGGAGGGTAGGGCAGGGAAGGGAATAGGGGAGGGTAGGGAAGGGAATGGGGGATCGGGCCTCCGGTAAACTCACTCACTCGGCGAAACACAGCGCAAGCGCTGTTTCACGCCGGATTTCTTTGAGAACGTGGTATTTCTCCGGTCGAGCCGGCCCATTCGTGCCGAAGCATGGCTCTCCCACGTATACGGTTATACGTAAAGGCCATATTTTAGGGCTTTTAAAGTGGTAATTCTAAGAGGTATATGTTGTGATACAACCTTAACATAACTCTTTATAGAAAGTAATAAAGGTCTTACAGAAATGTTGGAACTGTATCTCCACTACTCGTATACATCCCCAACCCAATGAATCTCTCTTAACTTGGAGAAGGTGCTATCTTCTAGTCGCTATAATATTATTACCAATTTTACTCTAACATTACCTCGCCCATGACTATTAACAACTAGCTGTCCCGGCAAACGTTGTTTTGCCTCAAAGTATTACGCCCGTATTATTTTACTGAAGTGACTAAATAAGTATGTCACCATGGCAACGTCCATCGCTATCCCGTCGCACAAACAATGATCGCCGTCAGTCTCGGGTTGTAATAATTTACTATTATTTATTGAACAAATGCACTTATCAATATAAAAAGTAGCCAGTAGCCGATTCTCAGACCCACTGAATATGCACATAGGTAAAAATCAGTAGCCGTCTCGGACGAGTACGGTAACTAACATTGTGACACGAGAATTTTATATATGTATAAGATATTTTATACTGAATGGAAACGCGGTCGAACGGGTCCGTCTCCTGGTTCTAAGGTACCTCTCGACCAATTTTCTGCCAAATCGGTTCATCCGTTCTTAAGTTATAAGTAGTGTAACTAACACCACTTTCTTTTATATATATAGATATCGGATGTGAAAAACAACAACTTTACAGGAGAGTGATGCAAGGTATAAATTGTGCATAACTTTTAAGTTTTTATTGATTTCAAGTACGATCTGTAATTTCAGGGTAATGCTAATTATGTCATTTACGTTTAGTATATAATTATGAGTATCCCATAATTTATGCGTAAAGAGAAAAGTCACTTCTGAACTGTTCTTGGCCTTAGTATAAACTAAAATGGTGCTCGTAATTTTGTTAATTATTGTCACGCACTAATTTTCTATCCTGTGTCCTTCTAGAGACTCAAACTTTATTCCCAAAATTATCAATCGAAGAAGTAACAGACATAGTATTATATTATATAAAATTCTCGTGTCACAATGTTAGGCCGCGTACTTTTCCGAAACGGCTTTACTGATATGCATTTTCAGTGGGTCTGAAAATCGGCTACTGGGTACTTATTATATTGATAAGTGCATTTGTTGAATAAATAATAGTAAATTATTACAACTCGAGACTGACAGCGACCATTATTTGTGCGACGGGATAGCGATGGACGTTGCCATGGACATACTGATTTAGTCACTTCAATAAAATAATATGGGCAAAATACTTTATATGGCAAAAAAACGTTTGCCGGGACAGCTAGTAATATTACAATTAATATTAATGATCACGTGAATAACTACTATGGGTTGAACGGGTATTGAATGATTTTGTATATTTTCAAAAATGCATGCATGTAGTTATTAATTATTCCTGTAAGATTTGTAATTTTTCTAAATAATTAACCTTAGCATAAACATAGTAACAAAAAAGTACCAGCTCAAATGTCATTCTCACAACATAGTCCTAGCCACTTATACTCCCACTAACTACTTATAGTCGCTGATAACGTGACTTAATTAGCGGGGGCGCATAATCGCGCGGTTTTTCACCGTTTTACATAATTAACTTTTAATATATCTAGTCAGAGTTTAACGGTCGGCTGCGTGGAAAAAACTTAATTGGATTAACTTTTAACGGTTAACGTCACTTCAGAATAAACAGTTAAATGATTTATCTAAGTATTGTTGAGTTTTGCATGACGTTGTATAACGTGGTTTGTCGTTAGTGATAGAGATAATTATTAAATAAATATAATATATACCTATACCACAGATTACTAAATAGTTAAGTACTACTTAATTTAAACTACTACTAATAAAAATATTTAAGATCCTCTGTTTTGTCCAACTTTGCGTTTGTATTCGCTATATTAATGTTTTCAGTATGGGTAGTGGTGGTGGAAGGAATTCCTATAAAATGTGGCTTTTTATAAAACTATGGTGACTTGGTTCCTGAAACCCGAAACATCCTTATCACCTTGACGAGTGGCAGTCTTCCACCGTGCGTTTTTCGCGTAACATGCTGCCACGCACTGTAAAACTCTGGATTCTGGAACGAACTCGCCAGCTGTGTTTCCCAACCAATACGATCTGCAAACCTATAAGATGATAGCGTATTCCTTCTTAAAAGCAACTTACTTGCAGCTCTTCATGTTTCGAATGTGTATAGGCGACGGTAGTTGCTCTCCATCAGGTGACTCGTTCGCTCAATTGCCCCCTGATTTTATGAAAAAAAAAAGACATTGTTTATTTATCGCAAGGCAACGTTTCACTTTGCCATCTTCAAAAAATCGTGCAATATGCATGGATAACAAATGCAGATGAACTATCGATGTTATATTATGCACAACATTATTGTTGAGAAGGAGCAATGCGTCCTTTGCCTTACCAGTCTTACCTTTTATTTTCGGGACTCGAACCGACACTTTTCCCCACTGCGCTAACGCGGGGTTTTCCTCTATAAGCCCAATGAGTATAAAGTTAGTGGAGCGACTAACTCCTGTGGGAAGATCGCTAACGACACTCGCATCGTTTGTCACGATGGGGATGGGGGATATGGGGTAGCGGGGATGGGGGATATGGGGAACGGGGGTAACGAAAAAGTCCCAGTCTGAAAACTACTTTGAGAAAACTAAAAGACGCTCTGAGCTCTAACAAAATCATCTTTCTTAAAATATGTGATTAAAGATTTTATTTAACTTTAATTCAATAAATAGTTTAGCAGAAAAGTACAAAGTTTACGTCAACATTTTCATTAGATAAATAAAGTTAAGGCATCATTAGGTGGTAGGCATCAGGTAGACATTCTGAAAAAATTTGATTCAAATTTACTCAGAAATAAAACATTTTTTATTTATTTTATTTTATTATTTATTAATTTTACCCTTTACCAATAAATGGTGCTTTTGTGTACCATCCCACCAAAAATACGTATTGAGTTATGAATGCAGTTATGTTCTTTAGAACGCCTCCGTGGTCCAGTGGTTAAGAGCGTCGCTCTTGACTCGGAGGTCGTGGGTTCGATTCCTGCGTTGGAAACATGTTATTTCCAAGTTTGGTTAGGACAATGCAGGTTTGATCATCTGATTGTCTGACAAGTAAGATGATCCATGCGTCGGATGGGCATGTAAAAAGTCGGTCCTGCGCCTGATCTTTCGCCTGTCTTGTCGGTCTTACGTCCCACTGGGTTATGAGAGTAAAGGAATAGAGAGTGCTCTGGTGTATTGCGCACACACTTGGGCACTATAAAATAAAACATTACTTCTGCGTAGCTGGCCTGGTTTCAATGAAACCGGCCACCGTCACCGAAACCGGTGTGGGAGTTATTATGTTCTTTATGGCCGCGCTACACCGGAATAACATTTTATAAAACAAAAAAATTATCCCAAATTTTTGCTTAGCATAAAATGCTTTTAAATATTTTTATTTATATTTATTTATACAAAACGTTATCGTGTAATAACATAATAATTAATCATTAAACGGTTATAATGTTTAATTATATGAAATAACGACACGAGCAATTTATACAATTAAAACAATTATATTTTAATTGTTTAAAACAAATAAAAGATTGTTTTGAGTCGACGAAAAAGAATGCTCCGGTAGGTACTTCTTATCCGACCACGAAGAAAATTAAGGGTAATGCTTTTGACAATTTGTATGTTATTTATTCCCCCTTAACTTCTGAGTTACTCGAATTTTTACTTTCAAGATTCGTTAATTGCAATAGCCCGCCTAACATCAATACTTCTGCTTCTACATGCATAATAGTACTATTATGCATGTAGGGAATGCAATCCCGCAAGATAATTTCAATCCCGGTATTTGCGGGATTGAACCATCACAATCCCGCTGGATCCCGGTATTTGTGGGATCCCGCAGGTTGATTTTAAACTTTTAAAATAAATCGTTATAATAATACTTGATATACCCCGTTTTATGCTGTCAAAGAAAACAAACTTTGTGGAACACTTTTTTACAGGGGTTTATTAATAAAAAAAAAGAAAACTATTTTTTTTATATGCCTAGTGTCTAATCGTAATAATAATAGTTTCGAAATATAGATATAAAATATATATATATATATATATATATATATATATATATATATATATATATATATATATATATATATATATATATATATATATATATATATATATATATATATATATATATATATATATATATATATATATATATATATATATATATATATATATACAGGGTGTAACAAAAACAAGTGATAATACTTTAGGGTGTGTACGTGTTCCTTGTAGAGAGTTCACTGTGAAAGTAGCAGCGCTGAAAGACCAAAATTTTTTTTCACTTTTGTATGGGGAAACTCGTGACGCTCGGGCCCTTGCCCATACAAAAGTGAAAAAAAATGTTCGTCTTTCAGCGCTGCTACTTTCACAGTGAACTCTCTACAAGGAACATGTACACACCCTAAAGTATTATCACTAGTTTTTGTTACACACTGTATATATACGTGTAGGACATTCTGAAAACATTTATTTTAGATTTATTCAGAAATGAAACAATTTTTGATTTTGATTTCAATAAAAAAATTTTTTCTAGGACTCCCGTATCCATATTATTAATTCATAATTCTATCTGTCTGTAACCTCTTCACGCCCAAACCACTGAATTAATTTTGCCGAAGTTTCGTATGGAGATACTTTGAGTCCCGGCCCCCGGGAAAGGACATACAATACTTTTTATCCCGGAAAATGAACGGTTCTAATTTTTTCGCAACGGAGTTGCGGGCGTCATGTAGTATTTTTATAAGTACATATGGGTTTCCGTTTTAGATTCAAAAGGAAATCTAGAAAATCTCTACGGAAGGAAAAGCCTGAATAAATTAGCCACCCCACTACACTAATTTGAAATAGGGGCTATTTTCGTCTGTACAATACCACCATAAATACTTCACGTGGAACAAGGGACAGTAAATTAGAACACAAAAACTACTCGTACTATTGTATTGAGACATTACGGTCGACATGGTGTATAATATACATACAAACAATGATTATACATAATATACATTGTATTGTTGTATATAATAAAATCGGCCAAGTGCGAGTCGGACTCGCGCACGAAGGGTCCATTATAGAGCAAAATTAGGACAGAAATTGTGTTTTTGTAATGGAGCCCCCTTAATTTTTTATTTTATTTTTATATTATTATTAAATATTAAAGTACACATAATATAACTTAGGACTTTAAAAAAAATCAAGTACCAACCTGTTGCCATTGTTGATATACAGCAAAAAAGGCGTAAATCACGTATGTTGTATGGGAGCCCCCTTTAATATTAATTTTATTTTGTTTTTAGTATTTGTTGTTATACCGGCAACAGATATACACAATCTGTGAAAATTTCAGAAGTCTAGCTATAGCGGTTCTTGAGCTACAGCCTGGAGACAGACGGACAGATGGACAGACAGACAGACAAGGCAAGTCTCAGTAATAGGGTCCCGTTTTTACACTTTGGGTACGGAACCCTAATAAATTAACTTATGGCGCATTTTCACTGGTCGATGCGGGGTGCGGGAGATTTCTGAAACGCATGCCACGACCAATAAAAATGCGCCATTAGTTGTCATAGACACCCCGTATGCTGTACCGTACGAGTTAACGACTAATGAAAATGCGCCATTAAAGCCTTTTATCGGTGGCCGGTTTCATTAAAACTACGCTGTCATTTTCATAGAGCCCAAATGTGTACACAATACAGAACTCGCTCGTTCTGTATTGTGTACACATTTGGGCTTTATAACAACCGCAGGAGAGACATGATTCGGCACGAATGGGCCGGCTCGACCGGAGAAATGCCACGGGCTCACAGAAAACGCGCGTGAAACAGCGCTTGCGCTGTTTCGCCGAGTGAGTGAGTTTACCGGAGGCCCAATCTCCTACCCTATTCCGTTCCCTACCCTAACCTACCCTATTACACTATTCCCTCTTAAAAGGCCGGCAACGCACTTGGCGTTGCCGGCCTTTTAAGATCTCTTCTGATGTTGCAAGTGTCCATGAGCGACGGAAGTTGCTTTCCATCAGGTGACCCGTTCATTTTTGCCCCCTCGTTCGTTGCTCGTTTGCCCCCTTATTTTATATTTTTAAAAAAACAACGTCACTTTCTGTTACTTTACTGCCAGCATGTATGACAATACCTAAAGGTGCCTCTTCACAATAGGGTTGTTGAGGAAGTGATTATGAGGAAGAGGAGGAGGAAGAGGAATTTTCACGCGCATATTTAGAGGATGCGAATGAGGAAGAGGATATTTTTTGAGGAAGAGGATGCGGATGAGGAAACGGAAGAGGAAGCGGATGAGGAAGAGGATGATAGGAAATTATAAATACTAGCGGACCCAACCCAAAAGCCTTTGTTCTGTCTGTACATAACTAGGTCCACACCGCCGTTTTTCCATACAAAACATTGTCCCCTGTTTCCTCCCTGGATAATGCCGGTAGAGTTATGATTTTTTTCCTGAATATCTATGGCCACTATTAGCATGTCCCTATGTTTTATATTTTTTTCATAATTTTATTATTAAAAAAGATAAGAACGTCCAAAAACCCAAAAAATGGCCAGATTTTCCTCTGTGTTCAAACAAACTTCAAACACCCAGAAAACAAAACTGGCTAGAATATACAAAAAAAAAAACATAAAACATAGGAACACAGCTTAAGCCTTGCTTTAATTCTTAGTGAAAAAATTACTTAAATCGGTTAAGTTTTGGAGAAGGAGTCAACGAACAACGAATCGAAGATTTTCTGTTCTTTTCTCTCGCCCTTGGTGTATCCTCTTAATTAAAAGGGCATTTTCCAGTGGACCAAACTATGAATCTAAACCATTCTCAAAACACACAAAATTAAGAATCATCAAAATCGGTCCAGCAATTAAGGAGGAGTTCAGTAACATACACAACACACGCACACAAAAAAAAAGATGAGTGAATTCTCTGGCTCTGGCGTGTGCGTTGCCATGATGGCATGTGCGACGCGCATGCGCAGTGAAATTCCTCATAAATTCCTCTAAAATTTTGAGGAAGCGATAGCGGAAGAGGATTTTTTTTTATTTATGAGGATGCGGTAACGGTTGAGGAACCCAAAATATTGCGGAACTTCCTCATTATGAGGAAGCGGAAGAGGAATCCTCAGCAACCCTACTTCACAATGGTCCATGCTGGCTAACTACAAGCCATCGCCATTGCTTGTAATGGGCGACGGGGTAATGGTGTATGATGGCGGACGATGGCCAGTGGATTGCCAGGCAGTAATGAGCCATGCGCCATTGTGTTTAACACCAAGTGATCGTGGTCTTCAGTTCCCGATGGCCTGCAGTGGACCATCGTGGCCTCGTGGGTTATTGTGTACTGGGGGCTGTAGACGTATAACGACTTCTTTCTTTTCAGACAATCAGGTGATCAGCCTGTATTTTCCAAATCAAACTTAGTAACATTACTAACTTAGGTGTTCCAAAGCGGGAATCGAAGCCACGACCTCTGGCGAGGCCTTCGAGATCCAAGCTCTAAATCACTGGACCACGTAGATATAACGCCTTAGTCCTTTTCAGGAACACAAAACAATAAAAAGTATCATAATTACTTAGATACACTCGAATTGTAATATTTTTTATTCAATTCCATTCGTTCTTCGTTCGCGAACGATTAATTATAAAGACGAACCCCGTTACATCAGCAGCACGCATCCACCATTAATATGTGTGTCTTGTGGGCGAGGGGTCCAGGGGTGCACCCCTGCCAGGGGTCGGGGGGTGCAGACAGACTCAAGATTGATAGTGTGACTACATTAAATCACACTTAAGTGACGTTTAAGTCTCTCTCTAAATTGATTCGTTATTGTTCTTGAAGAGATAACAATGACGCTAAAAGCGTTTATTTATAACTGTTTTTTTTTAGGGTTCCGTACCCAAAGGGTAAAACCGGGACCCTATTACTAAGACTTCGTTGTCTGTCCGTCTGTCTGTCTGTCTGTCTGTCTGTCTGTCTGTCTGTCTGTCTCCAGGCTGTATCTCAAGAACCGCTCTAGCTAGACTTCTGAAATTTTCACAGGTTGTGTATATCCGTAACCGCTATAACAATAAAAAACGAAAAACAAAATAAAGTTCATATTAAAGGAGGGCTCCTATACAAGAAACGTGATTTTTTTGGTCTTTTTTGCTAGTAATTAATAATGGCACTAGAAATTTAAAAAAATCCATAATTATATTTTTACTTTAATATTAATATAATAAAATTAAAGTAAAGTAAATATAATATATGGGAATAAAAAAAACACAATTTGTGTCTACTTTCGCTCTATACCGGTACGAAACCCTTCGTGCTCGAGTCCGACTCGCACTTGGCCGATTTTTATTGTTCGTAGCTGTTATTGCATTTAATTAATATTGTCGTTGAGATTTGGGAACTGTACGTTTTACGCTATATAAAGTAGATGTTAACTGTACAGTGTACATCTGTGCCACATTTTATCAAAGTCGGTCAAGTTAAAAACTTCTTCAAAGCCTATTTGATTGGTCAAAAAACTTCTTCTTCTTTAAAAAAATATCATAATATCTAGTCGATCTCTTATGTATTATTGTTCCGCCAATCATGTTTTTGTCATGTAACTACTATAGTACCTATCTAAACAATTTGATTGGCTAATTATCGAACTACATTATTTTTTAAATCTTACATGTTCACTTCAAACCGATTTTAAGGCGTAAAGGGAAAGTTTTGTTTTCAGTTTTTTATATTTTGAATAAAAAAAACATTAAAAAATATGTGCTAATGACATGTCACAGAAACAAACCTACGATCATATATTATGTTGTAGCCCGCATGCTCACAGATACAACTCATAAACAAAGTTATTTTTATGTTTAATCCAAAAACAAAACGGATGAAACGACATTCGTCAAACATTTGCACATTTATTTTAATTACCACGTATCATTCACTCCTTCATTCTTCACCGATTCCCACAAAACCAGTTCAAACATGGCGACTAATTAAATAGCATGGTTAAGGTAGTGCACCATTCCTCGTCTATATAATTTGCAATAACTTTTCATATTTCCATATCGCAAGACCAAATATGATTATTGATATTTATGCAAAGAAATGACATACATTTTCATAGTTCCCACGCTTGAAATCATAATTAATTCTCATTAGAAAACTTTTCCATTGCCGACTACTAATGCCCGGTTACTGAGTTATTTTTGACGGGAGCTTATCTGTTCAACAGCGTCTTTGATTGGTTAATATTTTGACGTTACCCAATCAAAAGCGCTGGTGTAGACAAGGCCTACTGTTCAAAAGCTTTAAATACTTTCTGTTGCTTACGTTGTGAAAATATGCTTAAGAACCCAGAAGAACATCCAACCGAGCAAATTGCCATAATTTCAGACTATAATGTCTTTGAGGAAGTTATAGGTTTTGAAAAGAGTTAACATTATAAAATGACAACTCTTTTTAAAACCTCCTCCTCCTTTGTAAATTAATTATTAAACAAATGATAGCAGATTTGAAAATAGTTTACATTACGAAAAAGGTCGAGGTAGAGAGAGCTACTAGCACATACATATTTATTACGTGGTAGAGCCATGCTTCGGCACGAATAGGCCGGCTCGAGAAATACCACAGGCTCACAGAAAACCGGCCTGAAACAGCGCTTGCGCTGTGTTTCGCCGAGTGAGTGAGTTTACCGGAGTCCCAATTCCCTATCCTATTCCCTTCCCTACCCTTCCCTACCCTCCCCTATTCCCTCTTAAAAGGCCGGCAACGCACTTGCAGCGCTGATGTTGCGAGTGTCCATGGGCGACGGAAGTTGCTTTCCATCAGGTGACCCGTTTGCTCGTTTGCCCCCTTATTTCATTAAAAAAAAAGCAGTAAATAATGCAATCAAAATACGACATGTTGCACACGTCATATTATCAGAATATTGACAGAAACGTTGTCAAACGTCGAACAAAACTTTTGGTTTATATGTGCTGGTGGTGGTGCTGCCGCCTAGCGTGAAAACATTGCAGTAATAATCCTTTGTGTTTTGTTTGATACCATTCGGTCGCTGACAAAGTGGCTACTAAACACCTAAAAATTTGTTAACAATAGTTAACTGATCGGGTAGCGGTACTAACTGTCGCTTACAGCTAGCAAAAACTACAAAGTTCCTAACTTGAATAAAATCAATTATTTTTCACCCTTCTCAAACAATGGCATCAGTTTTTCTTATTTCACTGATCAGCTATTTTTAAATTAGAACACTTTTTACATGGCAGAAGCGTTGTTATATTTTTTGTCCTGATCTTTTGTCGTTAAAACTGGTTAAGTGACAATATTAATCGGAGATTGGAACGGTTAAATTGTAGTAAAAGGAGGGGAAGTAAGTTATCTTCATACAAAGGCACCGCGCGCGGCTTGTATGTGTGTGCCATAGTATCAATGCGTCGCCATGTACGGCACACAACAAAATCTCGGCCAGTTTTAGAGGCTGGTACCGGTACCGCTGAGATTTTCTTGTGTGCCGTACGTGGCGACGCATTGATACTATTTCGCACACATACAAGCCGCGCGCGGTGCCTTTGTATGAATATAACTTACTTCCCCTCCTTTTACTATGGTTAAATTGTAGTAAATGAATAAAAATAGTGCTTTGTTATCAAGGTTACGCTTGAAAGTAAGTTATTGACTTGATTATTTCCTATTCATACTTTAAATATTATTGCAAAATGTTACTCTGTCTGCCCGTCTGTCTGATAGGATTATAAAGAATATGTTTTTTCCAAGTTTCATTATGAAAACTAGGAAAAAAGTAAACTGGAATTGAGAAAACGCTGATCATCTGATTGTATGACAAGAAAGATGATCAATGCGACGAGTATGGTAAAAGTCATCCCTGCGTCTGATCTCTTGCCGGTTGTGTCGGTCATCCATCCCATTCACTGACCTCCATTATACAAGTACGCTGGAATTATGATACCCTTTGCAATGACAGCTATTTTTTGTGCCTATTTGAAGCGAAATCAGCGCCCTCGATACGGTGGAAGAGAACTAAATCTGACGTAAAAATGACGTGGGAAAGTCGCCATATTGGCTGATAGCAGTAGTGAGAGTACTTGGAACTAATACTAGTGATGACAACCAATAACGATTAAGCGGCCATTTGCAAGCCACGTCAGATTTAGTTCTCTTCCCCCGCATTGAGGGCATTTGAGGACGCTGATTCCGCTTCAAATAGGCACAAGAAGCAGGTGGGTAGCATAAGTCCAGAGTAGGTACTTGTATAATGGAGGTCAGTGATCCCACTCAATGTGAGAAGAGCACTCTAGTTATACAATATACATATCTATCGCACATCCATACAAATATAATAAATGCGAAAGTGTGTCCGTCTGTCTTTTACCTCTTCACGTCCAAGTCGCAGTACCGATTTAGATTTTTGATATAGGATACTTAATACTTTGGTCCCGGGTACATGGATACTTTTTATCCCGGAAAATATGTAGGTTCCCGCACGATAAACGAGATTTGCAACAATGTTGCGGGCGTCATTTAGTTCTAAGTAATCTAGATTTGTGTTCGTCTTACTCGAATGATTTTAAGTAAAAAGTGACCATTAATCAGATGTTTAGCAACCACTCCAAATGGCTAATTACCTGGTTAATAAATTAACACAAGGTTTTTCTCACACTTTACTTAACTGATGTATGTATAATTATTGGACTTATACGGTTAGTTTATTAGAGTATGAGAGAATTTGATGCTTGGCTAACATGCTTGTAATTTGTTCGTGTTATACTGTCTTTAAATTTGTCGCGTTATTAGAATTATTCGGGAGTTTCGAAAAAACATCCATACTTCCATATCCATCCTTTTATACTAATATTATAAATGGGAAAGTGTGTCTGTCTGTTACCTCTTCACGCCCAAACCGCTGAACAGATTTTGCTGATTTTTGATATGTAGATACTTTGAGTCCAAAGGACATAGGATATTTCTCATCCCGGAAAAATGTACGGTTCCTACGCGATAAACAAATTTTAACGCAATGGAGTTGCGGGCAGTATACCTAAGTGAAGCAAAATTTAAGGGAAAACTCGAGACCAGTTACTGTTTTTTCAGCTTCAAAAACCTCTAAAATACATATTTTCATAGATTTACAACACCAGAGCAGGCATATTAAATACACCTCGGGATAAAAAAAGAGAGAGATATTACTATTTACTTACTTCCTTTCCCACGCTGCGCCGCCGTCTGAAATCTTCCACCGTCTTACGAATTTTCGATCAGTGTCCTGATGAAACTTTTTAACACATCCCAAAAAAGTGTATAACGGTCTTTAAAGTCTAAAAGTTTTTTCATCAAAAATCCATACTTAATATTATAAACTAAATGACGCCCGCAACCCCATTGCGGCAATCTCGTTTATCGCGCGGGAACCGTACATTTTTCGAAGATAAAATTTATCCTATGTCCCTTCCCGGAACTCAAGGTTCATACAAATTCAATCTACATATAAAATTTTAGGACAATCGGTTTGGCGATTTGGGTGCTAAGAGGTAACAAACAGACACCCATTCGCAGTCTGTTACTTCTTTACGCCAAAATCGCTAAACTGATTTTGCTGAAATTTGGTATTAGATACCTCTTATGAGTCCCGGTAAAGGACATAGGATATTTGTTTCCCGAAAAAATGTACGGATCCCGTGCGATAAAAAAATTCTGGCGTAACGGAAGTGTGTCTGAATTAAAAGATTTGAATTTGAAAGCTTGTTTAAAGCTTTAATACTTACTTATATTAATATTGTATGGTTAATTTTCGTCTTTCATTTTTCACTTTCCAAGTGACGGTTATAAACACTGAACTAACTAATACTGCCAAATGTGATAAAAATGTAGCACTAAGGCACTAAGTAAAAATCACTAGTCTGTAAGGTGCAGATCACCTTAATGGTTTAGAAAAATAACTTCATAAGGCGTTAAATGTCCTAAGTAAATTATATTTTTTTCTAGATTCTGATATTTTTATGCGCCACAGACACCAATAAATAAAATCTTTAACGACAAATCAATTGCGAAGTCTAAAAGTCTAGAACGCCAGGGAATTGCTAGACCTAGGTTATAAATAATTACCAAGGTCTATATATTACAGGCACGTGCTACACATACTGACATATCATTTACATTATATATTAATATTGTATGTTGCTAAGATTCCAACAACATAAGCATTAGTTGGAAAATCTTTTAATCGTCAGCACAAAATGTATCGTTATTCTACAGGGTGTAACAAAACTAAGTGATAATACTGTATGGTGTGTATTTGTCCCTTATATTATAGAGTTTACTGTTAAAGTAGCAGCGCTGAAAGAGTTACTTCACCCTATGTATGGAAAAACGCATGACACAGGGGCGCTTACTTATACAAATCATTAAATAGTATTTCATTTGATACGAGCTTTTGCCCGCGGCTTCGCTCGCGTTAAGAAGTATTATTATATACAAACTTTCATCCCCTATTTGAACCCCTTGGAGTTGGAATTTATCAAAATCCTTTCTTAGCGGATGCCTACGTCATAACATCTACCTGCATGCCAAATTTCAGCCCGATCCGTCCAGTGGTTTGGGCTGTGCGTTGATAGATCACTATGACAATCAGTCAGTCAGTCACTTTTGAGTTTTATATATATATATATATATATATATATATATATAGATTTTTAAGTAATTAAATACGATATTAAATAAATAATATATTCTAATACATATATTAACAATAGATAGTTGTACACTAATTGGTAGTTAATATTTTATTGCTCGGTTAAAACTAACTGGTAGGTTGGTAACTGACTCAATTTACAATGATTTGACAGATATAAATTGTATCTGTGTTTTATATTAGAAAGTAGATTATATTTCCAGTATTCTGAATATTTAAAACAATGTATACTGGCTAAGAATACCACAATGAAGTAAGTTTTTAGCACTAAGTGGGCTGATAATGATGAACTACTCGTATTGTTAAGAACACTCTCGATCATGTCAGCAAAGAAAAAATGAGAATCGATCTACCCGTAGGTCTTCCCTTACACACATAGTACATACATACGTGGGAGAGCCATGCTTCGGCACGAATGGGCCGGCTCGACCGGAGAAATGCCGCGTTCTCACAGAAAACCGGCGTGAAACAGTGCTTGCGCTGTGTTTCGCCGAGTGAGTGAGTTTACTGGAGGCCCAATCCCCTACCCTATTCCCTTTCCTTCCCATCCCTACCCTCCCTTATTACCCTATTTCCTCTAAAAGGCCGGCAACGCACCTGCAGCTCTTCTGATGCTGCGAGTGTCCATGGGCGACGGAAGTTGCTTTCCATAAGGTGACCCGTTTGCTCGTTTGCCCCCTTATTTCATAAAAAAAAATACATACAGATAGACACATCAAACTTATCCCACTTTTTTTCATGGGCGTAGCCAGGATTTTAGCTAAGCTGTTTCGAGAAGATGGTCGGTCTGGTATCTATGTATATTGAAACAAAAATCATATAAATTGGTATATTGGTAATAATATGTAGGTGATCACTGAAGACCAGGGACAGCGGCGCATGTCGCTGTCATAACCTGAGTGGTCCCCTTTTCTTCATTTTTGGCATTGCACTGCCATACATTCAAAAATATTTTACTTTAAGTTTTAGTTCATAAGTTTCTTTTGTTTGTCTTTTTTTTTGTATAATCTGTTTTCATTTTGTATTTTATTAAGCTGTAATTTTATGTTGTTTTAATTATGGTTGTATAATGTTTTAAAATGAGAATAAAGTTTATTATTATTATTATTATAAAATTGACTTTTATTAATCTGACTGAAAATATATTTTGTTTCCAACACTTCATTTTGCGCAGAGTAGGTAACACTTTTTAAATTCCCACTTGCCAGGACAATAGACGTTTACTTTATCTTCCAGCCCCCTACCTGGGTACGCCTATGAATAAGTAGGTAATATAAATCATATTAATATAATATACAATTCATTATTATTTATTTACTACATTGAAGTCTAGCTCTTGCTCCTTCAACGCTGCAATTATTCATCACGATAGAACCGTAAACGAGTCCTATGTCCCCTTCCGGTACTCAAAGTATTTCCAATCTTGCAATGTTTGATAGGCATGGCCTACGAAAAATAAAAACTAAGGAAACGTAACTCCCATAAGCTTTGTCCCCACTGTGCCTTTTTTGTTCATCAAGGGCATGCTCTATAGCGCAGTCAACAGCGAACGTGAGGCATGCCCGCGACGCATGCCCTCTGATTGTATCCAAAAGACAAAAATGATAATGTTGGCGTTGTGTTCGTTGACGCATTAAATTACTAAATGCGCCAAAACGAAAGTTGAATGAAAGAAGATGACGAAAATTGAAGACGAAAGCGCATAGTGTGGACATATACATTTATACGTGGGAGAGCCAAGCTTCGGCACGAATGGGCCGGCTCGACCGGAGAAATACCACGTTCTCACAGAAAACCGGCGTGAAACAGCGCTTGCGCTGTGTTTCGCCGAGTGAGTGAGTTTACCGGAGGCCCAATCCCCTACCCTATTCCCTTCCCTACTATCCCCTATTCCCTTTCCTACCCTCCCCTCTTACCCTATTCCCTCTTAAAAAGCCGGCAACGCACTTGTAGCTCTACTGATGCTGCGAGTGTCCATGCTTTCCATCAGGTGACCCGTTTGCTCGTTTGCCCCCTTATTTCATAAAAAAAAAATAGCTATTCTTCAACCGATTTGAATTTGGTTATTTTTCGCACACTAAAATATGACAATAGCTACAAAACACTAACATTCAAATTAATATATTACATTATACAAATACATGCATAAAGCATGTATTCGGGCCACATTTTGTCGACTCGTGGACAAAATTTTTGACACCAGTTACTCTTCCTTAGTTTTTATTATTCGTAGGGTATGGCTATAAAATTTCAGCAAAGTCGGTTCAGTTTAAGTTGTACTTACCCTCAAGAAATCTTACCTTACAGCTTACTCGTATCCACAAAAGACAGTTATATTTCTAATTGTCGCTTAAACCCTGGGCGGATGTGGCTGACAGGAGATGATGGTGAAAAATCGCCCGTTTTTTGCGCGGGGGTAAACGCGGGCTAGCGGGGGGAGGGGGGAGCTAACGACATCGGATTGTGTCGCCGGGGTATCTGAGGATTTGTGATGATGTATCGAATGGATAAGGAGATAAATAAAGTTTAACGTTACTATTAAAAATACAAGGATGCAATGTGTTGTCCATGTCAAATTTTTTAAAAGATATATGAATATAATGTTGTAGTTTGTAACTTTTTTAAGGAAATGTTCCAAGCGCCTTTTTCGAAATCGCCAACTGATTTTGGAATACAACTATTTAAAAAAACAAAACGATGTTTACTACATTGTATATTTCTTCTACAAAACATTTTTAAGCTACATAGTTTAAACGTGCTCCAACCAAATTAAATGTTGAGAAGTTTAAATAATATAATGAAGTATTCATTGTATTTACACAAATAACAAAACATACGTCCAATTTAGAGTTTTCAACCAAGTTTTCAGTTTTCCTTTTTTTATAACTATTTGTTTATAAAGTCAAATATCTTGAAGTCGGTTATTTATAAACCGCCAAATTAATTTAAAAGTTGATTGGGCGCCATCTTCCCTTCTGATGAAATAAACCCTTTGCTCCTGTACCGAGATGAAAAACTCCTGAAAAAAATGGTTGACGTCGCTCTGTATAGATGGCGCGGCTGGTTTCTTATTGGAAAATGAAAACTCAATTTTCTTAAAATTAACTTTTTTTGAACTAGAAAGAAAGTTCAAGCAAAGTGTTAAAAACAACCTGAAACGTAATATTTCTGAAGATTTGGTTTGGCATTAGCAAGACTATCATGTTCACAAATTATAATTTTTTAAGTAACTGATAAATAAATTATAAAAAATAAGATAACTGATAAGATATTTTACATAATATTATAATATGGTAAACAATATAATAAAAATTCATTGATCTTTTTTGAGTAAATAGGTTAGTACTTACGTTTCTCTATATTGAGATAGAGTCTTATAAGAACTCTGAAACGAACACGTTTTTCAATAAGTCATTTGATTTTATTTACTACTTATATACTTTAAGTGCTTTGAAAGTTGCTATTCTTCTTTAAAAAACGTGAGAAAAGATTATAATCTAATGTTACTTTTTTCCTATGAACTTCACTTTACTTGATAGAACTTATAGTAGAGCAACTAAGAAACTTTGAAAGATTTTAGCATTAACAATTAACATTGTATTCAAGCCACAAGAATATAATATACACCAGTTTGTGCTTAGTATAAAACTATAACCTAAGATTGCTCTATTCTGTACGAAAGAAGACTCTACAAAATGTATACCAAGGATTATCATACTATCTGCTTAGTGTATATAATATAAAGCTGAATATAATAAGATCTTGCAAATATATAAGTTACCATTATGACTGAGAAATAAAAAAAAAATTGTGCATATCACCTCACTCGGAATAAATTTCGTTGATATCATTATTCCAATTTCAAATATCAGAACTCTTCTTCATTTCTAGTTTTTTACTGAGCTAATTATTTAATTAATACTTTTAATTACTTGATTTTGTTACATCACAAAACTGCTACCTTCAGTGGTTAAAATGGAAACTACTTGCATTACACAGCGCGACAAAATTGAATTTCGAGATGTCGCGTTTTTCGGGTGTAAGGACGACGTCCTCTCAATTTAGCCGGGCTGCACCACCTTTACCCCTTTACTGCGCATGACGCTATACATAAGTAGGTGAGGGAAAAAAACACAAATTTATACCGGGTAAATTTTAAACCTATACTTTTTTTTCCTTCCCGCATTTTTATGTCGATCCTTTGTATGTGTGCGTCGTGCCAGTTTTAATTACGTATCGACTTAATTTGCCTCCGAGCTTGGCCGTTTCTGGGCAGCCTGCCGCGATTCTTGCGTCGAGAGGCTGTTTTCATATTAATTTCGCGGTTTTCCCCTCTTTATATTGTTCCGCGTGTGAAGGTTATGTTTGGATGCGGCTCGCGTGCTAGTTTTGGTGGGAAAACATGTGCTTCGTAGTCAAGTGAGCGAAGTCTTTTGGATTTCTTGTGCGGCGAAGTCGAACTCGGAAGGGAAGATGTGACACAGGTGCGATATTTCAAAATTCGAATGTTTATTTTTTTATATTTTTTTTTAACAGCTTAGCGTGATGATGTTTTTGCCACCTGTTGATGATGTTTTGATTTATTCTGGCGTACCACATTATCTATAGCGTTATAAAGTTACGAGGTGTGGAATTTTCTTCGTTTTAATTAGGTAATTGTACACAAATAAGGAAATAATGTGGAATTTTGAGAAATACGTTGCGTTTGTACACGGTATAAGGTGACGTTAATAAGTAATTATCGAGACAGCAAATTATTTCTAATTGGCCAGCATTACTTGATCACACGACACTGTTAACTCTTTTTAACGAGACAAACGCTTGTTATCTTAATCTTGATTGAAACTTCATCTAAAAATTGCTAATTGAAAACTAACCAATTTAAATAGTCTAATCAAACTCTAAAAATATTTAATACTTACATGGATATAAATTCACGTGCATATGTACTACTCGACAGACTTTAATAGGTAGGTATATACCTTGAACATTTGGTAGGTATGATACCTACCAAATGTTCAAGGTTCTGGAATCTGGATTCACGCAATATAAACTAAGTAAACTACATAAATCCATAGAAGACATTGGACATCTTTGCATTCGTTTTCACTTCTTTTACCACTTCTAGTGTGCAAACTGATGTGTTTTAAACCAAATCGTATAATGAAACTAGGTTTTGAAACTGACCGATAGTTACAAAACCTAGGTTCATTTTTATAAACTACAGATGAAGCATGCTATGAAATGTAATATTTCGTTCAAAGTTTCGAACCTTCAGTTCTAGCTTAGACTGAAAATAGTTCCCGCTGAAATAAGAAAGATGGCGTAAGCGGTGGAAACCCAGTTTAAATATATTTTGAAAACAGAACGTTTGTTTTTTTTTTAAATTGATAAATAAAAATCATAGAAGTTTAATAGTGAAGTTAAAAGATAAAAAATAAAAAGCTATAACCCAACTAACTTTAACGAGAAGTCTAAAAATACTGAAAAAGAAAAATATTATCTACACTTAGATAGAAAAACAGGAAAATGTACAATTAAAAAAAATATATTATAAGGTTAGAGCGAGTAAACCTTTAGCTTTGCCTTAGTTGGGTAAAAGCAAGGAAAAGTACAAACTGTGGCTATTATATTACTATTAGAATAGTACACACGTAGTAATTTGATTGATTGATGTTGACTGAATAAGGGCAAAGCTGATGATGATGAAGTTTGATTCAGCATCACGATGACGTGTTCTTATTAGTATAATAGTACAGCCATCGCCAAGCCACAATTTAGGCCTTACTGATAAAATTTTAAGGTTTATATTGGCATATCAGGTATCCGCAACTGTACGACGTGGGAAATATTATTTATAGCTAAAATAATGAGCTGGCAAACTGAGAGATCGTAAACTTGTGTTTTATGGCGTACGCCCTTTGTAAAAATCAGCGTTGCAACAATATGTGCCAATTTTGGAACATTTTTAAAGTAAGTACTTCTTTATGCCATTTGCATTGTACTTGTTGATGTACTTACTGATATAGTATGTCAAACAAAAATATAATTCATACTAATATAATATATCCATATTCATGCGCATGTCTGTCTGCAAAATTTCTTATCACGCTTAGGTTGGGTTACACCAACTTACAATAACTATAACTTTAACAAAATGTCAAATCTGTGGTTAAAGCATAAAGTTGATATACCTAGTGGAATAGAGAAACAAAGGCCTGAGCAAGAGTGATGTCACTATCAGTAACACAGCGTGGTAAAAAGAGACGTGTGATACATGACAGCAGCACTCTTTTTTGACGTCCAGTCGGCACGTGCCGCACGTCGGCAATTTAATCTCATAGAAATCATTTTTATTTTATTTTATTTTTATTTGCACGGAAAACATGCAGTGAAAAACATAAATTAAAATTAAAGATGATTATTTTCTATGCACTATTATCATGTTCAATCATGCTTGTGTAAGTGTATACGTACACATATTTTTCACACAGATGAAAACCAATTTATTTTTTTTATTTTTTATTTTATGAAAAAAGGGGGCAAACGAGCAAACGGGTCACCTGATGGAAAGCAACTTCCGTCGCCCATGGACACTCGCAGCATCAGAAGAGCTGCAGGTGCGTTGCCAGCCTTTTAAGGGGTAATAGGGGAGGGTAGGGAAGGGAATACGGGAGGGTACGGAAGGGAATAGGGGAGGGTACGGAAGGAAGTAGGGGAGGGTAGGGAAAGGAAAAGGGTAGGGGATTGGGCCTCCGGTAAACTCACTCACTCGGCGAAACACAGCGGAAGCGCTGTTTCACGCTGGTTTTCTGTGAGGACGTGGTATTTCTCCGGTCGAGCCGGCCCATTCGTGCCGAAGCATGGCTCTCCCACGTCTAATTTCGGTTTCGTTTGACAGCTCGAGATTGCAGCTCTATTCCGCTAGGTATACTTAATAACTTTAGGGGTCAAAGTCAATAATGGACGCGATATTTGACGATAACCCCGCTCAATTTTGTTCGGTTAAAGTTAAAGTTAAAATCGATATAATGTTCACAGTGTTGTCATAACAAATTATTTTTTCTTGTCAATTTGTATGGATAATTCATTTTTCATAATCTCAACCCCATTAACTTTAGCAACAGACATCTGTCAAATTCTGACATTATAGATAGACATCAGTCATAGTTATGGCTAAAGTTAACTCTAACTATAACCTAAACTTTGACCGTCACTGTAACTATAACAACGTCTGTGGTGCAACCCACCCGACCTGCCGATTTGGATAAAAGGCTTGGAGATACTTTGAGCCCCGTGATAGGCAGGACCATGGTAGGACGTAGGTGGAATTGTGTCCTGAAACACGTACGCTTCCCGTGGCATAGATGGATTTTAACGCATCATCTACACTAGTGTGTAAAAAAGGCTCTCCAATGTTCAACAAATTGGCGATGTTTCATTGAAACAGAATATTTCTACAGTTGTTATGTAGCTGTCTATACTAAAATTTCCCCTTTAAAAGTGACTGATGATCCACTTCAGATGATAAAATATGACCTGACCTGTAAATATTGGTACTTGACCATAACCCGGCCATTATATTGACAGGGGGCGTGCATGTACGTTTCGCAAAAAAAACCTTTATGTTCTCTGCAAGGGTCATACCTCGGAGTAAAAAAAAAGTCTCGACGGGTCTCGGGAGTTGGGTTCAAACTTATTAGAATGTTCTCAATGAAAATTTTGAAGACTTTAATAAAGACCTTTTTTTATGAAATAAGAGGGCAAACGAGCAAACGGGTCACCTGATGGAAAGCAACTTCCGTCGCCCATGGACACTTGTCATGAAGCATCAGAAGAGCTGCAGGTGCGTTGCCGGCCTTTTAAGAGGGAATAGGGTAATAGGGGAGGGTTGGGAAGGAAGGGTAGGGAAGGAAATAGGAAAGGGGAAGGTAAGGGAAAAGGGTAGGGGATCGGGTTTCCGGTAAACTCACTCACTTGGCGAAACGCAGCGCAAGCGCTGTTTCACGCCGGTTTTCTGTGAGCCCGTGGTATTCCTCCGGTCGAGAAGGCCCATTCGTGCCGAAGCATGGCTCTCCCACATCGGACTAGTCTACTAAGTAGGTATCAGCTGTCACAAGTTTTTTGTCCAGGATTGAAATAAGGATAGATTTAAACTCAGGTTATGGCATGATAGATGAATGGATAATTGTCAAAATTGTATTTGTGTCTACAGTAGTTAAGTAAGTACGATTGTTAATTAAATACCTACTAATTGCCAAGCAATCAAGCTTCCACGACGTTTATAGTATTTGATAGACCTGCAGTTACTCAATTTTGATCATCCATTTCCCTGATTGTGGCACAACAACGTCATCAACCAATAAAACAAATAAACCTGGCCGCATCTCGGACCATAGATGAAAAAATATAATGATACCGCGATTCGTTCCGCCCGCGCCAGGCTTCCGTTCGAATTTTGAATTTAGAACTTTTTTCTTTTTTTATTGTAAAGTTTTTTATGGTAATGATTCTCTTTTTTCGGCCTTAAGTTATTGTTTTCGGAACTTGTGATGCCTAATGATGATTGTTCGGCGTAACACGGTGGCTATAATGGATATTTGCGGATTTTTTGTCGATCGCCTAATCAAATTTTGATAAAAATTATTTTTCGCAGTATTCCGTTAGCAAATTGGATTATCCTGATGGAGGCTGTATTTCCTTTTAATTATGTAACGGTGATGTGAATCAGTAAATAAATGTACGCGGTGTTCCTCGTTTGTTAAAGGGCTTATTATGCTTGTATCGCCGAATTCAAGCCTTACTTTTCACCGCAATTTTGCTTAAATAGACATGTGAATTGTTGTTGCGTTCATCCATCCATTTTTGACATTTTAAGTATCATCACTTACCGCGTGGAAACCTTACATTTTTCCGCAAAAATAACTATATTATGTCCTTTCCAGGGACTCATAGCAGATAATATAGCAAATTCCATAAAACCGGTTCATTGGTTTGGGTATGAAGAGGTAACAGACTTTCTCATTTATAATATTAGTATGGGTGGCATGCCAAGGCAAGATCTTTACTATTCTTTATACAAACCATAATATTAAATCTATCCGTTTACCGATGATGATCGCTGTAACCAGTGCTGTTTGATTGCTGCAACTAGCCACTGTCTGATTGCTGTACCATCCGCCTTGCGGTCGTGTCCCAATGCGGCAAAAAACTGATTGCCTCCGATCACTTGATCACTGTTTATTCAGAGTTTGTGTTGAATGAAACTAATATAAAAACTTCCTGGTTAGTCTTGCGTACTGGGATTCGTAAACTTTTTTGGTGGCGGGAGGGACATTTTTGACGAACCCCTCAAAAAAATGTTTTGTCTTTGAATTGTCCCCATCACTGAAATACATCGAGATAGAACAGCTAAGCGGGTGGAGTACGCGTGTTTCAATCTTGCTCTGTCGTGCAAGATTCGTTGAACGTTCATTCAGTTAGCGCGCAGATCTTGACTTGATTACACCGGAGTGGTTGAGCAAAACTTGTAAGTTACATGTTTTAACTAAAAGCAAAGCAAAAATTGACACGAGCGATTCCTTAGCAACGCGCGCATCGCCGTTCTATATTGATTTATTTCTGTGGTCCCCATGCTGGTGTCTATAACATTTCGAAAACCAATGTATGTATCGCTCGCGAACCCTTACAGGGCTTTTGCCGAGCCCCAGGGCTATGCGGAACACACTCGAGGTGCTATGGTGGGTACTTGTTGACTGCGATCACCTTTTATCATCGTTAAATATCTCTGAGTGGGGCAGTTACTCCTTCCCGCGCTCAATTCTACTTTATGTCTACTGTTTTAACAAAATCGGTGCAGCACTTTCAGATTACATTTATCAACAAACAAACAACGACATACAAAGATAGATCAGATCAATATAATACCTTTCATACATAGATATGAGAATTTTCTATTCCATAAAGAAGTTCGCTAATGCATTATCCCAAACTATAAGTTATAGCTAGAGAGATAGGGTAAGGTCCGCAAAATAACGACGGTTTTATTCGATAACCTATATTGCTTATACAGGGTGTAACAAAACTAAGTGATACTTTAGGGTGTGTATGTGTTCCTGGTAGGGATTTCACTGGGAAAGTAGTAGCACTGAAAGACTACATTTTTTTTTCACTTTTGTATGTGCAAGCGCCCGAGCGTCACAACATTTCCCATACAAAAGTGAATAAAAATTTGGTCTATCAGCGCTGCTACCTTCACAATAAACTCTCTACGAGGAATACGTACACACCTTAAAGTATTATCACTTAGTTTTGTTACACCTTCTATTTTAATGATCGATATTGAATTTTCCAATTTATCTATCAGGAACCGTACACTTTTTCAAGATCAAATCTATCATAATATGGTCTTTCCCGGCCCTCAAAATACCTTCGTAGTAACGTTCAGTTCTTAAGCTTGAGGGGTTAACAAACAAAAAGATAGAGACACTTTTGCATTTTTTATTACAAATGAAAATGTTAATACCTATTTTCTTTGACCTAATTACTAAATAAATATATAACCTAATCTATCTATACATATTATTATTATAAAACAAAGTCGCTTTTTTCCCTCATGCCCCTTTGTTCCCTTTAAAATCTTTAAAACTACGCAACGGATTTTGATAATTCTTTCAGGGTTAGATAACCCAATTATCGAAGAAGACTATAGGCTATATTTTATCACGCTAAGACTAATAGGAGCGAAGAAATAGAGGAAAATGTAGAAAAAACGGGGAAAATTATTTGAAAGGGCTAACTTGAACGCGCTAATCTCAGGAACTACTGGTCCGATTTGAAAAATTATTTCAGTGTTATATAACCCATTTATTGAGGAAGGATTTAGGCTATATTTTATCACGCTAAGACTAATGGGAGAATGTGGAAAAAACGGGGAAAATTATTTGAAAGGGCTTATCTCGCGAACTACTGGAGCAATTTTTATGTTATTTGGCACAGATAAGAAGTAGACCACGTGAAGGATCATAGGCTATAATCGATTTTAATCATTCTTTTCAGTGGCTATATATTTTATACCCGTGCGACGCCGGGGCGGGTCGCTAGTTACTAGATAAACTTACTTAAAAAGCTCTGATTTCTGGAACATCGTATTGTTAATAATTATTATAATATTGTGATGTAATTCATAACTTATTAGCTGAGTCATATATATAAGACCTTTAAGTTCTTAAACCACATAATATACTTATTTTGTATCTCAATACAATGTTTTGCTCATACTTACATTTTTAATGTGAACAAAAAATATACTATCCCAGTAACACACGTTTATGAGTTTTGTGAAATATTTTCCGCCGTTCGAGATCCACAGAAATAAATTCATAGAATATTTTATGCATTTTCTGACCGTACTTTTCACAATTGCGCTTTCGGCGAAGAAAAATGGTTATTCTAATAAATTTCAAAACCTACATTTTAAAACTATATTTCGTAAAATGCGGTTGACATTTTTTATAACAATCGTAGTTGTAAGTGATTTTATGGGAAATATATATCATATAATATGATATACTTATAATATAACCCTACTAAAATGAATAAGTTATCTACAGAAATCGTTGTTGTGAAGAGATTAAAATTTAAGTACGTCTTATTTTTAAGGGGTGTTGTGATTCCTTGGCAAAAAAAGTTAAACTCTGGTCTAAATCATATTATGATCCTAAAAATTATGTGGTTTTCAATAGAATTAATTATAAGTAGGTACACTTGCTAGCCTAAAAATAGCGGAAAATTAAAAAAAAAACCTTTTGTCCCAAATTTTATGGCAGCAAGTGTATTCTTGTCTGCACGTAAGAAGGACGTAAGTGCGATATGAGCTGCACATATAAGTGCAGTATGCATGTGGGGGTGTACATAGATGTATGGAAATATGGAATAGACACCGAAATGTGCTTTTATATTGTGAGAAATTACCAACATAATATGTGACTCTAGATAGTAGTTATCTTAGCATTGATCGCTGGTAGAGTTGCGGTAGGTTCTATCGTAGCCTCAACTCTGCCTTAAGCAGGGAGTGGAGCACCATGGGGTTTTAGTGGGTAGTCCCTACTGGGGAGTCCTACTTACCTCCCTCAATCTGCCGGGGATGCGTAAAGCATTTCTCCACGTAAAAAAGAGGTGTGCATTGATGGTTCAGTACTCCCAAATTAATAATGCGCATGCAAATCTTCGCTAATTGTCGCAATCACAAAAACACCCGAATCTATGAAACGTAAGAGCCTTAAACAACGCATTTGCATTTTGCACCTTGCTCAAAGAAAATAGAAGTACAGTTCGTTTAAAAGCATTTGTATGAAGAAGCCAATAAAACACATTACACACCCATTATACAAAGTCTTCTTTTTCAAACGTTCTACGTTAGGTAATACGTTCTATTAAGCTTTACAATAAGGGTTTTTAAGTTCATAACATATTATGACAGGGCAATTATTGAGACGAAAGACTTTAAGACTACATAGCTCCAACTGGTGCCAGGTAACTGGTGGTGGGATGTAGGAAAGTTTTGGAAAATTCTCATTGACAGTTTTGAAAACACTAGCCCACCAGGCGGATCTTAGTGTGAGTTGGATCTGCTTCTAGCGGAAAATTTTACACGTATGCATCATCATAATATTTTATGAACAAACGAGATTTTGCCCGCGGCTTCGCTCGCGTTATAAAGGATTATTATATACAAACTTTCATCCCCTATTTTAACCCCTTGGAGTTGGAATTTATCACAATCCTTTCTTAGCGGATGCCTCCGTCATAACATCTACCTGCATGCCAAATTTCAGCCCGATCCGTCCAGTGGTTTGGGCAGTGCGTTGATAGATCACTATGTCAATCAGTTAGTCAGTAACCTTTGAGTTTTATATATAGAATGGGATTCCCTTTTCAATCTTATAACATGAAGAAAGGCTCTTACTATTTCTACCCAACGCACTGAAAACCATCTCCAATAGACGCGTAACTCTTATACCTCATCAGGTTCAAGAAAAGTCGTTAAAAATGTTGCGTATTTTTCGTCCAGCCTATTTAGTCTCTTCCAGTGTGAGGTTGTCCGTGTCAATACTTCATACGAAGGTGCACACATACCTCCCGCTCTACGAATACCATATTCCGAAAACTGTAGAGTAGATGTACTATTTTTTTAATTTAGTTTTATTATAATATATTGTAATAAAATAGTTTTTATACTCTGGATTTTTTCGGATAAAAGGTAAAATTTTAACGCTTTATTTACTAAGCTTTCTACATAAAAAATAAGAGTTCAAATGAACTAACTTATATAATTTTATACACTATACAAATCTAATATATAGCAGATTCTACTTACTACGTGTGTACATTTTTGTCTTACTCTCTATAGGACTGAACTGCTACAGACAATATAATACGATTTTCTAAGCTTCCATGTTGAAACTACATCCAGACAAGATACAGTTATAGAGACACAAATCTTTAAGATCTAGGGCAGAATCGGCGAACCAATGGCACCACTGGTCTAGGGTAATATTTCTGACTAGTCTAGTAAGAAAATATTATTATTTTATAGGGTTCACCACAGAGAGCCGGTGCTATGATTTCAGTCAACCTATATTCTGCAATACAAGTTTCAATTAAAAGAAAACCTATTTAGTTCTTTCTCAAAAAAATAAAAATTAAGTAACCGCTCCACGGTCTTCCTGCGATCAGGCACACAAGCGCGGCGCACACACCTGTACTTTCGTCTTGAGAATAATATATTTTTGTTGCCTTTATATATTTTTTATATTTTCCCTATGTATATGTATAGCTTTTTTTTCGCTTTCTTCAGCTCTTTTGAAGCAAGCTATTTCATGTATGCTCCATGTTTTGATGTATAATAAATTTTCAAATTGAATTGGTGTTTTCATATTTTGAAATAAATGAATAGAAGCTACCGGGTTCATGTTTTTAGAATTCAGTTTTCAAGTCATTGGGACAAGGTTTTTTGTTAAGTATTATTTTAATAATGAAAGAAATAAAAACATTTTAATTAAATTTTTTGAAAAATTTTCATTTTAGCTTTTCTTAGCTGCTTATATATTATGTAAAGCAATTTTATAGAATAAAAACTTACTTTTTTCTTACCATTGAAAATAAAAATTACTTAAGTCAGTTCTTGGATAAAAATTACATTATAATATTATGACATCTAATAATTATGGAAAATACATTAAATATTTTAAAGGTCAGGTTTAAATATTTCATTATAATATATACAAATATACACCATCAGATAAATTAAAAGGCAGATGTTGGACCTACGTGATTAGGTCGGGTTATATTAAGCTCATTTATAACTATATTGAATTGACATAACCTGACCAAATAAAGTCGGCCATCTACCTATGAATCAATTACTTTGATTTTATTTATTATGTTCCTATATACACGGTACTAGAAAGACATAAAAATCTCAGTTATTCGATTACCCAGTTACAGAATATTGAACTGTAATGCTTTAAGATACAATTCTATTTCGTTCGAAATGCAACATTGTACAGGATATATTCACATCTTTATATTATGACTGTGCCATAATAAATAGTGTTTTAAATCGGAATAAACCTATTGATTGCGAGTGGTTTGCAGTGAGTTATTATGCCAAATGGCAGGACACGTTTAATTTATTATTATTAAGCAGGATTTTTTTTTGTTATTTGTTTGGGTAAACACCTCATCGCGTCGTCATGAATTTTCCCATACAAAAGTTTAAAAAATCACTCTTTCAGCGCTGCTACTTTCACAGTGAACTCTACAGGGGACTCAACAGACCCTAAAGTATTTTTACTTTCAACTTTGTTTTGTTACACCCTGTTTAAGAGAAACATACACATCCTTATTTATTATCAATTAGTTTTGTAAAAATCTGTATATTTTTATATTATTTTCTGACTCACTTCATGGTTCCGACTACTTCTGACCATAACAAGTTAAAAACAAACAAAGATCAAAGTTAGAAAGCGATTGAAAACCAACTTAACCTTAAGTTTTTTTCGTATTATTATACTATAGATCAAGCACAATGGTTTCTCAATCCATACTAATATTATAAAATATGCGAAAGTTTGTCTGTCTATCTGTTACCTCTTCACGCTTTAACCACTTGTGATTTTTGTGAAATTTGGTACAGAGACACTTTGAGTCCTGGAAAGGGACATAGTATACACTTGTTCCCACGTCAATTTCTGGGCAAAGTTGCGGACATCATGGGGGGGCAAAGTTGCGGACATCATGGGGGGGGCAAAGTTGCAGACATCATGGGGGGGGGGGCAAAGTTGCGGACATCATGGGGGGGCAAAGTTGCAGACATCATGGGGGGGGGCAAAGTTGCGGACATCATGGGGGGGCAAAGTTGCGGACATCATGGGGTAAGCAGAAATATTGGACAACTGCGTCATTGTAACATAACCGAATACAAAACATAATCATTTTGAATTTTGATACAATTTTTATGAAATTTTGCATAGACATAGAGCCTCCGCCCCCGTGGTCCGGTGTTTAGAGCGTGCTGCGTGGCTCTTGACTCGGAAGTCATGGGTTCGATTCCCGCGTTGGAAACATGTTATTTCCAAGTTTGGTTAGGACAATGCAGGCTGATCACCTGATTCTCTGACAAGTAAGATGATCCATGCGTCGGATGGGCATGTAAAAAGTCGGTCCTGCGCCTGATCTCTCGCCAGTCGTGTCGGTCTTACGTCCCACTGGGTTATGAGAGTAGAAGGAATAGAGAGAGCTCTTTAGTACTGCGCACACACTTGGGCACCATACAATTACTCCTACGTAAATGGCCTAGTTTCAATGAAACCGGGCACTGTCACCGAAACCGGTGTGGGAGTTATTATTATTAGACATAGAGACACATATTAATCTCTATGTCTATGCTAAAAGGACATCTAAGGATACTTTTATCGTGGTATGTATTTTTTTATCGTAGTAACATTCGATTACCCCAAGACACTGTATTTACAAAGTTTATATTGTGCGAAAGCCGGAGCAGAGGGCGCTACTAGCATATACAGTAAATGATGTAGTTAATGATCAGTAAATATTGACACAAACGTTGTCAAATATCGAACAAAACTTTTCTTTACTGTATGTGCTGGTGGTGCTCTAACGTGAAATCGTTGTTTATTTTTTTTTATGAAATATGGGGGCAAACGAGCAAACGAGTCACCTGATGGAAAGCAACTTCCGCCGCCCATGGATATTCGCAGCATCAGAAGAGCTGCAGACCGTGCGTTGCCGGCCTTTTAAAAGGGAATAGGGTAATAGGGGAGGGTAGGGATGGGAAGGGAAGGGAATACGGGAGGGTAGGGTAGGGAATAGGGTTGGGGATTGGGCCTCCGGTAAACTCACTCACTCGGCGAAACGTTTTCTGTGAGAAAGTGGTATTTCTCCTGTCGAGCCGGCCCATTCGTGCCGAAGCATGGCTCTCCCACGTATGAGATAATATAGATAAATGTAGATTAGAGTAGCAGCTACCTTAAAAATATCTTATTTTGGTTAAAACTTATATAATTTTAGATTTACAACTTACTTAAATATAGTTCTAATCAGGCATTTTCTTATAAGATATTAAGATAAATCTTCTGTTTGGTTCGATTATTACCAAACCCCTAGCATTGAGATACTTGGCGTCAACATATCGAGCGAAGTCCAGTTCCGATATCATCTTGAGGGTAAGGCCAAATTAGCCTCGAAGAAGCTTGGTGTTCTTAACAGAGCGAGACAGTACTTCAGTCCGGACCAACGCCTACAACTCTACAAGGCGCAGGTTCGGCCTCATATGGAATATTGTTCTCATCTCTGGGCAGGGGCGCCAAAATACCAACTGCTCCCTCTGGATCGTATCCAACGAAGGGCTGCTCGAATTGTTGACTGCCATAGTGTTTCAAACAGCTTGGACCCCCTGGAATTACGCCGAGATGTTGCTTCACTCTGCATCCTCTATCGGTTGTATCACGGGGAGTGCTCTGAGGAATTGTTCGGAATCATACCACCTGCAACTTTTCGCTATCGTCCCACGCGAAAAACATACCATCCTCATCACCTTGATGAGTGGCAGTCTTCCACAGTGCGTTTTTCGCGTAACTTTCTGCCGCGCACTGTAAAACTCTGGAATGAACTGTCACCAGCAGTATTTCCGGACCGATACGACCTGCAAACCTTCAAGAAAAGAGCGTATTAAAAAAAAAGTCTGCATCAAGCGCAGTCACGAATGTGCCGCGTCTTGTCTTACCTAAATAAATTGAAAATGACATCGTGCGTGTATCTAAATAAAATTTACCATACAGTAAATTTTATTTAGATACACGCACGATGTAAATTTTACATACAGTAAAATTTACCAATTATGACTCGAAAGTAAACAAAACACATGGAATCTCTTACCACATGTCTTGATTGCAATAAATACCTCGATTATTTACATTTTCAATTATTTTTTCGAACAATCTGGAAAAAATCAAATTTCCGTCATAGCTCAGGCGAAGAAAGAGACAGCGATACGATTCGACGTTTAAAAATAGAACTGTCTCTTTTACGAAAATTGTTTTTCGTATCTTTTGTTTCACTCATCTGTCAAATTTGTCAATGTCTGCAATTTTGAATTTGAAAATTGTTCGGAAGAGATTTAAGCCGGAAAATAGTATGGACGTAACATATCTACTTAAGTACAATATCATTGACTGCATTAAATCATTTTAAGTACCTGCGACAATTTTTTTTCTTTTTGTTTATTTTTTTACCCATGAGCTTTATTGTCCCCTTTCTCATATTTTAAATGTAAGTATATTTTTTGCCTTTTATTCTCTGTTTTTGCTATCATCTGTTGTAATGTGGTGTAATGTGTATGTGCTTTTTGAATAAATGTCTATTATTATTATTATTATTATTTACAAAAATGTATGCACTCTATAACTCTACTAAAAAAAAATTCATTTACTACATGACCCGGTGAACTTAGCATCACATTCCCACTAATAAACCTTCCCTAGACTATGAATATTTCAAGA
The DNA here is from genome assembly GCF_905147365.1 of Aricia agestis. Classification (NCBI taxonomy): domain Eukaryota; kingdom Metazoa; phylum Arthropoda; class Insecta; order Lepidoptera; family Lycaenidae; genus Aricia; species Aricia agestis. Next base: position 12,155,798 of record NC_056424.1, read on the forward strand.
AGTAAATTGGTCAAATCGGTTCAGCGGTTTTTGAGTTTTAGTGAGACTAACAAAATTGAAAATTCATTTTTATAATGATCAAATTGCCTATTTAAATGTAAGTATTATTTCCAATAAGTTTACTCTTATTAGCTTAACTGCCAGCAGACTAACGTAGTTTGTCCAGTAAAATGTAGACCTTATTGTGAGGAGGTAGGCTCCTAATTCGTTTGACCTTTCTTGCTGTTACCTCAGTTTATCCTGGAGGCCTAGCATCGACTGCAACGTATTCGTAACTTTTTTGTGAAGCTCCTTGTTTTGAAAGAAGTTGTTATTACGATGTCTGAAATGATAATTCCTGGTCGAATCTGATAACTGATAATCTTCCTTTAATGCTCTCAAGCTCTCCCACAACTGTCAAAAAAACGTTTGCCGGATCAACTATGGTACACAGATAATCCGGAAAACGTTATTTTTACACAGATGGAGTCACAATAGATCCATAAGGGTCGCAGTGACGTCAGGGATACAGCGACCTGCCTTCTTTAACAAAAATAAGGTACACAGTTGTTCATCAACATTCAACTATTTGCAGTTTTCCTCAGACAATTTCCTTTTTAATACAAAGAAAGTTCTCGCTTCTGTACATGATATATCCTCCAATATATTTCAAACTTACATATTTTAATGCCTCATACGTCGTCTCCCAGACGCTTTACGGCGTACTTCCTCTCCACTTTAATAAAAAACCTTTAAAAAATAAAGAAAAACCATAAAAGCAGCCCGTCTTGCGATGCGTTATCATTTTTATATGTTCCCCCCCTCAACCCTTCCGAGAAGCCCACCCCACCCCGCTGCACACACACCCATAAATGGGTTAAAGAAAATGTGTCTACCTGAAAACGTACGATGCATTTTTTTATTCTCCTCACATTTTCCGTCCGCGATCCTCATATCGACGATATAAAACTGAAAAATATATTCTCCCCCCACTCCAAAATGAACCATATCTCATCCTATTACAGTTAAAAATGCATCGCGCTCGCCCAAAAAAACAGAACACCCGTACACGAATTTCCCCGAACACACGGAACCGCGCCGTTTAGAAAAAAATAAAGCACACACATATAAATTGCATGCAGTTCGAAAGGGATGCACTCAGAGTCATAAAACACACATGCACGCCGCGTCTAGACACAGACGCACCCACACATGCGCGCCCAAGAAAGCCGTGCATGTGTTGGGAATGCTTTTCCTTGCAACCTCTCGGGAAGAGTTTCATAGCGAATACCTCGCGGTAAAGACATCTAGACGCTCTCCTCGATTCGTTTGAAAAAAACTTGAAATTAAAAATACCGCTTAATCTGAATCGATCGGTTCCGCCGTTCGAATTTCAAAAACATTCTTCACCCGTTTCGCGCTCGAGATTTGAAGTTTTTTTTTTTTAATGGAAATAATTTGTGGCCAGTGACAACGCTCGTGATGACCGTGAACGAAAATTAGTAATTGAAAGTTGTTCGCCACGTGCGCGGTGTATGTGTGCGTTAATGAGTGTGGCGGTGTGCGCGTGTGTACACTGAAAGGCTTTCTAATAAATGAGCTCATTTTTCTAATAAATGAGCAAATTTTATATTCTAAAATCGCTTTTTCACCTGAAACAGCATACTTTCTATGCCAATACAATGTTAAATTAACTTTATTGTTTGTTAATTTGCTTGGCAGCATCTGCTATTCACCAAACTTTTATCTATTTAGATGTGTATGTGAACTATGAAAGTGTAACTTGTTCTATCATTATTATTAGTAATGATGAAAGCTCCCTTTGCGATTTCAGATTCAAAATCACATTTTGTTGCCAAATAACTTTTTAGTTTTTACTTAAAATCACTTTGCAGCTTTGGTTTAGATATAGATTAATACATATATTCTTACATAACTATATATATAAAGATACTTAATAGCATTGCTCTGAACAAAAGAAAAAATCTCAATGTCCTCTACAATTATTTTAGTAAGTTATTTTTCATTTAAACAATCTTATACTTAATCAGACTATTATGTCTCATTAGATTTTCCGATTTGTCTTATTAGATAAGTGTCTAAAAATAAGCTTATCTTCTTTTATCTTAATGTATTGATTTCGCAGGTATTGCATTTCTTGCAATAAAAGAAGCCATTGTCCATCTATGTAGTTTACTTTATTGTGTAAATTTCATCAATATAGATCTAGTATGTTAATCGACGAAATTCCTGTTTATAATCCAATTGATGCCTAGTACAAGTTATTGGCAATAAAATCCCTCGGGAACCGCGCATTTTGTTGGGGCCATACATCGCCTCAGGAGTCAGGACTAAAATTACCCAAACAAAATTTCATGAAAATCGGTTCATTGCTTAATCGTAATTCGTGAGGTGCTGCGGAACAATGACAAATTTTCGTATTTACAAAATGGTGTTATGATTTTAGGTTTCACTTAAATCTTATTGGAATCTAATGGAAAGGGACCCTCTTAGCAGAACAGGGTATTGCTAAGTTTTTGAGTTTTTGACTCTGGTTTATCTACTCGTATTCAGTAACGCTTTTGATTAGCTAACGTTATTACCCAATGTACTATCAGAGAAGTATATTCCTAGGGAGATATACAAGGTGTAACAAAAATAAGTGATAATACTTTAGGGTGTGTACGTGTTCCTTGTAGAGAGTTCACTGTGAAAGTAGCAGCGCTGAAAGACCAAAAAATTTTTTCACTTTTGTATGGGGAACTCGTGTCGCGCTGCTACTTTCACAGTGAACTCTCTACAAGGAATACGTACACACCCTAAAGTATTATCACTTATTTTTGTTACACCCTGTATACGTATTTTAGTCGCGTTACGTGAAACCCAGCCGACAGATCACTATTAACATTGAATTGACATGATCCGACCAAGTGACGTTGGTCTGTCAACTGCCTAGTAATCAATTTCCTCGATGGTACAACGCTGTCGAAAAGATAAACTGATGTCAAAAATTACAGATAGCAAACAGTACTGATATAAGAGCTTCTTAGTATAATATGCAACCAAGCGCCAACATAATATTGTCCGTGCCAATACAAGCTAAAATGACTACAAAAATATTATGAATTCGAATGTTTCTTGTCTGTCTGTCGATACGTCTCTTCATGCTTATAAATAGCTTATTTACTCAATAACCTTGTTAGAAATAGCAAAAAAACTAAATATCTAAACGAACGTATAACCTCCTCCTTTTTGGAAGCCGTTTGATAAAAATGAATGTTAGATTATGTTAGTCTCACTAAAACTCGAGAATGGCTAAACCAATTTGCCTGATTTTAGTTTTAAAATATTTGTGGAAGTCCAAGGAAGGTTATATTAACAAGGAATTGAAACAACGGGTTAACTAATTAAATAAAAATCGTGAAATAGGTCATTTTGATGCGGAGGCGCAGAATATACAGGCTGTAACAAAAATAAGTGATAATACTTTAGGGTGTGTACGTGTTCCTTGTAGAAAGTTCCTGAAAGACGATTTTTTTTTTCACTTTTGTATGGGCAAGGGCCCGAGCGTCACGAGTTTCTCCATACAAAAGTGAAAAAAATTTTTGGTCTTTCAGCACTGCTACTTTCACAGTGAACTCTCTTCAAGGAACACGTACACACCCTAAAGTATTATCACTTATTTTTGTTACACCCTGTATATAAGTAGTACCAAGCGGAGGTACTATTTTGATTTCTACTGTTTGGGAAAATAACATTTCATTTCAATTCGATTTGAAAGATGAAGATCACAGAAAACTTAAAAATAAATAATCAAATAATATGGTGTTTGGAAGTAATAACGCGATTTAGGTCCTTTTACAAGTTATTTATCTTTTATCTTTCCAATCTTTTGAAATCCACAACAAAACAGAATAGTTCGCAAGTTTCCACATTCACAAATACCGAAGTTTGTGCAGTTATTAAGAGATATGTTATTTTCTATGTCTTTAAACTTCAACTTTTCACATTCGAGACGGTTCGCCCGCTGAAGAAATATCGTCCAAAATATTTTTACTATGACCTAGTTCGGTCAATCGATGCACTTTTATTTTAAGACTTTTGTGAGACAAGATATTTCTTTTAGGAGGAAGTTTCACGTACATTTTGCTATAATGTAGCCCATGTGTCCCAGTCATAGTCTACTTTTAAGGGTGGGTTGCACCAGAGGCGTAGTTATAGGTAAGGTTAAGGTTATCGTCAAATATGGCGTCCATTATGGACTTTTACAAGGAATTTTACAGTTCATTTGACATTTCGTTATGTTTAAAGTTAAACTTATAGTTAAAGTAAGTTGGTGCAAATCTTAGTCTTAAATATCTTATATAATATAACTATGAATAAATTTTATAAAAATCATCTCTAACTTTCAGATAAAGTTTAATGCGAATGAATAATCAAATCAAATGTAGCTTTTTTAGCTTCATAATTTATTTATTCCGAGTAACCCAATTGTTTCCCAAGTCCTAAAGTTGCTCGGTTTATCGGTCAGCGTTTTAAGCGTGAACAGGTAACAGACAGACAGGAATGCAAACAGACATTTAGACAGTCAGACAAGTAGACAACACAGACACACTAACGTTTTTATAAATTACTAGATGAATCCCGCAATTCCGTTGCGCCAAAATTCGTTTATCGCGTGGAAACCGCACGTTTTTTTCGGGACATACGGACAGACAGATGGACACACTTTCATGATTTTAATATTAGTATGGACTAGATGACGCCCGCGACTGCGTTGCGCCAAAACGCTTTTCGTTCGTTTATGGCGTAAGAACCATATTTTTTTCCGGGATAAAAAGAATCCTATGTCCTTTCCCGGGAATCAAAGTATCTCCATACCAAATGTCAGCAAAATCGCTTCAGCGGTTTGGACGTGAAGAGGTAACAGACAGACAAACAACTACCGTGTTTATAAAGTACTATGTAGATGATGTCTGCAACTCCGTTGCGCCAAAACTTGTTTATCGCGCGGAAATTGCACATTTTTCCGGGATAAAAATAATCCTATATCCTTTCCCGGGACTCAAAGTATCTCCATACTAAATTACAGCAAAATAGGTTCAGTGGTTTGGGCATGAAGAGGTAAGACAGACAAACAACTACCGTGTTTATAAAGTTGGGATAAGTTTATATGACCTAGATCGTTCAATCGATGCACATTTAAAACCTTTATGTAAGACACGGCGGACCTGGGCTGGGAATGTGTCCAAGACTCAGGTCCAAGATATTTGATTAGGTGTTGGATAATATGCCCGCCACACGCTGCCACATATTCGTACACATGTTCGAACAAATTGTGACCAGTAATTGGGGAAATGTTTGTAATTAGTTTTTTTCTTATTAGCTTTTGTTTGCTTCCAATTAGAAAAACTGGTTTGGTTTAAAACCCGCCTGTGTTTGGGAGGCCCTTAATTCGCGATCTATCGTTTCGACTTTAAATCTATCGTATTATGGTTTTATAGAAAACCAATTCATGTACCAAAAGTTGTATATAATATTTACTACGAAACTTTTAAGCTGTCATTCTTAATCAAGCTTAAATGTTAATGAATTTTTAACTTACCGTTTTATACCAATAACCAAATTATAACAAGATATAATAGCAAACAGATAAAAAACGATTAAAACTGTTTGCTTAGCGACAAAACAAAACAAAACAAAACAAAAAAACAGTTAAACAATCACTGCCAACGCGATACGGGTGAAGTTAAAGCGATACAAAAAATAAAGAAAAAAACTTCAACTGATTGAAGAAAAACTTTCTTCTAGTTACGGTCCAGCCACCTTCCTACCCAACGATAGTTCCTAAAAATACCTACTTAAATTACGAAGAGATTTATTTTGTTTAGACATTAGTATATTAGTGTTAGTGATAATGTCGGTGACGCTCACGAAGAACGTGCTGAAAAACTTCGCGATGAAGAGGGAGTTCGAAGAACAAAACGGCAGCGAAGCGTCGGAGAGCGATCAGGAGACACCTGATGGATCAAATTTAGCCTTGGATTATACAGAGAACGCTCTATCTTTACACCCTGTAGCGGATTTTATTAAGAAAGAGTTTTTACCTGAGCTAGACTTCGCGAATCCGTTTAGTAATCTTAGCTTTAAGGATGGACTGCAGGGACGCTCGCCGTTTCTCCTGCCGACGCAGCTGTATAAGAACTTTCTGGCGAACTTGGGGAAGAGGAGACGGAATGTGGCAGACTGCTACAACCTCTACTCCAGGAATATGCTGTTCTCTAATGCGTTTGGCCTGGAAACTTCGGATGAGGAGAACGGGGATAGGATAACGGAGTCGCCAGATGAGGTATGAAAGTGGTAGCCATTATGTAAAGAGTTGTTACTTAAGAGTTATTACTTGTTATAAAGTATCCCGACGACCTCTGTGGCTCAGTGGTGAGCGCGTTGGTAGCTCAAGCCGGGGGTCGCGGGTTCGAATCCCGCCGACGGAACAAAAAGATTTTCAAAGTTCCTGGGTCATGGATGTGTATTAAATATGTGTATCATATAATAAAAATCTTAAATATATGTATAGTATAAAAAAAAGTATTAAATATATATCCGTTGTCTGGTACCTGTAACACAAGTCCTTCAGGTACTTCGCACGGGGCCAGACTGACGTGGTGTGAAGCGTCCATAGATATTATCCCCCTTAACAATTAAATTAACATCCCATGTTTTTAGACATGACTACAAAATATTTTATGACTTTAAAGATTCACAAATGATGTTTTGCCGTCTTTGCGTTTAGATACACTTACCAGTTGGTGTATAAAATGGACCAATACTAGCAGCTACGAACACGTAGAAAGCTATTTTTGTCGCTCAGCTTAAATAGAATTATTTTTTTGTCTATAATTGCCCATAGTGGATGGTTATTGTGCGTGAATCAGAAAAATATTTATGAATTCGTGATATAACGCGGAAAAGGGGTTTGACACAATGACTGTTGCAGCTTATCAGAGCTTTAAAATTAATATGTATAAATTGTAATATTATGTTACAAGTATAAAAGAGTCATTTGAATAGTTCAAAGTCTGTACAACATAATATTATAACTCCCACCTGAATGACAATTTTACAATCACTGCTTAATATATTGCATTACAATGATAATTGTAATAATTAGTTGATTTGTATTGTTCTGCACAATCATTGCATACAATGGTTGTATAATTATGACGTGACAGCAATTAAAGACCTACCATAAACTCGTATATAATCATTAATGGCAAACGACACTTTTTATGCTTGTTACTACCTATCCATCTTCTATAATAGTTTTAAGAAGCCGTTAGGTCTTATTTTATATGTAATTGACATAGGAATTAACTGTACTAGGTACAAGTGACAAATGCTGTTTATGGTTTGCGCATACACTCAGGCATTATCGACCAGCTTCTAAGTAGACTGAAAGAAACCAGGTTTTATTAAATCGGTGCATTTCGCATAGAAACACAAAAGTCTGAAATGAATATTGTAGTTTTACAGTAAACTCTGTACAAGGGACATACAGGCTTCTATAATTATACAAACACTCTTAAATTAATAAAATAATATTATTATAATTTATAATCAATTAATCACTTATTTGCAATTTGCAAAGTATGGAAAACAGCGCTTGCGCTGTGTTTCGCCGAGTGAGTGAGTGAGTTTACCGGAGGCCCAATCCCCTACCCTTTTCCCTTCCCTACCCTCCCCTATTACCCTATATTCCCTCTTAAAAGGCCGGCAACGCACCTGTTGCTCTTCTGATGCTGCGAGTGTCCATGGGCGATGGAATTGCTTTCCATCAGGTGACCCGTTTGCTCGTTTGCCCCCTTATTTCATAGAAATATATATAAAAAAATGTACAGGAGTGGGCACAATAGAAGACTTTGGGGGAGGCCTTGGCACAGCAGTTAGATAGTATAGGCTAATAAAACATATTATTATATCGATAATCCAGTACTTACCTATGAGTAGTTATTTTTTCTCGATATAGGACTACCCAATCGTTGGCACTCGTTCTATTACTGACACCTTAAAGTTTTGTTTGAAAATACTAGGAATGCCAATAACACTAGAATTTTCTGTAGTAAGAAGTAATAAAAGCGCCAACAATTGAGTGTTTATTATATCAAAAGGTTCACTACAGTCAGTAACACAGTATCTTGTTCCAGAAGGCGGGTGCGTCGTCAGCGTTCGTGTGGAGCGGCGGGGGGGTCGGCGCGGGCGGGGGGCAGGAGCAGGCCAACACGCAGGCCGCCGCCGTGCCCACCGGTGAGTCTACTTCTTCTTCTTTTCAAATTGATATAACTGAGCATTTTGCCAACAGCATTTTGCAGTGGTACTGCGTAATGATTGTCAGAGCCTAATAGAAAAATTTTCTTGTAGCGTTTCGGCATCTAGAACTGCCCCGGGGCAGGCAGGGCAGGCCGAATGGATACGGAAATAGCCGAACAAAACCGATGATCCACAAAGCACTTAGACTTAGTACTAGTACTTCGGTAGTTTATTAGTAAATGAGGGTAGAACCATACAAAAAACATTGTTTTTCTCTTCTGTGGAGACCCTAAACTCTGAAGTCTAAACATGTTCTCAGTAAAGTGTTAATGATGATGTTAAAATGGCTTTTAATTATTGAAGAGTTCAAAAGCAATCAAATACATAAAAATGTTTTTTTTTTAGGCCAATACCAAATATTACAACTTTCGTTACAACACGAAAACCCTTTTATAATAAAAGGGAGCAAGCTTAGTTAAAAAAAAAAATGAAGAGGTATTCCAATTGAAAAGTATCGAATTGGAATTCTCTTATTAGATTCTGATTGCCAATTCTAATTGATAAAAGACATCAATCTATATTATAATTTACCTATACGGAAATCTAAACATGAAACAGTATTTAGAGTGACCCCAATACCTAAATTTCTCTGATTGTGGCTTAGAATATTCAAAATATAACCTTATTTAGACCAGACCAGGTTTTATTTTCATATTTAGTTCGTCCTAATTATAGACGCCCTAGAATTTGACCTAGCTTCCCGGTGACCTAGTCTAGCTTATTTTTATATTCTAAATTAAATGCCTACGTTTAGTGCTTTCAAGTTAGTCGCTTGGTTAATTTTAATTTCCTTTTTAGTATGTCATAAAATGGCTTTTAGTAACTGCGCTAGGGGTTAGGTTATTTCTTCTGGACCAAAAGTCTAGCTGTTTAGGCTTTAGATTATAGAGTTTTCTATGCTTTGGCGGACCGATTTAAGCTTGATGTAGGTACCATTAGATTCATCTTACTAAAAGCAGCTGCGCTAAGTTTTTTTAAGGGTTAGGCTATTTTTACCATAGCTTACATACTAATGTGTATGGCAAATGGTTTGGTTGAAAATCTTTCATCAAATATGTTTGCTTATGTTATGTGCATGTAATGAAGTGTATATTACACAAGTGCACTTTGCGTGCATGTGTTCTGTTCATATAATGATCAGTGTCGCTATAAGTAATATTTTTGCAGTCTCATGATAGGGACAAGGGATCACATGCATGATTTCATGCCCACCTCTCACCAGACTTCAGATAGGGGTTGGTTATGGGAAAACTACATATTTTGTTATTTCTTCAACTTCATTTAAAGAAACCCGAACTTTGTGGGAAAGAGAATTTTAAGGGTGGCCCACATTAAACTGACTCTGACTATCATCATTCCTCTTTTTAACCACATTTTGTTACTGTCCTATCCAAAAACTCATCATCAACAAATTCTCTATCATAATTATCATCACCAAACTGACATATCTCATCATCATCATCATCTTCAAACAAGACACTCAGTGGCGGATATGTTGCAGGCACGTCGGGCGGCGGCGGGGCGCAGGGCCTGGTGCACTGGATGTCGGTGATGGCGGAGCACATGGGGGGTGGGCACCACGACCCCACCCACTACGCGCTCCCACCGTGGAACAACGGCGGTGTCGATGTGAGTACGCCACTAATTTATTAGTAATTATAAGTACTTTTTTTTTTTTTAGGCACAGCATAAGGTCCCATCGTTGATGATAGTCTCATAATAATATTTTGCTACTAGTGATTGTAGTGTTTTGTGCTCTGAATTTGAACAAAACCTTAGCATAATTTAATAAATCTTTCTCCATACAAACACTTTTGGGTACTTATTCTAAAGTAAAAAATAAAGGGATTTTCGGATAATACTTTAATTAAAGCCATATTAAATTTTATTAATTAATAATTAAGTGGATTAATTTAATCTTACTACTGGAGTCTTGAAAACAAACTGAGATGACGTAGAGCTGATCTACGTTAAATACTGAAGTACCAACTTACACTTTACAAAATATATTTTCTAATTACCGTACATGAAAAGAAAACAAAAAATTTGAAATGCACCTATGTCCTATGCATATTTGCAGATAAAAAAATGGAGCTAAAAATCTTAGGGACGCATGGTCTATGCATATTCCCAGATTTAAAAAACTGCTGGTTGACTCTAGCAGTTTTTTTAGGGATGCCACCTAATTAATATAATTTGTCACGGACTTGCAACTTTTTCTACCGTTTTTTCTCACGCGATTTGCATGATCATTTATATCGCGAGTATACTAAGTAGATATAACCTGTTTATCAATTCTGTACGCATTTGGGACCACGGAACCCACTCGAATCTATCGACGCCCGCTGCGTTTGCAAACTATATGCAAATTTGGCAACCCTAGTTACACACAGCATTACGAAAGTAGACCCTATTTCAATGACATTAAAGTTGAATTTCCAATAACACTCTATTACAACCTAGGGTATTGTTCGTTAGACTTTACTTCTATAACAATAGGGACGTTTTTCGTTTGTCACACCCTATAAAAACGTTAAGGATGACGGATTAGTGAAAGATGCTAGAGACACTTAAGTCGCACTTTGATTAATCATTCCCAATACGTCTTGAGGCCTATATTAGGAGTATTTAACATTGTTCAGCTTTTGTAAGGCAGCTGTATGGTAATGGTGTAATTAAATACGGATTTTTATTAAAATTTTCATAATTTTATTAATGATCGTGGGATCATATTATGCTACTTTTATCGCTCATATTTTATTTGAGGCATTATACATACATAAATTATTGATCTATAAGAACTATAACTGTAGCAAAATTAAATTATCAAAGTGTTATTAGTTTAGTGAATTTTAGATTTAAAATTAACCTAGCTGTCTATCTAATTTTGATTTTTAATTACAACAGAAGAATATTTAATAAATAACTCTTATACAAAACATAAAATCTCTACTCATAATGGTTCCTTAATTTGGCGAAGAGTTTGACAAAAATTTTGAGCTGGAAAAATCTTTGATGAAAAATCTTCATCAAAATACAGTCAAGAAATCATACAATTATTTTCTAATGTAAAACTCAGAGCTAACAATATCTTTACTATATATAGTAAGTGATAGAATATATAAATTATTAATAGTGGATATCTAAAATAACGTGCGCGGGCGCGGTCTTTATCTATTATAATTAAATTGTAGATAACGCGAGATGGACGCGACACGCACGCGATCGAAAGTGGAGAATAGCGGCACGCAGGGGCCAGTAGAATAATATGGTAGAAGCAGAGTAGGGCTAGGGAGGAAATAGGCGGAGATTGTGGACGACGGAAAAAAATAGAAACTAGTAGACACAAGTGTAGAATAGAGTCACGCAGGGGCTAGTAGACTATGGCAGATATAGAGTAGGGCTAGGGAGGAAATAGGCGGAGATTGTGGACGACGGGGAAAAAACTAGTAGACACAATTAGTGTAGATTCTCTGCTCTACATGCTGCCTGCGTGATGCATGGATATAATAAAAATAAAGTAAGACTAGGAAGGAAATAATATTAGTAGAAACAAGGCAAAATTACTTAACACTAGATGACTATGGTAGAAATAGCCATATACGGCAGGGAAAAATAAGAAACAAGTGGACACAAGTGTAGAATAGAGTCACACAGGGGCTAGTAGACTATGGTAGAAATAGACTAGGGCTAGGGAGAAAATAGGTGGAGAAAAGAAAATACAAGGCTTTGTTAATATTAAATGCTCTAGGTGACTATGCTAGCAATAGCCGTGGGAGACGGGAAAAATAAATGACTAGCAGACACAAGTATAGAATAGAATCACACAGTAGCCAGTAGACTGTGGTAGACTAGGGCTAGGGATGAAACGGGTGGAGACTAGTAAAAACTAGGCCTTATTAATAAACGCTAGGCGACTATGGTAGAAATAGCCATGGGCGACAGAGAAAAATAAGAGACAAGTGGACACGAGCATGGGCGCCGGCAGGAGGGTGCCAGGTGCACTTGCACCCCTTGGGAATCTCGGGATCAACAGGAATTATTGAAATAAAAAGCCGTCTGTAACTCTATTTCCAATTTGCCATGCCTTACAAAGATAGTTTATAATAAACGTAATGTTTCGGCACTAAATGTATTCTGTTGACATTAAAAGACAATCACTGTTTTTCGTAAAAAAAAAAAGAAAAGAAAGAAAACTAAACTCTGCACCCTTGGAAATTATTTCTGCTGGCGCTCATGGACACGAGTGTTGAACAGAGTCACGCAGGAGCCAGTAGACTGTGGTAGAAGAGTACGGCTATAAAAACTGTCTAAAGTCTCAGAAACAGAGTCCTTATTATTATTTGTTCATTATTAAAAGCCCGGCCGATTGTAATTAATTGGAAAACACCAAATCGGTAAATACTGGTTGTAATAAAATAAAGTGAAGAGTAAAATTTTTTAGGGTTCCGTACATCGTAACCCTGAGACTTTGATGTCCGTCTGTCTGTCTGTCTCCAGGCTGTAACTCAATAACCGCTATAGCTAGACTTTTGAAATTTTTACAGATTGTGTATTTCTGTTGCCGCTATAACAACAAATAAGTAATATAGTAAAAACAAAATAAAATTAATATGTAATCCCATGCAATAAACGTAATTTTTTTGACCTTTTTTGCTCGTAATCATTAATGGCAACAGCTAGGCACTTGAAATTTTCGCAATATCCTTTATTTTATCTGTACTTTAATAATTAATTATGAAATTAAAACAAAATAAATATAAACAAAAACACAATTTTGGCCTATTATTGTTCTATAACTATACGGAACCCTTCGTGCGCGAGTCCGACTCGCACTTGACTGATTGTTTACTTTTGCCGCTTGCTCATACAAATCACAAAAAAAAAATGCTCTTTCAGCGATGCATCATCAGCGCAAATTATTCATAGGCGCTTGGTAGTTTAACTACGTAATTTGGACGGGTTATGTGAAGCCTAGTCTACAGATCATGTCTAGTACTGAATCCCTTTAACATACCTGTCCCAAATGTAGCCCCGGATTAATAAATAGGCCGTTATAGCCTACCCTTATAAAAAATATAAAATCGGCACAAAAAGGTAAAATCACACAAAAACTGTGCGATACTTGCTCTATAAACCATAGCGTCACCCGTGTAATTTCTATATCAATAGACGAGAAGTAACAATAGACAAACCATTCTCACAATACCACCAAAGTCAAGTTTGAGTTACGGGAAAAAAATTGGCAACACCCTGTTCCCGGCTAACGATATTTTGATGACGATTCTATAATGAAATAAATTGATAAAAAGATATAGGGAGAATTTGTATTGTATGGTTTTTATTCAGGTGGCAAGGAAAGGGCAGTTAAGATATTGATGAGGTAATGTAGATATAACTAAAGAACTAGTTACTTTCTACGGATGAGGTTAAACTTAAAAAAACACCAAGGATTTTAATTTTTCGGCTGATTTCTGCACTCAAATACGAATTTTTATTACTTGAGTAACTTTTATTAAACTTAGTAAGCTATAGAAGATGTTGACGCCTATACATTATCTGTTAAACTCTTCACTTGAAGTTTAATCTTCATTAATTTTCTCTGAGTAATTACAGTAATTGGAAATGAATATTCGTCAATGATTGCGGTAATTAAAATTTACTTATCAGTTATCAGTATTCTGTAATTTATTAAGTTGTTGATCTCAACTGAGCGTCCGTGGCCTAATGGGTAGACCTTTGGTTCGCACTCTTAGAGGGTGCAGGTTCGAACCCGGGTGGAGGCGTGTACCTATGAGACATTTTCTGATCTCAAGTACATGATACGAACGCTCGTACGGTGAAGGAAAACATCGTGAGGAAACCCGCACATAGTTGGTCCCAGACGTATTGACTAGTTCTTTCCTCTGGACTAGGCCGACTATGATGCGAGAATGCCGTATGCGCTTGGGCAACCATACGGACATTTAAAAATCTTGTCCCAGGCACTACAGTATTTGAGGAGTGGTTACTTCGCCCTGAAAAATACTGTATAAATCATCCACAACGGATGTAAAGGCAAAGTTTTTTTTTGATCTCAACAATTTTTTGCTGTCAAACTCCTCATTAAATTAAAGTTGTAATGTGGCATAATATTATAGTAAACTGTACAAGTATTGTCAGATTTAGTTTACTTACTATTTCAGTAGAACATTCAATATTAAATTAGCCATAGGTTTTTCAAACTCGAAATTTAATCAAACCTGTATCTATTATGTTTATATTCGTATGGGAAAAAATAAAGATCTCTTTCTTATAAAAACTCTCAAGAAAATTGTCTTACATTATGCATTGTATTTTAGAATTAAAAAAAAAAGAAAAAACCTTTTTAGAAAAAAATTTTTATTAAAAATGCTATATTACATATTTATCATTAAATAGATTGATGATATCGATTAATACGGTCTTAGAAAGCACACTAACGAAATATTCACACAGGGCATTCGGCGGAGCGTTAAAAATCGATTAAAAAATAATAACAAGCCAACCGACTGGCAAATCGGTATCTTAATTAATACTTGTCAAAATCAATTATGCACGTAAGTGTATTTGAATAAGACGTATTGCCTCACTACCGAATGCACGTATGCTACTGCAACGTTATCCATTGCACGTTTTAATCGCCAGCAGTCGATGCTTCGGGGTGTGAACGCGCAATGTATGGTGTGATGCGTTGAAACTGTAAAGGATTTTACGGTTGGTCGTGTCGGTGTATCTTTATTAGCAAGGATTAATTGTTTTTTGGTCCAGGTGCAGCCGGGGCAGCTCGCGGGTTAATGCCGGGGGCAAATGTAATTTTAAATTATCAGTAATGATTGTCTCACGGTTTTCGACGGGGCGAAAGGAAATTTATTTTAAATTAAAGCCAAGATGGCTCCAAAAATTGAGTTGAGTTCCTCGTATCATTAGCAGGATATATAATATAATATTACCGACATAAGGGCTTAGGCTATCTAAACGTAAGGTACCAAAATAGGTAAGGTTAGTACCATACCTTACCGTACCTTTTTTGGTACCAAATATGTAAAATATGAAGTATAATAATATCTATACTAATATTATATATGCGAAAGTGTGAATGTCTATCTGTATATTATTTGACATGGGTATACTTTAGGTCCAGGGAGGGATAAAGGATACTTTCAATCCTGAAAAAATACACGGTTCCTAATTTTAGCGGAACGAAGTTGGGGGCATCGTCTAATATCTCATTAAACTTTACTTTAACTATTCATAATTAACCATCGATAAAATGGCTTCCTGAAATTCCAAAGATGTGATTTCAAGTCCGCTATCTTTGTCAAATATGATGTGACTTTTTTAACATGCCAGAAAAATACAAGCAGGTTTTACAGGCATTTGTTTTATAAATATATTTTTAACAGCAAGCTGGCTTGCGTTCACTTTTAACACTACAATTTTAAGCAAGACTTTTGCTTAAGATAACTATGAAAAAACGTTGTCAAACGTCGAACAAAAGTCTTCGTTTACTGTCTTTGTTGCCTCTGGAGTGAAAATGTTGCAGTAATTCCTATTTTGATAATATAACCTACATTTAGCTTCTCAATGCCCTTCAAATACGTAAAGGCGAACGTATAAATAACATTCAATTCGGTAGCACATCTATGGTGAGGCGGTGGCCACAATTTTGACGGGCGAGAGACCGGTCCGGGAAGATTAATGGTCTCATCGTCGTAATGACGCCCCTGTTCTAATGACATCGGCGGCGGTGACCACGCTGCCCGCCACGTGTGGAATAGTGGGGACAAACTATTGCGAGACAGAATTGGGACAAATGTTGACACAAATTGGGACACCTAGTTTTAGGAAGGAAATTGATAAAAAAATGTAATTCTCATGTTTAAGTAAGTGCTAAATAAAAATCATAATTTTTATATCATCTTTTTATTATTTTCAAAATATGTAATTTAAATTGAAAATGAAATTAGCATCTCGATTATTAATAAAAGACCAAAACGTCTATCATGACAAGACTATATAATAATAATATTATTAAGTATTTCATAGATACTATTAAAAATAATGTCTATGAATATGCAAAATTGAATAATATCATCGATTTAATTATTTAACGGACTGCAAGTGCGCCATAACTTTGCTTAATCTCTTTATAATTGCATGTTGGTGCATTCTTGGAAGTAATAAGTAGACGATTGCACTTGTTATTTACAAACAATGAAACTGATAATAATATATTATGAGGAAGTCAAAGACGCTAGCGAATTGGTACTTAGATACGTCTTATAACTTAAGACGCTCCCCCTACGGAGATGCCGTTATTTACCGTTTTTAGAGTCTAACTAACTCATAATTTGAAAGCTACAAAATTATATTAAAAATACAGCAATTATAATATTCAGCATAATATCCCTTCAATTGTTGACCGCGCTCTTAGAGCGCGATGTTAATTTCCTATTTTTGTTTATTATACTCATGATATCAGTTTCCAAAGTAATTCTAATTTATTTAAATTCAAGCATACATTCAGTATCTCCCTAGTAGTTACAAATTACGTTTATTTGAAACCCACGCCAATAGATCGACAATTTCATTAACTACATAATATTCGCCGTTTTTCTAGGTCAATTTCGAACTAAGATAAGTAAAAAAAATAGGATAGGATTGGAATTTGGTGCGATCTCGGCAACGCGGCAAAGATTGTATGGTCAAGGTCATTTGCTCGGGGGATGGCTTTAAGAGACCATATTCAAATACATAATAATAATATGTACGCAGGCACAATTTGCACTCACGCAAAATTCACTTTATCGTTCCTTATTCTTCTGAAATCTCATCACATAGTGTGCCAAAACTGGCGTCCATATTCGCTAAAATTTTCGGGATACCGCAATCGTGGTCACCCTAAAGGCATCCTTGGTTAATGTCTTTGCTGTAACGAAAAAAAAAGTGTGGTATGTTTATCTTGGCGGAGACGCGGCGTCGTTGCGAATCCCCCCCGCGCCAGTTTCGGCCGTAATCGATTTCGCCCGGGACTTGTCTAATTTGCCGGATTAATGTGCACACCCTACTCATTTCTTTGTTTATTGTAAACGATAATAAC
Organism: Aricia agestis; assembly: GCF_905147365.1. Lineage (NCBI taxonomy): Eukaryota > Metazoa > Arthropoda > Insecta > Lepidoptera > Lycaenidae > Aricia > Aricia agestis. The sequence goes on from NC_056424.1 coordinate 12,173,265, forward strand.
ATTGTTTTGCCAATTAATCTTCTAATGTTGATAATTATTAGCCGCTAATAGTTTGATATTATGATACATGTTGCAGGCAATTTCGTTGCGTTTTGTAGCCCGTGCGACAAGCGAACTTTTTCCGGGATAAAAATTATCCTAACTACACTAAATTTTACCAAAATCGGTTCATCGCACCTAAAAAGTTTTCATCTTCATAAAATATCATAACTTTACTTAAGTAGAAACACAAAAATGCGATTTTATTATCAATTATTAGTAGTATTAAAGCTGCCCATACTAAACTTGAATGAGTATAAGTTCCATTGTTATGATAAAATCAAAGAGATAGTAATAAAAGTTAAGTAGGCATAACATGTAGCACTGCGATGCAATGAGCATGTTGCATGAATCCCATGTCAAAAGCTCTGTCAATGAGCTTTTTACCATATCGTGTTAGCTGGGCGGAACAAGAAACAATTAGAAGCTACGTATTGATAACGTTATTAAAAGGAGATGGTAAAAAATATTCTAAATTGACCATGTAGCACTAGGAGTCTATTTTTTAACCGACTTCCAAAAAGGAGGAGGTTATATGATCGTCTTTGTATTTTTGGTATTTTTATTTTTGTATGTTGAACTATAACTCCGCCGTGTAAGAACCGATTTTGAAAATTTTTCTTTTGTTGTATAGAGTTTTCAACTTTTACCCCAATTTGGTACCATCTTCACAAAAGTGGTAACCTGATGACCGGAACCATGAGTAATAATAATAATAAATTCTTTATTTGCACACACAAAAGAAAAGACATAAAAGCACTTATAAGAGACAAAAAAAACAAAAGAAACAGTAACAGAAACAATAACAACAACAAAAAAAAAAGTATAAAAAATTACAAAATTGTACAAAAGGCGGTCTTACTGCTTTAAGCAGTTTCTTCCAGACAACCGAGACAGCTGACAACTGAGTAATCGAAGGGACTACTCAAAATTGATATGGAAACATAATATACATATTTATTTCAGTTTCTTTGAGAAGTATCCTAAGCATATGCTACCAAATATACACCATGGTTCTGAAGGTGCTAAGAGAACTCCGGATTCCTTATATTATGAAAATACAAGTTTGGGGGTTTCGGTATTATTTTAAGAACTGAAAGAATATACATACTAGTACTAGGTATACAAATGACATCCATTATCATCATCATCATTTTTACTTATTACTTTTCATCGTATTTTAGATCGAAACTCGAGTTAGTCGAGCAATTTTGAAAATTATAATTTATAATGTCGTTTTAAAGTAATTGATTCAAACTTGGTGTTGAGGTTACCAATTTATTGGGAAAAATATAGTTATATTAATGTAGTTTTAAGTAGTTTTTAGTATCTACCTATTGTTGGTTGCCAAATCCTAGCCGAAATGGCTAGACCGATTATTAGGACATTTGTGTGCTTACTGTTAGGCAAGGCAAGATATTGTGATTCGGCACTACATCTATTTTTTATTCCCAAAATAACGTATACGGCAAAGCAAAGTTTTGCCGGGATAGTAGATATAATTTATACAATTTAAAAACATGATAATTCATATTATTATACGTTTTTTAGATTATACATCATCTTACAAAAAACGTATGCAAAGAAAACTGCCCAACAGTTAAAAACTTTCTACCGGTGCTCGCAAAAAAGAAACAAAAAAACCGCGACCCCCATTAAAATCTTAATCCAAAAATCCCGTTGACTGTTCAAGCACTATCTTACCTTGAGGAATAATGCACACAATGGCATGTGAATCATGAAAAGGAAAAAATCATGCAAAAAAAAAAAAGAAAAAAATGACCCCATCAGACGATTGTGTAGCGGTTTTGTAACCCTTTGAAGAAATGTCAACTGTGTGTGAGAAGCTTACACTAATCTTGATATTTGCGATGCGTAGTGCGCAATAGATAAGATTTGCCGTGTAAGTTAATTAGCCCATCAAGCCCCATAAGCTCACCCGTGAGCGAGACACAATAGAATAACAATAGATTTCCAAGAATCCACGATCGAAGCACTAAAAGTGGTTAGAAAATAATATTCACATTATGTCATAATAATTTTGAACATAGCCCGTAATATATAAAGACTTGCAATGTAAACAATTGATATCTGATTTTATTTAATTGGAAAGTAAACATGACACGTAGTATTTTTTTTTTTTTTTGTAATTTTATTCTCGAATGTTAAGATGTAAAAATCAGTAAGGCCTAAATTATCTAAACGATCCACATACATTTTTAGTGTTTATAGATTACCTATAATTATTATTCTTGTTCAAATCTTGCAAGTATCAAGACTATCCAAGGCGCCATCTGTCACCCCTTATACTTAGAATAAGTTATCTCCCCAATAATACGCACGTTATGGACTGAACAATACTTTACATCATAATATTGTATTGACATATTATTTATTGGCACCATTATTCCAAAGAAACCCCCGAAAGTGCATCATCATCATTGTTAATTTAAAAAAATGTGATAAATGTTTTTTTTTTTTTTTTTTTTGGATAAAATGATTTACAATTTGAAGGTTAAATGTTAAAGATTGTTCTACCGTAAACTATCCTAACAATCAGTAGAAGTTTTTGCAGGAGCGTAGCGTACCTTGGCGGGGCCCCGTATAAAAATTTGTTTGCGGGCCCTTAGGAAGTTTAAAGATTACTCAAAAAAGAAAAAATATTTGCATAAAATTAAAAGAGTCAAAAAAGAAAAAAATATTTAATTTTGCATAAAATTAAAATTAATATTAATTATTCATCATAATTATCTATCTGTCACATTTTTAAAAACAATTCAAATTAAATATTAACTCTCCTTGCCATTTTTTCGGCAAACCGACTTATTCAATCCATTCATATCTGATGATGACTTTAGTTTTACTAAAGTTTCTGCCTGTTTCTGCCTTTATGGACAATAGTGACAGGTCTGACAGGCGTTTCTGTCCCATAGAAGTTCTTAAAATTTGAAAGCACGCTTTACTGCGGAAAAAGAAATAGCTTTTTTTTTACTTTTCTCATTTCTGAAATTAAAAAAATTTGGGAAGTTTTTATAAGTTTTTGCTTACGCACCCTAGGTCGGGGGCCCCGTATAATTGATACGGCTGATACGGCAGTAGCTACGCCCCTGAGTTTTTGTGTAAAAGAAACTTTAAAAAAATCTAAACATTCTACTCAAGAAACGAACAACTATGTTTAATTAAGCTTAAGTTACTGATGCTGATAAGACTTAATATGAGCATGAATCTAAATTATTTACTGTGTTTGACATAACCTAACCAAATTACGTAGCTCTGTCTATGAATCAATTTCTCCGGTAGTAGAGTATAATAGTAAAGAATTAACGTGGGAGAGCCATGCTTCGGCACGAATGGGCCGGCTCGACCGGAGAAATACCACGTTCTCACAGAAAACCGGCGTGAAACAGCGCTTGTGATGTGTTTCGCCGAGTGAGTGAGTTTACCGGAGGCCCAATCCCCTACCCTATTCCCTTCCCTACCCTCCCCTATTCCCTTCCCTTCCCATCTCTATCCTCCCCTATTACCCTATTCCCTCTTAAAAGGCCGGCAACGCACCTGCAGCTCTTCTGATGCTGCGAGTGTCCATGGGCGACGGAAGTTGCTTTCCATCAGGTGACCCGTTTGCTCATTTGCCCCCTTATTTCATAAAAAAATGAACTGATATAGGTAGAGTTCACTGTAAAAATGAATGAGTTACTTCTTATTAATACTATTATTATTGTATGGGCAAATTCATCACGTTGGGGCATTTCTCATAGAAACAGAAGTCAGAAAGTCAGAAGCAGAAAAGTAACTCTTACAACGCTGCTACTTTCTACATTGAACTATATGGGACCTATACAGTATAAAACACATTACACATCCTAAGGTAGTATCACTTAGATTTATACCCTGCATAATATATGGGCCACATACACATCTTAAAGTATCATCACTTATTTTTATTTATTACTTAAGTATCAAAGTATTTTCACTAGACCCTCGTTCTAACCACAGTCATTGTAAAGCTACAAACCATCGGCAGTGGCGAGTGCCCCCGAGGGCGCAGCCACCACCAACTTGGGCCCCAGAGACGAAGTCCAATATAAAACAAACTGTTTTATCATCTACAACTACTTACCTTGAGGAGCATACTACAAACGGCGAATTGAGGCACAAAATCTATCTAATAATCTATATATATATAAAACTCAAGGGTGACTGACTGATTGACATATCTATCAACGCACAGCCCAAACCACTGGACGGATCGGGCTGAAATTTGGCATGCAGGTAGATGTTGTGACGTAGGCATCCGCTAAGAAAGGATTTTGATCAATTCCAACTCCAAGAGGTTAAAATAGGGGATGAAAGTTTGTATATAATAATCCATCTTAACGCGAGCGAAGCCGCGGGCAAAAGCTCGTAATATATAAGACTAAATTTTCAATTTTGTTAGTTTCGCTATAACGCGAGAACGTCTAAACTTGGCTCATTTTAGTCTTGAATATTTAATTTTGTGGAAGTCCAGGGAAGGTTTAGGAAGGGAAGTGATACGAAGTTCTCCGGGTCATTTTATTTCGTATAAAATCTCAAAAAATAAATGTAATGTAAATGACTAGTGATTGGACAGTACCAGTCATTGGACAGAGCACAAAAACACAATATTTACTAAGGTTGCTTTAAAAACTACCTGTATTTAAAGTAATAGAACGCCTGATTTTAAAGAAAAACAGGTATGGCAACTTTAATAAATATTGTGTTTTTTTGCTCTGCCCAATGACTAGTATAACTGTCCGATCATTTCACCCTAATTTGTGATCAAGTTTGTTATCTTGTTAGTGTTAAGACTTGCAATCCTATCCTGTTTACTAGATACGATAGAATAGTTAAATAAAATATTATATAACATGGAATTTGCGATGAGTTACAAACGTGTGATTAAGAAATTAACCGAAGAATAGATAATAATATATTATGTCGAACACATCGTATCATTAGTAAGTGAGAATAAACAATAAGCGGCCATTGCTCACAAGTGCCCCCTGATAATTAGCTACAACGTGCCGTCTCCTTACGACGAATATGGGGAAAACACGGAAAATATTAGTTAGTAGAGAGCTGCTTAGGAAATGTAGAGAATGGGGAAAGATCCACTGATAAGGATTCTGTCCTTTAAGGAGAGGAAAAAGCCTTTTTATCACGATTTTTACAAAATATAATTAACATCTCTAAAAATTTATTGCATTCAATAATTTTACGAGTTATGTTCTTAATAATTTAATTTTACATATTAACATACATGTATCACTTAACATAAGATTAAAAATGGAATATTATGTTTTTGCCATAACTGGTTTATAGGGAATCTATATTTCTTACAATGAGCTGTAGGGCTGCTGGAAGAGATTTCTATTAGAAATAAGCAGATCCTTTGTGTCGTCTTACTGTGTAAATCATTGTTTTGTTAATATTTATTGTGCACAATAAATCATTAAATAAATAAATAAATAAATAATGAGCGTTTTGGAGGTCATCTGTAATCATCTTAATGAAAATAAATTATATATCCGAGTGCGGAAATTACTAAAAACTTTGTATACTATTTAAAACATAATAATAATAGGAATGTTACTTAGATTACCTACCTGAAAATGCTACTAATCTTAATAATTTTCTTTCTTAATATTGATTCAACTATAACCATCAGAATAAAGACGAGACATTCGCCGTAGCAAGCCGGCACGGGGTGCGTCGTCCATCCATCTTGCGGGACTCGACTCATCCTACTAATTCGTTTCGGTATACGATGTATGTTGTACCGAATTTGCCGTCAATATTAGCTTAACGTTAGAGAAAAATATCTTGGAAAAAAACGTCTTCTGATGCTGATAACGATGAACATAGGATACATTCAGATTACTTTAGCTTAAAAAGCTATGGGTCGTACTCTGGCAGTGCCTGCAGAAGCTAAGACGAAGCCACAGGAGGAAATGCTGTTTTTTCGGTAGTTAAAAACAATATTCTCATCTTTTTGATAAAAGGTGGCGAGTTACTTACGCCGGGTTAGTTCCCGAACCGGTGGTAGGTCTCGTGTAGACGTTCTAAAGGTGTTTTTTTAAATAAAATTTAACCGATTTACAAAAAAAACATTTCATTTCACCTACGAATAATAAAAACTAAGGAATCGTAACTCCCATACTATTACCGTTTTAAATTTGGTTCCTTTTGATCTGTCATGTAACGTCAGCCTAGTACCGCTCAAGGTCACCTAAATATTGCAAATGCACTAGCTCCGTGTGCAAATGTATTGAAATGTGTACCTAAGGTACACTTTTTTGACAAGTATTGTGGAGCAAGTTTTTTGACGGAGTTACTTTTCCTTAGTTTTTAACCCCCGACAAAAAAGAGGGGTGTTATAAGTTTGACATGTCTGTCTGACTGTCTGTTTGTCTGTGTGTGTATCTGTCCGTGGCATCGTAGCATCCAAACGGGTGGACCGATTTGGATCTAGTTTTTTTTTGTTTGAAAGCTGACATGATCGAGAGTGTTCTTAGCTATAATTCATCATCCTGCTCAGTGCTGGACAATCAGGGTTTATCTGGTTCACGAAAGGCCGTTAGCAACTTGCAGTCGTTTGATGGGTTTTATATTTCATTGTAGTTCGTGACATTTGTGAATATACAATATACGTATACAAATATTAATGGAAAGTTGACTGCTGCAGCATCACCTGGTAATCAATAGGATATCCAACTCCTCGCCAACTTAGAGCAGAGGTTTCGTGTTTGGGCTCGTTTTAATAGCGACAACCAGTAAGAAGTAGATAGACAGTAAATATTTACATGCTGCTGCTGCAGCATCACCTGGATTCTATACGAACCGAGCTTCGTATGAACCCAAAGTGGAGGTTTCATGTTTGGGCTCATAATATTATCGGCCTCATCGAAAAGGACATTGATAGATATAGTAATCATGAGAATATGATTCTGTATATAGGAATTATTCTGCACTATATACAACACAAGTTTAAAAAGTATGAAATAAAATTAAATTAAGAAATTTAAAAAAAACCCCGCCAAACAACTTTAAAAAGTAATGAAATAATATTTACTGCCTGTAAGTTCAAATAATTCCTAAATTGTATAAAGTAATATTATGGACTAAAATATTACTTTACACAAGTTAGGAATTATTTGAACTTACAGGCAGTAAATATTATTTCATTACTTTTTAAAGTTGTTTGGCGGGGGTTTTTTTAAATTTCTTAATTTAATTTTTTATTATTCGTAGCATTTCACAATGACAAAAAAATACATTTTAACTATGACAAGTGAAGGTAAGTAAAGACTAGATGGGGAAAAATATTGCATAATTTATTTTAATATTTTTTAATTTTTAACATCAAATACCCACACACACCGCACACGGCTTCACTCAGATATAATATTGCTTACATGTTTAAAAGAGTTTGATAGAAAACATAATAATATGGAGTTTATGTCAAAAAGTTTATTAAATTAAAGTTAAGTAATCATTAATCAAATCGAGTACAGCATAAGTAGCATAAAATCTACATCAAAAATGTCACACCACAACAGCTTATTGGCGGCAAATCTCTTAAAATAATAAGTACTATCCCTTGTCCCTTTGTCTCGTGTCCCGTGTCCTGTCCCGCTGTCGTGTCTGGGATAATCTCCGTGATCCGTCACCGTCACCGATCACTATCGGACGGATGTGTGACGGACGCGGTAATTATGGGATGAGTGGTAAGAAAAACCCCACGCGTTTTAGTGTTAGAGGTTTGTGATTTTACGGAAAATGATATGGAGCAGAATGATATCTGGAGAAGACAGGTGTGGTTAGTATTGTTATGCAATCTTTACTAATTTATGTAAGCCTGTCTATTAATCTATCTTCTTTTGAATTTGGTAAAGAGATATTTTGAGTTCTGTGAAAATTATTTTCGTTGCAAAAAATGGCGACATGAAAGAATTTAGGTGCAACGAAATTGCACTTTACATCTGTGGAGTGGAGAATATAATTTGCTACTTTTTGTTAAATTTCTTATTGATATTTAGTTTATCGATAGTGCCCATCTAGTTAAAAAATTAACTATAAGGCCAGAATACTAATTCCTTTGCAGTTTTTACTACATATTTCCTCAAAGGTCAACAAGCCTGTTTAAAATATTGCAAATGGCAGACGCGGGAAAGGTCGCGCGAGGCAGGAATTGTATTTTCATATCGTGTGTGACGAGCATTAGAATTTTCTTGACGTTTCTAAAAGTTTTCTAGAATAATATCATAGTACTATAAGTATAGAGTCAAATGTTTTATAAATTAAAGGGTCAATTCAGACCGCAACGTGACGAGGCGGCTTTGGCAAATACCTTGCGAGTTCGTCAGAAAAAAAAACAAAAGCGTTCGATTTTCGAAACTCTACTCGCCCATCATCATCATTACATACACGCTTGTTCCCCCTCTCCCTCTTACCCCCTCCCCGCCCCCTCGTCAGCGCGTGACAAATGGTCCAACCACAAATTGAGTTAGGATGTCCCCAGACGTCGGCGTTTAATCATCCTTTGTCGTTTTAATAAGATTGGAGGGTAGTTAAAAATCTGAGTGAACTACTAGCTTCCTGGTAGTTGACAGCTATTTGGTTTTTTTTTAATGAAAATTATGTTTTTTTTTTGTGCTACGAATACGCTTTATTATAATAAATATTTTTTAAGCTACGTATTCATAGCATTAGAACTAACGTATTCGTATAGCATAGATATAATAATATACGCAATATGAATTGAACGAATTTATGAATTTAATGCTACGAGGAAATTAGCAACGCATTCGTAGCATAAACAAAAATCCACATTTCAACGTTGCGAAGGGTTGCGTTGCATTTTTTAAATAAGCCGTTCAAATTAGGAACAAGTAGCCTGACACCGCGGCTGACAATAATGTAATGTTATGTGCAATATTCTTCCTATGCAATAAATAAAGTTCAGTTTTGAAATAGGTGATTTAAAAATGCATCCCATAACCCATTGTATCGACGCGTCACGTTTGACGGTTAGCTAAAGAGAAAGAAATTATATACGTAAACATAATTACCACAGTGTATTATAAGTAATATCTATGGACGCTTCACAACACGTCAGTCTGGCCCCGTGCTAAGTTACTGAAGGTCTTGTGTTACAGGTACCAGACAACGGAAATATATTTAATACTTTTATAGTATACATAATTAAGATTTTTATTATATGATACACATCCATGACCCAGACACTTTGAAAACTTTTTGTTCCGTCGGCGGGATTCGAATCCGCGACCCCTGGCTTGAACTACCAACAGCCCACCAACTGAGCCACGGAGGTCGTCGAAATTATGTTTGTGTTTTGTATAAAAATTATGATAGCGTTGTTCAAATGAAAATTTTGTGATTCATCTCGTTGCTTAGACTAGGTATAGGAAAATCATCTGTAGTATGACATAATACTTAAAAAAAGGCAGCATCTTTGTCTGCAACAACCTTATTTTAAATAGACTCAGTCCACACCAAAGCCTAGCCATTTGACATTCGGATGCATGATTTACTACCCTTAAAAACCTTCAAAATTATTGCAAGCTACAGTCATACCTCCTAAAGCCTTTCATGGCACAACCTACCTCAAGCCGCGCGGGATCGAACATAAAAATTCTGTTATTGATTATCTATACAATGTTATTTCAAGACCCGACAGCATAATATTTTACTACCCCCACACACGCGCGTGCATGTGTGCACTCACACACGGGGAGTTAAGAAAAATACTCATGTCGCGGGTTTTTCTTGGGAACTATTTTTTCATGGAGTCGCCATTGTAGTTTCCTCGATTTTTTTTAGTTTTGAATATTTAAACAGGAAGTATATGTGATTAAATTGCATTACATACATTACAGGCGGGTTCTTATTTATGTTTTTAGTAAACGTTTCATAAAACTTTTTTAATTCAAGTAATCATGACAAAATGTTAGTAAAAAGATAAAAGTAATGAAATTATGAGTCATCAAATAAATTAAGACATTAACTTAAAGACAATATTATGGCTAAAGCCTTTTTAAAATAATTCAGATTACTACTATACTATGTAAGTCTCGAGTAACTAGTAGAATAATCAATGACTCTAATAGAATTTATGTTTTTTAAAAATTATCAGTAATTTCCATTGAAAAACTAATATTTCTGAACATTCTCAAGATAAGCATTAAATTTTCCATTCCACCCATAAAAATTTAACAGCAAAACCTCCTATACCGCTCCACACCGCTCCGATTCTTTTATACCTCTCACATACACGCCCGTCTGCGTCACACGTGATTCTCCCTCCCTCTCTAGCCGCCTACATCAGAGGGGGAGGGACGTAGGACTAACATTTTATATGTTACCCGGGTCATGGATATAAAATCGTTCCCCCAACATATACTTTAGCTGGATAGATGGTAACGGGGTAACGTTAGAGTTCTCAATAATAGGAAATTATTGCTTCTGCCTTTGTGCGCTTTTCATTAGATATTTGTGGTCGGAAATCCTAACGATGAAGAGATTAAACGGGTCAGTTGATATTGCTGTATGATACGGCGATGCGATACAATTGAGCCATTCAAAACTGAACTTTATTAACTACATAAGAAGATACAAATCGTTGAACTGCCTTTTTTGAATGGCTCGTTTGAATGCATCGCAACGTCTTGTGTCACAATGTGACCTAAACTCTAAGGGTCAATTCACACGGAAATGGCAGCGCAGTGACGAGCATTTTCAGTGTCATATGATTTTAAACTTTATCTTCATTATTTTAATACATAGTATCGCTTGAGAAACTTGGAAAGTCTCGCGGCCGGAAAGTCCCGCGGCCGCCGGCGATACTATATTGTATTACAATAATGAAGATAAAGTAAAGATAAGGGGCCTAAGGGACCTAAGAGGCCTTTAATTTGCGGTGTCTTTAATGTCAAACATACAGTGAATTTAAAGACAGTGAAATTAAAATACATTAACTTACGGCCCTCTTATATATAATTAACGAATTACATAATCCTTAAGCTTTGTCTGTATTAGCTAAACTTCCGGATCAGTTATTCACTTATTAGACAATTTATCACAATACAAACATTAGATTAGCCAATGTAATAATTGGCGCCTGTGAGACATTAAAAAAACTGATTTTCTTAACAACGTTACCGCTTACTAAATTCATAACTATAACGTCTTAATCTCAAATTCAATTATCGTACATCTCAGAAAAACTCAATTTATTTCTGTCTCTCTTCAGCATTGCCAACAGAAAGAGCTGGAGTATGCGGCGTGGTCGCGCCCACGAGGCAGCATGACCATCAAACAGGGCTACGAGGTGAGACGTGATCGCTTGTTGTGTCGTGATCGTTGTTGTTTTGTAGAGTCGTGATCATAGTTGTTGTGTTACTGAGATTTTGTTGTTTAAAGGAGTGAGCACACTGAGACGGGCCGTGCCGGGGCTCAGCGTGCCGGGGCTCATCGCAAAAATCCGCCTCCTTACAATTTGTATGGAAGCGGATGCGCGTATCGCACACTGTGTCGGGGCGCAGCGGATTTACGCTTCCATACAAATTGTAAGGAGGCGGAGCCCCGGCACGGCCCGTCTCAGTGTGCTCACTCCTTTAATGATAACATTTCTTACTTGTAGCTGAAGTAGTTTTTTGTTGTCGGTTGCCGTTGTTTTGTAATTTTTGGTTGCATTTTTTTAACTGATTGCTATTTATTTCGTTTTATTTTCCAATAAGATGTAAGTAGGCTAGTTTGCTTCTTGTTAAAAGTAGCTGTGAACACATCATTGGAAAAAAAAAATGTAGCTATAGTCTTAATATTTTTTTTACGCTGTAGAGTACGACCAAGACTTTACCAAAACAAGTTTACGGTCCAACATAAAATCTTCTTAACGCAAAGTCTCAATTTTTTAAGTGCTACACTAATGTATGTATGGTATTTTCACCTTAACCGAAGGCGTATTAAGACTCGCTACTCTCTTATGATGAACTGCGGGGCTAAAATGGTCGCTTTGAAAAATCATGATATGAATCATAATATTATGATTCATTTTTCTAAAATCGCAAAATGCAACTCTACTTGCCATTCATTTTTGTATTTTTGTACTGATTTGACATTTGTCAGTTTGACAGTTTGGCAATTCATTTGCTGAATTGATTGAGAGGAATTGCTAAATTGACCATTTTAGCCCCGCTGCACTTATTTCGAATTTTCGTCCGTAAGTCTCGGCCGCACTGTCCCATCAATCTCGTATTTCCCCTCAGTATGGGCCTAAAAATGTAAACTTGTCCCACAGTGGGACAGTGGGCGTCCCTGCGTGGGACATTTGCAAATGAGGCCTCTTTGTCATCTGACCCGGGACAAAGACACCCCCAAAACTTGTATGAATCTTATATCTACACTCCACACCAAAATACACTTTATTGCGTACAAGTAGAGTTTAAATTCGAGTGTACAATACCAAGACCTGTATGGGAATCTTATAAAACATTCGCCATGTGATAATAAACTCTATTGCGTGGGCTTAGAGTGTATATTTAAGTGCATGGTAAAGTCATTAGAAACGTAGCTCCGTAGCAGTGCTACGTCTGCTACGAATGATGCTACGACGTACGTCATTTTCACTGTATCTTTGTGACACCGTACTAATTACTTTTTAACCGACTTTCCAAAAGTACGTTCATTTTTAAAGGAGAGTTACCTACCACGGTCTTAGAGAAACTCGACGCTTGTGTTTTGCGCAGTATTTGCCAGTCCGAATAAAAACGTTTGAAAGACAACGCATTTGTAAGTCCCTTGATATTGCAGATGTTTTTTAATTAAGCTAATATTTATTGGTGTTTATTATAGAATTCCATACTAATATAACAAAAGTGTCTGTCTGTTAGCTCTTCACGTCGAAACCGCTTAAGGACGCTATCACAAAAATTAATACAAAAATTAGCAGGTCAGTACGAATATCGACGTTAAGGACATTAAAATAACATTCACTATCAGCGCGCCTTGTACAATGGCGGTTACGATGCGCGACGCTCGCCGCGTTCTTGATAGGGTGAAAACGTATGAAGAAATTTGTAAGCGTTTCTTATTTTTGTTATAAATGGAAATGTTATTTATTTTTATATATAAAATATTTAGCTATTCGTCCGGGGGACTAAATATGAAACAATTTTTTTGTATATTTATTTTCCTTAATTCAGTGTATTTACTATTTAGCTATAATGGTACCTAAACAAACCCCATTTTTTTTAATCTATTGTGATGGTTAAAACGTATTTATGTGAAAATTTTGTATACAGCTATACATTTTTTATGGTGGTGGACGTGGAGATGAATATAATATTATCTTTCATTTGAAACCAAAATATCCTCGCAGTGTGACTCCTAATTCTTTAAAATGGTACCTGAAAATCGCTGATATTTGTGAAAAAATGTGATAGCGTCCTTAAAAGGATACACCAGGGGCTAGAGAAATGAAAAAAAAGTACGTGTAATATCTATAGCTGTCTCCCTTACCTCAAGCATATACCGCAGAACGCGATAGAGACAACTGCAGAAAATCCAGAAAATCAACGATTCGTTGTCCCCTGATTCCTTCTCCAAAACTTAACCGATTTAAGTACTTTTTTCATTAAAGATTAAAAAAAGGCTTGAGCTGTGTTCCTATGTTTTGCTTTTTTTTGTATAATCTAGCCAAATATGTTTTCTGGACGTTTGAACACAGCGGAAAATCTGGCCATTTTTTTAGGTTTTTGAACGTTCATATCTTATTTAATAATTAAATTATGAAAAAAAAGAAAACATAGGGACATTTTATTAGTGGCCGTAGATATTCAGGAAAAAAATTATAACTCTACTAGCATTATCCAGGGAGGAAACAGGGGACAACGTTTGTATGGAAAAAATGGCGGTGTGGAATCCTCTTAAGGCCCAGTAGTCCCTAAAATAAGCAGGTCGATGTCTGTCAGTACGAATATCGACGTTAAGCACATTAAAATAACATTCATATCAGCGCGCCTTGTACAATGGATGTAATTACGCGCTCGCCACGTGCCTAAATAATAGAAAATAGGAGTTAAAACCTTTTGTTTTTAGTATTACACAAATCAAATATATCAAATCGTTTAGGTTAGGTTACGACACAAATACTACGGTACATTTTTTGTTTTTTTTTAGAAAGTGTGTAATTTAGCCATAAAATGATTTAATTATGAAAAACAGCGTTATAACAGTCATCTTTGAGATTTTTTTCTATCGAGCAGAATTTTTCAAATTGTGTACTGATATACCTTTGCGTATAGGAAATTTTCTCAATTTTAAAACGGTACTTATTTTATACTTAAATAATGACATTTCCTTTACCTAAAATGTATTTTAAAAAACCCATTTTACGTAGTTGCAACAACCACAGCGCCTTAACCGATTTTGCTAAAATTTGAAGATACTTTGAGTCCTGGGAAAAGACATAGGATACTTTGTACCCCGAAAAAATTTACGCGCGATAAACGAACTTTTGCACAAAGGAGTTGCGGGCGTCATTTAGTAAATAATCCGCCAAGTGCGAGTCGGACTCGCGCACGAAGGGTTCCGTACCGGTATAGAGCGAAAGTAGACAAAAAACTGTTTTTTGTATGGGAGCCCCCGTTAAATATTTACTTTAACATAATTTTATTATTGATTAATTAATTATTAAAGTACAAATATAATTAAGGATTTTGTGAAAGTTTCAAGTGCCTAGCTGTTACCATTATTGATTACGAGCTAAAAAGGCCAAAAAAAACACGTTTCTTGTATGGGAGCCCACCTTAAATATTTATTTTATTTTATTTTTAGTATTTGTTGTTATAGCGGCAACAGATATACATAATCTATGAAAATTTCAGAAGTCTAGCCGTTCTTGAGTTACAGCCTGGAGACAGACAGACAGACAGACAGACAGACAGACAGACAGACAGACAGACGGACAGACAACGAAGTCTTAGTAATAGGGTCCCGTTTTTACCCTTTGGGTACGGAACCCTAAAAAAATAATATATTACTTAATTACCTATGGTACAGATTTTACTTTTCCAGGAAAAATAAATGAAGGAAAGTCGGTCGGAATTCGAAAACCTAATCTTGAATTATAAATAGAGCTGATCCACTCAAAGATTCTCTAACGAAATTGATAGAATACATTTTAAACTACGTTTTAAACTCAGTTCGTTTTACTTATACGATGTAAACGAAAAGAAAAAATAATTTGCTTGTAGTTCTCAACTAAATACACCACAAAATAAAATATATACTTTTTCAATTTCGCGTTTTTGTACATTGAACATTGAAACCCACCAATACAATTGAAAAACACAATTTTAGCCTATTTTTGCTCTATAACGGTGCGGAACCCTTCGTGCGCGAATCCGACACACATTTGGCTGATTTTTTTTTATCCACGTCATTGTCTTTGCAGCTTCGCAATCGTGGTGACAATTATTGTAATCCATCTTGGTGAAATTTAGCAAATATCGTGTTTTCCTATAATAGGTTTCACTCCAAAGCTATC
Source organism: Aricia agestis (assembly GCF_905147365.1). Classification (NCBI taxonomy): domain Eukaryota; kingdom Metazoa; phylum Arthropoda; class Insecta; order Lepidoptera; family Lycaenidae; genus Aricia; species Aricia agestis. The sequence goes on from NC_056424.1 coordinate 12,188,893, forward strand.
AATTGGAGAGTAAAAAGTTTCATACGTATAGTACCTAAGTTGTATATCTGAACGGGGATATGGCACAAGTTTTAACGGTGTTGCCGGCTCATAAAGTTTCGAGTACTACCCCGAAATGTGGGAGAAAAGTAGGTCGAAAAACATCGCACTACCTGACAGATTTTGTAAATAATAAAATACAGTGCATAGATTAAAAAGTAAATAATAATAATATGATGCTATTGTAATGAAAGTTATAAATAAATAAATAAATAAAACTTTATTTCAGACTAATTTGTCCATAGATTTGTTAGAGATAGTTAGCAACAATTAGCTTATATAAATATGTTAGTAGTGTTAGTAGAGTCTGTATAATATTTACGACATCAAGCCTATCCCTATCTCCATCCAGTATTTTTGAATGGGGCAGTCTAATTTAGAGGCAATGACCTTCAGAATGCTATTTTCACTGCTACGAAGTCTCTGCAATAACGACGCTACCTTTTTGCGCATCACTGCGTGAAAGCCGTCAACGCGAGACACAGCAAACATTTAATGGCGGCTCTCGACATAGGCGAACGCGTTGGCCAACGCGTCTGCAGACGCGTTGGCCCAATGTGTAGAACGGGCGTTCGCGCGTTGGCCGTAGGTATTTAGACGTTGGCCAACGCGCGAACGCCCGTTCTACACATTGGGCCAACGCGTCTGCAGACGCGTTGGCCAACGCGTTCGCCTATGTCGAGAGCCGCCATTAGACGCACTGCATACTAGGTTATAAATTTTGGATAGGGCTAGCAGACTACATAGACATTTTATTATTACAATGGTCCTTCTTTCGTTGATTACAATCTCTTATATATAAAATTCTCGTGTCACAATGTTAGGCCGCGTACTCCTCCGAAACGGCTTTACTGATGTTAATCAAATTTTATATGCATATTCAGTGGGTCTGAGAATCGGCTACTGGGTACTTACTATGTTGATAAGTGCATTTGTTGAACAAATAATAGTAAACTATCAGAAGTCGAGACCGACGACAACCATTTTTTGTGCGACGGGATAGCGATGGACGTTGCCATGGTGACATACTTATTTTGTCACTTCAATAAAATACGTAATATGGGCGAAATCAATGATGTTTTTTATAATCAAATATCACTGGGCGAAATACCTACTAAAGATGGCAAAACAACGTTAGCCCGGGACAGCTAGGAAAATAATAATATTATGGTTTTTATTTTCCTTCTTTTTCTCCTTGGCAGGTTCCTAAACTGGTAGTCAATTCTGAAAATATTCGCTTTCAATTCAAAAACAAAACTATTTTAATTTTAACACAAACTATAGTACACCCAAAACTAACAGACAAATCATATCTGACCGTTAAAATTAATTTGCGATAGCGGCCCGCGATATATCTGCGGTCGGGGGCTGATTACTGAGTGCGGGTTCGACATTAGTTCACTGTTGTTGTGTTACCATTTGTATATTTATACAAAACTTGTATAGAGGATATTTATACACGTATGGATTGCAGAGTCTATGTTATCTATACGAACAATAAAATTACTATGGTATAGACTTTGTACTGCTAGACCGATGTAGATAAATTTTGTCATATAGTTTATAAGGAAAGACCTATAAGATAGATAAGGTAAATTCGTTTACTGACTTTTTTTTTGAGTTTGATTTTGAACCTGAGAATTTGATCTGTTTATTTTATTTCATACAGTACGCAAAACAACATTTTGCGATAATTATATCCGTGATGAAGAATTACCTATATGATCTTTACTCATCTTTGACATTTTGTTATATCAAAGATCAAAATCAATTTACTTTTCACAGCTCACTGATACAAAACAAACAAATAAACGTTATCTCGTTTATACGTGGGAGAGCCATGCTTCGGCACGAATGGGCCGGCTCGACCGGAGAAATACCACGTTCTCACAGAAATCCGGCGTGAAACAGCGCTTGCGCTGTGTTTCGCCGAGTGAGTGAGTTTACCTGAGGCCCAATCCTCTACCCTATTCCCTTCCCTACCCTCCTCTATTCCCTTCCCTTCTCTTCCCATCCCTACCCTCCCCTATTACCCTATTCCCTCTTAAAAGGCCGGCAACGCACCTGCAGCTCTTCTGTTGCTGCAAGTGTCCATGGGCGATGGAAGTTGCTTTCCATCAGGAGACCCGTTTGCTCGTTTGCCCCCTTATTTCATTAAATCTATTACAATATTAGTGTAGAAATTAGAAGTATACATAACAAATTGACGTCAGAAAGCAACACTTTCAGCGGTCAGAGAGCAACACTTTACAGGAATTAATAACACTCGATTTGTCCGGTGAGTGGGGTCCGGAGCCATACTTAATTACCGGCTAGAGGCTACTGTACAAACTTCGTTTTACATGGATAAATATAGAGCTGTAACTATGCTCTTTTTAAGTCTAATACAGCTTCAGTCCACGACCCACGTATAGAGTTCATTGTAAAAGTAGCGGCGCTTATAAAGTATTTTTTATTTTTTTATTTTTGGGGGCAAATTTATGACGCTGGAGCGCTTGCCCATACAAATGACAAAAAAATGTTGTTTCAACATGCTCCTTTACACAGTAAAGTTTATTTAATTGACACAAACACTACTGAACTATTATTACTTTGTTTTATTATATATTGTATAAAGCAAAAAAAATAACAGTTTTAAATAAATAATGATCCATAAATCGTATTTTCATTACAAAATTAATTAAAAGTTAATTTTGCTTACTTCTCAAAATATAAATTAGATGTGTTGTATCAGCTCCACACATAACGACGTAAGATGTAGTTTTTGCGTGGTCAGACAGAGCGCTAATGGTGGGTACAGATAACATTACTGATACTACACTAATGATACCTTTGTAGATGACCACTTGCTTTACTTAGGTACTGAGGAAAATTAGAAAAAAAAAACATATTTTTTTATATTAATTTTATTTGCTTAATAAATTGAACGAATCAGATGTTTGTAAAAAATCATTTAAAATGTAAAACGACAATTACAATAGTTTTGCCGGTTGGTAGGAAGAGAGGGGAATATTACTCCTTTGACAAGCGGTCTACTGTCTTATGAATCTTCGGTCAGTCACGTGTTGCGAGTTTATCATTTTTATTCGTCCCAAAAGAGGCCACTAAAGATTTTTTTAATGTCAATAAAACATAATATTTCTATAATCTATACACGAGGATTTTGTTTTTATCAAAATCTAACTCTTTTTCATTTTTTTGGTATCGCTTTAAACGCTTTAAAGAAACTTTAAGTAAAAATAAACTTTTCAAAGTATTTCAATTGTACATTTGCTTGAATTTATACAATAGAATTATGAAACATCATTAGACTAAGTGTACCTGTCATAAATAAGGGGTTAAGACAGTGGTCATTTTGTCAGAGGCCGGTGGCGCGTGAGTTATAGATAGCGGCTAATGGTTAGTGGTTAATGAGTGAGTTATAGCCGGGGGTTCCCCGGGCTGTCTTTTTGCTGTTGAGTTGCCAAGTTATAGTATATCGAAAATTTGTATAATAATACAAATACTAAAAGTTAACTCTTCATATTTAACGCTAGACCGATTTCTATAAGATATGAACATTTTTTGGATTCCGTTGAAGGATTAAGGATATTTTTAATTCCAGAAAAATATACAGCATGGAATAAATGAAACTCCGAGCAATTTTGAAGGCAACAACTAGTCGTTTTAAATATCATAATATGCAATAACTGTTGTAAGTTGTTTCATCATGCTTTGAATTTGTCATTGGGAGATAGATAGATAGATAACTCATTATTGCTCACAAATTGGTACTATAACTAGTTCGACTAACTTAACATGTTTACAGTAAAATGTGGGTGGGGGAGATCTTGAATTTATTCCTTTTTTGTGTCAATAAACTGTATATTCCATCTTGATATCTTTTGATAAAATATCACTATCAATAAGTGCCTATATACACACTCGTGCTTCCCTCAAGACATCACATGAAAATGTTTGTGACCACTTACTCAACCACTCCCCTCTTCTTTCAGGCCAAGATGAGCACGGGGGAAGCCGTCAGCGGCCACCAGAAGGACGACCGTCACCAGTCCATGAGCCAGATGCTGTACGGCGCCGCGCTAGGACCAGGTCGGTCGGGTTAGTAGCGGGCTCCTGTACTAGATACATCATCATCACCGCCAGATGCTGTACGACGCCGCGCTAGGACCAGGTCGGTAGGGTTAGTAGCGGGCTCCTGTACCAGATACATAATCATCACTGCCAGATGCTGTGCCGCGCTAGGACCAGGTCGGTCGGGTTGGTAGCGGGCTCCTGTACTAGATACATCATCATCACCGCCAGATGCTGTACGACGCCGCGCTAGGACCAGGTCGGTAGGGTTAGTAGCGGGCTCCTGTACCAGATACATAATCATCACTGCCAGATGCTGTGCCGCGCTAGGACCAGGTCGATCGGATTGGTAGCGGGCTCCTGTACTAGATACATCATCATCATCACCGCCATTTCAGCAAGAGCAATTGTCAAAAAAACCGACCTCAAATACTACAGGTAGAGTAGATTATTATTAGAGCCGTGGTGTAAGCTCAAGTGACCCCGCGGCCCACCTAGAGCGTATAGTGGAGTACCAAATTTTTAGCGAGTAGAGGCTGCATTCACTAGTACCATCTTTGAGGCGCATCAGAGACCCACATACCCCGCAAGATGCTTAAAAGCATTTTGATCGGCGAAAAAAAAGGTATAGTAGATTATAGAAATGTAGGTCTGCAATTCTGAAACCTCAAACGTTACTTCGGGGCTCTGGCTGCACCTTTGGTGCGTGGAACAGAATGTGTTCGTGTGCGTAAGATAGGCCGCACATTGTAATCGAAGCAACATTAAAATGAAATGAAATGAATCACCAGCTAACTGAGTAAGTTACAAGACGTATATTAGCTCAGAAACAGGTATGATAGTTTATAATTTAATGGTAAGTATTTTAAATAAATTATAATATTATGGTGTGTTTCAGCCACAGTCAGAGTCATTTAATGATTATAAATGCAGTTTTCTTTAGTAAATACTGTTGTGGATTTTGAATCTTAAATGAGCTCCTTAAGTCATGATTAAATGCCTCTGGGTAAAGTTGTAAAATCCATCTTATATTCATTTACAACCTGCCTTGCCCTAACCTCCTGATCATCACGTCCCCAGGTTCATCATCATCATCACCGGTGGGCGGGGGCAACACGGGCAGCGGGCTGCTGGTGGTGCCCCAGCCTCTGGGCAAGGGCCCCACGAAGCTGCAGCCCCTGCACGCGCACGCCAGGAAGTACCACTGCAAGATGTGCCCACAGGTAATTACTAATTTGTGATTGTATACTACTGTTTGGTTATTGTGTTGTGATACATAGTATAAATAAGGACGGTAGTTTGAGACAGTAGAAGCGTGTAGAAGATGTTCGGAGAAAATCAAATTTTGATGCAGAAACCGTACATAATTCTATCAGGTTAAAAAAGTATGACGGTTCTCGACATTCTACAGTAGTTTAATATCTACCTCATTCATCACGACTATTTTCATTCAACGCCTCCGAGGTCTAGTGGTTTAGAGCGTGGCTCTTGACTATATATATTTAATATTATTTCCAAGTTTGGTTAGGACGATGCAGGCTGATCACCTGATTGTCTGACAAGTAAGATGATCCATAATGTAAAATACGTAGTGCATGTAAAAAGTCGGTCCTGCGCCTGATCTTCGCTAGTCCTGTCGGTCTTCCGTCCCGGGTTATGAGAGTTAAAGGAATAATAAGGAGAGTGCTCTTGTGTACTGCGCGCACACTTTGGCACTATAAAATTACTCATGCGTAACAGGCCTGGTTTCAATAAAACTGGCCACCGTCACCGAAACCGGTGTGGGGAGTATTATTATCCATCACGAAAAGCTAACAGATATAGATCGACGATTCGACGGACAAGCAGTTTTCGTATTTCTAATATTTCAATGGATATTATTATGGTCGTAAAAAGGTTCAATAATCCTAAAACTTTTTAAACTAAAGCCAACGCACTTTTAATTTTACAAACAAGTGATTGCAATTCTGTGAAGGGACGATGGTTTCATATATAAACTAATTAATAATGTATTTTGAGCTGCGAACATACACGCGGGCGCGAGACACGTCAAACTATGAGCTTCTAAAGCTATGGATACACCTCTTAACAACTCCAACAACTAAAATATACTTGATTAACAATAATAATTATTATTGTCACTAGGAATTAGATATAATTATATGATAATCATATTAAAATCTATACCCCGCCTACGTAAAAAAACCTAATACAGCCTATGTCATCCGCAGCATATTGCTAATATAATATTGTGCCTTCATTTGTTAAAAATGAAACAGTAGTCCAACCGCTACTACACACATGCATCTATTGCCAAAATCATAATGTCTTTTTAAAGCAAACTGGTAAAGAATAGGCTAGTTCTTCCCTTCGAAGGATCGCTGTTAGTTTAGCGACTATATTCAATATAATCCAATATATAAAATTCTCGTGTCACAGTTTTCGTTGCCATACTCCTCCGAAACGGCTTGACCGATTCTCATTAAATTTTGTGAGCATGTTGAGTAGGTCTGAGAATCGGCCAACATCTATTTTTCATACAAAAAAAAAATATATATGGCAAACAACGTTTGCCGGGACAGCTAGTATAATATAAAAACAGCGTCAAAACCAAATGTGTCCCTGGCATTAAGCGGCAGGAACAAGATCCGATGGCGAAATGATAATCAGCAGCCGCCTGTCACTCATCAAAATTCAATTCCACCAGTACCGTCCACAACTTATCCTATATAAATAAAAATCTCTCAATTTTGTTAGTCTCGCTAAAACTCGAGAACAGTTGCACCTATTTGGTTAATAGCCATGAAATATTCGCGGAAGTCCAGAGGGCCTAGACAAGTGGCAACTGGCAAGCGATTATCGTAAACGCCAACAAAATGTATGGGATTTGACATTAGTATTCGCTAGCGAAGCGATGATTTATGTCAAATCGCATACATATTTTTTTGGCGTTTACGATAATCGCAAGCCACTTGTCTACTAGGGCAGGAAAGGGTTAGATTAATAGGATAGTGATACGAAGCTCACCGGGTCATCGGGTCAATATAATATCAATCTCCGGTATGAGAAGTATCCATGTCCTTCCCGGAGCTAAAGCATCTCCATACCAGTAGTCGCCTATGGAGGCGGGGCGCCTATGGACAATGGGGTCCAGTGGTTAAAAACGTGGCTCTTGACTCGGAGGTCGTGTTGATTCCCGGGTTGGAAACATGTTATTTCCAAGTTTGGTTAGGACAATGCAGGCTGATCACCTGATTGTCTGACAAGTAAGATGATTCATGCGTCGGATGGGCATGTTAAAAGTCGGTCCTGCGCCTGATCTCTCGCACGTCGTGTTGGTCGTCCGTCCCACTGGGTTATGATAGGAATAGAGAGTGCTCTTGTGTACTGCGCTCACACTTGGGCACTATAAAATTACTCCTGTGTAACTGGTCTGATTTCAATGAAACCGGCCACCGTCACCGAAACCGGTGTGGGAGTTATTATTTTTATTATACCAGCAGTTAAATCGGTTCGGCGCTTTGGGCGTCAAGAGGGAACAGACAGACACACTTTCGCATTTATAATATTAGTATGAATATTAGCATTTTCGCAGTGACCGTACATTTTTCCGCTATCTACACTTAGGGTAAGTATTTTTCTGCGTCCAGTACTTTGCGCGTCGCGTCAATTAATTCTCTATCGCGTGTTTTTTGCCCATAACCCCACGCACAGACAGACAAACATAGCGGCGGTTATTATTGTAATGAATTACTTCATTTACGGCCTATTAACGAGTATCGATACCTCGTGACGTCGGTCGTTTGTACAAAAATCGTTGAATAACTTTTTAAACTCACGACTTGAGAATCAACTAAAAGCTCGATTAGACCTCCTGTTACAGAATACATATTAGTACAAGTATTCCTGTCTATAATTTTCGTTTTATGTTTAACGGAGGAACGAAGAGGGGCATAATTATTCGTCTATGATTGTCCATGATCGACATAGACTTTAAGTAAGTACTATAGATACTTTCAAATACTTTACAAACCTTACAGGTCCATTAAATAGAGCCAGTAGCTTTAGTACGTTATGATGATATCAATACAGTCAAAATATAATTGATTGTTAAATTAAACTTAAATTAAATACGATGGCAGTAGGCTGCTGCTCAAGAGTGACAGTAAAAACTCTTACCCCAAATCTTATCATTGAAATTCGGCACTTATCATCAAAAATGTAGAGTTGAGAATTGATTGACGTGGATCAGTCCGGTCGCGACCGGCGCGGAATGTCGCCGGGACGGACAGACGGACGGACAAAAAGTCGGAACGGCTAATACTCGCGGCGTTTGTGTAAATATCTGAATTCCTCAGATTGGACGATGCGGCCGATGGGGCTGGCAGGGGCTGACAACTTTTGGGTTGATTTTGGACATAAATTTATAATTTGTCCTTGATCATATTATCATTACTTATACAAAATAGTCTATAAAATGATTTTTTTATTTTTTTTTATTTTCGCTATATCTTGAGAACGGCTGAAACGATTTGCCTAATTTTAATTTTTAAATAAACTTGGAAGTCCAGCGAAAGTATATCCACCGGAATATCTAGTAATACAATAAAAATCCTCAATAGTAAACGGAAAAGTTCTAAGAAAATGTAGAATTTTTACTTTCATGTACAAAAGCACGATGACTAGCTACATAATATATTTAAAAAAAAACAATAGAATCAGAAATTAATTTGCGGAAATTATATCAACTTAAAACCTTAAATTATAGTTTAAATTTTTTAAATCAATTTTTAAGCCAAAGTTGCAGTTTAAAATTAAATAAATACGCATTATAACTTTGCAAAAAATATTATAATATAGTTTCAATTTCGAAATAGTTTCCTATTAAAATTTTTAACATAATTTTATAAGCCTTGATCGAAATAATAAAAAAAAGAATTAATAGAAAGAAAGAAATTTGGCAGCTACAAAAAATGTTGCGGATCCCTATCAAACCACGCGACTCTCTTTTGAAACCACCGACCGACGCCAAATCGTAAGCTTTGGGAATAACTGTATCTAATTACAAACAAACAAACGATTATCCTCCTGCTGTGGAATTCGCTATAACTGTTCCCCAAACCACCCAAATGACGAATTAAAGTTTCATCATAATTGGACGGTTGAAATAATATTGGCGATTCTTAACATTTTTATTTATTTTAGCACATACTAATTATTATAGTGCATAGCTAAGTTCATGCGTATTTTAATATAGATAAAAAAATTAAAATATGAAAATAATAAGATTATCGTGCAGTTCCCTTTATTATTTCCTATATTTGCGACATTTGTGTTAGGATTTTGTTGTTATTAAATTTTACCTAAATACGTAAAAAACAAGAACACTTCATGCACATTTCTGACAATCATTAAAAAAATACTTGAGTATAGTCCCAGAATATACAAGTCAATAAGATTATACTAAAGGTACACTGATTTTCTGTGACATAATATGAAGCAAAATGTCGTCACCAGGCAGCGTCATAATGACAGCCATCTATAATAGACCGAGTAAGCATGAATTAGGCCAAAGTACCACAACTACCGACACTCTCTAGGCGATTCCGCAAATATCCAGAGCTTTGTCAAGTTTTTTCACTAAAACCTCAAAAAAATCACCCAAAAAACGACCTTATTTCAATAAACAGAAGATTTGTGCCGACCGCAAAAAAAGGTTTTGCATCGCTTCACCCCTAGACGCTGACGTTTTTATATTTTCAACCCAATGCTGTTGTAAAAAGGTTGATATTTCAATGTTATAGGTGAGTTGGGGTATGATTTTCGGCTGAGGAACAGACAGACTCTTATTGGGGTGATTTGTCATGAAATAAAAATCGCATCTTACGCGGACATTAGGGGGGTGTCCGACTTTTTGTGTGGGCGCGATTTCAATAAGATATACGTACTTATTGGTATTTTCTCATCAGTAGAAAATGCTGATGATGGCATTAAACGAATATAGCTACTAACATTTAAATAACGGCCGCAGTCGGAGACATTGAAAGACTGCTTAATTTAGGGTGGGTTGCGCCAGAGGCGTGGTTAAAGTTAAGGTTATGGTCAAAGTTATGGTTATAGTTAAGGCCAACTTTAACTTTAACCTTAACTTTGACCACAGAATTTGACAGATGACAGCTGGTCCGACAAGGCTTGAAATTAATGGGGGCGGGGCCGCTGCTGGTAAAGGAGAACTGTCAAAATGGCGTTTTTTGTATGAAGACAGCGTTAGTTCCTTTTTTTCGCCACGTTCATTCAAAGCCTTGTCGAGCTCAAGGTTATGGTTAACCATTTTATGGCGTCCATTTTTGACTTTAACCAAATATTTGACATTTTGCATTGTAGTTAAAATTAAAGTAACAGTTCTAGCTAAAGTAAGTTGGTGCAACCCACCCTTGGTAAAAAGTTTGTCAGAAAAGTATGGAGCTAGAGCTAAACTCAAAATCTTTATTACATAAAGTAAACTTATCAATTATCATTAAAATATACTTCTGAGTACCACAGGAGTTTACTGGCAAGGCATAGGAATATAGAGTGCCCCACACACATTAATATTTACTTCCATATTTTATCAATTTCCTCTCCGTGTTGGCACAATAGCTTTCCTTTGGGTTAAGCTGTAACCATTTAAAAATGTACAGTTTCCACTGAAGATCTTTTTGCAAAGTTCGCGAGAAACGTACAAAAAGTTCATGTAGCAGCGGGGCTAAAATGGTCACATTTAGCAATTCCTCTCAATCAATTCAGCAAATCGATTGTCAAAACTGTCAAATTGACAAATGTCGAATCACTACAAAAATACAGAAATGAATTGCAAGCAGAGTTGTATGTTGCGATTTTAGAAAAATGAATCATATTATGATTCATACCATGATTCCTCAAAGCGACCGTTTTAGCCCCGCAGATCCTCTCCGCATTCATTTCATCTCTACAGCTAATCAGTAAAATCGAATAATGTATAGTTCTTAGTCCTCTCTGCGCTTATAGTTGCTAAGAAGTAATTAGCATAAGTCTATGATACAATAATTTCGCGATGTAAAGATAGGGCATGATAGCCGTCACTATCTGCACGGCGCGCGGCGCGGGGGCGCGGGCGGCGGCAGGTGCGCAATTATAACTTGTCACGGGAACCGCTTATATTATTAGCTGCGGCCACGAGACCAGCGGTTTAAGGAAATTGGCAACGGTACTTTTTAGTCATGATATTATTGAAAGTTCTATGTTAGCTATAATTGAGTATTTATATAGAAATGGTTGAAAGTGAATAAAGATTATTCAATTTACAATAAGATTTATAACTTGAATTGACTTGATTCGTACTAGATACGGAAAAAATCCAGTTACAGTAAAAGTCTAGGGCTGTCTGTTGACCATACCGGCTTCCGGTACCACAGACACAGCAAAGTGGCTAATGTCATTTCAACATGCGAAAGGTTATAGGTATTTTTCCTCGTCAGTTGTGATATCCTGAATATAATGCTTGGCTTGAAGCAAGCTGCACAGGTTGACGCCTTGATAGTAGTTCTTGCTAAATTTTGCTGCAAAAAACACGGGGTAATGATATTATTGTAATTCCAGAAAACAATAAATGTGTCTTAAATTCACATCTTTTATCGCTGTGTCTACACTCTTTTTCTTTAGGGTGTTGGGGATTATTAATTCTATTTCAGGTAATAAATAAATCTCAATAAAAATTCTGCGCCGCCACGCGTCGCACCGCGTTATAAACTAACATGCCGCCCGCTACTTGAATAGCCCCAAGTTCAAGCAAGCGTTAGACAGCGCGTGCGCAGCCTGCCCTTACCGGCGATAACGGACGTAATTGCACAGGTTGTGAACTTCAAACTTCCAGTACCTGCCTTGTTTATAAAAATACACTGTAATTAAACAAGTTATAGCCCAAGCCACGAGACGAGTCACATATAAGAAAATTTAATTTGAAGTTGATACCCTCAAAATGCTATGTAGTTTACCCTCAAAAGCACACAAAATTCTTAAAAGCTTAAAATAATAAATTTCAAAATACTTAATTAAAATAAAATAAATCTATGATATTTTATAGGCACTAAATGTGCATATTGCATGGTTTCTGCACACCATTATGGCGGCTTTACAACGTGCTAATACTTTTATCTTTACTATCCATCTTAGTAGCTGTTAACTGGTTGCATCATAATTATTTACCTCTGTCAAGCTATTAACAATTTTATACCCAGCAATTAAGTAATAGAGTACAATAATTCATACTTCGTACATTGCAAATGAGATATTTTTATATTACTCGATAACGCCGTAACTACTGAACAGATTTTATTAAAACTTGGTCCATAAATTAATAAGACTACTAGATGACACCAGTGTAACACCGTTACGCTGACAACCGTGTATCGCCTGGGAAAAGTACATTTTTCCACAAAAAAACTATCCTACTTATGTCCTTTCGATTCTATCAAAGTGTATCCATTCCAATTTTATCTCAAGATGAGAAAGGATAGTGTATACATTATTTTCCAACAAAATGTACGCTTCCCAACGACTTTCAGCGCCAACTTAAAACGTTATAAGTTATGCACATAATACCAAAACACATCTTTACTTAACGTTGATGTGGGGACACCTTTACCACAAAAAGGTAGCACATCTTGTAAGACGGTCCCTCGCCGGCACGATATGTGGTGTACCAACTCCGCTAAGAAGTCCCCTCGCCGCAAGCAGCTTACGTCTTCAAACAGCTTACAAATCTTGAACTTCGTTTAAGCAAAAGGGTATTTTAATTTGTTGTTAAAATTGTTGTTTGTGAATTCGTAACATGTTGAGTTTTCATAAGATACTAATTATTGTTTTGGAATCCTTACATCCTTAGACTTTACTAGTAAGAAGACACTATATTCCACATGTTAAAGATATAAGTGATTTTTTTAGTCCTTGTCCTTTCGTAAACTATCGAAAAAGGACAACGCACAACATAATATATTAAACTAGCGACCCGCCCCGGCGTCACACGGGTATAAAATATATAGCCACTGAAAAAATGATTAAAATCGATAGCCTATGATCCTACGCGTGGTCTACTTCTTATCTGTGCCAAATAACATAAAAATTTCTCCATTAGTAATAAGCCCGCGATAAGCCCTTTCAAATAATTTCCCCCGTTTTTTCCACATTCTCCTATTAGTCTTGGCGTGATGCCTTCCTCAATAAATGGGCTATCTAACACTGAAAGAATTTTTCAAATCGGACCAGAAGTTCCTGAGATTAGCGCGTTCAATTTAGCCCTTTCAAATAATTTTCCCCGTTTTTTCCACATTTTCCTCCTATTAGTCTTAGCGTGATAAAATATAGCCTATAACCTTCCTCGATAAATGGGCTATCTAACACTGAAAATATCATCAAAATCCGTTGCGTAGTTTTAAAAATTAAACAGAACAAAGGGACATGAGGGAAAAAAGCGACTTTGTTTTATAATATGTATAGATATAGATATAACGCGTAGAAGCAGTAGCCAGTAAAATAGGTCACCATATTTTACCGTGAGTAAATATTTTATTAGTACTGGAGAGGTTTAAACTTTTTTAACGATAAAGCTCTGTACACTTATAAGTACACTCTAGCGGATTATAAAATATTTCCTTCACTTCCAATTAATCTATGAAACAAAATCAAGCTTTCAAGTCTTAAAGAAGTTGTTTTCATATTTAAGTATTAGTTAGATTTTGCAGCATGATCATATAAAAATGTATTAAGCCACCATGGTTCCTATCATATTAAAAAACCCACCAAGTACTAGCGTAAAAGACCTCCAATGCTTTTGTAATTTCAGTTGGCAATGTCTATGGACCGCTGCATAAGACGATTCATCTGCTCGTTGATATCTATACTAATGATATAAAGTTTGTTTAAACGCGCTAATCTCACGAACTATTACATCGATTTTTATGCAATTTTGCACAGATTTAGAGTAAACCACAGGCAATGGACACAGGCAACTAATTTACGGGAAAATGTACGGTTGCCTTCCCTTATTTACGCGGAGCTGCTACGTCTAATTATTCTTTAAGAAAGGATCTAGCAGTGTAGGGGTTGGTACAAAGCCATTGTGTACTAATCGGCGTTGCGGTGCGAAGTCGCTTTGTGCAATAATACATCATTATAATATCAATGTTGTAGGGATGGGCAGAAACTTTTGTCGATAGTCGATACTCGCTAAATAGAGTAATTTTAACGAGACTATAGAAAAGATAAAATAAAAAATATGTAACAATTATTATTTAAGGTGTAATTTGAACTGTTTTTGTAATATAATAGAGCCTATGCTATAGTTAGAAGTATTTTGTGGCATTTGATTTTCATGTATTTTTACTATTTTCATGTTTATTAGCTGTGTTCGGTATTAATTACAAATTACAATGTATTTTTAGTTTTATTTGATTGTAAAAAAACTCTTAATAAAACTATTAGTATGTTGTAATATTGTATTATGTATACTAGAGATCGCCCAATGGTCGAAATTCGACCTTACTTGCAACGACATTAGGACTGCTACCTATATTTTGTAAAAAATATTGACTTCATCATAATTATTTTTTTTAATTCTTGTCTCTGCGACTCAGCTGATCTCAGACTGGCCGTTTAAGCATTGTCTAATAGTATCTAAAATTAAATATAAAAAAAACAATAATCCATTTTCAATTTGTCAACTGGTTGTCAACAGACTTCAACCATAAATAAAAGAGTATAATTCGTATGTATAAGCTTGTCACTAAAAAATCTGTCATTTTTCCTAGTAGTAGTGTCGTAGTTTGTGTAACGTTTTATTTGTTAAAAATATGTATATATGATAAAAGCATAACTTTAAAATAATATCAGCTCGATGCACTCCTTCACCATATAAACTATAACTGTGCGAAATTTCATGCACCTACGTTTCCCCATTTTTCGTAAAAAGGGTTACAAAGTTTTTCTTTCACGTATTAATATATAGATGATATATTATTCATATCGCCAAACCGCACTCTAAATTACAGATTAAAAACTATTTTTCCTGACAATCAATATTAAAATCTCTAAAACATCAAATTATATCTAAATAGTTATTTAACCATTTCAGCATATTAAAACTAGAGAGACAAATAGTATGTTTTCGCGTTTAGTAGACCTAACAGAAAGATGTATTTAATTTTATCGATATCGATAATTTTTAGTGAGCAGACTGATCGTATTATGTCAACACGCACAATCGGATTTTTGCATGATAATGTTAATGGTGATCTACGTGATCTAGAGTGATCTATGGTGATCTACATGGGAACCACACTTGTGATTTGTCACTGTTATATTTATGTAGATCCAAGACATGTTTTGCATTAAGTATCTTGAAATAGATTAACCAAGTCTTCGTAGTGTGAGAAGTGGAATTTTTGGAAGTTACATCTATACTAATATTATGAATGCAAAATTGTGTGTGTGCCAGCGCGTCTGTTGCAATTTCACACCCAAAACACTAAACGGATTTTTCTGGAATTTTCATGGGAAAGAACATTCTTAATATCATGTCCTTTCGCGGGATGATGCGAGCCGTGGGCGTCATCTAGTATACACTTTCGCATTTATAATCTATATATATATATATATATATATATATATATATATATATATATATAAATGGATTTTCAATTGTGTTAGTAACGCTAAAACTCGAAAACGGCTGAACGGATTAGGCTAATTTTAGTCTTAAAATATTCGTAGAAGTCCAGGGAAGGTTTTAAAGTGACACGAAGTTCATCGGGACAGCTAGTATTATATATAGGTAAATGGATATAAATTAAGACAAAAAAAATTATGTTCATAAATAGAATGGCAATCTGCTGAATGTGAAGTGAATTGTTAGTAGTATCTGTTATACTAGAGGAGGGGAGGGTGCTATTTTTGTAGTCACTCGAGCGTCATGGAGACTTAGTAGGTTTTGTACATTAGATAAAACTGAATAAAAAATAATAATCAGCGTTTTTTATTTTAGTGGTGGGTTTAGAAACTACAGCCATTTTAAAGTTTTGAAAAAGAAAATAATATATTCAGAAAATTGCTTATTTAAGTCAGTTATAAATATATTTTAGACAGCAAGGACTAAATCGTTTAGTTTAGTGCAAAATAAAATATCTGCGAAGCTTAGTTAGGAAAATATGAAGCTTCACTTTTTTATATTTTAAAATGTCCCTACAGGCTTACCAAACCTTTGAATCGTTAGTGCTTTATATGGAAGCTTTTTTGGGGTATACTAAACATCCAGTATCTGACAGATGACATTCCAATGTAAAAAGAAATAAAAAATAACCATCTGACTTCTATCTGATTTCTATACCATGATAACTAGACACAATAATATGTCGGAAGCCTATACAAGCTTAATCTGACACGCTGGAGCTACTCCCGAAATCCCCTCTTCCCCTCCCCAACTATTATGACAAGTTTCAAAACATTGTACAATATACTCAATGTGACCGTTTTACTCCCTGTAATCAAATCAAATCATCTTTATTTCGGGCATCAGAAGCCCATATAACAAATACCTTAAATCTATCATACATACTAATAATATAATAAATACCTTAAAAACTAACATACATAATATTTTATATAATACATATCTTATATCTTTAAACGAGCAATTCTATTATCGATATCGATATATAATTGGAATCTCGGAATCGGCTCCAACGATTTTCATGAAATTTAGTATATAGGGGGTTTCGCGGGCGATAAATCGATCTAGCTAGGAATCATTTTTAGGAAATGTATACTAACACTGTCACTTATTGCCGGCGACGTGACTTGACGCTTCGTTCCGGAGTCTCCCCCGGAATCTCCGGTACACCACACCACACCACATCCATCGGCCAGAACTAATTAATGTAATGAACAGTATGTTTGTCTGAATATTAATTAAATTAAAATTAAGTAATCATTGAAAATTGTCTGACATTTTGCCTCAGAGATCATTAAATGATTTGCATTGAATGATCTCTGAGGCGAAAGGTAATCGCCAGATAGGCAGCTGTCACGAAATCGGCTGATCTAACCCTTCAATAGCTATTATAAGATTATTGAGTATTGACGTATTGTGCGGGGCGCGAACTGCTAAGTACCTCGTTACCTTAAGGGGTTAACCCTCACCGTCTTTGTGCCTATTGGGACACAAAAGTCCCAGATCTGAGATAACCGTTATTGACAAAATATTGTCATTTAACAATTACATGTTACAACCACTGTCCTTAGTGAAATCTGACGTGACATTGGAGGTTTTTTGACCGGAATTCAAAATAATAATAATAGCTCCCACACCGGTTTCGGTGACGGTGGCCGGTTTCATTGAAACCAGGCCAGCTACGCAGGAGTAATTTTATAGTGCCCAAGTGTGTGCGCAGTGCACAAGAGCACTCTCTATTCCTTTACTCTCATAACCCAGTGGGACGGAAGACCGACACGACCGGCGAGAGATCAGGTGCAGGACCGACTTTTTACATGCCCATCCGACGCATGGATCATCTTACTTGTCAGACAATCAGGTGATCAGCCTGCATTGTCCTAACCAAACTTGGAAATAACATTTTTCCAACGCGGGAATCGAACCCACGACCTCCGAGTCAAGAGCCGCGCTCTATACCACTAGACCACGGAGGCGTTATTATTCAAAACTATGTAAAAGTTACAACAGCGTTGATGATGGGTTAATATTTTGACACGTCTGCGTCTGATCTCTCGACAGTCGTGTTGGTCTTCTGTCCCAGTGGGTTATGAGAGTAAAGGAATAGAGAGTGCTCTTGTGTACTGCGCACACACTTGGACACTGTAACATTACTGCTGCGGAACTGGCCTGGTATTATGAAACCGGCCACCGTCACCGAAACCGGTGTGGGAGTTATTATCATTTTATTTAACAGTCGGTCTGCATGTCACTTACAATAGCGGCAGGTCACACGCCACGCTAATTCACGTTAGAAGTAATGAAACTATCAATGTTAAAAATATCAGTGACAATAACGCTACGAATAATAAAAACTAAGGAAAAATAACTCCGTCAAAAAACATGCTCCACAATACTTGTCAAAAAAGTGTACCAGGTACACATTTCAATACATTTGCAATATTTAGGTGACCTTGAGCGGTACTAGGCTGACGTTACATGACAGACCAAAAGGAACCAAATTTAAAACGGCAATAGTATGGGAGTTACGATTCCTTAGTTTTTATTATTCGTAGCAATAACGTCTGAAAATAAATTGTTCTAAAAAAAATCAAAATAAAAAAATAAAGTAACTGAAAGAGTACCTATTATCTACCTAGTACCTACCCTTTTCCCTTCCCTACCTTCCCGTATTACCTCTAAAATACAATTATCAATAATCAATATGCTTATCAAAGACTTTATATGATCTTCAATAACCAATTCTACCAAACCTCTATAATATTTGTATTGATCTATTGTATTGTAATTACAATATTGATACACGTGTGCCCAATATGCCCCTCGATCGATGAAGGGTTGAATCATAACCTCATTGTATTGATGACAATCAACGCGTGCGTTTTGTGTGCCTTGTGGTCTGTCGATACTAGTATAATTCGGCTTATAATATTATAACTAGTTGATTAGATGTAATAATTGAAAAGTGTTAAAGAATTTTTCATCTATCGAAAAAATATTTGGTCACAGAAAGTTTAAAACGAAATTTTGATGATGGAAACAATAAAGGCAAATATACAAATAGGAGGAATTATTGATAACAGCAGTTTCTTTCAGACAATTAGGTTTAAATTAATTAGCAATGCAATTAATTATAATAATTATTAATTAGGTATTATCGATTGATTTGATTTTACATAATTTATATTATCTCCGTAAAAGTGGATATATGTTTCTAGATCTATAATGTTAAATACTAAAAATATCGAGCATGTACAAATTAACAAACTATTCAAGATAACAATATCACTTAAATTCACATTCTTAGTAAGTAATAAAACACGTTAAAGAAACGGTGAATCTCAAAAAGAATTCATAATGCACAAAAACTTCACGACAATGGCACAAAAGCACAATCATAATTCTAAACTATACAATAATTGATCAATTGTAATTAATTCAAATGCTCACCCTGGATATTCTCACGATTTTTTAATTACAACCGAGCAGATGTTTTGTTCGACGATAAAAAATAAAGCGACCGGAATAAAGAAAAAAACGCTTCCTAAATATTCATCAAACAAAGAATAATCAAAGATGAAGAACATCAAAACCGGAATTCAATCGCAGATACAAAAGGAACAGGGAACGGCCTTGTTCCAGGTTTTAATTATTCACCGAATGATCTACGAAACGTCTCACACGATACCGAAAGCATCACTAATGACACACACAATGCAGACAAAAAACCGCCTGACCCCAGAGATTCACGAATTATAAATATCTCTAAAATAAAGCTCAAAGTAAACACACATACTCCAGAAGACAGTCCCGAGACTTACGTATGCAAAACAGTATGCAAAATTGGGGTGAAACGGGCTATGCAAATCTCCGTGCGAAGTGAAAGGTAAAAAACAAATAGCGAAAAAACCGCTCGTATAGAGAATGATAAACACAAAAACAATTTTATATTGTCTAGGCGTTGTTGCATATATTAAAAAACTGAGGGGGCAGCGCCGAGCCCTGGGACACTCCGTTCTCACAGGTACACTACGAGTATGCAAATTGCGATTCTACTTAATCTTTTATTTTAATGGCATCTTATTGTGTTAGATCCTTTGAGGCCGTGGGGTGGGTAGGAAGAAAAAATTAATGATTCCTCGTATGCAAATGACGCAGTGTCTTGTATGTGGGAATATCCTCAGGATAATGCTGATGAGTGATGTGGGGTAGAAAGCCCTTGCCAGGGCACGGAGATGATTAATTAAAAAACGCCATTGTCACTGACAAACTAGATTTTTTATAATTTTAGTCGTTACTTCACGTTGAATAATTGTGTTAAAATTGTAACGTGTAGATTACCTGTTTCAGTGTTTCAAATAAAATCATTAAAACTTATAGTAGTGTTATAATAACTAACTGTTTTAATAAATAATCTTTTTTACAGAATTTTACAACGGCGCAATTTACTTTAATTTGAATAGTAGCCATGAACGATAACTGATTTAAGATAATTGATTAATCTTATATATAAAATTCTCGTGTCACAATGTTCGTTCCCGTACGTTCCTTCGAAACGGCTTGACCGATTCTCATGAAATTTTGTAAGCATATTGAGTAGGTCTGAGAATCGGCCAACAACTATTTTTCATATCCCTAAGTAATAAGGGTTTTCAATGTTCACCCTTAAATATATTTTTCTTAATTTTTGGACGAAATTTTTTGTTTTTATTTTTTTATAATGTGGCATTAAAAATACATACAACCCTTAATTTTTACTTTTTTATCAACAACCCCTATTTTTAATAGCCATTTTAGTAATTTAATAATTGTTTACTTAAAAATTATTTATATGCCAAAACAACTTTTGCCGGGTCAGCTAGTGATTTATGAAATTGACATGTTGAACAATTAATTTCAACTAAGAATGATATAAATTCAATGAATTAGATACTTGAGAAAATATGTTCACTAAACATTTGCATGACGATTAAAACGACAAAAATATGTAAGACACGTCTTTTTAACATATTATATAATATGTATCATCTTAATGTAGCTTAAACCATATTTTGGCAAATAAAGATTATGAATTATGAATTATGATACAAAGACGATATCAGGCGATTATTCGTTTACGGTGTATGCTGATTGCATTATAAAAATATGTGACCTACATTGGCCTTTTTTAATCTTATATATATTTTTTTAATTTCCCACGTCAGATAAAAATAGCTTATTTTCGTAGCTCTCCCCAATATTGCCCGACTAGAATGTCACACGTGTGACTTTAGGGGAGGGGGCCAGGCCCCCCTCATTGTTTATTTCCAAACCAACTAGCAACAGACTAGTTATAGCCACGATTAAACTACCATGGTCTTAACCAGACCAGTAGCTTAGACCCTTTCGAAAAAAAAAATCTTTATAATATTATGCATATTATTTTAAAATAAACCTATTACTATCTCAGCTACTGATATAATATGTGAGTAAGTGTATTTGTATATCTTTCCGATTTTTATAAAATTCAGAATGCAGATAGAGTCTCAGGTAAGGACTCATGGGCGTACCCAGGTAGGGGCAGGGGGGGTGGGCAGCTGCCCCCCTAGAAGATAAAATAAACGTCAATTTTCCTGGTAAGTGGGACTTAAAAACGTGTTACTTACTCTGCACGTGATGACGAACATGATGAGTGTTGGAAACAAAATATTTTCAGTCAGATTAATAAAAGAATAAAAGTCAATTTTCAGGATTTTTTGTTTCAATACACCAGACCAACCATCTTCCCGAAACAGGTATGAGCTGCCCCCCGCCCCCAGCTGAAATCATGGGTACTATACGCCCTTGTAAGGTAGATGATACTTATGGTAGCTGTTTATATCACGAAAAACGTACGGTTCCCGTGCGATCCCTAGCAAGACACTGCTTCGAAGCCGCGGCTATTATTACTTTTTAATTTTCATAGAGGTATCTCAAGCCTTTTTTCATGTACTTAACAGAAATTATCTTCGTTTTATTTATTAACTTATTCTAATTATAAAATGTTTATTTAATTTAGCTTTATAAATTTTATTTAATATTAATTTTGTGATAATTGAAGATCAATTAATAATATTTTATTAAATAAGTGCAATAATAATTATTACTATAATTGTTGATACTGATATCGTGTTGAAATTATAATAGAATAATAATTATGTTGTAAGCAATCAAATCTTTGAGTTATTAATAACTAATATACTTAATGATTTTTGTTGCAGGTACGTATTACAATATTATCATGGTAAGCCCTTTCTTAATTCATTAACATAATGTTTTGAGGACCAAACGCCATCTATTGAGAATCTATAGAACTAAGTTTAGTTCGTCGAATACAAAACAGATGGGAGTAGCGTCGAGAAATTTAAAATTTAGAATTTAAACTAAGATCTATTCTAAGTTACTAAACACCAATTTATATTAATACTAGATAACTTTTGTTTTAGTATTAAAGTTGTAATTATTTTGAGGAAAAGTTTTCAGATGTTTTTTTTTTTCAAAAAAATATTTATGCTGCGCACATATTTTAGAGTCCGCTGTCTGTCAGGTGATGTTTTCGAAATGCCAGACAAAGACAAGACCTTGTATATTTATTCGCTTTGTAAATTATTATTTTAAAAGAAGGCTAGTTTAGTATTGTATATTATAATACACAATGTGATATAATCCCAAAATGTTATTGCTATATCTAATTATGATTTTGTAATTAAACCATAATTAAGTATAGTCTAAGTGCTAACACCTACACTCGTAGACTCGCACACACGTGCGTGTGCACACACACTTGCAACTCGAGCCATGTGGTTGACGGCAAGTATTTTGACGAATTCTCGATAGACGGAGTGTGTGAGAACGGCGGTACACTCAGGTAAATTTTATAGTGTTTTTTTTTTGAGGCGTTGTGTATTTTTTAGGTATGGGTAAAAATTAAAAATATGAAAGTGTTAAGACATGTGACCTAGATATTTTAGATTTGTAAAGCGGAGGGTCAATAAATTTTTAATTTTTAAATTTAAAATAAGTATTTGTAGTAAAAAGTAAATACCAAAAATGTTATTTTGGGATATCAATAAGAGATAGACATATGCCATTGCGAAGTTTTCTGTAGATCTTTTCATTGTGTACAACACTTAGTACATTATTTTGATTAATCTCGTAGGGGCCTGCGTTTGCAATGTAAGCGGAAAAAATGTAATTCTTTACGACATCAGATTAGGAACCTCAAAAATAACAGTATTTCTCCACTATTTAATGATTGTTAGTAATTTATCTATCTATTAATATAAAAATGGATTTTCAATTGTGTTAGTAACGCTAAAACTCGAAAACGGCTGAATGGATTGGGCTAATTTTAGTCTTAAAATATTCGTAGAAGTCCAGGGAAGGTTTTAAAGTGACACGAAGTTCACCAAGACAGCTAGTTATACTTATAAACCTCCCTTTTTAATCATCTATTAAAGAAAACCGCATCAAAATCCGTTGCGCAGTTTTAAAGATTAAAGGGAACAAAGGGACATGAGGAGTGAGGACCGAAAAAGCGACTTTGTTTTATAGTATCTAAGATCGCAGTAACTTTTTATTTATTTTTTTAACATTTTTAATGAACTTAGAAGAAAATTGTCAGATCTTGGTACCTTTATCAAGTTTTAGGGATTTCACTCTGTCTGTACTTGCCCAATATACCATTTTTTTATGTCACAGGTAAAGACTTTCAAAATAAAAATTAAAAGTTAGTTTAAGTCAAGTTCAAGTTTTGTCTAATTAGCTACCATCAACGTGAACCAAAAGTGTAATAACATCTTTATTACAATAACGATTACAATATCATATTGATAACCAAGACAATATTACTAAGAGCATAATATAATTACTGTAAGCATATCGTTGTCAGTATGAGCTAGACCTTAATAATAGCCTACAAATAAATGCCTTTAACTTATTCTCATAATTTACTCTTAATTCAAAATTTAAATAAAATATAATTATTACAAAGCGTCTCGCTGTTACAACGCACGTCGCGCTTCCTATGACGCGGTGCGGCGGGGGAGGGGGGCCAAACCTGATTTTCGGTCTACGCTGACCTTGTGGCGGACTTATTACATCACGGTGTGGTATAATGCCTTATTTAAATGCATTCCATTGCAAAATACACCTTATTTGCTAGAGATAGAGTAGATTTTACAATGGGGAATACGGTGGTGGTTGCGTCTTTTTGTTAAATGCCTCTCGAGTTCGTAGCTAAGGTTTTTCCGGTTGAGGCTTTCCGCGTATGTTGGTGATGGTAATAAATAAATAAATTTTCTTTTATAGCGGACGTCCCATGAAAGTTATGGGTTTTTAACTAGATGTCGCTGTTTATAGGAACTGTCAGCACAAATTGACAATAATAATTTTGTGTACAATTTTAACGCATGAAATATTAGGCAGAGAAAACCATAATTATTATTACAGAATAATAGAGAGAAGAAAATCATAATATTAAAAAAAAAAAACTTTTTACACTTAATTTATGCTATCGGTATCTTCTAGTAGCTTAGTAACTTGATTACTAAAATGAGTATATGATAATGTTGTTGGATTTTCCGCTGATAATTTGCAGCCAAATCTCCTTATCTTGAGCTCATCGGAGCATGTAGGATATAGTACTTGGAACTCAATCAAAATTTTATACATTACAGAGGTCATATATTTATGTACAATATTCATTTTAGCTGATTGTCTGACTAGATCCATGCGCCGGATGGTTATGTAAAAGTCGGTCCTGTGCCTTTTAATCTATCTCCTGTGTACTGCGCACACACTTAGACACTATAAATTCCCCCTGTATAGCTGGCATAAAAATATAACAATATCATTTTTATAATTACTTGGTGGTAATAATTATGAAAATAATACTTGATAACTCAAATGTTTGATTTTTTTTTTATTTTGACCCCTATATGACAGTATTGTCCTAGTCATGATGACATAATTGTTTTCTAAAGGAAAAAATATTTTGACTTCGCTTGTAATCATTTTTATAAAGTTGCATAATAATGTAATATTTTAAAAATTCTAAAGACATATGGAGGCATGGGCTATTAGAAGGCAATAAAAATATATATTATGTACTTTAAAATGTCCGTAATTATACATTTACATGAAATATTATGTAAATATAGGCCCTGCCTAGACGAACGCCTGACACTAGAAAAACAATAATAATATACATACCTTTATTTTAACAATTTCATACTAATGAGTCCAAACATACTTCTATAATGTCGAATATAATATACATTATTCACTTTATGAATATGCATAACGTATGATAAATTATATTTATTGATCATTACATTTTAAATTATTGTAAATTATTTTTATGTATGGATAATATTGGTAGGCTTTAACATATTGGGTATTTTTTGTTAAAACGACTTAATTATAGTGCCATAACTCTTCATGCTTGTCAAATTTGTCAATTACAAGTTGTCCGGTTATCATTTGAATAAAAATCTGGGCGTAGCGAGATTAGACAATCATAAAAAAATATAAATTATGTAACACTTAATAATACGTACACAATAAATATCTTAAGTACTTCTTCTTCTTAAAATTGGCTCTCTTATGGAATAAGTTAATAACCAGTATCTTCTAAATATATATAACTCAAAGGTGACTGACTGACTGACTGACTGACATAGTGATCTATCAACTCACAGCCCAAAGCACTGGGCGGATCGGGCTAAAAATTTGGCATGCAGGTAGATGTTATGAGTTATGACGTAGGCATCCGCTAAGAAAGGATTTTGATCAATTCTGCCCCCAAGAAGACAAAATAGGGGATGAAAGTTAGTATTAAACTTTGTCAATTTTGAATCGATCGAGCTGAGACTTTGATACTAGAGATGTGCCGACTGGTCGCCGACTAGTCGGTAAAGCCGACTATCCGGCCACTTTTGTAGTCGGCGACTAGTCTGCGAATAGTTGGCAAAAAGCGCCGACCAATCGGCTTTTTACTTTTTTGCTATTACTGAAATTATAATAAAGAAAAACCTTGATTATTATTTATAATATTATGTTCAGATCACACTTAATCAGTATTACACATTTTAAAATTAAATGAAGTGTTTCGGAAGTTGCTTGCTAGTAAAGAAATTATTTTTGTAAAGCAGACTGAAACTGGTGGGCCCATATGTAATAAGTTCAGAGTTGGTTTAAAAAAATAGTTATTTTTTTATGTACAAAATACCAAAAATCTACAAATACCTACACAAATATAAACTCACCTATCTAGGTACTACCTTGATAGACTTAAAATACCTACAGCTGCAAGGCATAAGCAGATTATTTACAATTAAAGCAAATAAATTCTAAGCCAAAAGACTAAATAGTCATTGTACTTTATATGAGATATTTTATTTTAAGATAGGTATAATTAAAGTATCTTTGTTTGAGTCTTCATCGACTTGTGATGACTTATCAGATAATGATCTACTAGATGTAACAAATATTTTTCACATATTTCTACATGTATTCATCTGACACTTAAAGATTGCTACATAACCTTACATTTACTAAATCTCGAATATCTCAGCTTTCAGATTGTCAAAGTCTATAGAATTATCAGCAAGGAAACTCTTAATTTTAATTCACACCATTTTCATGTCTTTATATACAGGGCTCAGATTTGTATGTAATTGTTTCGATCTCCTTTAATTTTAACAAACAAATTAAGTATGTATTATTAAATCGAGATTTCATGTACATGAAATATTTAATGAAAACCATCAACTGTATCATAGCTAAACAGAATAAAGTACTTAACACGACACGTGTGCAGGCGGCGTGTGCGATGCGAAACAGCAGTAAAAAGCGTTACGGAAACATCCGGAACCATGATCGGCTTGGCCGACAAGTTGGCCGATTATTCGGCTTCTTTGCAGCCGACTAATCGGCTAGTCGGCTAGTCGGCCAAAGTCACGATCGGCACATCTCTATTTGATACCTAATTGATATTAATACTTCTTAACGCGAGCGAAGCCGCGGGCAAAAGCTCGTATAAATATAAAGTTCAAACGGTGAATCGAGGCAAACATCATGCAACGAATTCTGTGCCTCGTTATTTTGAAAATTCTTATGTCGTTATGTTACCAAACTCCACAGAAACCGATGGACAGATTTTATTAAATTTTTGTCTGCTTATGTTGGTCTGAGTGCTAACGTATATTGCAAAATAACGTTTGCCGGATCGGCTAGTAGACTTTCGAAATTTAAAGTCGTGAAACGTGTCCCGCAGTTCACACGCACCTGAAATTTTGCGCGTAGTCCAGGCACTGATCTGAAACCATGTGCATTAGAAGCTTCAAATTTTATTTAAGTACATTTTGATATGCAAATGAATATTTTAATTAAAATTTTATTGCACTATAAATTCGGTACTAAAAGTAAGGTATTGATATTCTGATTTGGTGTTCCTCACTCCAAGTTAGTTTCTTTTTCACTTACACTAGATTTTTGACATGATTTTCTAACGCAGAATTATTATAGTTAAAAATAATTAGGAAGTTAAACACACCTTTCTCTACTAAATAACCATTTTGGAAGAAGCGCTTTGGAAAGAGAGCTTTAGCTGTGGCCCACTAATCATAAATCACATTTTTTTTTACCATTACTAATTATAAAACTGAACGGAACCACACCGAAGTTGCGTTTCACTCTTTGCTCACCACAAACTTTTTATGGTCCATATTAAAAATGCTTTATAAATAAATGATAACACTTTACAGGTGTCCAGAGTGCCAAATGCCAACTGCCAAGTCTGGCAAAACTCTGGCATTCTGGCAAAACCTAGTACCTATCATTTTTCGGGACATTGGCACTTCACAGTTCACACATTTCCACCACTGCAACTCCTGACTCCTGTAAGCCAAGATTGTCGGTGGTAACCAAGACCAACCACGAAAATTTGATATGTATCTCAGGGGAGCCCAAGTGATATTATGCTAAACTGTCTTGGGACTCACGAAATCATTCAGAAGGAGAGAAGGGTCTATATTTCTCTCCTCGAGCAAAACTCAAAATTGCAATAACCAAAAACTTAAAAAACTAATTTGCTATATTGTGTTGCGCTGAATACGGTTAAGATGACCTTAACTTATTGTTACGGAGACAAAGCAATCAGCATTTTATTTATTTTAAAATAAGGTAACGAGTAAACGGGTCACCTGATGGAAAGCAACTATCGTCGCCCATGGACACTCGCAATATCAGATGGGCTGCAAGAGGAAATACGTTATTTTCTTGAAGGTTTGCAGGTCGTATAGGTCCGGAAATACTGCTTGTGACGCTACTTGACAGTTCGTTCCAGACTTTTACAGCGCGCTGCAGAAAGTTACGCGAAAACCGCACAGTGGAAGACTGCCACTCATCAAGGTGATGAGAATGGTACATATTTTTCGAGTGGAACGTTTAAGAACATAGCACAGTATATTATGACTGTAGATCGAGACCATATCTGGTCGCTGTTAAGCATTAGTGTCCTAACCCACAATTTTTTTTGTCGTTAAATTATGAATGCAGTCTTGTTCTAAATCATCTACAGAACATAACTGCATTCATAACTCAATACGTAATTCTTATGTGGGTTAGTACACGAATGCTTAACAGCGTCCATTATTCTAAGGGTAGGTTTCCATAGCCTACTCTAGCTAAGTATATGAAAAATGTTGGTTGAAAATTGAAATTTTTCTAAAAATATTTAAGCATGTCTAGAAAGTTTTATGTTCCTAGACATGCTTAATATATAAATAACTCTTATAATAAAATTAGCCTATCTATACTAAGTGGCTATCTACTGTGCACACTTTCCTCAAAGTCCGTCTCTTCAATACAATTTTATACGTGGGAGAGCCATGCTTCGGCACGAATGGGCCGGCTCGACCGGAGAAATACCACGTTCTCACAGAAAACCGGCGTGAAACAGCGCTTGCGCTGTTTCACGCCGAGTGAGTGAGTTTACCGGAGGCCCAATCCCCTACCCTATTCCCTTTCCTACCCTCCCCTATTCCCTTCCCTTCCCATCCCTACCCTCCCCATCAGGTACCCTATTCCCTCTTAAAAGGCCGGCAACGCACCTGCAGCTCTTCTGATGCTGCGAGTGTCCATGGGCGACGGAAGTTGCTTTCCATCAGGTGACCCGTTTGCTCGTTTGCCCCCTTATTTCATTAAAAAAAAAAATTAACCCGGCGACAATGACGCCGGGTCATATTGACCCGAGCCATGTTTAATTGGATATACATAATACATAATGTTTTGTCTTTGCGCCATATCGAATGTTTTCCAATCTTCGTGTAGCTGGAGATACAACCCCCTTCCATCTGCCTAGCTGTTACGGCTAGAGCAAAATCTCGTGTGCAGCGTAAAGTTAAAACGGGTCATTATGACCCGGCGTCATCGCCGGTGTAGTATTTTGCGTAATTAACTTTTTTTAGTATGTATTAATAAATAGGTTAGTGTAGGAAAAGTGTATAATATATTATGTATTTTAAGTAGCATCTGCTTATACACCTAGATAATATGCTATTTTAAACAAACTAATGCGCGATTAATATGCAATAGATTGACCGATTCGATGCACCTGCTGATTTTATTGATCAATAAATAAAATTAATAAGAAATAATGAACTAAATAACAATATAAAATAGAAAACAATCTGTTTTATGTTCATAATGGGAAAATAATCGCGACTTACATGATTAAATTAAGAAACAATTTTATCACAAAAATAGAGTTTAATTTTTTTTAAACTATAAGTTTGTAAGTATAGGAACCATAGTATGAAAATAAGAGTTAATATTTTTTATACAAGTAAGTACCTATGTAATACAAGTTAACTCTCCCCCAGCGAATTAAAATCATTATTTTTAGTATAAGCGTTATGAAAATAAGTTTTTTAATATTATAAAGCACATAATAGGGGAGGGTAGGGATGGGAAGGGAAGGGAATAGGGGAGGGTAGGGAAGGGAATAGGTTAGGCGACTGGGCCTCCGGTAAACTCACTCACTCGGCGAAACACAGCGCAAGCGCTGTTTCACGCCGGTTTTCTGTGAGAACGTCGTTCGGCACAAATGAGCCAGCTCGACCGGAGGGTCGAGCTGGCCCATTTGTGCCAAAGCATGGCTCTCCCACGTTAAATTTTCGCGCTGACGATTGTAATTTGTATGGAATGCCTCTTCTAAAGGTTATAATTCTATGCAGATAAGAAATAGACCACGTGAAAGATCATAGGCTATCGATTTTAATCATTTTTTCAGTGGCAGTTTTTTTTTAGTTTTTATATATTTTATACCCATGCGACGCCGGGGCGGGTCACAGGTACTATAATATTATATAGGGATATAGAACAATATCCCCAGCAAAAATTATTATTATTATTAACCTCTAGTATGCGGTACGCCGCGCCTAATAAAATCAGGGGAATGTGAGGTATTTAATATTACAAGACAAGCGATAGCGCGATCTAAGCCGCGCTTAACGCCATCTAGTAAATAATAAATAAAAAAACAAAATAAATAAAAATTGTTTTATTTTTGAATATGAATCAAATATTTTTAGAACGTCGTTACTGTTGCCTAGTGCCTACCATTCCATTATACCATTATACGGTACATTTAACATAATAAATAATAATAAATAATATCTATGGACGCTTCACACCACGTCAGTTTTGGCCTCGTGCTAAGTACCTGAAGGACTTGTGTTACGGGTACCAGACAACTGAAATATATTTAATACTTACTATGCATATATTTAAGATTTTCATTATATGATACACATATTTTTTTTATCTTTTTTATTTTACAGAGGCTTTTAACACTCATAGACTACAGGTACAATGTCGAAAATGGATGGGTCATATATTATATAGAATCTGTATTAATATTATGCATTTTTTTAAGATTAAAGGGAACAACGGGACATGAGGGAAAAAAGCGACTTTGTTTTATAATATAGAAAAGGGGGCAAACGAGCAAACTGGTCACCTGATGGAAAGCAACTTCCGTCGCCCGTGGACACTCGCAGCATGAGAGCTGCAGGTGTGTTGCCGGCATTTTAAGAGGAAATTGGGTAATAGGGGAGGGTAGGGAAGGGAATAGGGTAGGGGATTGGCCCTGGATTTGGTAATATTATGTACGAGCTTTTGCCCGCGGCTTCGCTCGCGTTAAGAAGTATTATTATATACAAACTTACATCCCCTATTTGAACCCCTTGGGGTTGGAATTTATCAAAATCTTTTCTTAGCCGATGCCTGCGTCATAACATCTACCTGCATGCCAAATTTCAGCCCGATCCGTCCAGTCGTTTGGGCTGTGCGTTGATAGATCACTATGTCAATCAGTCAGTCACCTTTGAGTTTTATATAATATACAGGGTGTAACAAAAATAAGTGATAATACTTTAGGGTGTGTACGTGTTCCTTGTAGTGAGTTCACTGTGAAAATAGCAGCGCTGAAAGACCAAAATTTTTTTTCACTTTTGTATGGGAAAACTCGTGACGCTCGGGCCCTTGCCCATACAAAAGTGAAAAAAAAAATTGGTCTTTCAGCGCTGCTACTTTCACAGTGAACTCTCTACAAGGAACATGTACACGCCCTTAAGTATTATCACTTATTTTTGTTACACACTGTATAGATTATGTATATCCAATTAAACATGGCTCGGGTCAATATGACCTGGCGTCATTGTCGCCGGGTTAATATCAATATTATGAGGAAAATAGCACAATAGACATAACGACCAGTAGTTCGACTGCAAAGAGAGGGACAGGTTTCAATATCTGTCAAATTCGTCGGGTTTCACTAGGATTATGAACGGAATGTGCCTCGCGCTGGCTGGTATAATTTCAATGAGTTTCTAAAATTAGAATATCATTGTATAATTTATTTTTAAATATTTAAAATAAAGATTTCAAAATTGGACTCTGACAATTTTAATCGCATGTGCCAAAACACAAACAACAATACGACCAAAGAGGAACACGTCCAGCGAATATGTCATAGTTTTAAATTCGTAGGTAACAAGTTAACAACCCTAGCGACGATTTTCGTCATAATACGTCAAATTTAAAAATTTCAACATCAGTTCTAAGACGGTATACTCTATCATTCTGTCTACTCTGAAAATAGGTATCAATTTTGTATTTTTTTTTTTATGAAATAAAACGAGCAAACAGTTCACCTGATGGAAAGCAACTTCCGTCGCCCGTGGACACTCGCAGCATGAGAGCTGCAGGTGTGTTGCCGGCCTTTTAAGAGGGAATTGGGTAATAGGGGAGGGTAGGGAAGGGAATAGGGTAGGGGATTGGCCCTCCGGTAAACTCACTCACTCGGCGAAACACAGAGCAAGCGCTGTTTCACGCCGGTTTTCTGTGAGAACGTCGTATTTCTCCGCTCGAGCCAGCCCATTCGTGCTTAACCATGGCTCTCCCACGTCTTAATCGGGCAAATATCAGAATCAGAGTACTCCATCAAAAATTATGTAAAAAAACAGCAATAAATTGGTGTGAAATTGTGATAAAAACACAATAATATTATCATAATATACGGTCGCTAGTTTACAAACGACATTTTTTGTTCGTCCAACACCAAGTTTACATAAAAACACACCTACTAACTTACGCGATGTGTTTTATGGGCAAAAAGATACAAAAAATGTAACAAAAAAGCAGATCGCCTAAGTGTGTAATCAGCTTTATATTAGGCCGGTTACAGACTTAGTCACTTTTAATTTCGAGGTGAGCAGCTGGTGAATAAGTCGTTTTCGATGAAAAATTAAAATTACATAAGTACTTATTACTATCGACAACAAAAAAAAAAAAACTTTTTAAACACAAAAAATTCAAAATTCGTATATATATTAAAGTTATATTATGTACATACAAAATAGAACTGTTTTATATTTTGTAAATAAATTAATGATAGAAAAATAGTATAAACAGAAAATAATATCTTTTACATAGCTAACCAAAAACTGAAATTAACTAAACCGGTCGGGTGACTTAAGTGAGACATAAATTTTTTTTGAAAGATATTTTATAATTTCTAGTCAATTTCAATAGTATCCTAGTGCGTAGTATGTAGTGTAATTTTATCTCGTAATTTATTATTTCAGTGTTTTTCCACAAATTAATAAACTGATTAAAATGAAACACCGAATTTTTGTACGAGCTAGACTTTTATTTTAACATATTTTAAATGGCCCAGACTAGTTTCTAAGCAGCTGCCTAGGTCAACAACCTAGACATCTAGAAAGCTATAAAATATCCTAAAATCTGTACGAGTTTTTTGTTGGCTTCGGCCTTGACCAAAATCTTTAAGAGTCTGGAACAGTGATACTCAACCTTTTTTTATACAGGCCACAAACACGTATTGGACTTGGTGTCGCGGGCCGTAGTAAATTTTTTTTTGGGTCTGTTTCACCATTTCCTGAATCCTGATGAAGTGCCGGATCCACATAATAAATAAAACTTTTTTGACTTATATCTGTTAAGAAGTGGTGATAGAGGCCATCAGGGTTAGAAAAATAACTTTATTAAATAATTAGAAGTAGCGTAAACTTCGACGCCCCCACCGAATGATCAGACAATGTGCTATTGTGGGGTTTTTGCTGTTATGCGATTTTTGGCATCTAGAAGTCAAAATACATCATGTGAATTTTTTTCAGAATTTTTCTATGGATATTTACAAAGATATAAAAAATTATGTTTTTATTCCATAACAATACTTAAAATTGTAGTTTACACCAAAAACTGGGCAATAAGCTATTGCGAAAAAATATGTCAAAACGAATTGACAATAAACGACTATTGCATGACTATTCGGGTAAATAAATTGATGCCTACTGCACACTTCCACTCCTGCGCATCTCACTTTCACACTCCTTCCACTCAGGTAGCCGCTGATCACCCGCCTTAGGTTCCCCAGACACCTAACTTCAGCTAACCGAACCTTTACAGCTGGCCACCAAGCATTGTCCAAGGCCCCCTCTGTGTCCAGCGAATCCACAACAGAAATTTTCTCCTTTTCTCTCTTCTTTCTGATGTAGTTCAATAACCTATAGAGGGCGTCTTCGGTGCACCTTTGGGGCATAAAGGCATATTGGTTGGGTTTTATTTTGGACAACTTGTAGAATCTGAGTCGGACGACCATCATATCGCGGTGATCATCTCAGTCCACTCACCTCCAGCCTCCAGTCTCAGACAAGC
Source organism: Aricia agestis (assembly GCF_905147365.1). NCBI lineage: Eukaryota > Metazoa > Arthropoda > Insecta > Lepidoptera > Lycaenidae > Aricia > Aricia agestis. Next base: position 12,223,010 of record NC_056424.1, read on the forward strand.
ATCAGATCAGTCATCGCAGAAGACAGGACCCAAGAGTCAGGAATTGTCAGACTTTCCTCATTAAAAAAATAAGAATGTCTGACTGTCCCTGGCTAGCTTTTTTAGATGTCTTAAGTCGTCATAGACGTAAGAACGTCGTCGCTTTGGAAGACATCAAGTGGTAAAGTCCTTCCTAATATTCGTTAAATTAGGTACATTGCTCATATTTTTATTTTACGGCTATTAAAGGAATCCGTCTTCTTCAGTTTTCAGGAGATATAATCATAATCTGTTTCGATTTTTATAATCCACATGCGGGTTTTCTTACAATAAAGGATGTATGGACAATACTTGCTACAAAATAAACTATTCGTGACCGATAAGCAGCGAGATCTGTTACAAATTAACGAGAACGTATTTAGATATCTTCTTCTTTCGCAAAGACTCCTAAGAAGTGCTTAAAACTGTCACGACAGCACTTGTTACAGTTTTACGCCTGCAAACAGCTGTCAGACAGTCAAACATTATTCGTGGAAGTTGTCCTGCAGGTCCTAATGGGACCCAATTCAGTATTTAATTAGGAATACGATTGCTAGCTACTATAAGATGTGCTGTTATAGTGTGTTGTGTGAATATTGTATTGTATTGTAACTTTAGAAGTTTTTAACATAGTTTTGATCCTGATTACATTGAACTGTATTACGATGTAGACAGAAGTCGACGATTAAAGCACCGTCATATAAGAAAGGCCTATGATGCTCTCGGAAGACTGTCTAAAGCAATTTCCTTCCATTATCATTCATTTTATTAGAACATAATATGATATTGATTATTGTGACACCAACTCTGATACTCCGGTGGCGATGAGGGTTATGATTAACATTTTAATTAACTGCAATGATCATAAATACTACTAAATTAATAGAGCCAGTCTCCAGGGTGTTTTTTTTAACCAAGAGCTGTTTCGATTGCAAGCATGTCATTTATGTCATCAAATAATGAATGTATTAAAATAAAAATACATATTATTTTTATTTTACCTATAGTAGAAAATTATTGGAATAAACGACAATGACTATAATTATAAAGTGTACAATATTTTTTAATCACCGAATAGTAAAGTAATAGGTGTTTACCAATATTCTTATCCCAAACAATTTCCCCGAATAATATTGCAATGAGATGTTATATGTGCATTTTATTGAAGTCGAAACGCAAAATTACCCGAATAATCATGCAATAGACAATAATGTTCAGAGCTTGACCTACTCCAGAACGATAAGTTGCGTTTTGCTTTATTAAATAAAAACCTTCGGTGGTGATTAAAAATTGTTAATATAGCAAGATAGGCAAAAAAATTAGCTTTCATTTGAGATATAAAAAGTCTTTGATGCTTTTTTTTCGACGGAGTTATTAACAAAAATCAGTTTTTCGGCTCTCCTGAACATTTTCATTTTTACGATTGTCCGATTATTCGGTGGGGGCGTCGACTACAAAATGGTTTGCCTTCACGCAATTTTTATACGTGGGAGAGCCATGCTTCGGCACGAATGGGCCGGCTCGACCGGAGAAATACCACGTTCTCACAGAAAACCGGCGTGAAACAGCACTTGCGCTGTGTTTCGTCGAGTGAGTGAGTTTACCGGAGGCCCAATCCCCTACCCTATTCCCCTCTCTTCCCTCCCCTATTCCCTTCAGTTCCTTACTATATTAACCTATTCCCTCTTAAAAGGCCGGCAACGCACTTGCAGCTCTTCTGATGCTGCGAGTGTCCATGGGCGACGGAAGTTGCTTTCCATCAGGTGACCCGTTTGCTCGTTTGCCCCCATATTTCATAAAAAAAAAAAAAAAAAAAACGCGGGCCACTGATAGTCTCAGCGGGCCGCAGGTTGAGTATATCTGATCTGGTACATCGTAGATTATTGTAAAATATTTTTTTTTTCAAATCTATATGGCGCCCCAGTGTCATGAATTTTCCCACACAAAACTCAAAAGTAAAAAAAAGGTTACCTACTCGTTCAGCGCTGCTACTTTTACAATGAACTACAAATACAGGGGACTCATGCACACCCTTAAGTATTATCACTTCGTTTTGTTACACCCTGTATAATATTATATTATACTAAGTACTAAAGTTTTTTTGATAATATTATTTTAAAGTCCGGTGTCAACTATGAATGCAGCTCAAGAATATCATACTTCGCTAAATTATATTTTAAATTAAGAAGATTAAATAAGGAAATTAAACAATAGCTCCATACCCCCCTCCCCCTCCCCCACTATGTAAATTATGACGCATTATGATTTTATCACAATTTTAAATATTCAGAGGTTATACATAAACTAAATAATAACTAAATGGTCGGTAATTATTGTTCAGGTTATTTCGAAATTTGTTATTAAAATATTTAATGAAGATTACCGCTTTTGGACTGAATGGAGTTGTGGAAAAGTTTGAAGTAGATGTAACTCTGTGGTCCAATAATTGCTCGGTTGCAGTCTAGAGATTGGCCGGTTTGATGGTCGGGGGTTCTATTCTCGCGTGGAGCTGTAGACTGTAACTCTATAGTTCAGTCGTTTACAAATTACCTGGAGTACCTGGAGACTCATCGGTCACGGTATCGATTCTCGCGTTGGAAGTTGGAACATCAAAAATTATTTTCTAAAGGACAAGACACATAAACACGATACGACGTCGTTTCGTACCACAATGCGGCGTCGTTTCACGATGCGACGTCGCATATCGTCGTAGAAATTCACGATGCGGGTTATTCAAAATTCAAAGAAATCAACTGCGACAATTCACCCTGCATTTTATCGAAGGCGTCGTGCCGTGTATCGTGGCACATTACGATGTCGCGACGTAGTTTTTTACGATGCTCGTCGTAGATTCCCACGACTCGATGTCGCATCGTGGTACGACACGAAGTCGTATTGTGTTTATGTGTCCCGGCCCTAAGAGCGAGAGACTGCGTTAGAGCTATTATTCTTCCTTGGCCTTTTGTGACGCTTGGGTGCTACTTCCAGAGACCAAGCTTAGCTCGCAGTTGGTTTTTTTTTTTATGAAATAAGGGGGCAAACGAGCAAACGGTTCACCAGATGAAAAGCAACTTCCGTCGCCCATGGACACTCGCAGTATCAGAAGAGCTGCAAGTGCGTTGTCAGCCTTTTAAGAGGGAATTGGGTAATAGGGGAGGGTAGGGAAGGGAATAGGGGAGGGTAAGGAAGGGAATAGGGTAGGGAATAGGGTAGGGAATTGGGCCTCCGGTAAACTCACTCACTCGGCGAAACATAGCGCAAGCGCTGTTTCACGCCGGTTTTCTGTAAGAACGTGGTATTTCTCCGGTCGACCCGGCCCATATGTGGTTTTCACGGGATTATAACTCGTTCTTATCCCGTGGAAAACACGTGTTTTTCCTAGATAGACTTCTATCTACATTTTCTCCTACTTCAAACGAATCCTTATCTAGTACTTACAGCCGCCGAGCAACCGATCATATAAATACACAAGATCATCTCGTAACGAAGTTTGCAAAGGATGTGCGTCACAAGGATATTTTATGTTCCATATTTAAATTATATAACTATTTTATAGACGTAATTGTTTTTATTTTAATAGTATTCGCTCGAGTTATTAAAATTTTAAATTTTGAGATGTAAAACTTTTATGTAAATATTTTTAATTTGGCTTACCCGAAAATCTTCAGAAAGTTTTATTTTTGTGCAGCAGAACTGTGCCGGCAATGCACAGGTCTGCTGCACAAAAACTACAAAAAATTACTTGGATGATCTCCCTTGCTCTTGATTATACTAGAGTTCTTAATATTTTATATCATTATATTAATTTAAGTATAATAAGTTAAGCATTTCTTATGACAAACTTCTAGTAACTTAATATTTTTAATGTAAGGAGCAAATACCTCTAAAACAGTTGCGTACGCCTGTAATTAACTATTGTGTTAGTTTAAAACAAAGATGTATTAGTTTTTAAGTTATTAATGTTGTCACAATATGTTGTTGGTGTATCTTTAAATAAATAAATAAAATATCGCGAAAGTATACATATTCGCCTGTCTGAATGCTTCTTACGATCAAGTTGCTGCTGAACTGATTTCGATGATATTTTTTTTTTTTTTTTTTTATTTATTCATTTCAAAAACTTAAAAACTAATACATTTTAAACCTCGCCAAACCAAAGTTTAACGGCGAGATACGTATAGACAATATTGTTTGAGTCTCGGAAAAGGACTTCGAACATTTAGTGTAGAAATATTATGTACAGTGTCCACGCGACGACATTTCGTCAATAGGATCAATATTTAGTTTCAAATATTTCTTCAGATTAATAATAATCAGCCAAGTGCGAGTCGGACTCGCGCACGTAGGGTTCCGTACCATTATAGAGCAAAATTAGGCCAAAAATTGTGTTTTTGTATGGGAGCTCCCCTTAAATATTAATTTTATTTTGTTTTTAGTATTTGTTGTTATAGCGGCAACAGATATACAGTATACACAATCTGTGAAAATTTCATAATTCTAGCTATAGCGGTTCTTGAGTTACAGTCTGGAGACAGACGGACAGACATCGAAGTCTCAGTAATAGGGTCCCGTTTTTACCCTTTGGGTACGGAACCCTATAAATGAATAATAATAGTTAAATTATTTTCCTCCACGAAATTATTAACTATCTGTTCAAATCATATTACCTTGTTTACAACTTAAACTTCCTCCTAATTTATTCGATTGTATATATCATACATATATACATGTATGTAGCTATACATAGTAATGGGTAGTTTTTGTCGATCACAGTGATTGACAGCATCAGTATAATGTGCTTCGGAGTAACCATCGTGTTGGATATCTCAGGACGAGGCAAGTTATCCGACTGTGGCAAAAAGGGTAATGATAAAAGAGAGAGAAACAATTACATTAAATTATTATCTTCTTATATATAAAAATGGATTTTCATTTGTGTTAGTAACGCTAAAACTCGTAAACGGCTGAACGGATTGGGCTGATTTTAGTCTTAAAATATTCGTAGAAGTCAAGGGAAGGTTTTAAAGTGACACGAAGTTCACCGGGACAGCTAGTCTATATATATAAAAATGGATTTTCATTTGTGTTAGTAACGCTAAAATTCGTAAACGGCTGAACGGATTAGGCTGATTTTAGTCTTAAAATATTCGTAGAAGTCAAGGGAAGGTTTTAAAGTGACACGAAGTTCACCGGTACAGCTAGTTTTAGATAAATATAAAATAACATTTAATTTTCGGAGCTGAGATTCTTGTTTCCTTATAAATCTTACGTAGTCTAGTGTCAATCCATACTCATAAATGCGAAAGTGTGTCTATCCGTCTGTTAGCACTTACCTTTCACGCCCAAACCACTATTAAACCGATTTTGCTGAAAGGTACGGAGATACTTTGAGTCCCGGGAAAGGACATAGGATACTTTTTATCCCGGAAAAATGTACGGTTCCCGCACTATATTTTGGCGCAAAGGAGTTGCAGGAGTTGTCTACTTTACTATAAAACTTCAGGTTACAGGTTACTGCAAGAATCTCTTTCTCGGTAACATTTTCCTCTCCTTCGCAGTCGGATAACCTTTCGCCCTTGGAAACTAGGAACAGGTTTGGCGAAGAGATCTGACCTCACGATTCAAATACTACTCTCAGCCGTCAAGTACATGTCATCATCGACCGCAGCTGACGTCACAGTTCACACCGTCGTGTAATGGAAATTATTATAATCTTGATTATTGACTAAAAACGCACCAAAGCCTCGCACATTACACTATTTCCTTTACCTCGCACATATTTCTTAGGTGAAGTTCAGTGTTCAAGGACGAGAAGCATTAATAACTCAATCGTAGTTAAACACATACAAGTAAACGGCATTTCTGGTAACGATTTTACTCAAATATATCAATAAAATAAATGTTTTACTAAAGTTACGCAAAAAGCAAGTAATAATTAAATTATCGTGGGCATCCAAAATTCTTCAAAAATTTAATAGAATTTATTAATTACTAATGTTTGTTTTACGAAAATACAAAAAGTATGTGCTCTACGAAAATACCGTGCGTAATGCGAGTCTTAAAATCTACGAGAGCTTGTAACAGTTCGGTGTAAATGCGGACCACCCAAAAACAGTACTGAAGTATATAATATTATACAAGCCATAATTTTGTATTCGACATGACATCATCATGATTACAGACCTGACATGACTCTCCTTCCGGGGTAAAATGTAGCCTACACCACAAATCAGTACAAAAACTATCACAAAGAAATGCAAAAATCACAAAGATGTCGTCAACTTTATAAATTGTATATTATTTTAAATTATGTTGTCAGAATAAATCGTATTTTATTAATTTCAAAATGCAATAGTATATTCTTGACTGCAAAAGCTTTACTAGTGCGAAATATTTTGATCAACCCAAAGTCACGAAATTGTAGAGTAGAAACTTTAATATAAGGCTTTTTTTTATAAAATTAGGGGGTAAAAGAGCAAACGGGTCACCTGATAGAAAGCAACGACCGTTGCCCACGGACACTCGCAACATCAGAAGATTTGCAGGTGCGTTGCCGGCCTTTTAGTAGGGAATACGCTCTCTTCTTGGAGTTGTGCAGGTCATATTGGTCCGGAAATACTGCTGGTGACAGTTCGTTCCAGAGTTTTTATGTATAAATTTTTTATACTTTGTAGTAGGTAACAATATTATGATGTCGTATTTCCATTGGGTTTGAAGAAATCTAAGATATTATACGAGATATACAATGTGTCCCGACACCGGTGTCCGATCCCTTAATGTCATGATCTATGGCATATTTTATCGACAAATTGGCCTTCAAATTTTTTCTCTTTCTCACGGTTGTAAAATGGCAGCCATTTTAGTTTTTCTCGAGCTTTCACACTAATCTGACCAGTACTTCTCATGTAAATATCCTATGAAGATAAAAAAGGTCTCATTTGATAGCTAAACTTGTGGACTACGCTTAAACAGGCAATATATTATAAATTTCGTGGAATTAAACATAGAAAAACCAAAGTTTAAGAAAGAAATTGTGTATTTTTTAATTAATGGCCTTTTGTGAAAAATCTAGCACATTAAACTGGTTCTTTTTTATTTTAAAAAGATAGAGGAGGTTTTTATCTTAAATAAATTCTTTATTTCAGTGCTCTAAGTCAGACAGTTTAGAAGTTATAACGATTTTCCTAGTAAGTATAGGTCAGATTAGTATGAAGCCAAAGAAAAAATTTTTTTTCAAAAGTTGGAGAAAAAAAAATCGAACTCATGATTTATGGCATATTTTAGTGACAAATTGGCTTTCAATAGATATTTTTTTCTAATTTTTGAAAAAAAAAATTAAGAGAGAGAGATAAAATTTGAGGGCCTATTTGTCGATAAAATATGCCATAGATAGATCATGACATTAAGGGATCGGACACCGGTGTCGGGACACATTGTATATCTTTGTCATATCCATACAAATATTATAAATGCGAAAGTGTGTCTGTCTGTCTGTTACCTCTTCACGCTTAAAAGGCTGAACCGATTTTCAGAAATTTGGAATAGAGATACATACTTTAGAGTCCCGAGAAAGAACACAGCATAGTTTTTATCCAGACAAAAAATTTTTTTTCTGGACACACGTATTTGGCGCGACGGAGTTGCAAACGTCATATATTTTTAAAATAAAATATTATACAAGCATAATTTTAGCTCAGCAAGTTAAGTTGTGTATGTCCTTTAGGAGTATGATCGTCTAAGATCCAAATTTTAATTACTATAACTTTGAATATATTATCATAATCATGTTCTCTTCTTAGAAACAATTTGAATTTGTTATTTTATTACGCGAATTGAAATTGTTTTAAACGATAACACATTCTTAAATGCAATTAATAGCCAAAGAGCAGTGATATCTTCTACTGTATAAAGGCTAGGAGCCAAACAGAAAAAGAGATTTTTTTCTAAGATATAGAGTACGTAATAACCTGTATTCGATTAGTGATAAGTTCAGGTGATTATTGCAGGTGATTAGTAATCAGGAGAAAGTAAGCGCGGACAGCGACTGATTATTGCAAGTCCTTTAATTTCTCCTCATCACTAATCACTAATCACTAGCACCCGTAACATGGCTACAGTAGAAATACGAAAGTATAGACAAACAGCGGAGATAAACTGAAGGTGCCGCTCCGATCTTTACCGCGACTAGCCGCGATCGACAAAAAATCAAATATAATGCCACTTTATGACATAAACTATTAAGTCTACATATTAAAGTAGGATTTTATTAGAATTATTAGGACTATAGTCTATGTCATAAAGTGGCATCATATTTGATATTTTGTCGATCTCGGCTAGCCGCGATAAAGATCGGAACGGCACCTTCAGTTTATCTCCGCTGTTTGTCTATACTTTCGTATTTCTACTGTAGCCATGCTACGGGTGCTGCACTCGCACTTATCAAAGTGAATACAGGCCCTAAAGTAAAGTTTTCAAAGTTACCTAGTGGGTGCAAAAACTCTATATCTCTATATATTTTTTAACAAAAACAAAAATGTTGTTATAACAAATTATAAAAATGTAACGTCAAACATGTGTGTTTTCAGTTTTCGCACATTTAGAAATACCACTTTTACAACTTTTTGACAGCTTCGGCTACTAGAAAACACTTATGCGCCTTACCCATTTGACTTTCATTATATTTTGTACATAAATTAAAAATTTCGTGTCGCGTTTTTGTGTTTCCTGCGAGAGTTTTCAGTGAAATGTTCGAAATTTTGTCATTCGGTGATACCATGTGTTGATTTACTAGGGAGATGTCGCTAGACTAGTATGGATGAGACGGGATAAAATGGCTGAGAGAGTTGAAGTCAGGATCACTGGATTCTGGTGCTGGAACAGTCAATGTACGGTTACATGAATAATAATATGCATTGATAAGGCGTATTATGATTCGTTTACTTAACTAGCTATGCCTAGCCCTGGCTTATACCCGTATTTATTCTACACTTTATTATGAAGTCTTCTTTTGTTATGATTCTCTTATTATGAACTCCCATCTTTAAAAATACTACATGAAAATCCGTTGGATAGTTCTAAAGATATAGAGGGCCGAACAGCAAAGAAAACGATTTTGTTTAAATACGTACTACCTAATATGTATCCAAGTGACTAGAAACGTTTCAGTAAGCAATTTTTAAAATTTTGAGTATTATTTTTATGATACTCATGTTAATTTTGAGCTCAAAAGATTTTTAATGCACCAAAATATACAGCTGTATATTGTGGTGCATTAAAAATATTTTTTATACTTACCAACAAACTTTTACGGCTTAGGATATTCTAATGCATACTAATATTACAAATTCGAAAGTGTGTCTGTCTGTCTGTCTGTTACCTCTTCACACCCAAAACGCTGAACCGATTTTGCTGAAATTAGGTATGGGGATACTTTGAATCTCGAGAAAGGACATAGGATACTTTTTATCCCGAAAAAATGAACGGTTCCCACGCGATAATCGAGTTTTGGCGCAACAGAGTTGCGGCCGTCACCTAGTCTGAAATAAATTAATAATATTCAGCCCCATCCACAATACTCTTTCCCAATAGTTCTCGACAAGTGCCCAACAGATGTGATCCCGTCAAACCATACTTAATTATCTGTACATAATTTAAGATGTGTCTATATCTAAAAATGGAACTCGAAGAACTTGAATTTAGCAAACTTACCAATTATTTTAATTGCAAAATAGCACGGCAAAATAAAAGTGCAGGGTCTATTTTAAACAGTTAAATGATGGCTTTCAGAATCAGTAGTAACTTGCAATAATGTTGCATGGAGTATACTTACGCACTCAGAGACAATGTTTAAGGCTATCCCTGAGCAAACGACCTTGACCATACATTTGCCGCGTTGCCGAGATCGCTCCAAAATCTATTTTTTTACTTATTGACCTAAAAAAATTCAAACGGCAAATATGTAGTTAATGAAATTGTCGATCTATTGCCGTGTGTTTCAAATAAACGTACCTAATTTGTAATTAATACTAGGGTGACATTGAATGTATGCTTGAATTTAAATAAATTGATATTATTTTGGAAGCTGATATCATGAAAAATAGAAAATTAATAACGGAGAAAGGAATGTTCATATGCTGAAGATTATTGCTGTATTTTTATTATAGTTTTGTAGCGTTCAAATTATGAGCTAATAAGGCTCTAACAACGGTAAATTACGGCATCTCCGTAGGGGGAGCGTCTTAAACTTTTTTTTAAGTATTTATTTTTTTATTTCATGTCATAGACATTGAACGAGTATTATTTAACTTTAATTTGATGAGGAGTTTGACAGGAATTGTTGTCTATATCTTCATTAAAGTAAAGAAATCATTAAATAACGTGTCTGAAATCTAAATCGTAAGTTTGTTATTAATATTATGTACTTTTATAGAAGAACCAAAAATGTTTAACGTTGCAAATTGCAATGTTAGATTTAGGCATGGAATTAAAAGATGGATTTAGATATTAGGGATGTTATCTCATTATTGTTCTGCACCCTGTAGCAGCCTAATATCTGCAGAAAAGCGCAATAGAATTATTTAATACGACATTTCATTAATATTTGTTTATCTTTTTATCTAACGTATCATACGTGATCTATAATTAAATTGCGTTACTATCAAAAATCTTTCCCACAGGCCACCGTCAAATGGCATAAGCCGGATTTGAAAAAAAATGGTCCAAAAAATCCCAACATAACAACACCTGTTGCGCCTACGCATCCGCCAAGACGCCATCTTACAATATGGCGGGCCATCTGTCAAAATTCACGGCGCCCAATAATTATTGAAGGATTTATATCTATCTATATCTATCAGATAAATCGAGAGGTCTATACTTGTACCAACGACTAATATTAGTCTTTGCTAATATTAAGAAGCTGAGGAGTTTGTTTGAACTCGCTAATTAGTAATTTCACTAACTACTGGACCGAATTTCATGTAATTTGGCACAAATATAGAGTGGACCACAGTCCACAAGGAAGGATATAGACTACTTTGGCGGGAAAATGTACGGTTGAATCCTTGTTTACGCGAACAGAGCCGCACATAACGTCTAGTAAATATAAAATAATAAAAGATTGTCAAAAACAAGTTTTAGAAAAATTGCCGCGGCTAGCAGTAGATAAAGCGATAAATCATATACCTCCATAGGTATTAGCTATTTAATACGTGTATGACAAGGAGTTATCTGGTTTTACCCTTTATAGTAGATACCTATCGAAAATATTATAAAAGATACTACGTAGATAAATAAGATGGCAATGGTAAATTTAAAATTATAAGGTATAATTATTCAACCATAAATATTTAGTTTAATTATATTACGAGTATATAAGCAGTAGTTGCTTACTTAAAGAGGTTTAGGGAGAAAAATAAACTGCAATCAAAGTGAAACTTTTGTATAATATTTAGGCTTATTTTATTATTTTTTTATAAATACATTTTTTTTCTACCTAAACGTAAGGTAAGCAGTAGATCATAACATACGCATAATAATATCTGTAGTTGATTTTAAGACAAGTAAAGATACAAGTGTTTACGTTAGATCGGGAGTGGAAGACTTTGGAGGAGGCCTTGGCCCAGCAGTGGGATAGCATAGGCTCAAAAAAATAGACACTTGGGGCGAAGCCAAACGAGCGTAATTTGTGAGTTGTGAGTCGCAGAATTTCGGCTGGCAGAAATTCTGCTGCATTCAGTTTCATACAAAAGTCCTGTTTGATACACACGAGCGTAATTTTGTGAGTCATTATTTGAAACAGGACTTTTGTATAAAACTGAATGCAGCAGAATTTCTGCCAGCCGAAATTCTGCGACTCGCAACTCACAATTTACGCTCGTTTGGCTTCTCCCTTATAAAATCAATTCGAAAAAATACAAGTAAAATTACATACTTGCTATAAGCAGTGTTGGCTAGTCGAGGTAGATACAGGTAGATATAACGATAATAATATAATAGTAATTACTGAATTGTAAACATTTCAAGGTCACGTCTAATTTCGGGAATCACTCATGTGTGTAAAACATTATATTATGTAAAGTAATGTATATTAGTGGATAATGAACACGGAAACAAAAACAGCATCAATGAAGGTTGAATTAGATAATAATATATTAGTTAACTTTGTAATCAGCCAAAAATTACTTAAAGAGTAAGAGCCCACGAGGGCCAGACAGATTAAAGCTGAAAGTTCACCTGTTTGTGACCTTTACAGATGTTAGAACGACCAGCAACTATGGAGTTTCGATCGCGGTTACTTTAGGAGGTATCCAGTTGTGAAGGTCTACCTGACCTTCGAGAAGGAGTAAAGCTCAATTTCATCGCTTATATTCTTTGCGGTGAGTGGAGGAATTTTGTCTTCCAGTGCCGGACACTTTTGACAATTCCTTCCTACTGCTAGACACCCTCAACATCTAATACTTTAAGAAAGTATAAGGGTGGGAAGCAACTGTCAAAAATGTCTCGCACTGGAAGACGAGATTCCTCCACTTACCGCGAAGAATTTAAGCTGTGAAATTGAGCTTTATTCTTTCTCGAAGGTCAGGTAGACCTTCAGAACTGGATACCTCCTAAAGTAACCGCGATCGAAACTCCATAGTTGCTGGTCGTTCTTACCTCTGTATAAGGTCACAAACAGGTAAACTTTCAGCTTTACGAAACGAAGGAAGGTCTGGCTCTCGCGGGCTCTTGGTCCATTACTGCCGTACTCAGAGACGAATTTTACTTAACTGTACTTAAACAAAGATTTTAACATAATACATTATCTGTCAAACTCTTCATTAAGTTGTAGTTTACTCATCAAAATATTATTGTCTCTGAATTCTGATATGAGTGCGCCAGTTGAAGTTATCAGATCAAAATCCAATAATCCAACTTTATCATGCACATGGTAAATGGTTTATGGTCAACATTTTAATCTACATAGTATGAAAATGTTCTAAGGTCAAAAGATTTTCAGTTCTAAGTATTTTTTTTTATTTAACATTACTGTACCATGTTTTCATAATGAATAAAAAATTAGTTGAATTTAATCAGCTTGTTTCTAAGAGTCCTTGGTGTATTCTAAATTCTAATACAGGTTTTATAAATACATACTCATATTATAAATGCGAAAGTATGTCAGTCCGCCTGTTACCTCTTCTCGCTCAAACGGCTGAACCGATTTTGGTGATATTTGGTAAAAAGATACTTGCAGTCCCGGAAAAGGGTATAGGACAATTTTTATTTCGGAAAATCTTTTATGTAAACAAATGTTGGCGCAACGGAGTTGCGGGCGACATCTAATACCGTATGTTATATTTATTTAATAATTGTATATCACTTGACGTAATTATACTTTTTAACTAATCTGAAGACTCATTTGCTACTTTAAAAAACTAATAAGCACAGGTTCAAGTTGCATTGACCGAGCGCCAAGTTAGATTTGACCCTCCCAGTTCCCAAAACGAGCAACAACCCGGCGTTATGCAATCGAACAAACAAAAAAACACATTCCGAAGGGCAAAAACCGGTAACGGGTTCTAGAGTAACCCGATTTTTCTTCTGGGAGCAAAAACGGGTAACAAAAAGTGGACTTTTTGCAAGTTGTAGCATTTTCCCCGCACGCGTCTTCCGACTTTGTTTTTATATTCCACGGTTTTTGTGGAAACGTTGTGTTAGGTCAGTGTGTAATTTGCATTGATTTGTTTGTCGCTTTATATTTAGCATATCAAATTAGCTATGGCCACACTGTGCACTTCAATCTTCAATTTTTGTCATCAACTTTCATATTTGCGCATTCAATTATTGAATGCGCCAATAGTCAAGGAACGCAACGCCAATATTGTCATTTTTAAGTTTTGGATACGGTCAGAGGGCATGCGTCGCGGGCATGCCTCACGTTCGCTGTTGACTGCGATATAACGCATGCCCTTGACGAACAGAAAAAGGCACAGTGTGAACAAAGCTATTGTGACATAGTATGTGACGTAGACCGTTGTACTGGTAACTTGGTTGCCGATCCACATTGGCCCATGATTATCAACATGATTGCGAACTTGTCTATTATATGCAGTATATTATATTATAGTATAGTATATTATATGGAGAGAGCCATGCTTCGGCACGAATGGGCAGGCTCGACCGGAGAAATACCACGTTCTCCCAGAAAACCGGCGTGAAACAGCGCTTGCGCTGTGTTTCGCCGAGTGAGTGAGTTTACCGGAGGTCCAATTCCCTTCCCTACCCTCCCCTATTTCCTTCCCTTCCCTTCCCGATCCTCCCCTATTACCCTATTCCCTCTTAATAGGCCGGCAACGCACCTGCAGCTCTTCTGATGCTGGGAGTGTCCATGGGCGACGGAAGTTGCTTTCCATCAGGTTACCCGTTTGCTCGTTTGCCCCCTTATTTCATAAAAAAATATGTCCTTCTACATGCACGTAATCGCCTGTATTTGTCAATCATGAGCCAATAAAGAGCATTATCATCGTCACTGATAAAATCTATGAAAACGGGAACAAAACAATATTATGTAATAAACTTTTTTGCGAAAAATACTGTGTGAATAACGGCAAAATAATACCTGTGGCTTTCCATAAATGTGTCAAGCTAAAACTTTTTAAAATGAGTAATCCCAGTGGCCGTTATATAGAGCCTTTCGTTGAAATGCCAATCCTGCATTTTAGCAATCTCCTCCTTTATTTCATCCTAAAGTAACAAAAGTTATTATTATTCCACATCCCATACATTGTATGTGTGTATGTATCTGTGTGAGTGTGCGCACACGCAGCATTCAAATGTTGCATGTTCTCACCCCCGCAAAAGTACCGGGATTAAATAGTATTGATACTTTGTTTTTTTTTATATTTTAATGACAAATGGGAATAAAGATTCAGCCTAAATAATAAATAAAAAAGCCTTTAATCCTTACAAATTTACAATTTTTAGGTTAACGTTACATGCATAATATTAATATCTAATGTAGAAGAATAAACTAAACAAAATAACATATTGTACATATTTTAAATATTATTTATTATATAGTAAGCTTTGAATTTAGTATCTACTCGTAGTTCTCTCTTGTTTGGTTTGTAAGTACCCCTCCGAAGGTGAAGGCCTCCTCCAAGGAATGCCACTTTTATCTCTCTTTAGCTATTTCCATCCAGTTTGGTCCAGCCGTTTTTGCCAAGTCGTCCGTCCATCTTGTTAGTGGTCACTGGTCTCTTCCTGTGTCGCTTACCACTTGGACTCAGCCTAAATAGCAAGTCACATAAATTTAGTTATTGATTAAGAGCTGTACAGTGTACACTAGATAAAATTAGTTCTAGGTACTATTCATTCAATAAATTTATTAAAATTTGAATCAGTTAACATTTTTAATATCTATTTTATGCAAATGGTAGTGTATACCTGGTAGTGTACATGGCCAGATCCAAGATACAGTACTAATTATGAAAATAAAGGAAATTTAATATTTAATGTCGGTGTTACTTTAGTTTATTTAAAAAACACCGACTGTATTGCATTCACATCCTTGAAAATTGCATAAATTATCGCTCGCTAATCTATTCGGTGGGTATATCTACTAATACTTCATGTATAAAATGAACATACAAAAAGCAAAATTATTTATTGGCGTGCCATATCTTTTCAAGGAATTAAAATATTCATGAAAACATTAATCATACGTCGTTTTTAATTTTTCAAATAAATAACACTACCATTTTAAATTAAGTATACCTAAGTGCTATTCCAATAATTGCATCTATATCCGTCTAGCACTAAAAATGTTTACCTACCTAAGCAAGAATTATACAATGTTTTGTGTTTTTTGTAGAAAAAGTTTGAAAAGTCGCTCGACAAGTGCGAGTGTCCATGGGCGACGGTAGTTGCTTACCATCAGGTGACCCGTTTGCTCGTTTGCCCCCTTATTTAATAAAAAAAAAAAAAAAAAAATATATATATATATATATATATATATATATATATATATATATATATATATATATATATATATATATATATATATACTATATTAATCATTGTATCATTATTTTTATAAGTACCTATTTTAACTCAAAAATTATCGATTATCAAGAGAGCCCGTCGCAGTATTCGTGCCGTGGGCGTAGAGGGTGGGTCGCATAAAGGATCATTTTTTTCTCGAAAATCCTCAAGATTTTTTCTACCTGCGACCCCAAAGTTTTTACCTGCGGTGCGCGCGCGCAGATTCTTACGTTTTAGAATAAAATCACGAGCTAGTATTGTAGGGAGGTTTTTGCTAGATTTTTTCCGTATCACTTGCTGCTGGTTTTTATAATGTTTACATAGTTTTTATTTATCACCCCTTTACGATTAAGATTAATAGTCTTTTTTGCGGTAATATTTCATGTAATTTTATCCGTCCGTTTAAACTAAATTAGTTCTAAGTAGGTCTAGGTTACATGTATACTGAATTAAAAAATATACCTATAAATTATGTGGTTCCGTGGTGCTTGCTTTGACTTAGAGCCTCATATTAGTATTTAACAAGTAAAGTGCTTCATGTCCATGCAGTCGCGAAGGCTGGTCCTTTACAGGGACGCCGCGCCATAGCCTGTATAAACAATAAGTCAGGAAATTGGATGCCGGTCTCTAAAATGTAACATAGTGTAATAGCCGATAAGAATCCACACTTCCATACTAATATTATAAATGCGAGAGTGTGTCTGTCTGTCTGTCTGTCTGTTACCTCTTCACGCTCAAACCGCTGAACCGATTTCGCTGAAATTTGCCATGGAGATACTTCGAGTCCCGGGAAAGGACATAGGTTACTTTTTATCCCGGAAAAATGTACGGTTCCCGCGCGATAAACGAGTTTTGGCGCAACGGAGATGCGGGCGTCATCTAGTATAACATAACTCCGAACAACTTATTCGCGATAGCTTCAAAAGTTCAATTGTAATAAACCTTTTTAGAATACGTGTTTCCTTTTCAGGATGCAAAAAAGTTGCAATATTTCCTCAAGAACATTATTCTCAAACTGTCAATAAAAAAGAATACAAAAGTGTTATCTCCCAACAGGCAATATTATTACGCAGAGGGCGCTACTAGCATATACTGTAAATTGACCTACCAAAATCCGACGTGTGGGATAGGTGTCGACACGTCAAAATATATCCAACGACGACCTCTGTGGCTCAGTTAGTGGGCTGTTGGTAGCTCAAGCCGGGGGTCGTGGGTTCGAATCCCGCCGACGGAACAAAAAGTTTTCAAAGTTCCTGGGTCATGGATGTGTATTAAATATGTGTATCATATAATAAAAATCTTAAACATATGTATAGTATAAAAATATTAAAGATATTTCCATTGTTTGGTACCCGTAACCAAGTCCTTTAGGTACTTAGCACGGGGCCAGACTGACGTGGTATGAAGCGTCCATAGATATTATTTAAAAAAAACTGGTTTTATTTCCTAACACATGCAACTTGATAACCAGAAATCACAAATCTTACGCAATTTATGGACGCCCCCTCACTGGCTCAAGTGGTCCTGAACCACTCAGAAACCACCTGCTGAGTACCGGATGTACCCTATGGCACATGACCCCTGCATGTGGGCCTTGGCCAAAACTTTTTTTACGTGCATAATTTCGAAAAACTAGGAACGGTGTCATTGTTAATTTTGGTATCTAATAGTTTTTAAACTGTAATAAGTAAGCCAATTTTATTAAAAAAAACCAACTCGACTATTACCTGTTACGCATAATTATTATATACAATTCCTACGCGTAAGATCAATCTGGAATAAAATTTTAAAGTAACTAGGCTTACATATTTTTTGGGTGGACTGTACATGAAAATAAAATATTGTTATTTTTTTTTCGGTTTTAAATAATTTTAGCACCCGAATGCTATATAAATCAGTGCGGTTTTAAGTACAGCCATTAAAAGTATGAAATATGTTTGTGCGATATATAAAATATTTTATTTTTTAGTTAGGTAACGTAGTGACTTTACTAACAAAATGCTGTCCTTGTATTGTGTTGTAATCTTTTTCGTCTGTTTTTTAACATCTTGCTAAATTTTAAAAGACTTAAGTATAATTATCTTAACTCAACTATTGTACTATCAGGGAAGTTGATTCCTAGGCAGATTGAGGACCTAAGTATATTGAGTAATTTGGTCGCGTTATGTCAAACCCAGCCGACGAACCGATCACATCAGCTAGTATTGAATTGACATAAGTGGACCAAATGACGTAGATCCATCAACTGCCTAAGAATCAATTTCCTCGATGGTACATAGACATATCCACGTACAGCGTAAACTTTGCGGACATTAACTTAGCTTTGAATATAAGCACGAGCAAATACACCTGCAATGAGTAAACCCTTACAACACCGTTCACAGTTATTTTACTTTTGAATTACGATAAAAATGATCCTTACCCCGTTACTATAAGTGCTCTGTTAGAGGTAAGATATCCTTGAACAATATTTAGGGGTGCGACAACCTGACGCCGTGTCCTACCTGCTTTTGTCAAATGTTATCAACAAAATACATGTAACAACATCCAAATAGCTACACCAAGCAGATTCCTTGGAAACTATACGCTGTAGCACCAAAAAAAAGTAATCGCGCGTAAACGGTTTATTTTGCTTAAAAACTATCCTATGCCCTTGGCACTCAATCTAACCGAAAGTGCATTTAATGCTAAGTACTTACATACGGTTTTGCTCGATAGTTTTACTCCCAATCGAAGGAAATTGACAAATTGCCGGCTCGAGGCGAGCCTTCGAGCCGTCAGTTTTACGGTCCATACGGTACGGTAGTTATTGCTCGATTTGGAGTAAAACTATCGAGCAAAAACATATGTGAGTACTTAGCATTAAATTTATATTTTTTCAGATGAAATTTTATATGCAGAGTGTAACAAAAACTAAGTGATCTTTTAGCACTGCTACTTTCACAGCGAACCCTATACAGGGTGTAACAAAACTAAGTGATAATACTTAAGGGTATGTAAGTGTTCCTTGTAGAGAGTTCAGTGTGAAAGTACTGCGTACAGCGCTGAAAGACCAATTTTTTTTTCACTTTTGTATGAGCAAGGGCTCGAACTCACGAGTTTCCCCATACAAAAGTGAAAAAAAAATTTGATCTTTCAGTGCTGCTACTTTCACACTGAACTAATTCCTAATGTATTATCACTTAGTTTTGTTATACTTTACACTTTGTAGAGATACTTACAGACAGACATTATTTGCGTTCATAATATGAAAACAACAAACATTTGCATCGCATGAAGACAACAAACACATATCCAACCTAACTTTGGCAGTAAAATTAGCCGACAAAATTAGCAGGGGACCAAACTGCTAGTTTGATCCCCTGCAGCTGGAAGCAGGAGACGTGATTGACTGCGACTTATCTATCATCTCGGACCAATATGGCCCACCCATATTGGCATATACACCCAAGATGTTCGAAGAAATTTAAACTTATTAATTTATCCCAGTAAAGACATCAACGCGCGGTCGCACAATATAATAATAATTAATTAATATGTTTTATAGTTATTGCGTATTTCAACCATAAAGTTAATATACCTAGCGGAATAGAGAAACAAAGGCCTGAGCAAGAGAGATGTCACTATCAGTAACACTGCGTGGTAAAAAGAGACGTGTGATACATGACAGCAGCACTCTTTTTTTGACGTCCAGTCGGCACGTGCCGCACGTTGACAATTTCATCTCGTAGAAATCATGTTCAATCATGCTTGTGTAAGTGTATACGTACTCATATTTTTCACACAGATGAAAACCAATTTTGGTTACGTTTGACAGCTCGAGATTGTTGCTCTATTCCGCTAGGTATATTAATTTTATGATCTCAACTCGATGTAAATATATGGCATCCCATTCGAACCGTACCTATTTCTTCAATAAAACACTTGTTCGATAATTATTTGCTCCAAAAACCAAAGAAATCGTACATTTTATGGCGATAAAATTGTGATGGTTTTATATTTGCGCCAAATTTTATCGAAATCTGACAAGTACTGGATAACTATGAATGCGCAATTGTCAGAGTGCTCAATCGTCGTCGGGAAATTAAAAATTATATTCCCCTACACGTTTGTGATCGTCTATAATTGGTCCAACGTCTTAGTAGTAGTAGTAGCTAGTAATATTATAACATAAAAGGCCTTTTATATTATAATATTACTAGCTGTCCCGGCAAACGTTTCTTTGCCATATTATATAAGTATTTCGGCCGTATTATTTTACTGAAGTGACTACATAAGTATGTCACCATGGCAACGTCCATCGTTATCCCGTCGCACAAACAATGTTCGCCGTCAGTCTCGAGTTGAAATAATTTACTATTATTTATTCAACAAATGCAGATATCAATATATAAAGTACCCAGTAGCCGATTCTCAGACCCACTGAATATGCATATAAAATTTGGTTAAAATCAGCAAAGCCGTTTCGGAGGACGTACACGGCCTAACATTGTGACACGAGAATTTTATATATAAGATGTTTGTCAAGAATCAAAAACAAAATTTGCTCTACTAATACGCATTCTTCCTAAATCGATTGAACAGCTTAAATGAGAAGAGACACATCTGAATACAGAATAACAGAATATGTATGTATTGTAATTTGTACTGTAGGTAGTATAATTATTATTGTGGAAAAAATTGAGCAGAGATTGAATTAGTATGCGTCAGTCTGAAGGTCGACTTGTACTAAAGTCCAAATCTATACAAGACACAAGTGCTCATGTTACTTGTAATATATATACCTATTGGTTCGTATATTATGTAATGTGTTATCAGTTATCAGTTATGTTTTGTATTTTTGGTAGTTAAGATACGTTTACGTCGGAGTCTAATTTTTTGGGTAGTTTACTACGAATCCTACTAGTCTATAATTCAGACTCCGTAGTCTGAGTCAGAAATGCCAATTCGAACAATCTTCCGACTAAAATCCTTTCAAACACATCCCTACAACGTATACCTTGTGTCATCAGCTATCTATATTCCATACTCATGTGTTTTATGATAAATGAGTAAGTGTACCTGTCTATTACCTCTTCATATCTAAACCGCTGAACCGATTTTGCTGAAATTTGGTATCTCGCGACCTGACAAATTTTTTATACGTGGGAGAGCCATGCTTCGGCACGAATGGGCCGGCTCGACCGAAGAAATACCACGTTCTCACAGAAAACCGACGTAAAACAGCGCTAGCGCTGTGTTTCGCCGAGTGAGTGAGTTTACCGGAGGCCCAATCCCCTACCCTATTCCCTTCCCTACCCTCCCCTATTCCCTTCCCATCCCTACCCTCCCCTATTACCCTATTCCCTCTTAAAAGGCCGGCAACGCACCTGCAGCTCTTCTGATGCTGCGAGTGTCCATAGGCGACGGAAGTTGTTTTCCATCAGGTGACCCGTTTGCTCGTTTGCCCCCTTATTTCATTAAAAAAAAATTAGAAACACTGTTAAGTATAGGGTCTAACAGACCTATAAATAGGATAAAAAGTTTGTTCCGGGATAAAAAGTAGCCTAAGATGTCCTTTCCCGGGATTCAAAGTATCCCCATACCAAGTTTCAGCAAAATCGGTTTAGCGGTTTGACCGTGAAGAGGTAACAGACAGACAGACACACTTTCGCATTTATAATATTAGTATGGAAGTATAGATATGAGGATAATATTATATCCGCAGTAGATGTTGCATGATCGCGGTTAGGCAATGACCATGACTTTCATATAAACCCGTTCGCCGCCCGTACCTATAACGTGAGTGTGTGTATGTCTTATCAAAAGCAATAGAAGCTATTATATGGACTAATGTTAAAGATAAATTTGTATGGCCGGGCCGGCCTCTCATAGAAAATAAGAAATGGAAAGGGCGTAAGCGACAAAATGGTTTTTGTCGCGTAATTTAAAAACCATAAATATGTTTCATATAAGCTATGGGCAAATTATAGTGTATGCTTGAACTAATCTATGTATAAATTTTGGAAGCTTAAATCACTCTCCTCCCTCGGCAAAATTAGAATCCCTGTTTTTATAGAGGTCTTTTTGATTTAATTATTATGTGTCATAAAAGTTGACCAATCGTGTTATGCTATGGGTAATTCAAAGATTTAAAAGACATGATGAATACTGTCAATGAACTTTAATTTCTTAGCTTTAGCCATTGTTGAGAAAAATCGACATCGCTGCAGCCAAATTATCAAGGCGTCATTCTAATAAAAATCTGTCTCCTTTGCTCGTCATCAGTGTTCGCCCGGGCACGCACTAGCGGCCCAGGCCGCAGCAGCCATCGAGATAGATACTTAAGTATGAAACCGCCATAGACGACGCGCACCTGGCCGCAACGCGACCTGCGGCCACACCATACTTTCGATGGCCGCCGCGGCCTGGCTGCTAGTCCGCGCCCGGGCTTACTCTTACAACTAATAAATAGAAACTATCCAATCCATACTAGAAACTAGAAGACGGCAAATTGAGTTTTTTTAATGTAAATACTAAGTACCCAAAGAAAATGAATTTTTCTCAAATTTTTTTCAAAGTCTTTTAACCTTAGAAATAAATAAAAGACGTCAAAAACTTTATTTTTAGTTAAAGTTTCAATAGTGCTTACGTCAACAGACCAACGTCATCCAATCAAAATGTTAATTTTGAGGTCCTAAAGCAATAATAATGCTTATTAATTTATGAGAGAATTTTACCTATATATACGTCTATATACCAACAACAAAAAAAAACAAAAAAATGCCAACTTTAAAGAACTTTTATACAACACTATTTACATAATATTGTATATGGCTACACCAATTAAATTATTTATTGGCATTTAAATAACTAATTTAAGATTTATTTTAAAAAACTCATTAAATACAAATTATATTGATCATTTTGTGATATAATAACGATTTCAATCACATTTTATAGCTGTAACACGCGCCATTATATTATATTAGTACTAGCTGTCCCGGCAAACGTTTCTTTGCCATATAAAGTATTTCGTCCGTATTATTTTATTTAAGTGACTAAATAAGTATGTCACCATGGCAACGTCCACCGCTATCCCGTCGCACAAACGGTCGTCGTCAGTCTCGAGTTGTAATAATTTACTATTATTTATTCAACAAATGCACTTATCAATATAATAAGTACCCAGTAGCCGATTCTCAGACCCACTGAATATGCATATGAAATTTGGTTAAAATCAGTAAAGCCGTTTCGGAGGAGTACGCGGCCTAACATTGTGACACGAGAATTTTATAAATAAGATTTAAACCAAATTTCACTGAAAGTAATAGTATATATTATAGGTATTATTATTATTACATAATATTATAGATAATGTCACTGGAACCGTACTTTTTCCGCGATTAAACATCGATATTATATTATGACGTATACTATTTCTTTCTCTATCAAAAGATAGAGCTAGAAACAAAAATTAACATTTTCTCTTCTTAAATTATATAAATTGCTTCGTTCCTTTAGAATCTATCTAATTAGATAGTAGGTATGTCACATGGGGACTGTGCATTTGTGATAGAAATTTTATTTTTTTTTCTTTCCTAACTACGATAGCTCAGCCACCCGAAGTCGATATTGGCTTCCGATTTATTTAGTTGTCATTGTAGTCGTTTTTAGTGCTCTAGGGCTCTATTCATGGCTAGATTATCTCGATACAGATTTTGTAAGAAAACCATCTTGCTACTATTTTACCCAACTTAAAATTAGTGGAATACCGTGTCAGACTGATATTAGATTTTGACAGTCAAATTACTTGTGAAGCTCCTACACGGCAGTCGGCATCCCAGACCAAATTACTATAATATTATCCCACATAATATTAAGGGGTCGACTAACCCTAAAGTGTCGATTTTATAATTCATTTTTATACTTGAAAATAAGCCCCGAATTGTTTCATTTTCTAAGATTAGATACTACATTATATTTCCGAGAATTCGATCTGAGCAAAAACACGAAATCTTAAAATTTTCTCGATAGAAAAAATCACAAAGATGCATCTAATTTTCAAGAATTTTTCATTTATTGCCACAACCATGCATTGAACTAAGTTAATATTTTAACACATTGTATTAAATTCTATCATTGAGAGATCGACCTAGCGGATTTTTAAAATGTTGTATATTTATCGAGTTATTGAGAAAAAATTAATTTGGCGATGAATCCGCGTCGTCCTTTTTCACCTGGCATATGAAAGACGGCCGTGAGTGTGAAGACGGACGATGTTTGATTTTTTGGGTTAGTCGCCCTCTTAAGTAACTTCCCGTTACTTAAGAGGGCTTAACGCTATGTTCGTGTTTAGTCAAAATATCTAGTATATTGCTCTTTGTTGAGATTGAATTCGTTAAACGCATAAAACGTACATTTTTCTGGGATTAATACCTTAATCTTAGCAGGGGCTCTATCACTGAGAACCGTTAAGGTCTCAAAATGTTATATTATTTAATTAGCTCCATAATATATAGTACTTTAGTTATAAACATAGCTGCATAGTTTTTTAGGGTTGTAATACATTATGCAGACAAAACACGACTCTTTCTACCCTAAAGTATTAGCAAGAATAGCAACGTCTAAACAAAAAAAAATATTAAACTTTTATCTCAAAATTTGTGAATATTTTTCTCAACAGTACTTGATACGAATCTAATAATAATAATGATGATGATGATGATTAGACCCACCACGGCCACGATGATATAACCCAAGTTCATTGTAACGTATCATATTAGAGGATGTGGGCGTTCAAGTGATCGTAGAAAAACTTCGCAAAACGTGCCCCTGCGTGGCCCTCCGTGCCCCTCAGTGCCCCTGTGTGCCTCAACAGTCTTAGTAACTTGATACAACAATAATAACCACAGATTTAGATGATAGAACAAGCGGAAACTGCAAATATTAGAAGATTAGAAGAATTAAAAAGGTGATTTCAGACTACTAGTATAAAAAAGTTCTTCTAATTGAAAAAAACCGCTAGAAACATTAAGTACTTTCGATTTTAGTTTTGAAGTATAGTCACGTATCGTACCTTTTTCGATTCAGTCCATTTTCCATTAGCTATACGACGATATTCTCATGAAAAGTTGAACCAACTTAAATAAACTTTCTGACGGACGTGAAAATATTAGTGAGGAGCCCTAGAACAAAATTTTTTGTGATTACTAACAAGCTAATTTGTGAGTAGCTACATTTTGATAAGACGAACAACATTTTTATTTTTGAAAAATCTTGAAAGTGGTAGCTAACAGAGATAGAAATGATTTCATACTTTGACTTGATAGTCCTAAAATGTGGATTGTTTTATTTGTAGGACAAGGTTACTCTTAAATTGTATGACTATTAACCTACCACTATACAAAAAATCAGCTGGTTAGGGTTCCGTTTTAGGGTACAGTAGTCAACCTAGTTTTGTTGATTACAGAATCTAAAACAAATCCAAGAATCCAAAACAAGAATGTTAAAACAAATCCTAAGAGATCTAAAACATACGACAACGTCTTAACAGTTGAAAAAAACGTATATTACACCTATAAGCTAAAAAATGCATAATCGTGGGATATTTTTTCTTTAAAAGACTTTTTTTCTACAAAAAGGGGATGTGCCTTTGTACCTCAGGTGCTTTGATGAAGCTCTGATGAATAAGATTGTATGATACGAGATCCATTCGATCCCTATTCATCTTGTTTTAAGAATTCCTATAATTATTTTAATAGTTAACTACAAATGCTTTAAAATGGCTTATAATACTAGATTATACTTTGGATAAAATATAAAATAAGTAATAAAGTTACAAATAGATGCAAACTTTTATGAAATAACTTGATTATGAACTTTTTAACAACTTTTCGAGTGATACTAATTAAAAGGAAACCTTAAAGTAAATTTTTATCTAACTTTATAAATCCCTTGTTTTAAAGCAGCAATAATAAACCTCCCCATAGAAATGCAATAAAATGTACAACATAAAACCCTTAATAAAACGAATATTAATGAGGAAATGCCAAAAGGTAGTAAAAGATTAAATTTAAGATACAATAAAATTGGCCGACGCATGTGTCCACCGGTCCATTGTCAACAGAAACTAAAACCATGCACCATGCAGTCAAACGCCAATAAATTCCGAAACTACGAGAAACGCACATTTTCGTATGCACCATAGCAAAATTCTATTAACATTGCTTCAAAATCAACAGTTATAGAAAGACTTATGAGATTTTTATTCAAACGAAAATGACCTTTATTATGTTCGATGTAAGCGACAAAACCGATAGTAAAAACGCACAAGTAAGTCATTAAGATTTAAGGGATGCTAGGCAAGATGTTGCAGATGAGATCTCATAAATAAACGACGTAGGACCAAATCCGGACGATCGGTTTGGAACCCTAACACAAACGCATAAAGGAGCCAATCGTTTACCGCCGTCTCACGATTTATGCAAAGAATCGGAAAGGGATGAGCAGGTAAAGAAATTTGAACATTTGAGGGATGAAGAAAAAACTGAGGGTCGGTTTTAAGATACAAAAGGCGGTGTCGGCGTCAAGCTGCGCGATAGATGGACGACGGATGCAGTTTAGATCTACTGGAGATTCCAAAATCACAAACTTAATTGAATATGGCCACTTCAAAAGGTTTCAAGTAACTACTAGTAGAATAGATCGTTGAGATGCATAATTATGTCTATTGAATAGACGAATTGTCTTGGATATAAATGTATAGTTATTAGTTTTCGTTGTCTGTTATGACTTATGCCCAATCCTGAGATCTCCCTCTGGGCAATCCAAAGAACTCTTTTTTTCTTTAGTCATTTTTCCTGCACAATGATGCTAAGGTCTCTTGCTAGGCAATTCAAAAGAACTCCTCTTTTATGTTCTTTAGTCATTTTTCCTGCACTTATCCTGAGATCTCTTGCTAGGTAAACCAAAATATGTAGCTCTTATTTTATTTTCTTCAGTCATTATTCTTGCATAATGATCCTGAAAATCCTAAAATCTCTTGCTAAGCAATCCAAAAAAAAATCCTCTTTTATGTTCTTTAGTCATTTTTCCTGCACTGATCCTGCGATCTCTTGTTAGGTAAATAAAAACAGCTTTTCTTTTATTTTTTTGGACATTTCATTGTGTAGGAAAATTTTTTTCCTACACAATGATCGTAAGATATCTTGCTAGGCAATCCAAAAGAACTCTACTTTTATTTTCTTAGGTCATTTTTCCTGCACGATGATCCTGAGATTTTTTGCCCATATTTTCTTTAGTCATTTTTGCACAATTTTTTTTCTCAGATCTCTTGCTAGGCAATCCAATAGAACTTTTCTTGCAATTTCATTTACCATTTTTCTGTCACTTAAAGAAATAATTTCTTTTTATCGTCTTCTTAAGCTAAAGAATCATCGTCCTTCGTCAAAAATGTATTTTAATTTGTAACCCAAAAGCTAGTCAACTATGAATTTGGTTTACCTGAGCCACCTGTAGCCCGGGGGTACATTTTTAATCCTTCTGAGTTTTGACTCATGTCGATTGTCCTCTCTAGCTTGTAAGCCTTTCCTTAGAACATAAGCTGTAACTGTTTCTTAAGGGTTTCACCCCAGCTTAATTATTAGCAGGATTATAATATTATCTTGCTAAAGCATATTATGAGATCTTATTGATTAGCATGTTTAAAAGAAAATTAAATTAATTAAAATAAAACACATATTGCAGTTGCAAGTGGTAGTCTCCAGGATAAAAATATTCATTACATATTTAATATCTGAAATGTGCATATTGTGGAATAAAGATTTAGTGTGATTTTACTAAATATTTTCTAAACAGTTTTTAGTAAATAACTGCCCTAGTCTACAAGTGGCAAGCGATTATCGTAAACGCTAATAAAATGTATGCGATTTGACATAAGTCATCGCTTCGCTAGCGAATACTAATGTTAAATCCCATAGGTATATTTGCTGGCGTTGGCGTTGGCGTTTACGATAATCGCTTACCGCTTTTCTAGGCCCTCTGATCGGGGAAGTCACTTAAAATGTAGACCAATGTATTTGTTAGGTCCTGTAAAACTAAAATCATTCAAAAATAAACAAACATAGGATTCCCCCGCCGGGTCTTTGCGGGTATTTAATGGCATTAAGTAGCACTTAGCACACGAAATCATTAAAAATACTTCTCCGAAATCGTGATTTGAAAATCATATTTGTAAAAACCACAGTAAAAACACTTCAATACTGATTAATATCATATAGAGAATAATCTACGAAATCATGTTTTTTGATTAACTACACTGGTATTACATGAGAGTTATTTTTAGCACTGATTACATGTCGCCGCTTACTTCGGATAAAATATTTAAAACATTTATCAAAATAGATGCGTGATTTTAACAAATAAATTGCTTTACAAGTTTATTAAATATTTCGTTAAAAATTTGAAAATAACATCAATTAAGGTAATTCCGCATCAATTATTTTTATAAATTAAAAAAAAAACTAAAAGAAACATTTAGTTTGATTTCTGAATTATCACTTTTTTTTACT
Organism: Aricia agestis; assembly: GCF_905147365.1. Lineage (NCBI taxonomy): Eukaryota > Metazoa > Arthropoda > Insecta > Lepidoptera > Lycaenidae > Aricia > Aricia agestis. Next base: position 12,251,602 of record NC_056424.1, read on the forward strand.
TTTGTTACATAATTATTTGACTCTTGTTACCCTATGCTCATAGACGTAAATGATGGGTATTTTATCAACACAGGGGTAAATTAAATTTTACCCTCAATATTTTTTTTACTCAAAAATTTACCCTATTCATCTGTTGACCCGTATGTTTTTATGACGTCATAAAAAGGCGCCAACATCCTACAGGAAGAACGTCGATCATATAAGTTTATAAGAGTTGTAAAAAGTCAAATCTGGACAAGCGCGAGCGGCTTGAGACTTGGTGGTTCCGGATATTTAAATTATTTTCTTGTTTATTTACTTATTAGTATATTGCAACTTCGTGTAACAGTAATAAAAGCTTTCAAAAAACAGGAATTTTTCGTTTTTTAAGGTTTGTTTGGCTGTAGATATTTTTTCTAATTAGTATGATATAATTCTATTCATTTATCAATTTTTCTATTTATTTTCTAATTAGTATAATATTATGTGTCGTATAAACAGTTGTAGCAAATTTTAAAAATGAACTATCTATATAATTATTTTAATATATTAATGACGTAAGACTTCGTTACCCCCTTAGGACTTTTTTAATTCTAATTCTGGGTTCCGAGTTCCGACTGATTGTGAGTTGCAGCTAAAATGTTGTTTTTTATTCTCGCGCACGCAACCCCAAAAACCAGGTGCGCAATTGTTTTTTAAACTAAAATTGTTTGTTTTGTAATATCCGATACACCCTTTTAAAAAATTACACAATTGTTTGAGAGTGAAAGTTCTAGACTAATCAGAAAAAACTTATTTGAACTCTTTTCACTTTCCTGTGCGTTTTTATGATTTTCATTGTTTGCGGCTGATCGTCGGTTTTTGTCAAGGTTACTCGGGCCAAGAGGTTAACAGAACCACTTTTTGCTAGAACAATCGAGAAATTTCGATTTTAGCTATGGTCAGTTCACTCCATCCATACTAATATTGTTTATGCGAAAGTCTTGGGAGAGCCTTGTTTCGGCACGAATGGGTCGGCTCGACCGGAGAAATACCACGTTCTCACGGAAAACCGGCGTGAAACAGCGCTTGCGCTGTGTTTCGCCGAGTGAGTGAGTTTACCGGAGGCCCAATCCCCTACCCTATTCCTTTCCCTACCCTCCCCTATTACCCTATTCCCTTTTAAAAGGCCGGCAACGCACTCTTCTGATGCTGCGAGTGTCCATGGGCGACGGAAGTTGCTTTCCATCAGGTGACCCGTTTTCTCGTTTGCCCCCTTATTTTATTTAAAAAAAGTCTGTCCGTCTGTTACCTCTTTAGGCCAAACCGTTGAACCAATTTTGTCGGGTATGGATATACTTTGAGTTCCGGAAAGGACATGGGATATTTTTCATCCCAGAAAATTTTACGGTTCTCGCGCGATAAACAAATTTTATGTAAAGTTTTATGTCCGAATTCGACGTTTTTAAATAAGTCAATGATATTCTATGTTACTAACGTAACTAGATTGGAAGTTTACGGTAGCAACGCGTTGCCACTTCGAAGATGCCTGCAGGCATATCTCACATACATAATGACATAACGAATATATGACTTGACATTGTCTTTTGAACAAAAAAGTGGTTACGCATTTCTGAGAATCTTTTGTAAGACATTGCTACTCTAGTATTTTAGAAAATCATTGAAATAAGTAATAATAATAATAATAATAATAGCTCCCACACCGGTTTCGGTGACGGTGGCCGGTTTCATTGAAACCAGGCCAGCTACGCAGGAGTAATTTATAGTGTCCAAGTGTGTGCGCAGTACACAAGAGCACTCTCTATTCCTTTACTCTCATAACCCAGTGGGACGGACGACCGACACGACCGGCGAGAGATCAGGCGCAGGACCGACTTTTTACATGCCCATCCGACGCATGGATCATCTTACTTGTCAGACAATCAGGTGATCAGCCTGCATTGTCCTAACCAAACTTGGAAATAACATGTTTCCAACGCGGGAATCGAACCCACGACCTCCGAGTCAAGAGCCGCGCTCTATACCACTAGACCACGGAGGCGTTAATTGAAATAAGTAAGTAAAATGTGTATCACCAGAAAAAATATAGAATGATAAATGAATAAAGTCCTTAGCGCCACCCTAGCCAATCCAAGGTTGACAAGACGTATACAGGGTGTAACAAAACTAAGTGATAATATTTGAGGGTGTGTATGTGTCCCTTATATAGAGTTCACTGTAAAAGTGGCAGCGCACAATTTTTTGTGATTTGTATCGGCAACAATTAGCAAGCGCCCACGCGTCATGAGTTTCCCCATACAAAAGAAAAAAAAATATTCTTTCAGCGCTGCTACTTTCACAGTGAACTCTCTATAAGAAACACAGACACACCCTAAAGGAGTTATTATCACTTAGTTTTATTACATCCTGTATATATTGTTTTTTTTTTCACTTTTCATTATATCCACCATCACATTATTTTATTTTATCGTAAAAAGTATATAAAAATATTCAATTGAGTATTTTATAAGCAATATTGATACTATGCTACTGTATATCAAAAAACTTCATTCTTATGGCCAAAAAAAACGGCGAAGTAAAATTATTTGCATATTTATAGCCAAATAATATAGTAGATATACCTATCAGCTGGTGAGGTAAATCATTTTCGTCAGATCTGGTTTCGGACCGGTTTCATTCGCGTGATGAACGATCTCTGATACCTGTCTCTTGTACTATAATGTGTCGGCGCTACGAAACTGTACGCGCTACATTGCGGACTAGACGCTCCGCACGGTTAACGTTAAATAAGAAATTCCGCTGGAAAATGTACGGTTTCTAGCCAATAAAGGAGTGTATGACCTTCCCTGTGATCTACTCTATATCTGTGTCAAATGATATAAAAATCAGTCCAGTAATTCGTGAGATTATAGCGTTCAAACTAACTCTTCAGTATAGCTTAGATATCAGAATACTTTTTGAGTAAAACCAGCAATGTACATCGTCGGTGGGTACATTCATAATATTATCGCTGTCATTATGATTAAGTATAGATAATGAAAAATGGCGTTGGGCGGCCCGAAAATACTGGTTATTTAATTTGTTGCTAGACCAGACTAATTGATCTAGCATTACAGTCATCAACATCAGTATTTTCTTACCTTCCTTATCCATTATCCATACTAATATTATAAATGCGAAAGTGTGTCTGTCTATTACCTCTTCACGCCCAAACAGATTTTGCTAAAATTTGGTGTAGAGATATGTATATTGAGGCCCGGGAAAGGACATAGGATACTCTTTATTCCGGAAAAATGTACGGTTCCCTGTGCAATAAACGAATTTTGGCGCAACGGAGTTGCGGGCGTCATCTAGTTATTTTAAAGCCTTCTTAATAGCTCTACATAATAATTAATAATATAATGGTATAGTACCTAGATCTTATAATTTAACATTATGTATGTCATTAGTCATTACTGGTGGTAGGCATCAGGTAGTCATTCTGAAAAAATTTGATTATAATTTATACAGAAATAAAACATTTTTTATTTTATTTTATTTATTTTACCAAAGTTACGGACATCGCTCATAGAAGCATGCTGAAGTGGAAGTGGGCTGCGGGGCTAAAATGGTCACATTTAGCAATTCCTTTCAATCAATTCAGCTAATGAATTGTCAAAACTGTCAAGCTGACAAAATATGTCAAATTAGTACGAATTACTAGACATGAATTGCAAGCAGACTTGCATTTTGCATTTTGAAAAAAATGAATCATAATATTATGATTCATTATAATTATGATTCTCCAAAGCGACCATTTTAGCCCTCCTGGTCATGTCTGCAGACGGGAAGATGGTAGAGTAGATGGAGCAGACACGTGGAGTGGAGACCACGCTTAGGCAAACGTAGTGTAGGACGTCCCGCAGCACGGTGGACCGACGATTTGAAGAAAGTGGCTCGGATGGATGAGGGCTGCCCAAGATCGGGATGGTTGGCGCTCATTGGGGGAGGCCTACGTTTAGCAGTGGACGGCAATAGGCTGATGATGATGAATGCTATTACTTATTGTAATGTATGTTACTTAGGAAGGCATCCACAAATTACGCGAGATTTAAGGGAAAAATGGATACAGCCAAATATTGCATTTTAGTAACGAACAGGCACAATAATAATAATAATAATCTTTATTTCATTTACAAAAGTTACAGTTAAAGTACAATGATGGAAGCTACCTAGTAGGCTTAGCCTGTATCAGGCAACATCCCTCTTCCACATCTACAGGGGAAATAAAGAAATCTTTTAAGTTAAGTGAAGCAGACTAATCTTAAATACTACAAAAACTCTTAGTTCTAATACAGACTTATTATATAAATTTTTAGCCAAACATTCTTATGTACATATTATTATTATTTATTATCTACTAATTTATAGTTTGTATGTGTGTGTGTATGTGTGTGTGTGTGTGTGTGTGTGTGTGTGTGTGTGTTTGTGTGTGTGTGTGTGTGTGTTTGTGCACGTGTGTGTGTATACAATATTTAACTATAGTTTAATCGGCTCAATTAGTTTCTCTACTTCATTGTAACGATATTATTTGACTATTAACTTCACCTGTCTGTTTGTCTTATTTTTAATATTTATAACATTGTTTAATTTATTATATATTATAGTGGAGCTGAAATCATACTGTCTTGTTGCAAAATCTGTTTTTATTTTAGGTAGTTCAATTTTCATTCTATTTCTCTTTTTTACTATTATACTGTTGGTACTGGTTTTATGCTTTCTTAGAATCGTGAGTAAAATATACAATTTTCGTACTGTTAATACTTTGCTAATTCGATATATTTATTCTGTTGGTGTTCTCCTGTTTTTGAAATGTATTACTTTTAATAGAGAGCGTTGTGCCCTTTCTAAATTAAACATTTTCGTTTTATTAGCCCCTCCCCACACAGGAATGCAGTAGACTAATATCGATTCCGCCAATGCTCTGTAAATTTCATTTAGAAAATTTCGCTGAGGATAACTATTACTTGATTGTGGACTAGGCATAACTTGTCTTAGAGTTTTAAAAATCCAGTTTAACTTTCGTATCCTACTGGCTACCTGCTCAAGATGCGGTTGCCAGGAAAGTCTTTGGTCAATTATGACTCCTAGATATTTAATACTGTCTACCTTCTCAATAGCTGGACACTTGCAAGCTGCAGGATTCATATCATCCAGTTGGCATGTATGAATCCTTACATCAAAGCTAGGATCAGGCTGACAACGGTTTTGAATGCTGAAGCATATGAATTTAGTTTTTTAGTGTTTAAAGTCAAAAGATTATTTATCAACCAGTTTGCAATTTGGTGCATACCATGCTTGATACCCTTCTTTAGTAAGAGCCAGTTCTTCTCTCTAAATAAAATAGCAGTATCATCAGCATATGATAGTATATGAGCATTATTGATTCACACAATCACAGATCAATTAATAATGATCGAAAATCTTACCAATCTAAGTAATTTTTTCGAATACAATTTGCATAAATAGTTTAGTTGATAATTTTTTTATTTCTAATAGATTTTAAGAAAATGCTTTCAGAATGTTGATACTACATACACTATAATTTGATTAGATTATTTATATTGACGACTTTGACGACCCTTTATAGCTGAATGAAATAAACTATCATTCTGTCGAACCCTTTCTTTAACTTTAACAACAAGTGTACAACAATCAATGCGTCACTTGTCACAACACCATCCGTACCAAGGGTTGATATGACACTTTTTAACCGACTTCCAAAAAAAGAAGGTTCTATGTTCGGCTGTAGATTTATTTCGTTCATCGCAAATACATCTATACTAATGTTACAAATGCGAAAGTGTGTCTGTCTGTAACCTCTTCTCGCCCAAGCCGCTGAAACGATTTTGTTGCAACCTGGATCTAAGATATCGATACTTTCAAAACAATAAATGGAACAGCAAGAAATGGAAAGGGCGTAAGCGACAAAATGGTTTTTGTCGCGTAATTTAAAAACCATAAATATATTTCATATAAGCTATGGGCAAATTATACGAGTAGTGTATGCTTGAATTAATCTATGTACAAATTTTGGAAGCTTAAATCACTTTCCTCTGTTGGCAAAATTAGAATCCCTGTTTTTATAGAGGTCTTTTTGATTATTTATTCTGTGTCATAAAAGTTGACCAATCATGTTATGCTATGGGTAATTTAAAGATAAAGACATGATGAATACTGACAATGAACTTTATTTTCTTAGCTTTACTCATTGTTGAGAAAAATCAATATCGATGCAGCCAAATTATCAAGGCGTCACTAGGCGATGCATGGAGTATGGACTACTATACCGCAACTCCTATAATAATAATATGTACTAGTGTATTATTATATAGTATAAAAACAACATTTAGGAAACGATCTGTATTTAAAATTAAAATTAAATATATAGTAACGAAATATGTAAATATCATCTTCAAATTTTAAAGTTAGCGTAAAATAAAATATTATATGAAGTTAAAAATTACTGAACTAGCAAATTACATTTTGTTTCTTATACACCTTAAACCTATGTTATTTCATATTGTAGGTACTAGGTACACATAGATAATAATAATTATCTAATTGTGATTAAACGAAAATAAGAGGAAAAGATTTGGATGCGATAACACTTAATAGGTAACTATGATTTTCATAAGAATAAGTAAGTACATTAATATTGTGAGAGAATAATCTTAAAGATGTACACAGCGAATCTACAGGGTACAAAATAAAGTGATAGCGTATCTAAATTTTTTTGTGATTTGTAGGTATGGGTAACTTAATGGCCCATACAAATCACACAAAATATTTTGTATGGGCAAAATGAGTTTGCCCATACAAAAGTGGTTAAAAGTGTGATTCTATCGTTTATAGGGTTACGTACCCAAAGGGTAAAAACGGGACCCTATTACTAAGACCGTTGTCTGTGCGTCTGTCTATCTGTCCATCTGTCTGTATCTCAAGAACCGCTCTATAGCGGTTCTTGACTAGAACTAGACTTATGACTTAGACTTCTGAAATTTTCACAGATTATGTAGATCTATTGCCGCTATAACAGCAAATACTAAAAACAAAGTAAAATAATATTTATGGGGGGCTCCCATACAAAAAACATAACAATTTGCTCTATAACGGTACGGAGCACTTAGTGCGCGAATCGGACTCGCACTTGGCAGATTATTTTTAATTAGAGGGTAAATAAGAATAAAGATTCAGATACAGAACTACCTATGAATGAAACTTCAATATTTGATTTAAATTCATAGATAAAATATCACAGTATAATATTATGTAGTTCATGGCATTAAAATTTGGCTTTTTTGGGTTATTTGGGACCATATTATTTTGCCATTACTGCTCTTACCGGACTTTTATGAAAATTATCTTTTTTATAAAATAGACTAAATGTATGTAAAAAAATCTTTAGGTGCTCATATAATCTTAAAAAAACTTATCACAAATCTGACTCCCACGAGATTCGGCTGTGGTTAATTCCTCATAAATATTTATTACAATTGAGATGTAGATCGTTGAGTCCCATTCACATCCGACTTCCGACTCCGAGCAAGTGCCATACATACAAAAACTTAACCCATTGTTGCCACTCACAAAAAATTCACAAAAAATACGGAAATGGAGAGTGCTGTCATGTGTTTTGTATAAATGTTTAAAAAACAAAAGTTTTTTGTACTTTTTTTAAGTTTTTGGCCGCACAAAAAATTGGGGCTATTTGAATAGGATTTTTTGGCTACCGTAAAAAGATTGTTAGTGTAAAGGGTTAAAAAATATTTCAACGAGGGAAGTCTTACATAATTATCTACCTTATACTTACCAGTTATTATTATTTAATATACATTTAAGTTTTAAGTATTCATTTTAAGTCAAAGGATTCCCGACATAATTTAACTTTTAGTATCTAAGCACACTGCCGAATTTCCGCGGTGGAAATTCGTCTTGATTCCGCCTGCAACGTATGACACACACATCCAATTACCGATGACACACCATGCCGAAATTCCGTCGCGTTATATTGTATGCGTTTGACATTGCTGGCGTAATCATGCGGAATTTCCGCCGCGGAACTTCGGCATAGTGTGTTTAGACACTCAAATTATGTCAGGAATCCTTTGACTTTAGTCTTAATTAGTTGATCTGGCTGTCATGAGGTGAGGGTATATTCTCGTGTCCGCTATTAATAATTCAGACGTTGTACTAGTTTTTCCAGCCGTTTTGGAAACATTTTATAAAAATAAACACTTTGTTCAAACATTAAAGATATCCGCCGTAAATACAGTCAGTTCTAACAACAATAATATAATAAACACTAGTTAAAACATAAAACTAATTTGTGTCAATAAAGTCGGCGTGACTTTACCGACTGCACAAAGAGTAATCGGCACCTTGAAAGTATTGAAAGTGAAATAGAAAATAAAAGTATTTTTTAACAATAATTGTAACAATAGTAAAACAATGTATTTCGGGTTTGCCTACTGGAGTCGACTTCAAAGTCGGGTTTTTTACATAGGGTAGTTTTTATGATACCTTTTTATTAGTTACAATTTCGCTAGAGAATATTTTGGTACCAATGCTCTATATTGGCTGGATACTATGGTTATAATTGGTAACAAACATTCTTAAAATACCTATATGTAATGTGTAATGTGTACCTACTTTAATTTTTTTTAAATTAGTTAACGCCTTAGCACTATTTACTGACGAAGCTCCGTTGAGGTTTGTTTAAATTTTAAAACAATAAAATCCAGAAATTTAAAAGTATTAAGAGGAATAAAATAGGTATTATTTTTTTTTTAACAAAATTAGGGAGCAAACGAGTAAATGGATCACCTGATGGAAAACAACTACCGTCGTCGCCCTTTTAATTTATCTCAAAAGATCTATTTTAAATATAAAATGAATGATAATTAATTACTATCAAATTAGTAAAGGGCTGATAAGTAGCCTAATTTTATGACATTTTTATATAATTTTAAATTTATGTGATAATCTTATCTTATTATGTTAATTTTATTATGACTACTTAAATTCTACTTGGTTGTATGAGGTCAGATCCTCTATAATATAGCAAACTATGGTGAGGCACAATTAATAATACTTACATATTAGTTTGGACTTTTTGAATTTAAATTAACAGCTTAAAACATTTTGAAAACAAAATATTTACAAACATTATTCAAACTTGACTCCTAGAATTTTAAATTTTCTCATGTTAAAAGTTTTATTTCACAAATTTATAACTTTTTGAAAATATTCAAGGCAGTTAAATAATTTAATACAGTTTATTACATTAGGTACCAAAACGGGCTATTTTTGTCTATAATCTACATTAATAAACAAGTATAGTGTCGGGAGTTTTTGGGAGAATGTGAAAGAGTGATGTTGTGTTTTTATATTATTTTCCTAAAATTGTGTTATCTGGGTTTTTAATGTGTAATATTGGTAGGATATTAACCATTAAATATTCGTTATCGTGCACAAGTGTAGGAGAGTGATGTAATAACCAGAAACGTGCTCTTTTGTGTTCCCTCCAAAACTCCATCAAAAGTTTCAGTAAAGCGTCCTACCACTTTACTGAATCGACCGACTTGACTCCTTGACTGTATTGACTTCATACTTAGACTTTGACTAGACTTTAGACCTGACTGACCTGACGATAATATATAAAAAATTGTATTAAAGAATATTGTTTTCCCGCCATAATATTATACTCGACACTGGTCATGGTTATAGCCGAAGTGCCATTATATGAAAAAAAAAAAGTATAGTGTCACAAATTAGTCAGTTTGTAAACGGTCACAAGTTTACATGTCAACATAATGTGTTTAATGTGATAAGTAAAAAATGTTAATATACACAAACGACTTGAACGCGTGCGCACGGACGGACACGTAACATTGATATAGAATAGGTGTTAGATACACATTTTTGTTAGTCAGGGAGCCCTAGAAATAATTTTTTTGATTACTATCAAGCAACATTTTTGTGAATACCTTCATTTAGATATGACGAACAATATTTTTATTTTCGAAAAATCTCGAAAGTGGTAGCTAACAAAGATAGGATGGATTTCATACTTTGATTTGATGGTCCTAAAATATGGATTGTTCTATTTATAGGACAATATTACTCTTAAATTAGATAACTATTACCCTACCAATATACAAAAAATCAGCTGGTTAGGGTTCCGTTTTAGGGTTCTGTAATCAACAAAACTTGGTTGACTACGGTACTCTAAAACGGAACCCTAACCAGCTGGTTTTTTAAACCTATAAGTATGAAATCCTTTTTATTTCTGTTAGCTACCACTTTCAAGATTTTTCGCAGATTAAAATGGTGTTCGTCTTATCAAAATGAAGCTATGAAGCTACTCACAAAAAATTGGTTTGATAGTAATCACAAAAAAAATGTTCTAGGGCCCTCCCGTACTATATTTGATATTCGGGTTGGAATCGATTTTTCAACTCCTATCTTAGTCTATAATATTTCTTTACTAGATGACGCCTGCAACTCCGTTGCGCAAAAAATCATTTATCGCGCGGGAACCGTACATTTTTTCAAGATAAAAACTATCCTTTATCCTTTCTCGGGACTCGAAGTATCTCCATGGCAAATTTCAGCAAAATCGGTTCAGCGGTTTGAGTGTGAAGAGGAAACAGACAGACAGACAGACGGACAGAAAAATACATTTCGCATTTATAATATTAATATGGAAGTATTGATTCGATTTGGAATTGCTTTTTTCAACTACTAGGTTAGTCTACTATAATATTTCTTTATAAATAAAAAAATATTTTTATTTTGTTAGTTTTGCTAAAATATATTGTAAATAATGTTAACAGAATTATTATTGAAAAAAATTATTTCATAACGTGGCCAATTTCATCATGAACGTCTGATAACTTAGTACTATACCATCTTTTGCTTGTAGCACAGTATAGAAATAATAAGTTAATGCCGCTGTCAGAGACATTTCATGACGTTTGAACTTCAATTTAATGAAGAGTTTGACAGATGATGTATGAGACTTATATCATAATCTTTATCTAATTACAGTAACGTAATTATTATTCGTCTCTGACTGTCGCACTCAGAGTAAATGTAATTAATTCAAAATTTTGACATAAACATATTCTGTCAAACTCTTCATTAAAGTGAAGCTTGATCATAAAATTAAATGTCTCTGAGTACGGCGCGCGGTGAGTGTGGCTCAGTTATACAGCCCCCGCACCAGTAGAGCTAGCATAACAACAGGAGACATGAGAAAGAATCGACATACTGACAGATTTTATCGACAAAATGGCGGATTTCCATCGTCTAACTGTCATTTTGTCTTCTCTAACTGTCATTTTGTTTATTCTTCCGTAGAAAGAAACCATTTCTATGGTGACCATGCTACGCCTGCAGGGGAAGTTCACTGTTTCTCGCCTCCGCACAGAGCGCGAGTACATGTATCGGATATTTAATATCGCAACGAACGTATTAAAATGATATTTTTGTGTGTCTATCATTAAATGTCGTTGGTTCGATGAAAAAATGTAAAAATCTCACATAAATTACAAAAGTTTATAGATTGAATAATTATGTTAATGAGGCGATAGAATTTATATCGAATGACGATTCCAATGATATGGACACGATACAATAATATTATGCTTATAATAAGTAAATTTTAAATGTGCAAAAGTACAGAAAGTATTTTTTTATTCTAAATAAAAATAACATATTTACCGTGCGTTACTTTGTGTGGTTTTTAATTTGTGCTTTATTATGAACTTTAGCTTTGGAAAATGTAACAAAGTCTCTATAGTAATTAATAATTATAATATTATCCGTATATCTGTATCAAAATAAAGAAAATCATTCTATTATAAATACATATTTAAAAAAATACTTGAACATATTTCAACATCTTTTTTTATTTGCCGGCTACCTTGTGTGAACTTTTCTTTTTAATGATAGGTACCTAATTTGCTAAAACATAATATTTTAAATAAGAATTAGCAAAAAGTCCGACATATAAAAAAATTGCTATAAGTTTTTTTCTAAATGCCAATGACATTTTTAGGCTAGTGTTGTAAATGTTTACATATTTTTTGTGTATCACAAAAAAGTTTCCAAGCCGGCCATTTCAAATAAGGAAGTAATATCAATAAGTATAGACCATAGTAAGTATCATAAAAAAGTTGAAACTACACTTTTTTTTGTTTTATTACCGCATGGAAGCCAAATTTTTTTGAAGATGCCTATGCTATTTAGAACAATGAAAGCAAAAAAAATGTTATTGCATTTTATAAACATTCTTTACGCTTGCTTTTGCGACTATGTACGAAGAAGCTTTGAGAATTTTAATCTTAAAGGAACTTTTTACAAATTTTAGATTTTTTTCTAAAAAATTTATGAAAGATTCTAATCTTTCATAATTTTTTTTTTCATCAATCAATAGTCATAGCTAAAATACACATAATATTTTAGCAATGACATAAAAAACATATATTAGCAGTAGCAATTTTTACTACGCTGCGGTTGTGTTCATTTATATTCGTGTATGCGTCAATATTTAAAATTTTAAACCGAATATTTAAATCCTAACAGACAATTTGAATGTTTTGTTGTAAATACTGAACAATGGAATATGGATCGTCATCGCTGGGGTCAGCCAGGGTCCGAACATCTGCCTGATATCACGGTTATATTAATAGGCATAATAGCTAATTTCAATCATAGTTTTGATCAAATAGATTTTGTTTTTTTTATTAATCAAGTTAATTATTTAAAAAAATATTATTTTGTAATAAAATGAACAAAAATTTAAATGAAGATTAATTAAAATAAACAAAAAGATGATAATATTTATAATGAAATAAAAAAATAGATATGTCCAAATAACATACATAATTTAAACTTCATTCAGCCTTGGTACAAAAAATAATTTTATTGAAAAAGAAAAAATAGCACAATAATTTGTATGAATTATAGAAAATATGAAGGTCTCGTTAGGAAATATGAAAACCGAGGTCGAATTAGATTAAGAAATTATGAAAATGACCTCCATTGATAAAATAAGGTAAATCACCCAAACTGAACATAGTTTAGGATAATTGTGATGGATTAAATTAAAGCTTACTGTGAAATTTTTATACATTATCAAGAAGCCTTCACATTTAAGTAGGTAATTTAATGTTCCTTTATATTTGATTCGTACAAACCAATATAAACCAATTAGATTTTTTTAGCCCCTGTTTTTTTCATAACTGCACTCTTTCATTGCATTTTACAATTTTAATGAACTTTTTTACTAGAATTATTATTTGAATAAAATATGAAAAAAGTATGGCTATAAGTGCGCTGTGCGGTATTCTAAATACACAATCTGTGAAAATTTCAGAAGTCTAGCTATAGCGGTTCTTGAGTTACAGCCTGGAGTCACACAGACAGACAGACGGACAGATATTAAAGTCCTAGTAATAGGGTCCCGTTTTTACCCTTTGGGTACGGAACCCTAAAAAACTACTAGTGCAGCTAATAAAATTATATATTAAAATGTATACCAAATTAATATTTTAAAGATTTTTTATGTTAATTCCGGAACCGATATAACAGGTTGATGCAAATATACTAAAAATTCCTAAGTTTTGATTCATTTTGTTGCTAATGTGAGAAACCTGAGTGTGTCTTAAAATAATCTTATTAAATTTTAATTAACACGTTAACTGCATTACTTAAAAACATAGCAAAAAAATCCCAATAAAGGAAAAATGACTTCTTATTTCTGTGTTAAATATAAATTAGTGCTAAATCTGGATTTTAATAATAATCATTTTACAATACATATTATGTCAGATTCATTTCAAGCTTAATATAATATAGTAAGTAAAAAATAATAACTTATCCATTGACATAATTATAATTTTTTTATTACAATTTACAATTGGTTCTTGGCAAGTTCGATAAACTAATGTACCACAGTCCACATTCTTTGTAGCCTAATAATTAATAATTTAAACTATGACATACTTCTGAAGAAAATTAGCAGTAAAAATGTAGTGTCGGTACAAGCGAGGCGAGCGGCGAGAGCACGGAGATCCTGGCCGTGCATAACATTAACAACCCTCATTTAAGTCTGGTCAATGACAGCCTGTTTTAATCAATAAGTTCTTTTTCGCGGGAGCGTCCTTGCTTTTTTTCTCGGCGCGACTTTTTCTGCGCGCTTTAAACAATGTGTCAATCGGGTCGCGGTGCGATGAGCCGGCCGCGGCCGCCGAGTCGTCCCCGAACTATTCTGCAAAAACTTTTGCATAAAAACCGTAAAGCTCGCCCAAAAAATTGTCTACCGAGTACTATCCGAGTTCTTGTAGCCATTTTAATTATTATTTAATACCGGGGGACGAGCACGTGGCCGCTCGCCCCGTCTCGCTCCCGCCCGCGGCCCCGGGGGCGCCCGCCGCCTTGCATCCCCCTCGCACGGAGCCCACTTACACACATAAAAATCGTGAATAATAAAAAAATGTGTACACATTTTTTTCGCTCAACCGCCGCTTGGGTGTGTGCGTGCGGCCTCACGCCGCTGGAGCGGGACGGCGCTATCCGAGCGAGCGGGACGGAAGTCTCCCCACCTCCGATTTTTTAAGCTCGTCGTCGATGTCGGCGTCCGTGTGATTTTTTTCATTTTATGTGTTAGTGTACCCCTCGCTCGGTGTAGTTCACTTTTTCTACTATAGATCTGAATTTCAGTCTCGTTTTTGCCGCGTCGGTCTAAAGGCGGGCGAGCGGCGATTTTTATAATATTCCAATATTTTTATTTCGCGAGCCGGTGAGGAGTCGTGCCGGCGTGTGTGCACGCACATGTACTGGAGGTCCCCGGTGCAGGCGCAATCGCGAGCGAGGAGGACGGAGGATCACGTGTGTAACACACAAACACACAAATAGCACACGAAAATATTCTACAAAAAATCTGGCAATTCGGATCCTAGTAACGACGTTCGGCATTCATAATTTTACCTCAGGGTCAAAACAACGACTCCCTCGCTTTTCGTGCCGGCGCCCGGCATTTTTTTTAATGTTTATTTTTTTATTCGACTGATGCACGTGGATTTTTGAGGTGTTTTGGCGAAGGAGCCTGGGACTGGAGCCTTAGATCGTGTTGTGACACTAGTGCTAGCCCGTTATGTGATATTACCTACTAAGAACCGACTGTGATGTATCAGTGATATTGACGATCGAGGGTTGCCGATCCGGAGTGAGGTAAGAGGAACGTTGTAATTAATTTGGAGGCGAGCCCCTCGGTCCCGCGGCTGGGGGGGTTTACGTAACCCTCCCCATACTTACGGCCGAGCGTTAGTTAAAATTCTGTGAAGTTTGCTCGTCTGTCAAACTTGACCTTGAGTCGGGCCCGGACTATAAATACGGAAATATTTGTGTTCCTAACCCGCGACAATGTTTTGGTGTAAACCCCTGCATTCTATTGTTATTTTTAAATTATCTATGGGCAGCTCGCTTCCGTGAAAATATTTCTCGCATAAAAATGTTGTCTGATTTTTTATTCCATCCTAGTCGTGCGTGCATAGATTTTTTTAAATTAAAATGTATTTTATACGGCGACCTTCAAAATTAGTTTCATAATAAAAAATATTTTAATCACTTTGTTACTAAAAATTTAAATTTTAAATTCTGCATTTGTTTATTTTGTACAAAACTTAATTAAAATATAATTGACTTTTTATTTTTTTTATTTAATGTAATATTGTCTTAAAACCTTACATTTGTATGGAATGATCAAAAACATTATTTTGATTTTTATTCAAAAAGTTATGTTTTCCAAAAAACAATAAATAATTCAACCTTTACAAAAAAAATTATCGGACATTAAAAAATAAAAATAATTAAGTATAAATTCCTTTTTTTACTTTATGTATAACTTTGCATATAAATATTTAAAATCTACTTTGTTTATTCCACAGTGGAATTTATCAACTGCAATATAAAAAAAATAAAGAAAAGTTAGTTTTTTTCACGTCGGTAAAAAAAACATGTAATCACATCCCTAATTTATTCCAACTAAAGCAGTGATTACGAATCTTAAACTCGATCAACCGTGCAGCCCGAAACTAAATAGCTTTTTATACAACTTTACACTGTGACAAACACAAAATAAGACGAAACCTTATTGCGAAACAATAAGGACTATAATCCAAGGGTCCCACCGAAATTGACTCTCGACGAAGTAGTCATGTACTATATAGTGTAATTATTATCTGTGACAGGTCCGTACGACAGGTACAGATGACAGCACACTTGCCCACGTTATAGATAATAAAAAATTAACAAACAAGTACCGAAAAATTATAATATTTTGCCCTACCTCACTGACATAGTATGTACTACGTACTACTTACTAACTCAGTGCCCTACCTATAACTTTACTATCTAAGGCATTTTTTGGCTAAAAAAAAACATGACCATACTCATATTTTGACAATTAATATTGGCGTATAATAAAAAGAAAGAAAAAATATATCAGATAGTACACGCGTTAATAAAAGCTGTTAGTTATGGGCAGCGCGACGCGGCGACATGTGGGCTAGGGCTGGAGCAATGACACCTACCCGCCTGCTAACTTGTCACCTGCTAAAAAAACTTAGCTTTTTGCCCGTCAAATCTAGTTATAAATAGCGGTAGGCGACGCAGGCGTGGTAGCGTTATTGCAATTCAATTAAACAATAAGACAACATTTTTATGCCTTTAAAATTTCCTCTCTCTAGATTTTGTAGCACCCTCTCCATTTTTCCAGATAACAGAACGGACGATCTCGAATACTTCCATGACAGAAACGAGGAGCGCACGCCTAGATCGGAAACTTTATATTTTTATATGATAGTGCCAAATATTGATAGGACGATTAATAATAATAAATTAGATAGAATATCAAATTGATCAAGATGATGGAAGGACGCACCATCGACTACAGGCCGGACGGGGGCGGCCTGGACTACCACAGCTCGCCGCTGATGGCGGAGATCCCCGTCGACAACTACTCCCACATCCACCGGAGCATAGAGCACCTGCGGTCGATAGGGGTGCCTCCCCCCATCACCGACCACAGGCACCTAGCGGCCAACCTCACAGACATAAGGAGATACGAGCACCCCGACGATATGCCAGAAATCAAGCCGTCCGTCCTTAGGTTATCGGAGTTCAAGAGTGGGTTGCACGAGTTGAGACTACACAACGATCAGGAGAATGAGGTCCAAAGACAGATGACGCCGCATGACGAGGGAAAAGGGTACAGCGCCCCCTCCACGCCGCTCTCGGAGAACGGGGGTCACAGCATCCAGGAGGAAAAGGTATTATGATTATATTGGCATGATTTAAAAAAATTCAAATTCAGAAAGTTTTTTAACGTTTACGTTTTGAATTGCCAGCGCAGGGCGTGATTTTTGGGACGTCTGTTTTGACTGCATCCTTCGATCTTTAACTCTCGTATTCCTAGTTGTTTCATTTTAACAAATGACGTTAGTTAATCTAACATGTTGCGTCTTTTAAGGCTTCGACTGGTTGTGAACCAAACTTGAATTTAGTCCTTGAGCGGTTCGGAAGTTAGCGTCTTCTGACGTCAGGCCGAAATGTTATTACAATCATTATGAAAAATCACGACGTCCGCGTACCGACTATTAATCTTAGAATTTGGATGTTTCCTTACACGTCGCTCATTAAGTTTAGCTAATGACTAAACTATTATATTTTATAGTTAATATTTTATAACTATACCTTCTACATCACTATAAACTTGAATTACATTCAATTAAGATAATTCAAAGATTTTAACTAAGTACCTAATTTTTTTATATATGATTTACTCAATAGTTAACGCTCGCGCTTAGATAAACGTTTTTTTTTTTCAACTTATTAAAGTGTAAAAGTCTAATAGACTTTTAGTTTAATTTTTGTTATTTTCTAATGTTCAAATTCGCAATTACGGTTTAAAAATCTGCAGACGGTTAAGTCAGACATGCTCAGTCACCGTAAGATAATATGTAAAAATATAGTTTTATGCAAATATACGCTAATAAATATGTCTATGATATTATGCTTTAATGTGGTCTAAGTCTAGTCTGGTAACTATATAATTGAAATGCTCTTTGAATTTTTGTAATTACCTTACACCGCCTTTCAAGCAACAATAATTAATTTTTTGATTTCTTTTCTTTTTTCTTTTAAAATTCTACCTGAATCTACGTCAAAACTTAAACGTTATAATATATAAAAAGTAAAAAAAAACTGTTAGAAATGTTTTTCGACAAGCTTCTTTTTATGATTAGAATTTATGAATAACTTACGGCCAGGCCACAACACTGCGTTGCGGCGGCGTATCGCAAAAACAACATCGCATATCGCAACGCAAAAATTTCATAAAGCATAGCACTCTTTACATCGAAAATTTTCACGATGCGTTCTGCGGCGTCGTAGATTTGTACGATGTGACGCCGCAACGCAGTGTTGTGGCCTGGCCCTTAGGGCTTATTTGCCAAACGTCAAATAACTTTGAGGAATAAAAATTCCTTAACATAATATTTTGTTCCTTAGGTAATCAAAAGACTAACGGCCTTACCACAAAAGATTTAAACATCTATTGAACAGTTGTTTTGAGACCATTTTGTACTGATTTTTTTTTCTAATCAACTGTTCAACAGGTGCTTAAATATTTTGTAGCAAGACCGTAAAAATCTATCTTTAGTGTGAACTACCACTTTCCCACAAGATTATTCTTAATTCTAGAAGGGTACAGTTTTAAACAAACGATAAGCAAAATAAAAAAGTGTTCAATAATAAATTGTAAAGAAATTGTAGAAAAAAAAATATAAAAATTAATGCATTTATTGTAATAATGTCGGCACACATTTTTGTGCGAAATGCCGAAAGATACATTTTAAAGTCTAATAAAAATATTGCGATATTTAAATTGCAGAATTATTATTGCAGAAAACTTTTTTGAGGAAAACGCGCTTAAATAAGTAATCATAATTAATAAAAATGTAAATTGTATTTTCTTCTTTTGTTCAAATTCCATACCTATTAAAATAATTATTATCACTTTTGAATTTATGATTGTTTTTTTTTTTATTTTGTCCCATAGTGCATAGCCGCAAAGTCGGTTTCGAATTTCGATGTAATTTTCTTAATAGAGGCGTTTGATACCTATTTTAAATTTTACATAGTCAGTTAACTTTGATTTTGTATTTAGCACTTTAATAGATCAAAGTGTAAAGTGTCAATTTTTTTTCCTCGGTTAAAAAATAATATCTGACTTTTAAAAATTTGCTCCAAAAAACATAAAAAATAATAATTTTTCGTTAGTACTAAATAATTTATATTACAAGAGAAAATATCGCACACTTTTTTTTCATAACGTAAAGTATATTACGGAAGCTTCTAGAGCCGAAATCCTCATTACAGCAGACCTTGTCCGAAGGTGAGCTGATGAGCACAATTAATAAATTTAATCTTCCGTCCAGATCCGTATCTGGTTAAATTGACCGCCATTGTTCTAATCGTGTAAGTCATTTGTAGGGTATGCGGTATGCCCCAATCACTATTAGAAGGACCAATACTAAAGAAAAACACTGTTTCGAAAAAAATACAAAAAATAATAATATTCGCTCGCTATATTTTTAAGTTATATGAAAATGGCGTTTCTCTAATTTCATATACTATAATATATTCTTATTGGCAGTGTAACAGGCTAGTAGACGTACTAGAGGTACCGTATAAGATTGCATCTTTGATCTTATTTGAGACATCAACGATCTTTTTTAAAAGAAGACCATTCTTATCAGAAACTTTGTAACACTTAATTTTTATTTAACAAAAAAAATTACCGACATACGTTTGTATACTTTATAATAAAAATCAACAGAATGTCTATGTGCATAGGAAGTGATTAAAGTTAATCATTCATCAGACTATTCAGACACTATAGTAGCCGTGACCCGCACAAGGTCCCGATATCCCCTAGACGTTATGTAAACACGCGCGTATTTTCTGCGCAGCCAAGGCTTCAAAGATATCAAAATTCCAAAACATACGCGGAAGTATGGCGATCTTTGGGACGTAATAAAAAAAAAGAAAAAAAAAGTTTTGTTTCTGAGCAAATTTGAATCAAATTTTTTCAGAATGTCTACCTGATGCAGGTACCACCGGTAATGTAATAAGTATCTTCGAAAATGCACATTATTGTTGGCAAATAATCGCTCTAGATCACTCTGCGATAGTGGTACTATCAGAAAAGTTGATTCAAATGCAAATGGGGAACCTACGTAGTTTGGTCGAGTTATGTCAAACCCAGCCGACAGATCACGACTTACATTGAATTGACACAATCCGTCCAAATTACGTAGGCCCGTCAACTGTCTATGAATAAAATTCTTCGATGGTACACATAGCACAAAGCAGGTTGGCGTTCAGATGTCAATTAGGTACGTCCAAAGTTTACCCGTGTATACTACTTTGTAGTAGTAGTTAATTAGTAATACGTAACTAAATACTAAGTATTGGCTAAGCTCAATTAATTTTGATCTAGATATTGTAAACTTAGCAAAATACATACAATGTCACAATAATTTTATGGAGGTGTTTTTTATTAAAACAAAGAATTATGTTGTAGTTTCTAATATGATGGCAGGATTCCTCTTAAAAGGCCGGCACCGCACCTGCAGCTCTTCTGATGCTGCGAGTGTCCATGGGCGACGGAAGTTGCTTTCCATCAGGTGACCCGTTTGCTCGTTTGCCCCCTTATTTCATAAAAAAAGCATGATGAACCAATACATCATGTTAGTGCTGGTGATGTTGTTAATGATGACAAACCAATACATATAATGGTAGGTACTGACTTGGTTCGTCGTCATTATTAGCAATATCAACAATATTTCGCATAGGTTTATCATTATCAACATCAACGGCATCAACATTTTGTGTTCTACATCACCATTAAGAACACCAGCAACAACATTTCGTGTTGGTTTATTTTCATAATTAACAACATTAATGTTAATTATGAAAATAAGCCAACACGAAATTTTGTTGCTGGTGTTGTTAATGGTGATGAAGAACACAAAATGTTGATGCCGTTGATGTTGATAATGATAAACCTATGCGAAATATTGTTGATATTGCTAATAATGACGATGAACCAACACAAAATGTTGATGCTGGTGATGTTGATAATGATAAACCTATACAAAAGATTGTGGCTGTTGTTAATGATGATGAACCAATACATAATGTATGAATTAACTTTTGACCCTCCGCATCACAAGTGACAAGCGACCTTCGCGTTGTTTTACCCGAATTCAAATAATCATCCAGACTCATCGCCTGGACCATGTAGGTCATATGAATTTTAATGCCTAAAAAGAAAAAAAAAACTGCTGAATTTTAATGCCAAAAAACAAAAAATGTACCAAACTTAAAATTGTTTACGAAATTCTTACTTCCTATGGAATTTATCGTAGTTTAACCTAAATGTTTAAATTCGACAAAAATTGTATTTTGGTTTTGAAAAGTAAGCTAAAACATATTTAAATTGGTAGCATTATATTAATTTATAGTGTTCATTTTACAGATAGAACAGAACGAAGTTTCTATATAATTCTGTACTTAGTAGTAATAATATATAAATATTAATATTATTGTTATTCGTTAGTCGCATTTTTTCTTAAATAAACTAAGTGCGATCATCACGAGTCAATATAAAATAATGAAATATGATTAAGATCATACAAAAATGTACTTATAGCATTTTATCAGGCAAATCGCGTCTCGTTTGCCCCCTATAACACTTTGACTAAATGTCCTCGTACAGGATCTTAACGCGTATGAAGTAAGGGCCACTTTACAAGAACTGCGAGGTAAATAAACTTTGAACGGTGGCGAAGCACTAGTCTTCGAGCCTGCGGTTTCTATGCGTAACTCTATTCTTAATTTTTATTTTGATACGCGATAGGACAGTCAAAAAGTAAATCGTTAATATATAATGTAAAATAATACGGTAACATAATATTTTAATTAGTCACATTTGCGTCATTGGAGTATCTTGTGACGGCTCCTCTGTTTATAATGAACATAAAATAAAACACCTGAATTATGACCTGACTAACATTTCTCATTATTTACATAAAAAACATTGAATGATTACTTATGTTTGCCAACAAACGTAGCGCGTAGCACTGCGTAGAGCGCTACGGCCTACGAATTACTTTCTATCATTAAAACTCAAACTGTTTTTGCGTTAATTTGTCTGTTTTTAAGTTGTAATTATTTAAACATGTATCCTCCAATAAACAAAAATCGACAACCATAAAAATAATGCATAAGTAAACCTATTTTGCACTTGGCTGTACCGAACCTGCCGTTCGACTGCGCTCGGCTCTCGTCGGGAAACGAATTCGATCCAAGGCCACATTCCAAATTCAAACCACTGTCAATGTCAATGGCTAACAGACAAGACGGATGTGTTCTAGCGTAAACCGCGTAGATTTGATCATATTTATAACTTACTCGATTAATTTTGATACTTGCTATATTAATCATAAATTCATGAGGACGATAAATAAGCTAATAAAAAATATTATTATGTATATTGCCTGCGGTATTGTTGATTGATTAGCAAAACCGAGGCTCCTAGTTTTTAAAACAAATAACCCCAAAAAATCGAAAAAAATATATCTGGAGCTAAAAGTGTTTTTATGTCAATATTTGCATACAGCCAAAACAGCCATGGACATTATTCATTGAGTACCAATCTTTAACCTTGAATGTAAAATAGGGAGGATCGAACAACATCGAAGGAGACGATTACGTAAACTTTTTCAGAACAGGGATAAGTAGATGGACACGGACGTTTTTTTTTTTCAAATCAATTTTTCAGAGCTCAAAAAATATCAAAATAGATTTACTTACAAAATTTACATTCCTACAAAATTATTATAGTTAGTTATTATAAGTAAATTATAAATTATAATACATTGCTTACATTTTATTTTTATTTTTTTCACAAAACGGATTTTTTCAAATAAATGTTTAATTTTACATTAATTAAAGCGCATAAATTTTATGGTTTTAGTATCCGAGTAAAAATTTTCTATATCAATAATACTAAAACTCGCTAACACGAAGAGACCCGAAACAAACTAAGATAATGTTTTACTCTGAAGTCTGAACTGAAAGATATTTTTCAATGATTCAATTTCAAAGTACAAAACAAGTCTTTTGACTCTATACCTTTAACCCACCTTACGTTGAAAATACTTCCGTATGTATTATGTCTCGTATTTTTGTGACTACAATATAGTTGACATTTAAATATTGTGTGTACAAGTTCGAAGCTGTTTAATCCAATTAATAGATATTGTAGGTCATTGACATTGTGATTTTGGCAATGTATAAATTTAGATTAGCGATTTTGAAAAAATGTGTTCGTCGGATTTGGATCAATTTTTGTCAATTTGTTGCGCAGGTAACAGGATTTAAGAAGATTGTTTTCGCATTTTTACGTACAGTCTTAGGACTTATTGACTAATATTTTAAAGGGTAATTAAAAATACATCCAAATATTGTAATCGCTGGCCAGATCCTCGACTGCAGCCATTAAAGTTTTTTTATTAATAAAATTCGACATTAAAGATTGGCCATTTTACTTAAAGTTTTCCAAGTAACTTATCTAATCTCGCCGCTTAAATAAATAAAAAAATAAAACATTAAAAAATAAGATAAACAAGGTCGTGCATTAAAATCGCATCGTAGATTTTAATTCCGTGTATTTTGTTGTAAGTAATAAAATTGTGATTGGCGTTTAAAATTTCGTTTGATTAAGTTTTGGTTAAAAATTAAAAAATCATGATAGTTTTATTTTTATTTTGTACAATGTATTTTAATTTTTATTAAAAATTAATAATTATATTTTTTGTTGCAACAAAAAAAAATATAATGAGCCTCTGTACGTACATAGAATATTAAGAAATATTTAAAATTAGAATTTTAAACTGACAAAATAATTTGTAGGCAACTCGCCACGTTTTGATCCGCGGCGGTTCTCGGAACGCGACACGGTGTTTGCAGCTCGGAGAAAAAAACGAAATCTCATCAGCGACTCTGTTGCCGAGGGCGGAAAGGCGATAATGACGTGGCAAATCGGTATTACCATGTATTATGAGCGCACATCAACAAATGCACAATGTAATTTTGATTGACACCGACCATTACGGCGGACTGGCGTTGCGTCATCGTAACTACGGCTTGTATTTTCAAACACCCTCCATTTGTTTTGCTTTTTTATTTTTATAGCTATTCTACACGATGAGTGCTATTCGTTGCTACCACGCATTGTGGCTATAATATTGACTGATTACAGCCGATGAAGGCAGAAGTTATAAACTTATAACTTATAAATCGCCGGAGCGAACACGGAAATAAATTTTTATACGCAGTAATCAGTAATCAGTATTAGACAATCATTATGTTGTTAAAATAATTGATGGTGTAATTATCTACTACACTTTTAATACTGCTCGTGCATTTAAGTTTTAAACTTTAACTAGTGTCTATGATAATGTTAATGGACTGATAGCATACGTCCAAGGGAATAAAAGGCTCACAAGGTTAGCTAACGACTAACATTTGGAATGTAACAAAATTACAAGTAATCGTAGCCCCACCGTCACGCGATTCTCCTATCTTTATCTCGTACGATATAATTACCGGCCTGAGGCTGAGGCGGTCTTTGTTTCACGATTTTCGGCCCCACATTTTTTGTTTATCATCATCACTCACAAGTCACAAGTCACACATTATCAAATTATCGGGTTTTATGTTATTTGAATGTTTACTGTTTAGAGCCGTTTAGGGTCTACTCCACATTTACAAAAATCCTATTAATCGTCACGTGTGTGCATTCCTTAAAATATTTTTATAGAAACTCCATACCATAGAGTAATTTAATCGTCTTAGTTACTAATAAACATTAAACAAAAAACAATAACTCATTTCCGTGCGGCATTAAAATTTTTATAATGGCAATAAAATTAGTTTATATTATATTCGCATACTTTATTGTGTTAGATAACGCGAGATTTATTGCGTGAAAGCTCAATAGGAGGCACACCTACTGCGTACCCGGCGCGGGCGTACCAGACGCGCGGTGACGTCAGCGGGCGTATTTAGCGTGACCTTGAGCGCGCTCAATGCCAAGAAAAAATTAACTTCCAGTCACCGGACCATCTCATAAATTATTACAGCCGTAACATTCGTTAGCGAGCTTTCTAATGTTGACTACATTGTAAATATTGCCGTACTTCAGCTGAAATTGTTGCCTTTTATGTGAAAAAGTATTTGCAGTCGACTTGATGTAGTTAGGGAAGGCAGGCCACGACAATAAAAAAATTGAAATCCGCCAAGCGTTAGAGTAACGTAAGTTTTTCTACGAGCCCGTAAAACGCAGACAAACAAACCTTATCTACTCGTATATTATGTAACGTAATATTAGACGAAAACATAACTGCAAAACGTTCTAGATGAGACTTCAAATGAAGTCGCGTACGAGGTATAAAGATAGGCAAATTGTGTGTTTATGTTTATCCTTACTTTAATTACCCATTTATATTATAAACTATTGTAAATAAGTCATTAAACAGTTTTAACATGTATTCATTTAAATAAATTTTAATATTTTAAGCGTTGAGGAAATGTTTGACGTAAAAACAGTGGCAAATTGAAATCGTTCTAGTTTCAGCGTTTTCTGAGTAATTAAACACTGTTTAACGCTCTAGCATCCGACAAAAATACATAAAAATACAATAATATAAAAAAATAAATGCTTTATTATTAAAGTTACAAAACGTTAATCTTAATCATGCTTAAAAGGTTATGTCTGTCTTAATCTCTGAAAATTTGGTGTTGTTTTTTGTTTTCAATATTATTATTTATTATTACTTGCTCCAAAATATTTTAAAATTAACCAAAAGCCAAACACTCAGCAACCCCATACAATATCAAACAATAACTTAATATCGCAAATGAGATTCTTGTCCCATTAGTTGTGCGAATAGTTATGTATCAACCCGAGGATAATTTATAGTTGAACCTTACCCCTCCTTCAATTAATTTAACCCTAGCAAGTGCAGGTCGAATTTTAAGCGAAATGTTCCAAACAGCCAGTCATCGAGAGCCCATTTAATTTGCAACTTTGATTTCAGCGGAAAGTATCAAAACTTGTCGCGCGCGCTACACGCTTACCCCGGAAATTTTCTTTATTTAAAATATTTTTTTATTATTATGCAAAAACTTTTGTTCATATTTTATTCTTGATGACTATGTATTTATATTCTTGTTAATTTTTATTAGGAATTTCTTCGTTTGTAAAAAATAAAATAAATAATCTTTAAACGTACAAAAGAATACAGTGGTGGCGTCCATAGATTAATTATTATTCTCATGATATGGAAATCGGTCAAAATGTATTAAAATGATTGTCTAAATAAAAGCATAAACTATTTTGAAATAGTTAGTCCTGCACGTACAAATGCAAATCCTGCAGGGACATCGGAGATAGGCCAGCTCCAGATAAGCACCCCCCATTAGCATAGATAGCAAGATCTCACAAAATTTATTATGTCTTACATCTTAACGTGGCAATTGCTTCATTATTTCATGAGCATTAAAAAAACATTGACGCAAGTTTTAATATCGAACAGAACATAGTTTTATGATTTTAAATATTATAATATTTAAACAGGAAAAAATCTTTTTTAATTTTCAAAATATATTTAATGAGGTAATAAAAGTAACGTGATAAAAATTCCATACAAAGCAAGTGAAGTTTTTTTTTTTTCTCGCCAAGTATAATATTATGACAAAAAATACTCGGCTACAGTAAGTCACCTGGAATTGTTCATTCTCCCATAAAATTGTCCATCCGGCGCATAGGTGGTCCAGTAACCATATGACCTAAACTTAGAACCTGTGAGAATCCTAACTTTTAGGTCTTCAGATCAAACTAGACATCTGGCAGACAAATTATAAAAAGTTCTGACGTAAATTAACTTGATTTTCCTAATGAATGACTTTTATACAATATATTATATACTTTATACACTGTTAGTAAGCAAGTAGCAACCTATGGGCCTTAAGAGGCCTTGTGCCATCGAAATTACATACGTAATACCAAAATCATTTTCTCATACGAAAATATTTAACATGTTTGAGTTATTTAATATTTTTCAGCTTAAAAAAGTAAGTAATTACCTAGGTTCCTGCACAAAAATTTACTACAAAATATTTAAACACTAAAAATTATTTCGTAGTAAATTTTTGTGCAGGAACCTAGGTTATTACTATTTTAAGCTGAAAAATAACTCAAACATGTCATATGAGAAAATGATTTTGGTATTACGTGTGTACAGTGTATGAGAATTTCGATGGCACCCGGCCTCTTAAGAGGATTCCACACCGCCATTTTTTCCATACAAACGTTGTCCCCTGTTTCCTCCCTGGATAATGCTAGTAGAGTTATAATTTTTTTCCTGAATATCTACGGCCACTAATACAATGTCCCTATGTTTTCTTTTTTTTTATAATTTAATTATTAAATAAGATATGAACGTTCGAAAACCCAAAAAAATGGCCAGATTTTCCACTGTGTTCAAACGTCCAGAAAACAGATTTGGATAGATTATACAAAAAAAGCAAAACATAGGAACACAGCTCAAGCCTTTTTTTAATCTTTAATGAAAAAAGTACTTAAATCGGTTAAGTTTTGGAGAAGGAATCAGGGGACAACGAATCGTTGATTTTCTGGATTTTCTGCAGTTGTCTCTATCGCGTTCTGCGATATAGGCTTGAGGTAAGGGAGACAGCTATAGATATTACACGTACTTTTTTTTCATTTCTCTAGCCGCTGTGGTATCCTCTTAAGGCAATATTTTATCTATTTTAGTTTTACTCTATCCATAAATTA
This sequence comes from Aricia agestis, assembly GCF_905147365.1. NCBI lineage: Eukaryota > Metazoa > Arthropoda > Insecta > Lepidoptera > Lycaenidae > Aricia > Aricia agestis. The sequence goes on from NC_056424.1 coordinate 12,279,620, forward strand.
TTTTTTTATAAAATAAAAATAAAATAAAATCATTTATGTCAGGCTTCTGCGACCCATAATATTACATTAATTTTTTTTTTTAATTTTCGTTACATTATCATTATAGAATTTACATTAAAATTACAATACATTTAAAATATATGATTTAGCAATAAAATTATTTTTTTTTTTCTTTTTATAAAATTTTAGTGTTGCGGAGATTACTACAAAGTACAAACTCATCCGAAACAACTGGACTGATATTGATGAAATTTTGACAAATTTATGTTGTAATTTCACACTCATAAAGCTGAAAGAAACGTAATATCCATCAGACTAAAATCTATAGCAATAAATAGGAAACTGGCGTGAGCAACATTATGCAACACAATATGTCGGATAGCAATAAATGCTAGGATTTGTGACGAAATCGATCTTGAGAGGGATGCGAGTTGCGACCTGTCCCACGACCCTGCAGGTGAGACACACATGTCGGGAATCCCACACGACTATCACCTTTAACACAACGCATCAAAGTATATATTCCTGTAACAAGCAGGTGAGCTTCTCGTGTCGGGAACACCACACGACTATCACCTTTAGCACCACGCATCAAGGTGCATATTGCTATAACAATTTTTAGCGATTCTCCCGTGGGAACGAAGTTTACGTAATTCAGGATTTTTTCGATAACTTCCTTTGACGCATTGTGATGCAACGATTTATTGGCATAGTTAATGTGCATCTGTTTAGTATTGCATACTTAATGGGGACGAATAGAAAGAATCGAATTGTCTAGTGCGTATAGTGTGCATGCGCCTTTATTGATACAAAGATGAAAACCAATACCCTGGAAAATAAACAGCCCCTAGCCAACCGTTTTCTTTATTGCCTCTTCATAGAATCGCCGATCATAATGTATGCAATTGACATGACATGAGTCGAATGTGGACTTCATGTTATCAAACGCTTGTCAATTCCAAGCAAGTAGCAGGCAAGTCGAAGCAGCAAAGTTGTATTCTCATTAACATCAAACTAATTTTTGGGATTCAACTCATAAAAAATCAAGGAATTGTTAGTTGTGCCTTTGAGTTTTTTTTTTTTCGTATTTCTTCAAAGTTCAAACTTTTCGTGTATTTTAAATGAGAAATAGCTAGTAGTGTATTTAACGATTTATAACTTAAAAATTATAAGTAAAAATGCCGGAATTCTAAATAGTAAAGAGATAAAATGCAAAAGTAAATTAAGTCATAAAAACTATTTTATTATCTATTAATTTCATTCTTATACAAATTCCTTTTTATAACAATAAAGAAATAAAATAGGAACGATTAATATACAACTATGGAGTAAGTATGCTATTATTATTATAAAGCTATAAGTAAGTATAATAATTAATAATATACTTATAGAAAATCGTTATTATTTGCGATTACATTATTTTAATTGTTAACATAATTCTAATATTCTTAATATAAACTCTCTTCTGTGATAAAAAAAAATATAATATTATGTAATTTAAAATTTTACTAATTACATGTAATAACTTCAATGTACTAAAAACTAATATTCCAATTTTAAAAATTTATAGCTATTCTTGTTGTCTATTATTATAAATCATAGACAACAGGATTTTTTTTCAACGCAGAAAATATTTCATTATTATTAATAATGATTATACTTTATCGCACAGGACTTTTCCGGGAACGTGCTTTTCCGCCGGAAAACTCCAAATTTTTTTTATTCAAATCGGTTCAGCGATACTAGGCAAACACACCTTTTTAATTTATATTGGTAGGACTAAGTACACGGGTAACACTAATACATAAAATATTAATTAATAATCGTTGAACTCTTTTCTTCTGGGGAGCCGGGTGATACAAAAAATGACCATATTGATTTTGTTATTCTAATGTTTATTTGTTTGTCTGTTAATGTAATTTCGGGAACTTATTGTAATTTTATTGTTAACTTTTCAATATTAATTAAAATATTTTATTTTAATATTATTTGTTAGTCCATAACACCTATGTGTCATGTGATATTTAATGAAATTCGGTAAAGAAATAGTTTTAGTCCTGGAAAAGGATAGTATTAGGATAGTTATCACGGAAAAGAACTAGGTATTTAGCAATAATTATTAACTTATTTCTGTATAACTTAATCCTTCGATCGTGGATTCTTGTAAATCTATTGTTATTCTATTGTGTCTCGCTCACCGGTGAGCCTATGGGGCTTGATGGGTTAAAGCATAATATTAAGATTTGCTTCTTTATAATTATTTTCAATGTTAAAGATTGCTTCGTCGTCTCCATCTTTCCTGAATGTTACCAACACTGGGTAACTCATACCTATATCTTATATCTTTAAACGAGCAAATCTTGTATATCTTGTATATCAAACGATTTTCATAAATTTAGTATACTTATAGGGGGTTTCGGGGGCGATAAATCGATCTAGCTAGGAATTATTTTTAGAAAATGTCATATTATTCGTGTTTTATCGTATACCGAGCAAAGCTCGGTCAAATAGCTAGTGACATAATAATATTATGTAGTTAGTAACTGTAGTAGCCAGTTAGTAGGTCTTAGTGGTCAAGCAGAGCTTGTACTTTTTAAAGCTTAAACGTGGGCAATTCCAGCTTCCGACGGCCCGTACAGAACCCATTATCTCAAAACCACTACAAAATGAGTATTCTGAAAGTACCGACTATTTTTATTTCGAATCTTATTGTAAGGTATTATGGTCGATAATCCCTCGACACGTCGTTACAATACAATTATCTGCATAACACCAAACAAGATTGAACTGTAAGCGGGTGTACATTAAATCAACATTGTTATTTTGAACGCGATTCTATAAAGTTTACTATATGCAATTGTCGATCGTATTACTAGAGAATAAAGTGTAATTTAGCGTGTACGTTGTGTTGGAGATAGGCTATATTTTGATCGTGCAAGGATCTGCTCCCGCGCATCTCGGCGAACGGAAATCTTAATGGGCCGGACCCTAACGATGGGATCCATCGATCTTATATTACGTTGTATTAGTAATGGTTTTTTGTTCGCTTGGAAATCATTTTAAGACGGTAGCTTTTGGTGAAATGGCGCTTACCTCGCTTGCCTAAGCGCCATCTTTAAAATGTAGCCTTTGAAAGGTTGCTGGCCGCACACGTTTTCCGTGTTCGTTTTCCTAATGTGGAATTACGAGTTGGAATTCCGTGACACCAGCTCAAACGTTCATTTTTTCACGCGCGAACTTGAAATTATATTTCATACGGCATACCTCTAAGTACGGTTGCTATTTACCAGATATCGTTCTTATTAGAATTGATTCGATATTGTAAAAACTATCTTATAGTACTTACATGCTTTTATATACGGTCAGATTTCTTAAAAGAAACGTATAAAAGTAAACTCCTATTTACTATTTCACTAAAAATAATAATCATAAAAATAAAAACCTTCATGAAGTTTACGATTCATAAAAATATTAATATTTCACACTTACATTTAAACAATTACGTGATCTCTATAAAAAGAGTAGGTACTAAAGCCTATTTATAGAAAACGTAAAATGTTAAAATAAAATAATGTTTCTTAAATAAAAGAAAAAAAATCAAAAGACAAAAACAAGAATAAATTTAAAATTGATCTTTCTAGAAAGACTCTATATTAATCTAACAGAAACCCAACCTTATTAGGTCTTATATCCAATGATCAAGGATATTCAAAAAATATCTTTGATCATTGGATTTTTTATATTTGCATGTTTAACACACAGAATCAGCCACTATAAGAAAAAAATAATGGCCAAGTGACTCGCGCACGAAGGGTTCCGTACCATTATAGAGCAAATTAGGCCAAAAATTGTTTTTTTTTGTATGAGAGCCCCCCGTAGTTTTTTATTTTATTTTAATATTATTACTAAATATTAAATGACACATATAACTAAGGACTTTGAGAAAAATCAAAGTACCTACCTGTTGCCATTATTGATATAGAGCAAAAAAGGCCAAAAAAATCACGTTTGTTGTATGCCCCCTTAAATATTAATTTTATTTTGTTTTTAGTATTTGTTGTTATAGCGGCAACAGATATTACATAATCTGTTAAATTTTTTACTCTCTAGCTATTACCGTTCTTGAGTTACAGCCTAGAGACAGACGGACGGACAGACATCGAAGTCTCAGTAATCGGGTCCCGTTTTTACCCTTTGGGTACGGAACCCTAAAAAGATCAAAATGTTTTATTCCAACTACCCCGGTATTGCTAGAGTCAATTTATTTTCTCACTTTTTGCCATCAGATTCTGCTAGACCTATATGCTCACTGTCACTCTCACAAGTCTCACTCAACCAAAACGAATCTTAAAAAGCTTGAACCTGCCAAAGTAGCATGGCAATAAGTCTATCATAGTGTATAACTTTTTTTAATATTCCAGACAAAAACTAGTGCCAGAATTTGTATTATTAATTTGCTGTGTAACTTTTTTATTATTAAAAAAGTCTTTACGTATAAGAAGCCAAATCAAAATCGCCATACACTCAATCTGGTGGCACTTTTTATCAAACCCCCAGCACATCTGTTCATCTACAGGTGCTGCACACAGGTGTACCACATCCGCGAGTCCGCGAGGGATGCACACATTCACATCAGAATCACACGTGTGTAATGTATGTCACTGAAGAAGGGATTTTGTGTGTTATTAAATCCATTCTAATATTTTAAATGCTCTAATCAGTGCCGTAAATAGGGCGGTGCCACCGGTGCCCAGGCACAGGGCGTAGACTCTGGGGGGCGTAAGAATGGCCAGACCAGACAGACTCTTATTTTTTCGAATTGCTCCCGATAAGTACTTCCCGCTGCGCCCCAGAGATGTTTTCCAATGTAGTAAAAAAATTTCCAGAGCCGAACATATAACCTTCTCCTTTTGGAAGTCAGTTAAAAAACAAGGGTGCAGTTATATAAGCTCGCACAGGGCGCAAAAAAGGCCATTTACGGCACCGGCTCTAGTTTATCTTTCTGTCTGTTGCCTCTTCACGCCCCAATCGCTGAACCGATTTTGCTGAAATTTGGTATGGAGATACTTGAATTCCGGAAAAGAACCCAGGATACTTTTTATCCCGAAAAAATGTACGGTTCCCACGCGATAAACGATCTCTGAGCAACGGAGCGGGCGTTAAGTTTTCATTATAATGCCAAGTACTCACATACGGTTTTGCTCGATAGTTTTACTCCGAAGTTTTGGCGTTCCACACGGTCGCGGTGGTTATTGCTCGATTTGGAGTTAAACTATCGAGCAAAACCGTATGTGAGTACTTAGCATAAAACTATATTTGAGTAAGATTTGGCCTCAACTACGTTTATTTCGCTTGAACCCGTAAGTTTCCCTGGGCCTGGACTTATAGTATTACATCTTTATGACTAACAAAATCGCTTTTGTGGTTAAGTATGATAGGGCAACGAGCAACAGATAGTCAAACAGACAGATACCTTTTCGTGTTGATTACAATGTTAGTATGGATTTATAAGATTGTGATGGACGTTGTTACTTGTTAACCTTATCACCCAAATGCACATCCAAATTCAAAAGCGACTAGCCGTTTACCGACTGATCACAAAGATGATGATGATAATGAGCTCTTTAAAATTTGCCTTCTTCATTTCCAACCAGTAGTTACCAAAAAAATTGCCGATTTGAACTTGCGACCTCACGCGGAGGCTAAGCTAACAAGGCTGTACAATGTACATTAAAAATAAGTTAAGAAGGTCTTCCGTTAACAAGTTAGTTTAAATTCATATTTAATACGACGGAAATCTATATTTTGAACAATAAGCGGCCGTGGTTTCGCGCGTTAGTTGTAATCGTCAAAGTTCCGGCTAAAACCACGGTCTTGAATATTATAAAGTAAAAAAAATGACATAAGGTGCGTTTTTAAAATGTAAACAGTGTACTGGGCAGTAGCTTCTGACGTCTTCGTCATAATATTATAATATAAGTTATACGCACAATAGAAATGTCAACTGGCTAGTAATTAAAACTGAAAGTCAATGAGAAAATACGATTAATTTCTCTTTCAGTACCTACCTATAATCATTTTATTGGTAGCTCTGTTTTTGCTAAACAAACGTAGCTCAAAAGTGTGTATGAATATAGAGCCTATGCACATTTTCAGATGGCTATAGAAACTTTTCCTCAGTCAAGTTAAAGGAAAATCTGCATTTCGAATGAATTAGGTGTGAAGTATACATAATTATTTACGTTAAATTCGACGTCCAAACTAATTTCTACGGCCAAATCCGCGCCAATGTCATATTAAACGGTTTTTTACTGGAGCGCACGATTTCGATACTTTTTATTCACTAGGTGACAAAAGCGTGAAAAACTGGCACAAAAAATATAATTGCGATCGCCGTAGTTCTTATCCCGTCGATTTACGGGCTGATATCGCTTGAGCTTCAGTTTTTGATGCGATCTGGGTCTCGGTCGCCCCTTTACGGCAAAGCGAAAAATTCCTATTCCGAAATGAACGGCGCGTGTTTAATCTGAACAAAGTAATTTAAGATTAGAAGACAAGGAAGCAGAAAAAATTAAAACTTCTTTGTAAGAGAACAAACGCTAGAACAATCACAATATCCAAATTACATAAGATATCGTAAATGCATGGTATTCATGACGAAATTAAATTAAATTCATTAAAACTCCGCTGCAAATAATGCACTAGTATTATGCATATTAATGTTAATTGCATATTATATATGTACTAGCATTGTATAATATGCAAATAGCAAATAAAATAAAAATTTGCAACAATTAATTAAGTATAATAATTTGGTTATAAATAACTCTTTGACTTAAAGTGGCATAATGTTATAGTCACATGCACGACGAGTAAAAAAAATAAACGTCAAATTCAAATTCAAATGCAGAACTTGCCAGTGTTACCAATTTAGCTTATTTTTTGCTAAATTTGGCATATTTTTACGTTGTTTAGCATATTTATTTGTTGTTTAGCATATAGCATATTTTTTAGCATATAATTATTTAATAAAAATTTTACCATAACAGAGTAATAATTACTCTGAAAAGAGTATTTATTACGCATTATTATCACTACTAACGCCGAAATTGAACGCGTTTTCAGCCAAATGAATGTAGTTATTAAAATTTCGCAACCGTTTGTCAGTAAAAAACTAAAAACTTTAAATGCTATTTTATACATTAAATTCGGCCTAAAGAGGACAAGGAAATGCTGTTATTCTTACTCAGTTCCGGATAACGTATTGCGCTCTATAGGTAGGACCCAACTACTAAGGAGAGCTATAGTTTGGATATCTTCTATTAAGTATACGTTTACATGTACATCAGCAGCATCAGCTATCGATGAAGACCAAGTTATTAATATTTTGTTCGATAATGTAATTGATTAAAACATAAAATAAATTGAGATTTTGTTGATTATTGGAACGAAGTTCCTTATCGCGCGTTGCGCCTTGGGCTAGACTGAAAAAGTTGTAACGACACTTTTTTATTAATACCTGCGTGGTAGAGGGTGTTGATAGTTTAGTTTTTTATATTGAATCTTTAATACTGTTAGACAAATAATACACGGCCAGTCTGTAATCATTTGACTTAACTAATCTGAGACTGTTGCAGGAATGTCTAAAAAATAATAAAGTCTATATTTTGACAATAAATAGAAAAGCGTTGAAATTTGAAACTTATAATTTTTTAATTTGAGGTCGAATTTTGACTATTGGGCGTATTGAGAAAAAGATACCCGATGTATGTTTTTCTCTATAGAAGTGGAGTCTATTTCTATAGAGAAAAACATACAGATTCAATACAATATTTAAAACTTCGTTCCATCCGGGTGTCCCTTGACACCTCTCAAGTTTTTTATTAAAGATTTAAAATTACATAACGTTTTATTATACTTTGAAAAATTTTAGCATAATTTTTTAGCATAATTTAATAGCAATTGGCATAATTTTACCAAAATCTTAACAGCAGTTTAGCAAATTTTGTATGAGTCGTGTTGGCAACACTGGAAATTGCAACACTCGTGTAATCTCAGATAAATTCGAATCCATCTTGTTCATTACAAAACGAATTATGAATATTGTAATTGTTACAAAAAATATGATAGGTTTAGTAAGTTTGCCGGTTGATTTCGCGCTATTTAGGTAGATTACTTGGTTTTTTGTTCGCGTTGCGCCAATATTTGACGCATGGACGCCTCTGACATTGACTTCGAGTTTTTATCGTAAACCTTTGAGGTCGACCAAGAAAACTCATAGATTTTCCTATAAGTGCATTCGAGTGAAAATGGAGGTCGCCCTCGAATTGGCCCTTATGTGACAAAAAATAACGAATCTTAATCCTTACAAATGTAGCTTGTAAATATTGCTTAATTTTTTTCTTTAAAAGTCAAGTGACGTAACAAATTAAGGGCGGCAAAAACTACGCCTTATTAAGGGGGAGCCGGGTTACCCCAATACTCCGAGATAAGCGGAGAATGTATGTCCACAATTAATAATAATTTTAGGACGCCGAAAACTGTCCGAGCGAGCCCGCAACTTTTTGTCACCGTTTTTGTCGCAAGAAAAGCTTTTTGGGATATTACTTTTCGGGATCTAGTATCAATGTTATTGTTATTAAACTATGGATCTAATATCGATTAAGATTTTCCGGTCACAGTGTTTCTATGAATAAAATATATCTTTTCACATACTTACAATAATTATGAATTATCCTGTCAGATCAACAGAACATTTCAATAATAACTTGTAAAAGGAATACGAAAAAAATATTATTTAATGAATTTGGGACATAACAATGCACTATCAAATTCTCAGATTTTGTTTTAAATTTTAATTAATGTAATAAAACGCGGCAGTAAATTATGAAAAAATAAAAACATAAAAAATTAAAACAAAGTATTTTAAAGGTGGAACGTTTTTGTCCGCGGGTCGGTTTAACATGTCATAATGAATGACCAGCCCTTACCAGCCCTCAGTAGGACATTAATCCCTTGACCCTCCTTCCTACAACCTAAGGGCACGAAATCTCTCCTTCTAATCATGGCTTTCTAAATCACGTACAGATTACTTGCATGTCATGTTCAAATCGCAAAATGTAATTAATATGCCGCATGAGGTAATCCTTGGCCGCAGCAAAGGGATAAAAAAAATAAAGTGGCGCCAAAATTGACACAAACGTCATGCAAAGTTGTTGATTTAAAAAAAGAAATCACAAAGAAATTTAATTTAACGTTGATTAATTTGTAACAATTATTGTAAAACTTGTAAATGTTTGTATTTAATGGCAATATTTTGCATTTAATTTATCGCAATCTGCTCCTGAATTTATTTGTTGTTGTCGATAGTGCATGATCATATTTTATGTACCTAATTAAATGCAGCTAATTGTTCGTGTTTAATATTGTTTTTTTTTATATTTTTTGTATGATCTAATATTAAATTAGTAATTACACGTTATTGTGTAACACTATATTTTAATTAAATTACGAGACATTACTTCACTAGGACATAAAAATAATTCTAGTATGGTGTCTATTACAATACTACTTACTTTATGCTAGTTTAAAGAAGCAGACCTAATTCTCATAAATAAGTTTTTTTTTTTTCATTTTTTATAATCATAAATAAGTAAGTTCAATTTATTTCTGCATTTGTCATTTTCAGTAATTTATGTAAGGATTTCTTGTTTACAATTCCTAGAGTCTTCAAGTTGAGCAAAGTTACGCTTTTTATGTAGAAGAGATTAAGGATTCGATTGATACCAAAGTATTGACATTGTTGTAACTTGTGGTAAGTAGGTACTATAACTAAAGAACAATTTATTTGTATTGTATTTATTCGAACTTTAATGTTTTTCATTGGTACTTAATTGTACTTTGAAATTTTGATAAACTTTACTTCAATTTACTACCTAATCTGGCTGAAAAAATAATATTGTCATTTATAGTCCGTCAAGAAAGTGAAGAAATTAAAAAGTAGTAACATCGTAGTGTCATCCCTTTTTTCTTAAATTGATTTGAAAGGGATGACACTACGATGTTGCCACTTTTTAATTTCTTCACTTTCTTGACAGACTATAATTATATCCCTGGCAAAGACCTCTGTTTTTTTTTAAATTCCGAATTCAGAGAGTTTCTCCGTGTTCCATTTTCGAATTACTTTCAACCTGGCGATGACTTTGCGCCGGAAGCTACAGAGGTCTGATTCACCACAGATTCCTTTTGAATCCCCGCACCTCACGCCATTACGACCAAACTTTAATTATCTCCGGCTGTGACCAATCGCGGCCGTGTCTCGATTCTGACAGTCATGCGACGTGCTACCGAATCTTGTACTAGTAAACACAAACTATTTTATACCTGATCGCCCCGTAATTTAACCTCTCCGGCTATCACAATTAAGGTTTTATTGCCGTGTACCGCCATCGCGAGCGGCACTTTAAATTTTCATTCAACGTTACCTCCGACGGCTCCCGATGTGCTGGACCGTATTCGATGGTACTTAAGATCTATTATCGGGGCGATCGCTATTAATTTTTGATGGAGGAGACAAAATTGAGTCGTGCCTCATCAATAGCCGGTGGAACGTGGTACGGCCACAATGAAACGGCTCGGGATGACACGCAGTTTGACTTGGAAACTAATTTGGTACGACAATGAGCGCCGTGCCGAAAGCCGACAGCGTTTCGTTCCCCGGCACGCGAGAATTCGAATTTAGAATAGTGTATTCGAATTTAGAATAAACTACTTTGTTGTTGTTTTTTTTAATTTTTAATGTATGCATACGGCTAATAATTATAATTGCTCATTACGATTAAGGAAGCGATTCGAGGCGCGTGAAGAATTGCGTGAAGCCCCATCCTGTTGATTTTCGGTGTTACTAATTAGCTGCTACCTGGTCCCGGCGAAGGACAACATTCACTCGATAACGAGATGAATCTCGCACCACGTAAATCTCGAAACCGTAGACCGTAACGTTACATTAACATTTTTAAATGTTAATAATTTTGTTTTTGTTACAATTACCGCCGAAATTACGTTTGAATGTGTTGTTAATCGTGTAAATGTGATGAATAAATTATTGCGAACGTCTTGAATATTTTATTGCACTTATCATTGGTTTACAGCGTGTCTTAAGAGGATTCCACACCGCCATTTTTTCCATACAAACGTTGTCCCCTGTTTCCTCCCTGGATAATGCTAGTAGAGTTATAATTTTTTTCCTGAATATCTACGGCCACTAATACAATGTCCCTATGTTTTCTTTTTTTTTCATAATTTAATTATTAAATAAGATATGAACGTTCAAAAACCCAAAAAAATGGCCAGATTTTCCACTGTGTTCAAACGTCCAGAAAACAGATTTGGATAGATTATACAAAAAAAGCAAAACATAGGAACACAGCTCAAGCCTTTTTTTAATCTTTAATGAAAAAAGTACTTAAATCGGTTAAGTTTTGGAGAAGGAATCAGGGGACAACGAATCGTTGATTTTCTGGATTTTCTGCAGTTGTCTCTATCGCGTTCTGCGGTATAGGCTTGAGGTAAGGGAGACAGCTATAGATATTACACGTACTTTTTTTCATTTCTCTAGCCGCTGTGGTATCCTCTTAAGAGACTCGAGTCTTAAACAAACAAAATGCACACTTTACAATCTACACTCTACACATTGCGAGAAATTCCTTAAAAAGTTTTTACACTATAAATCCTTCGTGTAATTACGTACTAATTACTTATTAAAATAACTAACGTATGTCTCGTTTGTTTCCAGGTGTTCGGGTCGAAGGCGGACCTGCAGCTGCACACGCAGATCCACCTGCGCGAGGCCAAGCCGTACCGCTGCACGCAGTGCCCCAAGGCATTCGCCAACTCGTCGTACCTGGCGCAGCACTCGCGCATCCACCTGGGCATCAAGCCATACCGCTGCGAGATTTGCCAGCGCAAGTTCACCCAGCTGTCGCACCTGCAGCAGCACATCCGCACGCACACCGGCGACAAGCCCTACCGCTGCACCCAGATCGGCTGCACCAAGGCCTTCTCCCAGCTGTCCAACCTGCAGAGCCACAGCCGCTGCCACCAGACCGACAAGCCCTTCAAGTGCAACTCCTGCTACAAGTGCTTCACGCACGAGAAGGACCTGCTCGAGCACATCCCCAAGCACAAGGAGTCCAAGCACCTCAAGACGCACATCTGCCAGTACTGCGGCAAGAGCTACACGCAGGAGACGTACCTCAGCAAGCACATGAACAAGCACGCCGAGCGCGCCGACAAGCGCCCGCCCATCTCCGCGCTCGGGCTCGGCCTCAACCGCTCGCTCGGGGCCGCGGCGCCAACGCAGGCCTTCGACCACCCCTACTGGCCCAAGGTGAGCCCCGACAGCGCCGCGCACATGTCCGACGACGGCGGCTACCACCAGCAGCGCGAGGACGAGCACGAGCAGCAGCTGCAGCAGCAGCGCGCGCTGTTCGCGCAGCACGAGCACGACGAGCGCGCGCAGCCGCCCGTCTCCAACTCCGCCTTCACGCCCATCAACTCGATGGCGCCGCACCTCAACGGGCTGGGCAACCCCGGCGGGCTGCCCACGCGGCCCTACCTGTACGAGACGCTGCACTTCCAGCAGGGCAAGCAGCAGGCCTCCTCCTTCCCCAACCAGTTCATCTCGCTGCACCAGATCCGCAACTACGCGCACCAGCCCGCCGCTCTGCTGCCCGCCGAACACATCCTGCCGCACGCGCTGCACAAGGACAAGCAGTAGCCGCGCCCCGGCCCCCGCCCCTAGCGCCCTAGCGCCCCTCGCGCCCCTTCGAACTCCTATGGTATTATTAGCATATAAATTAACGAAATATTAAAAATATTTAGAATCTCACTCCTTGGGAGGGTTCATTGAAATTTTAGTGATGCGACTTCACGTTTTAGACTTGTATCGATATATTGTAATACTCTGAATTTTGTGAGTAGGTAACGAATGTACTGGGTATAAAATGTGATTTTAAATAAGTGAATCGTTTCGTAATGTTTTCGCTCGTTCGAATCGGGTGCCGCCGTACGGACGTTCGTTTTCTCACAAGTCACTCCAAATTATCGTCAAAATTAGTAGACGCACTGCCCGCTCGAAGAATACAAATCCGATTATATTTATTGTAGCACAAATTGAACAGTACACACGCAAGCTTTACGATGTGCATAATACTGTTTACGTTAATTATGACTTAAGTACTGAATGTTATTGTATATTTAATAAATTTTAAAATAATATTAAGATTCACTGATTAAGTGTAAAATAATTCCGTTTGCGAACCGAGATATTTTACATTTACATAATGATTTACGTGTCGAATACAACAACCAGTAAAGTTCCTGCAGTACGTCAGTCGATTACGCCGTGAAATGATTAGTTCTATTCTTGCTGTTGCATTTCCGACCTCCGAAAAGGAGGCGGCTATTATCCTATACGTTAGATGTATCCTCACTGAACACAGATCTCTCGTCGTCACATTTGCACTCAGTTCCTACTTAGATCGAATTAAATCTAATTTAGTTTAATTTCGCGCACCATAAACGTTCTTATGAAAACAGAAAATGTGGTCTTCCTTCAGATTTGTGTTAACGTAGTTTTACTGGGACGGAAGTAAAATCTAAGGTTGTGATAACTCGTGTCACTCGAGTCTGGACGCATCTCGAAAGGTGCGGAGGAAAAATGTCGAGACAATATAGTGTCAGTTCTAACTAAGCACAATTTCTTTGTAAATCATTATATCTTCCAGTAATCGTAAACAATAATTGCACGGCGGATGTGCTTTTAGAATTGATATTACATGTTGTTATGTACTTATTATTGTGTTACGTAACGATCCACATCGTAGTAATTTTATTTTACGAACGTGTGTAAATCGAAGGCTGAAGACATTTTCTTTTTGTATTTCTGTTGTACGATCGACAGGTGGCCAAAATACTTATTTTCATCTCTCGATGCCGATGTAATTTGTAAATATTTTGTAAATATGATACACGTTTTTGAGACGACTTGAATTTTATTGTCATTTTTTTAAGTAAATGCTTATGCTCAATTAAACTAGACATAAGAATCAAAAATCGATTCGCTCGGTGTCACCCCGGCGACACCGCGGTATAGATTTGTGATACCAACTCCTTTTGATTGTATATATTTGACATTTTATCGATGAAATGTGACAATCGATGGGACATCACTACGGTTTATTCGGTTTCGACTAATATTGGGATATATGAATCGTTTTAATCAGTATTTTATTTTCTGATCCAAATCGATGTACTTATTTGATGTATACGAAATGTTATTTTAAATTTGACGTAGACTAAACGAAAATGTGATAGGGAGAAAGATTGGGAATGTATGCTCGATTATTTTAGGTTATATTGTTAGGTTGTGGTTCCCTGTGTAACCGTGCTGGGCCAGCCAGGCCTTGGGCGTTGGGTCCGTACTAGCTAAACCACTTTAAGCTGTAATAGTTTAAAACTGGGTTATAACCCTGTTATTTTAATATTTTAAGTAAATACTGAACATTTTTAAACAAAGTTTTTCTATGAATGTAATTTTAATGTTTTGTTTATGTTAGTGCAAGTCGTTCTTGATATTCAATTCATTTTGAGCTATATTTAAAGCAATTTAATTGTAACTTTTTAACGAAATATGATCGTTGTTTAGCTTCTATGGACCTAACGGGCCGGTTGCTGAAGACCAAATAAGTTCTTGTACAAATATTGTTTACGCCAGCAATATAATTTCTTCCGATGTGTAGATATATGGTCCAAATTCTATCGGTTTTAGGTAATGCCAATATCTCTCTATTGTAAGTAGAAATGTGATATTGTATTGAAGTTTTTTTTAAGTATAATATTATAATACATATTTTTGTAAGTAATTTCGTTTATAGTTTCGCTTCTAGTGTTCCCGTTTATTATAAGATGGAAGATCTTTTTTGTTACTTAAAATCAAATAAAAATTAATTACAAATATGCCAAACATGACTTTCATTTGTCCTTTTTAATATGATGTTGTGGTCTAGAAAATCATAATAGGTATAACTTTTAAGGTGGTTCCGAATTCAAAATAAACATGTAGAAAATACATTCCGATATTCCAACATAGAACATGTAACGCCATCTATTGCCAACCAGTGGAAACAGCTGAGCATTAAGTTTGCAGACGAACACAACCTTTTTAATTGCCAGTCTGATCAGCCAGAGACCTCTTTAGAGCTTGCCAAATCACCTCCTCTAGTTTGTCTATCCTGGTACTTTCTGTTATAGTTAGGGAATGGAAGATCGGGGATAAAACTGCATTATTTGGTTATATTGGTCACACCACATTATGTAGTGGTTGGTCTCGAAACCGGCCAAGCTTATGCATTTTCAAAACATGAAAAGGTATTGTAGGTACTTAATATGGATGCTGCAATACCTGATGCACCTACAGGTACAAATCGGTAAGATTTTTTTAATTGAATGTGTATATGTCGCAGCCGACTGGTTTAAATAGCCGTTCAGTCAAACAGCTAGCCCTTTGACTGAACAACGCCATTCAATCACACGGCTATACGTCGTTTAGCCGACTTGTTGACTACAACGTTCAACACTACAGCTAGACGACGCTTAGCCAACTGGTTTGTTTTTGTTTTGGCCCCCTTTTATTTGACGGCGGTCGCCGTCTGCTGCCGCACCACGCTCGCTGCGCTCGCTCGGCTCCCTCTGTGTTGTGGTCTAAGTTCTAACCTAACCTTACCAACTTTTGGACTTTCTGGATTGCGTTTGTTTTTGTTTTGACGGGGGGCTGTGTCCCCCGAACCTCGGGGGAGGCTGCGTCCATCCATTTCATAATCCCGTAATTTCTCCTCGAATGTTTGTTGAAATTTTAATTCACTCGTATGTGCCTCCACATTTTTTGTCTCTTTAATAACACTTGTAACTTTTATTAACTACTTTCTTTCCGAAAAACAACCACAACCACCAACAAACACCTGCTAGTTGACGGCCATATTGTAAATAAAACGCACCTAGCGCCGCAGCGGTGCCCGCTGAACTACTTCAATTAGACGGCGGCTTTTGAATCAGCTGTAGTGTTGAACGTTTTGAGCGACTAAAATATTCAATATAAAAGCTAGACGTGTGATTGAATGGCGTTGTTCAGTCAAAGGGCTAGCTGTTTGATTGAACGGCTATTAAACCAGTCGGCTGCGACATATAGATGACATGGACTTACGGCCATGCCACACGACGCGGTGCGGCACCGCACCGGTGTCCGTCTCACCAGACTACCGGCCACACGGTGAGTGCGGCACCGCAACGTTTTGCAGTACTGTATCTGCGACGGATTCGAGCTCCCGATATCCCCGCCTCGTCTCGATTCCGGTGCGCGTGCAGTGCAGCGCCGGAGCGCACCGGACGGCGCCGGCCATACCATCCATTTTTGTATGTAGGACACCGGAGCGGCACCGGTCAGGCGCCGTACCGCCGCCGCACCGCAGTCCGCATCATGCATGTGGCGTACTTAGGGCCACACAAATATGCGAAATCATTTTCAGTTTGAGTCATTTTTATTAGTATTATACTAAGTACTCACATACGGTTTTGCTCGATAGTTTTACTCGAAATCGAGCAAAAACCACCGTGTGGACCGCAAAACTCACAGCTCGAAGGCTCGATCGAGCCGGCTTGACAATTTTTTTGACACTAGTTTTTATTACTCGTAGCTAATTTCCTTCGAACAGGAGTAAAACTATCGAGCAATGCTGAATGTGTGTACGAAAGCCCGAGCAATGGTTTTTACTCTACATGATTGCTCGATCGAGCAAAACCGTATGTGAGTACTTCACTTAGTTTTGTTGCAGATTTTTGCGATGCGAATTCGTAGTTCTGTGTGGGAGCCGTTAGGCCTTAGATAAATAAAACACAGTATGTCTTTATCCTTTTATTTAGTTAACAGTAGCAAATATATAAAATAAATACTTAAAATAGGTATTTACAACAGGGACGTCTACCTACGTAGGTAAAACTCATACAGATCAAACCATCCAAAATTAATAAGCAATATACTATGGCAGTGTTTCTCAACATGTAGGTCACGACCCCTTGGGGTTTGTGAAGCCCCTTTAGAGGGATATTTCTAAGTAAAACTACTTTAAAATAAAAGCAACAGAGTTGCGAATATTTCTATTTCTAAAGAGGTCGTGTCATGAAAGAGGTTGAAAAACACTGCGTTATAAGATGCATTTTATTCAGTAAACTGTCAACGCCGAAGATTAGTATGACGTTAGTACAATTAGAAACACGACAAGAGAACAAATCTTACGTCAGTTGACAGTTTCGAGATGTCAAAGTGACGCTGTCATGTGCCTTTTCTCACAAAAGGCTTCAGAAGCGTCAGTTTTTCCACTCGTTTTATAAAATGCATCTACCCTTAACATTAATGGGAATATTTATATGGTTTATCATTTAGTCGCCCTAATAACTAAATGAGAACCATACATACATGAGTATTGAGTACCCTAAATATTTTTTATTGAAACCAGAAAAATGTCTTATCAAATTGATTAAAAATTTGCCAAAACTTAAAATAATTTTATGACTAGATTTACAAATTTTAATTTGGTTACGACTAGAATGTATTGAAAACCAGTTTTTTTTTTCAATTTTAACAAGTTACATCTTAATCTAACTATAATATACTTTTACTGAATTCCAGATCTACGAGAGATCATTAAAATTGGCAAAAACAAACAAAAGATTTTAGGAGTCAGTCTTAAGTAATTTATCATAAAAAATACTGCTATTCCATTTTTTATTTTTAACAGAAATAAGCAAGTTCTCAAGTGTCCAAAAACGTAACCTTTACCGTTTAGTCAATTCGAGTTTTCATAATTTTAATTTAGTTTAAGACTTTATTTCAAAGTATATTAGGTAAAGTTTCTCCTTAGCGGGCAATTAGTTACGAATGAATTTAATATGTGTGACTTGACTCTATACAAATAATAATAATGAAACAACAACCATATTTGACTACATAATAAGAAACATTGAAAACAAAAAGTAAATAACCGAATGACAGCTTATATTATAACTTATATTTTCAGATGGGAGGGAGAAAAAATATTTTTTCTCCCTCTCACCCCCAATGATGATCCTCTCAGACCTCGACCTTGAATGGCGAGCCGGGTATGTGCTCGTCTCCCCACTTCACAAGCACGATGTACTCCCCGCGTTCGCGCACGATATACGAGCACTCGTAGTTGTGCTTGCCCTTGTGCTTGAGCTGGACCTCATCACAGGGACCCTTCGGCCCGTAGATACCCACGTACATTATGTTGTTGCCTGAAAGAGAGGAACCACCACTTAGGAAATCATATCGAATGATATCAAGCTTATCTTTTACATAAAAGATGATCTGGAATAAAATTTTCAAGATGAAGATGATGCACAAAGATCTTTCAAAGTTTCGTATTTAGTATGAATAAGTAAAGTAGATTGACAGAATAAAGGAAACTCTCTCAGTTCTTTTTAATTATTCCAATTGACTTGTTGTTTTGTCTGTTCAAAATAACGACTGGATTGATACAATAATAATATTCATCACTCACCAGCATCTCCTGCGTGAATGGTGAACTGGTTGTGCTTGTTGAGGTACGCCTTCTTCAATCCCATGCCCTTGCTGGTGACCTTGGAGGCGTCGGACTTAAAGTTGGGCAACACTGGGCCCTGCTTCTGCCCAGACTTGGCCACCTTCTGGACCGTCTCCACAGTGACGGATGAGGTCTCCTGCGCGCCGATTTCAGCGAGGTTCGCGCCTGTTGAAGATTTAAATGTTTAGAATAACTGAAGACTATCTGTTCACGGTAACTAAGTGGGATGTTGTTGTTAGAATTAAAATGAAGGTAAGCACACAAATATAATACAGTATCAAGGTAACCAAAATTGCTAGAAGCTATTAAAACCCTAAATAACCAACTTATACATTGGACGCCCAAGCCACGTTCAGCTCAACGAGTTGCTACATACTGGCTCTAGATTGCAAGGTATTCATAATTTACTTTTAACGTTATTCTTACCTTTAGCCTCGATTTTGAAGGGCGAGCCGACGATGTGGGCTCCGTTGTACTTGATGCTCATGTAGTAGAAGCCTGGCGCCAGCGGCGTGTAGCGTACCTGGACACAGGAGAGAGGAAGTTTTAATAGAATACTGCGTAGCATGACCACCATGACTATGACAAGCAATTGATTACGATAGTAAAAAAAGGAGAAAATGTTCTTCCTTCTCTTATCTTACCTTATAACCCTCCTCGACCTCTGTGCAGTCCATGGCGACGCGTGAAGGACCGTCCATGGTAACGGACAGGATACCAGCGCCTGCGCTGCACGTGTTGATGATCAGGTCAGTCTTCGCACCTGGTAGTGAAGACTCAGTTTAGAAAATTTTAAATCCGTTTCAATTCCAGGGAGAAACGTTAAGTACCAGTTAAGTGGGCACCAATGTTAGGACAAATTACTTGTTTGAGTTCGGATCAGATTTTCGTATCATGCTCACATGAAAAAACCCATGTTTAAGAGTGCTAATAAATAAAATCAAATTACCATCGTTCCTCTATTTTGATCAGACCTATTAAAATAAATGTTTGGTACAGGAACTGTAGCATCTGATACCGAGTAGTAACCATGTGACACTCAACAATAATAAAATACTTTAATGAGTGAAATAGTAACTGACCTGTCTTCACGGCGCCCAACCCTGGGCCGTGGGCGTGGACAGCGGCAGGATCCGCATCATCTTTGCCCACCTGATAACAATAAATAACATAGAAACTTTAGTACGTAAAGCCGTCGTCAAATTCCTATAATACCCATTGCTAATTCACCTTTAGGTTTACAAAGATTTGTGGAAGATCACAAAGCATGCAGTGAGTTACCAATTATAATTCCCATTTGTGATGTTATTTTGGCAAAAAAAAATTATGATGATTGAAATATTCAAAACAATTAATGTTTTAAACGTGAAAACACTTAACAAGTTATAATGAACCCCAGGATTCCGTATACTTTGAGAACCACTGTCCCAAAAATGGGGGTCTCAAAACTTGATAAATTCTTAAGTTGATTCTACGACAAGGGCCTCTTATTCTCCTCACCTTGATCCTGAGCGGCGAGGCGGGTATGTGGACGCCGTTGAACTTGACGTTGATGTTGTGGACGCCGTTCTCGCGCGGCATGAACCTGACGCTGTACTGGTCCCCGTCGATGTTCTGGATGAAGCAGTCGTCCGTCTTGCCCGAGGGGGAGATCACCTGGGGATCAACAATAAGTTGAGAGCTATTGAGTCATCGTCTTAGGAACTTGTTTTTATAAATAAAATAAAATAAAAATAATTTATTTTCAGACAATTATAAATAATTTTTTGACAGTAAAATAATTATAAAATAACAAATAATCACAGTGCAGCTCATCTTGCTACCCTGACATGTAGCTCAGTGAGTCTGCGAAAGAGTGGAGAGTCAATTCTCTTCTCTCAAAAAAAAATCTTCAGGACCCCATTCCAGCTCTCCCGAACTCTATGCACCACTGACGCTACCTTTTTATATTTACATTACATATTTATATTTATACGTGGCTTGAGTAGGTACGTAAATTATTACGATTCTTATGACAGCTTTTTTCTTTACAATCGCCTACGATACAGTTTTTACAACATCGAGGAAGGAAAATAATATATAAACCCTAAATTAAAATAATATAATATGTATGATATTCGATTCTATATCAATTAATGTGTATACAGATAATATTTTAACAACCCGGTCAAAATAACAAAGAAATGGTTTAACGCAGGATATCTGATAACGTATTAATCGACAATATAACTAAAATGAGAGAAAAATAAGACAACCTACGTTACGTGGGAGAGTCATGCTTCGGCACGAATGGACCGGCTCGACCGGAGAAATACCACGTTCTCAGAGAAAACCGGCGTGAAACAGCGCTTTCGCTGTGTTTCGGAGAGTGACTGAGTTTACCGGAGGCCCAATCCCCTACCCTATTCCCTTCCCTACCCTCCCCTATTCCCTTCCCTACCCTCCCCTCTTAAAAGGCCGGCAATGCACCTGCAGCTCTTCTGATGCTGCGAGTATCCATGGGCGACGGAAGTTGCTTTCTATCAGGTGACCCGTTTGCTCGTTTGCATAAAAAAAACAACTGTAACACAATATGACCTGAAATAAAATCTGATTTCTATCTCTATGTTTTTCATTTAAAACAAGTACTCTAGCGCTTTAAGTGATATATAATGTAAACACTAATTTAAGTATAATCACTTTCAAACGAATTCTCTACGAGTTTCATTTTCTTCAAACTTTTCCCAAACTTGCCCCAACTTTTGTATAAATCATCTAATATTATGAAAACATAGTAGTGCCATGTGCCGCTATATTAATTTTTATAGCGCGTACGGGCAACACGGGACGTGTCGTGATTTACGACGTGTGGACGTGTGGTCAGATGTTACATTTATTACACTTTTTTATCCACATCGATGAATATATGGGTAAACTTTCTTGGGTGAATAAAAGTTTTAGCTACGAAGGTCTGAAATTTTCGATGTAATGGACGGTTTGTGAGTTTCACAGAAGTTTATCTATCCAATCCAAAGGAGCGTCCGTGGCCTAAGCGTGGCTACCCCACGCTTTTTACCGCACCTTTGGTTCGCACTCTTAGAGGGTGCAGGTTCGAACCCTGGTGGAGGCGTGTACCTATGAGACATTTTCTGATCTCAAGTACATAATACGAACGCTCGTACGGTGAAGGAAAACATCGTGAGGAAACCCGCACATACGAGTAGTTGGTCCCAGACGCATTGACTAGTTCTTTCCTCTGGACTAGGCCGACTATGATGCGAGAATGCCGTATGATGGGCAACCATACGGACATTTAAAAATCTTGTCCCAGGCACTACAGTATTTGAGGAGTGGTTACTTCGCCCTGAAAAATACCGTATAAATCATCCATAACGGATGTAAAGGCCTAGTTTTTTTATCTATCCAATTACAGCGTTGCAGATTTGTTGTTTTGATGATAACCAATTAAAAGTGCCAGTGGAAAAAAACAAAGTCAAAAACTGGGCACAAACATCATCAATGAATTAAAATTAAATGTAAGTATAATATAACACCCCGATCGCGGGAATCACAGATACAATAGATTTTCAATTGTTTTGCGCCAGCCGGGTGCCGCTTGGAGTTAGATCCAAAATTCAAGAATAGGCAATAAGCAAATTACTTTCAATAAAAAAGTCTAAAAATTTTGGAATAAACGTTAACGAATAAAATTAAATTGCGATTAAATAAAGCTCTATATTTACATTCAGTTCAGAATCATGGGTGGGTCATTTTACACTATAAAATCCTATTCTTTACAAAAGTCACAGGGGGATGTGTCTTATAGCTGTTATCTATTGTATACAGTCCAGTTTTATATTACCTTCGAGATTATAAAAATGAACCGCATTTGATTGTGATAAGGGTGCTATCACGGGTAAAATAAAAACGAACGCATTGTAGACGTTGTAAAAGAAGGTCCATCCATCATCTTCGGACCATCATGTTCCCACGATTTATCAACTGACCCTCTCCCCGGACTTTTTCGCATCAATTTTAAATGTTCCACCCAAATCTGCGCAGTCAATACCGCTTTGTTGGACGAATATATTTGTAGACGATTTATTGGGCAGATACGGCTGGAATTAGGTAGTAAATTATGATTATTGTTCTAGATCGTTTGCGTTCGGAATATATGTAAACCATATTACCTATTGTATTTTTGGTCATCTTGGGAAAGATAATATAGAAAGGAGTTATCTATATTATCTTTCTAAAATATAAAGTAAAATCTATTTTAAATATTATAAAATCAGCCAAGTACGAGTCGAACTCACGCACGAAGGGTTCCGTGTGAAATTTTCAGAGCTAGCTAAAGCGGTTCTTGAGATACAGCCTGGAGACTGACAGACGGACAGACAGACGGAGAGACAACGAAGTCTTAGTAATATTTTTTTTTTTTTTTTTTTAATATTTTATTCCATTATTTAACAACATTATGTCCTTATCCTAAAAACCGCCAAACTGCATTTCAGTTTGTTGGCGATATTTGTAACACAAATAATATATATTATATGTTATAAATCAACTTAATACTTAATAATAAACTTAAAAAACAATAATTATTAATTTCAATAACAAAATATTTTTCTTTCTTATTATAAGTATAAACACATATAAACTTTTTAATTATCTAGTAATTACAGTAACATATAATAGGGTCCCGGTTTTACCCTTTGGGTACGGAACCTTAATAATAAATATAATCTAAATGCTAATTGATTACCGTCATTATTATACCACCGCAGCAGCTATGTACAGCAAGCACAATCGACGTCAATCAAGAACAATAATAATTATTATTCTCTCTGTCGTGTTCGCAACCGTCTATATTTGACCATTATAGGCCAAAGTGCAGATGGCGACGTGCGTTACGTTGTTGTAAGTTTAGTACTCTGTATGTACCATCGAGGAATAGATTCCTAGGCAGTTGACGAACCTACGTCGTGCGGTCGGCTTATGTCAATTTAATATTAGCTGTGATCGGTCGGATGGGTTTGACATAAAACGCGACCAAATTACTTAGGTCCGCCATCTACCTTTCAATTTTTCTGATAGTACACAATATTATTATTATGCACATTTTGCTACTAGGATGAGTTTACATCATGCAAATTCAAATATTATTCTTTTTAAGTGTTATGTAGTCCCTCGTCATGTAAACTCCTAACAAAAACTTAAAAAATCTGGCCGTAAATTGGTGTTTATTGCAAGAGGCAAGAGGTAATGACGCATGATAATATTATGTTGTTATCAGAAGACGATGTATATCACAGATTGAGGGAAATCCCTGCTCTACCCCAATCCTTAACCCTAACTCCTCAGGTACTCACCCTTCCATCCAAGTTGCCTTTAGCTCCGTTCAGCCTGATATAGAACTGCGTGGGCTTGTCGACCTGCGCGGAGTCCGGGAACTGGGCCACCTCCAGCAGGTGTGCGTCTCCCACCGCTGGGCTGATGTACACCTTGAAGGGCGAGTCCGGGATGTGCTGCTCGTTAAACTTCAAACCGATGCGGTATTCACCTGGAGAAGAGGAGATCATGAGAATAGTATCTTGTGCTATTCTAAGGCCTGGGGAAGGTGCCAAGTTAACGAATATAAGATTCTAATGCCCGGTTTCTATGGGTTTTAACCATAAAGTTAATATACCTATCGGAATAGAGAAACAAAGGCCTGAGCAAGAGAGATGACACTATCAGTAACACTGCGTGGTAAAAGAGACGTGTGATACATGACAGCAGCACTCTTTTTTTGACGTCCAGTCGGCACATGCCGCACGTTGACAATTTAATCTTATAGAATTCATGTTGTCATGCTTGTGTAAGTGTATACGTACACATATTTTTACACACAGATGTAAACCAATTTCGGTTTCGTTTGACAGCTCGAGATTGTTGCTCTATTCCACTAGGTATATAACTGTATGGTTTTAATGGAAATTTATCTTTTAGCCCGGCCGCACATTGTCCGAATTCTGATCAGAAACATTTGAATTTCGCCGGACCGCCACCCCGCACACTATCCGAAATATCCTTCCGGCGAGTTCGAGCTCACTCGGCTCAGTACAAAATGTAAGAGACAGCGCGGACGTTCAACTGTTTCGTATCAGAAATTTCGGACAATGTGCGGCCGGGCTTAATCTTTTTGATTGGTTTATTTTTGACGCCCAAAGCGACAATGAATAGATAAACTCTTGTCAAAAAAAACTCATAAACTATGTAGTTAGTGGCAGTTAGATTTCAGCCCAAATCAGTATTCATCTTAGGAAAGAGTATATTATGAGATTATTTAGTTAAGGCAGTTTGATTATTTACCAAGATGTCAGATGGCGGATCTGAGAAAGGATTGAAGTAAAATATTCCTTAATCCAGTAGTTAGTACGGTTTTACGTAATTAGCTGCCGTCAAAACGACAAACTGCACTAACTACAATAAGAGCTTTTTAAAATTTCGGCACACACTCTTTGTACTTAAATAAAGGCTGGCAGACAGAGCTACTGTGGCCTATTTTAGAATAGCCTTTAGCTTAAGCACATTCCTCCTTAGATAATTTTTATAGACGAAACCAACCATTTAAGGGTTGTAAATAATTTCTACCGTTTAATGCAATAGTTTTATTAATTATTATTGTAAGTGTAAAAGTTTTCAATATTAATCACGTCTAATGTCAACTTTCTCCAAGTGTTTCTAACTCATATATTTTATGCTCACTTCCTAATTTAGTGCAAAAACATCCGAAATTAAGTCACCTATGCAATTTACAAATTGCCCTACCCTTTGTATTGCCGGTGGTAATAAATCGACCACTCCTAAAAACCCGACAAAACTCGATAAAAACTTCCAGAAAAACCGAATTTGAATTGCACAAAAACGTCACTCGCCGTATAATGATGCTGTTACCGAAATTTAAATTTCACTGTCCTATTGCTTTTTTTCTTTTTTCTTTACTAACTTGTGTCTTCGCGGAGGGCGGTTAGTTTTAACAGATTTATTTGCATCGGGAAATCGGTTTTTTGGTCGTGTTTTTGTTAAATTGGACAAAAAGTGCCGTTTTTGCATATTTTTTCCGATGTCTGAGGATAGGAAGGGCCGGTTACACAAAGGTTGTTTAATGGGTTACATTTGAATCAATGTGTCAAAAGCTAGTTAAGGTCTTTTAAGGGGCTCTACACCAATTAAAAAATCAATGATTTACTGCGAAACTGCTCAGTAATTTTTCATTGATATAATAAATAATAATAAATAACAAAAAGATAAAAACCTTTTTTTAGTACCAACAAAAGAACAGAAACTTTTTACTTATTTACTTTGAGCTTTTTTTTAATTTTTTCTTTTATATTTTACTGCTGGGAAGAATCTTGTTGTTTCAAGTCTGGCCTCTACTATGCATAACTACATGCAATAGTCAATCTATGGTTAAGACATGGTGCTACCGGCTCCAAATAATGATGTAGGCCTGCACTAAGAGGTGGTATTGACATGTTACGGGTTCGATGCCCGGACTTCCTCTCATTTGGGTATGTGTGTTTGTTACTTTTTCAGGTTAAAAAATAACCTTTCGTCATTATTGATGGTGATCAGTAATCTCTTGTCTCAATCATGAATAGCTTTGTCCACACTGTGCCTTTTTCTGTTCGTCAAGATGCATGCGTTATAGCGCAGTCGACAGCGAACGTGAGGCATGCCCGCGAAGCATGTCCTCTGACCGTATCCAAAAATTAAAAATGACAATGTTTGCGTTGCGTTCGTTGACGCATTCAGTTATTGAATGCGCCAAAATGAAAGTTAAAAGATGAAAGCGCATAGTGTGGACATAGTTAATGGTTTAGAATCTACAGCAATGGAGCATCTGTCAAAATAAGCGTAAACATAGGCTCTGTAAAAATAAGCTATTTAAAATATTAAACCTAAATTATAACAAGAAATTGTGCTTTAAATGAACTAAATGTGATCTCAGTGACTCAGTGAAAAAATAATCAGTCAAAAAAACTCTTAAGTGTAAGGTGTAATGAACGAAACAAAATCAGCTGTTAAAGGATTTTTGAAAAACTGAAATAAAAACTGTTATGTGTGCCATTCAAGTGATTAATGAAACAAAAAACTAATCAAAACTACTAAGACTTTATAAATCATTCAAAAAATCATAATACAGTGTAAACTCTATATAACGACACTGAAGGGACCGTGCATTTTATGACGTTATATGGAGTTGTCGTTAAATGGAGAGAAGAAAAATCAATACTTTTTCGTCATTATACAGTGATTTTCTTTTACTAACCGTATTTACAGTTTGAAAGTTTATGTACAACTAAGAATATTATGATAACGAATAGATATTAATAATCCATGATTCCTTATTATTAGTTAGGGACTAGGGTCTAAAACAGCCTACACATGCAATCAATCTCAATTTGTAAACAAAAGGACTAATTTCTTAGAAAGTTCTGTATGCATGATGCCGAAAGTCGAGTTTATTGCGGGCTAGGATAACAATGCGACAAAAAAACCTACACAGCTGCGCAGTTTTTACTAATTTTAGTAATTTAATAGGTAATTTTTATTGTTCAATTGTTGTAATGCTGACGTTATTGAGAGTGGGTGTGATGCTATATAGAGTGTACCATTGTATGGTACACTCTACATAGCATATTAGATAATGCACTGCATACCGACAAAAAAAACAAGATAAAAATCCAGAACATAAAATGACATTGACAGATAAGTCAACACAGACAAACAAAAATGCAATAGACAGCAAAAAAAATGGACGAAACTACAAATATACCACAGACAACACCATTCGACCTCACCAACAAAACGTCAGATACATTAAACAAGAAGACGAGGAAGATCTGTCAACAACCAAAGAAGATGAATAAATTATGCATAATAAGTACAAAACCAAATAATAACATGTTAAAAAATACTCTAAATACATTTGAAAATAATTATAATATATGTCATTATAGCGCACCTCATTCCAATACCACACAAATAATTGGCTCGTTATATAATAAGCTTGACGAATTCACCATTTTTGTATAATATTTATAAGCGAAAATGACTTTATTGTTACCAAAAAATTATTTTAATTTAGTGATAAAAATTAGAAATATGCTACTAAATATCAAAAATACAAATATAATTTTGTGTCTTCCTACATTTAGACTTGGCTACGATATGTTTAATTGGAGAATTGAGCACTTTAACAACTTACTTTACTTTGATGCAATAACACACGAACATGTTTACATATTGGATTCAAATAAGAATATTAAATATGACTTTTCAATGTTCAATAAACGAAATGGGAAACTTAATAATCTAGGATATAATCTAATATTTCAGGATCTGCATTATTGTATTAACGACATCTCCAATTACTTTAAAACACACAATGTTATTTCTAATACTGATTATGACAGTGAAATCCAAGATAACCATATTGAGCTTTTTAATATCAAAGATAAGGAACATTCTAAAGACTTTTTTCTTGACTAGCAAGGTCCTCATTCTCCACCAAAACATTGCTCGACTATTAAATAAGAGCGATACTTTGGTTTCCAGCTTGTATGACCTATATGATAATAATAGATTAATAGATGTTATTTGCATTACAGAACACTTCATAAGGGCTGGTTACCAAAAATACATAGCAGTTCCTAACTATTTATGAGGAGCATGCTATTGTAGGGAAAACCTAAGTAGAGGTGGATCATGTATCCTTATTAGAAAGGGAATATTATGGAGTGAGCTAAAAAACATATCAAACACGGCCATTGAGAATAACTTTGAGTGCTGTGCTGTGGAATTGACAGACCACAAATTAATTATAGTATGTCTGTACAGAATACCTAGACCTAGCAATCTCAACATATTCTTTGAGAAGCTTGAGCATCTTCTTAGCTGCTTGATAAAAAAGAAACAAAGGCAAATAGTAATTGCTGGTGATTTTAACATAGACATTATAAAAAATAATAATATTACCCTAGATCTACAATGCCTTGTAACAAAATATGGCTTTAAAATAGCACTTAATGAACCTACTAGAGTTAGCAGTCAAAGTTGTATTGACAATTTTGTACATAATATCGATACAAAGGTGAAAACTGAGATCGTGGAATTAACCCTATCAGACCACACTGCTCAAATCATGCACTGTCCTACTAAGCGCACACCTAGCATAAGATACTGGCGTAAAAAACAAAGAAACTACTGCCAAGAGAATATCATAAAGTTTAAAAATTGTTTAAAAAGCTTAAGTTTCTCTGATGTATATAGTCATAAGGATACAAACTGTGCATATAGTTGTTTTCTGGAAACTTTTCAATTATTTTATAAGTTATGTTTCCCATACAAAATAATTACCATACGCACCTATAGTAAGCCACGGTGGCTGTCACGCGGTATAAGAATTGGATGCAAAAAAACCGGAAACTACTATGGACATTAAGAAAAATTCCAAATGCTGAAAATAAATTAAATTATTTTAAATATTCAAAAATTATAATAAAAAATAAAAGGGCACAAAATAGTTACAAAATTAAAATGTCAGCAAATAAAACAAAGTCAATTTAGAACATAATTAATCAATCTAGAATTAATGTTCCAAAAGAGAATATTATGGAAATCAAAATTAATGACCGCATCATAACCGACGCTAAAGAAATTGCCAATGAATTTAACAATTATTTTGTCGATAAAATTGATCCTATCCCAGGGTATGGTAACAATGTCACAAAAAATATTGTAACCTCATCAAATTCAATGTTTATCCCACCAAGCTTACGTCAAGACGTACACAAAATCATTAAAGATTTAAAAAATACAAAAAGCGTTGGATTTGATGGAATATCAACTAAAGTTATAAAATCGGTGAGTAATATCGTCTCAGGCCCTATTAGCCATATCTTGAACCTAAGTATCATGAATGTAGTATTTCCAGACAAATTAAAAGTTTCAGTTATAAAGCCTTTACATTAAAAAAATGATAAAAATTTACTGAATAATTATAGACCCATTGCTCTTACATCTGTCATATCTAAAATCTTTGAAAAGCATATATATTTTTGAAAAATTTGAAATTTTATGCAAGGAACAAAAAGGCTTTCGCCGAAATGTAGGTATAAATAGAGCTATTTTTGACTTTTTACAAAATGTAATGAAAAACATGGACAATGGAAACCCAGTGTGCTCCATATTCTGTGATATGACTCAAGCATTTGACTATATTGATCACAGAATCTTGCTTAAAAAACTTGAAGCATATGGTGTACGCGGGATCACACTAAAACTTATTGAGTCATATCTCACTAACAGAATACAATATACTGAAATAAAACGGCTCAATTTTAAAACACTCTACGAAGAAAGTTTTTTATCAAAACATAGATATTTACTTTATGGAGTTCAACAGGGTAGTGTGTTAGGTCCCCTTTTATTTTTAATCTACATAAACGACTTTCCTAAATGTATTGACAAACCCTTTACACTATTTGCTGACGATAGTACCATAACTATAGATTGTGACAATTTAGAAAAGTATGAAAATGACATTATTAAAACTCTAACACCTATTATTACTTGGCTTGATAATAACAATTTAATAATTAACTTTAATAAGACAAACATAATCCAGTTTTCTCAAAGAAAGATGCCGCCTGAGATTTGTGTGCATTATAATAATACTAAAATTGACCATGTTGCCAGTGCAAAATTTTTAGGATTAGTTATTGACAAAAAACTCAATTGGAAAAATCACATTGAACAACTAAGTAAAAAGATTAGCAGTAGTTCCTTTGCTCTCCTAAAGTTAGCATCCATAATGAACACAGATGGAATTTTGTCAGCCTATCATGGTTTGGTCGCATCGTTTTTATGCTATGGTATAATTTTTTGGGGGAACTCGACAGATAATGATATTATCTTCAGGATGCAAAAGCGCTGTATTAGGGCAATGTTTGGCTTGAGAGTGACTGATAGCTGTAAACCAAGCTTTATTAAATATAAAATTCTAACACTTCCGTCTTTATACTTACTAGAAATAGCATTGTTTGTACATAAAAATCATGATCTGTTTCCTAAAAAGTCTAATATTGTAGAGAGAAATAGACGTGATAAAAATAAGATTATTACTAGAACCTACAAAACTTCAATCATGTCTAAAAGTGTAATTGGAATGTCTTCTAAAATATACAACAAGCTACCAATACAATTAAGAGAAAATAATGTAAGTGTAATTTCCTTCAAAAAGGCTGTTAGCGAATTTCTAGTACAAAAATGTTACTATAGTGTCTCAGAATACCTAAATGATAATGTTAGATTTATTTAATGTTACTGATTAATGAAATTTTATTTTAGAGCCTGTAAGATAACATAATGTAGTATTTTATTTTATTTTATTATTATTTATTATTATTTATTTTTTTAACTTTAGAATGAGATTATTGTGACATTTACATATTATTATTCTTTTGGACTTGACTTTTGACAGACATTCAATTCTTTTTGACATCTAATGTAATTTACATTTTTGAACTTTTTATCCGTATTAAACTGTATTTTTTTTATCTAATCTATACTAATATTATATTTCTGCAGAGTTTGTTTGTTTGTTTGTTTGAACGCACTAATCTCAGGAACTACTGGTCCGATTTGAAAAATTATTTTACTGTTGGATAGTCCATTTATCGAGAAAGGCTATAGGCTATATTTTATCACGCTAAGACTAATAGGAGCGAAGAAATAGAGGAAAATGTGGTAAAAACGGGGGAAATTATATGAAACGGCTTATTTCAACGCGCTAATCTCAGGAACTTCTGGTCCGATTTGAAAAATTATTTCAGTGTTAGATAGACCATTTATTGAGGAAGGCTATAGGCTATATTTTATCACGCTATCTATACTAATATTATAATTCTGCAGAGTTTGTTTGTTTGTTTGTTTGAACGCACTAATCTCAAGAACTACTGGTCCGATTTGAAAAATTCTTTTACTGTTGGATAGTCCATTTATCGAAGAAGGCTATAGGCTATATTTTATCACGCTAAGACTAATAGCAACGAAGAAATAGAGGAAAATGTGGTAAAAACGGGGGAAATTATATGAAACGGCTTATTTGAACGCGCTAATCTCAGGAACTTCTGGTCCGGTTTGAAAAATTCTTTCAGTGTTAGATAGGCCATTTATTGAGAAAGGCTATAGGCTATATTTTATCACGCTAAAACTTATAGGCGTTAAGAAATAGAGGAAAATGTGGGAAATTATATGAAAGGGCTTACTTGAACGCGCTAATCCCAGGAACTACTGGTCCGATTTGAAAAATTCTTTCAGTATTAGATATCCCATTTATCGAGAAAGGCTATAGGCTATATTTTATCACGCTATCTATACTAATATTATAATTCTGCAGAGTTTGTTTGTTTGAACGCACTAATCTCAGGAACTACTGGTCCGATTTGAAAAATTCTTTTACTGTTGGATAGTCCATTTATCGAGGAAGGCTATAGGCTATATTTTATTACGCTAAGACTAATAGGAGCGAAGAAATAGAGGAAAATGTGAAAAAACACGGGGGGAAATTATTTGAAAGGGCTTATTTGAACGCGCTATTCTCAGGAACTACTGGTCCGATTTGAAAAATTCTTTCAGTGTTAGATAGCCTATTTATCGAGGAAGGCTATATTTTATCACGCTAAAACTAATAAAAGCGAAGAAATAGAGGAAAATGTGGAAAAAACGGTGGAAAATATATGTAATTGCTTATTATCTTAAGAACTACCGGAGCAATTTTTTCTGTTATTTCTCAAACATGAATAATAGACCACGTGAAGGGACATAGGCTATTTTTGGCGGAAAAATGTGCGGTTGCGTGAAATTCCTAAATTACGCAAGCGAAGCCGCGCGGAAATCTATACATCTATATCTATACATATAAATAAAATTGGAGTGTCTGTTTGTAATATTAAAATAACCGTTTTTTACTACATGCATATGAATATTTATACGAGTACGGTACTTACACCAAAATAACAATTTTTAGATTTTTTGTCTGTCTGTATGTCTGTCTGTTTGTTCCGGCTAATCTAAGCAATGGCTGGACTGATTTTGACGGGACTTTAATTGGCAGATAGCTGATGTAATAAGGAGTAACATTTTGTTGACGCGGACGAAGTCGCGGGTAACAGCTAGTTAATTATAATATGACTTATTTGTTAATGAAATAATGTTTAATTGTATGATTATTGACTATATAAATTCTTGACTTATGTTTTAAATAATGTTAATTAGATTTACATAAATTTTATTTATCAATTTTGCATGCCTAAATACTAGGTAGAAAGACTGGGATCATCATTAGTAATTAAATAAAAATTATTATTATTATTAAATTATAAAGGATTAATGAGGCCTCTGATACCCGAAATAAAGATGATTAAATTAAAGGTCCTTCGTTACAAGAAATATGAGTTCTTTAAAAGGAAAGAAGGAAGGGAAGCTGACGTAGTGATGGACAAAGTCACGACTCACGATCCTGAATCGCAGTATCGAAAAATTTTCTGAGTTTGTAACTATGTTATAATATCCGGTATAGCTCAGCTTACAAACACTGCAATGTTTAATGGGCGGAATATGCATAGCGCGTCGCTTGGAATACTTTCACAGTCCACTCATATTCCTATATTAAGTTCTGTCTGCGTTCTGTGTAGACTCTAGACTAGGCTTTTAGTAAACGGCCTTTTATCACAATAGACATAACGACCAGTAGTTCGACTGCAAAGAGACGGACAGGTTTCAATATCTGTCAAATTCGTCGGGTTTCACTAGGATTATGAACGGAATGTGCCTCGCGCTGGCTGATATAATAAATTTTTAAATATTAAAAATAAAGATTTCAAAATTGGATTCTGACAATTTTAATCGCATGTGTCAAAACACAAACAACAATACGACCAAAGAGGAACACGTCCAGCGAATATGTCATAGTTTTAAATTCGTATGTAACAAGATAACAACCCTAGCGACGATTTTCGTCATAATACGTCAAATTTAAAAATTTCAACATCAGTTCTAAGTCGGCATACTCTATCATTCTGTCTACTCTGCTTTTATTTTATTGAAGGCTTTTCTGATATATAGTGCAAGTGCAACAGTAATTAAAATTAGGACACAACTTATGTATTAGAAAGTGAAGTAACTGTGGAATTTTATTGTCGAATTTTTACCACTGACGTTCATCCAAAAAATAAGGCACAAAAGTCGTTGAGATAAAGTTCATTTTGTTTTTTTTTTATTCTCTCAAAGGGCAAATCATTAGATATTCTTTTGTTTTGAGCGGCGACTTTGACGGACTTGGATGCGCCGCGTCTGAATTTTAAACACATTTTTTATTCTCACAAAAACATTTAAATCTGCATTAAAATTTGAAACGTTATTTTATTCTAATTAGGCTCATAAATTTAATGTTAATTGTAGATTTAATAAAGTAAAGCAAAAACATAATTTTGCAAAAAAAACCCTCTTTATTAATTATAAAAATATGTTTTTATATAAATTACGTGGCTAATTAGTAATCCCAAAGCAACGGTAAGGTTTACTGAAAGTTTTATATTAAGTATACCTTTATTATCATAAACAATCAAGAAAAAAAATAACACCATTTTTTCTTTTAAGTTAAGTTTAGCTCGCAATACAAAAATACTAAGTAAATACTAAGTTTATCTTTACTATTATTAATAAAACGCGTGCACACTAATTTTTGCATATTTTACAATCACGCATTCCTATTTTCACTCAGGTCTTCTGGAAGACATTCCATTTTTAGAATAAGATGTACCTTGTACAAAACATATTTCTAGTTTTAGGCTGGTTTGTTAACTTCTTTTTGTGTGCATACATAAATTGTAAAATAAAAAATAAAATTAATAAACATATTGCAGTTGCATATTCATGTCAATTGTCTATCGTCCTTGGGGGAGAGTGGACCAGACTTCGGAAAAAGTCCACATAGCAGCCCCACATTCCATCATAGCGTGATGTCCCTTTTGAGGATTTTTAAACCTTTTTTCCAACAATAATATCAAGATGGCCAATTAAAATGACTCTTAAACACCAGCGGGCCGGAATGCCGGCTTCTGAATTTGTCCAAAATCCTATTGTCTTTGGCCGGACAAAAAATGGCGCGCGCTATCAAAGAAGCGGTGCCTTTTTGTGGACGGATACCTCATAAGTGTATGGAGAATGTCCTAACTATTCCCTGTATAATGACTCTCTTCTACTGTTACTTGTTTTGATGTTTTATGTGGAAGGTATTTCACAATTTGCGCGGTAAAAACTATTCCAAAATCGTCCCGCATGCTAGCATGAGGTGTTCTGTTTTCAAATATTCCTAATGACATGTTTTGTTTTTAAATTGTTTGAATTAAGTCTAAGGTAAAATTACTTTTGGTCGAGATCGGAACGTTTTTGACTGATTTTTTGCCTTATTTGTAGCGTTATACTTATAATGTAACTTAACTTAAAAAAAGTTAATTTCTGGTATATTTATGAGTTCTAAGAACTTTGCATGAATTTATAGCAAAATAAAAGAGACATACTTACTTTAATTTTTATTGAATAGCCCACAAATAAATCTTCAAGCAAATGAACATTCAAATGAATCTCCATAAGTTTTCCCCACAAGTAATAATATTTTTTTACGTTTTGAAGTTACTATTTCAGAACAGGTTACCACCCACTGGAAAATCTAAATAGGCATAACAAAAAGAAGTTTCGACAAAATAATAGCCCAATGAAACAACAGTCTAGCAACTAGATAATATTATGCACCTATTATGCTAATGAGGGGCAGTTAAACGGAGATTAACGCCAACTGACGTCGGTTAAGCGCTGTTAAA
Source organism: Aricia agestis (assembly GCF_905147365.1). NCBI lineage: Eukaryota > Metazoa > Arthropoda > Insecta > Lepidoptera > Lycaenidae > Aricia > Aricia agestis. The sequence goes on from NC_056424.1 coordinate 12,315,210, forward strand.
TTACCTTAAACTGTATAATAATATTTACAATAATTAAGAAAGTGAAACCCCAGGAATACTTAATTTAAAAGGGGCTAGAAGTAGAGTTTATACCTATACAAAGTGTAAGAAAACTAAGTGATAATAATTTGGATTTTAGGGTATGCACTATGCATGTGGCCCTTATAATAGAGTTTACTGTTAAGAGCAAATTTTTTTGTGCTTTGTACCTATGATGCAGCGCCCCAGCGTCATGAATTTTCCATACAAAAAAAGTTACTATTTCAGCGCTGCTACTTTCATAGCGAATTGTAAATAGGCGACCCATAAAATGTAAAAAATGTATTAAGAGTAAACAATTATTGTCCCTTCTTATTGGAGGAACAAGAGGTCCCATATAAGGGACCACTATAGACTACAGGCCCATGTCGAAAATAGATGCGTCATATGAACCACCTGGTGACCTATTATATAGGACGATATTAGAGCATAAAATAATAAGATTTAGCAGTATGCCGTCACTTGTAAGCTGTCCAACTGAGTGCTGGTGAGAGTTCAAAAGTGCATGTAGGGTGAGTACATTTTGGTCATATGATCCTATACGGCATTTTTACCATCGATAGATACATGAAAAATAATAAGAAAGCCCGCAGTGCCGTACAAAAATGATGCGCCACTAAGTCGGTATTTTTATTTTATTTTCAGCAAATCCACGGTATCAATACCCGTGTAGAGAATATTGATGAATAAGTGCATTAGAAATAATTTCATGGAAACTCTTGTTAATGTTATTTGTTTATTACTTAGTATTTAATAAAAAAGTAACTAAGTATAGAGAAACACACAAGTAGCATATTGTGTAATGTTTTTTACATTTATCATGTTCACAACGCCGAAGGTGTAAGATTAATATTATTATTAAGGCTTACCATATAAGTGTCAAAGTATTTAATAACTGACACCTTCATAATTTCGTACGGTTTTGCCCCACTCGCGGCTAATTGTAACAATTACAAAGAGATTAACGATTTAAATCGCTTCATAAAGATAAAAACATCCGAGAGAGTTATGATAGACATCGGCAAAAACGACAATCGTAAATACGAATAATCGCTGGCCGGCGACAAGTTAAATGCGATCGAAAAAAAAAGAAAAATTTAAAAAATCGATCTGTCAAAATGGTTCGCGGCATTTCGCCGGGCGGCGCGCGGATTGGCCGGAGCGCGGGGGCGTGGCGCGCGCTGCATTTCAGTGCATGGTTTTTTACGATGCAACCACTATGGCCATGGGCGGAGGGGCATTTGACTTGGTAAAACGACCTGCTGCATACGATATTTTCATATCAACACATCGTACTTTTGACTTGCAGGTATGCAAACAAGGGTTGGAAGTACAATAAATATTAAATTAACATAAAATCATAAATTGTAATTATTAGGTGTAATCGTAGCGTGTTTAAAAACTTAACATTATTTTATCCGAACTATAGAAAAAAATTCTAAAGCAAGTAAAAGTTAAAACTAATATTTGGAGTACGTAAATCTCTACTTATAGTTTTAAAAAATTGAATCTCTACATACAAATGGGTCAGTCTGTAATTAATTCTTCAGAAAGGTCTGTAATTTTTCGGAATTTTTATGTAGAGCCTAAAGACGAATAGTAATTTATCTATTCATATTGTGTTACGTAAAATGCACATGATTTATTAATATTTTAAAAATTGGAACTCGGCAAATTAATGTGCCATTTTGGACTTATTTATTGGCCAAAAAGTGTCACGTTCACCTGAAAACCTAGCTAAAAACTTGAAACTTCCCACACGTATTCTTTTTATGACGTAGACTAAACAATACGAGTACCAAAATGTACCACCTTATATGAATCACAATACTTACTATAATTTATCACCGGCAAAGCCGATTGATAAAGTGGGCTATTAATGATATTATTATAACAATTTAACCTATGACTAGCTGCTTGCTAGCTACATACCTGGCTCATCAACCTTGTACGACACATCGCAGGAGCCATCCTTCCTGTCCTTGAAGTCGATGTCGGCCTTACTGGGCCCCTCCAGCGAGATGGCGAGCTGGCCCGCGCCGGCCTCGCGAGTCCACACGTTGAACTCGTTGAGGCGGCCGGCCTCGCCCCGCTCCAGGCCAGGCCCGCCCGCCTTCACCAGGTGGGCCCCGGAGTCCCGCAGAGGACCGACGGTGAACTGGAATGGGGAGCCTGAAAGAGATTAATGTGTTTGAGGTGGTTATGGCGCATCTAGTCAACTCGTGTCACAACTCACAGCCTACAGAAGTCAGAAGCTGAAATTTCCTATCGAACTGAAATATTAATTTTATTTTGCTCAAATTATTAAGTACTGAATTGTTATTGAATAATAGAATACTGAATTGTATTATCTTGCTCAATTCAAATTACGGCAAAACTATTATGGGGAGTTTTTATGAGTAGTTTTTGCTGACAGAAGTTCTTCTTCTTACTAGTTTGTAATGTTACTAAAATGCTAAGCGTAAGTTTATGTCAGTGAACAACTTCTAGAACTGTTAGGCCCTTGACTACAATTTATACGGCATCGAAACAGCGCCTCTAGTTTTAACTTGCCAACAACACTTAGGGTCTACACAGACGGACCGCATTTCAACTGCAATCCAACCGCAAATTGCAGTTCAAGTGCAGTTTGAATGCAGTTGACACGACTGCAATAGAACTGCAAACCAAACAGTTCACACGACTGCACGCCGACTGCAACTGAACTGCAATCCGACTGCGCGTTTGTTTTGCAGTTCTATTGCAGTCGTATTGCAGTCGTGTCAACTGCATTCAAACTGCACTTGAACTGCAATTTGCGGTTGGATTGCAGTTGAAATGCGGTCCGTCTGTGTAGACCCTTAGGTATAAACATTTTTGATATCGTGTTTACAGAGACAACGAAATTACACAAAGCCCTCTGGTTGGCATTAATAATAATAATAATAATTCAGGGCAGCTTGTGGCGAGCTGTTGGGGAGTAGCGACCCCACGAACCCGAGTGCTCCCAGGGAAGCCCCTGTTCTCCATCTCCGGCTTGCATTCACCGGCCGGCCGGAGTGAACACTGACGGAGAATCAGGCCCTACCTCTGCCTTGCCTTAACCGGCCGGTCAGAGTGGAGTCGCAAGAGCTTCGGCTCGGAGGGAGGATGTGAAGCGTAAGTGGCGAGTGGGTGACGTGATGGGAGCCTGTGAGGGTACAAATGATCGGCGTTTAAAGTCCAGCGACACCTCTCCTGCCTCAAGCTGCTCTGTCAATGTTGCCGCCTCATTCAAAGAGTTGACGTGTCACCGTCTGCCAACTTTATGATACATATTTCTACGTTGTATCGGCAGACGCCATAGTCCTTCCATAGCTCCCGGTTACCCAGTCCACTAGCACCTCGCCCCCATATCCCGGTCTCATTTTAATTTTCCATTCCCTGCAATAGTCCTACACTGGCCGCTGGCTTTCCTTGGGCGTACTGTCATAGTGCGGACAGGGAGAGTCGCCGGCTAGTGTCACATTACATTTAGATTAAAACTGTGTTACGGGGCCTCTACGTGTTGGCTTCGGCCTCACGCATGCCTTCCAAAGGTCCGGGATTTAATTGCCCGTGAGCAAGGAGTGCTTAACACAAACATAATAATAATACTCCCCACACCGATTTCGGTGACGGTGGCCAGTTTCATTGAAATCAGGCCAGGTACGCAGGAGTAATTTTATAGTGCCCAAGTGTGTGCGCAGTACACAAGAGCACACTCTATTCCTTCACTCTCATAACCCAGTGGGACGGAAGACCGACACGACTGGCGAGAGATCAGGCGCAGGACCGACTTTTTACATGGATCATCTTACTTGTCAGACGATCAGGTGATCAGCCTGCATTGTCCTAACCAAACTTGGAAATAACATGTTTCCAACGCGGGAATCGAACCCACGACCTCCGAGTCGAGAGCCACTCTCTTAACCACTAGACACGGAGGCTGATTGGCATTATAGACACGATATACCCTAAGGCTACATAGCGTCACCTGGTGGCAAATGGAATGTCAAAAACCCTCATTAAAAAAATAGAATCAGCGTAGATAGTCTAGGACTACTCACCGGGTATATGTATCTCTCTGTACTTGACGGAGACGGTGTGGACGCCCAGCTCCTTGGGCACGAAGTGCACGGAGTACAGCCCGTCCTCCACCTCCTGGATCTCCGCGTCCTCGGACACTCCACCGGGGCTGGTGACCGTGGCCGCCAGGTCGAAGGAGGTGATGCCTGGGGGTAGATGATGCCAAAGTTTTAGTAATCTAAAATACTTTAAATTTTACCAATTTCCTTCCTGTTCGACCTTAACTAAAATAATATTAAAGTATCCTGAAAAGATATTAAATTTTATAAAAGAAAAGCTAACTGGACCTTAAGGTATAGAAATACCTTTAGGTCCAGTTAGCTTTCTTTAATAAAAATAAATAAGAATATTTAAAACATTGATTTAAGTTTATTTTTTAAGTTTCCTGCTATGGATTGGCACATGCACGAGTTTCATTTGTGAGGATATTTTTTATTATAATAAGAGCTTGGGCCACGATAAACCAAGACCAGAGACTACGAGTATGATCAACATTAATTAATGACAACTTCACATAGTCCAACGTGGTGTTACTCTACGATATCAACTTCTTGTGTGGATGATTATAACTTATTGCACTAAACTTAGAGCTGAAAATTATATTTATGATAAAGTTTTACCTGGCATCTTGAAAGTGAGTTTGCAGTTGGTGCCGACCTCGGTGAGCGGCGCCGCGGCGCGCTGCCGCTGGATCTTCTCCCTCTGTCTGTTGCTGCCTTCTCCTGTCACCTGCAGGAGAACACACCATGAGTATATGACTACATTTGTTAGTTATTTAATATCATGAGGTAACTTAAGAAAGGAACTTTTTCAAAACTCCAAGGAAAGAAAAGATAACCTACCAGCGGAGCTAAAATGGTCACATTTAGCAATTCCTCTCAATCAATTCAGCAAATGAATTGTCAAATCTTTCAAACTGACAAATGTCAAATTAGTACTTACGAATTACTAGACATGAATTGCAAGCAGATTTGCATTTTGCGATTTAAAAAAAATGAATCATAATATTATGATTCATAACATGTTTCTCCAAAGCAAGCATTCCTTTGTATGTTTATGGAACTTAAATCTAAACACAAAAATGTAGATCTATGAAATCGCTATGAGTTAAGGATTACTTTTCCTGACACAGTACAATATGGCCACGCTAAATTAATTAGACCTTACCGTAATTACTTAACTTATTAATAAGCTACATCACATTTACTAACTGCGGTAGCAAGCCTTATATAATAAAGCGTTTCTGTCTACTATTCAGCTTTGGATTTTTCAACTAGACAAAATAATAAATTGTAATTAATTTTCAAAATATAACTATGAACAGCTTTAGTAACAGAGACGGTGCCTAATAAAAATAAATAGCAAACTACCATACAAGGATACTGACCAAATAATAGGAGGTGACGCAAAAACAAGACATTCCTTTTCAAAACCCGTCATACAAAAAAGGAAGAAATTCGGTCGGCATGTTACTCGACAAAATAAAAGAGCTACTGTACCTACCTGATCGTAATCATTTATAGTTGGAGTGCTTAATTATAGATCATTTAGGATTAATTACATTGGTATTTAGCACCTTACTTTATTTTTTGTGTTAACTATGCAAATAAAATATAGAGAAATGCCTGTTCAGGATCATACCAAAATAAAATACTTAAAATATTGAAAGCTAAAATATAATGATCTTTTGAAATAAACATAATAATTATTGCGTCGGTATCCTTGGCTCCATGTATGGTGCCCAAGATCGGGATGGTAGGCTCTCATTGGGGGAGACCTACGTTCAGCAGTGGACGGCAATAGGCTGATGATGATGATTTATGGTGCTATTTTTGTTCTATTGCAAAAATACAAAGAAACGAGTGATTATATTACTCGATGTGAAAGAAGAGTTCAGACGAAGCAGACCAATATAATCAAGTCAAAAGAATATCTAGGGGTCCTAATATAATTGTTCATTTTCATCGGACAGGCATCGAGGACCAAAACTTATATACTTACCGATTATGACGAGGACTGAGTTGACAGGTAACGACAGCCAGCACGCCATCCTTGCTGTCCGCGCACTGGATCTCCGCCTCGCTGGGGCCCGGTGGACGAGATAGCACGACAGAGAGAGCAGTACCTTGACAGTGAAGGGCGAGCCCTCGACGTGGTGGTCGGCGAACTTGAGGTTGACGATGTAGTAGCCGGGCTCGGTGGGCCGGTAACTGATCGCCAGCACGCCGTCCTTGCTGTCCGCGCACTGGATCTCCGCCTTGCTGGGGCCTGGTGAACGACACAATTTAAAAGAGTTGGCAATAATTATATACAAACTTAGCACCTATTCTGTAAGTGGAGTTCTTTTCCAAGCGCCACTTATTAGTACTAGATGTTGCGTGTTACAAGAGCCGAACATTTTCAAAGCGCGATATAAATATTTCGTTTCACCAAAATATTTTGTTCACGCAAGGCTAATATGTAAAATTTTCGGTTCTTGCATGATGAACAAATGGGATCAAAAATATATTACCTATGTCCTTTTCCGGAACCAAAAATTTGAGCGTTAAAAGTTTGTCACGTATTTTATAGTTTATACTAGTTAATAGTTATACAAACGTACCAAATTTCTATAGGTATATTTAAAACGCCAATACCCAGTTAACATTAGAGCAATAAGGTATTTGACCATCAATTTCGTAGTCACTAACTGTGATATAAAGTTCTTTCAAATTCTTTATTAAGCATACAATAATATACAATAGTATAAAAGCTAGGTAGCGTACATCACGTCGTCTAATCCCATGCTAAGTAAAAACTTGTGTTATGGCAATCAGACAACGGATGCACGCCGAACAATTTTATCCTAATATATATTATTTACACATTTATTTATTTATTTATTTATTTATTTATTTATTTATTATGGTTACCAACAGCATATGCATTTAAAAAATTACAGTTGATAGTGTAGTACTAGAGTCTTCAATACCTGATGCACACACCTTTATAGGCAACACAACATTCATTAGTATAGTGTTAACAACAACATGCAAAATTACATTAAATAGTATTTAAAAACAATTATAAATTATATTATGAACATAAATTAGAAATAAATTACAATTTAAAATCTGATCGAATTACATATTATTAATAACATTTTAAGAGCAACACAAAATTGACTCAGGTAGTAATATTATGTATACAAATTATTCAAATATACAACAACAATTTTATATTATATTACATTGATTAATTGTTTAATTGATTTAAGAATATCTCTTATGTACGGGATATTGAATTAATTATTGGTGGGTAACTCAAAGCACTTTAGGACTTTTTTTATGAAAACATTAAAGTTGTCATGAAAAATGTCGACACTATTGTCCTTTGCACATGTGTAGCTGTATAAGTCACACATACGCTGTGGTGGGGCATGCTTCCCCACGTTTGTTCTCCAAGGAGGCCCACGCAAAATTTTAGTTATAGGGTGTCGTGGTCGATTATAAGGGACAGACAGTGAAAACAGTTCCAGAAAATCACAGCAAGACACCTTTCCATTCATAATTTTGTAGAGCATGGCAAAATCGTGGATTTTTCTCCGAACACTCAGTGGTATAATCTTGTAGAAATTTAGGCGCTGCTCGTATGGACTCCTATGTGAAATGCCTCTGTCTGAAAAGGCCAAGTGTCTGGTGAAGTGTCTTTGAATTTTTTCAATTCTCTGAGATGGTTGAGAATAGGAAGGACTCCATACACACACACACAATCACACTACGGCATCTTCAGCGACGTGATGCGCGCTTCGTTCGGGAGCCTCCCCCGGAACCTCCGGTAAACTACACCGGCGGGCCAGAACTCCTCCACCTCGAAGATGGATAAAACTTGAGTCGGCACTCTCACCACAAAGGAACTGAAATTCACTTTGTGGCGAGAGTGCAGACGCTCCACCCTCAAGGTGTAGGTGGTCTTCTCGCGGATGTAGTTTACGACGTCTTCGACCGTCATGGACCAGTGCAGGCGCGACACGTAGAGCGGCGTCGCGGGCACCTCGCTCCGCAGGCGCAGCTCGGGCACATAAGGTGCGGTGCCGCGGTGGTTGCGGACGGTGGGCTTCCTCTTGTTCCTGCTCTCCACCAGAACGAAGCCCTCCTCATCGCACCTCCTGCTCTCGTCCCTGTCGAGTCGAAGATGTTCAGCCTTGCGGCCCTCCTTTGCACCCCTCGCCTTTGCCCGCGGGGGTGGTGCGGGGCAAGCAGCGACGCTTGCATAATTTTTCGCTTGAGTCGATGGCCTCAATTTCGTGTCGACGTCATGCGGTAACGAGGACGGCGAGCTGACGGCTGTTGCTGTTGCTGACCCACTCAATTTCGCTGACGTGCAAAACGGCGAGTCACGCTGAGCTCCGCGACGCATATTTATCGAGTCGATCGGATGCTCGGGTGACCTACATAATGAATTATTACTTTTTAATTGTAATAATTCACTACGTAACTCACTGATGGTGGATTCCGAGGCATCCAATTTACCTCGCATCTCGTCCAGCTCTGCCTTCACGATGTTGAACTTCTGGAGCAGGCTGGAGACGTTGACGTGGTCCGTCGATACCACCGACAGTTTGTGGAGCTGCTTGGCCACAAACACCGGCAATTCCGCAGGATTAGTCTGCTTGAGCAGGGAGATGATGTCCTGCAAGCTTCGTTCGCTTCCGTCTCTCCTCCGGGACGTCATCTGCGCTGTCTTCCCGAGCGCTTCGTACAGCACGAGCCTGTCCTTGCAGATCTCCTCGTTGGTGTAGGTGGACATGCACAGCTGCACGATGCCATCTTCGTCCATGGTGTTGACGACGTGTTGTACGAACGCCAGCAGCACGTTGGATACGAACGCCATGGTGTCGGTGCAGCGGCTGTGAGCCGCGCGACTCGCGAAATATTAATTAATTTTTATTAATACTAGAGATCGCCCAATGGTCGAAATTCGACCTTAGTTCCAACGACATACATGAGGACTACCTACTACCTATATTTTGTAAAAAAAATATTGACTTTATCATATTTTTTTCAACTCTTGTCTCAGGGACTCAACTGATATCAGACTGGCCGTGTAAGCATTGTCTAATAGTATCTCAGATTCAATAAAAAAACTATAATCCATTTTCAATTTGTCACCTTGATGTCAACAGACTTCAACCATAAATAAAAGAGTATAATTCGTATGTATAGGGTTGTCACTCAAAAATCTGTCATTTTTCCTAGTGTGTGTGTTGTAGTGTGTGTAATGTTATATTTGTTAAAAAAATGTATGATAAAAGCATAATTTCAAAATAATATTAGCTCGATGCACTCCTTCAATATATAAACTATAACTGTGCAAAATTGAATTCACCTACGTTTCCCCATTTACGTCAAAAGGGTTACAAAGTTTTTGGCTCACGTATTAATATATACATTTGCTACGTGTGTTGAGCGGTGCGCGACCATTCGCTACCGCGATCAAAACAACACTGATGATTAAAACTTATTTGACACACGAACCTTCAATAGACAGTGAAAGACCACCGTAACCAGCATTCCTGGTATCTACGGTAAAGGTGTTCTCGCCCTGGGTCTTGCCCTCCTTCAGAGCAGCACCTGCGACCTGCAAATACAGAGAAATCGGTATGATAATCAACATAAATCGTTGTATTTCTACTACATTATATTCCTTGACGCTCGCTTTCTTTAACATATTTTTCTCCTGAAATGGAACAAGAAACGAGGAGATGTTTTACTGATGGACCAACAGGAACATGGAGGAAACGTTGTAAATCCTCTAGTATATTTTCGATTCTACAAGTACGCGACGGGATCGTGATAACAAAAGTTATGTGGGATATGTGCGTGGAGGCCGCAAAGGAAGATCTTCCGACCGAGCGCTAGGTGTTACGAGTATGCTCGGTCAGGCCGGAGCCCTGTGATATATTTCAGCTGTCGTATTTATACCGACGCACTTAGAAAACTTCGATAGTGCGATGCAGGAATCTGGCGCTAGTAGTTCGTACATAAGTGAAAGAGACGGGATTTGCAATGGGAATTGGGATGTACGCAAATTTTGCATTACAGTTATGTAGCCTGTGGACTAACAGCCGATAGGCTACTTATGCCCGACAAAGTATGATTCTCGTAGAATATACTGTAATAACAACCCGTCTTACCTTGACTTTCTTAGCGTCTCCGACCTCCTGGTCTTGGACGGTGATGTTGAAGGGGGAGTTCTGGATGTGGACGCCCATCTTTTTGACGGAGACCGTGTGCTGGCCGGCCTCGCGAGGCGTGAAACTGATGCCGATGTTGCCCGACGGCAGACGCTTGAGGAAGCACGGCTCTTCTAGACCTGATGGTGCCTGGGGATGAACATAATAACTTTATAGTCGTAGCAACCTTCAGGAGCACTATACAAAATGATGGCAATTTCCAAGTCGCTTATAGGAGTGAGCACACTGAGATAGGATGCCGGGGCTCAGCGTGCTCACTCCTTATAACGACATTTAAAAAAAAAACTATATTTTTAGATAAACAAAAGAAATAAAGGCGTTAATTAATTATCATGTATACTAATTTCAAGGTGGACACTACTGACACTTTTGGACCTTTAACGGCCGTTCCCAATATTTGATCTATCTCTGGTTTTGCCCTACTAGAGATAGGAATAGCTCACATTAGACATTAGAGACATATATTTTATGTCAATGGTGAGCTATTCCTATCTCTAGTAGGGCAAAACCAGAGATAGATCAAATATTGGGAACGGCCGTAAGTCACTTAAGTTTTTGAAAATATAAACTGCTTGTGATTACTCAGCTATCTCCTTAGACTTCAAGGTCGAAATGTAGAAAACATACTCTCAAGTTACGTCAATACATAGCGTAAGAGTCTAATAAATAGACTTATGTTAGGTGACCAGCTCGTTACCTGGATGGAGGCGTTGAGGCTGCGGATGTCACTGTCGCTGATCTTGCCCGGCAGCGTCACCTCGCTGCAGCTGCCCACAGAGATCTGGTTTCGCTTGCGTCCCTCTCCCGTTACCTGGAATTGAAAGAGATAGAAGGTAAGTCAAATTGTCAGGTCCAGAATATTCTGGGCTTAAGGGTAGCAGCAGTTTTCGGAGCAATGGATTGTATCTTGTTTAAATGTGTTTGACGTTACGTGACCAAATTACTTAGGTCCGCCATCTGCCTAGGAATCATTCTCTGATAGTACTTTTCCATTCCTTACTCAGGGATAAACTTTATTTTTCCTACCAACTTGCCATGTTGTAAGGAAATTGACACATTTTGGAAAGACAGAAAGGTTTCTACAAGGAACAATCATTGGATAGTCATATGCTGGTCAGTTTTCTCCACTCACCTTGGCGAGGAAGGGCGAGCCTTTGATGTGCTTGTCGCCAAATCGCACGGAAATCTTGTACTCGCCTGGCGCGGTGGGCAGATACGATACAGACACTGTACCGTCTTTGTTGTCGTGGCAGGTGATCTGGAAGGAAATTAAACCGTATGTTGAATACATAGAATTCATATTTGTGTGATGCAATAGTAAAGCTATAGTATGGTATCTTCCAGTACAGCTAAATGCAACAATGTTTCTGTTTTAGTGCAAAATGTCGTTGCTCCACAAGCAAGTGGCTTTTTAAAGTTGTCTCAACTTCTTGACTTCTATAGCCTGTATAACTTTGGATTTGCCCAAAATCCAGCGACCCGTATACGCCACATAGATTACTATACACATATACCGATAAATATTCTGATTGCTTGATTGCGACAACGTTAAATACAAAGCATGTAGCGTTCGCTATAAGGAATGATCAGTTCATAAAAGCAGACCTTCTATCTTCTTCTTCCTTTCATGTACTCACTTCAGCCTTGCTGGGTCCCTCCACGGCCATGGACAGACCTCCAGCACCAGCGCCCTTGGTGCTGATGGTGAACTGGCTGGGCTCGCCGCTGACGCCATTGAGCAGGCCAGGTCCGTAGGCCGTCACGTAGCCAGAGGAGATGGAGTCAACGTGGAACTTGTATGGTGATCCTGGAAGGAGAGATTTGGTCATAAATAGATGGCAAGAGTATACTTTTGGTCAAGGTTTGTTGGTTTGTCGTCGCAGTACAGTTCTTATTTAAAAAGTAACAGATGCTTGTAGCATGCGACCTTGAGGCTGCGTTTCCACTGGTGTTTTTTAAGTGTGCTTTTAAGATCCAATAGAATCGTGTTGTTTAATGAGCTTAGACAACTAAAGTGATTCTATTAGTTTTCAAAAACGATGAAACGAGGAATATCCTCGCAACGCAGCTATAGTGGAAATCGCGCGGGTCTTGGAATCAATGAAGTAAGGTTATGTCAAGTAGTCATAATAATCACCAAGCTGAAATATCGCATAACCCTGTCAAATTAGGAAGTACCTTGCACATGTTCCCCGTTGTACTTGACGTAGAGCTCGTGGACGCCCTCCTCTCGCGGGTCGTACTTGATGCTGACGGTGCCGTCGCGGTTGTCCTCGATCACCGGTGTGTCCCTCTGTCCGCTCGGCATCTTTACTTCGGCTGGAAGAAAGCGATATTATGTGAGAAATAAAGGTAACAAAACAACGATTGATTTCATTGAAGGTGATGGCGCATTGATCAGCACGTACGCGCCGAACGCTCCGCATTTTAGAAATGTATGAAATGATGTGAAACATTCGTCAGCACCGTACGCGCCGCATTTATGCGGTGCGTTCGACGCGTACGGCGCGAACGGTGCTTACAAACGCGCGATCAGCTTTAACGATCTAGTTATGTTTTTTTAGTTTTTTTTTTAGAACTAAGTAATTCTTAGTAATTCATGTACTCCATCCTATTTTTGTGCTAGTACGAAAATGCATCCCTATGAATTCAATTCAATTCCTTATTTGCTCTAAAAGTGGTAGATACAGTTATAGGTGGTGATCATAGTTGGTTGTGATAAAAATACAAACCTTTCCTAGTATCAATATGGTAGATTGTGATGAAATTGATGGGTATATAGTCTAGCTTCGTGCCGCTCTTGTTGAAGGCGATATCGTGTCCCTCGCTGAACACTATAGGTGTCACCTCCTTGTCAACTTCCGACACTGAGAAATACTTCTGCAAGTCTACATACAGGTTCGTGCTTAGGTAGCTGTCCTCCTTCTCCTTGCAGCCAACGATGGAATTCCAAAGATTAGTGACAAACGCCATTTAGTCACTGAACAGAGAGGTGTATGTTGTGGTGTGTGTTATACCTGACGGTGTGAATGAGGTGCCCCGCACACGCTTGGCCGTTTAAGCTATTGACGTTTCTGGTATTATTTTATTTTATTCACGTAGTGTTTATATTCTCTTTAGTGATTTATTATCTTTGATTTTATTCAGAAAACTTACACCTAGCCAAAAAATGTATATTTGTATTGTATTGCAGAGAGCTACTTATCATGACGTCGTGACGTCGACACGAAATTGAGGCCATCGACTCAACAGAAAAATTATGCAAGCGTCACTGCTTGCCCCGCACCGCCCCCGCGGGCAAAGGCGAGGGGTGCAAAGGAGGGCCGCAAGGCTAAACATCTTCTACTCGACAGGGACGAGAGCAGGAGGTGCGAGGAGGAGGGCTTCGTTCTGGTGAAGAGGAGGAAGAAGAGGAAGCCCACCGTCCGCAACCACCGCGGCACCGCACCTTATGTGCCCGAGCTGCGCCTGCGCAGCGAGGTGCCGCTCTACGTGTCGCGCCTGCACTGGTCCATGCCGGTCGAAGACGTCAAAAACTACATTTGCGAGAAGACCACCCTCCACCCTCAAGGTGTATAGTCCGTCAAGAAAGTGAAGAAATTAAAAAGTGGCAACATCGTAGTGTCATTCCTTTTTTCTTAGATTGATTTGAAAGGGATGACGCTACGATGTTGCCACTTTTTTAATTTCTTCACTTTCTTGACAGACTATACACCTTGAGGGTGGAGTGTCTGCACTCCCGCTACAAAGTGAATTTCAGTTCCTTTGTGGTGAGAGTGCCGACTCAAGTTTTATCCATCTTCGAGGTGGAGGAGTTCTGGCCCGCCAGTGTAGTTTACCGGAGGTTCCGGGTGAGGCTCCCGAACGAAGCGCGCATCACGTCGCCGAAAGAGACTTTACGTGATAAAGTGTAGTGTGATTGTGTGTGTGAATGTGTAAATAATATATATTAGGATAAAATTGTTCGGCGTGCATCCGTTGTCTGATTGCCATAACACAAGTTTTTACTTAGCATGGGATTAGACGACGTGATGTACGCTACCTAGCTTTTATACCACTGTTAATATTATATTATTGTAAAGAATTTGAATTTGAATCTAATTATTATCTATTAAAAACGCGTGTAAACTAGATTTTTTATCTATCTTTAATCTTTTTTTTTATCTAGATTCACAGAGTTTCTAGGAGGAAAATATTTTTACACGGTCAATATTCTTGTTTCTAATGGAAGTTTCATTGATTTAGATAAAAAGTTAGAGTAGAAACACTTTTTGCCGTTTTTTAAGGCTTGTTATGAAGCTAAAAAATGTACAAAATGTTTGAATGCTTATTAGTTACTAGATGACGCCCGCAACTCCGTTGCGCCAAAACTCGTATATCGCGTGGGAACCGTACATTTTTCCGAGATAAAAACTATCCTATGTCCTTTCTCGGGACTCAAAATATCTCCATGCCAAATTTCAGCAAAATCGGTTCAGTGGTTTGATCGTAAAGAGGTAACAGACAGACAGACAGACAGACGAACAGACAGACAGACAGACAGACATACTTTCGCATTTATAATATGAGTATGGATTAATTATTTCAAGCGAAAGTTCATTCTCTTTCTACGAAGAAGAATAGAGCTTAAGACAAGAACACTTTTAATTGAATGAAGGGATTAGGGAAAGGGGCTGTTACTCAACTTTTATAATATTTTCACCAAGAGCTGATAATGAGGATATAATAGCCATCATCTTAACGTTTTGTTTTTATTTTATGGAAGAGTTATAACTTTTATTTATAGTGCTGCAGTTTATGATCTTAATTATTTAATTACGTAGCTATAAACACATTGACAGACGGAGAAGCTATAAACACATCAGCTATTTTCATTCGAAAGAAATTTTCCCGTCAGTTATATTTATACGTTTTTACGCCACATATTATAAAGTGTTAAAAAACATGGCTGATGTATATAAAAACATATTATTTATCTAATAGCTTGAAGATTAGAGGGGACATAAAAATATTTGGCAGCGGACTGCGAGTATTTCGGTGTGTCGGTCAGACTATCACGACTCGACAGGACGCGAGGGACATTTTATTAAATATTTTTTAAATCGCTCCGTCAAAATTGAAAACTTTCATTGCAAATGATCATGGGCAATCATAGACGAATATCTACATGCAGTCTACACGACCATAATCGCTTGTGCTGGTCCATCATGGACCAACATAGAGAAGCAGTATGATAAATCGTCCTAATCAATCGTCGGCAAAGTTATCACTATTACGAAAAACTTTAATTAAAAAAGGAGTTAGTGTGAAATTATTAATAACTATAATAGACGTATAAAGATTAACACTCTAACTATTAATGATATTAATGCAGCTAATAATGTTTTTCAAGATTCGCTTGTTTTTGTCTAGTGCATTGAAAAGTAATGATGATAGACACAGATAGCAGAACATAAAATATAGACTGCGTATAAAAGCCTGGTATACATATTATAATATTATGGTACACATATACTGTTATGTACTTAGCGTATATGTATATATACATATACGCTAAGTATATAATATTTTTACTATTAGGAGGTCAGGGAGAGTCAATAATATTATTTCAGATAGACTTTATACGTAGCTTTATATTAAGTAATTATAAAATGTATGTGTTCCTAAACATTTACAATAAAGCACGATTGCACGATTTTGATACTAGAGTCCAGGTATACAATAATTTACTATTTAAAATCAATTAGAATAATTTATTTGACATCGATTAATCGCCAACATGTCAAATGTCGTCGATTTCCGTTGGACGGACTCCAATCTGGCTATCAAAGTCGCCAGAGTCCACGGAAACTGCTCATAGAAAAATATTATATTATTGATCACTATTTTATATTTGTGTCGTGTTTATTGATTTTTATTACATGTAGAAACAGATATCGGAAGTTTTGACGCTCGTAAAAATTACAAATCGCTGCTTTTAAGAATAATTTCATGTTTTTCCTGGAATATAAAGCTGTGTCCTACACGTGCGACCTACCGCGTTGGGAAAACGGGATAGCGAGTCAAAGGTTATATCAATAAATAATTTTAAACTGTTGGCTTAAACGTATTTAAAAGTCAGCATACTATAATGATAAATAATATAAATCAGACGAAAATCGGTTTCAATTTCAAGAATAATAATTATTTGTCGTTTTCATAAGTAGACACTGAAGATTTTCTGTGAGAGCTTTAACGAAATATTTAATATCTCAGCCACAGTAATAATACAGAAATAAGAAATTTTATTGCAAAAATCCTACGAATAATAAAATCTATGGAAACGTAACGCCCATACTATTACCGTTTTAAATTTGGTTCCTTTCGATCTGTCATGTAATGTCAGCCTAGTACCGCTCAAGGTCACCTAAATATTGCAAATGTATTGAAATGTGTACCTAAGGTACACTTTTTTGACAAGTATTGTGGAGCATGTTTTTTGACGGAGTTACTTTTCCTTCGTTTTTATTATTCGTAGCAAAAATCACTTCGACTTCAACAAATTGATTTTAAATTGCCGTTTAGATTATTAGGATGTCAGAAACAGAAAAAATAAAAATACCTATTAGTACTGAGGCACGCGCAGAAACTACCACATAAATTTCAATTTAAATTCTTCCGAAAATTCCACAAAAATAGCAAATTATCTTACAGTCTATAAATTCTAAAGTCAAATTCATTACCGCGACATTTTAAAATTGAAAGTTCTAAATACGAAATGTTATGCGAGTGTTGAACAAATTATTACCTGCCACGATGATTTGACGCGAGTATCAAGATCGGTGATTCACTCTACAATTAGTTGTTTAACAATGTAAAATATCTCTTAAATCACAATAAAATGAAAATAAAATTATATTCTTTTATAAAATGTCTAATAACACATTTTTATTAATATTGGTCATTATTACCGTGCATAATTTGAGGGCCTTTTAAAATAGTTTTTGAGTTATTGTAATCGTTTAGGTTTCAGACAGTAGACACTTTTTATGATAATTTCTATCTCAATAAAAGCTACTAAATACTCGCATATTTTCACATACGAAAAAAATTACCTTTAAAAACAATATAATATTTAAAAAATATTATTTTAGGGATACTCCTATGTAATTTTTGTAACCGCTTTCCTGCCTTCCTTGATTTTTAGTATGGCAAATTTTACAGCGCTCTAGCGGTCACTTGCGGAACTAAAATCGTCATACTAAATATTTACGTAGTCGGTATCGAGTATCGATAAATACTATAGCTTTAAACTCGTGGTAGAGGTACTGTACACAACAGTGAAGCCATTTGTACCCGAATACGCTGAACCCAAAAAGTGGGGTATATTGGAATTGGGGATAATGAAAGTCTATTATATACTACTTATCTAGACGTTCCGTGCGGCTTCGCCCGCGTAAATCAGAGATTTCACAGACAAATTAGTCCACAAAAAATAGCCTATGATCCTTCACGCGGCCTACTTCTTATCTGTGCCAAATAACATAAAAATTACTCCAGTAGTTCGTGAGATAAGCCCTTTCATATAATTTCCCCCGTTTTTCCACATTCTCCTCTATTTCTTCGCTAGCTTATTACTTTATTAGTCTTCGCTACTATTAGTCTTAACTCTTAGCATGACAAAACAATATAGCCTATAGCCTTCCTCGATAAATGGATTATCTAACACTAAAATAACTTTTCGAATCGGACCTGTAGTTCCTGAGATTAGCGCGTTCAAACAAACAAACTCTGTCGCTTTATAATTTATATTAAATAAATTAATATTAGTAACATTAGTATAATAGAGGTAGTTTTCGAGTTTGAAGTGTTAAGTGTTTTTGACACACATTTTAATCATCGCAATGACGGTGTTTGATATTCCATTTGCTACCAGGTACAATATAGCTGTCATGTGTAACGATATATCTGTAATAACATGTCTATTTGACACGATAGATCCTAAGGATATATAGCTACACGGTGCACCTGCCTGCCTAGCATACGCCAACGAGATATCTCACTCTCGAGATTATTAAAAACTACTCGTCTCATAATGTCAAAATTACGATATTATCTCGACAAAACTCTATAAAAATGTGTTATTTCGATGATAGATGAAGAGACGCGAGAAAAATGTTTGTCATCAATAGATGTGAAGAGACAAACCATCAAACATCGAGAAAACATGTAGAGTGAGATATCTCGTTGGTGTATGCTATGCAGGCTGGTGGCAAATAAATAGATTCGCCACTTAGCTTTTTTCCAAATTAGCTACTCTAACATTAACGAAATACGCCTTGGCTAAGGACTACGTAAAGTAAAATAAAAGATGGGAGAGCCATGCTTCGGCACGAATGAGCCGGCTCGACCGGAGAATCACGGGCTCACAGAAAACCGGCGTGAAACAGCGCTTGTGCTGTGTTTCGCCGAGTGAGTGAGTTTACCGGAGGCCCAATCCCCTACCCTATTCCCTTCCATACCCTCCCCTACCCTATTACCCTATTCCCTCTTAAAAGGCCGGCAACGCACCTGCCGCTTTTCTGATGCTGCGAGTGTCCATGGGCGACGGAAGTTGCTTTCCATCAGGTACCCGTTTGCTCGTTTGCCCCCTAATTTCATAAAAAAAACTCAATAACTTTAACTAAATCCGTTCCAGATTTAATCTAATCAGAGCACCTGGGCACTATTTATTACTAAGTATATGAATCTAATTTAATATAATTTATTACAATACCTTGTTAATGTCGACTTGGTCATTTACCTCATAATATCATCGTAGTCTTCATTTCCGTAATGTTTCAATTAGTCATTTTAATTTCTTCATCAAGAGATATATCAATATCTCTTGATGAAGAAATTAAAATGACATAGAATATTATATATTTATTATGATAAAACATATCAATGTTTTATCATAATAAATATATAATATTCTATGTCAAACAGGTGCTAAGTAAGTTTAAGGGTCAGTTCACATTTTAATGTGACAATGCGTTGCGAATTGCGATGCATTTTTAACCGGCCTCAAAAAAGGTTCATAACTTAGATACGTATGTCTGCAATATTTCCAAAATTGCCCAGTTTTCGTATATTATGTTAGTCTTTATCAGCGTCTGAACAAATGTGCCTTTCAAAGGATGTATGTTTTCATGTTTGTGTTCGCATATCGCATTTATGAAGTAAAAGATTTTTTCGTTGGTACTTATTTCTGACAGTTCTCCATTAATGACATGTGACATTTAGTATTAAGTACTTCTACTTCTTTCCTTCACCTTTTAAAGGGCCTCACTGATTGGTTCACACTCGGTGTTGCCGGCCGGAAAGACCGAGTGTGAACCAATCAGTGAGGCCCATTCATGGCAGGACTGCCATGCATGATTCTGTATTTTATTATGAAGACCATCTAACTGTACATTTCACTCTGGCAAATAAATGATTATTATTATTATTATCTCCGGAAATACAAGTCCGACTTAAGTAATTATCTTTTGTTGTACTAACATATAAATCTTTATAAGAAAGAAAGCTGTACTCGTATCATGTATGCTACACAAATATGTATCCTTGTTTTGCCTAACAAATTGGAAAAGTCGCTTAGTGGCCGGTTTGTACATTATTCCAATCCAGTGATCCAATTCAGCGTTAGATGGCACTATGCACTGGAATGTTATTTTGCAAAAAAGCGATGGAATAGATCACTGTATGGAAAACAGCGAACGTTGTAAAACGTTGCGTAAAATATATCTCTTTTAGTAAGGTGTTTATGGTTTAGACGTGAAATAAAAAATTCTACAATGTATTAACCACCGAAACATAATAATCATTATTATTATTATTCCACAAAATATTATCAAAGTAGATCAAAGCTGGAGCGACGTGTCGCGCTATCTCCGATCTGACACACTTGCTAAAACTAAAACCGGCGCGTTACAAAATACTCCAACTGCACAATATTAGACGCGACCTATGAGGTGTCCCGACATCATTTCACTCAATTCACTCAAATATTTAACTGTAAGTGAAGTGTATTCGTTTGTAATGAATGAAAATGAATTTCATCATTCTAGTTGATTCTGATGACTAAGAACTTAAAACAACATTGGTAATGATAAGTTATAAAAGTTAGGATAAAGATCAATAAGAACAATTTTGGTAGTGACGAACTTAGAAAACATTTGATAATAAAATTATTAATTTTGACGTGGGAGAGCCATGCTTCGGCATGAATGGGCCGGCTCGACCGGAGAAATACCACGTCCTCACAGAAAACCGGCGTGAAACAGCGCTTGCGCTGTGTTTCGCCGAGTGAGTGAGTTTACCGGAGGCCCAATCCCCTACCCTATTCCCTTCCCTACCCTCCCTTATTCCGTTCCCTTTCCATCCCTACCTGCCCCTATTACCCTATTCCCTCTTAAAAGGCCGGCAACGCACCTGCAGCTCTTCTGATGCTGCGAGTGTCCATGGGCGACGGAAGTTGCTTTCCATCAGGTGACCCGTTTGCTCGTTTGCCCCCTAATCTCATTTAAAAAAAAATGAGCTCTTTTGGAAAATACTAATTTATGAGTTAGGATGAAATGGACAGACACATATTTTAAACAATATTTTTCTCCCAAACTGAGACCCTAGGCTGTAGATTTTATTTTGCTCTACGCTACTACAAATACAACGGTGGCATGGGACGCTAGACCAATGTCGATAGAAAATGTAAGCTGTTTTAGTATTTTGTTTTTTTTGTCGGTAGCGGACATATTTTGTCGTGAGGGTCGGAGACGTAAAGGAGACTCACCGTAGCCTAACAATTGAATAAGGTATTAAGTTGCTACTGATTGTCGAATCTACATATTATATTAACCTGGCCTGTAGACAAGTGGCAAAGCGCTAACGCTAATGTTAACGCTAGCGCTACAAAATGTATGCGATTTGACATAAGACATCGCTTCGCTAGCGAATATTAATGTCAAATCCATACATTTTGTAGCGCTAGCGTTAACGTTAGCGTTTTGCCACTTGTCTACGGGGGCAAATCAGATAAGGTCCACAGAACAATGAATAATGTGTAGCGTTTCAGTAAATACACTAGCTAAAAGCCGAGCTTTGTGAGGTCTGCGTCGTTTTTCTGCGTGGCAATAATCTTTAAGGCAGTTTTTTTTTTATTACAATAGTAACCAAACCTTGACTAACCGATGATAACACATCTACATATAAATAAAAATTACTATGTTAAAGCAAAAATCAATAGGCGTGATAGTTTTTCCGTAAAGTGTACCACAAAAGTGCTCAGGTTATGGGACATACTAGGGCTCGCTTCGTTCGCCCTGCAGTTCGTTTCCGTATTCCGTGAAAACTAAAGTTCACATCGACCCACATACGTGGTCTAATTAGTTTCATTAATTAACTATGCCGCTTGGCTTTGCCGCCTTCCGCAATTACAGCCTGGTGACGGACGTGATTTAAATCCACCAGATGCGCCATTTTGTGCTGAATCAAGCTTTTCCGTAAACAGATGAATTGCATAAAACTATGCAAGTCTTTCAACCTGACCATGGTTTAGCCATTCAGAAGATTTTGACATGGAGCTTCCATACATTTTCTGTTAAATTGTTCATTAAATCTAAGTTAAGTAATTGCTAATGTCACGGAGTGCGGCCTTTACGATGTATGTGTAAAAAAGTTTTAGTTTTAACATGGTTTTAACCTATCTTATTTTCTTATTGTAGTCATTATCTCTGTTTCCCTACCCCCATAATTTTTCCCCACATTTTAATGCTCGCCTTAGTAACGACCGCGACATACAGCGAAATATTTTTTCTTGACTCAGAATTGTTATGACTCAATAAGAACGCTGTATTAAGAACCAGGGTAAATATGTAATTTAAAACTCAGTCATGTCTTTAATATTTAAGAGGAGTCCACACCGCCGTTTTTCCATAAAAATGTGGTCCCCTGTTTCCTCCCTGGATAATACCGATAGAGTTATAATTTTTTCCTGAATATCTATAGCCACTATTAGCATGTCCCTATATTTTCTTTTTTTTCATAATTTTATTATTAAAAAGATAAGAACGTCCAAAAACCCAAAAAATGGCCAGATTTTCCTCTGTGTTCAAACACCCAGAAAACAAAACTGGCTAAAATATACAATAGAAATAATATAATATAATAATATAATATAATATCTATGGACGCTTCACACCACGTCAGTCTGGCCCTGTGGTAAGTACCTGAAGGACTTGTGTTACAGGTACCAGACAACGGAAATATATTTAATACTTTTATACTATACATATATTTAAGATTTTTATTATATCATATTACACATATTTAATACACATCCAGACCCGGGAACATTGAAATTTTTTTTTCCGTCGGCGGGATTCGAACCCGCGACCCCCGGCTTGAGCTGCCACACATTCAACCAATTGGGCCACAGAGGTCGTCAAAGTTTGTTTTGCCGTATGAGTGGACTGGCTCGACGTATTAGAAATAAAACATAAGAACACAGTTCAAGACTTGCTTTAATTGAAAAAAGTACTTAAATCGGTTAAGTTTTTGAGAAGGAATCAGCGGACAACGAATCGAAGATTTTCTGTTCTTTTATAAGAACTTTTGTCGCATTGTCTCTATCGCGCTCTGCGGTGGGAGACTTGAGATTGGTGAGACAGCAATACATTTTCAAATACCTATTTTCAATTTCTCTCGCCCCTGGTGTATCCTCTTAAGAGTGGATAGATGGGGTGTTTACACCATAAAGTTAATATACCTAGCGAATAGAGCAACAATCTGGAGCTGTCAAACGAAACCAAAATTGGTTTTCATCTGTGTGAAAAATATGTGTGCGTATACACAAGCATTATTGAACATGAATTCTATGAGATGAAATTATCAACGTGCCGACTGGACGTCAAAAAAAGAATGCTGCTGTCATGTATCACACGTCTCTTTTTACCACGCAGTGTTACTGATAGTGACATCTCTCTTGCTCCGGCCTTTGTTTCTCTATTCGGCTAGGTATATTAACTTTATGGTTTTTTCGCCGCCGCGGTGGCGGTGCCGCTGCCGCTGCGGCGCGTGTGTAAACACGCTATCGCTTCTTTATAGAAACGTCGATCAAAATATATGAAATTGATATAAGCGTTGGATAACATGAAGTCGACATTCGACTCATGTTATGTAAATTCCATACATTTTGACCGGCGATTCTTTAAAAAAGCGATAAAGAAAAGTGTCTAGGCTACGGGCTAACGTATAGCAAGTTTAGCCCCAAAATTAAAGTGTATTTTTTATATTTACTAGTTTTTATATTGAATATAAAAACTAGGTTAATACCTACAAAAATATTATTTCAAAAACAACCTAAATCTGTAACAAAATGTTTTGCTACAGATTTAGATTGTTGTTTTTGACAAAATTGAAGTTATTTCAAAAATATATCAAAGTGTTTCGTTATAGAACGCGTCGGAGGTGCATCACGCCAAGAATGTTGCTGGAAATTTATATATCCGTCCCCCGCCCGCCTTCCCCGCCCTAGCCGCCCTAGCCGCCCCGCACAGCTGTTAGAGGCTAATGATTTAGCTGTTATCAAGGTAACTGTGGCCCAATATATAACCATTTGTTTGTGACGTAAATAAAACATGAAGTATGGTTTGCCATGGCATGGTTTTAGCAAGAATGGTCCTTGAGTGTAAACAAGTTATGCTTGCAATGTATAGTACAAGTATAAGGATTGAAAAGCATAATTTTGGAAAATATCAATACAAAATTTATTATCGATTCAAAAAGTAATCCTTTGGGAAAAAATATTATATTCCATGAGGAAAAAAAAATAGAATGGTTATGTCTATTTTCTCCACCAATGCAATTTCCTAGTTTGGACCACGTGCAAGAAAACTTTATAACTTAGAAAATGCGCTGTTGTTTTTAGTAACTAAGAAAAAATACTATAAGAAATTATGTGTGCTATTTCAATTTTTGTAAGTGTATAGCGGTTATAGTCCTATTTCGAAAAGTCCACGTGGTCTCACCAATTTAAACGGCCTACATTCGAAAAATTTTGCAGTATTTTAAGGGGTTTAGGATCAAAATTAAAATTTTTATATCACTTAACTGTTACACATCTTACATTGAAATTAAATCGCACAATTTTGTTCGCCTTGTACACATTTTTACGTCACGTTTTTGGAACCTAATTTCTTTCACTTGACTGCAATTTTTTTACATAATGCTTTAAAAAACAATTTTTTTATATTAAAAAGGCTGTATTAAAGAAGATAATCTCAAGTTTAGTACATAGAATGCATCTATTTCCATACTAATACAATAGCTACTTTCGTAGCACAAAGCGTAGCGCGGCGTAGCACCACCCTACACCTAACAATATGAAAAATTTTCCATGTTTTTCTCTCTATGTGTATTCATCAAGTAAGTATATATGTATCTGTTGAGTGTTATTTGTAAAATAAAATCTTCGTCGTACTCCCGTCATTCCGAAAAAATCACGAATTACCACTTCACTTCACAAAATCCTCCGAAAATGGCCACTGAAAAAAAATCTGGCCACTAAAAAAATGGCCACTGCAAAAATACTGGCCACTAAGGAAAATGGGCACTGAAAAAATACTGGGCACTAAAAAAATGAAGGTGGGTACCGAACACACCCGCGCGCGCCTTCGAACTACCGCGGCCGCGTAGTAACACACGTAGTATATATATATATATATAATTTATTAATATTGCGTTTATTTTCCAGATTTCGAGATGTTATTTTTGATGTGAGTGACGACTGAACTGTCGCCATGTCGCCACATGCATATCTCCACGTTCAATACATACATATTTAAAAAAAAATGTTTTTTGAGTGCAAGTGCACCAGTGCATTCTTTGTTGTTTAAATCGTACTTTAGGCATCAAGTTTCTACATTTCTGACGCAGCGGAGCACAAACAAATATAAAAATAATTTATGTTTAAGATAAAGAGGACAAAGTGAGTAGAGCTATTTTACTCTTCAATAATTAAAATTTGATCACTTAACTTATTCGAGAATTTCGTCTAGAATTCAAAAAACGTTTATATTTTTTCCATTTTAAAAATCGAAACAGACTACGACGTATATTTAGCCTAAAAATCTTGCTACAACAACAAAAGTTGATACTATGTAAGTCATTTTAAACTTCTAAATGGCCCCAACAAAATAGTAGCAGGCCCCAAAGGAACGGACCAAGCGGAGTGCTTTGCTCGATCTGGCTGAATCCTGCTACATCATGTCACATAACACATTGATTTTAGAAATTTTCTATGCCCTGTTTGATTTGCTAAAGTAGTTAGCTTAAAGTAACCGTGCCTAGGCGTCAAGTCGGCTAGCCATTCAACTAACTGGCTATTGGCTATGACGCATACACGATAACGCTTTTAGCCATAATCCATAACACGCCTAGCTGTCCAGTTGGACAGACACCAAGTCGAAGTAAACATCATCACGTCACCATTCCTTGAACAGGCGCCCGAGTCACATTGACACTTGGCTTTATTATTGGGTATTTCAAATAATAATTCTTTAGAAAACAATATTATTCTGAAAATTATAAAGAGAGAACAATTATAATAACAAAGAGGGATTTAGAAATGGTAATTAATGAGTTCGGCACAAGTAGAAGCAAACGTTTAAAAGACCAGCAATCACAATTCCTCCGATATCAATGAGTTACCCTCCTCTCCTGTTTCAAAGTGTTCCAAAATGAAGTCTGTCTCAATTTTCTGAAGCTTCAACTTTTTTTTTTTTAACAAAACATTATATTTTTCTTGACCCCCGAAGAAAACAGAGGGGTGTTATAAGCTTGACGTGTGACGGCTGTGGCATCGCAGCATCCAAACAGGTAGGCCAATTTTGATCATTTTTTTTTACGATCGAGAGTGTTCTTAGCTATTGTCCAACATCATCAGCTTAGTCACTCTGGAGAACTTCGGTATTCGGAGGTTTTCCTAATTATTTAATTTATAGCGATAAACTCTTAACCTGATTTCGATATTATGGCCTATGTCATTGAGGGTGAAGCTAAACGAGCGTAATTTGTGAGTTGTGAGTCGCAGAATTTCGGCTGGCAGAAATTCTGCTGCATTCAGTTTCATACAAAAGTCCTGTTTGATTCACATGAGCGTAATTTTGTGAGTCATGATTTATAGAAAAAAATATTTACGCTACCGAAATTCTGCGACTCATGCCTCACAAAATTACGCTCACCTGCTTCACACTGAAACCAAGCTATTCTGGAGTCACTTTATAGTTTTTTACGACAAAACCGGCGTGAAACAGCGCTTGCGCTGTGTTTCGCCGAGTGAATGAGTTTACCGGAGGCCCAATCCCCAACCCTATTCCCTTCCCTACCCTTCCCTATTCCCTCCTTACCCTCCCCTATTCCCTCTTAAAAGGCCGGCAACGTACCTGCAGCTCTTCTGCGTTGCGAATGTCTATGGGCGACGGAAGTTGCTTTCCATCAGGTGACCCATTTGCTCGTTTGCCCCCTTATTTCATTTAAAAAAAATAGTGCTCAAGTACATGCGCAGGACACAAAGACACTCTCTGTTCCTTTTATCTTGTAGCCCAGGACAAACAAGGTAGCTTCTCCTTTCTTCGGCCCACCACTAAACGAACAAAGACATTAATCTAGTAACGCCTAAAATATTGGAGCCATAAGCCCGTGAATAATTACGCATATAAAAATCGATTAAAATTATTGCTCACATCAAAGTGAATTAGTCGCCGTTATAAATGTGTCTGAAGAAAATTTGTGTCGCTTTAAAAATGTTATATTAGTATTTATCGATAAAACTTTTTAATTACCAACTAAATAAAAAATTCCAAAGTCAAAGCATTACTCATTTGTTTCTTAAAGAAAGCAAAGTTACATTATTATTTTAACAAAATCTTATAACTGGCTATTAAAGGTATACTATATCGTAATACTATACATCTAAAGTGGGCCATGGGACGCCCCCTTGGTGGCGCTGGAGGTCTAAAGGGGGGCAGTGTGGGACCCAGAAAAAAATGGGGGCGTTGTGAAGAGGCTTGGGGGGTGATTTATTTCAGGATGCATTTTATATTGAAAAAAAGGGGCGCTTAAATATAATTTATTCTCAAAGTGGCCAGTAGACAAAATAAGTTTCGGATCTAAAGGCACAATTTAGGTAAAACCAATCAAAAACTTACCGACATTGTCTCTCTTACTCAAGGTTAGGTTAGTTATGTACAGTTAAAAATCAAGATACTTTGAAATTGAAATTTGAAATCCGCAGGTAGCATAGCATGCTATGACATCTTCTAAACATAATATAGACAGCCTAAAATCAAAACTTCTCTTTAGCTTTGTCATAGTCGAGTAAATATATTTTCAACTAGATGACGCCCGCAATTTTTCCGGTATGAAAGTATCCTCTGTCCTTTCCCGGGACTCAAAGTATCTCCATACCTTTAAGAAAAATCGGCTCAACGGTTTAGGCCTGACGAGGTAGATAGTCACAGTTTCGCATTTATAATATTAGTGTGGTTGGTTCTTGTGTCAGCCCTGGGTGTTTGCAGTGAGTCAGAACATTTTTCCACTTGATCGATTTCAGGTTTTAATTCTCGAGTCGCTGGCGCCGCGCCCGGCCATTGTTCAGGTAATGCAAACGCTTTATAAAAGTGCACAAATAAATCACTTTTGACTGGAGAATATTTTTATTTGTAAGTGAAATTCTTTGGTGAAGGAATCGCAAAAGAAGTGCTTCATCTTGACCTTTAGTATAAAATAAAAAAGAGCTGTTTTAAGTGCCTTATCACACTGGCAATTAGCGAGCGATTTGAAAGCGACGCGACCGCGCAGCGCACACGCCGCGATTGCGCGGCGTGCACGTCGCGACAGTGCAGTGTCGTCGCGGCGTGGCGTGGACGCCATTTTGTACACTCGTCTACACATATTATTATTATTATAATATATAGTAGACTCGTCTAAGGAGTGACGTCAGAATCCATTTTGCTGCTGAGTGTCCAAAACGCCTAAGGCAAGCTGAGTGCACGCCGCGCAATCGCGGCGTCATCGCGGCGTGTGCGCTGCTCAGTCGCGTCGCTTTCAAATCGCTCGCTAATCGCCAGTGTGATAAGGCCCTAAGACTTGATGTACGACAACCTTGACTTGATGTACGATATATACCAATTTCATAATCATTAAACGAGTTTCGTTACAACTCCGTTGCGACAAAACTCGTTTATCGAGCGGAAACTGTACATTTTTCCGGGATGAAAAGTATCATATATCCTTTCCCGGGACTCAAAATTGCTGAAATTTGGTATGGAGATCCATACCAAATTTCAGCAAAATCGATTTAGCGGTTTTGATGTAAAAAGGTAACAGACAGACAGACACACTTTCGCATTCATAATATCAGTGTACGGGTCAACGCCCGTACAGCGTGTGTTGCCTTATTACCTACTATGCAACTTAGATAATAATGCAACTCTGCATCTTTGATTAATTATTACTTTTGAATAATGTAATAAAGTTAGTTCACGTCGCGACATCTCACCGAGTGCGTGGCTCGATCTCATATCCCGTTCACGTCGCGACATCTCACCGAGTGCGTGGCTCGATCTCATATCCCATTTTAGTTTTAGTAATAGATCTATGCAATACAGGAATATCCTTTCTTGATCTCTTGTTTATCTATCCCAACCCCGAACATTGGTCCTTCGAGCGAAAAAGCGGGACCTACGCGAGTGTATCCTGTGACTTGTGAGTGCACTTCGTGGTTTCGCGTACGAAATCAGTAACTTAGGAGAACAGTTTATCTCGTGATCTCGTGCAATCCCGGTACCTGTAAGGGTGCCACTGAACTCTGATCCCGTGTGACCCCGGTGTCCTGACGGTGCCATCATCTCGCGGTCCGGTGCTCTCGGATCCTCAGCGCGCTACCAGCTCACCGAATATCCTGTAACCTCTGTGCCGCGGAAGGCGCAATCGACGAGCTAGCGGTTTGCTGAACCTCACTAGTAAGAACTTTCCTTTTTTATTATCCTGGCGAAGATGGAAGACATCTTAGCGACACAGCAGCAAATCATCGATGCAGTGGATTCACTGTACTCCAACTTTAAAAAGGATGGAGCAGATAGGAAAACCCCCGACTATCTTCGTCGGCGGTTAGATACCTTAGAGCAATACTTTACAGAGTTTCATAATAATCATATGAATTTGCTGTCTTTCGGTGATCAATCTCATGCGTATTTTACGTCTAATCAGTACGATCAATTAAAAATTAAATATAATAAAATAAAAGCGGCTATTCAAAACTACAATCCTAAAATCGATAGGCCGCAAACCCCGGTTTTAAAACCACCTGCGTTTCATCCCACGCCTTCAACTGCTCCTGCAGGCTTTTCATCCTCAAATCCACCTCAGAAGGTCAGCTCCGACGCGAGCAATGTAGAAGACTTGCTGAGGAAGCAAGCTACTAATTTTAGAGCCTTTTCACGAGAAGCGCAAGCTATCGATCTCAATCTTATCACGGAAAAATGGGAGTTTGAGGATATCTTAGTAAACCTCAAAAACCGTTGGTCTACCATTGATTCCTTGCACTGGGAGCTGGACAATGAGCTCAACGGCTCAAACACCCAATATGAAGAACAATTCACATCCTACGAAAAATATTATAAAAATCTCAAAAGAGATATTAATCAAAAAATGTGGTCCGTGGCGCATATAGAAAAATCTACTCCGAAGATGGAAATCCCAACTTTTGCAGGAAACTACACTGAATGGGTCTCCTTTAAGGATCTCTTCACGGAGACTATTCACAACAATCCTTCGCTTTCCTGCGCCCAGAAGATGCAGTTCCTGAAGAGCAAGGTGAAAGGCGAGCCTGAAAAGCTGATTCAGCATCTCCAAATCAGTTCCAGTAATTATCCCGTGTGCTGGAACATCCTCACGCATCGCTACGACAATAAGCGACGTATCTTTACATCTCATCTCAAGAACATCCTAAATATCCCTGTGAGCCAGCATAGGTCTATCTATCATCTCAAGCGCATCCACGATACGACCAACGAGAGCGTGAATGCCATAAAAAATCTCGGGATCGACGTCTCTACGTGGGATCCTTTCCTAGTGTGTATTTTAGCGGAAAAATTAGATCCTGAAACCAATGAAGATTATATCGATTCCCTAAAATCGCCTAGAGAATTGCCTGTACTGGAACAATTCCTACAATTTATAGAAAATAAATTCATGTCCTTAGAAACCTCAAGGAAGAAACAAGAAAGTTCCAGTCAAGGACCCTCATCTCGATCTTATCCTTCTACTCAACAATTTCCAACGTCATCTAAAGGTCATATAAATGACCAAAAATCTTATAATAAATATTTTAACCCTAACTTAAAACTTAATTATAGTAATAATTATTCTACAAATAAAATTAATCTTATGCAATCGTCGAATTCTGAAAATCATAGCCGCAAGACGTGTAATTTTTGCTTTTCGTCAAGTCATCGCATTCATAATTGTCCGGAGTTATTAAAAATTCAACCTTCTGAACGCAAAAATGCTATTTATAATTTGAACCTTTGTGTCAATTGTTTACATAATCATGGAACCAGAAAATGCCTTTCCGAGTTAAAATGTAGAGAATGCAATAAACTTCATGTTATGAAGTCTCAATGAACCTGTCAATCATAGACTTAATTTTCTAATTTTTATAATTTTATTTATTAAATTGTATAATTCACAATTTAATAAATACAAGTGTACTACTAACATAGTTTTTTAAGTCAAATTGTTACTAACACTATGGATCTATGGTCTGAAAATAAATGATTTTTATTTTATTTTTATTTTATTTTTATTTTATTTTAATAAGGCGCATAATACCATACTTCACGAATCATACAACTCAGCGAATACTACGCCGGACGCCGGATCGGGGCCAAAGTATACAGCCACGATTACGAAATTGCCTGATCAAGACTTGAAGTCATCGGACAATAACCCTGCAGAAATATTACTTGCCACAGCAATTATTAAAGTACAAGCAGCTGATGGATCTTATCATAAAATGAGAGTCCTTTTGGATCAAGGATCCCAAACCTCAATCATTACCGAAGGGGCTGCTCAGATCTTAAAATTACCCCGTAAAAAATGCAGCGGCTATATTTCAGGAGTCGGGAACAATGAAAATATTTGTAAAGGCGTGATCTCTATTAAGTGCATGTCACTTATAAATGATTTTACTTTTGAAACCGATGTGTTTATCATGAAGCGCTTGGTAAACAACTTGCCGAGTTCTACATTTACTAAGCCCGACTGGTCGACCCTTAATCAAATAACCCTAGCTGATCCCGAATTTTATAAAAGTCGGTCGGTCGATATCCTATTTGGCGCTGATGTCTACTCTCTTTTACTATTAGATGGCATCTGCCGACCCCAAGGTACCCTACCTATGGCTCAGCAAACTCAGCTGGGCTGGATCTTAAGCGGTAGCTGCAAAAGCTCCAAAACCTTTCAATGCAACCTCATCCTAAATAATATCTCCGAGATCCAGCAGTTTTGGGAAATCGAGGATATTCAAGACCCTTCATCGATATCTGAAGAAGACCAAAAATGCATCGACCTTTTCAAATCTACAACCTCAAGGCGCGAGGATGGCAGCTACGTAGTAAAATTACCCTTAAAAGATAATTTCCAGGAAAACTTAGGTGAATCGAAAACAAAGGCTATAGCGCAATTCTTTCAAATTGAAAATAAATTAATTAGAAAACCTG
Organism: Aricia agestis; assembly: GCF_905147365.1. Taxonomy (NCBI): domain Eukaryota; kingdom Metazoa; phylum Arthropoda; class Insecta; order Lepidoptera; family Lycaenidae; genus Aricia; species Aricia agestis. The sequence goes on from NC_056424.1 coordinate 12,347,367, forward strand.
ACCTAGCACATGATTACAAATTGTTTATGTCTGAGTATATTGAACTCGGATATATGACCCCCGTCGCGGCTAACGCTGACATAACTCCAGGTTGTTACCTATCACACCATTGTGTACTTCGTGATGAATCACTAAGCACAAAACTTAGAGTAGTTTTTAATGCATCAGCAGCTACAACATCTGGACTAAGCCTCAATGATCTCATGCACAGAGGGCCGAATCTCCAACAAGATTTCCTTAGCCTTATACTAAAATGGCGGCAATTTAAATATGCTTTAACCAGCGATGTTGAGAAAACGTTTCGTAATATATGGCTACATCCTGACCATCAGAACCTTCAGAAAATCATATGGAGAAGTCATCGATCTCAACCTCTACAGAAATGCCAACTAGCGACTGTAACCTACGGGACTAAGGCGGCACCTTTTCTCGCTGTGATGACCCATAAACAACTCTCTTCGGATGAACGGCCTAATTACCCCGCTGGCTGCGCAAGCCGTAGTTTAGCAGCAGCTCAATTAGCGGAACATTCTCTTTTGTGGGAAGGACCGAGCTGGATACCTTCCTTCGATCCCGAAAATTATCCTGTCGATGTATCCTATGACACGACGGAAGATCTCAGAAAAAAGGAGTTAGTAAACATCGCCACTACCGATACTTCTATAATTAAACAATTATTAAATAAATTTAGTAATCTGAGAACAGTTATACGAGTTATAGCCTACGTTAACAAATTCATTGACATATATTTACACCGAAATAATAACGTGACTTACCTTACATTGCAAGATCTCAAACGCGCAACAAATATGTTAATAAAACAAGTGCGACAGGAGTACTTTTCTAAGAAAATCTCACATCCTCAGAACGGCGAATCTCTAAAATATAATGAAGGCCAGATCTTAAATCTTAATCCTATTTTTGATGGCAAAAGAGCTACCAAGAAGCGGCTAAAAATGTGCGTCAAGTGTCGTAAAAACGAACCCATACTGAAAAATCAGCTGATGGGAGACTTACCTCCATCCCGAATAAATCCCAGTCGACCGGACAAGGAACTAAAAGTTGGACACGGTGACAAATATTTATAATGGGAAACTGGACTTTCACTTAATCTCTCCGAGCCAGCTCAGAAACGAACTAAGTGTAATTTCGGCGCAAATTCCTAAGGATTTGGCGATCCCTGTCGATAATCTCCATCTCAAAGATCTCTATAATTTATTACAAGTGAGAGCCAAGTATAGCTCAAAATATCTCATCATAGAAATTCGTATTCCCCTAATAGAATGAGATGTCTATGAACTATTTAATCTCATTCCAGTCCCGAGATCTCTAAACAACTTCATGATAAATGTACAAATTATATCAGAGTTTGCCGCTATTAATTTGAAAAGGGATTCATATGTAACAATCTCCGAGAACGATCTTGAATCCTGCATACGGCGAAATCCAGAAATGATCCTATGCCATATCAGAAATCCTATTTATCACCTGAAGGATGATCACAACCTCTGCGAGACCATCCCTAATACAAGAACATGTAAAACTGTGAAAAATCATTGTAAAAACGTTTGGAAGGAATTAAAATCAATCAACAGATATTTTTATTTTTGCTGCAACGAATGCAATCTTAAAATTCTTTGTGAAGGCCAAGGTGCGGCAACAAAATTAACGAACGCAGGTCTTTTGAACATTGGGGAAGACTGCATGATAAAAACAGAAGACTTTTTGATCAATCCTACCAAACTTTTATCTAGTACTATGATGACTGGCGCCAGGGTAGACGCGCCCGAAATACCTTCCATAAATCACATGTTGAATATTTCTCTTACTGATTTGCCCGTTGAGATTGATCCCAATAATAACTCTGAAATCTTAAGACAGTTCGACTCTGTTGAGAAAAGTATTGATGCTCTAAAGAAGAGTGAACCGTTAAGCGATGAAATATCCTACCATGACGTGCATCACTACACTGTCATCTACATCCTGGTCGTTGGATTAGTATTTGCTGCTGTAGTGCTGTACTGGAGACGGCGGCAGAGGCTTTAGCGTCGGGAGTCTTCGAGACCTCTAGAGGCGCAGCCGGCTAGAGCGTCTTCCTCCACGCCCCCCGAAGGAACTGAGTTAAGTGAGTGTTGTGTGGTTAGGGAAAATGGGCAATCTTTAGCTAAAATGAAAAGTGTAAGTGTGAGTGATCTTAGTGTTAAGGGCAAATCTGTGACAAATGATCCTAAAGTAAAATCTTGTGAGTGCTTGCATAAACAGGACAGGGCTTCGTCCCCAATCTTTCGTATCTTCTCACTTAGAGACCTTAATTCAACTAGTTGTGTATAATTTTAAATCCTACTACTTTGTACAACTTGTTATACTAACCCTAGTTTATTAATTAGTTATAAGCAAAATTGTTTATCATCTTGTAACCTCATCTTTCATTATCTTAGACCTCTACTAACCCCTTTTTTCTCCCCCGGGAGCATGTACGGGTCAACGCCCGTACAGCGTGTGTTGCCTTATTACCTACTATGCAACTTAGATAATAATGCAACTCTGCATCTTTGATTAATTATTACTTTTGAATAATGTAATAAAGTTAGTTCACGTCGCGACATCTCACCGAGTGCGTGGCTCGATCTCATATCCCGTTCACGTCGCGACATCTCACCGAGTGCGTGGCTCGATCTCATATCCCATTTTAGTTTTAGTAATAGATCTATGCAATACAGGAATATCCTTTCTTGATCTCTTGTTTATCTATCCCAACCCCGAACAATCAGCATTTGTACAGATAGACGCGTATATAAAGTCACTTCAAATCTATATATTAATACGTGAGAGAAAAACTTTGTAACCCTTTTTACGAAAAATATAGTTTATTTAAAACCCATTCTAATATTTATAGAACATAAGAATGGGTTTTAAATGAGTTTAAGTTTCTAGTGTGAATCGAAAAAAAGACACAGGAATACAAAATTTACAAATTTAACATGACTTACAGGGCCGTAACTCGTAGTAACCAATACAATATTTCGTCAAGGTGCTATAATATATAATAAATTGTATATAAAATATATATGACACATAAAATATAGTTGACTGTGGCGCCGACGCCTACTGACGTACTGACGTATATGAGGAGATCTTTTTTTAACTTCCTCAATATAAAAGTCGACGAGGAACAAAATTTAGATACACGTGTTTAAAGATGGAGCATTGCAAGGTTTAAGGGCATATCCTAATTAAATAAAGAACCACTTGTTGTCAAAAGACGTATATTTTTACCCGATTACGGTGAAGCCAAAAATAGGGATAATGGTTTTTCGTGGCCTATGGTCTAGTAGGCAGTAGCAGCTAAATAACTGGACCGATTTTCACAAAAGAAGTGTCAATAGATTAGTAATGATGCCACGGGTGACATAGGCTATTTTTCTTTAATTTTTTTTACTGTAGCCAGGTTATAACTTTTTAAACTTATTACTTGCTTAATTTGAACTTTATACGAGTTCTTTCACACTTAGGGCTCCTCTACGTCGAGCTATGATGAATAACTATGTTTACCATAATGACTGCAAAGCTTTACAGTTATAATGGTAAACAAAGTTATTCTGCAATATTATGCTATCTATATTATTCTGCTATACATAGCTGTCTATATTATGCACAATGGACCATCATGAGCAATCATATTCGATATGTCCCTCTACTCGTACATGGCTTGTATTAGTCAAGCTTGCGCCGAAATAAAAACGCTGCAACTTTGCAATCATTCTTCGCCATCGCGTGAAAAAATGGGAGACCTAGGAGAGAGGCCTTTAGGTGCTTACTAATAATGCACTATTTAATTAACAAGACAATTATTATTAGCGTATAGTATGTTCCAGACCGAAACTATTTCAACCACTAATTATAAAAAACTATTTCAACCAGTGTTTTGGACGCGATTAAGAGACAAAAAAAACGTTGAAAAACAAAATTCCGTTGTCATTATGACCAAGTGAATAATTGTGTAATACATCATATGCGTTGGAGTTTCAGAATTTCTGAAAATATTCAGTATTTATGAGTAGAACACGTTAATTAAATGGAGTGTGTCTTTTAAACTCGTTTGCGAATGAAAGTGTTTTACTATTGTCACTCGGATATGACAGCTAGCAAATTGTTGGAGACATTTTACATGCGTTTCAAGTTTTAATAATTATATCGCTGTTTTGGATTCGAAATCGATCATTCTTTTACACAAACTTTTACACATTACAAAGACATTAGAATGTTGATTAATTAGTTGTCAATTTATCTACATAAGGTTAATTTGTCTATTTCCTCCCAACGATTTTAACTACTGTAGCGCACGGACGTAAAAATTTTTTTTTACGTCCGTGCTGTAGCGATTTTAACTTAGTATGGAGATAATATGAGACCAGCCTACCTAGCATACGCCAACGAGATATCTCACTCTCGAGATAATTAAATTCAAAATCTCGACATTATCTCGACCAAACTCTATAAAAATGTGTTATTTCGATGATAGATCAACTCGAGAAAAAATGTTTGTCATGCTAGGGTCAATAGAGATGAAGAGACAAACCATCAAACATCGAGAAAACATGTAGAGTGAGATATCTCGTTGGTGTATGCTAGGTAGGCTGGTATAACATTATTATAATTTGAGAAACAGGATATCATTTGATAGTACTATTTATTATCTATTATTAATATTGCATTTGCAGTTACAAAAAATGATTTGAAATACGATTTCAAACACGCCTGCGCTTGCGATTTAAGTATCAATAACAAAGAAAGCAAATGCTTACGCGAGATCTTAAATATTTTTTATTGGTCCGGCTGAATCATCGTGCTAAATATATTTGCCACGATGTCGACATTATAATGTACTTTTATATAAATGTTTCGAGATATTTATGAACAAATATCTGAGTGCCATTTTGTACGCAAAAAATCGAGGCAGTTTAAATCGACAGTCAAATACGTCATAGATGTAAGATGTGATTCATTCGCTTCATAGGAGATCTACAGGTGTATGATTAACTGGCTACCCTAGCGTCGCACAAGTACAGAACATGTAAGGGCGTTCCCTGCGCCCATTGCGGCCACCTGCAAGGCATGCTTGTTTCATGTCATCCCATAGAGCAGCTGATGCCACGATTAAACTACCATGGTCTTAACCAGACCAGTAGCTTAGACCCTTTCGAAAAAAAAAACAGCGCCACGTGACTCGTGAGGCGGTTCAGCCATCGCACGCGGCGCGTGCAGCGACGGTTCAACAATCTAGACGTGACAAATGGGCTGATTGACTGACGCCTTTGTACACAAAAATCCATAGGTATCGGCGCGATCGAAATTATACTGGCCGCTGCGAGAGACGGGTGACCGGCGGCGGCGCGGCCGCCTGCACCGGGCAGCCGCACCGGGCTCACGCTCAACGCAGCGAACGCCCTCAAACTATCAGTATTTACTGGCTACCCTAGCGTCGCACAAGTACAAAACCTCTGAAACTATCAGTATTTTCTACTATTAATTATACAATAGATGACGTCCGGAACTCCGATGCGCCAAAATTTGTTTATCGTCCGTTTACCGTACATATTTTTCCGGGATAAAAAGTATCCCATGTCCTTTCCCGGGACTCCAATTATCTCCATACCAAATCGGAAAAATCGGTTCAGGGGTTTGGGCGTAAAGAGGACAGACAATCTGACAGACAAAGTTTCGTATTTATAATATTAAGTATATGGATTATTTATTTATTTATTTATTTATTTATTTATTTATTTATTTATTTATTTAGGACCAAAAACAGTTTTGCATGAATTACAACATTAGGTTTAGACATTAGAAATACACGCTACATACAATAACTAATTACAATTGGTCACAGCATGCAATTACATTAAAAAGTAAACGGTAAACACAAATAGAAATAAAAATAAGATACATAAAAACATCTATAAATATGCTTTTACAATAAAATACAGATTTAAAATTAAGAAAAAATAAAATAATGATACAATTCATTAACTTACAATAATTCATTAAATAAAGTTAAAATTACAATGAAAAGGGTTTAATTCAATTGTAAAATAAATTATAAAACGTTTTTTAAATATAAGTTATGTAAAAATTTAAGTTAAAAATGGTTATTAAAATACAGATTTGAAATAAAATAATAAAAAATACAATTCATTGACATACAATTCATTAAATTAAGTTAAAATAAAAAGGGTTTATTTTAAATAGTGGTAATAAAAATGAATTAATAATAGTGATTTAGAACAAGTACAATTTATAAAATCCAGTTTATACCATCATGCTATCCTGGAACGTGGTTAAATTTCTGTAATACAACAGTTTTGATTTTGGAAAGGCTATCAAAAAATACATCTATTTGATCTGAGATGCTATTGTATAAGGCAATAGTCCTAGAAATGGGAGAATTCTTGCGCAAGTTTGTGCGGCACGCACAACCTGAGAACAAGGGGACAGGATGACGTGGTGTACGGTGTGGTATCTTAAAATTTATCCTAGACAGAAGATGAGGACAGTCTATTGCTCCGTGTAGAATTTTATAGAGAACGGTCGCATCAAGCATTGCACGTCTTGACTCGAGGCTATGCATACCGAGAATCTGTAATTTATCCTCATAAGATTTAGCGGAACCCAGGACATTTTTAAAGATATTACTTCTTAGGAATCGTTTTTGCAGTCTTTCGATTCTATTGGTGTGGATCATGTAAGAAGGAGACCACACAGAACTACAATACTCGAGTTTGCTTCTTACAAGTGAGTAATTATGAAAACAAACGTTCCGCGGTTAAATGACTCTTATATTTTATTCAAAGAAACGCATCAAAATCCGGTGCGTAGTTCTAACGGCGTTGCAAACTTTTTTGGGATGTGTAAAAAGTGTTAAACTGGCGTCAGGATACGTGATCTGATCGAAAATTTGTAATTTGGAGGGAGAGCAGGCCGCCGGCGCGGCGTAGGATAGTAAAATGTGGGGAGAATATTACCATATCCTACGCCTCTTTCTACCGCCAGCCAAAAATGCCTGCTCGGGCGTTTTTCCTTTTCACATCATCTGCCGGCACTCCCGGAGTGTAAGCCGTTACTTTTTTACACATGATACAGGATGTAACAAAACTAATTGATTATACTTTAGGGTGTGTATGTGTCCCTCATATAGTGTTCATTATGAAAGTAGCAGCATTGAAAGAGCAAAATTTTATTGTGAATTAACAATATTATAATAATAATAATATCTATGGGCGCTTCACACCACGTCAGTCTGGCCCCGTGGTAAGTACCTGAAGGACTTGTGTTACAGGTACCAACTACCAGACAACGGAAATATATTTAATACTTTTATACTATACATATATTTAAGATTTTTATTATATGATACACATATTTAATACACATCCAAGACCCAGGAACTTTTTTTGAAAAACTTTTTGTTCCGTCGGCGGGATCGAACCCGCGACCCCCGGCTTGAGCTACCAACAGCCCATCAACTGAGCCACAGAGGTCGTCGGAATTGTATGGGCAAACGCCCCAGCGGCATAAATTTTCGCATGAAAAAGTTAAAAAAAGTTGCCTTTTCATGGTGCTAATTTCACAGTGTTTCATAATTATACATGAGACTCATTATCCACCCTAAAGTATTATCACTGAGTTTTGTTACACTTTGTATATATTATACATATTATGTACAGTACTCCCAAATTAAACATGCGCATGGAAATCTTCGCTAACTGTCGTATTCACGAAAACACCCGAATCTATGAAACGTAAGAGCCCCAAACAATGCACTTGCATTTTGCACCTCGGTCAAAGGAAATAGAAGTAAATATCATATAGCCGGTGGCTGTCCGCTGTCGCCGGTCCGTCAATAAGCGCTATAACTCACCGGAGAGCCATCGCGGCGTTATCATGGTAACGTATAAGCAACGTCAGGCGCCTCTACGTCGCTGCAAAGCGCTGTTTTTCTTAAAGTTAAGTTTAAAACAGCGCTTGCAGCGACGTCTTCCAACGCTCGGGAAATACGACCGTTGCCGAAAAATTACGAAAATTTCTATGCGCATTATCACTTTGGGAGCACTGTACACACATACACACATGCAAAGTGCACACACGTCATACAGTCACAGCGTTTAGTGTGTAATAGCACAATATATCAGGGAATTGGGTCGTCGGTCCACTTCACATTTGAGATGATCCTATTAGAGTATTAAGCCAAGAACACACCAACTGTCACAGTGAAAGTCGTTTTGATATTTCTCATCGTGTTCATATTTTAATGGGTTTTTGAGCATGATTATTATTAGGGCTATATTTTACTGGACTCTATGGCAAGCAGTCGCCGTTACTAATGAAATGTATAAAGATAGAGCTAAAAGAACACTACGTGCTCACATACGGTTTTGCTCAATAGTTTTACTCCAAATCGAGTAATAATTACTTTGTGGACCGCAAAACTCACAGCTCGAAGGCTCGCATCGAGCCGGCTCGATGGAATTAAATATATCTGTCGCAGCCGACTGGTTTAAATAGCCGTTCAATCAAACAGCTAGCCCTTTGACTGAACAAGGCCATTCAATCACACGGCTATACGTCGTTTAGCCGACTTGTTGACTACAATTACGTTCAACACTACAGCTAGATGACGCTGAGCCAACTGGTTTAATGGCAAATTTACTAGGGCGACCATTAGCTTAATATGTAATTTGGGATAATAGGATTTTTTTTGTATTTTATTGAAAGATTATTCTCGGATTAAGTTGAAGGGGTGACCAAAAGTTTAATGCAATGAGTAAAAATAAAAAAATCTGAGACGTGTTTTGTGGCGGTCGCCGGCTGCTGCCGCAGTCACAGTCACAGTAATTCTAACCTTACCTACTTTTGGACTTTCTAGATTGTGTTTGTTTTTGTTTTGGTGGGGGGCTGCGCCCCTCGAGCCCCCCATTTATTTGACCACGGTCGCCGGCTCCTCGCTGCGCTCGCTCAGCTCCCTCTGTGTTGTGATCTAAGTTCTAACCTAACCTAACCAACTTTTGGACTTTCTGGATTGTGTTTGTTTTTGTTTTGACGGGGGGGCTGTGCCCCTTGTATAAAATTTACTGTTATCGTGTTTACCGCACCGCTACCACAGCGGCACCGCTGCATAGTGCATACTCATCCTTGTATTTCTATGGGTCCTTTTCACACGAGCGGTGCCTCAGTTTTAACAAACATACTAGTCGGACCCATGATCATGCCGCAGAACCTGCGGTGGAGACACCGCAGGTTCTGCGGCGCCGCGGCGATAAACGCTGCCGCAGCGGCGCCGTGTGTAAACATGCCCCTACTTTAGAAGTTAGAGGGGGGGACACTCATTTTACCACACACCCTAAAGTACATACACATAATATATAACTTACTTTTGATGCACCTTGTATAGAATCAGTAATCAGTATACTCCAGCCCTAATCCAGTTATTTCGACTGAGGTGAGTCAGTGGTATCGAAATTCGCGAAAATGTCGCCCACCGGACACACAGATTCGCGGGGCTTGGCACACATTTGCAGAGAAATTATTGAACATACTACAGTTTATATCGCGTAAAAAGGTACATTTTCCGCGTGTAAAATGAGATTCGAAGCAACGAAATTGTGGGTCATTATGAAATAACAATAATCTACTTTCCAAATTTCAAGTTTATAGGTGCTACTAGATAATGAAATCCTCATACCTTTAGGGTATGAATATTTTGGCCGACCTACTTTCGCTAAATGTGTTTTTTCACGTTCACGATTATTTTTTTCAAAAATGGATAGCTAACATCAATACAAACAAAAAATAATCTTAGACAAAACCACGTAAAGAGTCACATTTCGTTTTTGAAAAAAATATTCCTGAACGCGAAAAAACACACTTGGCGGACAGTAGGTCGGCCAGGCTCCATACAAAAATCTTCATACCCCTTTGCTGACATTTGCTGACACAATCGGTTCAGTGGTTTGGGCATGAAGGGGTAAGAGACAGACACATTTTCCTATTTATAATATTAGAATGGATAGTTTTTTACTTTTTAATCAGTGATTGATATTTAGTTTTTGCCTTTTATGCAGGGTGTAACAAAACAAAGTGATTGTGTGAGTGAGAGAGTGAGTGGACACGTACACACCCTAAAGAAGACTACTTTAGGGTGTGTATGTGTCCCTCATTATAGAGTTCAATGTTTATTGTGAAAGGTGAAGCACTGAAAGTTACTTTTACAAAAAGTGACTCTATCAGCATTACTTCTTTCAAAGCGAACTCTACACAAAGGACACCACACCTAGGGCCCCCGCTACCATATGTGCAATGTGTGCAATGCACACGGGCGCCATCCTCTAGGGGCGCCAAATCGGCATCTTTAGGGGCGCCAAAACCAAGGAACCAAAAAATTTGCCTAGAAGCGCCAAAATCTTTTCTTTGCACACAGGTGCCAGTAGCCCTTACGGGGGCCCTTACCACACCTAAAATAATACTTTGTTCTGTAACACTGTGTGTGTATAATATGATTATATTATTCGCAAACAACACATTCCTCACTTTCCTTTTCAATTTCACTTTAACACACTGAATGAAATGAATGTGATACATAATATTTTTACGATAATATGTTGGTGACGCACGCGCGATGTTTTATGTGGACAGGTGTGGATGCCGGCGATCCACGTTTTTTCGCTAATCTTAATACTAACGGACGAGTTAAATATCTTGGAGAGGGTTCCGGATAGTTTGATGATATGAATTTAAAGTATCTAGACTGTAAAGTGAGCCATATTTTTTTTTTTATGAAATAAGGGGGCAAACGAGCAAACGGGTCACCTGATGGAAAGCAACTTCCGTCGCCCATGGACACTCGCAACATCAGAAGAGCTGCAGGTGCGTTGCCGGGCTTTTACAAGGGAATAGGGGAGGGTAGGGAAGGAAATAGGGGAGGGTAGGGAAGGAAAAAGGGTAGGGTAGGGGATTGGGCCTCCGGTAAACTCACTCACTCGCCGAAACACAGCGCAAGCGCTGTTTCACGCCGGTTTTCTGTGAGAACGTGGTATTTCTCCGCTATAATATAGCTATAATTTTTATTTATAATAGTTTTTTTTGTCATATTTGTAATTTCTCACATTTTTTATGTAAGTTTATTTATTTAAGTATGGCATAATATTTCACTGGCGTGCTGACCGCTACATTATCGTCAGCAGTAACACAGAAATGTATGAAATGTTAGCTCTGCAAAGTTTAGACCTATACACTATACAGACGGACAAATTACGCAAAGCCAGCTGTAAACATTGGCCCAACGTATTGAGCCAGCGCATTGGCCCAACGTATAGAGAACGGAAAACTGCTCCCAATCTAGCTATTTAGCCGCTCCAGATAAAGTCAATTTCCGTGCCCTTTACATACAGTAAACCATATAAGCCATAAGCTAAGTTGTTTTGTTGTATTTTTGTTGTATATATTTAAGTAAAATACTACCACCACTATGATCCAACCTGAAGTAGGGTAAAATTCTCAAAGGCTAATGGCTAGGTTACAAGATAGGAATGAGTCAATTTTGCCACCCTTCATTTGTGTCACTCTGGGCATATGCCCCCCCCCCCCCCCCCCCCCCTTATATCAACCCCTGAGTTATGTACGCCTCTACAGAGTTGGCCCAATGTCTACTGCAGCAGACTTTAAAAAACGTTTCGTTATTAGAAATTCATACTTCTCAGGCCATCCGCGCCGATGGTGCGCGTGTGTTATATTTTCGAGCGTTTTCACACATTATGTGGACTGATCCCTAAAATGTGCAGCTACAATATCAATAAAGATTCAGTCTATTTATACAAACACATAAAAATCTTCTTGTGGAAAATAAGATTAGTCCTAATCTTGTTCAAATTACGATACTTAGGTGAATATTCGTGCATCTTAATTAAAGTATCATTTTCATTTTAGAACTAAGACTAGTCTTTAAAATAATTGATTTTGTAGTATTTTGATAATAATTTTAAGTATTTTATTACATTTTCACTGGATACATTTTATTCGTGTAGGTGTGTAGGCACAAATATTCAGAATTTTCAGGACAAAAATAAATTGATTAATATCAAAATTACTTTTTCCAATAAAAATTGTATATAAAACTGTTGTATTTCGATTTCATGTTAAAACTTCCTTCACGCTTTCAGGACGTACTAATTCTTATAATATTACATTATTCAGATAAAAAGGATATTAATTTAATTAATGTCAAAATTAGGGTGGATTGCACCAACTTACTATAACTGTAAGTTTAACTATAATTACAACGCAAAATGTCAAATCTTTGGTTAAAGTCAATAATGGACGCCAAGCGATCACAATTATAACCGCTCCAACTTATATCGATTTTTTTTCGTGAAAATTTACTATGGCTCACATAGTGTTGTTATAATAAATATTTTTCCTGTCGATTTTTACGCATAATTCAATTTTATACTCTCAACCCTACGAATACTAAAAACTAAGGAAGAGTAACTCCGTCAAAAAAACATTCTCCACAATACTTGTCAAAAAAGTATACCTTAGGTACGTGACAGTTCGAAAAAAATTTAAAACTGTAATAGTATGGGAGTTATGTTTCCTTAGCTTTTATTATTCGTAGTCTCAACCCCATAAAACCCCATCAAAAAAAATAGACGCAACAGACATCTGTCAAATACTGTGGTCAAAGTTAAGCTTAAAGTTAAGTTAGCCTTATCTATTATAACCATAACTTTGACCATAACTGTAACTATTACCACGCCTCTGGTGCAACCCACTCTACAATACGATGACGAAAAAATATAATCATTAGCAACAGCATGGACAAAACATTAAACAGTTTAAAATTAAATTCGAAAACAATGGAAAACATAAAAATTAAAATGGAATTAATTTTCGAGCTTGATTCTGAGAAATGCCATCTATTGTTAGAGCACTAAACTAAATGAGGACATCACAAAGACAATACTTCAAAACGCATAACTAGATGGCGCTGCACAAATATTATTAAAAATAGGTCATTTTTTTATGTTATCCAGGAGACGATGCAAAAAATATATTTTGTATCTGAATTAACGCAGGGGCACAAAGGCATATTGGGGGACACTCTAACGTACCCATAACGTATTTTGGTATTTCACTTTCCCGAAACCTCGTCTGAAAATATTCTGAAAAATTGCAATATTTTCTGTAATACACTAACAACACAATAAACTATTTACCCTCTTTTACTAATTAATTATCTTTTTAGCCCGCCTGCTGTAGGGCAAGCATTATTCGATAGAAATTATTGTTAAAATTTTGACAGTCCTGATCCTTAATTGCTTACGCATACTTTTGGATAACATTACGCTTAGTAGCTGTATAAATAATATATTCCAGATTCCTGTTGGACCTGCTTCCCTGTCTCTTGATCCAAAAGTAACCATAAATATAAAGTTGAAGTATGAGACATACCTTCTAAAAACTGTTTGGTAGGGAGCCGAAGGGAGACCTTGAGGGAGGAGGCGTAGGTGGAGTCTATGTACCAGCGGGGGTCGCTGCCCTCGCCCAGCCTTCTGTAACCAAAGTAAAAGAGGGATGAGTGAGAAACACAAACTCATTTTTTTTTTATTCAGAATAATTTTTTTTAAATGTTCTCTGAACGTCGGTACTGGTGCCTACCACCGGTTCGGAAACTAACCCAACTAGAAGAAACCGAACATCAAATACGTACTGTCAAAAAGGTTTATTTTTTTGGCCAAATCTTCGACGAATAATTTAATTCGCGCAAGGTTCCTAAAAAAATAAAATAAAAATTTATATCATTATTCAATACTTTAGAGTTTAGATGAACTTTTATTCACTTTTATAATATCAAATAAAACTTAGATATTGCAATTTATAAAAAGTAATTACAACCATAGACGAAGCAGTTAAACGCCAACATACATAACAATAAAGAACGAAACTAAAATAGTTTACCAAATTTAGCGCAGCTTTCAAACATCTTTGACGGTGAAAATTCAAAGAATTTAAGCAAAACAATAGACAGAGAGGTTATAAAGGCAATTTCGCAAATTCTAAACGCAACAACTAATATGAAAAACTAAATTTAACAATCATATTTACCCGGGATCCATGTTTTTGATTGTCATCTACGTTTCCACAGGAGACAGTTTTATAAAAGATATTTCGCCAATCGACGACATTCAAAACAAAAAACTACATGTTTCCTTCGTAGATATGTCAAACTGGACTATTTTCGGACGGCGAAAATCGCGCCGCAAAACATAAATATCTCTTCGCTATGCACTCGCGCAACTTTTTCAGTTTCAGCGCGGGTTCGAGTCTTATACTTTCGATGACCACGATGCTATAAAATTCAAGAAGTTGATCACAGATGGCGCTTTTGTCGAATACAAAAAGTTATGGTGATATTTTTTTAATAAATTATATTATCCAATTTAATGGGCTTACTTAAAGGCTGGTAATAACTAATAATTATTACAGTTTACATCACTTTACGACTCACGTCAACTTCCGAACAATAAAAACTAGTTAAAACTAGTCTATGATAAAACTGATACATCATCCGTTAAAAACAAAGACCTTAGGCTGGCCTCACACAGCCGGAATTTCATAATCGGAAATTCATATTATTAATTCAGAAAGACCGGAATACCATACAATATCAGTACGCTCCACACACATTCTGATTTTTTCAGATTATGAATTTCATAGATCGATCTGTAAGAATATGAATTTCCGATTATGAAATTCCGGCTGTGTGAGGCCAGCCTTAATGTTTTTATTATTCGTAGCCTTTATGGTTAAGAATTACGATGACACGGACAGACACACAAACACTGAATATATAATAATATTATATCGCCGTTTTCATCGCGTATTGAAAACCACGAAAGCAATATATAAACAAAATATTGATTTTTGTAAGATCTACGCATACTCTACGATACCTCTACGATACCTCTACGAAGGGTCTACGAGGCTACGTTCTACGAGCGTCTACGAACTAGTAGACAGCGGGGCTAAAATTGTCGCTTTGGATAGTCATATTATGAATCACAATATGATTCACATGTCTATACTCCACTCGGGCTAACTTGTCGCTAGCGGTCATTGACTCCCTGTCAAAAACTTGTCATTTTCCATATAAAACCACGATAAACAATATCTGACACTTCATCGCGTCATTGTCAATAAAAACATATCTCGCCTGCACTGGTCCATGGAGGTCGAGGACGTCGTGAACTATATCAGTAAGAAGACATCTCTCCACTTGAGGGTCGAACGTCTGCAGTCTCGCCACAAGGTCAACTTCAGTTCCTTTGTGGTGAGAGTGCCGACGCATCTTCCGTCGACCTTTGAAGCGGAGGAATTCTGGCCGACTGATGTGGTCTACCGAAGGTTCTGGGGGAGACTCCGGAATGAAGCGCGCGTCACGTCGCCGATAACATCGTGATAAAGTGTAATATATTATATGGACCTATGTAGCCTGATATAAATAAATAAATAAAAAAATAATAATAAACAGGAACGGTGGAACAGACCCTAAGTGTGATTATGAGCAAAAACGGCAATTGATCAATGATCTGCAACACCGGAGGAGCAACAAGTGCATTGTGCCAGGTGTGAGACTTTTTTTAAATCTTTTCTGTGCCTAATGTTGTGTCATCCTGCTATAAATTCTTCGCAAAAAAATAGCACATCGAAAAATTTAAGTACACTTTTCAAAGATTTCAAATTCCTAAGTCTGAGGTGAAAAATAAGATTAACAAATCGTTCTGCTAACAGGCTATTAATCATCACGTTAGCCAGCTAAAATAACAAAAATGTTTTCGCTATCTTTAACAATCAATGTATATTATAGGTGTACCAGAATCTGATGGCAAAAAGTGAAAAAATAAATATACCGGGGTAATTGGAATAAAACATTTTGATCCTTTATTTTTCTTATAGCGGCTGATTCTGTGTGTTAAACATGCAAATATAAAAATTATACGTGGGAGAGCCATGCTTCGGCACGAATGGGCCGGCTCGACCGGATAAATACCACGTTCTCACAGAAAACCGGCGTGAAACAGCGCTTGCGCTGTGTTTTGCCGAGTGAGTGAGTTTACCGGAGGCCCAATCCCCTAACCCCTACCCTATTCCCTTCCCTACCCTCAACTATTCCCTTCCCTTCCCTACCCTCCCTATTACCCTATTCCCTCTTAAAAGGCCGGCAACGCACTTGCAGCTCCTCTGATGCTGCGAGTGTCCATGGGCGACGGAAGTTGCTTTCCATCAGGTGACCCGTTTGCTCGTTTGCCCCCTTATTTCATAAAAAAAAAATTAAATGATCAAGGATATTTTTCGAAAATCTGCTGTCAAAAATTACCACCAGATTCTGGTAGACCTATAATTTATTAATGTAGCTTACTTTGGGGGTGAGCCAAAATCTTTTCGTTTTCGCTTCGTTATAGAATCGCCGATGAAAATGTATGAAATTGACATAAGCGTTCGTTAATATGACGTTCACGTTCGACTCGTCTAATGTCAATTCCATACATTTTGATCGGCGATTCTATAACGAAGCGAAAACGAAAAAGTTTCGGCTAAATGGCCTTGAGTCAAGGTATTTTTTAAGTATTTCTTAGTATCTATACTGTAATATTATAAAGCAGAGGAGTTTGTTAGTTTATTTGTTTGTTTGAACGCGCTAATCTCAGAAACTACTGGTCCGATTTGAAAAAATTCTTTCAGTGTTAGATAGTCCATTTATTGAGGAAGGCTATAGGCTATATTTTATCACGCTAAGACTAATAGGAGCGAAGAAATAGAGGAAAATGTGGAAAAAACGGGGGGAAATTATTTGAAAGGACTTATTCGAACGCGCTAATCTCAGGAACTACTAATCCGATTTGAAAAATTCTTTCAATGTTAAATAGTCCATTTATCGAGGAAGGCTATAGGCTATATTTTATCACGCTAAAACTAATAGGAGTGAAGAAATAGAGGAAAATGTGGAAAAAACGGGGGAAATTATTTGAAAGGGCTTATCACACGAATTACTAGTGCAATTTTTCTTTTATTTGGTACAGATAAGAAGTAAAGGATCATAGGCTGTTTTTTGAGGACAAATTTTTCTGTGAAATATCTAATTTACGCAGGCAAAGCCGCGCGGAACGTCTAGTATAATATAAATAGTACTATTATAATATAAAATAAGTGAAAGTGTATGTCTGTTGCCTTTTCACACCTGAGTCACTGGACTGTTTTAGATAAAACTTGGCATGGAGATGATTTAATAATCGGGAAAGGACACAATATTATAATGATACTTTTTCACGGAGAAATATATTTCCCGAGGAGGTTCCTGCGCAACATAATATGCTATTCAACAATATAAAGTTCCTTGCAAAACCTTGTTACAACAAAAATGCAGGGAAACCGGAAATTCATAAATTAATTTTATGTCAGCCACATCCGTCAGGCCTTGATCTACGACATTAGCAGTTTAATTTGCCAACCACACTCACGTCACTACAATACTTTTACGGCCTTCCTGTAATGACGATGATGAATTTCCCGGAATTTTAATGCTAAGACAAAATTATATCTTACTAGATGACGCCCTTAACCCCGTTGCGCCAAAGTCCGTTTATCGCGCGGGAACCGTACATTTTTCCGGGATAAAACTATCCTTTTTTTTTATGAAATAAGGGGCAAACGAGCAAACGGGTCACCTGATGGAAAGCAACTTCCGTCGCCCATGGACACTCGCAGCATCAGAAGAGCTGCAAGTGCGTTGCCGGTCTTTAAAGAGGGAATAGGGTAATAGGGGAGGGTAGGGAAGGGAAGGGAATAGGGGAGGGTAGGGAAGGGAATAGGGTAGGGGATTGGGCCTCCGGTGAACTCACTCACTCGGCGAAACACAGCGCAAACGCTGTTTCACGCCGGTTTTCTTTGAGAACGTGGTATTTCTCCGGTCGAACCGGCTCATTTGTGCCGAAGCATGGCTCTCCCACGTATAAAACCACGTATACGACCCCTTTTTCGGGTCTCATAATATCTCCATGCCAAACTTCAGCTTAATCGGTTCAGCGGTTTGAGTATGAAGAGGTAACAGACAGACAGACACACTATCGCATTTATAATATTAGTTAGATGCAGTATTTTCACGCTTGAGGCCACACTAGCATAAACAGTAAACAAAAAGCTTTGTTCGACACTTGACAACGTTTCTGTAAATATTCTGATTTGACGTGTGTAGCATGTCGGATTTTGGTCGGATTATTTTACTGTATGTGATAGTGGCGCCCTCTGTTCCGACCTTTGTGCAATCCATACTTCAATACTAATCCATACTTACTATACTAATATTTTGCTGAAATTTGGCATGCAGATACTTTGAGTCCCGGGAAATAATAATAGCTCCCACACCGGTTTCGGTGACGGTGGCCGGTTTCATTGAAACCAGACCAGCTACGCAGGAGTTATTTTATATAGTGCCCAAGTGTGTGCGCAGTACACAAGACTTTTGACGTGGGAGAGCCATGCTTCGGCACGAATGGGCCGGCTCGACCGGAGAAATACCACGTCCTCACAGAAAACCGGCGTGAAACAGCGCTTCCGCTGTGTTTCGCCGAGTGAGTGAGTTTACCGGAGGCCCAATCCCCTACCCTTTTCCTTTCCCTACCCTTCCCTATTTCCTTCCGTAACCTCCCCTATTCCCTTCCGTACCCTCCCCTATTCCCTTCCCTACCCCTTAAATTTATTACCCCTTAAAAGGCCGGCAACGCACCTGCAGCTCTTCTGATGCTGCGAGTGTCTATGGGCGACGGAAGTTGCTTTCCATCAGGTGACCCGTTTGCTCGTTTACCCCCTTATTTCATAAAAAAAAAAAACAAGAGCACTCTCTATTCCTTTACTCTCATAACCCAGTGGGACTTTACATGCCCTCTAGCGCTCTTACCACTAGACCACGGAGTCCCGGGAAAGGACATAATATTATGATACTTTTGATCCCAATGATAAACACTACTGTTGGTATATAACTTTGTGCCTTATGAGTAACTTTTGACTATAACAGTGAATATAAAATACTTGTTATGTTTTACAATACTTTTTCTATTATGGGCTTTTCACGCTGACCACAATGTTAAACAAACACAAGTGAACACGAACCTGTAAAGGGGCATATATTTTTCTATGTTTACCCGTCGACGTCGATCGCTCGAATGCTTCGTAATCTTGGTTTTCCATCATGTTTCACCGTGAAGAGGGGCTTCTTCAAATCGTAACGTGGCGTAACACGTCTTAAATCTTTTTTATTCGAGGTAAGTAATAAATCTATAAGACATAGTCATGTGCGAAATTCTCGCTATTAATAAAACTATTTATAAAACAAACGTATTATTCATATGTTACACGTGCGTTCTGAAATAATAGTTTAAACTTGAAATAGCAAAAACATTATTTTTAGTAGCCATGGCCCATGGCCCATGGCCCATTCTGTCAGTATTGTAATTCGTGTACTATCAGAGAAGTTGATTCTTTTTAGCAGATGGAGGAACTACGTAATTTGAATAAAAATAAATAATAAAAATAAATAAAAAACGTTTTATTTCTGAGTTGATTTTAAGAAAATACTTTCAGAATGTTAATATTAGCTACGGTGCCTACCACCGGTTCGAGAACTATCCCGGCGAGAAGAAGCGGCGTCTAGTCGCGTTATGTCAAACCCAGCCGACAGATCACAAATTACATTGAATTGACATAATCCGTCCAAATTATGTAAGTCTGTCAACTGCCTATGAACCAATTTTTTCGATGATACATCTTTTAATATTGTAGTCTTAAGCATGCTGAGATACACTTAGTTACTTATTGTACTGTTATTGTATTGTCTGTAGACAAAATACCATTTAAATGGGATTTTGTTAATAAAAGACATTTAACTCTTCTTTCTTTATATTATGCGTCGTTCTATTAATGGGCGGCCTGTCCACATGTCCACGTCACGACGTCCGGCGCGGTAACGTAACGTAAAACTACACGTCACGATGTAGCAAGATTGTCCGTCACCATGCCTTGTAAAACTGCTACATTCTTCACTACTTATCTAGATTTTTTTTTATGAAATTAGGGGGCAAACGAGCAAACGGGTCACCTGATGGAAAGCAACTTCCGTCGCCCATGGACACTCGCAGTATCAGAAGAGCTGCAGGTGCGTTGCCGGCCTTCTAAGGGGTAAAAAGGGGAGGGTAGGGAAGCGAATAGGGGAGGGTACGGAAGGGAATAGGGGAGGGTACGGAAGGAAACAGGGGAGGGTAGGGAAAGGAAAAGGGTAGGGGATTGGGCCTCCGGTAAGCTCACTTACTCGGCGAAACACAGCGGAAGCGCTGTTTCACGCCGGTTTTCTGTGAGGACGTGGTATTTCTCCGGTCGAACCGGCCCATTCGTGCCGAAGCATGGCTCTCCCACGTCATAGCTAGATATGGACCGCACAATACGTATTCTGCTTCTGCTATTGTTAAGAAGACGGAGAGAGAGATTTAAGAAATAAAGACGTAAAAAGTTGCAACACCGTGACGTACATTATCACGTTACGTTGACATAAATTTTCACGTCACGACAACGTACCGTGCCACGTTAGCGCACCGTTCCACGTTGACGACGTCTCGACGTGGAGATGTGGACAGGCCCTCACTTGGGACATTTTTTTTTTCACTTCATGCGAAAAACTTGCTTATGCGATAGACTAAAATAAGGAAGGTCCTAACAGTGAGTCACTATTAGCTAGAAAAATATATTGAAAACTGATACAAAACCAAAATTTTGTAACACTGTTGATGTACCATAAACAATTCGCAAATAAATAATGAATGCAATAACTGATTTCGCTTCCAGTTTTCATCGCACACTTAGTGTAACGTAAATAACTCTTTCAGCGCGAAAGCTAATCTGGAACTTTGTTGTTAAAAACAAGCTACTACGGCAAAAACATGTTTTTGGCTCAATTTATATACGCGCCATATCCGCGAGAACAAGCGGTTTGGCCGCTGCACTGCGAGATTGCAAGCAATTATACCTACAATATACCTAATATAATATATTCTATGGACGCTTCACACCACGTCAGTCTGGCTCCGTGCTAAGTACTTGTGTTACAGGTACCAGACAACGGAAATATATTTAATAATTTTATACTGTACATAATATTTAAGATTTTTATTATATGATACACATATTTAATACACATCCAGACCCAGGAACATTGAAAACTTTTTGTTCCGTCGACGGGATTCGAACCCGTGACCCCCGGCTTGAGCTGCCACACACTCAACCAATTGGGCCACAGAGGTCGTCGAAAATAATAGCATGAATAGCATGGTGAATGCATTATATATTATGGTATGTTAAAAGTTTGATACCTACGTTTTGTACCTACTTGTAAATGATCATACATTTGAACGAATTTTAAGCTTGTAATATTTTGATTGATGAATACTCTTTTCTTTTTCTGTCTCTAAATGCAAGTAGAGATTTCAGTCTTGCCACAGAAACGTTTTACTCTTTCCTTTAGAACTTGACACGATAATATTGTCGATGCTTTGCGTCCCAACTCCCAGGTAAGGATATAGGATAGTTCTAATTGAATTTTTAATTGAAAAATGTACGGTTCCCGCGAGATAAACGAATTTTGTTGCAACTAAGTTACAGGCAACATCTAGTATTAAAATGTTATACTCATAATATTATGTTCTGTGTATGTAAGGCGCTTTGCAGACGAAGGGGCGGGGCGGGCCGGTCAGTTTCACCGCGAACGATAGCGAACGATAGCTTATGAGTTATGACCAAAGCACACGGTGGGCAAAAAGACGACGCCGCAGGTACCCGGCGGGCACTGGCGAGTGGCGGCATCACACAAACCAGTTTACATGCAGTAACGCAGACGGCGCGGCGTGTGCTTTGTGTACGCGGCGCGGGCGCCCCAGACATCGACGAGCGTATGCAGCGAAATTGACCGGCCCGCCCCGCCCCGTCGTCTGCAAAGCATCTTAAAGTTCTGAGTACCGCATGTGTCTGTTTGCTATAATTAATACATTATAGTAAACCAACATCATCCATCACTGCTGATGGTCCATTTCGGCTCGGCGCTAATGATAAATGTGAGCAAATGTGACCAATGGCATAGTAACAAGATATAGCAACAAAGTAAAAGAGGACGGAAGAAGAACTATCATGGCGTCCTAACTCTCAAATAATTTTACTTTTAATAATATTTTTTATAAAACAGCTATTATAAAGCTTTTTTTGTATGAGACGTTGTAAAGCTCATCTGAGAGACAAAATACGTACTAATATTATAAATGCGAAAGTGTGTTGTAGTGTATGTATGTTAAACCTCTTCACGCCTAAACTGCTAAAGCGATTTAGCTGGGTATGGAGTTTACTTTCAGTCTCGGGAAGGATATAAGATACTTTTTATGCCGGAAAAACGTAAACGGGTTTTGACGCAACGGAGTTGCGGGCGTTATCTAGTCTATATTCTATAACTCAAGAACGGCTGAACCAATCTGGATAATTCTAGTCGTGAAATATTCGTGAATTTCCAGGGAAGGTGAATATTAGGAGAAACGTGATAAAAAATTCACCGGGTAGTCTAGTTTTTGTATAAAAAAGATGACAAACATACCAAGAAATTTGCTTTCACTATTGCAAAACAATATTTATGAGTCTCATCATGAAACAAACGGAAGATTAATTGAAATAGCCCAAGTCACATTCGCTATCTATTAGTTACAGATAATAATAGCCTAAGAGACTGTTTTGTTTATGCCTCATTAACTAATAGTGCACTAAATTAAGAACACCTGTACCTTGCATTACTAATACTAGTGACACGGTTAAAGTATTTCTTACTGTGCTGGTAAAAAATGAATTACTTTTAAGAGCCCATATGACCCTAACTTGAATACATACATTAACCTAGATCTCAAAATCTGTAAGGTCTAGAAAACTGATTTTTTGACACAAGTAACTTCAGTTCATAAAGATTAAATGCTCAAGACGAAAACACGATTACTCAAAAAATGCTCGATAGTTTCTTTTTTACAAAAAACCTTGTTTTAAAGACATTTTTGCTTGGATCTTTGAAGTTTGCTGTCTTTTCTTTAATGTTTTTTAATATCTAAAAAGGTATTGATAAAACCTAAATTTGGTCAAAACACTTTTTTCGTAATCATTATAGTTCGTCTTTTATTCAAGTAAAACTAACTCGGCGATGATTCCGCGCCGTCCTTTTTCACCTGGCATATGAAAGACGGGCGTGAGTGTGAAGAGAGAAGGACGATGTTTGATTTTAAGAGTCAGGTGAGCTCTTAAGGCCAACAAAGGACAAAAATATTGAGGTTAAACCGTAAGTAAAAGTTTTCATCAAACATCAAGGGTACCTACATGAGTAAAATATGTTGCCTCTTTGCTTTTTTCTAAATTGTCCCAGATTTCGAGTCCAAAATTACTATTGCCACCAATCCGAATACTGCTCACGATATGATAAAATTGGACTCTATGTCCATATTATATTATCTGAGAACACAATTATTATAGGCGTCTCACTACGAAAAATCTATTCTATAGTTTTTATTAATTTAAGTTTTACACAGAATAGAAATTAGATATCAAATTCTGTAAAAATAAAGAGATTTCAGTGCCAATGCCACTTTTTGGTCTGATATCTAATAAATGTCAGGTACTTCATACGTTAAAGATCAAAGTCGATTCCCGCTGTCTGCCTCTATTTATATATTTTGATGCATTTTTCTTAATAGATAGATTGTTTCATAAGGGAGGTATATAAAACATTTATAATGTATTAAATATATCATTTATCGATTGATTTGTAAGCAATAAATATTGTCAAAGATACTTTTCATGTTACATGATGCTGATAATGTACCAATTAAAATAATTGCTACATTTTTTTGGGCTGGTGTCAAGATCTGGCGGGTTACAGGAAAGTGGACAGTGAGCGCCGCTGGCAGGACGCCATCTTGTATTATTACTACGATATTAAATATTATACTTTAAACATTACATGATACTTTTATACTCACTAGCTATTTGACCGAACTTTGCTCGGTATTTAAACTTTTTAATCGGGACTTAACGCGACTTATTTAAGTAGTAATGCTACTACGAGTACATACTTTTTCTCGACGTTAATTATAATGCAACGCGAAAGTTTAAAATGTTATCTTTGCTCGGTATTCGATAAAACACGAATAAAATGACATTTTCTAAAAATGATTTCTAGCTAGATCGATTTATCGCCCCCTATATACTAAATTTCATAAAATATCGTTGGAGCCGATTCCGAGATTCCAATTATATATATACAAGAATTGCTCGTGTACAGATATAAGATCAGTATTCATGCTAATATTATAAATACGAAAGTGTCTGTCTGACCATCTCTCCTCTCTTCACGCCTAAACCGCTGAACCGAATTTGTTGAAATTTGGTATAGAGACTTTGAATCCGGGGAATCCTCAGTCTCCTGAGGCGTTAAATACGTAAACTTATCGATAGTATATATCTATACGAGCTTTTGCCCGTTTTGCTTTTGAGAAGTATTATTATATACAAACTTTCATCCCCTATTTGAACCCCTTGGGGTTGGAATTTATCAAAATTCTTTCTTAGCGGATGCCTACGTCATACCATCTAGCTGCATGCCAAATTTCAGCCCGATCCGTCCAATGGTTTGGGCTGTGCGTTGATAGATCACTATGTCAATCAGTCAGTCAGTCACCTTTGAGTTTTATATATATAGATTATAGCTCCATTGAATGTTTAAACTTCAAATAATTCATATCAGAGACCGCATTTTATAGAACTAAACACGACATAGAGTTTTTAAATAGGTAGGTCATGTGACTATTTTGCAGCGGCACATGACTTATGAGTCGTATGACTATACGACGACTAGACTGCGTACCAGGAATATTGGATTTTGTGTAGAGGAGTAAAAATACTTTGTAACTATTATACCGTACACACCTTTTTAAAATGTACAAAGACGAACAAAGGCTTTAGAGTTTAGAGGGAAGAAAATTCGTTACAAAAGGGAAAATGACGAAAATCGTCAGTTATAATTAATTTGTTAAGAGGAACATTAAAAATGTATGGTCATATTTTAATTCAAAATTAACATTTTATGGGAAGGACACATGCTTATTTAAAAGTTAGCATTGTTTCCTTTCCCTTCTATAACTCTATATCCAGTCGGTTTTACATAGTTTCTGAGCTGATGATAACCGATAACAAACGAAATAGGTTTTTAAATTTGATATTATTTTGCCCACCAGGTGTATTTTTGCCCCCTCGCAGGGGCCTACGAGCCACCGGTTAAGAAACACTGCTTTAAACTTTCTGGTGCATAGAGCCACGAACATAACATTGTACTAGGTAGATATATACGTTCCACTTACTATAACAATATTATATTCTTAATATCAATTCTAAATAATAATCAAAACATCTACCAACCAACATAGTTTAAACTTAATTATTTATCGTGTCTCTCCAAAAAAAGAAAAAAGTTTTTCTCGCACGAGTATTTATAATTTAGCTTGATATCAGATTACTTTCAGTTCAAAGAAATCATGCTTGTGTATGTGCGTCCATTCAGGCAGCCCAATGCAAAGGACAACTGTATATTTATATTGTGGCACAATAATATACTCCTCATTAACTACAAACACTAAAACGCCATGTCATTGTTTACGAGTCTGTTGTTAAGTTATTTCTAAAACTACGACATTCAAATTCATACTGTATCCATAATAAACTAGCATTTTTCCGCGGCACCACTATCCTACATGAGGTTCCTGTATTGTTCTATTAAGAACCCTAATTTATAATAGGAATAAAAAGTAGTTCCTACGTCCATCTGCCTTTCTCATAAGGCTTCTATAAGGCTAATACTACACGTAGCCTAGGTGTAATATTACCACACACCACATTTTTTATTTTAAGTATTATACCTCACAATATTCGTTAATATGAGTATTTAACCCAATCAAGCCCCATAAGCTCACCAGTGAGCGAGAGACAATAGAATAACAATAGATTTCTAAGAATCCACGATCGAAGGATTAAATTTAAAATACAAGTAATTAGATGCCATAGTTAATTCTCACAGAATTAAAATTATATTTAATTAAGTACCAAGTATTATAAAATCAAACGTCTACAAACTTCATAAGCCTGAGTACTCAACGTAATATTTTTATTAGTCAATACGTTTTTTTTTATTATAGGTACTTCTAGTTTCTAAATTGTAATTTTAATCCCCTTCGACGTCTTGGCAGATTTGTAACTTTAAAATTATTGACAAACTAAAAGCTTTTAACTAACGAATAACTTTTCCGCTGGAGCAAAATTTTAAAAAATTTTAATGATTTCAAACCAAAAAAAATTTAATTTGCAACTTTTTTTATATTTAGGGCAGCCATAATGCTATATTTTAATGGCACATTAATTCACTCAAGTTTTAACTCTGTTTACGTTTCAATCTACATGAACCAAAACGGAACAAAATATGCACGTCCTAGGAAAAGCCTTGACTTTGAAGGTTGGTTTGTAGCCTTGGACAAGGCCACAGCATCCGTGAAGTGTGAACCCAGCTTATAAATTTTATTAAAAATTAAATGAGCTGGGTTAATTTTTTTATAATTAAGTATCTTAATGATTTTTTTTAAGTTTTAACTCTTTTTCTAGTCGAGTGAATTGGTGTTGATTCAGACAAAGCTTTTAATATTTGGGGCGGCCATAACGCTAATAATTTTAATAACACATTAATTCGCCCAAATTGCAACTTTGTTTACGTTTCAATCAACATGAGTCGAAACGGAGCAAACACGTCCTCGGAAAAGCCTTCATCGAAGGTCGGTTCACAGCCTTGGACACGGCCGCAGCATCCGTGAACCGGGTGACCTCGTCCCTGAGCCGAGGCCTTCTGTGAGGTCGGCCTTGTGCGAGGTCATCCGAGGCCTCGCTCGTCAGGGTCGACCTTGTACCGAGGCCGCGAGGCTCAGGGATACAACCTTGAACCTGTACCTGGAGGCTGTATTGATTTCTGTGTTGCTGATAAATATTGGTAGGAAAATGTTGGCGGAATTATTGTGAGGTGTGGCAAAAATATGCAACCTTTTTGACTATTTCCGTAGAAGTAAAATTTTTAAAAATCAATAGCATAAGTACGCATGTTCGATATTTAAAATAAATTTTATACAAAAAAGGTTGCTACGTTAATTAATGTCACACCTGTTACGTAGTTTATATCCTCTTTGGTCATACCAAATCCGAAGCACCCCGAAGAACTGTTGAGTTCAGAGTTTTGGTCATGTGCAAGAGTGATGTTGTGTTTATGTATTTTTGTTTTTCTAAAATTATGTTATATGGGTTCATATATAAGGTTATTCCTTCAAAGGTTGTCTGGAAGAACGTGCAATTTAATAACAAAGCCTCCTTTGCGTACTAGCATTATTGTATTTTATTATAAATGTATGTAACTGTGATTATGCACAATAAAGTATAATTCATTCATTGAAATGCAATATTTGTAGAATATTAATTTCATAAAATATTCGTTATCGTGCACAATTAGTGTAGGCGAGTGAATTATTCAAAAAACGTGTTATTTTGTGTTCTTGCCATCAAAAGTTTTTGCAAAATATCTACCACTCTGAATCGAAAGGATTCATTAATCTGTATTGTAATTAGTGTTACAATATTATGCTTTTATAAACCTTGATGAGTTTTTATAGTAATGTTTAGGTATGTAACCAGGTTCTTAGAAGTTAGAACTGGGTAAATAAAACATTTTTAGAAAATACCAAAAACAACATGGGATGTCATTATTTTCAATAATAATCGCGAATGTCCAAAATTTTATTAAATAAATTGCCAGGTTTTTAATTTTTCATAGGCTTTACATCTGTGGTAGGGAAAAATATAAAATCATTAAACAAATTAAGCAAACAATAGTCTGGCAAAACAATTCAACCGCGGCGGGCTACGCGTTGACAGTTTGACAAATAGCTGTCAAGCTTGACAGACGCCATCTTAGCTCTTTGTTACACTGTCAATTTAATATTTTAATTAACTGCTAATTGGTCGTTTACTTAAATGTCTATTACGTCTTAGTGTTCAGTTGTTTTTTAAACTGAAATAATTTGTTTAGAATAATAATTATAATATGAATTTCATACAATATGTAGATTGTAGAGGCTTGTGATTAGTTAATGATAATAATAATTATTATATTATTTATAACTACAAACTTTCATATAATGAAATATTATATTTTACGACATCGACAATTATACAAAATGATTGCTCAGCAAAATTTTCTATGATTGACATATTATTACTTATATCAAATAATTTTATAGCCATGTTTTAGAATAGAATAGAAAAAAATATATAAATTTCTTTATTTAAATAATTGATAACAATAATATACAAGGTGTAACAAAAAAAAGTGATAATACATAAGGGTGTGTACCTACTGTGTATGTGTCCCTTATATAGAGTTAATTGTAAAAGTAGTAGCCGTGAAGGAGCAAACTTTGTGATTTATGAGTTTATCCATACTAGAGCTAAAAAACAGTTACTTATCAGCGCTGCTACTTTCACAGTAAACTCTATACAGGGGATTGATACACGCCCTAAAATGTTAAAACTGAAAACACTTAAGAGGATACCACAGCGGCTAGAGAAATGAAAAAAAAGTACGTGTAATATCTATAGCTGTCTCCCTTACCTCAAGCCTATACCGCAGAACGCGATAGAGACAACTGCAGAAAATCCAGAAAATCAACGATTCGTTGTCCCCTGATTCCTTCTCCAAAACTTAACCGATTTAAGTACTTTTTTCATTAAAGATTAAAAAAAGGCTTGAGCTGTGTTCCTATGTTTTGCTTTTTTTGTATAATCTATCCAAATCTGTTTTCTGGACGTTTGAACACAGTGGAAAATCTGGCCATTTTTTTGGGTTTTTGAACGTTCATATCTTATTTAATAATTAAATTATGAAAAAAAAGAAAACATAGGGACATTGAATTAGTGGCCGTAGATATTCAGGAAAAAAATTATAACTCTACTAGCATTATCCAGGGAGGAAACAGGGGACAACGTTTGTATGGAAAAAATGGCGGTGTGGAATCCTCTTAAGGTACAAGTTGGAACCGAGCGACACGCGACAACTGCAGATGACGTGTCGTCGCGACACTACTGGTTTCTATGTATTTCTATGAAACACCCTCCGCAGCTAGCACACGAAGCCCGGTTGGCAGCGGGCGACATGAAGCAACCGCAGATGACGTGTCGCAGCGACAAAGGACACTACTGGTTTGAATGTATTTCTATGAAATACCCTCCGCAGCTAGCGACACTTATTCATAGAAATACATAGAAACCAGTAGTGTCGCGACGACACGTCGTCTGCTGCCGCTTCATGTAGCCGGCTTCCAACTTGTACCTTTACGTTTTGACACACACTATCTAATTCGATAATCTGAGCTTAAAATAAACAGCTTTCACTACCGGAGATCATCTGCTCTACATTTTAACACGTTTCTACAGGATTCTGTATACTACGCGATAGTAAAGTTCTTAGATCTTCTAGGGTTCTTCTATGTTTTTCTAGGTTTATGAAAGACTGCTTTTTTAAATTTAAATTGTCGTGATCACAGAATATTTCTTCTCAAATTCAAATCTTAACGTGTTGTTTTCTTTTTTTTGATGTCGTTTTCTGTCACCTTTACGTTTTATTTCTGTCAATTTCTTCTGCCAAGATACTAGACACACAGGCAGTTAAATCATAATGGCGTTTGCAACAATAACGCTAAAATAAACACGATTAAAGATAGAAATCTGTCGGCGAGATGATTTCCCGCGCGAATTTAAGTGTACCGGACTATTTTAGTAGACAATAATTGCTTTATCATATCGTGTTACTTTTAATATTAATTATATATCTATAATTAAATTGGCTACATTTTATGAAACATAATTATTATTACATCGTTGAACTGTGTAAAATGTTTTATACTTTTTATTTTAACAGCAATAATTATTGTTGTTTGTAAAATATTTTGTAGTTGTACACATAGGCTGATAATGTTTTCATGGTTGCCCAATCTTATTTTTCGTAATTTCCATAATCTTCTAATTTACACAAACACGTTGCGATATATCAGAACTTTTGCTAACGAACGTGACTAATTATTATGAGCACTGGATACAAAAACATGTTTTGCTCGAACCACGAATATTTTAATGTTTTCTGCAGAAATAAAATTTATTTCCTTCTAGTAGCAGGCACTGGCTGAATTTAAAAAAAATCCTTCTCACTGGCCAAATATAAAAAAATAAAAGTTAACTTAAGTATATGCACCTTTTCGTCACTCAATTAAAAAAAACACTGGCTGATTAAAAACAAAATAC
Organism: Aricia agestis; assembly: GCF_905147365.1. Lineage (NCBI taxonomy): Eukaryota > Metazoa > Arthropoda > Insecta > Lepidoptera > Lycaenidae > Aricia > Aricia agestis. Next base: position 12,377,919 of record NC_056424.1, read on the forward strand.
GGTACTCACGGAATTGTTTGACACAAGTAGGACACAGTACACACGCGCTAGGGGTACGTCCACACGTCCCTGGTAGTAATATAGGTTTAAAATATCATATAGCGGCGAGGAAGCCGACTATAAATATAGCGCTATGAATTTCGGATTTAACGTACTTTTTATGGGGTCGCATGGTCGCATGGCGTATGCAATCTGTGAACTCATTGATTTGAAATAACTGCAGTATAATATTATGGTGGGCGTGGTAGTAACTTCTAGTTTCGTATTATTATGTTATATACTTTAATCGAAATATTGAATACAGAATTTCATACAAATTTTGATTAAGTATTTATAAAAATAAAATGAATGAATTTTAGCAGTTTCTTCCGATTGCAGTATCTTACAGATACTCAAATACTTATCGTCTTAGTAATTTTGCAAACTTTCTACATTGTACAAAGTTATATATAATTTATCTGAGGGCACGACTCTTCATACTACTTTTAAACATCTTGAAGACCCTTCACACAGCAGTAAGACATATTATTGTAAATCTTTACAAGTCTATATTCTGTGAAATATCTTGTGTCTGGAGGTCATTTTACTGACTTTTCTTCCCAGTTTTTCATCTGTACTAGGCTATTCACATAGCACTTAAATGTTATTTAGGTCTGGATCTTTGATTTCACTGACTCTATATGACAGTCAGATATCTTACAGATACTCTACAATGTAGTTACACATCTTGCAAACTCGCTACATAGCAGCTAGACATTTTACTGAATGTACATGACAGTTAGACATCTTACAAATATTCTAAACTGTAACAACAGCAACAAAGGGGTACGAAGATTTTGGCCGACCTACCGTACCGCTATTGTGTTTATTCGCGTTGCAACTTTGGCAGCTCAAATCTTCGAAATGTGACACTTTACGCGGTTTTGTTCAAGATTATATTTTGCTTGTATTGATGTTAGCTATCCATTTTTGAAAAAAATATTCGTGATCGTGGAAAAACACAATGGCGAAAAGTAAGTCGGCCAGGCTCCATACAAAATCTTCATACTCCTTTGCAGTAACATCTTGAAACTTTCTTCATACTCTCATATCTACACTCTCACAAAGTAAGACATCTTTCACACTCTCAACATAGATCTTTGCGGAAACTCTACATAAGATATGTTACAGGCACTTCTAATATAAATGAGACATGTTACATTCTCTCTATATAGCAATTACACATGTTACAGATTCTCTACATAACAGAACTTTCGTTCAAACTCAGAACAATTGAATTTGAACGAAAGTTAGACTTGACACTCTATAGCAAATTGGGCATATTAAAGACTCTATTCCTAACAGAAGAAAACTTACGGAATCTACATCACAGACTCTCAACAATCTACATAACAGAATAAATACTCAGAAAACTTGCATTTAAAAGCTGATGACCTAATTTAAAGCCACCATAACCATTCAGGAGTGGCAATCTTCTTGTTTGTAAACATTTACGTTTCGTACTCGCACATCAAAGGTTTCAATATTTACACAAAGCAACAACCTCATTAATTTTATTACACCACTATATTTAAACTTGCAACAGTTTGAACAGTAAAACCTACATAGTACTCACATTGAAATCTTAATACCCAAGAGCTAACGCCGCAGCACTCCAAGACATGGGTAGTTACGTAGTAACAAGACTTTAAACAGAAAAAAAGCTTCCGCTTCCACTCCCGCTCTCGCCCTTGCTTCAGCTCCCGCTTTCGCTTCAGCTTCCACTCCCGCTTCCGCTCCCACTCTTGCCCTTGCTTCAGCTCCCGCTGTCGCTTCTGCTTCCGCTCCTGCCCCTACTTCCACTCCCGCTTCCGTTCCTCCTCTTGCCCCTGCTTCCGCTCACGCTCCCGCTTCACAACTTATCCATACTAAATCTAATAGTGTGTCTGTTACCTCTCTAACGGCCGTTCCCAATATTTGATCTATCTCTGGTTTTGCCCTACTAGAGATAGGAATAGCTCACATTAGACATTAGAGACATATATTTTATGTCAATTGTGAGCTATTCCTATCTCTAGTAGGGCAAAACCAGAGATAGATCAAATATTGGGAATGGCCGTAAGAAGAAAATGTATGGTTCCGAGAAGGTTTTTTTAACACGTGGTATAGGACTAGGGACGACGATTTTGATAATAGTAGTGATAGTATTTAATATTTTAATCTATAAATCTTATGAACGCGAGTGTTGTAAGTTGTAACTACGTGCCAACTGTGCTTTTATAATAAATGTCAGACAAAGAGGATTTTTAACGCGGGAAATATCGATATTATAATATCTATATTTTGTCTGTTATGTATTTCATTATGAATAGTTTGCGTTAACTCCGTTGCGCCAAGCTCGTTTATCGCGCGGATACCGTACATTTTTCCGTCACAAAAAGTATCCTATGTCCTTTCCCGGGACTCAAAGTATCTCCATCACAGAATACAAATTACTCAATCTCCATGCCAAATTTCAGCAAAATCGGTTTGTCGGTTTGGGCGTGAAGAGGTAACAGTCAGACAGACACACATGATTCGCGTTTATAATATTAAATAATATAATAAGACTTAGTATGGATGGATTGTTACCCGCAATTTCAAAAAGCTTACACCCTATAAGTCCTTAAATGCCTTCGCCCTACTCTGTAGTCCACAGTCCACAGTCCACACATACTCCAGTTTAGGAACCATTAGGGTGAAGCCAAACGAGCGTTGTGAGTCACAGAATTTCGGCTGGCAGAAATTCTGCTGCATTCAGTTTCATACAAAAGTCCTGTTTGATTCACACGAGCGTAATTTTGTGAGTCATGATTTGTATGAAGAGATATTTACGCGACCGAAATTCTGTGACTCACGACTCACAAAATTGCGCTATTTTGGCTTCACCCCTAGTATCCAAGCACTGCGTTATCTATCTAGGTATACTAGAGATTGCCGAGTGGTCGAAATTCGACCCGAAAAAACTATAATCCATTTTCAATTTGTCACCTTGTTGTCAACAGACTTCAAACATAAACAAAAGAGTATAATTCGTATGTATAGGCTTGTCACTCAAAGATCTGTCATCTCCTTAGTGTGTGTGTTGTAGTGTGTGTAATGTTTTATTTGTTAAAAAAATGTATGATAAAAGCATAATTTCAAAATAATATTAGCTCGATGCACTCCTTCACCATATAAACTATAAATGTGCAAAATTTCGTGCACCTAAGCTACGTTTCCCCATTTTTCGTAAAAAGGGTTACAAAGTTTTTCGTTCGCGTATTAATATTATGATATAAATAAAAATTAATTTTAAATTTTGTTAGTTTCGCTAAAAGTCGAGCACGCCTCAACCGATCTGGCTAATTTTACTCGTGAATATTCGTGAAAGTCCTGGGAACAGGGAAGATTATTAGGAGGAAAGTGAAACGAAGTTCACCGGGTCTTCTAGTCAAATATTATAGTTAATTATTAAAACATAGTCTTAAAAATATAAGTCTAAGTAGCAATATCCACTTGTCTCTATAATTTGTCAGGGTTTCTATTCTTTCGCATCCCTACTGTGGCCATGCTAATCCTTGAAGATTTTTCCATACCCGCTAGACACTACTCTCATTAAATAAGTAGGCGTGTAGCTTCTTAATTGTATTATTTATGACGCTTCCGAGTTATTTACGATTATTTATGTCCGCTTGTTAATTAATTAGTCCAGAAAATAGAACAAGGCTCCCGGGAAATGCGTTCCACGAACTTCTAAATTTATTTTGTATCCAGCTGAAGGGATTTCGCATATGCATCAGAGAGAAAATCGTAAGTCTTGGGTTTTTTTGCGTCATCTGATGGAAAGCAACTACAGTCGCTCATGGACACTCGCATTTATGTTCGCAACCATGTTGCAAGTGCATTGTCGGCCTTTTTGGGTCTTCTAAGAGGAAAACGCTTAGCGGGGCTAAAATGGTCGCTTTGAAGAATCATTCAGATATGAATAATGTTCATAAAAATATATTAAGTACTTTCATTCATGTACTATTGTAATTGTTTATATTATATGAAATTAAGAAACGAATAATACATCATATTATGTTACTTATGTAAGTAGTTAACAAATTACAACAAAATATTTGTCAAGTACTATTTTATAAGCAACCGCCTGTACAAGGTGCTGAATTTGTATATTGTATACTATACTTGGATGCTAATAAAGTCTTTGAATCTTTGAATGATCATATGATTCATTTTTCTAAAATCGCAAAATGCAACTCTGCTTGCAATTCATTTCTGTATTTTTGTACTGATTTGACATTTGTCAGTTTGACAGTTTTAACAATTCATTTGCTGAATTGATTGAGAGGAATTGCTAAATGTGACCATTTTAGCCCCGCTGTTCTTGCAGGTTCGGAAGGTCGTTTAAAGTTATTTTGACAGGAATTAATTTTTTAATCACCTTGTTTATTGGTTTTTACGCTATCAAATCAAAAGCACTATACTTCACTCGGGCTAACTTGTCGCTAGCGGTCATTGCCTCCCTGTCAAAAACTTGTCATTTTCCATATAAAACCACGATAAACAATATCTGACACTTCATTGTCAATCGCGGTTTATATGGAAAATGACAAGTTTTTGACAGGGAGTCAATGACCGCTAGCGACAAGTTAGCCCGAGTGGAGTATAGCTGGATGAACTCCAGATAAAAATTTCTTGATTCGATTTTCCTGTTCCATTTTAAAAAACGTCATGTCAGAAAATTTTTGAAAATCGATTTTTTTTTTCTAGTGTGCTACGTGAGCTACGTCCATGCTACGTCTAAAAATGCTTGCTACTACCATAGCTTTGAGGATTCAAGGTTTTATTAATTTTATAGTTAAGTATTATTAAAAATATTATCTATAATTACGATAATTACGATTCTAATACACATGATTTGGATCTACGGCGATATTTTAATGAACTCATCGAATTTATGATGTACAAGGAAGAGATCAAATAAGCATCTTTCAGTACGCACACTAGTCAGTACCTATAATAAACGTCTCGTGTATAATTTATTGCAATCGCTCCTAATAGGCCATGGAGTAGACGTCTACTGGTGTTAGCTGATCGCGCTTATTAAAACCGACTACTAGCACAGATTACTAAATAGTAGGTCTAAAATTAATACTTAATAAAGTACGTATCTATTGCAACTTGGAAGCTAGCACGTTCGCGTGTGAAAAAAAAACGAATATGCGCAAGTCTCACGGTATTCGGATTTCGGAATAATAAGATAAGGAAAAATAATTTGGAAATCGAATACGGAAAACGTGCAGAATAGGTACAGAAAAACACTTTTGTCGTTCGCGCCGATGATTCACGCGGCTATACCAGCTAAATCTCCGGTAAAATATTGCAGTAACATGTCACATCACACATGTCATGTGATAGTCCTTAATGGAACCGAAATAGCCGTGCACGTAAGAATCGCGAGCATTAAATACCTAATTTTATAAGAACCCGCCGTTCCCGACCCAAAATAGCGGGAAACCGTTACATCACGACATTCCGCCTGGAGATTACCTATTCACTAGCTTTTTGCCACGGTTCTGGCCGTATTTAGCTAGTGCTAGTTTAAAAACCGGCCAAGTGCGAGTTGTACTCGCCCATGAAGGGTTCCGCAGCAGCAATAAGGTTATTTTTTTTTAAATTTAAAGGTTTTTGATTTATTTTTATAATTCAGTTGATTTAATGAAAGTTAAATTAAGGTTTACCATTTATGAGGTATAAAAAAACTACCTACTTGCTATTGCTTGCTATTCATTCAAACCAATTTTAGTTGGTAGTTTTTATAGTTATATGTATATCATATATTTTTTTAGACTTATCGTGCCCCTACTTTAGAAGTTAGAGGGGGGGGGGACACATTTTACCACTTTGGAAGAGTCTCTCTCGCAAACTATTGAGGTTAGAAAAAAATGATGTTTGCAACCTCAATATGATTTTTGAAGACCTATCCATAGATACCTCACACGCATATTATGTCAGATGAAAAAATATTTTTTTTTGTTTCAGTTGTACCTATAGGGACCCCTAAAATTTTTAATAATTTTTCCATTTTTGTATCAAAATCTTAATGAGGTTCACAGACTACATCTACTTACCAAGTTTCAATAGTATAGCTCTTATGGTTTTGGAGAAAAGTGGCAGACGGACAAACAGACAGACAGACATGACGAATCTATAAGGGTTCCGTTTTTGCCATTTGGCTACGGAACCCTAAAAATTCAAATATCAATAAGCATTATTCATAAATAAAAATGTATGTAAGTAAATTTTTGTTACTATCGCTGTTTTTAACATAAAACAAAATATGAGCGAGCGAACTAGGATTGAACGGTTAGGTATGAAACTCGTGAGCATTAGCGACCGATCGCTCTTGTAGGGGGGCAGCCCAGTTTTTTCAATATTTTTATGCCTGATTTGTGATTCTAATAAATTTTTAACCCTTTTAACAACCACCCCTTAAATGAAAAACTATGAAAAAATCATTTTTTGTGTTTCTGAGTTTCTAAATACTACATACAGGCATAGAGTAATAAATATACCTGGTCTCTGATACAGGGTTTGTTTCATATTTATAATATAATTTTTGGTTGACGATGAAATTTCAACACTTACAAACTACTCTCTTGGCGCAAAGTCACTGTAAAACTATTGGTTAAAAAACTTAAGCCTATTAAATTATTGTAAACGAGAGAAGTAAAATCTTATTTACTAAGTATATTCTATTAAAATTATAATTATTGCGAAATTTTTTACTTAAAAACTACGGCTTGTCTTAATAATAGTTCAAACTTTTTTATTAGCTAGTTAAACCTGATAAAAAAGTTTGGATGGAACGTTAATTTATCTTATAATTAAATAGTATTTTAAAAAGATAATACCGACTTCAAAATTGTACGAAGTTGAGAATTAAAATTGCCTTATCTCAAAAACTACTGAACCGATTTTGGTGAAACTTGTAGTGTTCCCTAAGTTGAATAATACCCAGTACAACTAAAAAATAATTACTTAAATCGGACTTGTAGTTCCGGAGATACGCGAACACAAACATAAAAACATACATACATTTGAAATTTTGCATACATTACATTATACATTTGTTCAGACACTGAAATAGACTAACATATACAAAAACTGGGCAGTTCTGAAAATATTACATACATACGCGTCGAATTGATAACCTACTTTTTTAAAGTCGGTTAAAAAATAAACACATTTTTATTCTAGTTCATCACAGCTCTCAGCTGTGCCGTTACCCAAAGGGTAAGAACGGGATCCTTACTAAGACATCGATGTCTGTCCGTTTGTCCATCTGTCTGTGTGTCTCCAGGCTCAAGAACCGCTATAGCTAGACTTCTGAAATTTTCACAGATTATGTATATCTGTTGCCGCTATAACAACAAATACTAAAAACAAACTAAATTAAATATTTAAGGGGGCTCCCATACAACCAACGTTATTTTTTGCATCTTTTGCTCGTTAACAATTACGGCAACATATAGGCACTTGAAATATTCACGACATACTCAGTTGTATTTGAACTTTAATAATTAATAATAAAATTTAAATTAATTAAATAAATAAGGGGGCCTCCCATACAAAAAAACACAATTTTCAGCCTCTTTTTTGCTCTATTGTGGTACGGGAGCGGCCCTTCGTGCGCGAGTCTAACTTGCACTTGGCCGATTTTTTATTTTTGGATTGTCTATTGTTTTCCCACTGATCTGAAATTAATAGCAGGTTATCCCCTTTCTATCGAATCTCACTAACCTAGTGGGGATTTCGAGAGTAAAGGAAGAGAGAAGGCTCTAGTGTACTGCGCACACACTTGACCACTGTAAAATTATTCCTGCCTATCACCAAACCTGGTGTGAAGGTATTTTAATTGTTCTAATTTAGAAAATATACTAAAATATTCAATAGACCACGTCATCCACGAAAGCCCCACCACTTTTTCCAGTAAATGTTTACCATTTCTTTCACTTTTTCCGTCATAAAAAGACACATACACGTACCCATACATTACGTGTATTTACTTTAGTACCTATTGACACGTTTTCCTACAATTTAAGAATACCAAATCTCTGCTTCAAATTTTTTTCAAAAAATAATTTATTTGTTTTGTTACAATAGCTCCCTTAATTTTTTAGTTTTCATTTAAAAAACATTTTAAAGGTAATTTCAAGAGCTTTGAGATCATGCTAAGAAACTTTTTTTAAAGCCCTTAATTACGTGGTTATCGCAGTAAAAGTTAGGCGTCGTCTCTATCTTGGCTATTTTTCATCCTACAAAAATAAAAAGGAAACCAAAAGCTTTTCTAGGAAACGAACTCAAATATTGTTCTTTATGTTTTTTTACGAATATCCAATATTTTAAAAGTTATATCCAAAAGAAAATGAAATTTACGAAAATTTGAAAATTAAAATTTTATGAAATCACCTTGTTTTCAAAAGTAAGCATTCTAAATGCTAAAATAAAGAAAAGACTTAAGGGATAACCATAAATTTGAGATATTGTAGAAATGGTGAACGTTTTATTTTTCGTTTTTTCCAAAAAAATTCGAAAGTGTGATGTAAACTTTTTACAGTACTCAATAGAAAGGTAATTTTAAGTAGGGGAATGTGAGGTAAAACGATCCCTACGGGTCAAATGATCCCTCCCCTTAAATCAGATTAAACCAGAGGCATCTTTCCAAATGCACGTGAAACGGGTTGCCCATAACCCTGCCAGTTGCCACTTATAGTATCATGGCGATCAGAGCGCTTGGCGAAATTTTATTTAATTCTTTTTAAAAAGTGTTGCTCTGATCTAAATTAAGCCTGTTTTTGGACTTTCATAACTTTTTACGAATTCGTGTTTATTTAAATGTTATTTTGTTATAGGGTATTAATAGCAGTTACCTAATATTTAAACAGTTTTAGATCACCCCACGTGGTATTTGATGGTTGTTTTGATTGATTTCTTGGAATTTGGTATATGGGGTGAAATGATCCCTATTTGTGTGTATAAAATGATCCCTGGATATAAAGTAGAAATTGGCGAATATTTTTCTTTTGATGAAATTGTTATTTTATTTTAATTTAATTATTAAGGAACACATATATTATCAACGATATCGATTTCAGAAGTCACAGTCATCGTGTTTTGCCTTGAGACGGACCGATAAACCGACAGACAGCAAGATCTTAATAAATTTGCTCCCCTTTTTATCCTTTGGCTACCGAAGCCTAAAAAAACTTGCTAATAAACTAAAAGATGCGTGTTTCTTACTTATATGCTTAAATTGGTTATCAATAATAAATATTATCTCTGGGATTATTTTAACCCAACTCAAGGGATCATTTTATACATAGGGGTGTATAAAAATATCCCTTAGTTAAACTTTTACAAAAGCCTCTAGTACAAAAAAAGTACGTACATATGATAAAAAATAAGTATGCTATCACGAAGTTTGGTAAATCCACTACATCCAGCCATATAAATATTGTGATTTTTCCTTCAACTGTAGCCATACTTAAGATTTTTCCCTTAAGGGGATCATTTTACCTCACCTTCCCCTACCTACTTTATTGTTGGCATCTACTCCCAGGGCAAAAACGCAAGTTGGCACTATGTCACTTTTGTTTCTTAGGGTATCCCCCACCTACTCACCAATTTTCATGAAAATCGATGGAGGTTCAACGAAATCGGAGGTGAAAACCTTCAGTGACTCCACTAATTGAAGTTTACACAAGGTTTAAGAGTAAAGAGGTAACAGACAGACCGACACACTTTTGCCCGCTACTTCGTCCGCGTCCACGTCAAAATTTCTTTGTTTGTATTTTTTTTCAATAAAAAGTAGGTAACTATCCTATATTAAGTTACTTATATGATACCTCCAAGAGTTTTTGTACAAAGTTTCATGATGATTAAGATCAGAAGAAGTAGTTTTGAAAGTGTAACAAACATCCACGCTTTCACATTAGTAAGGATTAGTACTTATCTATCTAAATATACTTCAAAGGGGCAAACCGGATTGTTCGACCTCTCTGCCGCTTACTTTCGGACTATGAAACTGGCCGAATAGCCGGATTTACCCAAAAACTTTTATTCTTCAGTTTAAATAGAATTCTTTGGATTTACCGACCAGACCGCGGCGGCTTATCGGTACCTCTCAAAATATGATAATAATATAAAAAATAATTACTTATAGCATTTTTCATAAGTATTCAATTTTTACTAAATAATGTACAACGCCCGCAAGAAAAACTTGGTGCGGGGTGCCTAAAAAGTAAAAAGGTAAAATTCGGAATTTAGCTGCGTTGCAATAGCGCCATCTATCAACACACCTTCAAACAACACTAACAAACGTGAAAAGTGACATCTAGTGGCCGGAAGCAAGCCAGAAGTACAGCTTTTTATACAATAATATGTAATTTGTAACAAGTCCAGTATTAATTTATTTTGTAAAATTAATTACGACTTCGAAATTCAGTTTTCGTTATTAAAACATTATTTGCCCATCATTGAAATGCGAAGCAAGACAAAAGATTATATTTTTTGTAAATTTATTTTTTATACAGCAACACTTAGCATTTTTTATCCCTTTCTTACACTTGACACCTCAAAGTTGTGCTTTTGAAACGGTGCTTCAAAAATTCTAATGAAGTTTTCAACTTGTTGCACCTACTTTCAAAAAGTAAAGAATTTACTATACCAATGTTATGAGAAAGTGTGCTCGTTAACTAATTAGCATGTCATAGTTGTGGCTTGTTTTTCTGTGTTATCTAATTTACCGTTACAATCGATTGACTGGCAAAGGAATGTGCGTGTTATAATCGTTATCCGTTCCGATGCACCTGCAGTGCAAGACACTTCGGGCGTCGAACGGACTAATCCAAACATTGTATCTAGTTTGTTGATAGTGTACTAACGATTATAACTTAAACCAATCGACATCTTTCCGGTCGCCGTGCCAACGAAGTCTTACAACTGCCATGCAATTAACTGAAAATTAGGCTAGAGATCTGCAAAACACGAAAAATGACTCACTTATGGTCACTGGCCTGGCATGCCGCTATTGTTTTGTTTTTATGGAATTCCTTATCCGATGAGTAAGACAAACAATGCGCCGAACCAAATGAAAGAAGTCGGACGCTTTCGAGTGTCTTTCGTGTTATCAGTGTTGGAGAGTTTTAGAATGTTACATTTGTTTGCTTGACTCTGTGAGACATGGCTCAAAGCTCAGTAGACTCGGACAGACTGTCTTCAGCTGGTATATCCACTCACAGCTCTGGTACTGCCGGCACCCTCGGTGGATCCGTGGTGGGAGTCAGGCCCGGGGACAACAACAACAAAAGAGAAGATGAGGATGATTACAATTTGGGACCCTTGCCTCCGATGTGGGTGAAAGCCTACACTCCTATGGGAGAGAGGTATTTTATTGAGTAAGTGCATTTTCTATTCTATACCTAAGCTACAAAGTTTTAACTTTAAAAACTTAATGGAACTTTTGGGTATGGGTATACATTCTTAACCAATTAGTCATTATGATTCATACCTTAAAGTTTTACTTAAATGTCGTAGTATCCTTGTTTAATATGATACCAATTACCTGTGCATTAAGAACTTCATTAACCTTGTTCTTAATTTTGCAATATTTGTTAAAATTATTAAAAAATTTTGTTGATCTAGTGAGCAATGTAATTACATTGCTCACTAGATCAACAGGAAACACTCAGGAGGTTATAGGAAGCCGCAAACCTCCGCAAACTTTCCTCCAAAGCATATAATGTCTGGTTTCTTACAATTTTGGTGCGATTTTATCTTCTAAATAATGGTGTTGATTGGTTAAAATGTTTGAGTGTAATCCTCACAAAAACCCTTACAAACTAGGCATAATCTGACATAATGTAGGCTACAATCAGTGCAAAAAAAATTAACTTGTTGCATGTTAAAATTAATGCACAGCTTTTCAAATAGACTTAATTCAAAAATAGAACAACACAACACATCTGTGATTGGCCTACATGTTGTATGATCTTGATAACATAAATATTATTGTTGTACCAAAATAGATCAGAAGTCTTCAGATGGTGAATCAAAAATGCACTGTAACTGTTTCTCTAACATTTTGCTGTCTAATTAAGTTTGTATTTCATAAAATGTTATATTGTTATAAAAGTGCAACTCAGAGGTATTCCAAACATTGCATAAAATAATTGTGTTGCATGTCTTACAAACATCTTTCATAACTACTACTAAACAGTGCATATTTAACAGTGAAATGTGTTTTAAATGGTTTACATGGTTTGTAAATTATTTTTTAATGTATTTTGTACATGTACATTTTTCCTTTGACTACCTGATAGTTATTCATGCAAAACAAATATCTAATTCCGAGAGACTTATTTATATGCTTCTGCATTAATTATGCTAAGATTTCTCTAGAGTTACGGCAAGTGTTAACAGTGCTCTTTAGCATAAAGTGTGTAAATAATAATTGACTATGTGCGAGTAAAATTAACAACTAATGGATGCCTGTTTTTAATTTTTATGTCAGATGTGTGTGTTTGGGACTAAAACTAATACTTACTGTAATGCATATTTGTTAGTCACATTTGTGAGCATAAAGGATGAGAGAATCTGTGACGCTTACAACACCAAAATGTTGAAAGCCCTAAAAATGCATTAAAAAAAAAACGTAAGATAACACATCATGTAATTCAGACTGAGTTTAGAAATAGTGTTTTGAACCAAGATGCTTTAAAAACCAACCACAAATTATTTTTTATTCTTATAGTTACAACACTGGAACATCTCACTGGCTCGATCCAAGGCTAGCGAGGGTCAGAAAGCACTCCCTCGGTGAATGTGGAGAAGATGAGCTGCCGTATGGCTGGGAACGGGTAACTGATGAGAGATATGGCTCGTATTATGTAGACCACATAAACAGACGAACACAGTATGAAAACCCAGTCCTACAAGCAAGAAGATTGAGAGGTAATTGAAATTTAATTATACTGATAATTTAAACTATTGCTAAATATACTGATAATATAAACTATACTCCACTCAGGCTTACTTTCCATATAAAACCACGATTAATAACATCTGACACTTCATTGTCTTCTTCTTCTTCTTCTTTTGGCGTAAGCCTCCCCATTTAGGAGTTGCCAGCGTCAGAGTTGAGGCGAAAAATGTGAACAGTTTGTCAATTGTGGTTTATATGGAAAATGACAAGTTTTTGTCAGGGAGTCAATGACCGCTAGCGACAAGTTAGCCCGAGTGGAGTATACCTACTGAGAAAAACGATGTTCATCATATTTATTGTCACAATATAACTAATTGAAATTAGATCTGTTCTATAATGAAACAAACATGTCTACATAAACTGATAAAACAAGACGTTTTTTATGAACCTTTACTTTAATGACTATAACTTGGTTGGCAATCAAGTATTATACATTTTATTATACATCTTAATGTTATGATGTTTTGTAGCTGAGAAAATGGCTGCAGAAAATGGGAATAACAACCAAGTGAATGGACCGCCACCAACGGGAGAACTCAGAGGAGAAAGGTTTACACTAACCCTTACAAAAGGCACACAGGTTAGAACATACTTTTTATAATTTACGTAAAGACAAGATATCATTATAATATTAGTATGGACAATACTATCCATATTCCATACTAATATTATAAAGGTGAAAAGAGGAGAAAGGTTTACACTAACTCTTACAAAAGGCACACAGGTTAGAACATACTTTTTATAATATACATAAAGACAAGATATCATTATAATATTAGTATGGACAATGCTATCCATATTCCATACTAATATTATAAAGGTGAAAGTGTATCTGTCCGTCACGGCTGAACTGCAGAACTGATTTAGATAAAAATTAGTTTGGAGATTTTGGTGCTATGAACTATGAAGTTGTAGGTATCTATTTGAAATATATTTTGTTTTAACTTTTTAGTGTATGTCACACCACAAAAAAAAAGACGGGTTGCACTCCAGGAGTGCCGGCAGAAGTGAAGACTTGATTATTAACATTGAGCATTGTTTTTTTAACCAATTTTTTATGAAAATCGATTTTTTAAAAATCGTTTTTCTTAAATAATCGAAACCCTTACAATCGATTAAATTTTTAACCGATTTTTTATGTTTTTTTAACCAATTTTTTATGAAAATCGATTTTTTAAAAATCGTTTTTCTTAAATAATCGAAACCCTTACAATCGATTAAATTTTTAACCGATTTTTTATGAAAATCGATTTTTAAAAAATCGATTTTTTAAATTACTTAATCGAAACCCTTACAAATTACAATCGATTAAAAAATATCGATTGTTCGATTAATCGATTACGATGTTACAACACTACTCTCCTCTTACGGTTTTTCGATCAGCACGAGAATCTGACGCGAGTTTCACAGTTTTTACCCATCCCACAAAAGTGCTTAACGCCGCTAAAGAAGTTTTCACTTCAAAAATCTGTATAACTGAATAAATTCCTTTTTAGGGTCTGGGTTTCATATTAATTGGAGCTGAGGGTATACCAGAGACTGAAGGATATTTGCAAATTCGTAGTATCGTACCAAACAGCCCAGCTTGGATTGATGGTAAGCATTTTATGAAATCTTGGAGTCTGTTTGATGTTTCACAAATTAGAAATAAGTAACCCAAAGTTTTGTGTTATTATTTGTACTTGTATTACAATTCTGTAACAAGAGAAACAAAATATCATAATATAAATCCAATTCTTACGGCGGCAAGTTATTATTATTTGACATAGAATAACGTTAAAACTTATTATTTCAGGTGAACTTCGGCCTGGAGACGTAGTGGTGGGGGTCGGGAATCGCGGGGTGAGAGGACTGTCCCATGCGCAAGTGGCTCAGATATTCCAGTCCATCACACCGGGAACTGAAGTCACACTGCACCTTGTTCGAGGTTTGTATTTATTGGGTTTTTAATATACCTAACCTAACCTAACCTAACTTGAGAGAATAATAAGAAGCTATGTTTTAAGTTAAAATAGAATTAGATCATAGTATCCTTCGAATTTGTTTTGCATTTAAAATCTCGCTGAAACCGTACATTTTCCAATTATGTATATATAGAGCTATAGTAACCAACATTCTTGCACATGGATTCTTTGGCTCATTTTTAATCTCGCTTCATACGTGGGAGAGCCATGCTTCGGCACGTATGGGCCGGCTCGACCGGAGAAATACCACGTTCTCACAGAAAACCGGCGTGAAACAGCGCTTGTGCTGTGTTTCGTCGAGTGAGTGAGTTTACCGGAGGCCCGATCCCCAACCCTATTCCCATCCCTACCCTCCCCTATTATCCTTTCCCTCTTAAAAGGCCAGCAACGCACCTCCAGCTCTTCTGATGCTGCGAGTGTCCATGGGCGACGGAAGTTGCTTTCCATCAGGTGACCCATTTGCTCGTTTGCCCCCTTTATTTCATTAAAAAAAAAACAATTTTAACCAAATCTGTATTAATTATTTTCAGAGCCCATTTTTGAGCATAGAAAAAAATTCCATTTGTAATTTTTTGTTTCTAAACGTGAACCATGGAACTCCGTAGTTATTTTGACGATTTTAAATCGTCGTGTAAGCGGGTCCCGCGTATATAATATCACGTATTGTGCAATAATATTGAACACCTTTCTATCTTATTGTCAAATAAATTGTTCAATAATAATGATCAATGATATTTCGCAATAAAATTGAACGTCTAGGGGCTCACTAATTTTTACTATAACATTTGTTGTCAGGCTACCCGCTGACGTTCGACTCGGAGGACCCAAACACGCGCGTGCTGAGCACGCTGGCGGTGGACGCGGCGCCGCCGACGCCCAACGCCGTTGCCATGCAGCAGCTCACCAGGGCGCTAAGGACCAGGTGGGGTGGTTATTTCAATATCTTATAGGCAGCACAGAAGATACTTTTGTATCAGTCATATATTGCTTTTAGCTGTAATAGGCCCTGAATTGTATGTAGGAGAAATCTTCATTTGGGGTGGGGAGGCTCTATGAGTTTAAACAGAGCCCTCCTAAGGTATTCGCATTTCGCTATTTGAGACGGACCAAACAGAGCCATCAAAACTGTTTACTTTATCAATATAATCAATTTGGTACTCACAATTCGCCTAACATTCCTGCATCGCGCTATCGAAGTTTTCGAAATGCGTCGGTAATCAGTATATATACGACAGCTGAAATGTATCACGTGGGCTTCGGCCTGACCGAGCATAACACCTCGCTTGGTCGCTTATTACCACAGTAGTTATTGTCTAAATATTTATATTTCTAATATTTCTATTATAAAAATTATCTCTATTATTGCATGCTTTTGCTTGATCTATTCTATTGTATATCAAGTTTTAAAGTCATATTAATGATAACATAACCATCATCAAACAACGTAGGTTCAACCTGGAGTCGCCGACGGACGCGCACGCGGACAACGGCGCGGACGACACGGACGGCGCGACGCGGCGACTGCTGTCTCGCTCTTTCGACCTCGATGAGCCGCAAAGAACCCGCGCTCCACCGCGCTGCCCGTCTGCTGATCATCTACTGACACTTGCTACTGGTGAGTAGAGGGCCTTTGGTTCGATAATTTCAAGGAAGTTCTTCTTAATGAGTCGCCAATATTAAAGTAAGTATCGAATACTATGCAGGTGAAATAGTAATAAAAGAAGTATGGGATTTGACATGAGCATCGCAAAAACTCATCTGTATTTCTTAGTGGCAACTCACTGTTTAATGACTCCACATATTCGAATTTTATACACGGTAATATAAGATGCATTTTTTCTGTCAATAATGATTTGCATTTACAAGCTATTTCTTTTTCATTATTATTAGTTTTGTGAAATCTTACAATTGAGAAATTACTTGAGCTGTGTATGCTTTGTAGCTGTAATGGTAAACTACGTATTAAATAACCCAATATAATCAAAAAGATTACTATAATCTGGAACGACTCCCAAGTATCAGGGGCTGTACCACGAAACCATTTTGAGGCTCAAACGATCGACTCAGAATGCCGGTTCCTACTCTAGCATCGTCATTTCACGTTTGTTAAAATGGGACACGGACACGTCCGATTCGTTCTTAAAAATTTGAATTAATTGCATTTAAGTAATTAATGTTCCACTCTGAGTGCGGCAGTAAGTCTACTATTCTTAACGATTCCCGAGTGTCAGGTTCCCAATTTGCGTTTTGTTACACTACAGAACACCAGCACCGCGAGAACAACAACAACGAGCCGGGGCGCGAGTTGGTGCTGACGCTGCGGCGCGGCGCCGCCGGCTTCGGCTTCACCATCGCCGACAGCGTGCACGGACAGAAGGTTAAGAAGGTGTGTGATTGTTACTAGTTATGAAGAATAACATGAAGTTCAGAAAGTCTTGAAATAGTAAGCATGAGTGCTATAAATGAAAAGACAAACTATTGCAAACATTAGTGTCTGAACATCTCAGGAGGTTTAGATATTTTTGGCAGATAAGTCACTAGTGCTTTACCGTTCTAAACTTTAGCCTTTTTATGTTGCCCCAACTTTGATACACGACACACTATGTCTTCTGTTAAATGACCTACATTTGCACATGTCACAAAATACGTCGAGCCAGTCCACTCATACGGCAAACCAAACTTTGACGACCTCTGTGGCCCAATTGGTTGAATGTGTGGCAGCTCAAGCCGGGGGTCGCGAGTTCGAATCCCGCCGACGAAAAAAAAAATTCAATGTTCCCGGGTCTGGATGTGTATTAAATATGTGTAATATGATATAATAAAATCTTAAATATATGTATAGTATAAAAGTATTAAATATATTTCCGTTGTCTGGTACCTGTAACACAAGTCCTTCAGGTACTTAGCACGGGGCCAGACTGACGTGGTGTGAAGCGTCCATAGATATATTATTATTATTATTATTATTATTATAACTTACCTCATTTTTCAGGTGTTAGACCGCAGCCGCTGCGCGGGCCTGCGCGAGGGCGACCTGCTGCTACAGATCGGTGATACCGACGTACGACACTCGCCGCACCAACACGTCGTTCAGGTATATTAAACTTTATATGTACAGATTCAGGTATAGGTGTACAGTTTTTATTGCTATATAGCGTGCGGCGTGCGCGCAAAAGAATTACGCTTGCACGCAAGCACAGACTAAAGAGAACCATCTGTTCCTCTTTACTTATCATTTTCATTTTAGCATGGTAAGCTGTCAATTTAATTCCATTACATCATACATACAGTCAGTTGGCTGCGTACACTATAAGAGATTTCAATGTACGCCCAGTACACATATGCTTGTAGTAGTGCAATGAAATTGACAACTGTAATTAGTATTACAGGTTATATTGTTTATCTATCGTCCATGTTTGATAACATGACATAGCCATTTATATTACGTGATAAGCACAGCTTAACATATTTACAATTTGTGCAGGTGTTGAAGGATTGTCCGGCGTTAGCTGAGACGCGTTTGCGTGTTTGGAGGAAGACTGTCACGCGCGCGCCGCGCAGCCGCTCAGCTACGAGACTGCCTACTGGTAAATGTGCTTGAAAAATGTACATGTTGACCCTTAAGATACTTACAGAAGAGAGCGTATTCCCTCTTAAAAGGCCGGCAACGCACCTGCAGCTCTTCTAATGTTGTAAGTGTCTAGCATGTGAAAAAAGTGATACGCCGTAATGACGTCATCAGATCGAGTCTGGAGATATTTTGGCTAACCCGCTGGACTCAGCTTTTTTTTTTGTTCGAAAGCTGTTGTATTCTTGTTCTTTTTCACTATTTATTTTTGGTCTTATGTATTAGTAGTAATATAATAGGAATATTTTTATACGTGGGAGAGCCATGCTTCGGCACGAATGGGCCGGCTCGACCGGAGAAATACCACGTTCTCACAGAAAACCGGCGTGAAACAGCGCTTGCGCTGTGTTTCGCCGAGTGAGTGAGTTTACCGGAGGCCCCAATTCCCTTCCCTATCCTCCCCTATTCCCTCTTAAAAGGCCGACAACGCACCTGCAGCTCTTCTGATGCTGCGAGTGTACATGGGTGACGGAAGTTGCTTTCCATCAGGTGACCCGTTTGCTCGTTTGCCCCCTTATTTCTTTAAAAAAAAATAATATGTATAAACAACGAGCTTATCGTTACAGTAACGCCAACCAATACCAGTCAGCTCGGTCGCAGCAAGACGCCGACGGCGGAGCAGCTGCGCTCGCCCGCGCTGCACATATCCGAGCCCAACGATAGACAGAACGGCATCAATAACGGTAGGTTTACCCTACATCTCTTAACTTAATTCACAATATAGTATACAAACAGCCGTCTTTTGTTTTAAGAAAATGATAGAAATAATGTAAAAGAAAAGACATTAAAATTTAGTTTAGTATTATATCGAACAAGAACGCCATATTACCGAGACCTTGTTTTATATACTACATACTCGTATATTTCTTTTGATATCATAACAATTAATACTAATAACAGAATAACAGAAAGTGTCTTCCAACTCGTAATTGGCTACTTTTTCAAAAATCGTCCAAATTTCAGTGGAAGCAACCTATGCGGTACCGGAACACAAGAACCGAGAACGAGAGAGCATAATGGACCGGCGACGGCGTAGCAGCACTCCTGGAACCCGCCTCACTCTACCCAACAACAACTGGACCCAGGACCAGTGGCAGCCGGAGACCTGGCTGGACAACTCCAACATACGCCACTGGGCCGAGAACGCGCAGAAGTGGGACGAAACGCCGCAGAAGTGGGATCCCAACAGTCAGAAGTGGGATCTGGGCGCCAACGGCTGGGAGAACGGAGAGAGATGGAATAACAACTGGGGCGATATGCCCACGCCTACTGTGCACGTGGATATGAACGCGGCGTACTGGCGGGGTAACGCTAGTGTGGCGGATAGCAGTGATAATGGAGGTACGTTTAAAATGCAAAGGTTACGTGCAGCATGTTCCCTCAATCTGTTCACGTTTAACAGCAGGTATTCCACAACTGTCAGGAATTCGGTACACGAAAATTTTGACAGATAGCTGATATTATGTAATAAGTGTCTGGGTGTCAACAGTCACCGTACGCGTCTCATCATACCGTAACCTTGTTTCTTCATAAAGCCATCTCATAAAGTAAAGTCTTTGCCAAAACACCCTGATACTGGCAACTCACAAAGGAGCCATTAATAAAAAAGAAGAAGAAGAAATATCTGCTATCAAACCCTGTCGGATGAAATAAAAAATAAGAATATTGTATATTATGCCATTGAAGTTAGTTCTTGGAAAGTTTAATAGGGTTTAATGATGTTATTACAAACAGGTTTTCCGTCTGACGGAGTACCATCTCCGAGTACAGCAGCGGTGGGCGGCCGGCGGCCCTCGCCGCCTGCGCGACCGAGGCCGTTGTCACCTACTAATTCAAGTATGCTTATCGCTAGCTGCTATATTATGCACACACAGTCACGCGTAACATGGAGTAGTTAGTAGTACAGAGGTTTTAAGTATACAATGATTTGTAGTGTGTCTGATATGCTAGAAAATTGTATTGAGTAATACAAAACATTGTGTAATCGGAGTGACAGTGTGTCTCGTTAAGAGAAAGTCAGTTTGGGATTTTTATGCCGGTTTTTTTTTTTACTATATGTATGTATTATTGTTTTTCACCACAGCAGCATTACGCAGCAACTCGCCATCCAACACGAGCGCGACGGATCGGCTGCTGGCCGCGTCGCCATCAACGCGTCTGCAGAGCCAATCACCCTCTAACCACTCCGCCAACAGCAGAGCTAAGGGGTCGCCTATGAGGTTAGTTAGTGCTGTATCATTACGAATATTGAGGGCGGTATTGAGGCCCGCGGTAAAAGCGCCATCTATATAAAAAATAAAGTCAACTTCTTGCGTGTTCACTTTTAAAATATGTGATTTCATTCATGACGAAGACATACGTATTTTAATTTTTAAGGACATGTATTTATGTGGCATAATGTTAAAAAATAAACACCAAGCTCGATTAACTCGTTTTGGTAAAACATTAGTCATATCCTAGCTACATTAAACGATAGCCATAATCTTATGAACTTAATTTTATAGTAATCTTTATGGATTAATATTAGGTTATATATAAGTCAGGTTTTAATATCAAGTTTTTGTTTTGCTTAAAGCTTGCCATTGAGAAAGTTCAAACCAATAACAATTATTATATACCCAAAGTGAGTACAACCATTTAACCTGTAGAAACTCTTGTAATTCTGCCCCATCCGTTTCGAATATTTAAATATTTTTAATCAATTCAGAGCTAATTTATAGCCAAGGTCACTAACTTTCTGAGTAATATCATCGTATCATAATATTATTTTACATTTTAATGTTAGCTACCAATCTATGTCCATCAATGTTTTCCAAAGTAAGACGTTTCCCATACTGTAGTTATGCAAACTCACTACTATTTTTATATAATTTTCGTGAATTTCATAGGATGCGTGAGGCGTCTCCGCCGCGGCTGGCGCGATCCCCAGCAATGCAGCAGCCTGCATACGCACCGGATTATCCTCAGGTATGTTCTCCTTCAATTTAATAACTGGCCTGTTTATCGGACCTCTATGTTTCTTTTTTCAGTAAATTAAAAATATTCTTTTTGAGGTTATTGCATTTCTTGTCCCTTTTACACGCGAATAAAAATATCCTTCGCATAACGGGTGCGAAAAATGTAAATATAAATTATCAATATTTTTTTAAACAATATCGATAACGATGTTTAAACCATATGCGATCAAACATTAGATACTCTTAATATTTATAGAGTGAGCTAGACCAAATAGCACGCAAAATTCAACCTTTTGCGTCCAACGTATGTACGTCACAGTCCATCCTAAGTCTTAAAATCATTACAGGTGGAGGCAGGCGGCACGACGGACCCCGAAGCGGACGTGCTAGTCCGGCTGGCGCGGGGGACTATGGGCTTCGGGTTCCGGATAGTGGGCGGCACGGAGGACGGCAGCCGCGTTGCCGTGGGATACGTTGTACCTGGTGAGTAATAATGTAATTTTCGTAGCTCCAATCTCAGTCTGTTTGTAAGGTTGTCTCGGTCGCGCTCACACAATAAGAATAGAAGACATTTTAGAAACAAATGTGCCCATAGTCTATAGTGTTGTTAATTCAAATTCAAATTGTTTATTTCAGACATGGTCCATATTATAAATTAAAAAATTACATAATATTATAATGTGGCATGCACTACGACGTTGCTCGGCAATGTTGCACGACTATGTTGAGCGAAAATGCGGCAAAGTGGGATAACAATGTTGCGATGACAGTGGTTGAACGCTGTTTTGTAAATTATTTTAGTGCGTATAACAGTTAATTTCGTTTGTTCTATGCATTATTTTTAAGAGTATGAAGTTGGCTACAAAATCACAGAATGCAGTAAATCAGTTCCTGATTGGCGCAATTTTGTAAAACTTGAAAAAAAATTTTAGAAAAATTTAAATGGCGCCATGGAATGCGGTATTTGAGGCTCAATAGAATTTGGACATCCCGGTATTCGAGAGGTTATGTGTGAAGAAGTAACAGACAGACGGACAATTTACTGTAATGATGTTTTTTTGTGTCAGGCGGTCCGGCGGACGGTCTGCTGCGCGCGGGCGACCTGCTGACGTCGGTGGACGGCGCGCCGCTGGCGGGCGCCTCGCACGCCGCCGCCGTCGCCGCCGTGTGCCGCGCCGCACACACCGGACACGTAAGTCGCTAGAAACTATACTGTATATGATTCTGAGGAATCTTTATTTGTTGGTGAAATATAATATAAAAAAGTTGACGCCCAGGAATACATTTTACAAAGCAACGACATTTTGTGGAATTGTAATAAAATTTATTTAAACGTCCGGTAGATGTCGCTGTCGAGATCAAGTATCGCTCCTTCTAGCCTCCTTTCGCAACGCCGAACGCGCCATAAGGAACTTCGTTCCAATATACAGAAAAAATATTTCTTATTTACCGACGTACACGCTTATTAGTAAATGAAGCGTTTACGGCCGCATATTTGTGCGTACCCGTTTGCTAACTACAACTGCTTGTATACTAACAGAATACACGTACTTTAATATTAAATAATAATTTTATACATTGGAATAAGTATAATGGGCCTATATCCACAATGTTTAATTATTTATATTGAGTTGCATAAGACTTTACTGTCCATTACAGGTGACACTAGGAGTTAGGCACAACAGAGCAGACATACAGCCAGTGGGTTTGCCCAATGTGAACACAGCTCATGCACACCAGCCTTTGCTCACGTAAGTTTATTTTAGCTTGCTGTTAATTATTCAAAATGTCTTCAGAGATAATTCATAATTAGGCCACATGCAAAACTTAACTTATTTACAGTTTTCATGTTATATTTTTTCCATGACTTCACAGCGGTGCAGAACCGTCGATGCACACCGTGCCGCCCGCGTCGTATAACATCCTGCATCCGGCGCCGCTCTACCCGCCACAGCATGTACCGATGTAAGACTACTACCGCCTATATATTTCATTCGATGAATTGACCATAAAATGATGTACACTGTTTACAGTTTTCAGTGCACTAACTCGGTGAAAAATTAAACAGGTACAGCAGTGCGGGCGCGGTGGGCGTGGCGGGGACGTACGACGCCGCGGGGTGGGCGGTGCCGTACGACGTCACGATCACGCGCAACGACGGCGAGGGGTTCGGCTTCGTTGTCATATCCTCCACCAACAAGTCCACAAGCACTATTGGTGAGTTGTTGATTTTCACAACAAAATTAACATCTTCAAAACTCAAACATAACATAAAAGCCGTTAAAACGTGTTTTATGTTATGAAATTGACACACTGTGAAACTTTTGTCCCATTTGAAAAAAGCCTGCTTCGCTGTTGAATGACTTAGATAACCATGATAGTGTGCTGTCCATTGTAAGCAAAACCGGCATCGATCGTGAGAAATCATAGATGAAACGGCCGTTTAGGGGCCCTAAACGGCTTGCTTGTAAAATTTCCGTCCACTATCGACCAAAATAGAATGTCAAAACCATCCCTAGTATTACTAACTTATAGTTAAACTCGTCATAACATTTTATAGATTACAACAATATGCTCTTCGGAGACCATAATATCATTAAATATAATTTATGTAACAGGTCAAGTGATCCCCAATTCTCCGGCGGCGCGGTGCGGGCGCGTGCGCGTCGGCGACGCCATCTTGGCGATCAACGGCGTGCCCGTGCGGCAGCTCGCGCACCCCGAGCTCGTCGCGCTCATCAAGCGCTCCGGCGCGCACGTCACCCTCACCGTGCTGCCCGCGCAGCCGCCGCCGCACGACTGGTGAGTGAGCGAGACGGAGATATGGGTATAATGTGTGTAAGCGATATGGCTAGTTTGATACTGCCTATTAAAAGAAAGCGAGAGGGAGATGGGCAATGAACACTGAGCGAAAAGCAACTATTGCTTTTAAAGGTGCAAGCTTGAGATTATTTTCTTTAGGGGTACGACGTATGAGAGATAAAAGCTTATGGCCTGATGCCAAAAATGTGTGTATGATGTAGAGAACATAGTTAACAAGTGTAAAAAAAGATTGAACTATAACTTTGGGTTTATTGAGAATAAGCGCAACAACACTGTTGTAATTTGTAACATTGCTTCACTGTCACTTTACTATCATTTATTTTTTGCTTCAATATGAATTAACTTAAAACTTAACTTAAATTATTTTGTTTTCAGACATTACGCCCACGACGAGATATTTTAAGATCTCGGACTCTCGAATAAACAGATCTATGGAAAAGTTATAAGTGGTAACACAAGATACTTCTGTATTGAATACAATAGCTTTAAATTAATGTCAAATTTATATTTTAATAGTATAAAATACAAGTAGTGTTAATATTAAGATAATACTTTTAATTTAGTTTTATTATTAGCTGGACCTATCTCCAAAAGTAAGAACATTTTCTCCAGTGTATAATAGGATTGTAAAGAATGGAATAACTATTCTGTAGCTAAAAGACTTTTATTCAAACCAACATGACTGTATTTATTGGTTTATAGAAAATATATATTTGCATAATATTAAAAAACCGAGTTTCTCAAGACACTGATTCAGAAGTCGCTTAGCTACGTATCGTGTTAACTAAAAACTAATAAAGCGTATTATTTTTAGAAAAAGTCGGGACCAAACCATGAAATCTCTATTTGACAGCTATTATTCTCATATACACTAATAAATATAAGTACCTTATACTGATGTATTAAAATCACCATTCCCGTCCAAAAGCCTTTACTAAAATGTAAATATTTTTATATTATGTGTACTGTCGCCATGATATCTTTCTATTTTATTAGTATGTAGGTTGTAATGTATTTCCTGGAATAATATTATATAATAAACATATTTATGATACTAAAATTTATTCAGAATGGAAAGAGAAATGGTTTTGTACTTTTTCTGAAGACAGTAAAATTATAAAATACCTAACTGAATAGTCAGTATCGTAAGAAATGTGAGTGAAGACTGTATGATTAAGAGATTGACATTATTATCAAACATAATATTATGTAATGACGCTGTGTACCTATAGTCTTGCACACGGGCTTAACATGCGCCATTTTGGGATCAAATTATAAATTATTACTTGCTTGAGATACACATTTGCTTTTGCTCAACTTCCAACCTCATTGAAATCTCCCTGTGCCTTAGTGTATATATGTTGAATCGGCATAACTAGGTAATATAAGTAAGTAAAGTCCACTCGCTGGACAGAGAAATAATTTGTCCATAGACGCAATAAATGCTCATAATGTCCATATAAATGCTAGTCTCTCTGACGCAATAACATAACGCCGAAATATGCAGCGATAAACGACGGATAGATAAATATATACTATTTCTTTCTGTCCCGCGTCCGGACTATAGGGCCCATTTACGCCAGTCTAGGTTAAAATAATCATTTTGTGAAATGATTATAATATGTAGTCAAAATACCCTTTATTCAAAGGCTGGTCTATAAATAGAAAAAACTGGGTGACGCAAGTGGGATATAACAATTGAGTTATTTTAATTAATAAATAGTCAGAATGTTTGTATAGTTACTTGTTTCAAATTAGACACAAATCCAAAAGTAACTGCCATTAGGAAAATAATAAATTATGTATGTTACGTATATAATATTATGTCGTTAAGATTTAGATTATGAAAGCTATTTTAAGAAGAAAATGCAACAAACTTAATAAAATCATATTTCACACTTGGTTTCAAATTTTGTGCACTTTTTAGCACATGATTTTAGACTTTAGACCACTTTGGATTTTAAAATAAACTGTGCAGAATTTTATATAATAAATTGAAGATATCTTTGGATTTTACAAAAAAAAGTATAATACATAATATAAGTAATAAATAATTGTTTCATACTGACCGACGAAATGAATATTGATTTGTGGTCGGTTTTAGCGTTGACATTATTATAATAATAATTGACTAGTTTTTTTTGACTGACATTGTATGTACTGTGAAATTGTTTTATAACGGGACCACCGAAGCTGTATAATAGTTTTAAGTTATTTTATTAATTTATGCAATAGATTGCAATATTAAGTGCCTTCACTGTTCTCTTGCCTTCCCAATGTAGTATCCTAAGTGCTAAGAAAATGTTATAGAATAAGCAGCGGAGAGGTTTAGATATCGTTGTGCCTTATCCAGCCAAAAATACCTCCATTTCTTATACACAAATGAAAGAGCACCAAAACTATTTACACTAATTTTAACTATGCATGTCTCTATAAAGTGACACCAATTTAGAAAGCTATATTTAGCGTGATAGTGCGCGTTTATGTATTTAATATATTTAATATATGACATTATGGCAGCCCAGAACTATGATATTTTTGTACGCATGTACGTAGTTCGATCTCTGTACGTACTTTGCGTGCGTATACGCCATTTGTGAACGTAGTCCTATACAGTAGTATTAATGAGAGAAAATGTTTTATAAATTTTCTATTGAATAGGCACGTTAAGATGTTAATAGAATATTTGTAGTTACATATTATTATTAGCAAAATATGGAATTGAAAGAAAGTTTTTGGTCACAAAAGATTCAAATGCGTGTATGTCTCCGCTGCTTCTAGTTGATGTTATGCTTATTTACTACTTATTATGACTATATTATTTACGGATCTATATTCGTAATCGCCAGAAATGACACGTGCATAATGTATAATATCCTCGCGTAAAGTTCAATTCATATTCGCTATTTTGTATAAGTATGCATTATTTTCATCTGGGATCCCTGTATAAAACCTATTCATAAAGGGACATATTGTAACTAACTATAGTAGTACTAGTACTAAATTGTATTACTAGTTACATTGTTTTGTATGCGGTGTAGAGGTTATACTGTATATTATGTAAATTTTATATTAATGATTGACATGTTTTCGTGTTTTTCAATGTATTCTGTATAAATAAGCATAACATTGACCGTGTTTATGTACTTAAATGAACAAATTATTTCAAATTCGTAATGTTAAGTTGACGTTTGTAATAAATAGATGCATAGATGTTTCGTTGTAGACATGTCTTGTTATATTTTGTAGGTACAATAAATGTATATTTTATTACTTAACTGTCTTTTTGATATTACCAATACTTCCATACTAATACTATTGTAAATGTGAAAATGGGTCTGTCTCAGTAACCTACGCCTTTACCGTTGCATGACTGATTCCGATTTGATGAGAAAGATGTAGTTTCTACATTCAAATATTTTTAAAGGTAGTTTTGGTTGTAATCTAAATAAAATTCGCCAGTCTTTTATACATAGTTTATTTGTCACTTAGCAGTTACCTGGCTCTTTAAGCAAGATTTTTCTTTATCGCTTATATAATAATATAGAATCGCCAATCAAAATGTTTGAAATTGACATAAGCGTTCGTTGATATGAAGTTGACGTTCGACTCGCTAATGTCAATTCCATAGATTTTGACAATGTGGTGACGTCTCTAGTAAAATTTAGATCGGCGAATCTATAAAAAAAAAACCTCTTGACTACAGGCAGTGCTGTTTGCTTGTTACGATGTTACTTATTATATTCCAACCCACTCTAGGTCCTTTAGTACACTCTAGCAGTCTTCACAACAGTGCCATTGCTCGTCGGCGCGACAGCCACGCTCAGGATCCAGTCGCTATACCTGTCAATCCTGGTGAACACGTCAGGGTAGGCGGCATTACCGCACTCCTTGTAAAAGGAGGACAGGCCTACCACGACCTGCCCGACCACCATCGGCGCGCCCGAGTCGCCGTTGCACACGCCGTAGTTGCCCTCGCGACTGGCGCAGATTACCGCTGGAATTGATAAATAGATGGTGTGAATAGGGAACGTGTGAATAAGCAGTAGCGGCGTTAGGGGGGGCGACTGCCCAGGGCGCCAAAAAAAATGGGCGTCTCTTTTTTAGCACTAACCTATCATCCTGCAGGGCGCCGAAGAAATCTCGCCCAGAGCGCTGGTTATAGTGCTAACCGACACTGACTTTAGGCACATGTCAAATAAATGATTTTGTACAAGTTTCGGGTTGGCAGCTTGAGTTCACGTTCGTTACGCACATTATAGTGGCAACTCTAAAGGGCGGTGGGTGGAAAAAATTTGAACCTTGTGCTAAATGGTTTTCCACATAATTGCAGTAGGCTAGTTAGAAATAATAAGTACTTAACATAAAATATTATGACATCTATATATACTAATATTAAGTATAAAGCGGAAGAGTTTGTTTGTTTGTTTGTTTGTTTGAACGCGCTAATCTCTGGAACTCCCTGGTCTGATTTGAAAATTTCTTTCAGTGTTAGCCCATTTATTAAGGAAGGCTATACTGCTATAGGCTATATTTTATCACGCTAATGCTAAGTACTCACATACGGTTTTGCTCGATAGTTTTACTCCAAATCGAGCAATAACCACCGTGTGGACCGCAAAACTGACAGCCCGAAGGCTCGAGCCGGCTCGATGAAATTAAATATGTCATTTCCTTCGATTCGGAGTAAAACTATCGAGCAAAACCATATGTGAGTACTTAACATTAGACTAATAGGAGCGAAGAAATAGAGGAAAATGGGGAAAAAACGGGCGGAAATTATTTGAAAGGGCTTATTTGAACTCGCTAATACACTTACGATCATCGATAGCGACAGCGTCCACGTCCTTGTAGCTTTCCACGCACTCTTCCAGCGGGATTTTGTTCAGTTGGATCGTCTTTAGTATCTCCAGTTGTGGACCATTTTCCTACGAAAAGTAATAATATAAAAGGTGAGGAGTAATTCGCTAACTTATTATCTATATAGGGCTAGCGACACCGAGACGCGAACTACGCAGCTTGACTCATGAATTATGACTCATGACTCATGAGTATAATAGGTATATATAAACTAATTTGTGCTCATGACATACCCCCTTGGCTTACTTATAAAAATGATAATGAATCTGGGTGAATAACAATACCACCAATTACCAAAGTCTGCTTATCTTTGTGTGGCACATTCAAAAAGTCACATGGCAGCGTTAATAGGGAATGGAATCTCGTTCTCGCGAGATCTCGGCCTTTTTTAGCGAGATTGATCTCGGACGAAAAAAAGGCGAGATCTCGCGAGTTTGACGAGATTGACGTGATGACGTTTGACTTGAGCATAAAACCGTCTTATTTGAAGGGCGGACTGACACGGACAGAGTTGCGATCACGGAGTCAAAATAAAGAGGAGCTGGCCTAAGCAACTGTGCACTGTGATTCTCAACTAGGTCCTGAATTTTGACTTCTCGTTGTTTTGTTAGTTATTAGTTAGTTAAATGCCCTTTTGATTTTACGCACCGTGGTTTTGTGCGGTTCAGAAATGTAAACGTTGTGATGTCCTCTAACATGCACGTTTAAAACTTGTCGACGATAAGGAAAGGAAATTTAAAAGCGTCTTCATATATTTCCATACATTTTACTTCCCTATGTTATCGTTTTACCGACGACGTCCAGGATATTACCGTGACCTCCAAAATTATAAAAGCGCATTAGAAGAGAAGACTGGCTGTTTTTTTTAATTTATTATGTACATTGGGTACACTTTTGTTTTCCTACGAGTTACGACCGACTTTATTATATTATAATATGTATACCTAGAATAATAAAAAAATATCGAACAAACAATTTGTTTTATTAAATGTCTCTTCTGTTCAACAATAACAGTATTCTCTTAATCTATGTCGCGCATGCGCGCCGATGCGCCTGTCAAGTGTAACTCAAAATATATAGCAATCCTTTTCTATATAATTCGTTACGTATTATCTGTCGCATTCATTGTTGTAATTTATAGATATACCAGACGTAGGTATTTTATGTCGTATAGGAACAAATTCTGAGGACCGTTTTGTATGAGCATATGCCATCTTTATTAAAACATCATTGACAGATACATCAAATAATGTTTGATGCATAAAATTCTATTGAAAAAAATCGTGAAAATGAATGTTAATCTTATAATACTTAAATAATTTATTTTATTAAGCACTTTTTTTTCATAATTTATTCAAATATTGTGATTATTTGCAAAAAAACCCACCAAACTGCTAATCTCGCGAGATCTCGAAATTGGCGAGATCTCGCGGTATTGTATTCATAAACTTGCTGGATCTCGCTTGAGCCCCAATCTCGCGAGATTGGCATTCCTTAGCAGCGTACCTCGAATTATACGCTAATTATCTTTATTATTATGAAACAAAAGGACTCAACAATTTCTAGCATACCTACCAGCGAAAGCCTTACATAACTATTAACTAGCACAGCACCACATCCTTACCGTTTCAAAACCCCAGCTAACGATCTTCACAGCGGTATAATCGGGGATGTAGGTTCCCTGCGGGGGTATAAACAGCACGCCGACGGTGGCTGACATGCGCAGGGGGTCCTGCAGTGTGACCACCGCGATGTCCCCCTGCCGGGGGGCCTCCACGTACTCGGGGTGCTTGATCACGTCGCGGATGTAGGCGAGCTCCCCCCCGCTCATGCTGTTCGTTGAGCCCACTCGGAGGAACATGTTGTTTAGATCTGCACCTCTGGAGAATTATATGGTTCAATTAACCCATCAATCCCCAAGCGGCACCCGGCCGCAGACACATCCCTTTCAATTTCAATCAGATTTAATTTCCAAATAATGTTGTTCATAGTTCAAAGAATAAATGTAGCAAAATTGATATTGATAAGTAGGTACTAACCATTAACTGTTTGACAGTCAACAATTAATTAACTAGACCGGAGCCAACACAGAAGTACCCAAGGGCGTCGCCAGGGGGGGGGGGCAGGGAGGGGCAGCTGCCCCCCCCCTAGAGATTCTAAAAAAGTTGCCAAAATTAAATATAATGCAAACAACGACCACTATAATATTAAAATCTGGTAATAGATTGAAGGCTCGTAGACCGTAGTACAAGTGAAAAGCTTCATGTGCTGTCGACTCTACCTACAATTCATACCTACTTTTCTCATATAAAGAGAATGAGAAAAGTATGAATTGTAGTAGGTAAAGTAAACTAGCCCCCCCCCCCCCCCCCCCCCCCTGCGCCATCGGCTGGCGACGCCCTTGGAAGTACCTGCAGGCTAGAGAGTCCTTAGCCAAGTTGTCATTGCCAATTAGAATACACATCTTTGAAAATACGTTCTTACTTTTTACACTTAGCCTTTCTAATAAGAACTTGGTTATTCTCGAACATACGTGAAACAGTGTGCCAGGAGGTGATGATGGAGCCGACGAAGCGCTGCACGTAGATGTCGGGACTAGGGTAGTAGTAGATGAACGCCGAGATGTACGGGAACTCCTCGATCGTGGTCATCTCGCCGCCCACGATGCGCGCTTCTAGAGTGGCGCGTGCTGTAAGCCACATAATATTACGTACGTGAAACAGAAGGCGGTAGTCAGGATGTGCCAGGAGGAGACGATGGAGCCGACGCAGCGCTGCACGTAGATGCCGGGGCCGGGGTAGTAGTAGATGAACGCCGATATGTACGGGAAATCCTCGATCGTCGTCATCTCGCCGCCCACGATACGCGCTTCGGGAGCGGCGTACGCTGGAAAGTTTGTCGCATGAACCACACTCCACAGAACCAATAATTATTTTAATTATTATTTTTAACAATGCTAGTCCATTCTAATTAACTAAGTCAATCTGTTACATCGCGAAACTGATATTGATAGGTACAGAATTAAGTACTATAAGTTTGAGTCTGAAGAGTCAGGAAAGGCAATTGGGTCCGGTAGTGCCAATGAATAATTACCTAATTGGGTAGTGCTATGTTGTTATTGGTTAATTGCATGTTATTACAAGTACAGTTTTAAGTTTTTAACCCATCATGGAGCGGCCGTAATACAGCCGTGAATGACGTCACTAGAACGTACATAGCTTATGTACCTACAGCTTGGTACTACTAATATATATTCTGTGGTACAGCTCGACAATATTTATTATTTACACGGGCCCGTGTGCAAATATTTGCGCACGGGCGCCACATGGGCTAGAGATTGCCCTGTATGAAATTAACCGTTTTTAGAAGTAAATCGTGTGAAACTGATTTATTTCTAAAAACGGTTTCTTAATTTCATACGCAAGTTACGTCAATGGCCGCGTGACGTCAATAGAACATTTTGGGGTTCCGTTTTGTGGCATAGCCGTGTCTTGGGAAGCCGGAAGCCACATTGCTCCGTTTGGGACTATCCGCACTGCGAGTCTTACATTACTATATTCTACTTACATCCGAGTAAGTAAATAAAATCCATTCAGTTAGTTTTATCGCGAAATTTTAGTCGCAAGTGCGGATATGTGTTACAGAAGTGCAAAAAAAATCCGCGCCGAAGTGCGGACAGTTCCTTAAGTTGCAACGTTCATGTAGTCGATGTAAGACAAAAGTATAATTAATATATTTTTTAGGGAGATCGCAGACGACAGACTTTTTGTGCGATCGAGTCTGCGGCGCCCATACAGTCAGATAGCGCCCACTAAACCTTTACGAAGGTTTAAGTGGCTATTAGCTCAAAGCAGTAAAAATGAATAACTGAGACTTCTCTGGGTGTTACTGAGTACTGACACCAGACTATACTTCATTGACGCTGTAACAAACAACACAAAAAAAATTATACAGAGCTCTTCGTACGCGAGCCCGGTTCGTACTTGACCGGTTTTTTTACTTACCCGCCCAGAAAAGCGCGAACACGGCTAGGTATTTGGCCACCATCTCAATTGACGTAATATTGCAGACGATCCTCGCACCATATTTATACACCAATTAAACAACTTGTAATTCACCAATATAAAAATTATCTTGATTAGAAATACTTATACAGGGTGCACGCTATACGCTTTGATTTTTTCTGCCATTAGTCATTACTAAAGGTAATAAAAAGATAAAAGTGTCAAAATGTGATAAGCATAGTGCTTTTTTGTAAGGTCACACACAATTCAAAAGCATTATTTTAAGAGGGGCTCGCGGACTGCGCTTGCTGGTAGGTATAGTTGCCATAAACGTCCATGATAGTGTTATCACTTATCAGATTCATTCTAGATAACTCTCTTCCTCATCTCACATTTCAACAAAAAATATTTTAAATAACCAAGCTCTGATATTGTGAGTTGTTAGAAAATTTTATTGATTTTAAATATCTTGTAAAATGCTCGAATTTTTGCCATTTGTTTGCAATACAATATTTTTACAACTAAAAATTATTATTTTTTTATTCTTTATAAACACCTAGCTTATAAAAAAATCTGATTTGTTAAGTGTGCGGTGTGCCTTCACA
This sequence comes from Aricia agestis, assembly GCF_905147365.1. Taxonomy (NCBI): domain Eukaryota; kingdom Metazoa; phylum Arthropoda; class Insecta; order Lepidoptera; family Lycaenidae; genus Aricia; species Aricia agestis. The sequence goes on from NC_056424.1 coordinate 12,411,808, forward strand.
TTAGGTCGCCAGTAGTGAGGCAGCAGCGCGACTTCTATATCTACTAAAAAGGGCTGCTGCGTTGCTGCTGCGCTGATGCTGGGGCTGCGTTACTGGCGACGTAATGGATCGCTTAGACGAGCAAGGTAAGTAACTGACGCCAGTGCCGAGACAGTGCTGGCGCAAAAAACTTTCGCATAGGTACCGTTTACACGCAGCCAGTAGTCGAGGATATTTTGATTGGTGCACAGTGCATACACGTTCGTAGTCGGTGCGGGAAAATTAATAATCGAAAACTGCAAAAAACGAAAAGTAATCTTTAGATTTGTTATACCACACGCATTCATATCATAAATGTTTTCGGCGTCACTCAGTTTTTTCGTCATCCTGACGCGGAGCGATGCAGCGTGGTCACCGTACAATACACCGGCAGCGACTGACCTCGGCGTTTACACCTTACATGATGATAAACCATATTTTCTTCTTGATTAAAAATGCCTTTACCGTTAGTGACGTTTTACACGGAGCAAGTAAATGGCGTCAGTGCACAGGCAAGACAGCGCTGACCTGCCATAGCCATCGTGATCGATTTCGAAGACAGTAGGTACACTGTACAGTACTGTCGGACCATAAAGTCAATATACCAAGCGGAATAGATAAACAAAGGCCTGAGTAAGCGAGATGTCACTGCGTGGTAAAAATCTAGACGTGTGATGTATGACAGCAGAACCAATTTTTTTCACCTGTTTCACGTCCAGTCGGCACTTTGACAATTTAATCTCTTATGCTGCCTCCCCATATAGACAAGCGTACTGCCAACGCGTTGGCCCACGCGTTGGCGGTGCGCTTGCAACGACGCTTGTGAGTAATCCACACATGCTTGGGTAAGTACGTAAACCAGACGTAAATCAATTTTGGTTTCGTTTAAGGGTCACGCACACATATCAACTCGGAAAGGGATCGTCACCGTATCGCCTTTCGCCTCGCCGTCAACCAGGCGTCAATCTAACGTAAAAGCGTATCAGTAGCGCCTGTACGTCAACTCGGTTACGGCTAGGCGACGCGACGCCTCGCTTACGAGTTACGGCTCGCCGACTGCTGTCCCGTTCCGAGGCGAGGAGATTACGTTACGGTTCCGCTTAGCGTGCGTTGCAGTAGGGAGTTTCATACAAACAATATTGAACGGCTCGAGACGATACGGTACCGATCCATTTCCGAGTTGATATGTGTGCTGTGACCTTTACATCTCGAGATTGTTGCTCTATTCCGCTAGGTATATTAACTTTATGTGTCGGACAGCACTGTCTTCAATATTCCCACTTCATATTTTTCGGCGCAAATCCGCTCCCCCCGCCACCCACGCCAGCGCTACTGTCCCGGGTCCCCCAGTCCCCGTGTAAACGCCGAAGTCAGTCGCTGTCGGTGTATTGTACGGTGACCACGCTGCATCGTGTCTAGACTCTTGACGCTTAATGGAGCTTGATAACAACATAAACAAATTATCAAAGTTTTTTGGCGTCATTCACAAAGCCAGTTTGTATTCCCGAGGATCTTCAAGTCTCAACTGGGTTAACAACAGAGCAAAACCTCCAGTTTTATCTCTGTCATCTATCCATTTCCTAAGAAAAAAAATTCTAAGTCTTTTTTCCGTGTGGCCGTGTGTAAACGGTATGCGACCGTTTATTGCGCCAGCACTGTCTCGGCACTGGCGACTGTTACATACCTCGTCTAAAACAGCCATAAATTACAATTTACACTGGGACAGTAGCGCTGGCGCTGGTGGAGGCTAGAGCGGACTTGCGCCGATAAATATTTTTATCAACACGCTGTATAACAATAATAAATTATGAGGTAGTAGGCCAATCGTGTAATCTACATAATAATATTAGCGAAATGAGCTATCATGCACGTACAAAATATCGGCTAAATATTGATAAAAAGGATTACTGCATCAATGCATCAGTGGCTAAAAATAAGTTGATTATTTATTTCCAAATAATTGTTCGTGGCATGGGCGTAGGTAGGGGCAGAGGGGGATTAACGTCAATTTTCCTGGCAAGTGGGAATTAAAAACATGTTACCTACTCTGCGCAAAATGAAGTGTAGAAAACAAAATATTTTTCAGTCAGATTAATAAAAGTAAATTTTCATGATTTTTTATTTCGACATACGAATACGAGTTTTAAGGATCATTCGAACTTGCCAGTAGAAATGAATAGTTCATGAAATAATTTTACGAGGGAAAAAGGGGATAAGTAAATTAAATTACGGTTTATTGTAATATCTCTCTATCAACACGTTGGCCCATTATATTGCACCTGTATTTGGACCAATACCAGCGATTAAGAACGTGTTCATTGCTTATGAATTGTGATCAACGCCGACAGCTAGTTCATTCGGCATTTCATCTTTTTGTTTGACGCCTACATTTTCCGGGATGAAAAGTATTCTATACACTTTCCCGGGACTCAAAGTATCTCCATACCAAACTTCATAAAAATCGGTTCAGCGGTTTGAGCGTGTAGAACACAGAACAATAAAACAGGTGTAGAGGTTATAGACAGACGGACGGACAGACAGACAGACATGAGACAGATAGACAGACGGATCACAGACGGATGGACGGACTGACGGACGGACGGGCAGACGGACAGACAGACACTTTCTCATTATAAATTATAATAATAATATTTTTATTATTCGTAGATATAATAGATTAATATGGATTAGACATTCAATCAATTGACGACCTCTGTGGCTCAGTTGGTGGGCTGTTGGTAACTCAAACCGGGGGTCACGGGTTCGAATCCCGCCGATAGAACAAAACGTTTCCAAAGCTCCTGGGTCATGGATGTGTATTAAATATTATGTGTATCGTCTAATAAAAATCTTAAATAATATTATGTATAGTATAAAAATATTAAATATATTTCCGTTGTCTGGTACCCGTAACACAAGTACTTCAGGTACTTACCACGGGGCCAGATTGCCGTGGTGTGAAGCGTCTATAGATAATATTATTATTATTATAAAAAAAATCATAGTGACAATTTGGAACACTGACCTCTAGTGTATTATAGAGGTCAGTGGTCTGGTATATTGAAACAAAAAATCATGAAAATTGACTTTTATTAATCTGACTGAAAATATGTTTCCAACACTTCGAGCGCAGACTGCAGAGTAGGTAAAACGTTTCAAATTCCCATTTTCCAGGAAAATTAACGTTTATTTTATCTTCCAGGGGGGCAGGGCTGCCCTCCTGGGTACGCCCATGGACGTGCCCAAAGTAAGTAATAAATTCTAATAGGGTAAATATGACTAGAAAATGGACAGTACCATTCATTAGACAGAGCACAAAAACACTTAATTAATTATTACGGTTGCTTTAAAAGCTGCCTATTGTTAAGTAATAGAACGCCTGATCATGAAAAACAGGTAGTTTTAAGCAATCTTACAATAATAATAATATTATTGTGTTTTTGTGCTCTGTCCAATGACTAGTACTGTCCAATCACTACATACTTATTTTACCCTATATAATATTTTTTACAAAAATTAGCGTATTCTTGAACCAACCCGTTTTTGTTACAATTTGTGTTCCTAATAAAAATTCATTAGGAAACAAAATATTTTTAAATTTTAAGAATAGAAATATTTGTGCCTGGTAATAAAAAATATTTAGGGAAAAATAATTTTTAAGTATGGTATCTCTGCGCAGTGGCGCGCCTTCTAACGAGAGAGGAGTTCGTTTTATCATTTTTATGTCTAAGTTTATGTGTTTTCCGAATTATCTCAAGTAAATATCTCATGAAAACGTTGTTGTGATTATGTGTTATCATTTTATGCGTGTTGGCGGCGTATGATAAGGGTAAGCCTTTCGTTTATTCACACTGATATGTCAGACGGTCCGTCTCAAGTTTTCCCAATAAAATAAGTAATTCTAATTAGAAAAGTACATACAAAATTAATTATGTTTTTGACTACTAAGTTACATTTTCGATACACGAAATCAATAATAAATTTCTGGTTGACTAAAATCGCCACATTTGTGAAATACGTTTTTTGTTTTTATCAATGACATTGGTACGCAACGCAATCTTGCAGTTTTATGTAATTTAGTTAACTTGACCGGTTTTGGTTAACTGAGAAGGTAATTACAATCTAATTAGATTTTGCCTACAAAATTTTAACCTCTTTCAATATGAACTGATTACCATAAAAATATGAAAATCTTTGGAAACACATAAAAATTCATGTTTATTTAGTGTAATGCACCTGTTGCTAGCAATAAAATAAATCTGTTTTAATTAAGTACAAGACATAGCAAAGACAATAATTGTAGTCAGTATAGGTTATGTTCAGTAGCTACTGATTAAATTGAAAATATTAAACATTAAATAACTTGAACATTTTAAACCTTTACTACAAATGAGACAGTGTATGTCTGTTACTTCTTAACGTCTCCATTGTGGGTATCGCAGACACAATAGATTTTCACTTGTTATGCGGCAGCCGGCTGCCGCTTGGGTATTGATGGGTTAAACTGCTAAAGAGATGTGGATTAAATTGGTTAGGAGTTATTATGTGTCCCAAGGAAGGATATGGGCAGAAATTAATTTCTGCATGTAAAGCATGGAAGGGTATACAAAATATCACAAAATATATTGTACTTTGATTTATTTTGAGTTTGTAGCCAGGTCAGTGTTACCTGTGCGCAGTGTGCAGGAAAGGAGGTTCCACTAACCTCAGTACACTCTATTTATTACAAAGAGGTCCAAAAAAAGAGCCAGTTGTTAGTTGACAAGAGTCTACAGTCTACACAAAACATTTATTTTAGCAGATCCCCCTGGAGTTATAATATATCTGGTATAACCAACAGTAGTTTTGACTTAACTTTCCTGTTATTTGTGTGTAAACTGCTGTACAACTGTGAGATAAGACATCCTGAAAATCTTTTTTTAATAAAAGTTTCCTGTTTATAATCAATTTGAATATTATGATTGTCCCTAGATAATAATTAAAACAATGATATCTATAGGTGCATCACGTCACGTCAGTCTGGCCCCATACACCTTGTTTATTTGTTGATTGTTACCTAATTGATATCTCTTGTGTTAAAGTTGTAATTTTGATCCCCATATTAATGTCATCTGAGCACCACGTGGCCACAACATTGTCATTGGACTGCAAGGACCATTAATTTTAAGATTTACCTACAATGTTCTTACTTAAATTACTATTGTCTACCACATATTATTATGTTATGTTTTGGCAACTTGGAGTCATCGGAAGGTCAAGGTTATGCTATAAAATCCATTTAAATGTTATATGTTGTCTGGTGTAAAATAAACCACATTATCAATTTAAACTGCTTTATTAGTATGCAATGCATGTACAATTATATTTTGATCTAAATATTAACAAAGAAAAGTACATGCTATAACGTCACTAATTTAAATATGACAACATATTATCCATGCCGTTGGTAGATTAATTTAATTTCAATTTCTGTTTAAAATATTAAGATCAAAATAAAGTGAAAGTAATTGATACTCTAACTATATTATTACAAAAGGGTCCTCCACTTAAAAAACACAATGTTCCTTGTGAATTAGATGGGTAAAAGACCAAAAATTATCTATCATCAGGTTGACTCAAACCTCAAGATTAAAGATACTATCATTTTTTACATAACCTCCTTTTACTGGAATGTCAAGTCAAAACTTAGTAAACTTCACCAAAATAAGTTTCTGGTTACTTTCACCTAGGGCCCGAATCTCATACTTCGAGTATCGAATAGGGCAGTCTCACTCGCACGTATCACGTACACATTATGCTGTCGCTTTCGCCAGTGAGACAGCCTGCGATCGAAGTAATAGGGTAGTCTCACTCGCACGTATGACGAACATATCCTGTCGCTTTCGCCAGTGAGACAGCCTGCGATCGAAGTAATAGAGCAGTCTCACTCGCACGTATGACGAACACACTACACATGCTGTCGCTATCGCCAGTGAGACAGCCTGCGATCGAAGTAATAGGGCAGTCTCACTCGCACGTATGGCGTACACACTACACTTGCTGTCGCTATCGCCAGTGCGACAGCCTGCGATCGAAGTAATAGGGCGGTCTCACTCGCACGTATGACGTACACATGCTGTCGCTATCGCCAGTGGGACAGCCTGCGATCGAAGTAATAGGGCAGTCTCACTCGCACGTATGACGTACACATGCTGTCGCTATCGCCAGTGGGACAGCCTGCGATCGAAGTAATAGGGCAGTCTCACTCGCACGTATGACGTACACATGCTGTCGCTTTCGCCAGTGTGAGAGCCTGCGATCGAAGTAATAGAGCAGTCTCACTCGCACGTATGACGTACACACTACACATGCTGTCGCTATCGCCAGTGAGACAGCCTGCGATCGAAGTAATAGGGTAGTCTCACTCGCACGTATGACGTACACACTACACATGCTGTCGCTATCGCCAGTGAGACAGCCTGCGATCGAAGTAATAGGGTAGTCTCACTCGCACGTATGACGTACACATGCTGTCGCTTTCGCCAGTGTGAGAGCCTGCGATCGAAGTAATAGAGCAGTCTCACTCGCACGTATGACGTACACACTACACATGCTGTCGCTATCGCCAGTGAGACAGCCTGCGATCGAAGTAATAGGGTAGTCTCACTCGCACGTATGACGTACACACTACACATGCTGTCGCTATCGCCAGTGAGACAGCCTGCGATCGAAGTAATAGGGCAGTCTCACTCGCACGTATGGCGTACACACTACACTTGCTGTCGCTATCGCCAGTGCGACAGCCTGCGATCGAAGTAATAGGGCGGTCTCACTCGCACGTATGACGTACACATGCTGTCGCTATCGCCAGTGGGACAGCCTGCGATCGAAGTAATAGGGCAGTCTCACTCGCACGTATGACGTACACATGCTGTCGCTATCGCCAGTGGGACAGCCTGCGATCGAAGTAATAGGGCAGTCTCACTCGCACGTATGACGTACACATGCTGTCGCTTTCGCCAGTGTGAGAGCCTGCGATCGAAGTAATAGAGCAGTCTCACTCGCACGTATGACGTACACACTACACATGCTGTCGCTATCGCCAGTGAGACAGCCTGCGATCGAAGTAATAGGGTAGTCTCACTCGCACGTATGACGTACACACTACACATGCTGTCGCTATCGCCAGTGAGACAGCCTGCGATCGAAGTAATAGGGTAGTCTCACTCGCACGTATGACGTACACACTACACATGCTGTCGCTATCGCCAGTGAGACAGCCTGCGATCGAAGTAATAGGGCAGTCTCACTCGCACGTATGACGTACACATGCTGTCGCTTTCGCCAGTGTGAGAGCCTGCGATCGAAGTAATAGAGCAGTCTCACTCGCACGTATGACGTACACACTACACATGCTGTCGCTATCGCCAGTGAGACAGCCTGCGATCGAAGTAATAGGGTAGTCTCACTCGCACGTATGACGTACACACTACACATGCTGTCGCTATCGCCAGTGAGACAGCCTGCGATCGAAGTAATAGGGCAGTCTCACTCGCACGTATGACGTACACATGCTGTCGCTTTCGCCAGTGGGACAGCCTGCGATCGAAGTAATAGGGCAGTCTCACTCGCACGTATGACGTACACACTACACATGCTGACGCTATCGCCAGTGAGAGAGCCTGCGATCGAAGCGGGCAGTCTCGGTCGCACATAATATGACGCACACATGCTGTCGCTTTCGCCAGTGAGACAGCTTGCGATCTTCGAAGTATAAGATTTGGGTCCCAGACCTTTGCTGTCGACTGCAACAGCGTGCTTAATTTTGTAGTAATTGATTTGTAAAAGTCTTTTTATATGATCAGAAGACGGTGGTTGGTGTATATTCCTACGAGCACCGGTTTCGCGCTGGATTTTATATAAGCCCGTAGTAACATCAGTCGGCTTTAAACTGTTGCATATTCACGACAGTCTGCTCATTTGCGCACTTTACTATTACGTCAATGTCCAAAATGAAGGTGCAAGGTGAAAGGCATGAAACATGACCATCGTAGAAATGTGTTTTGTCTGTTACAATAATATACTGACAGACTCTACATAACAATAATCGTATCGAGGACTGTGATTCTCATATCATGATGATGATGTCCATGATGGCCCTACGTGAAGAGGGGCCTTGAGATCGATGCGACTTTCGAGCAGTGACGGATTAAGACTACTTGATGCCCTAAGAAATCTATCCCCTCGGGGGCCCCCCTATCCATATGTCAACTACTGCTGCCCCTTCAGACGTGATGTCCTAGGCAATTGCTTAATCTCATTAAGGGCTATCCGTCACTGCATTCGAGGTATCAAAATTGGGCTCAAGTTTCAGTTCAAGTTAACGCGATTGCCTTGCTGGTATTATAGGTAACTCTTTTGATCGGGCATTCTGCTAACTACAATCTTTAAAAGCAAAGTCCAAAGCATCTGCTGGGAATTAGGATCCTAATTGGTAGAGAACGAGTCCAGTGTGCTGTTAATTAATAACAGCTAATGAAGTGCTCTGTAACGAGTACGATAACAACTTCACATCGCTCTGTTTATTTTTTAATTGGCATGAATGATAAACTGTTTTGTTGATTGATTGCGCGCGAATGTATGCTTTGATATTGCGATGGGATTGGTACAGGCTAGAAGTTTAATGTGTGCATTGACGGTACGTGGAATCAAACAAACGACTTCAAAAATGTATACGTGCAGAATTGAATGGAAGTTGGCAATATTTTAACTTCTTTTATTTAACTATTTTTTACGTCGGGAAGTCTGCTAAAGCCGGCTGTACACACAGAGGCAACGCATTGAGCTAGCGTGTAGACTCTAGAGTATGGAATATAGTTCCCAAATGATGGACAAGTAGGCCTCTACACGTTGGCCCAATGCGCTAGCTCAATGCGCTGGCCCAATATGTATTTTAAGGTCTCCACATTGAGATGTTCAAAGGACACGTCAAACTTTTCGTTCGGACCGGTGGTTTTGATACAGAGCTCCGTCTGGTACAGTTGGCTTTAATGCCACTGGCACACACACACACACACAGTCGAAAAAATATTATTGTCAGTTTTGGAAACCAGAAAGCCACCAGGCGTAGGTGTAAGACGGTCTCTCTCAGGGCAAAAGTATTTCATATTAAAATCCTTATTCCTGCCGTTTATCATTCTCAGCGCTTTCTGCGGCCGGAAAGATTCCGGACAGTGTGTTATGCTGTAGTGTTACCAGCTCTGTCTCTGGCTGGAGGGTTTCCGCATACAGTCTCAACTCTCAGCCTTACAGAGGCATTGTGGTGGTAATTTATAGGATGTCTGCGCCGGCGCACGGACGTTTCTCAGTATTGTGCGCGCGGCCTTGCCAATTTACTCAGCCACGGTATGCTTCATGTGAATCCAATGCAAGGGTCATGCGCCTAAGAATCTAAGAATAACATACTACATACTTTCTTCTGATTCATTGTAAGACCGAAGGATGTCCTGGCTAGAACACATTAACCTATCAATCAGCCAGCTGCCGCATAACAATTGAAAATCTATTGTGTCTGCGATGGATGCGCTACAGGTTAGTAAGCTTTCGTTGGACCATAATGAAGTAACAGTCATCATCAGATTTTAGATAGGTCACGTACCACTTTAAGATCGCTGGTAAACCTGTAGCGAACAATCAGCGCTTGTGTACGATAAAAATGTGTCAACATCTGATAAAGATCTACCTACCAATAGTGAAAATGGCTAGGTGTACCCGGTCACTCTTTGCCCCACCAAAGAGACCTTAAATGCTTTTCCTTTCCATCTCATAATTTTGCTCGATCTATTTGATGATCTATCTCCACACGCTGATGATGATGAGTCACGGTGGCCATTGAGCGAATATTTCGGATGTAATGATAAAGTTATTTGGGTGCGGAGTTAATGATCAAATGATATCTCGCCAGTCGGCGTCTGTACATTTTTCCTTCTGTTCATTTTTCTGTTGTGTGGCCTCTAAACAGGCGTTGACCTCGTCAATGATTTTGAGAACGTTTATGTCATTCAGTTGAGGCTTTCATGTAATGGTGTTTAGTACAATGAAAAGAAATAAGATGGAAGTAGGTGGTAAATCAAACTTTTTACTGGTGCTTTTACAGCTCTTTGGTATATTTATTTAATTTTTATAGACATCCCGACACGAGAATAGCTTGTCAAGTTTCATACAAATAAAACTTTATAGTTTATACCTTTCCTATGACATCTACACCATGTAATAACTAATAACCTATCGGTACCTAGCACTGAATACTAATAAATTATTATTATTGGCAACAGCAGGCTAACGTAGCATTGTAAAAATATGGTGTCCTTTTAACTTCCTTATTTAACAGAGATCACTAAAATCTCATTGGCTATCTAAATCACTTTTTCTTCTGGTTAATGTTATTATGTAGATATAGTAGATGCAGTACTCCTACGTTCTTAAACGGTTCCTAATTGAAAATAGGAAAACTCATGTTCTGAAGCAATGGATATGCCGCAATCGTCCAACGATTCCCGAAAAAGCCCGCGTTTTTAGTGGCTCCACTCGTCGGAGTTTATTTGTTCATGTTAAGAGGAGTCCACACCACCATTTTTCCATACAAACGTTGTCCCCTGTTTCCTCCCTGGATAATGCCGGTAGAGTTATGATTTTTTTCCTGAATATCTATGGCCACTATTAGCATGTCCCTATGTTTTCTTTTTTTTCATAATTTTATTATAAAAAAAGATAAGAGCGTTCAAAAACCCAAAAAAATGGCCAGATTTTCCTCTGTGTTCAAACACCCAGAAAACAAAACTGGCTAAAATATACAAAAAAAGGAAAACATAAGAACATAGCTCAAGCCTTGCTTTAATTTTTAATGAAAAAAGTACTTAAATCGGTTAAGTTTTGGAGAAGGAATCAGCGGACAACGAATCGAAGATTTTCTGTTCTTTTATTAGAACTTTTGTCGTGTTGTCTTTATCGCGCTCTGCGGTGGGAGACTTGAGATTGGTGAGACAGCAATACATTTTCAAATACCTATTTTCAATTTCTCTCGCCCCTGGTGTATCCTCTTAACGAGCGCAGTTTGTGATGGAACATTTAAACAAATATTATTATTTTGACAGATGATTAGGATAAGAGACTGCTTAGCTCGGCTTACGCACATGCTCAGTACTACGTGGGGTACTTTACGTAAAGTGCATGTATAGTGTAAATCTCCTTTCTACTAGTAATTTTGGTCTTCTCTAGCATTGTGTAATAATTTTATTCTATCATAGAATTATCCAATGGATTTTGAGTCGGTTTCATGTCAAATCATAGTTCTTTACGAACTACCTTCTATTCTCTATAGTTCGGCACTACCAAAGTGTCATTGTACCTTTTTTAACCGACTTCCAAAAAGGAGGGGGTTATTTGGTAAAAAGAGAAAACTTTTACGCTCGCACGATAGACAGACACACTTTCGCATTTATAATATTAGTATGGAAATGGAAGTATAGAAGTATGGATTGGTCCATGCTCGCACACACCCAATCAGCCTATATGTCATTCGGCGCTTCAAAGTATACCTTCGCTTGTGTTTCGCGCATAAACAATGTCATTAACATTTTTCGCAGTGAGCTCTCGCAATTGCAACATGAAAGAGGCTCAAGTAAACATTCGCAAGGCCCACAATCATTCATATTCCCTTTCATCTTTATCACTTCCCGGAATTCCTGTTCTGATGAAGATTTCAGTGTTCAATGTGTCTCAGTTGGTATCTTCTGGGATAGTGCAGTGGTAGTGTAGAAGTGTTGATTGTGCTCTACGGTTTGCCTGGACTTTTATAAGTTACTGGACTTATAATAGGCAGATTTAGCGTGTAAATTCGTTGCGTAGGAGTCGGTTTATCGCGCGGGAACCATGCATTTTTCCGTGTATGTCTTTATTGACGTGTCTTGATTCTTGTCTTTATTCAGGCCGCAAAGTATCTCTATCATCCAACGTTTCGGCGTCGCAGCCAACCTATTATAATCGCCACTTCGCCAGACGGCCTAGTCATAATTTCAGTCGGGTTTCACACCACAGACCACAAAACCCTTCGGGCCTCAATGTCATGGCGACGCCGTGATATTTGAATTTAAAAATTGTTTTACATTATACATAGCTATGCTAATTTTGACTGCGCAGACAACGTTTGTTTTTTTTTTACAATCGTTTCACTGAAAACACAAAAAAGCCGTGATAACTGACACTTGGTCCCTCCAAGTAATTTTTTACAGTAGCTATTTAAAAAAGGAAGCTATGATACTTGTGGTTCTCTAATGATACCTAATGTAAATTACTTTCTTACAAACTCCAGCTCTTTTTTTTATGAAATAAGGGCAAACGAGCAAACGGGTCACCTGATGCCTGATGGAAAGCAACTTCCGTCGCCCATGGACACTCGCAGCATATCAGAAGAGCTGGAGGAGCGTTGCCGGCCTTTTAAGAGGGAATAGGGTAATAGGGGAGGGTAGGGAAGGGAATAGGGTAGGGGATTGGGCCAGGGGCCTCCGGTAAACTCGCTCACTCTGCGAAACACAGCGCAAATACCGTTTCACGTCGGTTTTCTGTGAGCCCGTGGTATTACTTCGGTCGAGCCGGCCCATTCGTGCCGAAGCATGTCTCTCCCACGTTTCTCTTCGAAGTTAATAATCATTTGGTCCATATTTTATCTATGAACTCTATCTTTGTAGCTGTTATTAAGCAATCTATTATGTTACAAGAATATATAATATAATATGTATTAAACAATTAAAAGAGGAAAAAAACATGAAAATAATACAAAATGCAAATGTTGAAACACAATAGAAATTAATTTTCTCTTCAAACGATTATTATGAGAGGTTTTCTTTGTGTCGCTATTGACCTGAAAAATCTTTCGCTACAGTCGCTCCGTAAAGTGTCATCAGGAATGAGCAGCTTTTTCAGTCTTAAATCTTGTAGAAGAATAGATGTAAATTATCATGTTATGATTTGTAGCTTATATGCCTTGGCTTGTTTAAGCCTTTCCTAAAGGGGGTGACAGACACGCGTGTAAGTACGCGGACTTAGGGCTCAACGACCTTACTCGCCTGTGTGTCACCTAAAGTTCGCGTACTTAAATATTGCCGCGTAAGTTCGCCGTCTTGGAATTTTACTCGTAGCTCGTACTCGTCTGGCAGCACTGCGAGTCGCGAGCCACGAGCCGCGAGCCGTCAGACAGTGTTGCCAACACGACTGATACAAAATTTGCTAAACTACTGTTAAAATTTACCGTAATTAATGCTAAAAATTATGCTAACATTTTAAACTTTCGCGTTGCATTATAATTAAACTTTTTTAATCGGGACTTAACGCGACTTATTTAAGTCCCGATTAAAAAAGTTTAATAAAAAATATGCTAACATTTTTCAGTCAAATAAAACGTTTTTTGATTTTAAATCTTTAATAATCAACTAAATCTCAATTTATATGTTATCAAATAAAATATTAATTTATTGGTGTTCATCGATAGCTGATGCTGCTGGTGTACCTACATGTAGACGTAGAAAATTCATTGTCCAAACTATAAAATCTCCTTGGTACCATGAAGTTAATATGACGACCTCTGTGGCTCAGTGGTGAGCGCGTTGGTAGCTCAAGTCGCGGGTTCGATTCCCGCCGACGGAACACAAAAGTTTTCAATGTTCCCAGGTCTGGATGTGTATTAAATATGTGTATGATATAATAAAAATCTTAAATATATGTATAGTATAAAAGTATTAAATATATTTCCGTTGTATGGTACCTGTAACACAAGTCCTTTAGGTACTTAGCACGGGGCCAGACTGACGTGGTGTGAAGCGTCCATAGATATTATATTATTATTATTATTAATATACCTAGCGGAATAGAGCAACAATTTGAGCTGTCAAACGAAACCGAAATTGGTTTTCATCTGTGTGAAAAATATGTACGTACGTATACACTTAAACTTTTCGATTTAGTTTTTTCTTATTAGTTTTGAAAACGTAATATGATATAATTCCTAAATAACACAAAGCTTCTTCCGTCGACGACATGGTAACCCAGTGTACTCGTGTGTCACCGACGCGAGCCGAGTAAGTTCGCGGACTTAAAACCCGCGTACTTAAAGTTCGTACGTCTATCACCGACGCGAACTGAGTAAGTTCGCGAACTTAAAACCCGCGTACTTTAAGTTCGTATGTCTGTCAGGCACTTAAAGTGGGCGGTAACGTTCCCTTGTGGGCTCTGAAGGTCTAAAGGGTATGGGACCCAGAAAAAAAAATGGGGTCGTTGTGTAGAGGCTTTGAAGGTGATTTATTTCATCTGGTGCATTTAAAATTCTTTTCTCAAAGTGGGCAGTAGACAAAATAAGTTTGGAAACCTCTGTTTTAAACTGATCAGATTGGGTCAAAATTCATAGTCCAAGTGTCGAAAGTTTGCTCTCCAGTCTGTAGCTACCCCCATATTTTTCTTCGAGCAAGAGTCGAAAGATCGGTCATTGGTCCTTTGAAGTGAAACCACCTTAGTTTATGCTGATTGCTGTCATAATCATCATAGGTCAGAACTCAGAAGCGATTTGCAATAACCCCCTTTGTTCGGACATTAATGTCACGAAAATTTGGCTTTGCTTGGGGAGGGAAATTGGATTTCTTCTACTCCTCCTACCTTTCTTCTGACTAAACCTGTCTTGCGGATCCCAAGACAGGTTTAGCTTGCCCCTCGGGCACCCTTGAGATCACATCAAAGGGTTTTCGTGGTTGGTTGCCATTGTTGATCCTGGCGACACAGAAGTTGCAGTGGTGGGAATGTGTGGTGGGCCATTTGCCCGTTTAAAAAAAAAGCGATTTGAAAAAACATGGCACTCTCGGAAAGAGACTCATCTTTCATAATGGAGTTATATTTTTACTCTTCTTAATTATTTCTCGACTAGATGACGCTCGCAACTCCGTTGCGCCAAAACTTGTTTATCGCGCGGGAACCGTACATTTTTCCGGGATAAAAAGTATCCTATGTCCATTCCTGGGACACGAAGTATCTCCATGCCAAATTCAGCAAAATCGGTTCAAGTCTGGGCGTGAAGAGGTGACAGACAGACAGACAGACTTTCACGTTTATAATATTAGCATGGATATGGATTGCTAATAAAATAAATCCCATGTAGCCATTACTGAAGCATGCACGGTCCACAGGTGTCCCTTCTACCTTCTACTTATTTTAGCGGGTCCGATATAGGTCAGCGAGCTTAAGGTCGCCAGAACACGCTTCAGGACGTTCCTATTTTAAACTACACCCCATACTTTGCCTGATTGAGCATACGCACCCACTTCATATCATATTGATTGGATAGGACGGGCGAAAGTTAGTTTCAGATAATACTCGTCATAAGCCGGATTACTGGCCGCTAATAAAAACATGTGCTGCGAAAAATTCTGAAAAAAAAAATAGGATGATGTAGCGCGCGTGTTCCAAATTTAAACACAGTGAAAAGTGATTTATGACGTTAATTTAATCTAAATTAACATTTAAGTATTAAATGCGGTAATAAATAAAGACGTTTTCTTCTATGTAGAGTAGACACAATAAAATGGGTTTCCTTCATAAAAATTACATAACTTACTATTAATTAAACATTAAATTATTTCTAAATGAAAGGTTAAACAAACTTTATTTCTAATTAAACAATGATAAAACAGAAAACTAATGTATTGTATTCAAAGAGACACATTGTTTTACATAACTAATATTTTTCCTATAGTTTCATTTTTGTGAAAAATTCTCTTTGTTATAAGTTATAACGATTAGAATAGTTTTACACACCAAGTTTATTTTTTTCGATTATCTGTTATCATTAGCGATCAATTGAGTAAGATAAATAAGTTATCACTTATCAGTACTGTACTCTCTAATAGATGGGCAATGTTATGTGTTTTATCATTAATATGATATACCCCCTTATATTTATGCATATTGCATACAGTAGACTGTAAAAGATAGTTAACAGGAGTTAGAGGTCACTGAGATACAACAAACCAAACTAAAGATTTTTTTTAACTACACGGAGCAAAGAGCGATAAACACAATATGTTTTTAGCGTCACTATTGACGTATGTTAGGGGTATAGGGGTGGTAGAGAGCCCCTCTAGACTAAAGTCTTAAGGCTCTAGCCTCTATAGGGGTGGTAGAGAGCCCCTCTAGACTAAAGTCTTAAGGCTCTAGCCTCTAGAGTCTAGGGCTTGAGGCGGAGCCTTCTCGCATCGTGAGGCCGTACCAAAGGCGTCTTGGGCTAGGGCGGAGGGCCTAGGACCTTATTTAGGAAGCACCAAATCAGGAATAACAAATCACTTACAATAAAATGTTTCGACTTAAAAATGCAATGATTAAATTTTTCCAAACTACCTCTTAAACACGTTTTAAAGATAGGAGTGGAACTCATAGAAAACCGTAGTGGACAATAAATCTTTTTACAAAAACCGCGTTAGTTGGGGCAAACGGGTTCGTTTAATACCCAGATCTTCAATGATTTAATTTTTCCAAACAACCTCTTAAATACGTTTCAAAGATAGAAGTGGAACTCAAAGAAAACCGTAGAGGACAATTCTCTTTTCAGAAATCGCGTTAGTTGGGGCAAACGGGTTCTTTTACTACAGATCTTACCTCAACTGGCACTGACACTCAAAGGCTAGGTGTTGAACTATCTCTCAAAGGCTAGGTGTTGAACTATCTCTCAAAGCCTAGGTGTTGAACTATCTCTCAAAGACTAGGTGTTGAACTTTCTCTCATAGACTAGGTGTTGAACTATCTCACAAAGACTAGGTGTTGAACTATCTCTCAAAGCCTAGGTGTTGAACTATCTCTCAAAGACTAGGTGTAGAACTTTCTCTCATAGACTAGGTGTTGAACTATCTCACAAAGACTAGGTGTTGAACTATCTCTCAAAGACTAGGTGTTGAACTATCTCTCAAAGACTAGGTGTAGAACTTTCTCTCATAGACTAGGTGTTGAACTATCTCACAAAGACTAGGTGTTGAACTATCTCTCAAAGCCTAGGTGTTGAACTATCTCTCAAAGACTAGGTGTAGAACTTTCTCTCATAGACTAGGTGTTGAACTATCTCACAAAGACTAGGTGTTGAACTATCTCTCAAAGCCTAGGTGTTGAACTATCTCTCAAAGACTAGGTGTAGAACTTTCTCTCATAGACTAGGTGTTGAACTATCTCACAAAGACTAGGTGTTGAACTATCTCTCAAAGACTAGGTGTTGAACTATCTCACAAAGACTAGGTGTTGAACTATCTCTCAAAGCCTAGGTGTTGAACTATCTCTCAAAGACTAGGTGTAGAACTTTCTCTCATAGACTAGGTGTTGAACTATCTCACAAAGACTAGGTGTTGAACTATCTCTCAAAGCCTAGGTGTTGAACTATCTCTCAAAGACTAGGTGTAGAACTTTCTCTCATAGACTAGGTGTTGAACTATCTCACAAAGACTAGGTGTTGAACTATCTCTCAAAGACTAGGTGTTGAACTATCTCACAAAGACTAGGTTGAATGCTCAGATGATTAAGAACAAGGCATGTTACTACGCGGCGGGTGTAGTGGGCCTGCTAGTGGGTATATACCTGATAGACATAAAGCGGTCCTGGTATAAGATCATACTGCACGTGTTCTACTTCGTCTGCGATATGCTGAAACTGCTGATGAAGCTGGTGGAGCTGTACTGATGAGTAAGTGGACGAGAGTGATACGAGACTGTAAAGGCTGTTTAACATGGCCCACAGCTATTTAGCCGCTCCGGGCAAAGAACATTTTCGCCGCCCTTTACATACAGAAAACTATTGTTCTTCTCGCCGGGCTAGTTCCCAAACCGGTGGTAGGCATCATGTAGACGTTCAGAGAAGATTTGCAAAAATTTATTCTGAATAAAAAGTTTGAGTTTGAGTATTACTTAGATGAGGACCGCAACTCCATTGCGCCAAAACTCGGTTATTGCGCGGGAACCGTACATTTTGGCAAAATAAAAAGAACAGTGTTTCGCAAAAGGTGTGCCGCGGCACGCTGGTGTAATTGGTGTGCCACATAAAATGTCATTCTAACTACATATTCCTAGTTTAAGGACCAAAAAAAGGCAATATCTCAGGACGATCGACGATAGGAATGGGAATTCGGAACATAGCTCCCCCGTACACGCTGATTAATTTGTGGTGCGCCTCCAAAATGTTTCATTTTTTTAGCTGTACCTTGAACACAAAAAGTTTGCTGAACACTGCCCTATAAAATGGACCATGATATTATGCCAATGACTATATGACTCAATGTTTGTCTCCAGGTGTTGCAAGGGGGTGACCGGGCGGCGCGATGGGGGACAGTTTCTTGCACCTGGGGGACATCGTGTCCCTCTACGCCGAGGGCTCCGTCGACGGCTTCCTCAGCACCTTGGGGTGAGTCCAATGCTTTTTTTATATAATAAAAAGTAAAAAACTAAAACTCAACTACGACAAAAAACGACGCTGAAAAAGTATAAAACAAGATTTTCAGAATATTGAACTGAACAAAGTTGCTAATGTAGTTGCAAGTAAATGGACACAGTAGACTCTACCAAGATGCATTCGTTGTAAATTGACAATAATGTCATACATACTATTCTGAAGTATAGTAAGTAAGTAATTTTGGTGTTAAAGTGTATTTCTGGCGCATAATATAAAAAAAAGATGAACTAATTATTCTGATAAGTAGTAAAGAAGCTATGAACGAAAAGATGTGAATTATATGCAATCAGCCCATGAATACAGGTAAAGTCACAAGCAAATGCTAGTAATATATACATATATTCAAAACGTATAAGTAAAGCGCTTTCAAATGATACCAAGCACGGCATATTTATCTTAACTTTATTTTAATTGTATGTTTTGTCCGCTAGAGGGCACCACATTAGATTTTGTGAAACCCGATATAGCCTATAACCAGCGGACAATTAAGACGCTTGTAATGATATGTCATTTGTCGAATTCTGATAAGTAGTTTAGAAGTTACGAGGGAACAGATGAACATACATACATACATAAATATACATACATAAATACATACATACATACATAGCCTGTCAAAATTATAACCCTCCTTTTGCTTTGCCGTAGTCGGGTAAAAATAAGGGGGCAAACGAGCAAACGGGCCACCTGATGGAAAGCAACTACCGTCGCCCATGTACACTCGCAACATATTTAGAACAGCTGCAGGTGTGTTGCATTGCTTTGCTTCTCTAGAGTCTGTCTGTTTGGTAAAGCTGCACGCAACGCATTACAATTTACAACCAACAAACCTTTTAAACATTTGCAAAAAGTATTTGCTGAAAAATTATATGTAATATATTATGTAATTTAAAAGTAATGATATACTAGGAAATTAAAAAAAACACGATCCAAAGCTCTATATAGTGTCAGTAATCACTAATCAGAAAGCAAAATATAAAACCGATTAAATCACTGGAAGTTGCTTACAACCTTTCATGAAGTAGACAAACCCAAATATTCCAGCAGAACGCTGAGTATCACATTTTACCTCTTTCGTTTTTCATACGAATGAAAGAGAAGACATGACATTTTAACAAGCTGTTTAGACGTTGGGGGAATTGATCCTAAATCTCTAATTTTGTCTTCTTTAAAATATCTTAATATATATATTTCTTGTGTGCGTGTGTATGTGACTGAACTCCTCCTAAACGACTGGACCAATTTTGATGAAATTTTTTGTGTGTGTTCGTGGAGATTCGAGAATGGTTTAGATTTACAGTTTGGTCTACTGGAAAATGTTTTTTCAATTAATTTCTTATTTATAAGGAGTTGTTGATTTTGGAATGTTTTACATTAGATCCGGCGGACGGCGCTATCATCGCATTCAATATTATTCTATTTCAATTTTAGTTTGTCCTGACAGATGGTGCTACGATTAATTTGAAAAAAATTTTGTTATTCAATTCATGTGCTGATTAAAATATTAAATAAATAACACATAGGCTACAATTTTAACCGACTTTCAAAATGGGGGAGGTGTTATGTTCGTTTTCTTATATTCAACGATTACTCCGCCGTTTGTTAACCGATTTTCAAAATTTTTCTTTTGGTATATAGGGTATCATCCCAATTTGGTATTATATTCAGAAAAGTGGTGATCTGATGAAGGATCCATAAGTAATCGAGGGAACTCCTCAAAACTTATAGGGAAACATATGGTGACTTCGGTTTCGTGAGAAGTATTCTAAGCATATGCTACCAACAAGTAAGATTTTGCACCGAGATATACCTGGTATACCGTGGTTCGGAAGGTGCTGAGAGAATTCCTGATTCTTTATAGATACAAGTTTGGGAGTTTCGGCGTTGTTTTAAGAACAGAAAGCATATGCTACTATGCAAATTACATTCTTCATCATCATCATCATCATCATCACTACCATATTATACCATTTCATAGTCTTTTAGATCGAGACTCGAGTTTGTCAAGCGATAATTAAAAAAAATCTATATCTACCTAATATTATAAACCTGAAGAGTATGTTTGCTTGAATGCGTCAATCTCAGAAACTACAGGTCCGATTTAAAAACTTATCTCAGTAAGACTCATTATTTATCGAGAAGGTTATATTATATTATTACTCTAAGACTAATACGACAGAAGAAACTCAAGAAAATGTGGGAAAAACGGGGGAAATATTTTTTATGGGAAAATGTACCTACGGATTCTGTAAAATTTCTAATTTACGCGGGCGAAGCCGCGCGGGACATCTAGTTATAGTATAAAATATGACAGTGTGCTAAAAACGATATTGTTTCAGGTTGGTCGACGACAGATGCGTGGTGTGCCCCGAGGCCGGCGTGCTGACGGATCCACCCAAGAAGTTCAGAGGTGCGCCTGTGCATATTGTTTTTTAGGGTTCCGTAGCCAAATGGCAAAAAACGCAACTCTTATAGATTCGTCATGTCTGTCTGTCTGTCTGTTTGTCCGTCCGTCCGTCCATATTTTAGGGGAGCTCCTATACAACAAACGTGATTTTTTTGGCGTTTTTTTAGCAAATTTCAGCCAAATTGGTTCAGTGGTTTAGGCGTGAAGAGGTAACAGACATACAGACAGACACATTTTCACATTTATAATATTAAGTATGGATTGAATAAATTGTCCAATAATATTTCAGATTGCCTGTTCAAAATATGTCCGATGAACCGATACTC
This sequence comes from Aricia agestis, assembly GCF_905147365.1. Classification (NCBI taxonomy): domain Eukaryota; kingdom Metazoa; phylum Arthropoda; class Insecta; order Lepidoptera; family Lycaenidae; genus Aricia; species Aricia agestis. The sequence goes on from NC_056424.1 coordinate 12,433,060, forward strand.
GGCGCAGAAGCAGTTCTGGAACACGGCCAAGCAGTCCACCAACACCAACGCGGACACCGACACGGGGCTGCTGAAGAGACTGCACGTGAGTTTATAAAATAAGGGGGCAAACGAGCAAACGTGACAAAGGTGACCACCTGATGGAACACAACTGCCGTCGCCCATGGACACTCCCAACATTAGAAGAGCTGCAGGTGCGTTGCCTTGCCTTTAATGATGCCTCGAACAACGGTTACCGTGACGGTGGCCGGCCGAAAACCAGCAGGGCAATCGCGCTAAATTTTTTCAACTGAAGCGCAAATGAAACTCGGACGTTGATAGGCTTTTGGTATGATTCGGTATCGCGCTAACGTTTTGACAGCTAGTTGAGACGTTACTGAACCTCAGCCCAAGCGCAAGCGCTGTCAAAACAAAAAGCTGATACAATGCTACTTCTACTCGCACGTTTATGTAACGTTTCTTATTTTGGTGTGTTAAATTGACGAAAATCAATGGAAAAATATAATATAAGCTTGAATCAAATTATAATATAAGCTTATGTTTTACTCCAAAGCTGTAAAATAACACTACGGACTATTTGAGTTTGTTAAAACGTGAATTGAATTTTGACATTACTTCTTTACGTAAATGTTTTCCGCGCCACAAAACACTTGTCACAAGTCACATCTCACAACACAAGTCACTACAATTACTAGTATGGCGTTTGTAAAATATAGTAAAATAATAAGAATTCACCTACGTAAATAATAAACTAAAAACTCCAAGTAACATTCATAACTAGTACCAAAACAACTTCACTCGTATCATATTCATCCGTAAATCAACAATTTGTCAATTGACCAATCAACGCATCGGAAAAAAATTGTCCATATTTAAGCCAATCAAAATTAAATTATAAGGGCGCTGATTGGTTCGCTGCAATGTCTGTCTAAAGGTCAAACGTTGTGCTTCGTTCGAGTTCCATCTAAGGTTGAGTTACGGTTGGAACGTTAGCACGATACTGAAATTTGTTCAGACGCAGCGGAACCAAACCGTAACTGAACCACAACCAAAGAAAATGTGAACCTGAATTGAAACGTTTAAAAATAACGCGATTGCCCTGCAGGATTGCTAAGCAAAAGTGTTTTTTATATTGCCCAAGTGTGTGCGCTAGAGTAATCTCTCTTCCTTTACTCTCGCAACCCCGTGGGAAAGATGACCTGTACGTCTGACGAGAGATCAGAGTTTTGAATGGATATTATGACTTATGAATAATTGATATTGACCACGCGACCTCCAGTCTTCGGGGGGGAGTGATGTGGCGGTACCCACAATTCGCCTAACATTCCTGCATCGCACTATCAAAGTTTTATAAGTGCGTCGGTATATATACGACAGCTGAAATGTATCAAGTGGGCTCCGGCCTGACCGAGCATAACACCTCGCTCGGTCGGAAGATCTTCCTTTGTGGCCGCCACATATATCCCACAATATTTTATGATGGTAAAAACTAATTACCTTATGCCTAGCGATTATCGAAAAAAATTACACTGGTAAAAAATGGCTATATTAAGGTGAAGATCAAAAGATTAAAGATGTTTTCCACTTGTTACTTGATCTACGTTAGTTTACTTCCTGGATAATTTTATACTACATAATGCGTCAGAAGTTGGCGCTTGTAACTAAATCACTTGGACTATAAATGTCACCATCAACAAGATCTAGTAAGGCCATAAAGCTATGTTGCGTCGCGGTGCGTTGCCAAATCAGTGTAGAATTTTGCGTTGCAATCCTGAATCGCGCTATTGAAGTTTCTGATCACGGCAACATAATATATTATCTATACAGCGGCTTCGGCCTGACTGAGCATGCTATCTCGCTCGGTCGAAAGATCTTTCTTTTCGGCCATCTTCCTTTCTTTCCTTCCTTCCTTTTCACATCGCTAAAGCATTTTATGTATTGCGACAACGCGCGACGACACAGAACAAGATGGTGACTGTATTCCGTACATGGTCCCTTCAAGTCAATATAATATACATAATAAGTACATACGTGAATGGACCATGCGTCGATGCTTCGCACCGCAACGCAACAGAACCATGTGGCCTCGCTCTAAATCACTTGCACTATAAATGTCACCATCAGCAAGATGTATCAAGTTTATGTGACCATCTGTGACAGCACTCACATCACATCTCGCTATTCTTTACTGAGACGAATAGTCTTGTGACAAATGTTATATTGTAATCTGAGGGATTTTGTCTATGTCAAACATCTATATAAAATGACTTTTCAGTTTTGTTAGGGCCTGTTTCACCACTTCCTGATAAGTGACGAATAGGCTATTAACAACTTTTTTGACAGATTCTCCATACTTGATCTGTCAAGTTAATAGGTGGTTAGCCTTATCAGGAAGTGGTGAAACAGGCCCTTGGTCTCGCAAAAACTCGAGAACGTTTAGTAGTTTACGAATAAACAATACCTTATCATCATATGAACTTAATCTACGTTTTTTTCCTCAGCATGCGGCGGAGATCGAGAAGAAACAGAACGAGATGGAGAACAAGAAGCTGCTGGGCACGGTGGTGCAGTACGGCTCCGTCGTCCAGCTACTCCACGTCAAGTCCAACAAGTATCTCACGGTGAGACCACAGCAGAGTCGGCGTAAGGCTGCGTTTCCACAAGACATGTGTTGCGAGGAATGTGTTTTTGAGAACTAATAGAATCGCTTCGTTGCCGTGACATCGCTCAGCACGGCGATGCTATTGGATCTTAAAAACACATTCCTCGCAAGACATCTCTGGTGAAATCGCAGTCTAAGGTGTGGGCGACTTGGACCTACGGCGCGCGGTTCAGTTCAGTTGGAACGCGCTGATCTCACGAAATAATGGGCGATGTAAACTGAAAAAAGGCAATGATAAATGAATTTTGTCGCAACGAAGTTGCGGCTGATATGTCATGATAGCATTAAATTATACTACTCAGTTAGGCTACTTTGTCCAGTACATTTAGTTACATAATCACCAAAGGTTTTTAGACAATAAGTATCTGTTTTATTTATTATTCTAAATTCAATTGCGAGCAAGTTGATGACACTCGAACGGCAAGTTTTTCATATATTAATTAATTTTTATGGTTGCTTCCTACAGGTGAACAAGAGGCTACCAGCTCTGCTAGAGAAGAACGCAATGCGCGTGCACTTAGACGCCAACGGGAACGAGGGGTCGTGGTTCTACGTCATACCGTTCTACAAGTTGCGTTCTACAGGTAATGCACCATTCTTTAATAGCTAATATTGAACCGAATTGCATTGAACCGAATTTAAGATCTTTTACACTTTTTGGAGTTGTTAAAGAGACGTACACCCGAATAGATTGTAACCAAAGCGTTAGAGCGCCTTCACATTACGTCGCAAGCACTGCGGCTGCAGCGCTGCTGCCGCAGTGCTTGCGACGTAATGTGAAGGCAGCCTTAAAAAAGGTATGAAACGCCAAGTGCCGTCACTTTACATAAAATTTAAGGTTAATGCCTGATTGTAAAAGTTGGTTATGAACCTCAATTTTCCCCATTCCAGGTGACAACGTGGTTGTGGGCGACAAGGTGATCCTGAACCCTGTGAACGTGGGCCAGCAGGTGTTACACGTGTCCGCCAGCCACGAGCTGCCCGACAACGCCGGCTGCATGGAGGTAGGGACTGCGTAGGTGTATACGCACATTGCGTACACATGACGTGCATGCGTTCATTTTTACGCAGATTTCAGATTGAAGATGAATTAGTGTGTCTGTGCAAAATACGTATTCGTTCTTCAGAAAACAGTGTTTTTATTAAGTCGGTGGTTTTTATGTTTGTGGCTAAACACATAAAATCTAAACTTTAGGCATCTATTTTGTTACTTAAGTGACTTTTTATTTATTTAATTTTATTGCTCCAAGAGTAAATATTAAGTGAGAGGTTTTGAACATATTTAATAATTCATTGTGCACGAGAAACATTTACAAAATAACGATTTACACAGTAAGAGAAGACAAAGGATGATATGGAGGAACTCCATACATATTCTGACCCGTTTTCATTCAAATAACTACCTAAGTAAACATTTCATGTTTCTAAATGCGGCCATCAATGTTACAGGTGAACGTCGTTAACGCCCCCACGTCGTGGAAAGTAACTCTATTTCTGGAGCACAAAGAGAACCAAGAAGAAATACTCAAAGGCGGCGACGTCGTGCGTCTCTTTCACGCCGAGCAGGAAAAGTTCCTCACCATGGACGAGTATAGAAAGAGACAGCATGTGTTCCTCAGGACCACCGGCCGGTCCAGCGCGACGGCCGCTACCAGCAGTAAAGCGTTGTGGGAGATAGAGGTATTGCTTTACATCAATTATTTGTTTTTAAAACAGTAGGTTTTTTCCGCAACTTGGCCGTAAATATGAAACGAAAAAATATACACGGGAACACTATATTTTTCAGCGATATAAGGAAGTCGTGTTAATAAAGTATCTAAACTACCATCGTCCATCATACCCTATTACAACCAATTCCGTTTTGTAGTTTCCTTAAAAACGTAACAAACGTCCATCTATCCTCAAAAATATGTTTAATATGTAAGTACTAATTAGACCTCATTTTATATTTATTATTATTTCAGGTTGTGCAACACGATCCGTGTCGAGGCGGCGCCGGCCATTGGAATTCCATTTTCCGATTCAAGCATCTCGCCACTGGGCATTACTTGGCTGCTGAGGCGTGTACTAAATCGTAAGAACCAATTTATATTTATCTTATATCTTTAAACGAGCAATTCTTGTATATATACAATTGGAATCTCGGAATCGGCTCCAACGATTTTCATGAAATTTAGTATATAGGGGGTTTCGGGGGCGATAAATCGATCTAGCTAGGAATAATTTTTAGAAAATGTCATTTTATTCGTGTTTTATCGAATACCGAGCGATGCTCGGTCAAATAGCTAGTGAGTATTTAATAACGCATAACTTCAGTAGTATATACCATAGCCATAGGGGCTATAACTGTTTGAATTTAATTTTTCTTGCTCGTTGAAATACACAAATGAACAAAGAACCTTTGTGTAAACATATAGGTTATCTCTTTAGGTAAACTGCAGTTACTCGATGTGGTTGACTTTCTTTGCTTTGAAAATATATTCTTCTTTTCAGAGAAAATAGCGGCGAGCACGATGAGCCAGCGTACCAGCTAGTGTCTGTGCCGCACTCTTCTGAAATCGCGACACTATTTGAGCTGGACCCCACCACGATGACGCATTCCGACGCGCCCGTGCCGCAGAGCAGCTACGTCAGGTACGTCATTGGTCTATTGTACCAATTAATTATTATTGATTCATTATTACCTTTATAGTAATAGTGATCTATTTTATTACTTTTTACTCACTAATTATTATATTCTTATTATCCCTCTTTTTTATCAATGGTATCAGTTTATAAAAAGTTATAAATGGTCGCTTCTGCTTTCAGGTTGCAGCATTTATGTACGCACACGTGGGTATATTCCACGACCATTCCAATAGACTTTGAACTAGAGAAGCCTGTCATGTCAAAGGTAAGAGTCAAGTATTATGTGTAGCACACAAGATTACTTCAATTAACAAACGTGTATTAAAAAAATATATTATATGAAAGCTGCGATTCTGTCACGAGGAATAACATACTAGTGCGAAACTGCACTCCTCGTTCCTGTGTTGCGTCGTCGGAACTAAAAACATTATAATACACTATTATTATTATTTAGTGTAAACCACACTAGCAGCTAATAAACTGATGCGTGTCAAACCACGTGACAAGAATTGACCACGCATCGCATTGCAACGAAGCAATGTAAGTACGTTGGCCGCGCTCTTGTTCGTGTTTGTTTACGACATTCAACCCTTACAACACATTTCGTGTTTAATATTTTGCCTCACATGAGTGTCTGTATCAGGTGGGGTGCTCAATAGTGAAGGAGGACAAGGAGGCGTTTGCCCTGATCTCTGTGTCGCCGAGCGAGGTGCGCGACCTCGACTTCGCCAACGACGCTTGCAAGGTGCTCTCCGCGCTCTCCACCAAGCTGCAGCACGGGGACATCGAGCATAATGAGATGAAGTGAGTATAAGCTGAAGAAAGTAGTTGATATCCTTACTACCATATCCATACTAATATTTTAAATGCGAAAGTGTGTCTGTCCATCCATCTGTCTGTCTGTCTGTGACCTTTTCATGCCTGAAGCGTTGAACCGATTTTGTTGAAATTTGTTATGGAGATACATAGGATACCTTTTTTTATAAGTAACGAAAGAATTTATCACAGTTTCCGCGTGATAAAAGAATTCTAGCCCAACGGATGCGGGCTTCATCTAGTAACAGACAAATTCTGCTCTTACAAGTTTTTTTTTTTTATTTTTTTATATCTTTATTTAAATAAAGGGCTTTTGCCATACATGGCATGCCAGCCCCATCGTATCCTATAGCTATGATTAACAAATAATTTAATATCCTATACAAACACACTGCCGCATCACTTGCAGGTGAAGATATTATGCTTACGTACCAACATAAATCAGTAATATTAACCTTAAACTTATCAATTAACTCCTTCCTTTCATCCGCACCTTTCACACATTCCAGTAACAAATGATGAACATCCTCAACCATACCACACTCATTACAGTTAGGCGAATCAGATACTTTAATTAAATGACTAAAGTAATTACAAGGATAATGTCCTGACCTTAATCTAAATGACAAAATTATATTTTTCCTTGATAAATTACATGTTGTGTATTCAAGAACTAACGGTACGGAACCCTTCATGGGCAACCATCTGTCTGTCTATCTTCTTACAAGTTTGATTTTAAACTTTTTAGTTTGTCAAAAATATAGGATATACATTATACACAATGAATTATAACATTTCTGCGTCAACATCTGTTTCCAGAGCGCTCACCTGTCTCCTCCAAGACATAGTGTACTTCATAGCGGGGTTCGAGAACGAGCCCAACAAGTCCAAGGCCCTCGACCTGGTCGTAGAGAACCCAGATAGGGACCGACAGAAGCTGCTGCGAGAGCAGTACGTTCTCAAACAGCTGTTCAAGATATTGCAGGTTTGTTTTTCATCGTATAATGCTGGTCGCACATTTGTCAGAACTGCACGTTACTAACACGCACTTTAGACGTGGGAGAGCCATGCTTTGGCACGAATAGGCCGGCTCGACCGGATAAATACCACATTTTCACAAAAAACCGGCGTGAAACAGCGCTTGCGCTGTGTTTCGCCGAGAGTTTACCGGAGGCCCAATCCCCTACCCTATTCACTTCCCTACCCTCCCCTATTCCCTTCCCTTCTCATCCCTACCCTCCCCTATTACCCTATTCCCTCTTAAAAGCCCGGCAACGCATCTGCAGCTCTTCTGATGCTGCGAGTGTCCATGGGCGACGGAAGTTGCTTTCCATCAGGTGACCCGTTTGCTCGTTTGCCCCCCTTATTTCATAAAAAAAACGCGTCGAGCGTACTTCGTACACGAAATGCGGCGCGTACGACACGGACGAATGTGTGAAGTTTCACGTTATTTAATACAACAAATTCTAAAATGCGGCGCGTTCGGTACGTGCGTGCTGATAAATGTGGGATCACTTTAAGGCAACAAGATATAAGGGCGTTCAAGATGCGGACTTTGTACGCATGCAGGTTATTATTTGCGGATTTATAGATTTTATGTGTCATATGATATCCGTCTTAAAGCATTAAAAAAGTGGATCGTCTTGCGTGGCCCACTTATCCGCGTGACAAAACGCCAAAATATAAGCTAGATGATCGGAGCGTACAATGTATGTGTTTCTAGTGCAATGTATAAGTCTTACATAGTTATATTGTGTATTCTGTGAACAATAGCAATTTTGTCGTTGTAGCGAGTTTACTTGCCTAATGAATTGCAGAAGAAGCAGAAATAACATCTTGTACATGCATGTTTCCTGTGACCAACCATTACTGTTTTACTTTACGTGTGTACTTAATTATGATTTTTTTTCAATGACAGGCACCATTCCAAGAATCTCCAGAAGGTCAGGAGCCGTTTTTGAAGATAGAGGAGCTGTACGACCCGCGGTACGCGCCCTACAAGTTCATATTCCGGCTCTGCTACCGAATTCTGCGGCTCAGCCAACACGATTACAGGAAAAACCAGGCGAGTTTTGTTCTAATCCGGTCACCGAACACGTGGGAAAATTGGCTCTTTCATTTGAGCGCAATTTTAGCTATTTCGTTTCCACAAGAATGCGATAGGAGCTAGGACTAGTATTGCGAGTGAATGAAAGAGAAGTAGACGTTGGTCTATCGTTAAATTTCCACAAGTTCGACCATTATATCATAATAATAATAATAATAATTTAACTTAAAAAGGGACAAGCGTTCATTTGTCTATCGTTGAATTTCTACGAGTTCATCGGCTATAACGTATTAATTTAACGAACGATTTACTTTTCAGGAATACATAGCAAAACACTTCGGATTCATGCAGAAACAGATCGGCTACGACATATTGGCCGAAGACACGATTACAGCACTGCTGCATAACAACCGGAAACTTCTAGAGAAACACATCACTGCATCTGAGATTGAGACTTTTGTTGGTAAGTCTGTTGTAATATTATGTAGGTTATACCTATGTATGCTATGCATAGCTGCTTTAGCTATAGTCCGGTCGCGCATCAATTGTTTCCTGATGGCATATCAGCACCTCGCTCTCTTTAGTCGAAAATATTATTTTTCTGTAGCTGTGAAAACGGGATAGCAATATTATGTTCGTGCCAAATAACGATAAGTTAATATATACTTTTTAGGTGCTCCGTAACGATTTGTTATTACATCAAAATATATTTAAGGTCTGGTACGCAAGAACATGAAGACGTGGCAGTCGCGGTTCCTGGACTACCTGAGCGACCTGTGCATCTCCAACAAGAAGGCCATCGCCGTCACTCAGGAGCTCATCTGCAAGAGCGTGCTCAGCGCCACCAACTCCGATATACTCATTGAGACCAGGTAAAAAGTCATCAGCATTACATCTTAGTTATAGTAAACTTGTGTTACAAACCAAAAAAGTCTATTGTTTGTGCGTGTTAGTTATGTCCATTGTGGCTGAAGCTCTTTGGTATCCTAGTATATAAGACGTCATATTGGTAAATATTATAAAAACCAAAACATCTCCATTTTCTAAAGAGCGGTTATCGTCAAAATTAAAACGTGCCTTAAAATATTGAATTAAATTTTCTTAACAATATTATTGTTTGTAAACAACCAAGACGAATGTGAACGCTTTCCCAAAAGTTTTGAAATTTTAGGTGTGGCGTCAAGAATTACGAAGCGACGACTGGTAAAAGCAGAAGGTAGTTTAATTTTTGTAAAAGCATGTCCGGAAAATATTCTATGGGCTGGGCTAGATGGACTTTTCTTCGCAACTTGTATTCTTACTCGTTCTGTTGCTCCCTTACCAATAAAAATATTTACACAAGACACACAGATTTAAAAGGATTACTGTCTTCATCTCTATCCTTGATAATATGTTAGCAGTTAGAGGATTCAAAAGAAAACAAAGACAGACGATTGCTTAATTAATCTAGCTGTGTAAATATCTTTGTTACTAAGGGAGTTCTATAAAAGAAGTAATACAGTGGTCAAAATTCATGAATAACGCATGTAATATGTTAACTGCTTTGGATGCCTATAAATTTTACTTTTAAATAACAGCAAATAGAATTGACTACAAAATTCATAAATCTTCGCTTTATACTTTGTTCATGGGTATAAAACCATTGTATGACTTGATTGTAACAATGCCATCTTCGTCTATCCTTTCATACTTTATGTTATCATTTATCTTACATAACATACGGGTGCTTTTTATTTATAGATTGGTCTCAACAAAATACGAGAACATCCCAAAAGATAGCGGCGAGAAATACACGACAGTCGAAGATGAAATTGTGCTTGTTTGGCATAATAAACAGGTAAAAACCGTAAAATAAAACGTAAAGACTTATTCAATTCAATTCTGCTAGCTCAAAAAGCTGATACCTGGCCGTGAATTCGATCCTGTAAGGAAACTGATGATGATTATTGAATGGATCGTAAGTGTCTAAACACACTTTGCCGAAGATACGCGACCGAAGTTCGGCAAAATTATGCCTGCAATGTATTATAAATTACCGATGGGCGATTACACACCACGCCGAAATTACGTCGCGTTATATTGTATGCGTAGCGCATTGCTGGCGTAATCATGCCTAACTTCGGCCGCGTATTTTCGGCCTAGTATGTTTAGGCACTAAATCATTAATTATTAACATCCATGAATCCAAGTCGGAAACGAAACACTGTCACTTTCTTCATATCTCATCGACAAAACAGCTTATCATAAGTTTTATTCCTGTTTCAAACTTTTTAGTCGTCCATTTTATAGCAAGAAAGTAAATAAATCTTATGTTTTTCGTTAGAAATCCGAGTTGCTGTCCAAGTTAGCGGCGGACGCGGCTGCAGATCCGCGGTGTGAGGCGGCCGCCATCCTCGACTACTATCGCCACCAGCTGGACCTGTTCTCCAACATGTGCCTCAACCGACAGTACCTCGCGCTGAATAGCCTGTCACAGCAGCTCAATATCGACCTTATACTCAAGTAATAAAAGCTATAGAGATGAAAAATTAATGTGGATGAATGGATCGATTAACACTAACAAAAGTTGCAGAATTCAAAAATAGCTGAAGATATTACAATTTAAGTCTTATATTACATTTCTATTCAATGTCTATCAAAGAGATTACGTACTATCAGAGAAATTGATTCGTAGGCAGATGGCGGACTTACGTCATTTTGTCGCGTTATGTCAATTCGATGTTAGTCGTTATCTATCGGCAGGGTTTGTTATAACGCGACCAATCTACGTAGTCTCGCCATCTATGTTTAAATCAAAATATCATCTAAAACTCTATGTCCCCTACTTACCAGATGTATGTCAAACTCCGCGCTGCCGCACGAGGTGCGCGCGTCGTTCTGCCGGCTGATGCTGCATTTACACGTGGATCGCGACCCGCAGGAGCCCGTCACGCCCGTCAAGTACGCTCGCCTCTGGACCGAGGTGTGCGACCGCATACACGTGCATGAGTGAGTACGCACACGTATACAAGCGTATACGCAGAAGAAAGTTGTACGCACACTAATACAGTCGAAGGCGCACAAGCACACGAACACATTTAAATGTACGCACACAATCGAGCAGCAGTCACGCAAACGTAAATAATAAAATACAGGCACACCAACAGGCTCGTGAACGTACACAGTCAAATACTCGAAAGATGCACAAGTCAGGACGTACACGCACACACCCGAATACAATATTATGTCCACGAATGTGTATACGTACTCGTACACTTGCACAAAATACTACGCGCGCATACACGCCCATATGTTAATACGAATATTGATCTTTGAATATTTTTTTCGCTAGCTATCAATGCGCCAAGGGCGGGCCGGACGCGACGCGCGAGAAGGTGAAGGAGCAGTTCGCGTCCACTATCCGCTTCGTGGAGAACTACCTGTGCAACGTGGTGACCCGCACGTGGTACTTCAGCGACCAGGACCAGAATAAACTCACCTACGAGGTGGTGAAGCTGGCGAGGGATCTCATATACTTCGGGTTTTACAGGTAATATTAAGACACTATGCTTAAATCCTTAACAGTAACAGTAATGCGTTTACGTGGCGTCATAAAAAGCTAACTGTAGCACGACTAAACTAGAAGGTAATGTTTATTGTAAATTTTAAATCTTGTTAGCAGAGCCTACCCAAATTTTCTGAGAAATATACAAGTTACACAGATAAACTCAATTTTTTTATTCACAATAGAATTTTCAAATGTTTTCTGAAAGACGGTATGGTGCCTACCACCGGTTAAGGAATTAACCCGGCAAGAAGAACCGGCGTAAGAAACTCGCACAACTCGATAGATATTGTTTTGTTAACTATTATACATAAATCAAGCAATCACACGTCTGTTCTTCTCTCCAGTTTTAGCGACTTACTCCGCATCACGAAGACGTTACTCAGTATCCTGGACTGCGTCACCGCCATCGACCTGATAAATGAGACCAGTGCGCTTACCGGGGAGGTTGAATGTAAGACTATTGCACCTCTTATCTTGTACTTACAACGAGATGATTTCGTGTGTTTGAGGAAAAATAATCTAGATAGTATTCCTGGGAAATCATGTCTTTCTTTTTCTTTATTTAAACTCCAAACAAAGCTCGGTCTTCCAGTTTACTTTAAAAAAATCATAAACTTAGTTACAGTCTACAACTTAGTTTTAATGTTATAACGTTTTTTAACATATAATATAATGAGTCTTGAAACTAGACGACTTACATTCTCAATACTTTTTTCAAGCAGCTCAGGAAGCTGATTTAAAACAGCGTAAGTAAAATATAACTCAGTTTTCCCTAGCAATTCCTTTTATGACCTTATAATTATAAAGGTTAGCTAGTTTTTGTTGTAAACTGTAATTATTTTAATATTAAAAACTAGTTTTGTCCCATTTTTAGCGGAGGGTGGTGTTCTAAGAACGATAGGTGATATGGGTGCTGTCATGACTTCTATCACCCTGGGCTCTGTAGCTCGAAACGTAAGTCATAAATTTAACTGCACCTATTTCTTTGTGTAGTTTTTATATTATTATTAAGTCTATGATTACTGTTAAAACTGCCTCTAAGCCAGTAAACCAGAAGTTTGCTGAAAAGTCTTGTATCATTTTAATATAATTATTAAATATCATAAATATAAAAATACTATAATGATATAATGTTAAATTAGGTTGCCGCAATTACCTCCATTATACAAGTACGCTGGACTTATGATACCCTTTGAAATGACAGCTATTTTTTGTGCCTAATTGAAGGGGAATCAGCGCCCCCAATGTGGGGTAAGAGAATTAAAAATGACGTTTGAACGACGCCATATTGGCGCTGACATCACTAATGAAAGTACTTGGAACTAATATTAATGGTGACAACCAATAATGATTAAGTGGCCATTTGCAATTAGGTCAAATTTAGTTCTCTTCTCCCGCATTGGGGGCGCTGATTCCGCTTCAAAGAGGCACAAAAAGTAGGTGGGTATCATAAGTCCGACACTGGTGTCCGATCCTTTAATGTCATGATCTATGGCATATTTTATCGACAAATTGGCTCTTAAATTTTTTTCTCTCTTTCACGGTTGTAAAATGGCAGCCATTTTAATTTTTCTCGAGCTTTCAGACTAATCTGACCAGTACTTCACATGTAAATATCCTATGAAAATAAAAAAGGTCTCATTTGATTTATTAAACTGGTTCTTTTTATTTTTCAAAAGTTGGAGAAAAACAATTTGAACTCATGATGTATGGCTTATATTAGTGACAAATTGGCTTTCAAATTATTTTTTTCTACAACTTTTGAAAAAAAATTTTTTTCTCTGGCTTCATACTAATCTGACCACCTCATCATAAGAAAATCGTTATAACTTCTAAACTATCTGACTTAAAACATTGAAGTAAAAGAATTTTAGAAGATGAAAACTTCCTTTATCTATTTAAAATAAAAAAGAACCAGTTTAATATGCTAGATTTTCCACAAAAAGCCATTAATTAAAAATTACATTTTTTTTTTCTTAAACTTGGGTTTTTCTATGTTTAATTCCAAATAAAAAAGAACCAGTTCAATGTGCTAGATTTTTCACAAAAAGCCATTAATAAAAAATACATTTTTTTTTTCAAACTTGGGTTTTTCTATGTTTAATTCCACGAAATTTATAACATACTAGCTGTTGCCCGCGACTTCGTCCGCGTGGACTTCAGTTTATAGCGCGCGGTGTCAACAAAATTGGTGTCAAAAGCTTTTTAAAACCCTGGTACCCCTTAAGGGGTACCAGGGTTTTAAAATCAAAGGGTATCAAAATACTCAAAACAGCCGTGTAGTGTGCACATAATATGATTTTTTTTTACTTAATTAAACTTTTTTATACCAAATTTTAAAGCTTATTTAGCGTTACACAACCTTAGCTTTGCCCAATGCCCATAAACCAATGATATTCTATGTTACTATAGAAACTCATTGCCATAAACTATTTAGTACTTATTATTGGTAGAATGTGTCTGATATCTATGTTGGTAGGTGAGTTATTTAATAACATGTATAACAATCAAAAGAATCGCAAACATTGACTCAACATGGTACCACCTCTTATAGAAATACATATGAGCAAGCGATAGCGCGATCTAGGCGACTCTTGGCGCCATCTATTCCAGTTTTTGGAACTAACTTAATTTGAACAAATTTACGCATAAACATTACGTGTAAGGGGGTTACAACCCTTTTTTCCAGTAAGAAGTAGCCTATGTCCTTTCTCAGGCTTTAGACTATATGTGTACAAAATTTCATTACAATCGGTTCAGTAGTTTTGGCGCTGTTGTTTTTGAATTTGATATCTAAGTTGGTAGGTGAGTTATTAGTTAATAACGTGTACTTACAACAATCGAAAGAATCGAATTCAACATGGTACCACATCTTATAGAAATACGCATGAGCAAGCGATAGCGCGATCTAAGGGACTCTTGGCGCCATCTATTTTGAGTTTTTGGAACTAACTTAATTTGACCAAATTTACGCATTTTCAACCCCTTACAACCCCTTTTTCCAGTTAAAAAGTAGCCTATGTCCTTTCTCAGGCTTTAGACTATCTGTGTACAAAATTTCATTACAATCGGTTCAGTAGTTTTGGCGTGAAAGCGAGACAGACAGACAGACAGACAGACAGACAGAGATACTTTCGCATTTATAATATTAGTATAGATTTTTTATAATATTATACATAAAATATGTTTAAGATTTTTGAAATTTTATTTTAATACACATCCAAGACCCAGGAACATTGAAAACTTTTTGTTCCGCCTGCGGAACTCGAACCCAGGACCCCCGGGATGAGCGCTGGCCACGCGCAATGCGAATTCATTTTCATCGATATTTTTATGGAAATAAGATATTTTCCCACATCAAAATGTAGCCTATGTCCTTTCTCAGATTCTAGAATAACTGTATACAAAATTTCATTGCAATCGGTTCAGTAGTTTTGGCGTGAAAGCAAGACAGACAGACAGACAGACAGACAGAGATACTTTCGCATTTATAATATTAGTATGGATTTCATTGCAATCGGTTCAGTAGTTTTGGCGTGAAAGCAAGACAGACAGACAGACAGAGATACTTTCGCATTTATAATATTAGTATGGATAGTATGGATTAGAAATGCAGTAGGAGTTCTACATAAGATAAGATAGATTGATTATTATTATACCAAGTGATAATATTATTAAACATAATATTCTAACGTATTAAAAACTATAAACAAAAACATACTAACTAATAAGTATGATTAGTTCTGTGTTACAATAAAGTAAAAAATAAAACGCCATCTGTTGAATCGTATTAAAACTAAAATGTTCATTCCATCGATATATTTCTGGAGTTTTTATAATATTATACATAAAATATGTTTAAGATTTTTGAAATTTTATTTTAATACACATCCAAGACCCAGGAACATTGAAAACTTTTTGTTCCGCCTGCGGGACTCGAACCCAGGACCCCCGGGATGAGCGCTGGCCACGCGCAATGCGAATTCATTTTCATTGATATTTTCATGGAAATAAGATATTTTCCCACATCAAAATGTAGCCTATGTCCTTTCTCAGACTCTAGAATAACTGTATACAAAATTTCATTGCAATCGGTTCAGTAGTTTTGGCGTGAAAGCAAGACAGACAGACAGACAGACAGACAGACAGACAGACAGACAGAGATACTTTCGCATTTATAATATTAGTATGGATTGCTTTAGTAAGCGTAGTCCACAAATTTAGCTATCAAATGAGACCTTTTTTATCTTCATAGGATATTTACAAGAGCAGTTCTGGTCAGATTAGTGTGAAAGCCCGAGAAAAACTAAAATGGCTGCCATTTTATAGCCTTGAGAGAGAAAAAAAATTTGAGGGCCAATTTGTCGATAAAATATGCCATAGATCACGACATTAAAGGATCGGACATCGGTGTCGGGACACATTGTATAATGGAGGTCAGTGGGTTGCCGTCATCCTTATAATGTGATTGTAACAGCATATAATTTGAATGTCCAATTTATCTACATCGATAAATCCCTAATCTAATACGTAACGTTTTCTGTTAGATCGTTGGCGGCGGCACGGCGCAGCGCAGCCCGTCGGCGTTGGCGCTGGCACGGAAACACCCTCTAGTCATGGAGACCAAACTCAAGATCATCGAGATATTACAGGTTGGAAGTTATGTCATAGTTATGTTAATGTTTTTTTCATAAATAAATGTCACTATTTATATTCCCTACTATTTTTACCAGGTACAAAGTGGAAGGAGATACTTTTTAAATTATTTTATTAGCGAATTCATGACGTTGGGACATTCATAGAAACATTCCGTTAGGCTTTATTTATAAGTTAGATAACTTAAGAGGATACTCCAGGGGCGAGATAAATTGAAAATAGGTATTTGAAAATGTATTGCTGTCTCACCAATCTCAAGTCTCCCACCGCAGAGCGCGATAGAGACAACACGACAAAAGTTCTAATAAAAGAACAGAAAATCTTCGATTCGTTGTCGCTGATTCCTTCTCCAAAACTTAACCGATTTAAGTACTTTTTTCATTAAGAATTAAAGCAAGGCTTGAGCTGTGTTCCTATGGTTTTTTTTTTGTATATTTTAGCCAGTTTGTCTTTCTGGGTGTTTGAACACAGAGGAAAATCTTGCCATTTTTTTTGGGTTTTTGGACGTTCTTATCTTTTTTAATAATAAAATTATGAAAAAAAAGAAAACATAGGGACATGCTAATAGTGGCCATAGATATTCAGGAAAAAAATCATAACTCTACCGACATTATCCAGGGAGGAAACAGGGGACAGCGTTTGTGTGGAAAAACGGTGTCCGGTTGGTTAGGTCTGAATGTCAAAATGTACTGATCTATATAACGTACGTACTTTAAAAAGAACTTTTCCCTAAATGAATGATTTTCTATAGGTCTTTATTATTAAATGTCGGAAATCCGTAAAGCCAAACACAAGGGTACATTCAGCTCCATTATCTACTAGCTGTCCCGGTGAACTTCGTGTCACTTTAAAACCTTCCCTGGACTTCTACGAATATTTTGAGACTAAAATCATCCCATTCCGTCCAGCCGTTTTCGAGTTTTAGAGCGACTAACACATTTGAAAATCCATTTTTATATATATAGATTAACCCAGGAAAATTAAACATTCGACCTCGGAATAATTAGCATAGAGCTAAAAATTTGTGGAGACGTTAATTACAGCGTTATAAATAAATCCTCAAAAATCCCCGGCGATCCTCCTTGTGCCAAAAATTTTATTCAGGGTCAAGGGTATGAAAATGTTTTTTTTCCCGTTTTTCTTTCAAATGGTGCATTCTATCATAGAAGTAAGTAGGACAAGATTGTAGATCATAGAATTCTCTATAAAAAATATTGTGACATTTTTTTCTACGACTTACCATTCCTTATGAAAAACGCGTTAAAGTTTAGGAAAATCGTATCTATGAACTTATATTATAAAGCTGAAGAATTTGTAGAAGTACTGGTTCGAATTGAAAAATTATTTTTGTGTTGAATATTCTTATATATCGAGGAAGATTTGAGCTATATAACATCACGTTGCCACCAATTGGAGCAAAGAAACAGAGGAAAATGGGGATAAACGGGGAAAATTATTTGAAAGTGCTTATCTCACAAACTGCTAAAGCATTTTTAAAATTTTCATTTTATTTGGCATAGATATAAAGTAGACTGTAGACCATGTAGAAGGACATAGGCTTTTTTGTTTCTCAGGAAAATGTGCGGTTTCCGTGTAATACATAATTAACAGGGCGGAGCGGAAGTTCTTGTACTTCAACATGCTAGGGCTGTTCGCCAAACATTCTTCTGCACGACTCACCAAATCTAAACTTTTCGAGTCGCGAAGAGCAACAGTACGCCTGCGTGTCACTCAGAAGAATGTCAGGCCGAGAACATTCCAAACAACCCTAGTATCTAGTCAGTAGTAATGGACGTTAAGCGTGGCTCCGCCCGTATTAATTATAAATTTCACGGAAACCGTATATTTTCCTGAAAAACAAAATAGCCTATGTCCCTCCACGTGATCTCTTCTGTCAAATAACATAAAAATTGCTTCAGCAGTTCATGAGATAAGCCCTTTCAAATTGTTTCCCCCGTTTTTTCACATCTTCATCTATTTTTCCCCTCCTATTGGTCGCAGCGTGATGTTATATAGCCTAAAGCCTTTCTAGGTATATAAGTCTATCCAACACAAAAATAATTTTTCAATTAGAACCAGTTATAGTTCTGTAACAAATTCTTCAGCTTTATAATATAAGTTCATAATATGATTGTCATCTTGGCGTTCATTGAGAGAGGCCTATGTCCAGCAGTGGATAACTATAGGCTGATATGATGATGATGATGATGAATATGATTTTCCTCTATTTTAACGCGTTTTTCATAAGGAGAGTCGTAGAAAAAATTGTTACAATATTTTTTGTAGAGAATCCTATGATCTACAATCTTGTCCTACTTATTTCTATGATAGAATGTATAATTTGGAAGAAAAACGGGAAAAAATTCATTTTCATACCCTTGACCTTGAATAAAATTTTTGGCACAAGGAGGATCGCCGGGGATTTTTGAGGATTTATTTATAACGCTGTATTTATTAACGTCTCCACAAATTTTTAGCTCTATGCTAATTATTCCGAGGTCGAATTAATTTTCCTGGGTTAATAGATAATGGAGCTGAATGTACCCTTGTGTTTGGCTTTACGGATTTCCGACATTTAATAATAAACACCTATAGAAAATCAGTCATTTTGGGAAAAGTTCTTTTTAAAGTACGTACGTTATATAGATCAGTACATTTTGACGTTCAGACCTAACCAACCGGACACGAAAAACGGCGGTGTGGACTCCTCTTAAATGGAGACCCATTTAAGTTATCTAACTTTCGTAATAAGTATCTTCTTATAACTTATTACGATTGCTCATTTCTACCTAATTTGATTAAATCTATCTCTAACTAGTTCATATTGGACGTGCGACTGGACTACCGCATCAGCTGCCTGCTGTCGATATTCAAGAAGGAGTTCGAGCAGACGGGCGAGAGAACGCCCGAGTCGCTGGCGAAGGCCGACGTCGAGGCAATAGGGCTCCAAGCGGAGGGCATCTTCAGCTGTCGGTGAGTGTCAGACTCTACAAGGAAGAGGCCCAATTTCACCAACGTCTGTTAGTGTTAACAACTTGTTCAAATGTCATGTCTTCTCTTTCATTCATATGAAAAACGAAAGAGATAACATGACACTAATTCGAGCATTAACTGACAGTCGTTGGTGAAATTGGGCCTTAGTTTGAGAAATAAGAGACTTCTTGAGGCAATGCGAAGTCAGTGGGGCTAAAACTGTCGTTAAAACCGATTTATCCACAAAAATATAATCCCATTTACTAATTAAAATATATTTGGCGCGGCATATAAATATGTATCGTGTAAATATTTTTATTAGTAAAAGGGAAAGGGTATGCCAAACCTACAAAAGTGTGGCAGACATTAAACGAACTATGCCGAAAAATCTGAACATCTCCCACCACCAAACTTCTATGTCATCAATTTTTAAGTCTATCACTAAGCCGGTGACTAACAAATGGTTTTGGTCTCATCGGGAATGGAATATCACAAATGAAATACTTTTATAAAATTGGTTTTGCTTCTGGCCTTTTTATTATGTTATATCGTGGATCTTTTTGACATTTCCTTAGTAAGTACCATAGAGGAAAATAATACACGGGGCAGTTAGTATCTATTACTATTTGACAAGCAAAAAAGAAATATAATTGCCAGAGACAAAATCAATGTTCAGAATTGAAATTTAGAACTAGCTTTAGAATACTTCTCGAACTCTACAATAATTTCTCTTCTTTTCACATTACTTACATACTAGAAGAAACTTCTTCATTAAACATTTATGTAGTGTTAATCTTTGCTAATATTTGAATCGATATCACTTTCAGAGCAATACAGACTGTGCCTGACAACTGTCTTCCAAAAAATGTAGATTTGTTAGTAAGATGAACTATACAATGCATGGTGCATGTACTGCATGCACATAGAATCGTGGACTAACAAAATGTTAACGTTTTCACTACTGAATAAACTAAAATGCAGTCATAGAGCACGTAGAATATGTATGTTATGCGGGGTTTACACGGGTGACTACAGCCGCACGATTTACGCTGCACGGCGAGAATCGACTGTCTAAATGGCAATACGCCTGCCGAATAGCCAGACAGTCGATTTTCGCCGTGTGGCGTAAATCGTGCGGCTATATTCACCCGTGTAAAGGCGCCCTTAAATTGATTCATAGGCGCCTGCCTGCTGGCCTTCCTATTTGATTTGGTTACATCAACTATAGTTGACATAACCTGACCAAAGTACGCGTATATGCAAGTAAAGCGCGATAGCAATATTTATGCGCAAGAGAGACAAGTAGCGATTGGGTCAATAATCTAATTTCTACGTGCTCAGCGACCATAACACTAAATTAAATGCCTCCTGCATATGTAAATGTGTCTTTCAAAATCGATAAGAAAATTGAATCTCCCTGATTACCGCAAGAGATTAAAATGAAGTGTGTTCGGATTTGTGATGTTTCTCTTTTCACCCGCTAGGGGCGCTGCATGTTCATGCTAATTCTTTGATAACTTAAGCCCTAACTAACTTCACTGTCGTAACTTGATACTATTGATACTGATGCGAGTCCCTGTATTGTAGCCTATACATCTAAGGCCCCCTCGAAAGGTAAGAATCGAGCTACGTGTTCATCTTATTTTTGTACATTTCATACATGTTTATACAACTATATATGTACATATTATTATATAAAACGATAAAATACTGTATAAACGCTTTTTTGCATGGTATTGGCATGGATGACTGGGTTTCGTACGTAATGCTACAATATAAAATATTGTACAGAGGTTTTGCTGTATTATTTTGTAAAACGCATCGGTGTAAGTAGCTTTAAATGTATATAAATTTATAACTTCATCGGTGAAATTGTATTACCCTAGGATTTTATATGTAAAATAAAAAAAAATTGGCTTGTCTACGTGCTTATGTATTGATACGGAACCCATATATATGTTTATATTTCAATTGAACCAACCACTCGATGTTGCACGAGCTGTCGCTTGGCCAAAGCATTTTAAGCTCTACCTTTATCAACATTAGGTGGTATTTCCAGGGACGGTCTGGACTTGGACGAGTGCGGGGGGCGGATGGTACTGCGGGTGCTGCTACAGCTGTGCTCGCAGAGCGCGTCCGCGTCGCTCGTGTCGGGCGCACTAGCGTTGCTGTTCAGACACTTCAGCCAACGACATGAAGTGCTGCAGGCTTTTAAGCAGGTTTGTATTTATAGCTATATTACTATACAGGATGTAACAAAAATAAGTGATAATACTTTAGGGTGTGTACGTGTTCCTTGTAGAGAGTTCACTGTGAAAGTAGCAGCGCTGAAAGACCAAAAAATTTTTTCACTTTTGTATGGGCAAGGGTCCGAGCGTCACGAGTTTCCCCATACAAAAGTGAAAAAAATTTTTGGTCTTTCAGCGCTGCTACTTTCACAGTGACCTCTCTACAAGGAACACGTACACACCCTAAAGTATTATCACTTATTTTTGTTACACCCTGTATAGAAACTTATAGTATGCCATAACTTTCTATATCTCATGGCATATTGAAAAACTTGGTTGTGTGCGTTTTATAAAATTGTGGGAAACTGCTTATAATACACGATACGATGTGTAAAATACGTATACGTCTAAAAAGACAAATAAGGACAAAACATTGTAATAGTTAATCAAAAATTTTTTTAAGTATGTTGATCAGTATAATAAGTTGTTTTAATTTAATATTTTAGGTCAGTCAAGCTAAGGCAATTTATGGCTTGCTACCATTATTTTTGTTAGAAATGAATTATTATCTATTTAACCTATCTCTTCTCCTTACAAACTTTCAAAAGTCCAAATGTTATGAGAAGGGAATAAAAACATTTAATTTGAACCCACTAGGTCCAACTGCTAGTGTCAGACGCGGACGTGGAGTCGTACAAGCAGATAAAGGCTGATCTGGACGTGCTGCGGCAGAGCGTCGAGAAGTCGGAGCTGTGGGTGTTCAACAAGGGCCGCGCTGGCGTGCTCGACGACGGCGGTGAGTATATATTATACCGTTCAGTCTGGCATCGGTTCGGTCCGTCAGTCTCAGACCGACGCCAGAATGATGGCCGAAAAGTGCATTACTATGCACTAAAAATGATTGACGGACTAAAAAATATTAGTCCGTCAATCACACGGTTACACGATCATTCTTGATGGACTGAACTGATGCCAGATTGACCGTGTAACCCTAGTCTGCAATCGACGAAAAGTGGCTTACAGATCTTTTGTATTGTAAGACAGTAGATCAGTCAGCTACTTTTTGAAATGTGAGTAAAACGGTAATGCACTATGTTGCATCTTCCTCCATCGCTTTTTTGCGGAATGATTAAAAAACTCAAGTTGGAAAGTAAGATGATTTAGATGGGGTCACTTATTACCTCTTACATGTCTCGACTATAATATCATACAATTTACACCTCTTATTCAAAAATATCTAGTTTCTGAAATGATAATAAACACAAGTATGCAATTAATTGTGTAGATCACAAGGGTACAGTGGGGCCGGGCGGGGCGGTGCTGGAGCGAAACGCCTCCATGGACAATGTGCTAGACAAGGAAGGAAAAGCGACAAAAGGTGATCACATGAGCGAATACCAGAAAGTCAAACAGGTGAATAATTTTGTTTTATAACCTATATTATTTATAACTTAAACACCCTTTAATTACAAGAATTGAGCTTGCATCAAGACTTTTTGTAGATCATTTATGTAGTGGATAATAACGAAGTGGACAGAGCTAAACAAAGCTGATCCTTGACAACTCTTTAATATTTGTGTATTACAGATACTCAAGCGCATGATAAAGTATTGCACGCATGGAAACAGCGACGCGGCGGGCGAGCCGAGTCGGCCGCGACGCCACGAGCAGCGGTTATTACGCAATATTGGCGTACACAACGTCGTACTTGACTTACTACAAGTGAGTATATCGGGCGACTGAAATAATAACTAATTAAGTCCCAATGTTTAACTTGCCAAAATAAACAACTTAATTATTTTATTAGGTGCCTCACGACGAAGCTGATAAGGACATGGATGAGTTGCTGGCTTTGGCACACGAGTTCCTCCAGCGGTTCTGCCACGGCAACCAGCAGAATCAGGCTATACTGCACAAACACCTTGACCTCTTCCTCAACGCTGGGGTAAGGACTATAAACCCTGCAAATCTATGCTAAGTGTAAATTAAAAAAAAAAAACTTTTTTTAAGCAACATACGAAAAATATTACGTATGAGATACGTTTGTACGAAAATTGCCGTAACGTACACGCAACATATACGTCATAAGTAAATAAATAATAAATAAAAAATCTGTTTATTTCCAGTAACAAAAGCCAAACACAACACTTATATACAATACTTATGATGGTAATCTCATGTGAGATTTCATACTAATTTGCACGTAAATTTTCAGACTAGAGAAGCCCAAACCGTGTGCGCGATATACGAGGACAACGCAGCATTATGCGGCCACGAAGCTAACGAGAAAGTGGCGGCTCACTTCGTACACTGTATCGAGACGCGCGGCCGCCGCCCCGCCTATTTGCGGTTCTTGCGGACGATCGTGCGTGCGGGTCCGACGCATATACGACGAAGTCAGGATCTAGTCATGCAAGAGGTACGGTTTTCACTAAAATTGACGTATCGAGTCGTTGATGAAACGTGCCGTTTCCTTTACTTCTCATTTACAATCAAAAAAATATATAATACTTCTCAGTTGTTTAATAAAGGTTATTGTTATTTTAGATGGTAAACGCTGGAGAGGATGTCCTAGTATTCTACAACGATAAAGTCTCCTTCAACTACTTCATTCAAATGATGCGCCAGTACAAACAAACCAATGAGATGCCGGAGGCTTTAACGTGAGTATTATTTAACAACTATTTAACGCAAAGTTTAATAATAATCCACGCATATTTTGCTTCATGAGAGCAAGGCTACACTGTCGGCGAAACGCATTATAACACCCTTTAATTACAAAGTCAAATTGTTGCTTTGCGGCGACGCACGTTAACACAAGACTATGTGTTAACGTGCGTCCGCAACGTGCCTTCGTCTTTGACGCAACGCATCATTGTAACAATTCATAGAATATGTACTCGTAATGTAAAAGGTCGGAGTATCGCACCGCAACGCAATGTAGCTTTGCTTTAACTACAAAATACACAACTCATGTTAAAAAAAAACCCTTATTTGCAGATACCACATAGACCTGGTGAAGCTGCTTACGTGCTGCACTCTCGGCAAGAACGTGTACACGGAGATCAAGTGCCACAGCCTGCTGCCGCTCGACGACATTGTCAATACCATCACGCATGCTGACTGCATACCGGAGGTATGTGTAATAACTACAAGTACGCACACGTTACGAATGCGTACGTACGTAGGTTACGTACGCATACGAAATATTTACGCAAATGTAACTTGCTAACGTTTAAAACTTGTGGTAAAATAAATCGTGCAAAAACATTAACTACTCGCTATCTGTCAAACATTTTCTAACGGTATTACCGCACCTAGGAACTTCTTTCTTTCATTATATTTTGTAAATACCTGTCATTTTAAAGGTTATTTGATTACTGTAAATTTATAATATGCATAAAAAGGTGATCTATGTACATACAATTCAAATTATGATTTCTCACAAAAGTAAAAAGTTCTAACCATCTATTAATTTTTCAGGTAAAAGAGGCGTACGTAGGCTTCCTCAACCACTGCTACATTGACACGGAGGTAGAGATGAAGGAGATATACTCGAGCAACTACATGTGGGACCTGTTCGAGCGGTCCTTCCTGCTGGACATGCAGGCCATCCTGCAGGCGGACCCTAACAGCGGACCTGTGGCGTCTAGTAAGTTTAAAACTTAGTTGGTGTTCGAATAAGAAAAAAGCCTTGAGCATTTAATTTCACATAAGCATAAAGAGTGGTAACAATAGATTATAGAGAAAGGTGTGATTATATGCATAAAATACGATCCAAAAGTTCATGTCCAAGTCGCGTTTTACCGTTAATGTTGGCATCGAAAATTAATAAGTAAACATTACGATAAATATCCCTTTGTTGTGGGCCTTATGACTGAATTTCAAAAGATTGTTCGCACTTTATATGTACAAGTGCCAATATCTATTGTTAGAGTTGCTCCTTTAATTTGTTAAAATAAAATATGTCAGGCTCAACCCAGGAGGCGCGATCTCCAGGCCCCAGCAACTCGCGGCAGGCGTGGGTCAACTACGTCACAGACGTGCTCATGCACACTATATGCACGTTCTTCAACTCGCCATTCAGTGACCAGAGCACTACTGTACAGGTAAGAAAGCTGAATATAAGTTTTTATTAATGCCATACCACGTTTAGTTATTTTACTTTTATTTTTAAAATAAAAAGTCATGCAAATATTGTAACTATTCGGTAAGGCAAGAGGTATAAAGTGAGGTTTGAAATTTATTTGTTGCTTGTGACTAATTCTGCATTTTCTTTGGTACTATTAAAAAAATCAATCGTCCAGCGTTTCTTTCAAGTTAATAAAATATAACAATGAATGAAAATGAATATAATTGAAGTACTTAACAATTACTAGGAGAACAATGATGAGGTATTAGAGTTGGTATTGTTGGCGAGTGCGTACGACACGTACGACCCGTGCGTGCGCGACGCACGGTACGCAAACGAAGACGCCATCACGGATGTAAGAAGTAGGGGTTAGGCTAGATTCTGAGTAACCCTAGTATACAAAAACAACATGACAATACCATTATATCTTTACAAAAATATTCACAAATGTCACCGGAAAATCAACTCATTTATAAATATCTCAAATACTTAAACATAACCTGTCTACTTTGTATAATGTAGTTCTATGTTATTCTCCTTTATATATTTACTACTGAGTACTAACAAATTCAACCCCCTGTATATATATAAATAGTTCAGCTAGTCGTAGTATGGTTTGTTAAGTTTTTAAGTAAATTTCTTTGTAAATATATCTACGATAATAATATTATGTTGTACTTTATCAATTTATTTTAATTGTTATAACATTGGATTTAAATTTTATTATGATTACTTTTCTTTATTCTTTTTGCATTCTTTTGGAACGATAGTATCAGTATCAGGTTGGTTTATTTTAATTATTTCTTCCTTGTTAAAAATTAAAGAATACTATAATTTTGAGTAAATTCAATTTTAACTTACCCCACAAAATTCCTTACTAGCCTATAAAGTTAATGACAAGAAGTAATCCACTCTTATTTTCTAGACTCGCCAGTCTATCTTCGTGAAATTACTTCAAACAACATTCCGTATCTACCAATGTCCCTGGCTTACACCACCACAAAAACTCAACGTTGAAAAATGCATCAGGACACTGAGCGAAGTTGGTAAGGAATTTCAGAACACCATTTGCCATCTCTACGTTCATTCAACTATTTTTTTTCTTAATAAATTGTTTTTGTCGGTAGCAAAATCTCGCAGTATAGCGATCCCGTTGGAACTTGAAGCCAAAATACAGACGGTGTTCGAAAAAGCGGCCGCGCTCTCGCGACAAACCAGCAAGTGGCTACTGGCGTCCAAAACATCCAAACTAGAGAAGATGGCGTCTCAGGTAATATTATAATTGATTTGATATCTGATACTATATAAATGTAAGGATTCGCTTTCAAGTTTTGTTCTTCGTAAAAAAAGTCTCAGAAGGTAAAAAGTTTTATAATTTTTCTCCATTCATAACTTACTCCTGTATTTCAGTCAAACCTCCAAAACGACCGGTCGGTAATGGAAGGTCTGCAGGAGATAGTCGCGCTGCTGGAGGAGCAGCTGCGGCCACTGCTGCAGGCGGAGCAGTCCCTGCTGGTGGACATCCTGTACAAGCCGCACAAGCTGTTCACCAGCCCCGGCGAGCTCACTCATCCCGACACCGCTGGGATATTCATCTCCAGGTCAGGGACTTTAATTAATTATTATTACTGCTGAAGACTTATAGGAACTGATAAAGAAACTTCTGCTCAGACCGATAAAATATGCCATCATTTATGAACGTATAATCATGTATTACAAAAAAGAATCAATAAAAATATTCGTAAAAAAGACGCAAATAGTTGGTTTAAAGTTATAACATTATAAGGTAAATGACCACCCGACACCCTATAGTAAAAAATGAAATAATTAAATCAAATTTACAAAGTTTTCTGTGCTTTTAAAAACAAGAAGTAAAGTGGTTTTACAGTAATTGTATTTAAATAAGTGCTATTTTTAGGCTCATCCGCCACACAGAGAAACTGTTGGAAGAGAAAGAAGAGAAGCTGTGTGTAAAAGTGCTGCGGACTCTGCGAGAAATGATGGCGGTCGATCCGGAATATGGGGAGAAGGTAAATTATAAACCTTTGTAACAATAAAAAGTCATTTCATATTGTTAATGCTTTAATAACTTCATTAATATTGTTAATATAAGCCAGAGTATAAATATTATGTGTTTTGTTTTGTAACAGGGCAATCAGTTGCGTAACAAATTGCTATCGCAATACTTCATTAATCGCAAGTCGGAGCCGAAAATACAAGTTCCTGCGGCCAGCGTTACCGTCACACATGGACCGGGAGGTAATTTATAACAGTGTATACGTATACGCAGTACAATACGTATACATACAACGTGTACGCAAGTGCGTATACGTGTGCGTATGCGTGCCTACAAATAAAATCACAACTCTAAATAGCAATGCAAACTGTTAGCAGCACAATGTTTAGAAAACTGCACATTTAGATTAATAGCAAAAATTGGTTTTAGTGACTAAAAATGAATTGCTATGACCTGTGTTAGTGTCACATTTAGTGTGACTAGACTAAGATGAGCTAGTAAAATATAAAAAAAATAAGAATGCTTGTTAAAATGTGTTAGTTTAGATCTGGATACTATTGATTTTTTATTTCACAATGTGCATGCGCAGCTGACAACCTCCAGCATCAGCCGAAGAGAGGTGGGTCCATGAATATATTACGTATCGTGCTTTGTGTATTGTAAAGTGTCGTATGGGTTCCGTCCAGTACGTAGATAGGTAACCTGGCTGTACAGAATTAATAAAAACCAATGAGCAGGCGTAAACACTTGGTTGAACATTCAACATAAAAAAATGTGTATATAAATCATCTGTACGAACTTAAGTATATTAATTCACAATTCCTGTTTGTCTCAGATTTGAAAACTGCGCGGTTATTGGCCAACGCTTATTTGAGTTGATTATTGTCGCATTTCAAAGTTGTCTTATTCGAGTCGAACTATATTTTGTGAATCAGGCCCTTGATGCTTTTGATGTTTAATATTGCTACGTATTCCTCCCTTCCTTCTGCCGACGCGATACTTATATACGTTATGAATCTGCCAAACGTTCCTAGAAATCTCATCTGGTTATAAACTATATAACCAGATGAGATTTCTGGGAACGTAGTTAACGTAGTGTAGAAAAATCGGATATGTTTGTACAGATTTCACATTGTAAATATGCACATTGATCGTAGAATAGTTTAAGAATATACAAATATGTAACATAAATATTAAATATGTCGTGTCTTTTGTAAAAAAAATGGCGTGGTTCATTTGTAAATATTTGAATCGGAATTATATTATGAAGTGTAATACCATAGGAATATACCTTGTATAAACAAAAACGTCTTTTGGCTTCTAGGGAAAACGAGTAGATATTGTTGAGAATAAAAATCATGTGTATCATGTTTATATATCAATCATTAATAAAAATCATGTCTAGGATCTTCTGACTCCTCACTTCTTGTAGTCCGTAAAATATGTACCATTGAAGAAATTTATTCATACGCAGTTGACAAATCTTCGTCGTTTGGTCGGAATATGTCAATTCCATGTTACTCGTCATCTGACGGCTGGGTTTGACCATAAAGTGAATATACCTAGCGGAATAGAGCAACAATCTCGAGCTGTCAAACGAGACCGAAATTGGTGTCATCTGTGTGTAAAAATATGTGTACGTATACACTTACACAAGCATTATTGAACATGATTTCTATGATATTAAATTGTCAACGCGCGGCACGTGCCGACTGGACGTCAAAAAAAGAGTACTGCTGTCATGTATCACACGTCTCTTTTTACCACGCAGTGTTACTGATAGTGACATCTCTCTTGCTCAGGCCTTTGTTTCTCTATTCCGCTAGGTATGGGTTTGACGTAACGCGACCAAATTACTTAGGTCCGCAAGCTGCCTATGAATCAACTTCTCTGATAGTACAGCTATAATATGACAACGGTTCATCAATGGTTACACCGTCAATCCGGTATCAGTTCAGGTCCATCAATCTGTGATTGACGCCAGACTGATGACCGAAAAGTACATTATAAAAGAATTGATCAGTCCATCAATACGTGGGTCAGACGTTCAGTTTCGCGTCAACCTTACTAGATTGATACCAGATTCATGGACTGAACTGATGAGGAACTGAGCGTGTAACCTACGTATATCAATGATCCCTATCTGTGTGAACAGCTAAAATTCTCCTGCGCACGGGTCAGACGCTGGCTCAAGTGCAGGCGCACCTGGACCGGGAGGGCGCTTCAGACCTGGTGGTGGAGCTCGTCATCAACAGCACCAACCGCCAGGCCATCTTCCTCGAGGCCATACAGCTCGGTAAGATAGCGGTAGAAGCAGTTTTAGGTAGAAAAACGGCATAGGCCATTGTCCTGCGGGCTTACTTGCATTAACATACCTACTTTTTATTTTATTTGTGTGTGTTCTTATGTAGTGCGTCCGTGGCCTAATGGGTAGACCTTCGGTTTGCACTCCTAGAGGGTGCAGGTTCGAACCCGGGTGGAGGCGTGTACCTATGAGACATTTTCTGATCTCAAGTACCATAATACGGACGCTCGTACGGTGAAGAAAAACATCGTGAGGAAAACCGCACATAGTTGGTCCCAGACGTATTGACTAGTTCTTTCCTCTGGATTAGGCCGACTATGGTGCGAGAATGCGGACATTTAAAAATCTTGTCCCAGGCACGAGGAGTGGTTACTTCGCTCTGAAAAATACTTTAAAACGGGCTTTGGCCCACCACACATTCCCACCACTGTATCTCCTGTGTCGCCAGGATCGACAAAATACTGTATAAATAAATCGATCTAAAAAAAAATGTATAAATCATCCACAACGGATGTAAGGGCCTAGTTTTCTTCTTATGTAGTTTTTATGTGAGTAAAGAATTTCCTAAAATAATTCCCAATACAACACTCGTTGCTAATGAAAATAATTTTACAAAAGATAGTTATTATGATGTTTGTCTTTCAAGTATATATTTTTAAAGCTATCAGTAGAAGAAATCAACATTTGATAAATTATAATGTAATTTTTAATGTTTTCTTTTGTTTTTCCAACAGGCATAGCTCTTCTAGAAGGCGGGAATCCCACCATACAACACAGTATATTCACCAAACTCCTTAACGGAGAGATATCTCAAGCTTTCTTGAAGGTATGACCTCTTTAATTTTACAAATATTAAGTTTATTTTGCTAACTACCATCCGACAAATTTACTTTTAGGCAGATGACGGACCTATATCATTTGGTCATGTCATGTCACAGAATATATATTAGTAGTACCAACAGAATCCCCACTCGTGAAACGCGTTTAAAAAAATAACAACTCATGCTCCGGTACTATAAAGTTCAAATTCCGACCACGCAGTGCTAGGTGCCTACAATTATATTTGTCTACATGTGCGCTCTCTTTCTATCGCGTAAGAGGTACCCTTTCTGACGAAATCAAGATTGTCACCTTTTAGAAAATAAAATAATCTTCTTTTAATTACTATAGCTACTAATAGCAACTTACTTTTTTATAGTAATAATCAAATTTTAGTAACCCAACGTATATTTTAAAATAGTTTTATATTCGATTATAGTGTAAGCGCTGGACAGGATTTTTTTACAACTTAAACACAGTAACTTGTGTTTATTTATGTGTAGTATGCGGTTTGTTTGTAACAAATTGCTATGTTTGTGTATTTTTTTTTATCTTATTTTGTATTTTAAAGTCTTAAATTACTTTATTGAAACATTTCTTTGACTTTTTCAATTGTTCATATTTATCAGATTAATAGTGGCGTTTTACCTACCAATAAAACGCATATTAATTTACTTACCTTATTCGAAGCTTATTTAATTGAGATAGGCACTACGTTTCCCGCCATTATATCCATACTATTGACTTCCGGTTACTCCCACTTTCGTCCCACCATGGTGAAGAGGTAGGGAGAGTTTATAAAAGCGAGCTAACTCGTCTGCCAGTTTATTGCGTCTATACTCACCAGGCAGAATTTAAACTATAAGCTTCGAATAAGGTAAGTAAATTAATATGCGTTTTATTGGTAGGTAAAACGCCACTATTAATTCCCTGTACCGTTATTCGAAGCTTATTTAATTGAGAATTGTTTGTTATCGCCTGGTGGGAACGAAAGTTTACGGAATATAAACTAGACGCCAAGGTGAAAGATAGAAAATTATAATATAAATCAAAAATCAAATAGTTTATTTTTAACAACCAGTAGTACCAACTACTATGGGAAAGCCAGTTTATATAAATATCTTATATTGGAAAATTGACCACCCAATTTTTCAATGCAACTGCTGATCAAATACATCCCGGCGTAGCAGTTATACCCACATATTTGAAAAGGGATTCGATCCACCCTGAAATAATGGTCCTTGAGGCAGGTTTAATCCGACCTCTGCAAGTAATAATAAATTATGTAAAATGGTTGTATTCCGCCTAGAACCGAGTACCTCAATAGTTCTTTAGTAGGTCAAGATTGCCTGTAATCAGAAAAGTCAGTTTTTGAACCAAAAGATGGCCAAAATATTATTTCATTAGTATTTTGTATACAATGGTCATTATCAATCTTTAGCAGGGTTTATTGTTCTACCAGAACATAAGAGCAGTAAAAACGGCTGTATGTCTTTGTACTTGAAAAGGGTTGTCATGTTCTAAAGCGTAATTGCTTAGATATGATGCCAAACTATATTCCATATTGGTGGTTTTGAGCTTGTAGGTTTTTGTAAAGCTATGGATTTTAACATTTACTCAACTATAATATAAGAACTAATTTCTCCAGCCGAATTCGGGTTACAAAGAGTTGAAACAACCGACTTGTGAAGGTCTGATAAAAACCTGGCTACATCTTCGATTCGATTTGACACACACGCATCAGCTTAATGGCTGCTAGTGTGGTTACACAATAATCTTCACCCTGTGGTTTACATGAATCGACTTGATTTTGGTTTGACCAGTGTAGCCATCGTTTCCAAGCAACATTATAAGCTTTTTTGTGTAGAATTACGAGATGAGTGCCATGACATACATAGAAGATCTACTTACAGTTTGCTCCAGGTTTTTGTGCGCTGACTCCACCTCCTCATTTCGGATTTCTAAACTACCAGTGTCATCTTGTGGACCCCGGGTAATGGCAGACCCGTCGATACGTCGATGAGGAACTTGTCCAGGCGTGGAATTGTGTATGGGGCGGCAGTCGCTCGGGCTTTCAGATCTGATCGCCAGTAGACTTTGCTCCAGCGGGGACTACCAGTAAGTATATTCCATGTAGACATTGTGGCGGAAATATCCACGCTAACTGGAAAATCCACTGCAGTAAAAAGGAGTCTAGAAAGAGCGCCCCAGGGTTGATTAAATCGAGAGAAATGTTGTTCGTTACCACATGCACCAGACTGAAAGCAAAGAAGTCGATCACTGGAATGCCCTATCTGCAGAAAATTGTATTTGTCCATTCGGACGTCAGATACCACTCTGGTTTCCGACAAAGCTTTGACAAATGGTCGGCGTGGCTGTATTTGATATCGTTCTAAAATTTCGAAAATTTTGTAACAAAGTTTTTGAGATTTGGTGCCGCCTTCGTGACGAAGGTATGCGATTACAGTTTTATTGTCGCTTTGTACTAAAACTGTACATTCATTCATTATTTTATGATGACTTTGAAAAGCTTTTAACATAGCTAATAAGTATTTCTTTCTGATTACAATGGAGCATGATTTGTCTTGCGACCAAAAACAGGGTAGACTTAAATTATTAAGACGAGCGCCCCATGCGATGTCAGAAGCATCAGTTTCTTCTCGAGCCACCAATCCAAAATGTTCCTGGCGTCTGCCGGAATCGTACCTCATCTGGTGTCCGATTTTAACATTCTGTTGAGCAGCATCAGAAGCGCGCGAAAATTGAGCTGACCTGTGGGTACAGAAAAACTAACAAAGTTTAATAGACCGACTAAGCTCTGTATCTCTTTAAGGGATACACGTTGCTTTTTATGAATTTCACAAATTTTTGGTTTTTAGAATTTGTAATTTCTCTATAGGAACTCGCTTTATATTAGTAGTAGGATTCCAATCGATTCCTAAATAAACTTACTTAAATGGAAGAAGGATCGCTTTTTCCTTGTTGATAATCCATCCTAAAAATTCTAAGGTTTGTACGGCAACATGAACATATTATGTCTCCTTAACTCATTTAATCTTGACTGACATAATATTACTATATTAAAGCACAAATCAATAGGCGTGTTAGTTTTTCCGTAAAGTGTACCACAAAATGTACAGGTTGTGGGATATTCTAGGACTCGCTTTGCTTGCCCTGATAAACCATGATACGAATACCTTTTTTTTTTTTTTTTGCGAAGAACTTGAGCCACCTAATTGGTTATAGTCGCGAAAGCTCTTGGAGCAGTACTCAGTCAATGGTAGACACGTCATTTCCCAAAGTTGCCTTTGATATATCAAGCGTTAGAATCTACGAGACTCGAACGTGAAAGCATACCTGTGTCAGATTCACTTTGCAGAGCCAGTCTCCCGGCTGAAGAAAATCTGGAACCCAAAACATGTTCAGAAGTTTGAACTTCGTTGTTTTGATGTAGTAATTCAGAGCCCTTAAGTTGAAGACAGGCTGTGCAGTACCGTCCGTTTTGTGTACTAAAAACATTGACGATGTGCTTGGAGATGGATTGCATAGCTCCAAGACGCCTTCGCTTATTTTGTGGATAGTGGCAGTCATGTGGAATTTGTACTGTTCTTTTTTGCATCCCCACATAAATAAGGGCGGGCTTTTTGCAAAATGGTATACGATACCTGGAATTTTCAGTATTGTTTCTGGTGCTCCCAACTGCCTCCATCAATCCACATATTGAGCGAGACGGCCGGCCTGATATTTCATGTCAAAAACGACGTCGCTTAAGATGTTAACCGGTGTTGTGGGCATGCGAGGCGGCATGTTTATGTCCAGATCCTATGTTTGCTTGTTTAAAGTGGTTACGTGATGTGCCACCTCCACGAAATGACCCACGATTACTCGGTAGGACTGAATGAGAGCTGTGGTGACTGCTAGCTTGCGTTGGCAGATCGTTTGGGTAACAACCACAACAACCCTGTAAGGGTTTTTTTATGAGATGCGTGCTCCTGGAAGGAGACGCTGGGCTTTTTACCCTCTGCCTGCAAGGTGACCGCACGCGATTTCCTCAGAGGTCAAAACACTTCCGACTACCAGCTTACCTTACCACGCTTCGTCTACTGTAGACGTATTTATCGTCGGATCGCGAACTTGTTTTGTTATAACCTCACGTCGGTGACCACATATATTATGCAACGTATCTGAGGAGATTCTCTGATAGAGTACCTTCAGAAAAAAAGTTCAGCGGAGCTAAAATGGTCGCATTTCACAATTCCTCTAAAATCAATTCAGAAACTGAATCGTCAAAACCGTCAAACTGACGAATGTCAAATTAGTACAAATTACTAGACATGAATTGCAAGCAGACTGCAGAGTGCCCATTTTGTGATTTAATAAATAAATAAATAAATAAATAAAATGAATCATATTATGATTCATAATATGATTCTCCAAGGCGACCATTTTAGCCCCGCCGATAATTTGTTATTAACACCTGTATAATCCGGATTCTCCTCCTTAAACCATTTTGTGTCGTCAGTGAGTGGTTTTGTAGTGAGTCGCGATGTTTTATGACGCACATAGTAAGCGCTCCAAAAGCCTTATCATGGCCAGAGGATTGGAGATTTAGAACTACTTCATTAGTCTCCAAGCTCGTGAATCTTGGAGATGATAGAAATTTTTTTTTGAGCATCTGCATACCTTATATCACTTCAAGAGGCGTCGTCTAGATGTTTGAGATTACATAAAGGCTTTAATGATTTTCCGAGGATTTGGGAACCGATGGTTCCTAAAATTAAGCATTAATAATCTTTTTCAGGAATATCGTCATATAGGTTGCAGCTAACATTAAAAAAAAAACAACATATAATATTGTCTTTTACCTTATTTAAATACTGAGTATTATTCTGATGCGGCTGCAACTATAATGTCACTAATTTCTTTGTACATCCGTTTGTATTACGGTCTGAGTGACACCTGCGTTTGCCCCCTCCTTTTTTTTACTACGGTGCTTAGCCGAGTCTGAAGAGCTAGTGGATGAGCTGTCACTATCGGAGCTAGAAATTAGAAAGTACGTCGCGGTGCAGATGGATCTGCAACTGGTATCAACCATTTTCACATATTTTATTAGCATTTCCATTCGTCCTAAAAATAAAATGCTGAAAAGCTAGTCATTAAATTAATAATTTCATTATGTTAAACTAAAATTGTTTATAAACTTGTAAGTGATAAATAAAATTTGTAAATGATAATTTTATTTGAACGGAAAAACCGTTAAAGAAAACTAAGATGAAAATATTAAATATTTTATACTTTTTTCATCGATAGTAATTAATTAAAATTATACTTAAGTAATTAAAAATAGTTGTCATTATATTAACAAAATAAATTATTAAATTAGTACTCTTTTCATATTTCTCATATTATATTAAATATATTTAAGTAATTTAATTAATATTAAAAGAATATAACATACCTGTATTTTTACATATTCATTTATTATTATTCCTATATTAATTATACCTGTGTAATTCCTTGAAACAAATTGCACTTATACCTGTGTAATTCCTTGAAATAAATTGCACTTATACCTGTGTAACTCCTTGAAATAAATTGCACTTATACCTGTGTACAAAAACACTACCGTATCGGGCGGGAAACAAGACGCCAATAAACTGGCAGACGAGTTAGCTCGCTTTTATAAACTCTCCCTACCTCTTCACCATGGTGGGACGAAAGTGGGAGTAACCGGAAGTCAATAGTATGGATATAATGGCGGGAAACGTAGTGCCTATCTCAATTAAATAAGCTTCGAATAACGGTACAGGGAATTAATAACGATTCTGTCACAGCGGTTAAATCAGTACGTATATATATGCGACGAAAAAATCTTGCGCGCGCGTCACCGCTTGCTTGTGAGTCCCTTGTGATCTGCCCCTTTAAAGGGGTACTTACAGTTCGATACCTAAACGCGCGAGTGGGACAGGCCTGGTCATGTTTGGAGTCAATAATTTAATGTTAGTAATGATCTGTCAGCTGGGCTTTATACAGGTTGTATCAAAACTTGGTGATAAATTAATATGTGATATACTTCAGATTGTGTATGGGTTCCCTATATAGAGTTAGCTGTGAAAATAGCAGCGCTGAAATAGTTACTTTTTTAAACTTCTATATGGGAAAATTCATGACGCGGGGCCCTTGCCCATGTAAATCACAAAAAAAAAATTGCTCTTTCAGCGGCTCCACCATGAGTTTAAAGCTGTAGTATTTTTCGATACTAGTATAGTCGATACAGACTACCGTAAATTTTTGGTATGGCAAATTTTACAGCGCCTCTAGCGGTCACTTGCGGAACTAAAATCGCCATACTAAATATTTACGTAGCCGGTATCGAGTATCGATAAATACTATAGCTTTAAACTCATGGTAGAGCTACAACCCTGCTTCTTTCAGAGCGAACTCTATACAGAGAACTAATTTACGTAGATTTGCTACCTGCCTATACCTATTATAGTAATATCAATGTTGTGCAAATATGAAAATTACT
Organism: Aricia agestis; assembly: GCF_905147365.1. Classification (NCBI taxonomy): domain Eukaryota; kingdom Metazoa; phylum Arthropoda; class Insecta; order Lepidoptera; family Lycaenidae; genus Aricia; species Aricia agestis. The sequence continues at coordinate 12,470,419 of NC_056424.1, forward strand.
ACTAAATTTATTATATATTTAGGTGTTCTACGACAAGATGCGCGAGGCTCAACAAGAGATTCGGTCGCTGGCTGTGAGCACCACCAACGCTACGGGCGAGAAACGCCCCTCCACCACCGACAAACAGAAGTCCCCATCTGCTGACGGTACTAGATGTTATTTATGTAGATATTGCCTATCAAAGTATTTTTGGCTTGCTGCTATAATATGATAATTTTCGAAAACCGTGTTTCTAACGCCTATTTGCATAGATATATTTAAATCGAAAAAAACAAGAGAGACAAAATAGTTAACTTGAATATAGAACTAGTGACTAGTGAGGTTCAAAGACGGAATAATAGTACTAAAAATATGTATGTAACGGTTTTATTCAGGAGCCAAGAGCGAGAAGAATGCAGGGGGACCGTTGGTGGTGGGAGAAGACATGGACGACGAGGTCAACAACGCCTGCAGCGCCGCCGTCAACGCCTATTCTGACATACACACAATGTCACAAGGTAACGTCTGACACTTTCCATCAAATGACCCGTTTGCCCCTAATTTTATAATAAAAAAAGACACTTACGTCTAAACACATACATACGACATCAAAAGAAAGGACGTACACAAAGTGCGCACATATAAATGCACACAGGTATAATGCATACGCAAATACGCACGCCAAAACGTAAACATACAAAAATGCACACGGATATAACGTACTTACTTACATTATTATTAACTTGATGGACAATAACGAAAACTTTCTTGTATAGGCACAACTGTATTAGAAGAAATAATGGCGGAAAAGAAAAGTGAAAAAAATAACGACGTCCTTCCCCCTAAAGTAGCAGTTATGAAGCCGATACTGCGGTTCCTTCAACTGCTCTGCGAAAACCACAACCCGGAACTTCAGGTAAAAGCTGTTCTATCAAATAGTGATTCTAATTTCTATTTGTATTTATGATATATTATTATGAAGGATCATAATGATTACATGGGCGCCGGCAGGAGGGAGCCAGGTGTTGCACTTGCACCCCTTGGGAATCTCGGGATCAACAGGAATTATTGAAATAAAAAGCCGTCTGTAACCCTATTACCATGCCGTACAAAGATAGTTCGTAATGTTTCGGCACTAAATGTATTCTGTTGACGTAAATAGACAGTCACTGTTGTTCGTAAAAAGTAAAAACAAAAGAAAGAAAACTAAAATCTGCACCCCTTGAGAATTATTTCTGCTGGCGCCCATGAATGATTAATTTAAAAATAAACAAAAATATATCGGGTTCTAGAATCTCCTACGCAACCAGAACAACAAGACAAACTACAACTTGGTGTCAGAGACGCTCATGTTCCTGGACTGCATCTGCGGCTCCACTACGGGCGGCCTCGGGTTGCTCGGCTTGTATATTAATGAAGGAAATGTTGCGCTTATCAACCAAACGCTGGAAACGCTGACCGAGTACTGTCAAGGTGTAGTAGATCATATAGACTTGTACTAGTCAAGGTTTAAGTTAATCCTAGATTTGAAGATTATATCTCTATCGTTCTTCGTATATATTATGAAGTGAAGGAATAATATTTTGCAAACGTTAAGCCTGAATAATCCATACTAGGGCTAATCTAGTGAGCTAAATCGCTTCTTGAAAAGCGTATAAAGCTGCATATGTATACGCAAACTGCGTGCACGTGACGTACAAAGTGTACATACAACTTAGATATTTTAAATATGTAGTTCTGTATAAATGGTTAAGATATATATTTTGTAAATGTCACAAATCACAAAAAACGATCTTGCATTATTTAGATTATAATCTGTAGTAAAGCTTAAAATCGTTTTAACATTTTAGGTCCATGCCACGAAAATCAGAATTGCATAGCGACACATGAAAGCAACGGTCTTGACATTATAACGGCATTAATTCTAAACGACATTAATCCGCTGGGCAAGACGCGTATGGATCTAGTGTTAGAGCTCAAAAACAACGCCTCCAAATTACTACTGGCCATCATGGAATCCAGGAACGACTCGGAAAACAACGCCGAGAGGATACTCTACAATATGAACCCTAAACAGCTTGTGAGTACTATTTTCTATACTTTAAGCTTACTAAATTTTCAAGGAACGCGTCCTAAATATTTTCTTGGGGCCTTCGGTAGGCCGGACGTGCGCAACAGACTCACAAATGTTAGATCTGGACCAGTTTCATTAGTTTTTGTTTGAAAACTGACATGATTGTGAGTATTCTAAGCAACAGTTCACATCTTAGTTTTAACCCGCTCAGTGCTGAAGTTTAGGATTAATCTATCCCTTAAAATGTTATAAGCAACTTCTGATAATTTGTTCGTTTCCATATTTTGTATCAAAATCCTGACACTTGATTTAAATCGGAGTTTGTTTTGAAATTGATTAATTTTATTTTATGGTGACATACTGTGTGCAGGTAGACGTGGCGTGTTCGGCGTTCCACCAGGAGCACGCGATGGACGGTGACTCCGACTCCGAGGACGACTCGCCCGTGCAGGGCGTCTCGCCGAAGGAGGTGAGTGTTTTCATACCGGGCTTAGAAAACGATGATCCTAAGCCAAATACTAGATCTAGTAGCCAAACACGTAGAAATTCGATCAATTCCCTTTTTTCGTCGTTAGGTACTCAACTAGAGCACTATCGCAGTTTTGTCGCGCGCGAGATTTATGAATTACTTGTGAGATATACGAATTTGAACGTGATTTAAAATTATTTCAAGATAGTGAGAAAGTATCCTCTCCATAAAAAGAAAGCTTTTATTGAGCGACAAAATGCTAGGCTATTTCTAAGACTGTATACTGTATAACTGTTGCTTGTAGGTGGGGCACAACATCTACATCCTGTGCCATCAGCTGGCGGCGCACAACAAGGACTTGGCGGCGCTCGTGCGGGCAACGCCCAGCGGACCCGCCGCACCCGCACTCAACTACTACCGCACACACACGGCGCAGATTGAGGTTAGTTGACAAAACACAAAATCTTGGATTACGTTATATTAGGAACAGTATATTCGAGCGTATATACTGGCCAATATTTGAATAGCCAAAAATAAGTGATAACAAGAAGTGATAAGTGAACCATTAGAATGAAAAGATAAAAAGCGGTATAGTTGGAAGTATTCTATCGGATAAACGCGTGGCACATAAGTGACATTGATTTAATGTCGCCTAAAGCAACTCCAAAAGATTTAATCCTAACAGTATTGGAATCTGATAATTTTCTGTGTCTCGTTGTTTTGTTTTACTTTAGTACTATCAGAGAAGTTGTTTCATAGGCAGATGGCGGACCTGCGTATTTTGGTCGCTTTTATAGTCTGTCAAGAAAGTGAAGAAATTAAAAAGTGGCAACATCGTAGTGTCATCTTTTTTTTCTAGATTGATTTGAAAAGGATCACACTACGATGTGGCCACTTTTTAATTTCTTCACTTTCTTGACAGACTATATGTCAAACCCAGAGAACCTATATTTATGACAGATCGTGACTTACATTGATTGACATAACTCGACCAAGTGAAGGGGGTCCGGCATCTGCCTATTTTTGTTGCGGCAAACGAACAAACGGGCCACTTGATGGAAAGCAACTGCCGTCGCCCATGAATCAATTTCTTCGATGGTACAAGTAACATTATACCATCTCTCTTACAGATAGTGCGAACGGACCGCAGCATGGAGCAGATCGTGTTCCCGATCCCGGAGATCTGCGAGTACCTGCCGGCGGAGAGCAAGCTGCGGGTGCTGCAGACGGCCGAGCAGGACGACCAGGGCAGCAAGGTCGCGGACTTCTTCTCCCGGCTGGATAACCTGTTCCATGAGATGAAGTGGCAGAAGAAGTTGAGAGGTGAGAGAGTTGGTGATAGGGCCGTACAAGTATACAGGGTGTAAAAAATCTAAGTGATAATACTTTTAGAGTTTAGGGTGTGTACGTGTCATTTATATTGTTACGGTACATGGTATACGGACACGTGGTGCCATCTAGCGACAAACCAGCGAAACTTACCGAGGGAGCACAGGCAACATAAATCCCCTACTCAATACTAGATGGCATGAGGTGCGCAAGTACATACTCGAACCTTCTAGAAACCTTTCAATGTTTGTTTACGTGTTTACCGTTTATTTGTTTGCGTGTTTACGTGTTTTAATTTAGTTCTTATGACTGAGTCCATAAGGTCTAAATTAAATTTGCCAAAAAAATCAACTTACTGCACTTATCGTAAGGACGCAGTTTTACTACAAGTACATGCTCGAGCCTCCTAGAAAGTTCCCACGGTGGTTTACTTGTTTACGTGAATCGGGAACTTTCTGGAATTCGTCTCGCCATATAAAAAGCCGCAGGCAGGCCCGGTGGGTCAGTTGGATCTGAGCGATCTTCGAGGCGACAACAAGTGATCAATAGTGAGTGAACCAGTGAAACCTGCGACTTGGCTACGACCTAGGACAGTGATAGTGCTTAGTGATTGGACCTAGTGATTAGTGTTTGGACTTAGTGCTACTTAGTCTTCAAAATACTACGCTCGGTCACGAGAGGGGGGGAGGGGGTCTAGAGTTTTGTCACGTAGTCAATTTCGCCGACAGAAACGTCATACGAAAAATTTTTTCTCGTCATTTAATACTTAACACTGGCATTTATTATGGTTATTTATAGCCAACAGCCATTAAAAAAACAGGCACTGTTGTCACTTATCAGGCGTTTTGAAGTTTGGTGAAGCTTGGTGATTATATTTTTACTATATATGTATTTTAGTGTTCGATTTCAATTTGAACTACAGTCGTGACTAAAATAGTAGGTACCATCGAGGAAATTGATTCCTAAGTAGTTGACAGACCAACGTCATGTAGTCGGATCATGTCAATTCAATGTTAATTGTGATCTGTCGGTTGGGTTTAACTTTAAACGCGACCAAATTACTTAGGTCCGCCATCTGCCTAGAAATTAATTTCTCTGATTGTTCTATTGTAATTTTAGACTATCACTATATATTATATTTTTAGAACATATAATTCAAACCGGTGAGAAAGCGAAACGCAACTTTTACTCCTTTACCAAAATATCTACTTCGACATGGGGCCTTTCATTCAAAACCCTAAAATTAATTTACACTGCTACTTACCTTGGTAGCATTTGCTACGGGGCCCCCGTGTGGGCCGACAGAGCAACTATCGGCGCGGCTCGTCGCAAGTTGCTACAAAGCCAACGTCTTGCTCTTATATTCTTGTGCAAAGCTTACAGAACCACAAGCACCGAAGCCTTGCCCGTGTTAGCCGGAGTTTTACCCGTTGACCTTGAGATTCAGCGTCGTGCGACAATGTACTATCATAACAAAAACATTGACAACCCGTTCTTTTTAAGCGCTCGCGATAAAAATAAAATAGCAAGATTGTTTGAACCTTTAGAAAACTCTTTGCAAAGCCTAATCTCCGAATGGCAGACGCGTTGGGACTGTTCCACCAAAGGGCGACATCTTTATAATTTTTTCCCTAATATTCGTGAACGACTATCCAAACATTGGATGGATATTGATCACTGCGTTTCTCAATTCCTGACCGGTCATGGAAATTTTAAGGCCAAACTCTACGGATTTAATCTGGTAGCATCACCCATGTGCGAGTGCTCGACCGAAGGCAACATGTTTGAACAAACAGCTCATCATGTTCTCTGGGAGTGCAGTCTCTGGCAGGACGAAAGAACTACAATGCTAAACAACCTACTCTGCACATCTGGTGTCGCATACTACGGTGATCTCGTGGACAGCGCTAGGAACTTCCGTGCCTTCAAGCGTTTTTGTCACAATTACTATTGGCAACAGTCTAACACAATAAATTAATTTAGCTGTAGCATAGTAGTCACTATTATTATTAACGTTAAATTCCCGTGGTGCTTCTCCCCTTCAGTTCTTTGACTTTCGGTCACTGCAACTTTGTGCTGTCTCCCGCTTTATATTGGGGAGGGAATCTGGAATTCTTCCTACTCCTCCTATTTTCTTCTGATTAATTTCGTTGCGGGTCCCAAGACAGCTTTAGCATGTCCCTCGGGCTCCCTGAGATCATATCAAAGGGTTTTCGTGGTTGGATGCCGCTGTCGATCCTGGCGACACAGGAGATACAGTGGTGGGAATGTGTGGTGGGCCAAAGCCCGTTTAAAAAAAAATATCACTATATATTATAAAACAAAGTTTTTCCCCCATGTCCCTTTGTTCCCTTTAATCTTTAAAACTACGCAACGGATTTTGATGCGGTTTTCTTTAATAGATAGAGTGATTCAAGAGGAAGGTTTATAAGTATAATAACATTCCTAAATAGTGGAGAAATACTGTTATTGTTGGGGTTTCTAATGTGATGTCGTAAATAATTACATTTTTTTCCACTTACATTGCAAACGCAGGCTGAACCCTACGAGATTTATCAAAATAATGTACCAAGTACTGTACACATTGAAAAGGTCTACCAGAAAACTCCGCAATGGTATATGTCTACCTCTTATGGATATCCCACAATAACAGATTTTTGTCATTTACTTTTAACGACAATATATTATAATGGCTAATTTTCGAGCGATTTTAACCAATACGGCATTAATCCTTATTCAATAAAACCACTTTAAGTACATTGTAAATTGAATATACTACTAATATTATAAATGCGAAAGTACCCCTATCTGTCTGTCTCGCTTTCACGCCAAAACTACTGAACTGATTGCAATGAAAGTTTGTACTATATACACAGAATATAGTCTAAAGCCTGCGAAAGGACATAGGCTACTTTTTAACTGGAAAAAGGGGTTGTAAAGGAGTGTTTATTCGTAAATTTGTTCAAATTAAGTTAGTTCCAAAAATTCATAATAGATGACGCTGTGCGTCGTCCTACATCGTACAAGCGCTTACTCAAACTGTGTTTCCATAAGAGGTGGTAAGGATAACGAAAGTTTCTCGCGAGTTTATTTGAAGTTTGAAATAATCGTACCGCGGAATCATTTCTGTAGCCTGCATGGAAACGGGAACGGGGACGGGAAGTCCACGCGTACGGAGTCGTGGGCAACAGCTAGTAGATCTATATGGCCCTTTACAGCATATGATTTTAATAAATATATTTTCGAAGATATTACAAATTAAAAAATTGCGAGACTTAGCTTTTGCGGCGGTACCGACCAATGCGGGCCACCGGCCACGGACAGATATAGATAGAGTATAAGTAAAGAATATAAATCAAAACTGCTGAATCGATTTAATCATTTTTTCGGTGGCTATATATTTTATTATAGTTATTAAACAATATTATACATAAATCGAAGTGAAAATACTTTAGGATGTGTATGTGTTCCTAACATAGAGTTCACTGTGAAAGTAGCAGCGCTGAAAGAGGGAGGCTATTAGGCTATTAGGGAGCATACCCATACTACGTGACCTACTTTTTAAGATTTTTTGAAAGACCTAAAATTTTTTTCACTTTTGTATGGGGAAACTCGTGACACTCGGGCCCTTGCCCATACAAAAGTGAAAAAAAAAATTTGCTCATTCAACGCTGCTACTTTCACAGTAAAGTTTTTTTTTTTATTGGTGTCAAGTATTTTTTTTAGCAATCTATTGGGTATCAATGTATTTTTTGGAGATCGTTATTTTTATTCCCTGATACAGGTTGTAACAAAAACAAGTGATAATACTTTAGGGTGTGTACGTGTTCCCTGTAGAGATTTCACTGTGAAAGTAGCAGCGCTGAAAGACCAAATTTTTTTTTCACTTTTGTATGGGCAAGGGCCCGAGTGTCACGAGTTTCCCCATACAAAAGTGAAAAAAATTTTAGGTCTTTCAAAAAATCTTAAAAAGTAGGTCACGTAGTATGGGTATGCTCCCTAATATACCCGTTCATATATCTCCACAGGTCAATCGTTCCTGTTCTGGGTGTCGTCCTACATGTCGTTGTGGAGCAACATACTGTTCAACTTCGCGGTGCTCATCAACGTCATAGTCGCATTCTTCTATCCCTTCCAAGATGAAAAGCCAAGTAAGTTTCTTATTGTTATGTAACTTTAGCAATAGTTACTGCAGGTAGTACTTTTTTTTTCACACACACACACACACTAGAAAAAAATTGTTTATATGTACCCTGCAATAATACATATTTATTACGTACGTATACGCCGGTCGAGCATTGCGTATGCAGTTTGCGTACTAAAGGTTACATAGTTTCTTGAGTTATATTAAGTCCTAAATATTTGGGAAGTGTTTAAAAATTCTTCTTGTGTGCCAGCATCTCAGCAGTGATGTTTGGATACTGTTTAAAAAATATTTTCTATCCAGAGCTGGGCCAGCACCTGTCAGCGATAGTGTGGTGTGCTGTGCTGACGGCGGGGACGCTGGTGGCGTGGTTGCCGCGCGGCTCGGGGGCGCGCGCGCTGCTCGCCAGCGCCATAGTCCGCCTGATATTCTCCGCCGGACCAGAGCCCACGCTGTGGATGCTGGGCATGGCTACTGTGAGTATTATGGGAGTGGTTTAATTAAATATTAAACTGTTTTTCACAACGAAACTTATGGGAAACTAATAGGTTTCACTGCCTCTAAGTGCTCTGTCACATTGAAGCACCTTATTGTAACCACCATATTAAATTAACGCCAGTAAACGTTATTTTTGTTCTCGCAGATAGTGGTGAAAGGCATCCACCTGGTGAGCATCATGGGCAACCAGGGCACGCTGTCCAAGTCCACGCGCTACGTGATCACAGACCCCGAGCTGCTCTACCACAGCGTCTACCTCGTCTTCTGCTTCCTCGGCATATGCTGCCATCCGTTCTTTTTCTCTGTTCTGGTGAGCATCATAAGTGTGGGATTTTACACAGTACAATCCCGTTTTTTCTATTAATTAAAATTTGCGATTCTTTAACATAAATCTGTGTGTGTGTGCTGCATCTATTGTACAATGTGCTTTTTGACCCTATGGCTCCACCCTATCTCAAGGAGATATTTACATTCTCGTCTGAGGATGAGAATGCTCGTCTAGCTTACAAACTAAATGTACCAACTCAAAAGACTAAATACTATGGTAATTCTTTTGCGTCCGTTGCGGTTAAACTTTGGAATTCATTACCCAATAGTGTAAGGAAAGCGCCATCTCTGAGCATTTTCAAACGACAACTCAAAGAGTTCTATCTGACCAACAATATGAATCAACAATCTATGTAAATGTGTTTTATGCTAATGTTTACTTGTTTGTCCACCCTAATTATCGTTCTTTTCTCGATGTGATACTCTCTTAAACGTTTTGATGGTTGCCTGGAAGACATCGCTTTCAGCGATAAGGCCGCCAAAATTGTACTTTTAATTTACTGTTGTATGTTTTAAAACTGTATATGTTTGTGGTGTACAATAAAGATTATTATTATTATTATTATTATAAATAAAGCTTCGATCCAGTCTAGATTATACTTAACAACGAAATAGTTTTATCATAATACAACAAACTTTTGCAGTTTTAACCAATCTGAATCATGATTATCTCAATGCCAATCGCGTTACGGCTTTGTCCAAACTGCATTTTGTGGTTTTCTTAAACTGAAATTGCACCCAAACTGTATTATTGTACGATTATTTACCACAGTCAAATTTATGGAAGTAAAATGCAAAATAATCTTATTTATCACAGCTAAATTAGTGATACTGATCAAAAACCTGCAATTAAATATTTTTGAAAAAGCGTGTTGCTTAGCGTTTGAAACCGAATTTTCGATGCGGCGACGAATTACATCAAGTTGCCTTTTGTTGCTAAAACTTGATATACGATTTCCTAACAAACCATTTCCCCCACAGCTGCTGGACGTGGTGTACCGCGAGGAGACACTGTTGAACGTGATGCGGTCAGTCACCCGCAACGGCCGCTCCATCCTGCTGACCGCCGTGCTGGCGCTCGTGCTCGTCTACTTGTTCTCCATCGTCGGTTACATGTTCTTCCGCGACCACTTCCTGCTCAGCGTCGACCGGCTGGATGGTACGTTATCGTGGTCGACCTGATCGTTGGCTGTGACCCAAAGAGGATTGTGGCCTCCGACACTATTTTCGCCACATGTATGTTTATGTTTCTCTATGATTCGCCACTTGTCGCGGTCTGTTTTGTGTAAGTTATTTTATCGTCTCTATCGGATTGTGGATATCCAGAATTAGACGGTTACTGATGATAATTTCTAGCTTATTAAAGCACCTAAAACTTAGTTTCAACTGCCTTACCTATAAAACAAACAGCTTACAACTTTACTGCGTAACAGACAAAGACTTTGTATTGATAATTCGCCGTGTATAAAGGATTAAATTTACGTTAAATGTAACATATTATGTTTTGATGGTATATTTATTAATATCCAGATGACGACGACCCGCGCTTCGACAACGGCTGCCTGTCGGACGAGGGCGAGACGTGCACAGTCGCGCCCGCGCCCACGTCGCGCTACACGCGCCCGCCGCGCTTCGTGAGCGTGGGCGGGGAGCTGCGGGAGCGGAGCTGCGACTCGCTCATCATGTGCATCGTGACAACGCTCAACCAGGGGCTGAGGAACGGCGGCGGGATTGGGGATATACTGCGCGCGCCGGCTAGCTTTGTTAGTATTTTAACCGACCGTTTTCTATAGATGATGAGGATATAAATACAATGATTCCAAACAGTCAGCCATCTTTGGATTGTTTATCTTTAATACCAAGTTACACTTTCAAAAGCTTGGTTAATACTTAAACATCAACTTACATTTAGACGCCTGGTTAAAATATTGTATAGCCCAAAATCCCGCGTTGTTTTAACAAAATATCTATTGACACCTCATCTGCAAAAATGATGATGGCAGTTTACAATATACTTCTGAAATTATCCCTCCCTTCTTTCGCCGTAGTCGGTTAACAAGACGTATATTACAGGAGCCGCTGTTCGTGGCGCGCGTGGTATACGACCTGTTGTTCTTCTTTGTCGTCATCATCATCGTGCTGAACCTCATCTTCGGTGTCATCATCGACACCTTCGCCGACCTCAGGAGCGAGAAGCAGCAGAAGGAGCTCATACTGAAGAACACCTGCTTCATTTGTGGTAAATACTGCTTTACAACCAACACCATGAGGAGATCTGATTATGGCTATTACTTGCCACAATCAGATCTTCTCATGGGTATGTTTAATGAAACAAGAAAAAATACTGCTTTGTTTATCGTATGTGTGATCCACAAAGGCAAAGAAAATTAAAAAGATAAGAAATTTTATCAAATGGGGGTATCGACTAAGATTGTTTGTGGGTTAACATTAACAGCGACGATATAACAGGCCGTGGGAAACATTGGTAGGCACCACAGTTTCGACACAAAAGATATTGATTTGATTTTGATAGAAAACTTCAATCGCATATATCCTACTTTTACTACATTTTTCAACAGAAATTATATTTTTCTGTCCATTTGGCCAGTTACCTGATGAATTTTCTATGCATATTCCTATGAATGTGATCTATTAGATACCCCATCTTGCACATTACGACCTTAATACCTCCAGGTCTGAACCGGTCGGCGTTCGACAACAAGACGGTGTCGTTCGAGGAGCATATCAAGAGCGAGCACAACATGTGGCACTACCTGTACTTCATGGTGCTGGTGCGGGTCAAGGACCCCACTGAGTTCACCGGCCCAGAGAGCTACGTGCACTCCATGATTAAGGTGAGTCGATTCTGTTACTTTAATGCAGCTTTGGTCCTGTTCGGATTCTTTCAAACGAATGGATTTCGCGTTTTGACCGATCAGCAAACTTACTCCCGAAACTAATACGATTTTGATTTAGGAGTGATTAGTTCCAATTTGAGCCGCAGCACGATCGTGCGCTAGTATAGCTGTCAGAAGTGGGAAAAGCCGTTGAGTTCGAATTAGTTCCAAACTGAACTGCTGCACGATTTTGCGCTAGTACCGTATATAATTATGTTGGAAGTAGCAAAATCTGTTAAGGTCGAGCTGATTCGATTCTCGATTCGATTCTAATTCTGTCGGGAGTAAGGCCGGCCAATGGACTGATGGACGGAGTGACTGCTCCGACCGCTCAAGAACTGCTCAAGCAGTCCGTGTATTGCGGATATGAATTTAGTATGGAAACTGCAGATCGCCGTGCAGCAACCGCATCTTGCAGTCGCTCTCGACTGCAAGATGCAGTCGGTCTATGGCCGGCCTAAAGCAGCAGAACACGTTTGACGGACGTTAACATTTTATGATAATAACATCAAACGTCGCTCGTCGTCGTCGTAATTATTCGATTACTTAGTTTTGATATACTAATTTAACCCTTATATGTTTACAGTCTAACAACCTGGAGTGGTTCCCGCGTCTGCGCGCGCTGTCGCTAGTGGGCGGGGGCGAGGGCGACGCGGGCGAGCTGGAGGCGCGGCACCTGCACGCGCAGCTCGAGCGTGCGCAGGACGCCGTGCGCACGCTCACCGCGCTGCTCACCGAGCTGCGGGACCAGGTATGTGCGGGTCGCGATGCGCTATGTGTTCCAGTGCATCGCGACGTAAACGCAGAGGAATGGCCTAGACAAGCCCTAGTAGGGTCTCTGTTCGGCCTGGGGGGCAACTAAACGCCCCCACACAGACGTGTCTGCCAACGACCAGGCAGACGCCCGCTGATAGAACTGCGGTGGCCCCACATTTCCCGTGGATCTGTCAGTAGCGGCGCAGAAAGGAACACGGACGGGTTTTAGTGGGTAGAGCTGGGGCCACTTACCATCCATCAGTCGCAGTGAGTCCCACATACCCCGGTTGTCCTCCCCAGCACTGCCGGGGATGCATAATGGCATTTCCTGACCCAAAAAAAAAGGTATGTGCTGAATGTACTCAATGTGGATTAATCCTTCGATCGTAGATTCTTGAAAATCTATTGTTATTCTATTGTGTCTCGCTCACCGGTGAGCTTCCGTGCTTGATGGGTTAAGTTGGTATCAGCGGTCATTAACCTTCATAGTCCAGGAGCGATGTGAAAAATGCTTGAACTGTATTCTGACACACACGGTAGGCCGATTTCGGTTGAGTTCTTTTTTGTATTTCCTTTGAAAGCTGACATGATCGAGATTGTTCTCAGCTATAGTTCATCATATTAAACTCGCTCACTACTAGAAAAATCGGGGTTACTTAAATTCCTTAATTTATATTTTCTTTTTTATTTTTAACTAACTGACGATACTTAGAGCGACTTATCGTTACAACTGACTATGTTCTGCGTTGCCTCGACGATACGATAAACCAAATCAAGTTCATGCTGAAGATTACAACACAACAGTATCGGCCAATCTGAGCTCTCCTGCTTCGTTTCTTTTTATCAATGATTTCGAAAAAGTAGGCCTACTACAAAACGGTTTTGAGACTCAAACAATCGGACGAGAATGCCGCGTCCTGCTCTAATACCGTCATTTCATGTTTGTTACAGTAAGACGCATTATTCTCGTACGATTGTTTGAGTTCCAAAACCGTTTCGTGGTACGGGCCCTGGTTTTAATGTGGCATATCATGCAGTATACATGACCGACTCGAACCGTTCAATATTGTTTGTATGAAACTCCCTACTGCAACGCACGCTAAGCGGAACCGTAACCTAATCGCCTCGCCTCGGAAGGGGACAGCGGTTGGCGAGCCGTAAGCGAGGCGTCGCCTAGCCGTAGCCGAGTTGACGTACAGGCGCTACTGATACGCTTTGGTAATACCTACATACGTTAGGTTGACGCCTGGTTGACGGCGAGGCGAAGGCGATACGGTGACGATCCCTTTCCGAGTTGATGTGTGCGTCGTATTCGTCGTAGTCGTTCATTAATCGTATATTACACATTAAATATTGGATTTGCTCAGCTGCTAGCTGAAAATTAATTATCAAATAATAGAAAATAATATTTATTTTTTTATTATGGTGTGATTTCAGATGACGGAGCAGCGGAAGCAGAAGCAGCGGATCGGTCTGCTGAACTCCACGTCCGCGTACCTACAGAACCTGCAGATGAACCTGCCGCCCTAGGGCAGCCTAGAGACGCCCTAGAACGCCCTAAAGCCGCCCTAGGGGCGAAACAGTCAGGTGACTACTACTAGTAGGCACACCACCTGAAAATTGATTTTTATTTTGTTAAATTAAACAACTCGAAGAACAGATATTAATATAAGTAATTTATTTCATCGCACAAGAAACAGTTGTACGTGTGATACGTTTTTGCCCTTATATTCTAAAATATTATACAAATACGTAATCAGCGGTAGTGTAGATATTACGGTATGTAAGGCCGCGTTTCCACTGACGGGGAGCGGAGCGGAGAGGAGCTTAGCGGTGCCCGAATTGACCAATCGTGCTATTCCAGCGGAATGACAGCGAAGCGGAGCGAAGATTTCGAGCATGGTGATTGGTCAATTCGGCACTGCTAAGCTCCTCTCCGCTCCGCTCCGCGTCAGTAGAAACGCGGCCTTATAGTACTATAGACTTCGCGTTAAGTTTGCAGTCCGTCATCAGTGCCTATGTCAAAATGGCTTCCATCATTATGGAATATTACGTAAAGGCCGGAGCAGAGGGCTCTACTAGCACATAAAATCCGACCAAAATCCGACATGTTGCATACGTCACATCGACAGAAACGTTGTCAAACGTAAAACAAAACTTTTTTGTTTACTGTCTGTGTTGGTGCTGCCTCTAGCGTGAAAATATGGCAGTAATATATCCTTATAATGGATCACACGGTTAATGGTCACAGCACACATATCAACTCGGATAAGGATCGTCACCGTATCGCCTTCGCCTCGCCGTCAACCAGGCGTCAACCTAATGTATGCACGTATTACCAAAGCGTATCAGTAGCGCCTGTACGTCAACTCGGCTACGGCTAGGCGACGCCTCGCTTACGGCTCGCCGACCGCTGTCCCCTTCCGAGGCGAGTCGATTACTTTACGGTTCCGCTTAGTGTGCGTTGCAGTAGGGACTTTCATACAAACAATATTGAACGGCTCGAGGTGATACGGTGTCGATCCCTTTCCGAGTTGATATGTGTGCTGTGACCCTAAAGCGCCTTTGATAAAGTTGTGACTAGCCAAACCCAATACTAATACTAGGCTGACAACTCTTATATTATAAATTCCTAAATAACTTAATACTTATAAATATTTTGTAAATTTCATAATAATGTTTTATTATTATATTTTATTAGCATATATTTATTTACAAATATGTAATTCTACTTATTAGTTATCGTTTGTAAAACAAAGTTTATCATTTAAGTTTAATATGTAGTTACCAAATATTTATAATGACAGTTTTGTTGCTTTTTCGTACTGTGTATACTATTGAACAGTATAACGTATAAGCTGATTATTTATCACAAATTTTGGTACAAATATTTACTCACAAACAAAAAGTTTATTTTATTCACTATATAAGTCATAAAATTTTTGTTCAAAACATATTTATAACATTTTAGCGTTACTACATTACTGCAAGGATGTTTTCTCGAACGAAATTCAAAGCAATGCCGCCATCTTGTCAAGTATTGCTTGAGGGTGACTTTTAGTTATGGAAATATCCTTGCAGGTCTGTATTTATTTTGAAATGGTTGTAGTTTACTGTACGAAGTGCAATATAATAGCTCAAAACATAATAACCTTAGATAGTCAAATACAACTTGGTCGAAATATCTGTAAACTCGACTTATGCAATACTTAATACTACTTTCAAATACGTCATCAAGTGTCTATAGAAATTTTGACCGGTTGTACCAACAATAAACAATTATTTTACCATTTTGTACAAATTTATAACAATTATTTAACCATTTTATATAAAGATCTGAGTTTTATGGATCTTTAAAAACGCGCATTTGATTATTTTACTTAAAGTATATAAAAATCAACAAATATGTCGCAGTCATCTGGTTAATTCCGCTATTTGATTAAATGACTAGCGAATGAAACTTAAATAGTAAATACTTTTGACTAAAGGCCAACTCGTCGAGTGTTTAACTGTAATTTAAATGGTTTAAAATAAATAAATTTGAATTAAAAGTTTCATTTAATAAATTCGCTAGTAATTCAATCAAATAACAGACTCAAACAGATGTCTGCGACATACATATAAAAAAACATACTTAGCTAAAATTATGATTGATTTGTCTGTAGTTCAGAATCTATTGAGGCTTCAAAATTCTATTTACTTAAACATTATCTCGAATATAATTCGTTTATGTAGGTAAATGTAGATTTATTTTATTAGGTTAACTATATCTATATAAATATACTACTGTTGAGTATGTGTATCTGTTTTTATTAAAGTTATAATGTGGTGGAATGGTACAGGTGTATCCAAGAAAGAATTTAACGTATTTCTATGCAATATTTTTTAAAACTTAGGCAAAGGCTTGTAAATAGAATGAAATTTTGGAATTGGCATAACAAAATTATGTAAGGCGCCTTGCTAGTAAAAATAATAAAGGTTGAGTAGACCAATATCTTTTAAAGCAATTAAAATCCCGAAAAGTTTACTATTAAATATCTGTAGTTCCAATTTTGTCTCCTACACCTAGTGGCGCCTCTGGCATATTAAAGAAAGAACTATAAATATTCCTACAGGTTAATTCTTGAGTTACATTTGAAATCCCTATATATGATTAGTAAATTAGTGAAAATTGTTCAAACTGACCTTAGTATTTAAATTGTAATTTTACTGTATTCCATGAGAAATTGTACCTACGATATGGCTTCATGTCACTATACTATTGTGACTAACGACTTTAGGCTGACTTGTGACAGTCTGGGTTAAGTTAACGATGGATTTATTATGTCTCTTTCGTTCTATTTATTTATGAAAGAGATAGCAAGCAAGCAAAACCAGCGGAATTTTTTAAGACCAATCGTACAAATCTTTAAATTTTTTAAAAATGTTTGCTCGCGTTTATAATCTTTTCCACATAATGTATGCGTACCTTAACCTGAGCTGACATAAGTGGGATGTATACAAGTAAATCTTTGATAGATCTGTTTGTTTTGTGGCTGGAATTGCATCAGTTTGTACAGATTAATTTCCTATATTTGTTATGTTGTAAACATTGAAAGTTTGTTAAAAAGTGCCATGTTTCAGACGAGATTGTGATGTCTATCCATAATTACTGCAATAAACTTTGTGATATTCGGTACTTATTTTACGGCAACGACAGAGGGATTTAATGATTAATTAACATTTAATAACTAATTTTTCACTAAATGTCTTTTGACTGCGGCCATTCGACACGCAATATTTTAAACAATTAATTTGTTGAAAGTGATAATATTTTGTACTTATTAACTACCCCTTAGCTGGCCTTGCTCGTCTAGAAGGCCGGCTTACTTAAAAATATTTCCACAGTATGCGAGGTATGCTGTCTTTGTTTTATACATTGGCAAAGCCATATCACTGACAGAGACAGAACACCTTATACAATTGAATGTGTAAATATTTGTATTTAAGGGCTAATATTTTATTTTTCGTTGTTATGTTTTATTCCAAAGATTCTACGTATCATTTTTTGAATACAAAATGTAGTAATTATGCAGTGACATACTGGAGAGAGTATTCAAATGTGATTTTTGTTTAGATGTGTGCGTACTTAATCATTTATTATACAATCTTCCCTTCTAATAAAAATGTTTACACAGTTCTACGATGTTTTGTCTATATTTCAAGGTTCTTTCCAACGCCATATACCAAGACAACAACATTGAACAATAGTTACTATTAAACAATTTTGTGTAACTATTTTTAGTAGAAAGAGGGATTTTTTTTTTTAATATTTCTTTTGAGTTTTTAATCTTTTTCGAACATTCTATATTGCATTTATGTATTCCAAAAGTATTTTTATATTTAACATTTCATAATCATGTACAAAACTATCTCGAATTTATAAGACTTACTGTACCAATGCTCTACGTTGGAGCGTTTTCTCATTATATCATTACTCTGTTCAATTTCGATTTGATGTAAACGTAAACAAAAATATGAATGTCAACGAAACTGATGTGTCATTTTTTGACGCAGTATTATGCCTGTTTGGGTTAAGTCAATCGTGATCTCTTTCATACTATATCGAAGGTTACACCTTCAGTTTCTCATCAATCTGATAAAGATTGACGCGAAACTAAACGTCTAACCCACGGATTGATGGACTGATCATTTTTTTAAATACTTATGTAATTTTTATTTCGCCAGATTGATGACAAATTGAACGTGTAACCTACGACTATGCTACACGACACGACGCGATACTTCAAGTTGCAATTTGCATAGTTTATTTATTTATAAATTTTTTATTTGCATTATAGTTTTTATTATTCGTAGCATAGAACTGACATATTTTGTAAAACGTCAGATTCACTTTTGTAAAATATCAGTTCAATGTGACGTGAAGTGTCGCGTCGCTGCCGCGCGGTGTCGCGTAGTGCCGTTTCATATTTACTGGTATTTATCAAAGATGAAGCCAGGCTATTTTTTTTTAATCGTAATCTTTTTTGTACCCACTGATAAACTTAAACCAATCAAGTCTGTAAGCATAAATATGTGACATAAGGGGCATGTTTAGTATCATATGCGACGAATAGCTTATATAAAAAGTATTTTGCTGCTAATAAACTATTCGTAACTTATGATGAAAGTATCATTCTGATGTCCTTTTTTGTTTATGTTTGGATTGAATTATATTTGAACAGAGTTGTGTAACGTTTTCTCACTATATACAAGTAGCACTTATACATTCCTAGTATATTTATATATCGCGTGGGATCTGTATTGATCTGTACTAACTACTGAGCTGTAGGTGAATCTAAGTCCAACCGTTGTGATCATCGCAATAATATTGTTTACGGAAATAAAAATATGGCACAAAACTATCTTTTATTTACTACTTTTAAATTTATTTATTGTAATAGGACTGAAATTTAGGGCTTTTCATTTTTTTTAAATATAATATAGCCAGATACCAGAAGTTTATATATTTTATAGTCCAAAATACTGTTAGGCTGGTTTTATAGTTAAGCGTTTCGGCAGCGCCGTCGGAGCGCGCGCGTTCTAAGATGTAACGAACATACGGGCGAACGGCGCTGCTCAAGCGCGCGACTTAGAAACGCAACTACTACCCCCATACATCTTCGAACGCGCGGCGCTCCAACGGCGCTGCCGAAACGCTTAACTATAAAACCAGCCTTATTGTAAATGCAATTAAGTATGTCTATCTGATGCCTCTTCTCGCATAAACAAATGAACCGATTTTGATAAAAGTTTGTATTGGTATACTTTGAGACTCGAGGCAGTACAAAAGACAGTTTTATCAGAAAATTCACGGTTTCCGAGCCATTGACGAAGTTATGAGATTTTTGCCATCAATTTTCGCGCCAAACTTTCTTTATATTGTTGAGTTGTGATAGTTCCTTTAATATGTTGCCAACTGAAACACAGTTAAAATTTTCAAACTTTTTAACTGTCCACAGTTTAAAGATTTTAACTGTAACCTTGTTCCACCCTATCTGTTTCGCAATGTAAATTGGCGAAATGGTTATCAATATGTAGGATAAGCCGAGCACTTGACGGCCACTATCAGCGACTATCTGATAGCCAGTAGTTGTTAACGATGTGGCCGGGACTGATCGTGGTTTTTATTGGCGGTGAGTAAATAAAATTCAATTTGATTTCAAGTGAAGACCTCATATGGTCGCTGTTAAGAGGATTCCACACCGCCCTTTTTTCCATACAAACGTTGTCCCCTGTTTCCTCCTTGGATAATGCTAGTAGAGTTATAATTTTTTTCCTGAATATCTACGGCCACTAATACAATGTCCCTATGTTTTCTTTTTTTTCATAATTTAATTATTAAATAAGATATGAACGTTCAAAAACCCAAAAAAATGGCCAGATTTTCCGCTGTGTTCAAACGTCCAGAAAACAGATTTGGCTAGATTATACAAAAAAAGCAAAACATAGGAACACAGCTCAAGCCTTTTTTTAATCTTTAATGAAGAAAGTACTTAAATCGGTTAAGTTTTGGAGAAGGAATCAGGGGACAACGAATCGTTGATTTTCTGGATTTTCTGCAGTTGTCTCTATCGCGTTCTGCGGTATAGGCTTGAGGTAAGGGAGACAGCTATAGATATTACACGTACTTTTTTTTCATTTCTCTAGCCCCTGTTGTATCCTCTTAAGCATTTATGTGTTAAACCACATTTTTAGGGTTCCGTAGTCAACAAAGAACACTTACAGTTTCGGTCTGTCCGTCCGTCTATCCGTCTGTATGTCTGTCCGCGGTTTTGCTCAGAGACTATAGGACCTGCAAAGCTCTAATTTGGCATGAAAGCACATATTAATGGTACATGAAATCTTAAAAATATTTTATTTTATGGTACATTCCTTACACATCAAGTGGGGATGATTTTTTATGGCGTCCACCCCATCGTTTGGGGTGCCGTTGGGTAGGTTTTTTTTAAATATTATAAGTATTCATAGATCATTTTCCGATTTAGGGATCCGTTGTGAAATATTAAGTTTTAAAATGGAAAAAAATCGTTAGAGTCCAGTGTTCCCCTTCTGCCAACGCTTAAATGCTGAATTTGAAAGAAAACTATCACGATTAAGAATACTTCATAAATTATTGAGTAATAGTCAATCAACTAAAAAAAATGTATTTGGCGAAGTATTTCAAAGGAACTTTTCGTTCAAATTCCATCGAATGTAAGTGTCTAAAACACACTGCCGAATTTCTGCTTTATTCCGCCTGCAATGTATTTCAAATTACCGATGACACACCATGCCGAAATTCCGTCGCGTTATATTGTATGCATAATTGACATTGCTGGAGTAATCATGCCGAACTTCCGCCGAGTAACTTAGGCGTGGTGTGTTTAGACCCTAATTTATTAAAATTATTGTTTATAGAACTTCAATATAGTGGAAATAGTGCAAGAAAGAAGAAGTGCTTATACTCGTAGTTTTATTACTGTGTTAACAAACTTAATATTTTAAACGCAGCTGTTTATTTGCTATGATTACAAATAAATGTTTAAACGCAGCGGTGTGTGCGGAGAACGCGTTGGTGGCGGAGTTGTCGAGTGACCCCAACTCCCGCATCATCGGCGGCGCGCCCACCACCATCGAGAAATACCCCTTCATCGTGCAGGTATTTAAGACTATGGTCATACGGACAGACTTTTTTTTTTATGAAATAAGAGGGCAAACGAGCAAACGGTGCCCATGGACACTCGTAGCATCTGAAGAACTGCAGGTGCGTTGCCGGCCTTTTAAGAGGGAATAGGGTCATATGGGAGGGTAGGGAAGGGAAAAGGGTAGGGGAGGGAAAAGGGTAGGGGATTGGGCCTCCGGTAAACTCACTCACTCGGCGAAACACAGCGCAAGCGCTGTTTCACGCCGGTATTCTGTGAGCCCGTGGTATTTCTCCGGTCGAGCCGACCCATTCGTGCCGAAGCATGGCTCTCCCACGTCTGGCGTCGTATCCATGCTAATTGTATAGATAGGGAAGGCCGGCAACGCATCAGTCTGATCCAGATTAACGAAAGAATGATTGTGTAACCGTGTGATTGACTGACAGATTATTTGTTATTATATTTTACTTTCCGGCCATCATTCTGGCGTCAGTCTTCTAAGACTGATGGACTGAACTGGGTTTGACGTAACGCGACCTCTATCTGCGCATCTGCCTAGGAATAATCTCTGATAGTACCGTCTTCCAGGTGCTGTACCAGGGTCAGCTGGCGTGCGGCGGGTCGCTGCTGTCGGCGCATCACGTGCTGACGGCCGCGCATTGCTTCGTCGCCGCCGACGGCACCGTCGTCAGCCCCGCGCTGTTCTCTGTTAGAGTCGGCTCCGCGCGACTGGGCATAGGTAACTCAGTCATGAACCTATCTATACAGTTTTTTTCAGTTCGGTATGATATACCTAGAAACGTCTGAAATATATAACACATATATTATAACACCGTTTATACAACAACGCCTACCAGCTAGTTTATAATAATTATAACAAAATTTGGTCATGACTGATTTATAACATCGTTTCTCCCCAGACGGCACCGTACATGCGGTATCGGCGCTAGTCCTGCACGAGCGGTACAACTCGCCGGCGCGCGACAACGACGTCGCGGTGATGACGCTGGCGACGGCGGCGATGCTGTCGTCGCGGGTGCAGCTCGCGTACATCCCCGTGCAGGGCGCTGTGGTGCCCGAGAATGCGACGCTCACGCAGCTCGGCTGGGGGAAGACTAGCACGGTACGATGTTTTGTTGTTTGCTAGATGTGACACAAAAAATTTAATAACGCGGAAAACGTTTATAGTCCGCCTGCTATTTCATATTTGTGCCGAATTTCATTAAAATCGGGTATATTTCTGTTATTTGGTACACGTACTACAAGTTTTTCGAGGACAAACCATATTTTTTTATTTATTTATATCTTTTTGAGACTTATCTACTATGTAAAAAATATAAATATACAAATGTTAGGTGAAACATTCCATCGCTCTTTATCATTTATCTTATCGTATCTTGTCATCGTTTCCGATCTGAATTAACTATAAGGGATTTCCCTTTAAATAATTTTAGCACCTCTTACGGCCGTTCCCAATATTTGATCTATCTCTGGTTTTGCCCTACTAGAGATAGGAATAGCTCACATTAGACATTAGAGACATATATTTTATGTCAATTGTGAGCTATTCCTATCTCTAGTAGGGCAAAACCAGAGATAGATCAAATATTGGGAACGGCCGTTAAACGAGGATAAAGATTTTCTTATATATTATTCTTGGTCACAACTCACAGCAGCAAATATAATCCACCACACAAAGACATCCCTCCACTTGAGGGTCGAACGTTTGCAGTCTCGCCACAAGGTCAACTTCAGTTCCTTTGTGGTGAGAGTACCGACGCATCTCCTGTCGACCTTCGAAGCGGAAGAATTCTGGCCGACTGATGTGGTTTACCGAAGGTCCCGGGAGAGACCCCAGAATGAAGCGCGCGTAACATCGTGATAAAGTGTAGTTATTAAGTGTATATAATTTATATGTATGTTAGTCATTAAGGTATATATTGTATGGGCCTATGTAGCCTGATATAAATAAATAAATTAAAAATTAAAATTAAATTAAAAAGACGTTTCAAGGATTTTTCAAAGTGCTGAGATAGCTTATTTGTTTCTACTACTCGAAGTGAAAAAATAAAGGCTCACTTAAACCTAGTTGACTGCAAGGCGATAAGGATCGTAAGTCGTAACCTTATCGCCTTGCAGTCAACTAGGTTTAAGTGAGCCTTTATTTTTTCACTTCGAGTAGTAGAAACAAATAAGCTATCTCAGCACTTGAAAAATCCTTGAAACGTCACTAAACGTCAGCAAACTTTACAGAGCAGTGACGCTACAGCATCAGAGGTGCTCAACGCGGTGGACATCCGCAAGGTGAACCGCAGCGTGTGCGCGGCGCGGTACGAGTACCTCGCGTCTGTGGTACAGGAGCCCTTCCCCGTCACTGAGAATATGATCTGCGCGGGGCTACTCGATGTTGGCGGTAAGTGCTTTTCTTGGGGACATTTGTAATGAAATTGATAACTGGGGACGTCGGCATATGTAAAACTCTGAGTCCAGGGACAAATGATTGAAGGCCAGATACCCGACTCCGTTATTAGGAAGTCTACTAGCCGACAAACCGTTTTTAAAGCGCCCATTCACGGCAGGCCGCTTTGCCGTCCGCCGGCTTATGCAGGATAGTGAATGGTGTCGCAGGCGTGCATGGAGGCCGGCCTGCGACACCATTCACAATCCTGCATAAGCCGGCGGACATCACGGCGGACTGCAATGCAAGATAGTGAATGGGCCACTTTAAGCTCTACTCTAGTGTTTAAAAAAAAATGAAAAAAAGGGGTTATATTAATTTTTTCTTACGAATTAGAGTTAGAAACACAAAAAACCAATTACCAAATGTATGAACGAAAGAATTGTCGATTAGATTATCATAAAAAATATTGGAGGGAAAGTATAAAAGAAAGTTTAAGATGTTCATCAAGTTCATCAGTTCAGTAATTTACTGTATGTTGCAGGCAAGGATGCGTGCCAGGGCGACAGCGGCGGTCCGCTGTTGTACGCGGGGGTGGTGGTGGGCGTGACGTCGTGGGGGTGGGGCTGCGCGCAGCCCACCTTCCCCGGCGTGAGCGCGCGCGTCTCGCAGTACACCACGTGGATTAACGACACGGTAAGTTTTCCTAATTAATTATGTACCTTCGAAGAAATTGATTCATGGGTAGTGGACAGACCTACGTCAGTCGGGTTATGTCAATTCATAGTCATAAGTCATGAATCGTGACGTAGCCATAAAGTTAATATACCTAGCGGAATAGAGCAACAATCTCGAGCTGTCAAACGAAACCGAACCGTACTTTTAAAGAAAACCTATAAAAGATATGAGCGATTCTTTCACAGAAGAAGTAATAAATTGATTTGCCGAAGACCCTCGAAAATTACTTTAAAAATATATGTATAATTTTAATTCTTTATAACACCTATCTTATTTAAAATCTGATATGCTTTGCGTTCTTAACACAACGTCGAAACTCCCAAACTTGTATGTATCTATAAAGTGTCAGGAGTTCTCTCAGCATCTTCCGACATGGTATACCTTGGTGCAAATCATACTTGTTGGTAGCATATGCTTAGAATACTGCTCACGAAACCGAAGTCACCACAAGTTTCCATATAAATTTTGAGGAGTTCCCTCGGATACTTCTGGATCCCTTCATTATTTACGAATATTTTTCAAAAATATTTTTTTTTTTCTAAATTGGAATGTTAACCTATACTTACACCAAAAGAAAAAAAATGAAAATCCGTTTACAAACGGCGGAGTAATCGTTGAACATTATAAAAACGAACATAACACCGCCTCCATTTTGAAAGTCGGTTGAAATTGTAGCCTATGTGGTATTCTGATGTATTAAGCTATATTATTGTAAAGTTTCATTCAAACCCGTTCAGTAGTTTTTGCGTGAAAGAGTAACAAACATCCACACATCCATACATCTAAACTTTCGCCTTTATAATATTAGTAGGATACACAGGATCGATTATTATTATTCATAGATTATCAGTGGACAGTGACTGATAACTGATAATAATAATTTATCACAGATTACTCATACTCCAAAAATTTTATCTCTCGATTCAGCACTGTCGATAACAATAAATTCCCACAATCGAAATAAAAACATAAGATAAGCGATTGATAACACAATACATGTTTCTTATTATAATATTTTGCTTGATGTACTATCAGAGAAGTTGATTCCTATGCAAATCGGAGACCTAAGTAGTTTGGTTGCGTTACGTCAAACCCAGCTGACAGATCACAACTAACATTGTATTGACATATTCGACCAAATAACGTTGGTCTGTCAATTGCATAGGAATCAACTTCCTCGATGGTACTTACTGTATATTTAGGCTGGTTTTATCGTTAAGAGCGATCCACACCGCCGTTTTTCCATACAAACGTTGTCCGCTGTTTCCTCCCTGGATAATACCGGTAGAGTTATAATTTTTTTCCTGAATATCTATGGCCACTAATACAATGTCCCTATGTTTTCTTTTTTTTCATAATTTTATTATGAAAAAAAAGAAAATAGTTAATTAGAATAAATAATATAAACGTTCAAAAACCCAAAAAAATGGCCAGATTTTTCTCTGTGTTCAAACACCCATAAAACAAAACTGGCTGGAATATACCAAAAAAGTAAAACATAGGAACACAGCTCAAGCCTTGCTTTAATTGTTAATGAAAAAAGTACTTAAATCGGTTAAGTTTTAGAGAAGGAATCAGAGGACAACGAATCGATGATTTTCTTTTATTTAATTAGAACTTTTGTCGTGTGGTCTCTATCGCGCTCTGCGGTGGGAGACTTGAGATTGGTGAGACAGCAATACATTTTCAAAATACCTATTTCTAATTTCTCTCGCCCCTGGTGTATCCTCTTAAGCGTTTCGCCAGCGCCGTTGGAGCGCTGCGCGTTAGAAGTAGCGTTTTAAAGTCGCGCGCTTGAGCAGCGCCGTTCGTCCATACGTTACGACGATAAAACCAGCATTAATTTTCATTGTAGGTTGCCGGCGTCGCTCAGTCCCGAGTGCCGTCAGCGGGCTACAGACATTTAGGCCACATATTCATCATTGGCGCTATCATAGTAAGTTGCAAAGCTTCTTTTTTTCATACTCTTCATAAAATTTGTTTAGCATAATTGGCAGCAGTCAGCAAGTACCCAAAAAGGTAAGTACCTCGAATCTACAATTTTTTAAACGCAGCATTAAAACTTTGGTTCAATCTGTTTTAATCTAACAAAAGAAAAATATTTTCGCATTCTCATGACGTAAAAACAACAGCTTTGCGAGCTGCGTTACATTAAAATGGTAAAGTCGAGTTATGGTTAAAGTAAAGTAAAGTTTGATAAAATGCAATTTTACACAGAGACGTTTCAATAAAAAGCGGGTATCGGATATCACATATGAATATTTTATTTACGAGTAATGATATAGATATATGTTACACTTGATAAATAAATATAAATATAAGGTACACGGTGATCACTCGCGCGGTCGTCATGAGCGGCGCACGGCCAGCAGCACCACCGCCTGCACCAGCGCTGAAACAACATCATAATATTATTAACTTGTTGTTTGACATACTTGTGGCCAGTTAACATTATTCAAATACAGTAAGCGCTAATCCAGCGCTGGTTTGTGATTACGTCAGCAATGTACTCATACAATATAACACGACGTAATTTCGGGATGGTGTGATGTAAAATAAATTACAGGCGTAATCATGCCGAACTTCGGCCGCGTATTTTCGGCCTAGTGTGTTTAGTTTTAGTTTAGATTCGTAAAAAAAATAAAAAAACGTCACAATTTCAGCGCTGCTTCTTTCACAGTACATTTAATACTGGAGATAATTGATACACATCCTATTTAGCATTACCACTTCTTTATGTTACAGCCTGTAGAGTAGACCCGTAGTCTACTCTGTATGTGTGCCAAAATACAAACAGACGAAAGACACTAGCTACATATTTTTTCTGAAAAGTACGCTTCTCGCGTCCCTGTTAGAGCGGGTGGCGGTTAGAGTTGAGTATACAAAATATGAAGGTCTTCGAATGGGGTTGAACTCAGCAAAGCATGCACATTATGATTTCGAATGTTGCCAGTAGCCATATTGATTAATTATTTTTAGGTTTAATTATGGCTTCTGGCAACATTCAGAATCAAAATTTGCATGCTCTTCTGAGTTCAACACCATCCAATACATCTTGATAACTGGTATACTCAACTCCATCCAGCGTCTACTTTACTTCGGTGGCAAGAAAAATGAATCTTTCAATTAAAACATTTCAGTCGCTGTGGTGCTAGCTCACCTTTGTTCGTGAGCGCCTCCTCGATGTAGAGGTCGGCGAGCAGGTCGGCGGCGCGCACGTCCCGCAGCAGGCGCGCGTCGGGCGTCGGGCCGGGGGCGGCGGCCCGCCACCGCGCCAGCTCCTCCCCCAGAGGGGAGGCGCCGGCGGGCGGGGCGGGGGGCCGGTGCCGCCCCTCGGCGAACTCCGCGAACCCCTCGTCGTCGGTGAGCCGCAGCGCGCGGTCGATGACGGTGCACGTCATGTCACGCGCCGCGTCCACGATCAGGTAGCTGCGGGTCTCGTCCGCCTCCGTGGGACTCGGCCTGCTGTCGCTCTGCAACGTGGACCGATTAGTTGGTGTGTAGCATATAAAAGTGACTAGTGTGTAGACTGTAGCGTATAAAAGCTCTACTGACATTTGTGTGGGCGACCCATGCTGCTGCCGCTTGTGGCGTAAAAGCCAGGCGTAGGTTATGACATATGACATAGGCAACTGGCAACTAGTATAAGTGATAAGTGTATTTGACTTGTTACAACAAAATTAATAAGACTATAAAAATAAAATATAAAATTTTGTACTGAAAGTACATTTTCATTATATTCTATCATATTCCTGCTTATATCATATTAGTTTCACACGTTCCACAACACAAAACTTAGTTTTATTTAGCAAACAGCATCTTAAAATCTACGAACTGAGAGCAGAAACCAAGATTGTTTAGGCTAAAATCAAGTTTAATATTCAAACGCTTACCTGCACGTAAGGGGCGGGGTCTAGGATGGTGTGCCGCGTGCCGAACGCGTCGTCGATGACGTAGGTGCGTGCGCGCGCGCGGTCCGTCAGCACGTACGTGTGCGCGTCCTCCTCCTCGCCGCTCGTGTCCGCGGACGCGTTGTCCATCGACAGCTCGTCCCCGCCCTCGTACTGCGACGCCGACGCCTCCAACTTGTCCTTGCCTGTACGTTATAAAAGGTTTGATTAAAATGAATACATTGACTAAGGGCGCCCTTAAACCTACAATAATATTGAACAATTTATTTGACGAATATTAACCTTAGACGGTCAATAATATTGCACAATACGTGATATTGTACAATAAAATTAATCGTGTAGGAGCCCTCAACCATTTATTAAATATTATTCAATTACCAGCTGCAGTGCACGATCTAGCGCGTACATGCAGACGGAGAAAATGTATTTGTAATTAGCTATAGTCTGTCAAAAAAGTGAAGATATTAAAAAGTGGCAACATCGTAGTGTCATCACTTTTTTCTTAGATTGGTTTGAAAGGGATGACACTACGATGTTGCCACTTTTTAATTTCTTTACTTTCTTGACAGATTATATGTTTTTTTTCTTTCATTATGTTATGTTTACATACCTTGCATCTCAGGCAGCAGTCGACACAGGGCGTAGCTGCGTAGCGGCGCCGCGCGCGCCACTCTGAAGCGCCGACCGCCACGCTCCACGCCCACTGCAAATATTTACTTAACATTTTAACGTCTGTTACAAAATGAGTTTCTCATGCATAATCCTCTATAATCTATAATATCTTCGTGTGAAGCGGGCATTTATATAATTTTGCTATGGTGTGAAAATAAGAACGCGATAAGTGATCTCCTCAAATTAGAAATTTATTTATCAAGGCCATTGATTTTTTTGTTAAGTCAAAAAATTTACCTTAAAGTTTGAAGTACAACTTGCTTACCTTCTTCATACGTATCCACAGCACTGTCGTTCAACGTCGCCTCCAGCAGATCATGCTCTGTAGCGCTGTGGTCTTCGGTATACACATCCTACACGTAAGGGGCGGCGTTATTATTATTCATTTTATTTAGGGTTCAGATCACAACGAAACCGACATCGCTCCATTTTAAAAAAGGTGGAAAGATCTATAGTTACTGTTTTATTAGCTAGATGACGCCCGCAACTCCGTTGCGCCAAAATTCGTTTATCGCGTCGGAACCGTACATTTTTCCGGGCATAAAAAGTATTCTATGTCCTTTCCCGGGCCTCAAAGTATCTCCATACCAAATTTCAGCAAAATCGATTCAGCGGTTTCGGCGTGAAGAGGTAACAGACAGACACACTTTCGCATTTATAATATTAAGTTTATGGATTTTACGTAAAACGAATTTCTCAACGACGAAAGTATGATATAACGTGTACCTTGGCGGGCGCGTGTTTGTAGTGCAGGCTGATCTTGCTGAGCTCGTGGTCAAGGTGTGCGAGGCGCTGCGCGTGCGACCCACCCTCCACCTCCGCCTCCCCCTCCAGCGTGCCGCCGTGCTCCGATACCGCGTCGCGCTGGATCAGCTGCAAATCGAAAACATTCAATGTTTAAATTATAAATATTATTTAATATTGATAAAGGTAAATGCAAGGTCATATAATTACATAATTTTATACAACAGATTCTAAAATCCGGCGCATTCGATCACCTAAAGTTTTAATTGTTTACCACTAGGGGCGCAATTGCAATGAAAATTTAAATTAAGCTAACGTACTTGGTAGCTTAGGCAATTGCTCACACACAGAACAGTCAACCGATCATAGTTGTTTATAAAAGGCGTCCATAATAAGAATAGTGCAATAATGACCTTGTGTCCCGCCAACGCGTGCATCTGCCGCTGCGTCGGCGACAGCGCGGGGCTGTACTCCATCGGCGACTGCGGGGACACGGGGCCCTAGAAAACAAATTCGGTAAGCTCCAACATAGTAAAAGGAGGGGAAGTAAGTTATCTTCATATAAAGGCACGCGTACGGCACACAACAAAATCTCGGCGAGTTTTAGAGGCTGCACTGGTACTGCCGAGATTTTGCTGTGTGCCGTACGTGGCGACGCATTGATACTATGGCGCACACATACAAGCCGCGCGCAGTGCCTTTGTATGAAGATAACTTACTTCCCCTCCTTTTACTAAAGGATTATGCCTATTCAAGTTCTGTTACATGCAAGAAACATACAAAAACAAATAATTAGTAGTATTTGTATAAAAATAAAATAACCCCTATTCATATAATGTGGCATCGACTGGAATTTTAAAATATTTCTTTTTTGAAATTGTTACACAGGCACTCATTTAAGAATATTCTTATATTTCGTTATCTAATACTGATTCGAAGAGAAAGCCATGTGAATAGACAAACATAGTTCATCTATAAACTATGGAACACAATAGCAACAAGTTATTAAGCATGTTCAAAGTAAAAAGTATCTTACGCTGTTGGATATAGAGGAGAGTTTGTTCTGCAGCGACATCATGTACTCGTTGTATGACTGGCTCTTGTTGGGCGTGCTGGGCTGCGTCGAGCCCGTAGAGTTCGCGTTCGTCATACCTGTAATACACACACATACTAACATAAATAACATACAAATTAACTGAGAGGGGAAAGAAGAGAGAGATGGCCTATTACATTATTAAGTAATACAAAAAGTAACTTAGGTGTGACACAAACGTACAAGGTACAGAAGATTCCCAGCGCGTTAATTATAACTTAGCAGTGAGGTGTAATGGTCTTTTAAAATAAAACAAAATAATTGTAGTATATCAACATACAGTAAAAATTCTGTGTGTGTAGGACATAACTATAGTCCACACAAAACTAGATGAAAATAGAAAGTCTGCACCGACATAGTAGATATTAAGACAGTCATAGACAGAGCCAATGTCCCACTTTAGATTTAATTACCATAGCAGTAAGACCAAAATGATAAATTCTTGTAAATAAATAAAAAAACACGCTTTTTTTTAAATGTTAACATATTGTTGCATTGTCATTAACTTTTAATACGTATGCAAAGTTTCGAATTAATCAGACTACTGGAGATAGGTAAAATCGCGCTCAAAGATTCCGTTACATACAGCCTTAGCTAAATAAAAGCGTGGTAAATACGTACCCATATCCATGTCAACGTGTCGCCTGGCGAGCGCGTGGTGCACCGCCCGCTGTGCCACCAGCGAGCCCAGATTTTGTCCCATCAGTCCGAGGTTCTGCCCGCCCAGCCCAAGCCCCTGCCCGCCCAAGCCCAGACCCTGCCCACCCATGAGATTCTGTCCGCTTAGACCTAGATTCTGACCCGCTAAACCTGAAACAATATTGTTGGCTACTAACTGCAAATAATTAAAACATAGAAATGCTGCTGCTGCCATAGAGTTTCTTCGCTAACTTTTGTGTGTTATAACTATTTTAAAAATAATGCAAAGTTGTTCCTTTGTCTTTTGGCGCATCAAGCTATTTTTGATATCAGTCACAACAGCCAAATAGTAGAGAACTTATATATATATTAGTTATGAAAGAAAAGCAACAACTATTTCATACTATTAGTTTATGTAATAATTAGTACTTTACCTAATGACTGTCCAAGATTCTGGCCCATGAGGTTCTGGTTGAGGCCTAGATTCTGCTGCAGACCTAAGTTCTGTTGAAGGCCTAGGTTCTGCGCGGCGAGGCCGGACTGAAGCGGCGCACCCAGGCCCAAACCCAGGCCAAACGAGCCCATCGGCTGCGTGAGCTGACTCACTGAAGTCTGTAAAGCTTGTTGTTGAGCTGAAATATTAGCAATTAGATGTTGGTTATTCCGAACATACAAAGCCGTTAAAGAAGAAATATGGTATAATTGCAGTACAGATGATTACCAATAGACAAGTCCTCTGTTTTAACAGTTTATTAATTTTGGTAAACCAATTTTAAAAAATCAAAGATTTGTAATCAAAACAGAGACGTATATAAATTTACGTATGTTTTCTGTTGCAGTTAAATTTAATCATTTAATAAACATTTATGTTTGAGTATTATGATAAATACTAACTTCTTTTATATTTATCAAATATTAGTGTATTAGTTGGATACGAGGCATTTAATTAAGCATCAACACATCACAAGAAAGTTCTATCACCTAGGTTATAAAAATATTTACACAGTCGATAAGCTGCACATCTACAAAATATTGCTATCTCTGTTCAAGTGACTTTTTCAGCACGTGGGACAAAGACGGCAACAGTAAATACAATATGTCTATTAGTAAGAGGGTTTCAGAGAAGACATAAAAACGGTTGTAGGAGAAATTATTACTTATTAGTTATTACCAAGGCAAGTGTTATTTGTACAGACAGTTCGTGCAAAGATGGCGTTAGATTTAGAGACATAGAGGTAAGTAACGTCCTTGCACATCTTTATATTGGCGTTTTTATTTCACGAAAACATATTTATTTGGATTGTAACTATCACTAGATGGTGTACCTCTAAATGATTATTGTGAGGTGCTAAAATGATTTGACAATGAAACAAAATATATGCAATGTTGTGCAATTTTTAATAAAGCTACTTGATATTATGTGTGATATTAAAATGACTAAATTCAAATCTAAAATCAACAAAAACTTTGTTGGAACTAAGTTTGTAATAATTATTTCAAAGTGTTTCGGACAAATCTTTTGTGTTTTATAAGAGAAAATTATTGTTAGTGTTATAATATCAATTTTGTTAAAAATTTAGAGCGATTGAACCAAACAAGAACAATTTTGACTTTATTTTAGTTGCTTTTTGTTTTACATTCGCTTAGCTTATAAAAAAACAAAGTAAAACTTCCAGATAAATAAATAATAAATAAATAAATAAAACTTTATTGTCTCTAATTAAATACAAATTTAGATAGGAACACAAATATTATAATAGCACCAAGGTTTACAGATAGAAAATAAGTTTATTATTATTATTATTAAAGAATTTTGAACTTCACCATTGTTCTTGCGTGACTCAATCTGTATACTCCTTTAAATTTTTGATCTAAATGTAAACAAAGATCATTATGACAAATATAATGCTGCCATTTTAAAATGCCACGTATAAGGGTTAATTCAGACCGCAACGCGACGGGTAGATGCATTTCTAAATTTGTACGGATTTGACAGATTTGCAAGACGTCTCTCGCAATTGAAATCTGTCAATTCAGTACAAATTTAGAAATGCATCTGCGCGTCGCGTTGCTGTCTGATTTGACCCTTACCCGCACAATGAAGAAATACAGTGACACTTTCTGCAGTTGTATTTTGATATTATAAGTTAACTCGCGTAAACTTGAGAATGTCATCAGTTATATTTTGTTTACTTTTAGATCAAAATGTATCGATCATTGTGTTATTACCTATAAGGTCGTTGGCAGTTGCGAGCATGGGCTGGTAGTAGGGCGCGTACGGCAGGCGCGGCAGCGGCGGCGCTGGTTAGTCACACACGTTAGCCAGGGGAACCCTACTCGGTCTTACACGGTACACACTACAGCCAGGAGCGCAACTTTACAGATACAAAGCGGTTGTGAATAGTATCATAGGCCTTTTAGCCAAACCTGTAGATATAAGGTGTTTTTGAAAGGTTTCGTAAGACTTTTAGCCAACTTGACGGTTATTGATAAGGACAACAAAAATGTATTGAATTTGACATAGCATACCTAAAGGTAGCCTTTCGAAGCGAGCGTCAGTGACGCCGCGACTGTAAAAATGTATGTAAGTGACGTCACAGCTGCCGCGTAGCGTCACTGCGCTCGACCTCAAACCATATTTTTACAGTCGCGGCGTCACTAACGCTATAGAGTATAGACGCTCGCTTCGAAAGGCTACCTTTATTGTTTTTTTTTTAATTTAGTCGTATCGAAGCCTGAGCGAACTTTTATCACAAAAGGCAAAAGAAGACTTCGAAAACTATATGTATACTTATCAATAACTCCTTATATCTCACGTCACATATTTTCTGCGCTCATGGCTGTACTAAAGTACGGTAAATACTTTTTAATTAAATTAATTTTATTAATAGTTATTATAAGCAGAAGGCATAGAAGATAATATTATGTAGCACAGAGTGCACCTATTTAAAAATTTTGAAATTTAGAAAAAAAAATATCATTTCATACTCATAAAAAATAAACTAGGACTAAAATTAATTACGTATACTAGAATTTTACTATTTATTAAAGTCATGAAGATGGAAATGACTTGAGCAAACTATTTAAACATGTATGAGTCTAGAAAATACTGTCTAAATAAGCTAATTTCGCTACTTTATGTATAATATATGTAAAATAAAACCGAGTAAGCTTTCTCATTGGTTACATAAAGAACATAGTGAGAAAGTGACAGATGTAACATAGAATAAATAGAGATGGAAGACAATCTTTATACAATCCGTATGTGAACAACCAACACATAGAAACCGACATTTTAAAAAGCTGTTGAAAGCTATGAAAAAGTGCATGAATATTGTGTAGGCAATCATAGATAAGATTGCCTTCTGTCTCTTAATTATTCTGTGCGTACAGGATTACATGAGAGAGATAAAGCGAGGACTTACCGTTGGGCGTGGCTAACAAGTTGTTGTGTAGGGCGAGGTCGGGCTGCGGGTAGTGCGGCGGGTTGAGCAGACCCAGCAGGTTGGGGCCCGACAGGTTCTGCTGCTGGCTGCATAATAATTTTTTTGACGTATAAAATAAAATGACGCTTACGTTTAAGGGACAATAAATCACTAGTACATAT
This sequence comes from Aricia agestis, assembly GCF_905147365.1. Classification (NCBI taxonomy): domain Eukaryota; kingdom Metazoa; phylum Arthropoda; class Insecta; order Lepidoptera; family Lycaenidae; genus Aricia; species Aricia agestis. The sequence continues at coordinate 12,505,357 of NC_056424.1, forward strand.
TGATTATTGTACATAATATGTATATTGTATATCTAAACTTACTTCAAAATATTCTGTTTGAGAAGCATTCTCTGAATGTTCTCAGCGTTGGCGGTGGCAGCTGGATCGGTGACTACAGCAGTGGGCGTGAGCGTGGGCGGGGCCAGCGGCATGAGCGCCGGCGCCGCACCCAGCGCCACGCCCGCCGCGCCCAGCCCCAGCAGCGGCGTGTCCGTAGCGATCTGCAGCGGCGTGGTGAGGCTGGCCAGGTTCGCCGGCGCCGCACCGTTCAGCAGACCCGGAGCCACCGCGCTCGGGAAAGGCAGCGGCGGCGCGGGGGCGGGGGCGGTCGCGGGCGCGGCTAGGGGCGGCGCGTACGCCGTGCTCGCCGGCTCGCTCGCCGCCTGCTTCAGCTCCACCGGCCGGTGGTCGGTGACAGTCTGCGGCGCATGCGACGGCAGGGAATACTGGTGAGTAGGAACTAGGTTTTCCGAGGGAATGGCTTGCGAGACTGGTTTGGGTGCGACCGCGACGGGCTCGGGCACGCGGGGCGGCGCAGCGGGGGGCGGTGCGGCCGCGGGCACGGGCGCCGGCTCGGGCTCCAGCACGCCGTTGACGAGTGCATCCCGGAGCGGATCCCGGGGCGGGTCGCGGGGCTCGGGCGCGGGGGGCTCGGCGGCGGGCGCGGGCCGCTCCTCGGGCACCGCCTCGCCGCGATCCACGACGGGGCTGACTAGAAATCTCGATATCTTTCGGGATGGCTTCTGTGACTTCTTCTCTCCGTTGGAGTCCGTGCTACCGGCGCGGTCCGGCGCCATAGGCCCGCCGTCGGATTGATTTGAACCTGAAAATTTATTTATTTTATAAATAACGATAAATATATTTTTTTAATTTATAAGAATTAAATTTAAGTTATGTTGTAAAAAAGTTGTTAAGTAGAGAGTTAAAATTTAGTTAACAACTTGACGTGTGTAAATCGCCGTGTAATAAGAGAAGATCGCCAGCATATTAGATGCGGGCGAGGACGTTCCTCCGTAACTTGTAGGTCGTAGAAGTTTATTGCCCACAATCAAATCGTACTGAAAATATTTATGGAATGTAATTGACGTTTAAGTAAATGGTTGAAATAAAGCGCAAAAGAATATAACTCACCTATAGACGATGCGGTGCTGATCTTCCTGGCGAGCGTGTCGTGCGCGCGATCGGGGCGGGGCTCGGGCTGCGGGGGGGCGGGCTCGGGCTCCAGCTCCGCCAGCGTGATGTCTTGCGACGCGGTGGGCGTGGTGCACTCCGAGTTGTCCTGGTTCGAGTCCGTCAGGTTCTCCTCGCGCTCCGTCGTCTCCGAGTCGTAATCGCTCTGCGTACATGATCCAAGTTACATTATTGTCATATCAATCAATATAAATCAATAAATAATCATATCAAGTTTTTACAAGTAAGTTTACACTATTGAAAAAGGAAAATATGCTCATCTAAAACTATTTATGATCATGCAAACAATAAAACATGAACCTACAACGGAGATAATTATAGGGAACATATTAAACATTTCTAAATCTATAAGGCAATAAATAATTTAAAAATGTATATTTAAAACACCTCAAAACTAGATAAATCTTGTTAATGGAATCAGGCGTTACTTTGCGGAAATCCAAAGCTTAAAATTTAATTTGTTATTATTTTTAGCAATATTCCGCGAAATAAACTTCCACCTTTAAGTAAATGAGTGAGTGTACGCATAGGCATGCGTGCTGTACGCATGCCTATGCGTACACTCACTCATTGCAGGTTCTTGCATGCGAGTGTACGCATAGGCAGTGTGGGAGGAGGGAGGTGCTGTACGCATGCCTCGTACACTCACTCATTTACTTAAAGGTGGAAGTTTATTTCGCGGAATATTGCTAAAAATAATAACAAATTATTTATTTTTTTTAGATAAATGTACACAAAATAATATTATAACCCCTACCTTGTAAAAAAAATATTCTTACCTTGTCTATGTTGAGACGTAACGCGTGCAGCGTGGCTGGCCCCACTAGTGACGCAGCGGCGGCGGGGTCCGCCTGCAGCTGTCGCACGATGTCGCGGATCAGCTCAGTGAAGGCGCCGCGCTGCCACTCCGGCAGCAGGTCGTTGCTGACCAGGTTCCCCGCCAGGTCCTCCGGGTTCACATCTGGCACGTGGAACTTGAACGTCACCGTCTTGGACTTGGAGTCCAGCTGGCACTCCACCACGGTAGCGTTGTCGCTGACCGCCAGCACGCTCAGCCGCGGCAGCTTGTCCTTGTCGCGCGACCGCTTCTTCGACCCGCGCGACTTCTTCTCGGCGGCTATCGGCGAAGGTATCGCGGTACCGACTATACAAGGTATATTATCATTAAACATGTTCAATAAAAAAAATTTATAACAGTAAAATTTTAATTTTATTTATTTATTTTAAAAACTTTATGCACATATATACAAAGGTGGACTTAATGCCTTATGGCGTTATCTACCAGTCAACCTTTGGGCGATACAAGGACAAAGTTGTATAGGTGCCAGTCGAATTGAAAGGAAAGGAAAAAAAAAGGATAAAAGACAGAAAAAAATAATAAATATATATTATACTTATAAAATATATACTTATTGTATAATATGATACTATACTTACTTATAATATGCATATTATCACACACAAAATTATATATAAATAAAACCAATAACCATACAATATAATATATTAAATAATAGGTATATAATTATAATAATATATAGTTGATCAATGATGATGCTAAAAAAATTATAAATATTAATTTATGCCATAAATTATGAAAACTAAGAGTCTGCCAACTGTTTCAAGTAAGTAGAGTAGATTAACTGTAATTTCATTACAGTTAATCTACTCTAGCTTTTTAATAAATTGCTAAATATTAATAACTCGACAGGTAAGGCCAATAATTTCAAAGAACGCTTTTGAAACTCACCTTCCTGTTGGCTCTCCCCCAGTTTTTCCTCCACCGAGGTGAGATCGGGCGGGCGGATGGACTCCAGGTGCGTCGCGCCGGACGGGAACTCCGTCATGGGCGTGTGGAACTGCTCCTTCTGCGTGTTGGCGGCGAGGCCATTCTCATCCGGCGGGATGTTCAGCTGCTGCGGGACGGCGTCGGCGGGCGGCGGGGCGGGCTGCGGTGCGGACTCAGGCGGGACGGCGGGCAGCGACGCCGGGACGCTCTCCACCGGCTGGTAGTGCGAGCTGGGCACCGGCGCCGGAACACCCTCGGGCTGGTAGTGCGAGACGGCCGGCTGAGAACTCGGCACCGATGACGGAGCGCCCTCCACCGGCTGGTAGAGGGAGGCGGGGGGCTGCGAGGCTGGAACGGACGCCGGGACGTTCTCCATGGGCTGGTAATGGGACGCGGGTGGCTGTGACGTCGGCGCCATCGCCAGGACACCCTCCACCGGTTGGTAGTGCGAGGCGGGCGGTTGCGAACTGGGCGCAGGCTCGGGGTAGGCGAGGCTCTGCACCTGGCGCTGTTGGTACACCTGCAACGGGTTCGTCGTGAAATTCTGCACAGGTGTGCCCTCGTGACTAGATATTTGCCGCTCGCCCTGCTGCAACGTGAAGCCCTGCGGCAGCGCATTATGCGGAAGTGACTGGCCCTGTAGGTGCTTGTACTGCTGTTGCTGCTGCTGTTGCTGCTCGTCGGACTGCTGCTTCTGTACGAGAGTGTGGTAGTGGCCGAGCCGATCGATGGATATCTGCTGCTGGAGCTGTGGCTTCTGCTGGTAGTGGTCGGGTAGCAGGTTCTGCTGGTCGTGCGCGTCTACGGCGCTCACCTGGCTCTGCTCAGAGCCCTGCCGCGTGTACATCGGCCTCTGCGCGCGCAGCAGCTCCTCCACTTTTTGCTGCTGCTGGCCCATGAGCTGCTGCTTCTGAGCCAGGAGCGCTAGATTTTGTTGATCTATTAAATTTTGCTGGGTCTGCAGTTGGAGCTCCTGCTGCGCTAAATACTGCTGCTGCTGCAGAGTCCTGATATGCTGCGGGGAGAGCGTCTGCCCCGGCATCTGAAGTTGCTGCTGATTAATCAGCTGCTGTTGGAGAACAAACTGCTGCTGCGCTAGCATCTGCTTCTGCATGTTGAGCTGTTGCTGCGCCTGTGCGACTTGATGCTGCGCCTGAGCCACCTGCTGCTGTTGAGCGAATATCGCCGGATCGACCGCCGCCGATAGAATATTAGGATGAAAATATTGTTGATTCTGTTGATAATTTATTTGACTAGCTTGCTGTTGCATTTGAGTATTCATAAGATTATTCTGCTGTTGCATAGCCTCCTGCTCCATTTGGTTGTTCTGATGCACGTCCAAATTCTCTGCCAGGTTGTTGACTTGCTGCTGCATCTGCTGCGACTGCATCTGCTGCTGCTGCTGCTGCTGCTGCTGCACCGCCTCGGTCTCCGAATCCTTCCTCGGTTGCATAGTTTCCGGCCTGTGTATGATCTGCGCCAAGATGTTCTGGAGGTTTTGCAGCGAGGGGTCGAGCATCTGGCCCGCGGCGAGGTTGGGCTGTGGGCCGGCCGCCATGCTGTCCTGAGTGAGCTGCTCCTCCAACTGCTTTTGCTGTATGGTAGCGGCCTGCTGCGCGATGATGTTCTGCTGCTGCTGGATGATCTGCTGCATCTGGTTTTGGGTGCTGAGGTCGCCGGCGAGTTGCTGGCCGAGCAGATTCTGCTGCAGCTGCTGCTGCGGCTCAAGCGTCTGTTGGTTCTGGTGCTCGATGTAGTTGTGGTTCTGCACGGTGTCGAACATTTGCTGGTTCAAGAGGTTCTGTTCCATGATAACTTGTTGTTTAATATTCTGCTCGAGGAGTTGGTGCTGCTGGTGCAGCAGCTGTTGGTCGGCGGACAGACATGGTGACATTCTAGCCTGCATAAGGTTATGTTGGAAAAGTTTAATGGCTTTCTCCTCGTTGGTGAGATGTTGTTGGAACTGCTGTTGGAGTAATTGTTGCTGGGCTTGCAATAGTTGCGATTGTTGATCTAGCCTAAGCAATAAACAAGACTACGTTAATTCATGTTCTAAAACGTTACTTCAACTATATCAAACGACTAAAGAGTCACGTCTCAGTGACAGCCCTTTGATATTTGCCCTCTTATTGTGTTTTATATTTTATTGCTAGTATTACTTCAATGCTGCTCAGACCATAGGCACTTTTATTAATTGTTAGAAAGACAATTGAAATTAAAACATATTATTTGTGTAATTATCTAAAAAACTTAAATATCTCATGAATCATTGACGTACCATATCTAGTGATGTTACTTACCACTATACCACTATGGTCAAAAAGTGCATCCTCGACATTCTTAAACAAACGACATACATTTTTAATAAACTTTACAACCACGACGAACATAAAATTATGTCAGTAAAGTGAGAGTATTTTAACGATATCAAAAAAAAGTATTTAAAGCTCTTTCCATCTAGTCTAGATATAGTACGTCAATGTAGTATAGTAAAAAAATGTATACTTACTGCACAGCGGCGAGCGTGGGCTGCGCGCCGACTCCATTCAGTAACCCCCCCTTCACCTGATCTACTGGACCACCTTGCTGACTTTGGATCATCTTCACCTGGAAAATAACAGTTTTGTTTAAACTCAAGTTACAAAGTTCTCATCAAATCACATTGACGTTAATGAGATTATTGTAATGAAAGAAATGCCTCCCTTTGAAAACCTTGCAGACAAGGCGAGAAGGTTTTGTTCTTGTCTGTCGAGCGACTTTTCTAAAGTTTTAGACAATCATCAAACATAGTATAACTAAAGCGTCTGTATAGTATGGGTTTCTTAATTAGCAAAAGGATTTGTGTATATAATAAATATAGTTATGTTCTTATTGACTTCCACTCCCTTACTTGTTAATTAATTAATTTATTTATTTTTATTTATTACACTTCTTGGACAATGTACAATGGCGGACTTAATGCCATATGGCATTTTCTACCAGTCAACCATTGGGTGGTAACAGAGACAAAACTAACATCACAGGTGCTTTCTGTGTAGAAAAAAAAATGAAAACATTTAGATAAAACATGATAAAATATACTTTATACACTGATAAATATAATAATAAATACTAGACCTACTATAAATCCGGTTACACATACGCTTACATATACTATAAAACTACAATATAAACTTGCGTGCAAATAAATCTACCCACCTCTCTCCTTATGATTCAAACGGTAATAACTCAAGAAATATAATTAGTATTAAATAAATGTTGGAATCGTTTTAAAGGTAGTACAATAAGGATTTAATTATTGCTATAGTTATTGTAATTGTAAATTGTTTACTAATTCTACAGCCTTAAAACAAAAACCGGTCAGTTTGGCATAACATTTCAGTAGGCGATTAATGACATCTTTCTTGTAAAAAACACTAACAAATTGATTTCAATAGCTCATAGTGCCACCCATTACCCTAATTTAGGTTTCCATCCGGGTTTTCCTTGACCTTATCAAAGTTATGATGAACTCCTGAGCGATACCATGCCGATCTTCTTGTACAGATCATACAACATCATACAGGCCTGGAGGACCTGAAGGGGTATCTGCGGCAAGAGTCCGGGCCCTGACCCTCCTTTTGAGTCTCCCCATAGGTGCTCAATAGGATTAAGGTTAGGACTCCTTGCTGGCCAGTCCAAACCCGAAATTTTGACGTCGGAGAGATATTGACGAACTTTCGCAGCAAGGTGCGGTCGAGCATTGTTCTACATCAATATGAAACCTTCATCAACGGTATGCTTTTCTGCGACCATCGTTACCATAAAGACTGATTTAGCTTTCACCAGAAAAGAGCACGACCCGCCATTGCTCCAATGAAAAATCAACATGAGAACGTGCGAAACTAAGCAGCGCTTGACTGTGTGCTGGGGCTAATTTTGGACCGTTAGCGAGTTTTTGTGAAGTCAAACAGCTGCCTGCAAGTCTTCGTCGTACAGTCTACTTAATTACTGTAACTCATCCGACTTCCTCTTGGCCGTCGTTGCACTTGAACTGAAATGAGATGTCGATTCCGCAAGGACGTTGACACCTTAAAACGGTCATCACGTTCAAATGTAGCCCAATGTCTTCCTGAACATGGTCGCATGGTAAAGTTTAGAGTCTCTAGAATACCGGTATACTCTTGTAACCGAAGTTCGACTTCTAGCCACAACTCGTTGTCTAAATTCAGCTCTTAGCAAAGCCCTTGCTTGAGAGGCTTTATTTGGAGTAATATCCATTTCGCCACAAAGAAATTACGTTTAAAATGAAGTTAAATGAACAATAAATCAATAAAAATCGAGACAAAACAAAAACAATAAGATTTGACCGATTTTTCATACAGAACAAAACCGTTCAATTAACGATTAAAAAACTGAGTGATGGGGGTGCTTAGTGATTTGTGTCGTTTGTAGTCAAGCATGTTGGAAATGAAAATGTAGAGTAAACGTACACATTCCCTATCATATTAACTCACATTATTAATAAAAAGAAATAATAAATAACTATAACTTTTTAAGATATAGCGACTTGAATAGAAATGCGCGGGGTGGGTCGATTTTTTTGCACGCAAGTGTATATTGTCATAATATAATATATAACTTATACATATACATAATATATAAGTACATTCATACAAACATAATATATTATAAAATACTGTATTAAAATACATAATATATTAAATGAATTTAATGAAGATTTTGTCATAAACAACGTACTTCATCTGTCAAACTCTTCATTAAATGTGTGAAGCCGTTTGGGTGAAGCCAAGCAAGCGTAATCTTGTGAGTCGTGAGTCACAGAATTTCGGCTGGCAGAAATTCTGCAGCATTCAGTTTCATAGAAAATTCCTACTTCATTCACACGAGCGTAATTTTGTGAGTCATGATTGGTATGAAACATAATTTACGCGACCGAAATTCTGCGACGCACGCGGCACGACTCACAAAATTACGCTCGTTTGGCTTCACCCTTAGTGTTTACATAATACTGTAAAGTATAACAAAGGTGTGGTCTCACCTGTCTGAGCTGCTGCTCCAACAACATCTGCTGCTGCTGGCGGTTCTGTTCGGTGATCAGCTCCTGGTTGAACAGCATCTGAACTTTCTTCTCGCTCCGCTCTCTGTCGACAGGAAGATAGCTTAGAACCCACACGGATGTAGCGAAATAAACTATTGTGTTAGTGCAGTTTTATTATTACACATGTAACGATAGAACTGCACAGTTCGGTCACAGATATAAGCCAGTAATTAGTATTACAACACAGTGTAATCAGGAACCATTACCCTAATTTAGGCCAATGCAATATAATTTAAGGAGTAAAGCTACCTCAAGGATCCTTGAAGGATCCTCTTCCCACCTGGGGTAGGTTAGGTTAGTTAGTTACTACCGGACCTTGAAAAAATGTAATAGACGCTTGTATAAACGCCGCTTGGAACAGTTTTGTTTGACAAAGGCTTTATTCACCGCGACCTATCTGCACAGTATCGTTATCATCTATAGCCATTCCTACATTTCACAGTAAAGAAAGCCTAACGGATCATTCAAAAGATGCAGGTATGTTTACCTGACTAATTGACCGGCCAAAGGAAAATGCACTTAAATGTCTACATTTAAAGTTTAAAATAATTTAAATGACGATAGTGGCAAACGTTATGCATTTGGCCCGCACATATCTGTTATAATGATATTTTAATGACGTGCACATATCATACGATTAGCATTTATATAATTACGCTAATGTTGAGGAAACATTTAGTGGTCAATAATATTTGTCCTATTTCCTTCCCGTCTATAACCTATTTCATTTTGATCGCTATAATATAAAATAAAACTATCAGCATGGAAACTAACCCGACAGAAAAAACCGGCTTGATAAACTCGCAGCGCCTTTTCAGCAAAAAAAAAAAAAAGGAAAATGGTTATTTGAAAAAAATAATAGTGTCCTATGACATTTCCCGGAACTCAAAGTATTTTCATACCATTTCAGCAAAACCTGTTCAGCGGTTAGGGCGTGACAGACAAACACATAATTTTTATATTAGTATGGATTACAGTCTACAAACATACTATCACAAATCATTTAAAGAAGTAGCCGTGCAGACAGCCAACCTCTAGTAGGTTATTTGATAAACTCCTCAACTGAACAAAACATGAAACTATGACCCTGAAATTCAGACATCGGATTAATACTTTCGAAATGCTAATACGCGATTTGTAAACCAACGCGCACCGAATATTTCGCGGCACGCAACCGTTGTCTGGTTATATAACAGCATTATAATACTGGGTTGTAACAGCATTATAATATTTATACATGGGAGAGCCATGCTCCGGCACGAATGGGCCGGCTCGACCGGAGAAATACCACGTTCTCACAGAAAACCGGCGTGACACATCGCTAGCGCTGTGTTTCGCCCAGTGAGTGAGTTTACCGGAGGCCCAATCCCCTACCCTATTCCCTTCCCTACCCTCCCCTATTCTCTTCCCATCCCCACACTCCCCTATTACCCTATTGCCTCTTAAAAGGCCGGTGCGTTACCGGCCTGCAGCTCTTCTGATGCTGCGAGTGTCCATGGGCGACGGAAGTTGCTTTCCATCAGGTGACCCTTTGCTCGTTTGCCCCCTTATTTCATAAAAAAAATACTGAATACAGTATTATAATGCTGTTATACAACCACGGTTACTTGTAAGGTACGATCACATTGTATGGGGTCGCAGTGAAGCGGGTCACAGCGGAGCAGGCCGCATTTTTATCACCTATCTACTCTAACTTCTAAGTAATCACATCTAGATCATCTAATCACACAGTGGCTGTACAATGTGTTAGTGTAAATAACATTATCCTTGAAACCATCAAACGAGCCTTTTTTTTTAATGAAAGACATGGATACTCGCAACATCAGAAGAGCTGCAGGTGCGTTGCCGGCCTTTTAAGAGGGAATAGGGTAATAGGGGAGGGTAGGGATGGGAAGGGAAGGGAATAGGGGAGGATAGGGAAGGGAATTGGGCCTCCGGTAAACTCACTCACTGGGCGAAACACAGCGCAAGCCCTGTTTCACGCCGGTTTTCTGTGAGAACGTGGTATTTCTCCGGTCGAGTCGGCCCATTCGTGCCGAAGCATGGCTCTCCCACGTATAATGTGCCTGTCAAAATAAACAACTTTCCCATACAAATTGCCTGGGTCAGATTGCTGATCAGAGAAAAAAATGCCGTCGTCATACCTATAGAAATTGTTGTATGGGTATGACGACGGCATTTTTTTTGAGCTCCCAGCATTGTTCTCATAGAAAAAGTTGTTCATTTTCCCGGGCTCATTAATTGATGGTTTCAAGGATAACGGTGTTTACACTAACAATCTGTACAACGCGTTTAGATATGGCTCGACATAATGTGTGCGTACAACGAAGAAAATGACATGAACATTGAACACAATATGCATACTAATTTTATAAATGCGAAAGTGTGTCTGTCAGTCCGCCTGTTAGCTTTTCACGCCCAAACCGCTAAACCGATTTTGATGAAATCTTTAATGCTACTTTGAGTCCCGGGATGGATATAGGACACTTTTTATCCTGGAAAAATGTACGGTTCCCACCCGATAAACTATTTTTGGCACAACGGAGTTGCGGGTTTCATTTACTACTGAATAACACAGCTTCTTTAAGGTACGAAAACGTTACACCCTGCCGCACAGACATAGATCAAGATCTATATTGTCTGTGCTGCCGCAGCCGTAAGGGGCCGCATTTTTCGTACATCTTTAATAATGTATCGCATTGCAAGTCTTAAAAAAATAAAAATGCAGCTCGACACTATGTGTCCTTATTACAAGGAAGAAAATGATATGAACAATTATTAAAATAATTACCGCGATTGAGGGTTTCCTCATTATTTCCCGGTAGGAAAATTGCGGAAAATATCCAAACTCTTAACACTTTTATGAAGGTTAGGCATCTCTGCTTAATTTTTCAGACTTTGGTCTCTCTTAACTTAGTCATAATCTGAATCACCATCTTGCCTCATACTTGCAAGTTGCATCATAAAAATAAAAAAAATTTTTGCTTCTTTAAGCTTACATTGCTGAACCAATTTTGATGAAATGGGTATGGTAGTACCATACTAGTTTTATTCACAAAAATATATTATAATCTCCGCGCCATAAACAAAATATTTCTGTACACAATTTCATTTGCTCGTTGCAACTGTGTCCGACAATAAATTAAGTAACATAATAAGCTAATACTTAATAGTCAAGAGATTTCAATAACAGTAAGGGCCTTTTTCACCACTTTCTGATAAGTGACGAATAGGCTGAAATAGGCTAAATTAGGAATAGTGGTGAAATAGGCTCTAATTAATTTTAGCTTCATATCAGACTGACTTTTGATCCACATTCCACATTAAACGCAGCATAAAGTCATTATCATAATATTATCTAGGTTAAACGCAAGCGAAATTAACTAGCAATAGGTATAACATACACGCAACTCAACTTTGTCTCGTCTGTAGATAAAATGTAAGGAGTGACTTTTGGCAAATTCACCCTATCTTCATTAGGGTGAAGAGAAAACCGTAAGGTAAAAAAAGATTAAGGCCCTGTTTCACCACTGTCTAATAATGTGTCTAATAGGCTATTCACAACTTTTTTGACAAATTCTCCATACTTGATCTGTCAAGTTAAATGTTGGATAGCCTATTCGTCACTTATCAGGAAGTGGTGAAACAGGCCCTAAGAAAATTATACAGAACTTAAACTGGGCCTCGTTGGAGAAAACCTCTTTTAAAGAAAACAATTTTATCTACAGACGAACGTCGAACCACCTCCTTTTTTTGGAGATAGGTTTAAAAGTGAAGATCGCAAACGCTTCAGCTATTTTCACTATATATAGAATATAGTCACGGATTTCTTTATTATGCCCCATTAAAGTTTAAACTTCTTATAGCCAAAGTTACTCGCCAATACGAATCTATAGACAGAAACACCAATTCATTAAAACCGTGTTACATGCACCCTCTGTGAAAACCGGAATTAGCACAGATTTGCCGAACATCAGTATAAGGACATCCTCATCATCAATCAGCTGCAGTCAAACATCTCTAGGACTATAATAAAATTGAAGCATACATAAAGTGGTGCCGTCTCTCAGACTATACAGATAAGACCACTCAAGAAGTTTCTTAATAAAATTGCCAAAGAACACGGAATACCGAAAATGCTGTCGCCGCATCATCGAGGTGGTCCCAACTCCGTGGGACCTGATTTTAGTAGTTAGTTAGCTCACTTTAGATCTTACACCGATCGGGGTCGGTACTTAATGTAATTTAGGATATAATCTTTTTATGCAGAATATATCTGTTTCAAAAAGTTAAAAGTAATTGTAATTTTATTTTGATAAATGTTTTAAATTAAATCGGTTCTTTTTGGAACTCCCGTTCGAGAACACTATAATTACCGTACATAAATATTTTAGACTTTGGGATTAAACAACCTTACATACATAACATAGACTGCTAATTCACTACACTTACTACGACGACCTCTGTGGCTCAGTGGTGAGCGCGTTGGTAGCTCAAGCCGGGGGTCGCGGGTTCGAATCCCGCCGACGGAACAAAAAGTTTTCAATGTTCCCGGGTCTGGATGTATACCTATTAAATATGTGTATGATATAATAAACATCTTAAATATATGTATGGTATAAAAGTATTAAATATATTTCCGTTGTCTGGTACCTGTAACACAAGTCCTTTAGGTACTTAGCACGGGGCCAGACTGACGTGGTGTGAAGCGTCCATAGATATTATTATTATTACTTCCCTCACTAAACTAAACTGACTGCAATTACAAAATTTAATCTCACTGCATACCAAACAAACACTAATTTACCACATATTAAACACAAAACTTGTATAATACATCAGATTATAAACACTTTACAACACGCGTAACTCAGCCACTAAAACGATTTCACTTCACACCTCACGCAATAGTTACGTTACAACTATGCACTATTATTATATATGTATAATTAATATATAATAAAAGTTTACCGAATGTGTCTATCTGTCTGTCGCACATTATGTACTGCTCATCAGACGCAATGAATCGTAATAAGCATTCGGAATATTCGAGCGTTATGCGAAAGATAACCAGCTGATAATTGTCACATCCGTTTTCACGTAAATTATAAACTAGCTATTGTCTACGGCTTCGCTTCGCGTAAAATAACTAATAATTAGATTTGATCACCTATCTTAAAGCCCTTTGAGTATGAAATTTGATGGAATACATAAATATAATAAAAAGCTAAACTTGTGGAATATCTATCTTTTTATATGTTTTTAATTTTTATTTTTGTGGATTATTTATTGAAATTCAGAGATTTAATTTACACTTATACTATAAAGAGGAAAACTTTGTATAATTGTAATGAATAGGCTCAAAAACTACTGAACCGATTTTCAAAATTCTTTCACCATTCGAAAGCTAAATTATCCACGAATAACATAGGCTAAATTTTATTTAGAAAAAAATAGGTTTCCGTAAGATATAACCATAAAATGTTCTAATTAATTGTAGATCTCATAAATATCTACAAAAAAGTTCGCGACACGCTATACCTATCTATGTCTAGTGAGACACAACAACGTTTTTTTTTTTATTTATAAAATCTTGAATTTTTTGGACTACATATTTTAAACGCGTTTATTTTACTGATGCTATGAATCCTTACCAAAATAAATTATTTAATCACTAAGTACACTTTATGTAGATAATATTTGGTCTTTGAAAGACTAAATTTTGACGTTTGGTTTTGAAGTTACGGCGAAATTAAAATATGTACCTATTACGATTTCTACTGCACGGCCCGTTGCAAAGTGGGCGTCATCAAGGGGAGTTTAGATCTATTAGTTCTTTTCAGAGCTAGAATATTAAACGCTATTAACATTTTCTTAAATATTTGAAAATGCCTAAGAGAGCCAGGTCGGACGACCATGGCGCCATACTTATATATTAGTCACTTCAATAAAATAATATGGACAAAACAACGTTTGCCGGGACAGCGAGTACTTAATATTATCACAAAATTGAATTTAAAAAATCTACCTTGCTAAGTTTAACATTGCCGCATAATATAAGTTAAATTTTTATGACAATTTTCAAATTTAATATTATAGTAATTTCTTTATCGATATTGCTTTATCGATTAAAACTACGAGATTAATTTTAAATAGATAACAACTGCATAATCGCTTGATGACATAGTATTCTAAATTACAGAAATTCATTATAAGAATGTACTGATGACATAGTATTCTAAATTACAGAAATTCATTATAATAGACGTTTAATTTCTTTTAAGAAATCTATTATAAGATATAAATGCGCATGTGTTGCATCAACTCATCCAAACACCCAAGTAGCGATTAGAAATATTTCAGGGTCGTAATGTTTATAATCTACTCACTGACACTATATCGCATCACGCACTACGCTGCTCGTTTGTAACGCCACAACACTATCACTCACGTAGCGATTGTACGATGTACTGCATTTCGCGTTTGTTATCCGCACACGTCACACTATATAGTTATATTGCATCACGTATGCAACGCTTGTTTATATCACCGCTCGATTAATATTTTCTAGTCGAACGTTCGATGTATAGCATTCAATATTTTAACACCGTGAGAACCGCGTCTTCCTCGTATAGATATAGGATGCAATTTCTCACGAAGATTGACACTTATTAATTTACTCGATGAATGAATTATAACTACTTTTAAGTAAGAAAATTTAAAATTATGCTTTCCAGCATGAATTTCAAAAGAATAAAGGCGATGACTCATCATATGTACACGGACAACTTTAGGAATAATTTTGCTGTGTCATAGCACAAATAAGGAACAAAGCTATCTGGATTCTAGACTTTCTGTGAGTCCTAACAGACTAGACTTGCAAGTGGTACGTCAGTACACAAGTACATAGTATCGATGGTAACCGTATCAAGGTCGATGTGATCTTTGCTCCCATAACAATCAATACCTTGTATTAAGCGAAGTTCCGATTAGGTCTTCAGTCAGGTTAGGTCACATTGCAACGTGACTAGGCGATGCATTTTAAATGACCCATTCGAAATTGGAACAGGCAGCTCAGCACCGCGAGCGGTACATCTGTCAATTCAATATCTATCTTTTTGTGTAATAAATAAAGGTCAGTTTTGGACACATTGAAAATAGCATCGCGTCGAATCGCCTCGATCGAATAAGCGTTTACATTTTACTACTGGATGCACACGTTTCTATTGAACAATACTGACCATCGCAGGAACGAGTGGTACTGGCTCCCTACTACTGTATCAATGTAAGTCAGCTAATAGTCGAGTCGAAGAGAGTCCATTCTAAGAAATTATTTGTTTACTGTTTAGACAAGGCTAGGTGGCCACGCAACGCCAAAAAATATGGCTACTCTGCTTTATATAGACCCAACCCAAATAAGTGTAAACAGTAGTTCAAACTTATTAAAGCCGTTTCAGAAACGCACTGAAATATGTACCGATAATAATTATTGACCAACCAATACAAATACGCACTGAGATTTATAATCTAAAAAAAATCGCCCTGCTCGATCGGTGAGACGATCTCAAGACAAGTGACAAGAAAAATTATGATGCCAGCAGTTGTCAAACTCATCTGAAGCTTCGACAGCTGAAGTTCAATGAGCATCACATTGATGAAATATCTATAAAGGTGATCGCACATTTTTTATCTTTTTTATTTTACAGAGGCTTTTAACACTCAGTGTCAATGTCAGCCTCGTAAGTGTACAGTGTTCCCTGAGAGATCCAAATAACTATATTTGCAAGCAAACGTACGCGACGTACACGCCGAACGCGCCAAAATGTTTTATTCGTTGTATACAATAATGTGAAACCTCGCACCGAACGCGCCGCATTTCGTGTGCGCATACGTTGCTGACAAATGCGCGATCAGCTTTAATAATTTATCTGTCAACACATTAACAGTTTCCATTCACCTCTATCACTGAATAGAGACAAAATGTAGTTCTATACGAGGGCTGCCTTTTAAGTTGTGTCGTTTGCCAACATCACGCGATTACTGAAAAAACTCATGGTATTTTTATCTTTTTGAATTTGAATTTCAAAAACAAAAAAAAAATTCAGATCGGACGAATAGTTTTATTGTATCGTCTATTAAAAGGTGACAAGTCGCTTGTAAAAATGGAAATGTCTAAAGAAAATTAGCGTGCAATAATTTTCTACAACTTTCAAAGCGGATTAGCGCGACTTCAGTGCTTTGAGGAGATCACTTTTGTGTTTGGTCAGTGCTTTGAGGAGATCACTTTTGTGTTTGGTCAGTGCTTTGAGGAGATCACTATTATGTTTGGTGATGCAGCACCATATCTTAGGACTGTAGAACGCTGGTATCTAGAATTTCAATGTGAGCAATCTAGCCTCAGTGACAACTGACAAGTCACGTGACGTCCAAAAAATGCCATGACGCAAGAGAATATCGAACCCGTGCGGCAGCTAATCCTCGAAGACCGTCACGTGGACTATTCAGGTACTAATGTCCAAAAAATTCTACACGAAGAGCTTGGTGTCAAAAAGTTAAAAGCTCGTTGGATAACACATTTGCTTAGCGACGACCAAAAACTACCCGTGTGGTGTCGCAAAACTCTGCAGCGATTCGACCGAGAGAGTCAAAGCACGTTTATGATTTGGTCAGTAGTGATGAGATCTTTTATTTTATTAAATATCAGCCGCCTGACTGCCCTGACTTTAGGCCAAACGATTTTTTTTACGTTTCCAACTTCGGAGGGGAATAAATAAATGTGTAATAAACATGGCGGACAATTATTTAAAAAACAATAAATAGTAATAATATCTTAGATTGCCTATACTTTTTTCAAACGACACAACTTGAAAGGCAGCCCTCTTATCAGTACTCTGCTAGCATAATTTTTTTTTATCTGTATTCTGTTGTGTTTATTCCGGAGGACCGAACCAAGGGGACCAATCACCAAACTACATCACCGACCTGTTGAGGCTGATGAGCTGCGACTTGAGTAGCTTGGTGACGATGCGCGCGTCCTCATCCATGATAAGGCCCGCCTTGGCCATGTCGGTCGCCACCTCCTCGCAGTCGTCGCGCTCCACGTCGAACTGTGTGTGCGAGTGAGATGGAACATCACCGACCTGTTGAGGCTGATGAGCAGCGACTTGAGCAGCTTGGTGACGATGCGCGCGTCCTCCTCCATGATGAGGCCCGCCTTGGCCATGTCGGTCGCCACCTCCTCGCAGTCGTCGCACTCCACGTCGAACTGTGTGTGCGAGTGAGATGGAACATCACCGACCTGTTGAGGCTGATGAGCTGCGACTTGAGCAGCTTGGTGACGATGCGCGCGTCCTCCTCCATGATGAGGCCCGCCTTGGCCATGTCGGTCGCCACCTCCTCGCAGTCGTCGCGCTCCACGTCGAACTGTGTGTGCGAGTGAGATGGAACATCACCGACCTGTTGAGGCTGATGAGCTGCGACTTGAGCAGCTTGGTGACGATGCGCGCGTCCTCCTCCATGATGAGGCCCGCCTTGGCCATGTCGGTCGCCACCTCCTCGCAGTCGTCGCGCTCCACGTCGAACTGTGTGTGCGAGTGAGATGGAACATCACCGACCTGTTGAGGCTGATGAGCTGCGACTTGAGCAGCTTGGTGACGATGCGCGCGTCCTCCTCCATGATGAGGCCCGCCTTGGCCATGTCGGTCGCCACCTCCTCGCAGTCGTCGCGCTCCACGTCGAACTGTGTGTGCGAGTGAGATGGAACATCACCGACCTGTTGAGGCTGATGAGCTGCGACTTGAGCAGCTTGGTGACGATGCGCGCGTCCTCCTCCATGATGATGCCCGCCTTGGCCATGTCGGTCGCCACCTCCTCGCAGTCGTCGCGCTCCACGTCGAACTGTGTGTGCGAGTGAGATGGAACATCACCGACCTGTTGAGGCTGATGAGCTGCGACTTGAGCAGCTTGGTGACGATGCGCGCGTCCTCCTCCATGATGAGGCCCGCCTTGGCCATGTCGGTCGCCACCTCCTCGCAGTCGTCGCGCTCCACGTCGAACTGTGTGTGAGAGTGAGATGGAACATCACCGACCTGTTGAGGCTGATGAGCTGCGACTTGAGCAGCTTGGTGACGATGCGCGCGTCCTCCTCCATGATGAGGCCCGCCTTGGCCATGTCGGTCGCCACCTCCTCGCAGTCGTCGCGCTCCACGTCGAACTCGAACTGGATCGCCTCGTTCTCCTTGTGCGTGTTCAGCCTGCGACGTGGAACAGTGAGATAGAGTAAGCAATTTGTAAATATTTGGGTTAAAGGGCCTAATCACACTATCGGTTTTCTGGCGAAACCGCGCGGCGCTCAGACATCTGGCAAGGGCCGCTAATCAAACCGTAAAACCGTCACTCGTATTTATATGTGTACTTTATACGTGGGAGAGCCATGCTTCGGCACGAATGGGCCGGCTCGACCGGATAAATACCACGTTCTCACAGAAAACCGGCGTGAAACAGCGCTTGTGCTGTGTTTCGCCGAGTGAGTGAGTTTACCGGAGGCCCAATCTCCTAACCCTTACCCTATTCCCTTCCCTACCCTCAACTATTCCCTTCCCTTCCCTACCCTCCCGTATTACCCTATTCCCTCTTAAAAGGCCGGCAACGCACTTGCAGCTCTTCTGATGCTGCGAGTGTCCATGGGCGACGGAAGTTGCTTTCCATCAGGTGACCCGTTTGCTCGTTTGCCCCCTTATTTCATAAAAAAAAACTCGGTCTGTAAACTGGCAGTGTTATATGGCCCTAAATATAAACTCCCTTAAGGCGTCATCACACTAGCGTTTGGCCAGAGCCTTTAGGGCAGAGTGACGCGCAGACAATAAGGCGCAGCTACGGGCTACGTATCATCCGCGACGTATTCGCTGCGTGCACGTCCCGTCCCGAAGAGGCTCGATAATCACTATAAATAGTTAAATTGATAAAGGAATTTTCTTTCTATTTTTTTTATAATTAAGAATTTATTCTGCGGCCCTACTGAGCCTGATCAGGATTCTCACCGTTTCTTAGGGTCAATGATCTTCAGGCGGAACTGTATCTTGGTGATGTCGGAGCAGGTGACGAGGTCGCGACCGACGATCTCCAGCCGCAGCCCGATGTCCTCGCCGAAGAACTCGTGGTTCAGCAAATCTTTGACTTTCGGCCTGCACAGAGATTAGGGTACTTATGGAATGGGATTTGACATTTCTTACTTGGTGATGATTTGTGTTAACAGCGCCTTGACTAAAAAGTCAGGATAATTGTGGATCAAACGAAAAAGAGATGAAATATAATATTACACAACAGACCACAAGAAAAAAAGCCGTATCAGCACAATATCGGCAGATGTATTTTGATATTGTTCCGTCATATTATGTCATGTTTTGATTAATAAAAGTTTTAACCTGTAGCAACGTTTTGAAGTTATGCAAATATATGCGTGGCAGAGAGTAGGTACACTTACCTATCGGCTTTGTTGGGTCGTATACAAGACTCAATGATGTCTTTCACCTCCGGTATCGTCACCTTCTCCAAGCTCTGCGGTTTCACCCCCTGAGAACATATTTTACGTTAATTCCACTTTTTCTATATCCCTTCTCTATCGCTCGTCGGTGGCTATCTCCAGGATACTCGTGCCTCACGCGTTCCGCATCCGTCTCTTTCTTGCGGCTATCATTTCTATCAATTACTAAAACGACCTGCTGCACTTCCTGCAGGGGAACTAGCGTGCACTGTCTATTTCTGTCTGCCACGCCACACGCGCCATCTCTGTCACTCACCGAGACGATCTGCTGCAACATCTGCGGGGGAACTAGCGTGCACTGCCTATCTCTGTCTGCCATGCGCCGTCTCTGTCACTCACCGAGACGACCCGCTGTACTCGCATCTTCAGCGTGCACCATCCATCTCTGTCTGCCACGCGCCGTTTCTGTCACTCACCGAGAAGACCCGGCGGGTACTCGCGTCTCCGGTGTGCACCGTCTATCTCTGTTTGCCGCGCGCTGTCTCTGTCACTCACCGAGACGACCTTCTTGTAGATCTGGGCGGGGCCGCTGCACTCGCTGTAGGGGTACTCGCCGGTGGCCATCTCGAGCATGCACATGCCGAACGCGTACACGTCCACCGACTCGTCGTAGTGCTCCTCGTACATCTCCGGCGCCATGAACTCTGGCGTGCCTGTGGGTGTACAAAGAATACGTCAGTATCGTAATGTGAAACGTATGCAAAAGTAGCCCCAATATTTTCATTGAATGGCATAGTCGCGAAATAAAAATTAACGCCGTTCCACTATTTTATTTTATCTGTGTAGCCATGCTCTGGCGGGACAAACCGAATAAGTACGGAAAAAGGCGCATTTTAACATAACAAACGTCTTTACGTCATTAAATTGACCTTTATATCAATAGGAATAAAACTCAGCCCTCACCAATAACGGACTTGGCGAAGCTCCTGTTCTTGAGCGTGGCAAGGCCGAGGTCGCCGATCTTGACGCTGCCGGTCGTGCCCGTGATGAAGATGTTGTCGCACTTCAGATCTCTGAGAAAAATACGTTAATACTATGAATAAAAACACCATAAGAGCAAAGCCTCATGGCTCTGTTACGTTGAGTCGTAAGGCTGAAACAACGCATTGTATGCTACGTATCTGCGTTGCGGTGGACCGCGACAACACAACACACAACGGCGACAGCGCAAGTCTGTATGTATATCCGATTTGTGGTGACGCGCAAGAATACAACACTAGACAGAGCAGTGCGTCCTTCTCACTTAATCTTCTGTCTATCATTTGTCAAAATATCACCATTGGCAACGCAGCGATTATCGACGTGGCATATCATTCGTATGTCGACCGTACGGCCATACACCGATACGGCACGGAACAATGTGGCCTTGCTTTTACAAGAAAGAGAGATAGGAGTAAAGGGCTTTGGGCTTTGGACAACTTACAAATCCGTGACGCATCGTTCCAGACACTTAAAACACATCTAGCGACGTTCGTCTATTATATTTTGCCAAAAACGTGTGAGCCAAATAACTAGCGTCAAATCTACTGTATGCCTTATTTTTAGTATACAGATTCTTGTATAATGCAGACTTTTGAAAATATTCCTAGCACTTTAGCTTGAAGTAAAGCCCACGTAGCACTGTCGTCGGGCAAGCGTTGAATAGCTTCGCATATCAAGTTGAAACATTTTAATTGAATACACTTAGCGGACTAAGTGAACATTCCACGAGGTAAATGGAACGTGACCTAAAATACATGCAGGTCAATATGTTAGGGCCATCTTTATATATGTCAGTAAAACTATCTTCGTTTTTAATAAAGGTTTAAAAGATATATTGTATGAATAACGCCAGTGCTTACAAACGTCACTACCACAGATTCTATAACTTTACTGTGAACACATAAATACTACAAACATAGATTAAATTTTTTATTGATTACGGGGTATATGGGTATATTGGGGATTTTATTTCGATTATAAAACAGCAGTCTTGCCCCCGAAACTGATACGATTTTGATTTATAAGAGAGATTAGTTTCAAAATGAGCCGTAGAAAGATCGTGAGCTAGTATAGCAGTTAGGAGTTTGAAAACCTGTTGGAATCGAATTAGTTCCAAATTGAGCCGCAGCACGATTTTGCGCTGTATATATGTCGGAAGTATTTTCAAAGGCTTTAAGATCGAGCTGATTCGATTCTCGATTTGATTCTGATTCTGTCGGGATTAAGGCAGCTGTTTCGCTAAATTAAGATTGAGAATGAGAATTACGCTCCAGGCAGCCTAAATACTCACCTATGTATGATGGGGGGCGTGCGCGAGTGCAGGAAGTTGAGGCCCTTCAGAATCTGCCGACACCACGACTTCAGCACCTTTGTCTTGATCCGTTTGAACCGCCGCAGGTACCTGTTACCAAAAGAGACATACTGTCAGTATTATAAAACTGGTGATAATTATTATTACAAAACAAGACAGTTTTGAAGTATTTACAATTGCCGCTTCAAAAATAAATATTCTTTGAAACAGTAATATATTATCTGCTTAGATTCAGGCTGCTGCTGGGGGGCTAGGTGACGTGCATAAGCCGGTAAAGTTAATAAAAATTGAAAAAATAAAGCAATAACAGTATCACACTTATTTGCAAAAAAAAACTTTTAATGGTTTTTTGGTAAAACTTGATATTATGATAATTGTTCAGGCTCTTCATTACGGCAATAGCAATTATTTACGACGAAGTTGTAGCCGTAGCCAAAAATAACTTTTATAGTCCTAGCTAGCTCTATGATAGCTTGAAAAACTCATACTAGTTGGCTACATCAAAAAATCCAAAGAAAATTTAGAAAATCCCCTCAATACTAACGTCTTAAGCGTGCCGGAGACCATAAGCTCTGTGATGAGGACGATGTTCTTCTTCTTGGCGACGGTGCCCTCCCAGTAGTTGTAGAAGCGCACGATGTTGGGGTGCTGCAGCTTCTTCAGCATGTCCGCTTCCTCGCGGAACCGAAGTCGCTCCGTCTTGTTCAGCTTTTTCTCCTGGAAAAGATATTATAATATTGCTTGAGGCGACATCCAAAGTACAGGAAAAATTGTGACTGTATTAACTGACTCTTTCACTCGAGCACAATTTTTTGAAACCTGAAGTTTAGATGACTATACAGGCACGATACACTAATAGTCACATAGCAATTACCTAGATTTTATAAAGTTGGCAAGGTATGGCATCTCATTTAATGCACAATATTACGCAAGAAAATATAATTATGAAGAACTAAAGCTTAACGCGCTACGGGTTACGGTCGGGACACATAAACACGATACGACGTCGCGTCGTACCACGACGTCGCGTCGTAGAAACTCACGTAGAAATTCAAAGAAGATTCATCGTGAGTTTCTACCACGCGACGTCGTACCGTCACGATGCCACGATGGCACGTCACGATGTCGCGTCGTAGTTTTTTACGATGCTCGTCGTGGATTCCCACGACACGACGTCGCATCGTGTAATGATGCCGCGTCGTGGTACGGCACGACGTCGTATCGTGTTTTTGTGTCCCGGCCCTTAACCAGTAAGTTTTCATCCGAGCCCCGCTAACTCGGTACTTACCAGCAGCTCGCACCAGGCCACAGCTACGCCGGTCTGCGTGTCGAGACCGTGGTATACCGTCTTGAACGACCCGCGACCCACCTCCTTATCGTACTTAAAGAACCTGCAGAATACGTGGTTATTCACTGTCTTACTCACTCAAGATACAAAGAAAGAGATAGGATTATAAACTGAGGCATAACACATTATGAGGAACGTACGTGCTCGCTGCTCAGTGCGTACAGCACGCACGATGATACAAAATGTGATTCTTCGCGTTATTTTAAGTGTGTGAGGTTGTATGTTACTGCTTTCACGCAAAAAGTACTGAATAAATAAAAGTAAAGATGTCGATATTTCCTTATCACAGTTGTTAAAGCTCCAGATTAACAAATAGACTTTGTTTCCCGAAAAATCCACTTCTCCCGTAATATTTCTATCTCGATTTATACCAGGGCCGGATTTAATTTTTTATGAGTATATACCACTTTAATTTTGCCGCCCCTATGTACGAACTCTGCCGCCATCCTAGGACGCTGCCGCCCCCTAGGACTCTGCCGCCTATAGGCCATAGCCTAAACTACCTATACATAAATCCAGAGCTGATTCATACCTGCCGCAGGGCGAGACTCCGATGGGCTCCTCTTCATCTTCTTTGTCCGCCTTCTCCTTGTCTTTATCCGTCAGTTTCTCCAGCTCGTAGATGGGACCGTACTCCAGACCTACAATCATTCAAATTAACTATTTACAAGACTATAAATTGGGCAGAAAAAATATGTGTGTGTCTCGGCACACCCGACAGAAATAATAACTAGGGACTGACGCACATTGTGATATCATAAAGAAGTTATCACTTCAATATCTTTTTTACAAAAACACATACAGTCATTTTCTTCGAAGACTAAAATTAAATAAGTTTATTGTTTTGTATTATGCAAAAAAAAAGCTTAGGAAATCACTTGCATGTTATATTTTTATGGATTTTATATTATTAAAATCCAGGATCGAGATTACTGGCGCTGTGGAATGGTTCTAGGCTGATGATAATAATGATGATGACAGGTATTTACCATTCTGTTGTTCCTGCGGCTGCTCATCCCCCGTGGCGTCGGTTTCGCCCACGTCGGTGTGCGGTAGACCCTTCTTCGTCGCTATGTTAATGGTGTCTTCCTGTAATCGAAATAAAACCATTTTAATATAACGTAGACGTTTCTCTCATTATCTAAGTATATCAACAAAGTTATGCTTTAAATGATTATCGCAAAATGATTCGCTAATCGCACCGTTGAAGTCAACGACATATTATAGTGATCATCAGTCGTTGGTCTAGAGTCTAGTACTTTTACTAAGTGACCCTTTGTTCTTAATCTTTTTTTGGGGTCCTAGAGTAAATGAAAACTGATCGAGTGAAAACGTAAAAAACTACAAGCAATTTGTAGCTCTTTGGCTTTAAACACACTAGGCTGAATTACGCCGGCGTAAATTCCGCCGCGTTTAAATTGCATACAAAATACGGACCGAATGAGAGGGGTGACACACTATTACGTCGCGTTTTGTATGCATTTGACATTTGCGGCGGAAATTACGGCGGCGTAATTCAGCCTAGTGTGTTTAGAGCCAAAGAGCTTGAATCTTCTAACATTATTATGGGAGCGTGGATACAAGGTAGCGGTCTCTCAATAATATGAAACTTGAAGGCGTGAGTGTGAATCACTCACGCCTTCAAATTTATCTATTATCTGGTAATGCTTACAAGTTGGCAACGTTAGTTCTTATTTTAGCTACGTGTGGATAGCCTTGTAGTAATGTCCGTACCAGATCCTGCTCGGAGCCGAAGGCGTCGTCCTCGAGGCGTGCGACGAGCTTGTTGCCGCTGTCGAGCTCGGGGTCGCACAGCGGGC
This sequence comes from Aricia agestis, assembly GCF_905147365.1. NCBI lineage: Eukaryota > Metazoa > Arthropoda > Insecta > Lepidoptera > Lycaenidae > Aricia > Aricia agestis. The sequence goes on from NC_056424.1 coordinate 12,530,441, forward strand.
CCTGACCCGAACTGCGCCGCCTGTACCCGCCCACCGCCAGTTCGCGACGTCTGGAAGTATCCTTGTAGCGGTGTATACCTACCAGATTCTGCTCGGGGATGAAGGCGTCGTCCTCGAGGCGGGCGACGAGCTTATTGCCGCTGTCGAGCTCGGGGTCGCACAGCGGGCCCTGACCCGAACTGCGCCGCCTGTACCCGCCCACCGCCAGTTCGCGACGTCTGGAAGTATCCTTGTAGCGGTGTATACGTACCAGATCCTGCTCGGAGATGAAGGCGTCGTCTTCGAGGCGGGCGACAAGCTTATTGCCGCTGTCGTCGAGCTCGGGGTCGCACAGCGGGCCCTGACCCGAACTGCGCCGCCTGTACCCGCCCACCGCCAGTTCGCGACGTCTGGAAGTATCCTTGTAGCGGTGTATACGTACCAGATCCTGCTCGGAGATGAAGGCGTCGTCTTCGAGGCGGGCGACGAGCTTATTGCCGCTGTCGTCGAGCTCGGGGTCGCACAGCGGGCCCTGGCCGGAGCTACGCCGCCTATACCCGCCCACCACCGGTTGGGACGCCTGAAATCATACAATAATAGTTAAAATCAAAAAGTACAAATCGGTGGCTAAACGCACATTTACGGTGTCATGGTACTATTGTCATACTGTATTAACATCTCTAGGAAAGAAATTTTATTGATAATCAATACGTTTGATTACATATATATGAAATAAATTATAGTCGCGATACGCGTAGAAATTATTTCTTTGACCCATCGCTACCTCTCTCTATGGGTCAATTTATACTAGCGCAGAGTCGAAGCAAATCGAAGCGAATTCCCAAAAACTGAACACAGAAAATTCAACCTTAACTCTAGAGACTAACGCATACATTACTTCTGTGAGTCCAATCAGCGTTGGTCGGGCGCTTATTTTCTGTGATCGGGCATATTCACGCGACTTCGCGCGGATGCGAGTGCCTTTTTAAATTCTCAAAAGTAATAAAGTGCGTTAATTCTTTGGAGTTAAGGTTGAATTTGTTATGTTCAATTTTAATAATTCGCTTCGATGCGCTTCGACTCTGCGCTAGTATAAATTGACCCTAGATCACTCGAGACTCGAGAGTCGAGGATGTATTGCTAGCACATTTCTACAAGTACGCGATGGCAATATCCTACTACGAGGGCTGCTATTTATGTATCCGGAATTAAAAAAAGAAACAAACATATATAATTTAATATGGTTTTATTGCTTTTCAAAATATTCGCCGCGATGATCGACACACTTTTGCATACGCTGGAACCAATTTTCATAGCACTTTTTCCATTCTGATTGAGGTATCTCCAAAACGTGCATTTTGAACGCATCAACAGCCTCTTCGCGGCTCGAAAAACGTTGACCACGTAATTTGTTCTTCGCGTATGGAAATAAAAAGAAATCGTTAGGTGCCAAATTAGGGCTGTACGGCGGATGACCAGTCAATTCGATCTTTTGACCCTCCAAAAACTGAGTTGTTTCAGCTGAGGTGTGACAGCTAGCATTGTCGTGATGTAATATGATTCTGCGTTGTCGGTTGTCCTTTCTTATTTCTTCAAAGACTTCTGGTAAACAAATGGTCGTATACCATTCAGAATTAACCGTTTTACGATTCTCTAATGGCACTGTAGCCACATGTCCATTAATTCCAAAAAAACAGGCGACTATTTGCTTCAAAGTACTTTTTGCACGAGTAACTTTTGTTGGTTTCGGCTCATCTTGGAACACCCACACCGTTGACTGTTGTTTAGTTTCGGGGTCATATGCATAGATCCAAGATTCATCACCTGTGTAGATATTATAAACGGCTTTTGACGTACCACGGTTGTATTTTTTTATCATTTTTTTGCACCAATCGACACGAGCCCGTTTTTGATCGATTGTCAAGTTGTGCGGAATCCAACGTGAACATATTTTTTTTACAGCCAAATGTTCGTGTAATATCTTATGTATGCTCGTCATACTTATGCCTAAGGACGCCTCTATCTCGCGATATGTAACATGACGATCACGCATTATTAGTTCCCGCACAGCATCTATATTTTGTGGGACAACAGCTGTTTTTGGGCGACCTTCTTTATTTTCATCCGTGAGCATAGACCGCCCACGATTAAACTCACTGTACCAGTGATAAACAGTGGTTTTTGATGGTGCTTCATCTCCAAAAGTTGCGGTGAGTTGAATAAAGCACTGTTGTTGATTTAGCCCACGCCGAAAATCGTAGTAAATCATTGCACGAAAATGTTCACGCGTTAAATCCATGGCAAATGAAGACACGCAATTTTCAAAATGACGCCACAATGGAAAAATAATTGACAGTCACATGAAACAAAATATATTCTTCAACCAAAGAGTTCTATTTTCAAATGTTGTAATTACTTTTTAAATATTGTTCTTGTAAGTGGCCAGTTCCGGATACATAAATAGCAGCCCTCGTACTTTCGCAAACAATATTAGTTCTGACAATAATCTGCGTTACCAAAATCTAAAACGTTTACACTTTACATGAACAGAAAATATGTTACACAGAAGATTCAGTACCTATCCATCATGTCAGCAAAGTGTGTTCCCTTAAGCACCAGTCACCACATGTAGTTACCGGTACAAATATAATTTGTAGCTTTTTAAATAAACCAAAATTCGCTTCTATAATAATTTTATGCCACAGATATGTCACCAATAAATCTTAGCTTTTATTTAGTAGCGCGAAGTCTATATAAAATTTTGCATATACGTCACTCCTGTGCGTCACAACGCATGTCACGACGCTTGATTCGCTTCAATGCAATGGTAAAAGGAGCAAGTGCAGAAATGGAATACCGACTTAACCAGAAGATTGCATTTACAATTCAATATTGATTTAATATAACTTACATTTTAGTTTTATTAATAGACACTAGTGCAGAAGTCAAAACTTACTTTTATTCTAAAGCGAAATAAACAAAAGCTACCCTTTTCAGAACAATATTTAAGCTTCGGCCAAACCTACGCGACCAAAGCGACTGCGAAGCGGGAGCGTCTGCAACGCGGGACGTTCGCGTCGGAAGAGCGGAAATAACCACCGGTTTCGCACCGTAGTCGCGTAGGCGTGCACACCAGTTTCGCGTTAGACGCTCCCGTCCCGCGTTAGTGACGCGTAGATTTGGCCTAAGCCTTCAAAAGCCTCTCCTGTACTGCACTGTCATCAATTACAATTTTGCAATTTGGTGCTTTTTTCCTATCTCGAAACACACATTTATTTATTTAGGACCAAAAACAGTTTTGCATTAGTTACAACATAGCATCCCCCCCCCAAATGTATTGTGTTTCATTATTAGTTCCACATGGGAACGGCTCTCAATTTAATGAAAGCCTTCCCCCACCCTTCCAGCACCACCCTTGAACCTTAGAAAAGTATAGTTCAATACAAACCACGCTGGTGGTGAGCGAGTTGAGCATGTCGAAGGTGTTGCTCTGCTGCGTGTGTATGATGGCCAGCGCGTTGTAGGGCCGCGCGCCCAGCACCGGCGCCTTCATCACGCCCACCTCGCTGCCTACCACCACCTGCAAGGGAAATAAGGCTCTATTAGAAGGCTAATAAAGTTTCAAAATGCAGAGTAGGTATATGTCACCATCCGCAAGGTAAAGACAACTTTTAAAAGGCTGATAAATTAGCAAATGGCAAAAGGTGCAAAGGATATACGACCTTTTTAAAAGCTAAATAAATTAGCAAATGACAAAAGAACGTGTGTTTTGGCTGTTTTCTGCTGCAACAACTGCATCCAAGCTATTACAGTAGTGCTGGAACCAAGCGACTGAACAGATTACTATCCAGTCGCTGGACAATAAAAACTTTTACACATTTTCTGCACATAATTGTAATATTCTGAAAAGGAAACTTTAATGTTGCTTGGAGTCTTGTCAGTTATGATACTAGTTAGTTTACTGCAAAGAACTATCCTTGCCCGCTAATCGCCAGTTTGATAAAGCCCTTATTAATCACAATTCACAAGGCATACCTTGAAAGTCTTCTCCTTCCCATGTACGGTCTTCTCCTTGGCCGGTAATACCGTGGAGTCGAGGTGGTGCGCCGGCTGCGAGATCTGGTGCCCGTGGCCGTGGAGGCCAGACGTCATCTGCGAATTGAGACCATGTTAGTTTTGGCGCGCATTTACATATTGAGAACACAATGAAGATAGCAGCGTAAGGAATTTGCGACGAGGTCTGAACGCATTTCACGTGGCGTGGTTCGAGATTTAAATGTCTTTTAAAGTTTTTTTTTTTTTAATTAATCTTTTTTTAAGGATATTAAATCATATTTAGCTAAAGTAGTGTAAATTATCCTGCTATGTCCCTTTTATTGCTTAACATAAGAAAGATTGAATGAATGAATGAATGATGAAAGATTCAAAAGGAACAAAGTATATTAGTTGTTTGTTAAATAACTATTACATTAAATATACATTCATTTAAAATATCATTACTTACAACAAAACAATGTAATTTTTTTTTTATGAAATAAGGGGGCAAACGAGCGAACGGGTCACCTGATGGAAAGCAACTTCCGTCGCCCATGGACACTCGCAGCATCAGAAGAGCTGCAGGTGCGTTGCCGGCCTTTTAGAGGGAATAGGGTAATAGGGGAGGGTAGGGATGGGAAGGGAAGGGAATAGGGGAGGGCAGGAAAGGGAATAGGGTAGGGGATTGGGCCTCCGGTAAACTCAATCACTCGGCGAAACACAGCGCTTGGCTGTTTCACGCCGGTTTTCTGTGAGGCCGTGGTATTTCTCCGGTCGAGCCGGCCCATACGTGCCGAAGCATGGCTCTCCCACGGACAAAATATAGCCATTAGCTAATAATAAACAAAGTGATGTTAAGTTAATAACTACTTGAAGTTCATACTTTAGCTCCCCTACACATATCTGGGTAAATGAACCCTAGGATAAATCAGATTATCTGTCTCGTTTAATACGAAGAACGCGAGAAATAACATTACTCTTAACTAACGAACTTGGAGATGATCTAGCACTAACAGCTGGACACAATTGGAGAAGAGTAGCACTAGACAGAACTGAGTGGAAAAGGCTGGAGGAGACCTATGCCGAGAGGCACACTGACCTTCGAGACATTTTATAGCTCGAAGTCAGAATAAAGTGGCCATTATTATTAACTAACGAACTTACAGTTTGTTATTTAAAAGACGCATGCCAAGTTTTCGACCAGAGTAAAAGTAATTAACAAATTAGACAGATCCGAAGAAAATCGTAGCACTGTTTTAGTGCGGAAGGGGATGTCCTGCACTATCAGGAACACTTACAGTAGGCGGACAATCGGACATTTAAATTGTGCCGAAACTAGGATAACCGTAGTTACATATTGGAGCTAGGTACCGCTATACAGGGTGTAACAAAACTAAGTGATAATACTTTAGGGTGTGTATGTGTTCCTTATAGAGAGTTCACTGTGAAAGTAGCAGCGCTGATAAACCAATTTTTTTCACTTTTGTATGAGCAAGCGCCCCAGCGTCACGAGTTTCCCCATAAAAAGTGAAAAAAAAAATTGGACTTTCAGCGCTGCTACTTTCACAGTGAACTGTCTACAAGGAACACGTACACACCCTAAAGTATTATCACTAAGTTTTGTTACACCTTGTATAGACGTGCATCACTAAAATATACCTCAGCAAAAACATTGCAGTAATATAATATTATCCTATTATGTGTCACCGGCCGATACCCAGAATTTTGACAGGGTGAGATTCATGTCTTTAGCACAAAAATTCTGTTAGAGGAAGAAAATCTGATTACGAAATTTGGTATAGGTAGGTACATGATAGATTTTATCAAAACAAAATGTACGGTTGCGCACGGCAAGCGAATATTTGGGCAAGGCAAGATGCGAACAACATCTACTTCCTTATTCCTCAGAGCTCGCTAGTATACATCTACATAGAGCAATTCTTCTAAACTATTACAACTAACAAGTAACAATCACAGCGTCCCCTTTATAATTTAATCATCACAAAACCGCTGCCAACCTTCAGAGGTCAGAATAATAAAGTGTATGCGTATTTGATCATCGCACAGGGGTAAACTCTGTCGCGATTTCTAAATTAAGATATACCGCCGACACTGGAGCTGGGAGTAACCACCAGATGAAGATGCAGCTTCGGAAATAGCGTTGCCGTCAAATAGCGGCCGTAATAAAACACATACCGATTTCCTACGACAGTAAAGATTTCCTAAGACAAAGCTTTAATAGTTTGATATCATCCTAAAGACCCCGAGACAGTTACCCAGAAAGTATAGGAAATGGGAAAGTAAAGGAGCATTTTAAATCTTCAACTTTCCAGAAGCTATGGAGTAAGTAGCTTTATGCACTGCTCAAACACTCATACAAAACATCAAAATAAACAAAGATTGCGAAGCTGTCAATAGAATGCTGAATAGCTGAAAAATCATAGACGAATTATTACTATGAGGGCACCATCGTACAACGTGGAGAGACCGCACAAGAACTGGTACGCTATTTTCTCACAACCCAATTTGTCGCTTATCATTTCTCATTAAGGAAATCACCGAATGATTCATAATCACACATTCGGCGCACGGCTGATCGCGCCGGGTCAGATTGTCAGCATCTTGTAGCGTCGTGACAGGAACTGCGACGCACCAGTAATTGGCAAATCTAGTCACAATTACGAGGACCTAGTATCTAGCTACTAGATAACTAGCAGTAACGAGAAAAATTGGTATTGGTCTTGCTTTTTTGCGAGACCAAGACTGCAAGGCCATGAGTTTTGAAATTGGTCTTGGTTTCACAGTCTTGGTCTTTGTGTTGCAAAAAAAGCAAGACTAAGACCAATTTTGCTCATCTCTAATAACCAGCACTGAGAATCTGAAACGTGATTTGAGAAGAGTTGACTAGATTCGAAGGGTATACTTAGGCCTTTTAAGAGAGATTTATTGATATTTTTGACGATATTTTTGCCAACACTGGACTCTCTCAAGTCGCAACGCAAAACTTCTCTAACCTACTTACTAAACACAACACGTTATTCCATGTCGGTTTTCTGAGGCCGTGAAATGTTTATCTGATCAAGCCGAATCCAAAATACAATATTTCACACGATTAAAGCCAATTAAATGAACCCAAAGAATCAAGGAAAAAGGAAGACACAATATGCTAAAATTGCACAAGCCACTTGGTATTCATTTGACGATGGTAATAAACCACAAATATTCTATAATGCCAACCGAAGAAAGAGCGTATGGAACACATACTAAAATTTTGTGTACACTTAGGACATTAAGGTGTTAATGACATTTAGTTATCACTGCACAAAATTGTTTTGTTCTAATGTCTTTAGCATGTGACTTGGACAAGTCCTTCAGGTACTTAGCACGGGGCCAGACTGACGTGGTGTGAAGCGTCCATAGACTTGAGAGCGTCTTAATAACATCTCTCAATTTCCGATACCGATTTTGGTGTTTTGTCGTCTTCGGCCGATTTCCTTGAAACCCAGCTTGCTTAAGCTCCGCAAGAGTTATTCTATAGAACCAAATTGTTCGTAAAGACGCTAACGCCCAAGGAGGATCCTTGTCAGATAGTGGTCTTCAGCCTACAATAATTCTAAGAAAACTTGAGAACATTTTTAATTAAGCGGGAATCAAACCCATCTCCAAATCGTGAGAATTTCTACACTTGAGCAAAATCACCTCATACTACAGGAGACACTTCGCCTATTCGCCTTAAAAGGAAACAGATTTTAGACTTGGAATGATGTTTAAGGGAAAAACATCCACATTCTTCAACAAAAAGCGACCTCATCAGATTATAGCTTTTACTAAACTGATTGCTGATAAGTGATAACAAAACGGAAAAATCTACACTACCAAATCACGCCGCAACCATCAGCAAGTCCCTACAATGTACAAGACCTTGATATTCGCCATTGCATAACATCGGAGCGAGGTATTTTATAGGAAAACAAAGCCGTGACCTTGTGATAAGAGATATCCGAAGATGGCCAAGTTTTGAAGCCCACAGCTCATGATAAATCATTGACGTATGTTATGTTTACCACAAGAACATAAACTGGATGTTACTTGTTAGCGATATAAATCCCGCGAGAAACATTTTGCCAAGAAAATGTCATCTACATCGTAACTTCATCAAAATTGGTACAGCGGAGGTAAAATGGTCGCTTTGGAGAATCATATTATGATTTATTTTTTTTAAATCGCAAAATGCAAGTCTGCTTGCAATTCACGTCTAGTAATTCGTACTAATTTTGACATTTTTGTCAGTTTGACAGTTTTGACAATTCATTTGCTGAATTGATTGAGAGGAATTGCTAATTGTGACCATTTTAGCCCCTGTAGTTTGGAGCATATAATATGCAGCAGAAGAAGCATTTTTCTCATCTAGATAAAAGGTAATATTGCATCTTGATTCTTGCATTATTATGTGCCATAAAAGTAAATTTCAAATGGAATGTATTACAATTTACAATATTACAATATTGAAAGTCAAAAAAGGCTTGTCGCAAAATCCCATCCTCCCCTCCCGAACTATTAGTACAAAATGAAATAAGAAGATTTTTGCCTTATTATATCATCAGGTAAGTCGTACTTAAATATCAATTTAAGTACGACTCTACTTAGTGATGTCACAGAATACATATTAGTGGTAATGTTACAAAATTGCAAAACCAGTTATTTTTGTAGCAGCATATTTCATAAATGATATGTAATAATTATGAATTAGAACTTGGAAGGAAGACATAAACTACAAATAACAGAAACAAAACAAAATAATAAATATGTAGCACTTTTCCGTTACACTTGATATGGTTTTTAGTAATAAAAGAGATTTATGTTTACTTAAATAATTATTTATTTAAGTAGCTATTACGTTTTCCTTATCGACAAACACATCCTCCGTCAGTCTATGTTTATAAATAATGGTAAGTTAATGCTTAAAAACATAGGCAAAAAAACAAGGGATTAAAATCGAAGTTGCCAAGGCCCACGATTCTTCTGGTTCGCCCACTCGACTTATAGGAGGATCTTAGTAAGTATAAGATTTTAGCCTGCCTCTTACTGTTTTGGCAGTAGAACTCTACGGGCTCTCTACCTATGTACTATCCACAAACTTTTAACACTATTGGATAGTGTTAAAATTGGATATTTCCAATATCCATATTCCATACTAATATTATAAGATGCAAAAGTGTGTTTCTCTTCTGTTACCTCTTCACGCCCAAAGCACTGAACCGATTTTGCTGAAATTTGATATGAAGATACTTTGAGTACCGGGAAAGGACATAGAATACTTTTTAACCCGGTAAAATGTTTGGATCCCGCGCGATCAACGCATTTTGGCGCAACGGAGGTCTAGTTTTATACGCAACAAAATGACAACACCTTCCTCACTCATCTTATTCCTTACATACCCAACGATAGAGCAATCCAAAATCTAAATGCACAACAGACAGATATCACAGAGGAATTCACAGAGTTTGCACACACAAGTCATCTCCGCACACTATCGGTCCACCAGCAACAAGTGCTTCACTTACACTGCTCCATTCATAACAAACGGTGATAAAGGTTCAGAACGCATCACCGCAAGGCGCGTCACACCGCACGCGGTTCTATTTATAGACGCTGATAAAACGTAACGTGGCTCATTAATAAACAATCCACGTATAAATGATATCAAGAATATAGCGAAAGCAAGGAAACCTGCAACTTTGCAGTTTGCGCTCATGGGCTATGCCATAATATGGGTCGCTGTTTTCATCTGAGTACCTAAATAGGTAACGAAATGCTAAACTTCTACTCGTCTAGTCTTATACGTTAGAAAAGTTTCTAGACAGATTAATCAGATAAAATAATTATTGACAATCAGACTAGCGATAAGCATACAAAAATGTTGTTTCAGTATCATTATGAAAATCAAAATTAAATATTTTTATTCAGAATCAATTTAATTACAAAATATTTTCTAAGCGTCACATGTCGAATGTTTTTATCAACAGGAATCCATTAAAAACTTGTGAGGCATGCGATTTAACTAATTTTTGGGAAAACGCTGCGTTTCTCGTTGGCCGCGTGAAGAACGCTCATAGGATGTTTATAAACTACACGATAAGGCACATACTATTGAGAAAACATTATTTTTAGATAGCTCTAAAACTGTCCCATGAGATAAAACACGAATCGATCGCGGATTCTTGGAAATCTATTGTTCTCGTTCGAGTTGAAGCGTTAATACTTCGCTTATATCTAACATGAATTGGGCATAACCAATGAAGTAATATGAGAATAGAATGATTTATGTATATTGTATCGAGTTTAAATCGTAAGTTCGTAGCTGACGTACGTACCTACTACGATAGCTCAGGGACCCAAAGTGGATCTCGGTCAGTTGTAAGTTGTAACAAGTATGAAATTCATTATTATACTTAAACACTATCCCTCTTATTAATAAACGCCCTATAAGCTTTGAATAGTTATATAGTGTTTTGTTCCTGTCACACAAGTGAAATTTTTAATTGGATTGAAGAAGACAAAACACTGTATAACTATTCAAAGCTTATAGGGCGTTTATTAATAAGAGGGTTAGTTTGTAAGAATAGCTTGGTGTATGTAACGTGTTTTGGTAGGGCACAAGAAATAGAGCCCGCAAGCTAGAGCAAAATTATTATAAATTATTCTCTTAAGCCCACGTAAAAAATGTTGGTGACATCTCATGAATAGTTTGATAGGAAATGGACTGGATCAAAAAAGAAAATTTAAAAAAAAGTAGAATCGAGCCCCTAAACAGAGATGACAGAGATGTGATAGTGTGCGAAAGAGACATACGATATTGTGATGAATTATGTCTGGAGAGCCACATTGCCGTGTATGTAGTATAATCGAAATACTGTTTTATGGAAGCGTTACTGAGTCAAGAAAATGGTTTCACGAAATGAACACTGAAGCTCTATTTAATATGTATGCGTCTACGCGACCGAGCGGTTTGGCCGCTACACCGCGAGATCACGATTGACGATTCACAAGACGTAAATAGTGGCGTGACCCGCCTCTATATCCTGTATGTATGTTTGTTACTCTTACACGCAAAAACTAATGAATGAATTTTAATAAAACTTTACAATCATATAGCACCAACATCAGAATAACATATCTAAGGCGAATTTTAACCGACTTTAAAAATGGAAGAGGTGTTATGTTAGTTTTTTAGGGTTCCGTACCCAAAGGGTATTACTAAAACTTCGTTGTCTGTCCGTCTGTCTGTCTCCAGGCTGTATCTCAAGAACCGCTATAGCTAGACTTCTGAAATTTTCACAGATTGTGTAATGTGTATATCTGTTGCCGCTATAACAAAAAATACTGAAAACAAAATAAAATTAATATTTAAGGGGGGCTCCCATACAACAAACGTGATTTTTTCGGCCTTTTTCGCTCTATATCAATAATGGCAAAAGATAGGCACTTGAATTTTTCACAAAGTCCTTTGTTAATATGTGTACTTTAATATTAAAGAATAATATTATTGAAATAAAATAAAAATTTAAGGGGGGCTCCCATACAAAAAACACAATTTTTGGCCTATTTTTGTTCTATAACGGTTCGGAACCCTTCGTGCGCGAGTCCGAGTCGCACTTGGCCGATTTTATTTTGTTCAAAGATTACTCCGCTGTTTGTGAACCGATTTTCAAAATTTTTCTTTTGGTGTATAGGTTATCATCCCAATTTGGTACCACATTGATAAAAGTGGTGACCTGATGAAGGGATCCATACGTAATCGAGGGAATCCCTCAAAATTAATATGGAAACATGTGGTGACTTCGATTTCGTGAACAGTATTCTAAGCATAATATGCTACGAACAAGTAAAATTTTACACCAAGGTATACCATGGTTCGGAAGGTGCTGAGAGAACTCCTGACTCTTTATAGATACACGGCAATAGATCGACAATTTCAATAACTACATATTGGACGTTTGATTTTTTTTAGGTCAATTTTGAAGATCAGTAATAAAAATCGGGTTTTGACGCGATCTCGACAACGCGGCAAATGTATGGTCAAGGCCGGTTGCTCAGGGGATGGCCTTAAGGCGTTATTTTAGTTGGTTGCCATATTAGGTCGGTCGGTCATAAAACTTTCAATACAATTTTTTGAGCGAGCAATTTTTGAGCTGTCAACTGTATCGTTCCATAGGATGGTATTTCGATGAGCAGTATACATGACTGCGACCACGTATTAGTCAGCGGCGCCAGTGGCGACTCAGCCGTGTAGTCGGGAAATTTGTAATTTCTGAGTCGCGTCTCATACATACAGTTCACTCAGACATAGAGTTTGGAGCAATAATCTTTGGTATTCTGATGTGATATGGATCGTGGACGTGAAGGCGGTATTTGCGGTATAGTCGCTTTTTTTACTTTCCAGCGGTTAGCAGCATGGCTGTCACTTTCGCCACTGGAGTTTCCTTGGACTCATAAATGAAAATTGTGGGGTCTACATTTCAGAAAAAGTATAAGCCCAGTGGCCAGTTATATACGCAGAACAAGTCCAGTTAATTGATGGCGTTTAAATAATATTATAGGGAACACTCTATAATTATTAATAATTACTATATTAATTATTATTCTCGCCTACCATGACAAAAGTGTCATGGTAGGCGAGAATAATGGTCAAAAGATTTAATATTCTAACCATAGACATAGATCAAGATAGATACCGCATGTCGCTCCATTTGTATGAAAACGAGCGTGCCACTTTTTTATAGCTACTGTGACGTACCGATGATAAGAAAAGTGTCCATTATCTAAGCCAACGTTTCTATTTGAATTTCTACAGCCCAATATGGCACTTTAAGGCATTTAGGCATTTTTAAAATTCCGATTGACGTCCGATTCCGACGCGATAGCAGACTAAAGAACAGACTTTCGAAAGACGAGCATTGCTCGTCGTTTGGGAGTACATACACATGCGGTATCTATCATGTCCTCCTCCTGTTTCCTCTATTGTTTAAATATTTTTTTAGGAACTTTGTCTAGAGGCAGCTAAAGCAAGTAAGGTCGCTTATTACTTATTAGACCTATTAGAGAACTGAATTTTCCAGAGACTACAAAACTTTGTAAAGAAGGAATTAGCAGTATTATTTTCAGCACTTACTTCTATTACAATCTACCTTGTAATTATTAAGATATTGTATCTCTGAATCTCTGCACACATACTCATTTAATTTATATTTTATGTGATTAATTCGTTCTCTATGTCCATGGCACAGGGCACTCCATGGTATTGGCGTCGTCAATGCTAATTAACGTTTAAGTATTACGAACGTGTTTTATGCATGGTTTATCGGTTACATAACATATCCTTTCTACAAAGGACCGATTACCTTTTCCTTTCTATTTTTTTTTTCTTTTTAAAACGACGGCTTTATGTGAAGCCATAGTATTCCGGTCAAGCCAGCCTATTCGTGACGAAGCATCTAGTGGTCCACAAATTATTATTTTGTAATGAATAATGACATAATGCTTATTTTACCTACATAATAATTATCTTCATAGTTACCATGCAGCCATGCCATAAAAGGATGCAAAGATTTAAAATTTTAGCGACACATTTAAATTGTTTTGTAGGTATAAAAGGCAAATGATCTTTAAAAAATCTGAGATGTCTAGACCTTCTTATCTTTATGGGAAAAATATTATAATCTCAAAATATTAATTTATTGTGAGATTTTTGAAATATTTATACTAATATTAAGTATATCTTTATAATAGACTATTTTTTTCCAAAGATATTAGAACTAAGGACCAGCGCACACTATGTTAATGCGTCTGTTTGTTACCTCTTAAGCCTCTTCCTATTTAATAAACTGCTGAACCTATTCTCATGAAATCTGGCATGGACACACAATATTATGGTCTTAAAAATGGTTTTGGATAGCTGCTTTTGACCCAGGAAATTAGAAAAAAAATCAGCCAGGTGCAAGTCGAACTCGCGCACGAAGGGTTCCGTACCGTTATAGAGCAAAATAGGCCAAAAATTGTGTTTTTACTTTTTTGTATTGGAGCCCCTCTTAAATATTTATTTTATTTTAATTTTATTATTTGTTATTAAAGTACACATAAAATTGAGGATTTTGTGAAAATTTCAAGTTGGCATTATTGATATCAAGCAAAAAATGCCGAAAAAATCACGTTTGTTGTATGGGATCCCCTTAAATATCAATTTTATTATATTTTTAGTATTTGTTGTTATAATGGCAACAGATAGGTATACACAATCTGTGAAAATTTCAGATGTCTATATAGTCTGGAGACAGACGGACAGAAGGACAGACATCGAAGTCTTACAAATAGGGTCCCGTTTTTCCCCTTTGGGTTAGGAACCCTAAATAGGAAAATGATAAGTGAATTTTGTCGCAGCAAAGTTGCGGACGACATGCAGTATTCCAGTCACACCAGCATCCATTTACTAAATAGTTATTGCGCATAATATGTCAGAGTGGTCATGTAAGATAATTTGTAACATTACATAAGATACTGGATATGTTAGGTATTGTTTATGCACTAACAGGTTTTAAGATCTAGACGCATGAATAGCCCAAGTGCTAATTTCATAATGGCAAAATTAAGTCTTAAATATCGAGAATTAATGTATTTATAGGTTCGGACGGAAGACGTCCAACTTGTTTTGGTTCCAATCCGTGACGCACTTTTTAGTCCGTGGAAATAGAACCTATGCAATTATATGTAGTAACGCACACGACGCGCAGCGTAGACGTGTGCGTTACTGCAACTGCATATAATTGCATATGTTTTATTTCCACGGACTAAAAAGTGCGTCACGGATAGTCTGTCGTCTGCGCTGCGCCTTACTGCCACACGAGATGAATATTAGTTACACTGTAATTTAAGGTGACGCCGCGTTAAAGTAAAAAATCGTTTTGGATATATGTTTAGATCGTTTGTTTTCAATGAGAGGCGGGCCGGCCTCTCATAGAGAACAAGAAACGGAACAGCAAGAAATGGAAAGGGCGTAAGCGACAAAATGTTTTTTGTAGCGTAATTTATAAACCATAAATAAAGAAGGAGGGGCACTTCGTACCCACCAATGTAGCACGTTGAGACATAAACCAAATTAAAGGGCTTGAAAAGTTGAACATTTTATTGTATGACGAAAAATCTCTAAGCCATAGGAGAAAAAAGTTAATGAGGGTAGAAGGTAAGAAAAAATCACAAAAAAACACCCTATATTATTGCATCAATTTATAGTGTTGCTGGTAAGGAATCATTTCTAGAAAGTAATCGTATATGGCAAACTTAAGGAAAGTTTTATATTTTAGTATATTCTTTCATATTTTAAAGAAATGTATGGGATAACAATAAAACCTTAAAAATCTAACCTTTCCTGGATTTTTTTTCCTTTTCGAAAATACTTTTGAATAGTCTAAGGCTGGCCTCACACAGCCGGAATTTCATAATCGGAAATTCATATTCTTACAGATCGATCTATGAAATTCATAATCTGAAAAAATCAGAATGTGTGTGGAGCGTACTGATATTGTATGGTATTCCGGTCTTTCTGAATTAATAATATGAATTTCCGATTATGAAATTCCGGCTGTGTGAGGCCAGCCTTAGAGTAAGACGCCCATTTTGGGCGCTCGACAGACGAGCTAATATTAATAAGCCATGGACAAATTGTAGTGTATGCTTGAACTAATCTATGTACAAATGGGTAATTCAAAGATAAAGACATGATGAATACTGACAATGAACTTTAATTTCTTAGCTTTAGTCATTGTTGAGAAAAATCGATATCGCTGCAGCCAAATTATCAAGGCGTCACCTTATTGAAGATTTTGACATAAGCCCTGTATACATTATCTGTCAAACTCTTCATTAAATTGAAGTTTAATCATTAAATGTCTCTGAGTACGGCAGTATCATTGATTTGACATGAGATTTGACATAACCCGACCAAAGTAGAGATACGATGCCTTTAATTTCACTGATACATGTTTAATAGTTCGCTGACTCTCTAATTATTTTAATTATAGATCAAAGAATACTAAGTCATGTAAACAAATAACTTATCGGCCCAGTAATTTCTATGTAAACATTGCAATCATATTAAAACATTATGTATGGCCAATCGCCATAATATATCTAAATTGAAAGCTCTATTAAAAATTCCGAAGTGTCAAGTGATAATATTATAATCCATTTTATATAGTTGATTTAATTTAAAAAAAACTCATTTGCTAACATGATTAATTTTGTTTTTAATAGGACTAGAGATCGCCCAATGGTCGAAATTCGACCTTAGTTTCAACGACATTTATAGGACTACTACCTATATTTTGTAACTCTTGTCTCTGGGACTCAGCTGATCTCAGACTGGCCGTGTTTAAGCATTGTCTAATAGTATCTAAGACTCAGTAAAAAAAAAATTATCATTTATTTTCAATTTGTCACCTTGTTGTCAACAGACTTCAACCATAAATAAAAGAGTATAATTCGTATGTATAAGCTTGTCACTCAAAAATCTGTAATTTTTCCTAGTGGGTGTATTGTAGTGTGTGTAATGTTTAATTTGTTGAAAAAAGGTATGACAAAAGCATAATTGCAAAATAATATTAGCTCGATAACTATAGCCGTGCAAAAATTCATTCACCTACGTTTCCCCATTTTTCGTCAAAAGGGATACAAAGTTTTTGGCTCACGTATTAATAAATAGATATATCATATTATATTATAGCTGCAATGTGTTCACGCTAGAGATAACATAATCATAGACAGTAATCAGGAAGTTTTGTTCTACGTTTGACTACGTGTCTGTCAGCACTCGGCGGCATAAAAGCTTATAAAGTGTCATATTTTATGGATATTAATTTGCGATGCGTTTTGAATTTTACCTTGCGCCTGCCCTTATATAGCGGTGCAATGTACGAATGGACGGTCGTTGATAATATACCATCTTATTGGTTATTACCATGGCAATAAGGTCCGAAATTAGTTATCTTTATCTGTCGAAGACTGTGCTACCGAGAAAGGATGATAGGTTATCTGGGTGACGTAATTCTCTCGAAAAGGTCGTTATTACTAGGTGTAAGCGTTATTTCAATTTATCGACTTCTAAACTTAGCCGGGCGACAGGCGACGGCTGTACTGATAATGTTGCCAGATGAAAGCCACATCACCAACACTCTACATGTATTTACAAGTACATTTATGAAAACACTATTTAACCCGGCAAACGTTATTTTTACTACTAACTTTATTTCGGGTATGAAAAGAGTTATCGGCCGATTCTCAAACCGCATACCTACCCGATAAGCACACAAGTTATCATTAAAATCGGTCCATTTCGTACTTCAGAGGAGTTTGGCAACGAACATCTTTTTTCATCGATCGATCGAACATCGATTCACGACACTGAATCGATGTTCGATCTCGCTCGCTCGCTCGCAAAATTGTCGCGAAAACATTTTCTAGTTTTTATTGTTTACTAAAATGGAATTATTAAAAAATTGAGTAATTCCTACTGAGAAAATATATTGCACTATCGGAAACACTTACGGCTTAAGATAAGTTACACAGAAATGTTTCAAAAGTATGTCGCATTCGCTAAACAAATGACGAAGTGCACTGAATCACTAGGGTCAATACTTCGGGGTTTAGGAAAACTGACTTCTCATCTATTGTACAAGTCATATAAATCACATGATGAATGCCGTAATATACAACGTATAGGGGCAATCATCACGTAGAACCACGAAAAACCTTATAATAATTGTCATCATATTAATGTGAAACAACAATAAGCCTGCACATTGCATGGCAGAGTCGCCAGTTGGCATAGGAGTCCGATTAAAAAACTACTTATGCTAACATTGTATAGGAAGGCGAGGCACACACTACAATGAGTAAAAAATATTTGTACAAGCACCTTTCATATCTGGAATTTCTTTTTTTTTTTTTATTAAATAAGGGGGCAAACGAGCAAACGAGTCACCTGATGGAAAGCAACTTCCGTCGCCCATGGACACTCGCAGCATCAGAAGAGCTGCAGGTGCGTTGCCGGCCTTTTAAGAGGGAATAGGGTAATAGGGGAAGGTAGGGATACAAAAGGAACAGAATAAGGGAGGGTAGGGAAGGGAATAGGGTAGGGGATTGGGCCTCCGGTAAACTCACTCACTCGGCGAAACACAGCGCAAGCGCTGTTTCACGCCGGTTTTCTGTGAGGACGTGGTATTTCTCCGGTCGAGCCGGCCCATTCGTGCCGAAGCATGGCTCTCCCACGTCTTCGATTACATGCCGCCTCACTCGCGCATACTGCATACACCTTTACTTCTTTCGCACGGGAGGAACAGCCTGAATTCGAGGCAATATTCGAGGTCTGAGAATCGAAATCCAAAAAAGCTTTTGACAGTCGAAAATTAATACGTTACAAACGTCGGTATTGGTCCATGGCAATTTTTATTTTTATTCGGCAAGGGACCATGGGGGATTTTGTATGAACCCTGTCTCCACCCTTCAACAGTCGTGGGTTACGTCTCGATTTTAAAAATATAAAGTACTTGTGTTAGTTTAAAACTTGGGTTTATTTAAAAAAAACTTCGCCAAAAATGTTTCAAATGGCACGTGTTTCTAATCTGTTGGTTGGTGGGGACGTTTCTTCCCATGGTCCTTTTTCGTTCGTCAAGCCGTAATTCTACTTAAGTTACAGGGGACGTAAGAAAAAAGACCAGCAATTTCTGAATGCCTAAGACAAAACAATGATTTTCCTAGTCTCGAACAATGATCTATTTTGGGCGCATTCTTCGAATCATATGACGAAAATTTATAGTTTCCGAATCCACGATCGCGACAAGAACAATAAACATCGCAGTTTTATGTGCTTTGATCGACACAGTGTAAGTCTGTTCGGCAATTTGGCCAACCAACTAAAAACAAAACGAATACTCTTAAATATTATCTAATGTGTTGTGAAAATGTTTTCTTCTTGAATAAATAGTCTGATCATCAAATTTCAAAGACAAACTCTTCTGGAGAAAAAGGAGAAAAAGAATTTTTAATTGAATGAATTAATGTATTTAGTTGAGCAACCATCCAGCTAAATGGCATATTGATAACAAAAAAGAACCGTCTAAAATATACAGAATGCTATCTTATTATTTGACTGGACTGAATCGAAGGTACATATTTTGTTTAACTAGATGACGTTCACAGCCTCGTTTATCGCGCGGGAACCGTACAATTTCCGGGATAAAAAGTATCCTATGTCCTTTACCGGGACTCAAAGTATTTCCATACCAAACAACGGTTTGGGCGTGAAGAGGTATCAGACAGATACACTTTCGCATTATAATATTAGTACGTTTTGTACAACCGAATCAGGGCACTGGGTGTATTTACTATTTGATCATGTAACAACTAAGAATCCAATAGTCGATCCAGGGAAGTCCGCAGTATGACGCAACTGTCGGCTCATGAAAATGCCAACAACCTACATAGATGCCACACAACCTGCCATAATAATAATAATATTTATTTAGTATTTACAATGATGGTGAGATACAATTATTATATTAGAGCTACTTAAACTAAATAAGTACAAATTTAATGATTATAGTATTGCCTGAACTAGGATACCCTGTGTTTCAGGCTAAAATTAGTGCTACAATAATTATTGCGATACAAACTATAGCTATGCCTTAAAGTTACAAATTAAATTAAGTAGTTACACTAACTATAATTATTATAGTTTTAAATTGCCTATACTAATATTAATTTATTATTACACAATATTATACTTACTTAATCTTATTCTAATGTTCATTTATTGCAAAACCACTAGAAGTTTTTCTGTTTCCTCATAAGACATATTTTGAAGAAATTTTTTAAGGTTTAATTTACAATTAAAATAATTAACAGAATATATATTTAACAGGGCATTTATTCTTTTATAAAGAAGAGGACCTAAAAATATGTAGTACTTATCAGCAAAAGCATGTTTTGTATTTATTTCTAGTGGACAAACGATATCTTTCCGCCTTTTGTTGATGGAATCCGGGTAGAAGGGTAGAGATATGTGTTGCTTTAGTACTACGTTTAGAATGAAAAGCTGACGAACTGTTAGTACTTCAAATGACGTATAAAGCTGGTTAGTAGGGAAAAGAAAAGATCGAAAGTTACATATTGTTACGTGCTAGGGTTCGAGGATTTGGAGAGAAAGACCTGGTGACTCTCTTGATGACTTTATTAACACTGCACTAAACACTAGGTCACAACACTTAGCACTAAGTCCAAACACAAATCACTAGGTCCAATCACTAAGCACTATCACTGTCCTAGGTCGTAGCCAAGTCGCAGGTTTCACTGGTTCACTCTTTATTGATCACTTGATGTCGCCTTGAAGATCGCTCAGATTGAACTCAATTGCCGGGCCTGCCTGCGGCTCTTTTTATATGGCGAGACGAATTCCAGAAATTTCCCGATTCACGTAAACAAGTAAACAACCGTGGGAAATTTCTAGGCGGCTCGGGCATGTACCACAATAAAACTGCCGTCCTTGCGATAAGTGCAGTAAGTTGAATTTAATTTATACCTTATGGACTCAGGCATAAGGTCTAAATTCAAACACGCTAACAAATAAAGGGTAAACACGTAAACAAACATTGGACCTTTTTAGAAGGTTCGAGTATGTACTTGCGCACCACGTGTCCGTATACCATGTACCGTAACACTACTCCCCTCTTAGAGATGCTCGTCCCGAGCATCATTGTTACTGCCATGGTAACGCGCCAGACGGTTCCTACGACTACTCCTGGTCTGTGGTCCCTTTACAGCAGCGCAAGTAATACATCTGTGGCACCAATCCTGCACATCATCTCTCCAATGCAACCAGAAGAATCGTTCTCGCACTTTCCTTAGCATCCTCTTGACGCCTAGATGACTCCCTGATACGCCCTCATGTATCTCGCGGAGAACATCTGGTACTCTTGCCCTTGGGACAATTATCTGAAAATAGAACTCTCTGCCGTTAGCCTTCTGCCATTTCCGGTAGAGTAGTCCGTCCTGAAGTATCAGACTGTCCCATTGCTCCCAGTACGCCTTAGTGACAGCGCCAGTGGGTGCAACCTCACTCCAGATTGGTTTTATGTCACCCCGTTTCTTCCATGTGATGATGTGCCGAAGGTCGTCATCTTTTTCTTGAGCCTTTCTCATAGCTTCATTCTCCATGTGCCCCAAATTACTTGTTCCCTTTGTTCCGCTCCGTGCCTGGGAGGTAACAGTTACCGGGGCTTTCTCCGCGTCATCCAGTACTCGCCCCTTAGTTCTGGATTCTATTCGTTCCCCATGACTCCGGGTAGGGGACGAAACCGCTTGCTTCTTCAACTCCTCCATTTGTTCCTCGATCCTTTTTATCCTTGCCATCTGGGTCTTCTTCTGCGGACAGTTTAGCTGAAGATGGCCCCTCTCACCACACTTATAGCACATGGCTTCAAGTCTTTTCCTCGTAGAAGCCTTAACTTCCTTGACTTCTTCAGAGACCTTGTGGATCTTATGGGTCTGCCGTATGTCATGGCGCACAGCCTCGACTTCCAAAGCATGCGCTAATGCTTCCTTTAGCGAGGTATGGTGACCAAGTCTTACTGCAGCCCTGACCTCCAAGTCTTTGATTCCGTCGACAAATCCTTGAACAATATTTGTGTCGACCATCTTGGTGTCGGCTCCTGGATATGCCTTCCTGACGAGTTTTTCAATTTCCAACGCCCATTGTTGAAGTCCTTCTCCTGAACGTTGGACTCTGACACGCAGTTGGGCACGGAACACGTGCTCCAGGTGTCGCTCCCCGTATCTGGATTCCAGTGCCTCCATCAGGTCTTGGAAACCATTTCCCGTATGTGGCAGTGCCTCCAGAACCGACACAGCTTGCCCTCTGAGTGCAACAGTGAGAGCGGTCAAGCATTGCTCCTCCGTCCATCCGTTTGCGGTAGCAACAGTCTGAAATTGCCGACGATAAGCGTTCCAAGAAGTAGTGCCGTCGTACGGTGGCACCTTTACTCTTGGTCCTTGCGCCACACCAGTGACTCCACTAGACACTGCAACTCCCGTAGTTTCTAGGCGCACTACTCTCTTCTGTAGTTCTGTGAATCCGGTTTTCAAATTTTCCACAACCGTCTCTAACCCAGTAACTCGTTCTTTCATTACGTCGACATCTTTACGAAGCTTAACCACCGTGTCACTGACATCCTTTATAGCTCCAAGCGCTTTTTCTTGGAGGTCTTTTTGTTGTTCTTGTGATTCTCGAATCGCTCTGATTTCAGCACCGAGCTTGCGTTCTTGTGACTCTTGCAAAGCGCCGAGCTTGCGGTCTTGTGACTCCATCATTGCCCTTTGAGAATCTTGCAAAGCGCTGAGTTTGCGGTCTTGGGCATCTTGCAAAGCCTGAATTAACTCAATTATGCTTTCTAATTGAGGAGCCATTTGAGGGGCCGTAGAAACAACGGGCGTGGCTGGATGGATGGAGCTGGTCGACGGGGCCTGAGCAGGCAGGACTTGAGTAGGTGGAGCCTGGTGGGCGGGGCCAGTGGGCGTGGTCTGAGTGGGCGTGGCCTGGTGGGCGGAGCCAGTGGGTGTGGCCAGAGTGGGCGTGGCCTGGTGGGCGGAGCCAGTGGGCGGAGCCAGTGGGCGGGGCTTCGCCCAAATTGGGCGGGGCCTGGTGGGCGTGGTCAGTGGGCGGAGCCTGGTGGGCGGGGCCAGTAGGTGGGGCCTGTCCCTCAGTGGGCGGAGCTTGGTCCCCAGTGGGTGTGGCCTCCGCAACTCCTCTCTCGGAGTCAATGGCAGCAGCTCGCTGCGCCCCTGTCCTGACACTCCCCTTGAAGTCCTCTCTCGGAGACAATGGCATCTCCAAATCTCACTTCTGACACCAGTTGTTACGTGCTAGGGTTCGAGGATTTGGAGAGAAAGACCTGGTGACTCTCTTGATGACTTTATTAACACTGCACTAAACACTAGGTCACAACACTTAGCACTAAGTCCAAACACAAATCACTAGGTCCAATCACTAAGCACTATCACTGTCCTAGGTCGTAGCCAAGTCGCAGGTTTCACTGGTTCACTCACTATTGATCACTTGATGTCGCCTTGAAGATCGCTCAGATTGAACTCAATTGCCGGGCCTGCCTGCGGCTCTTTTTATATGGCGAGACGAATTCCAGAAATTTCCCGATTCACGTAAACAAGTAAACAACCGTGGGAAATTTCTAGGCGGCTCGGGCATGTACCACAATAAAACTGCCGTCCTTGCGATAAGTGCAGTAAGTTGAATTTAATTTATACCTTATGGACTCAGGCATAAGGTCTAAATTCAAACACGCTAACAAATAAAGGGTAAACACGTAAACAAACATTGGACCTTTTTAGAAGGTTCGAGTATGTACTTGCGCACCACGTGTCCGTATACCATGTACCGTAACAATATTTTGATTATTGCCCTTTGTGCTCTTTCAACAGTTAATAACAGCGTTTTTCCTACTCCTCCCCAAGATTACAATAAGTTAGTATCGATTGACATAAAGCAAAATACACCTGCTTGATTAAATGTTGGTCTAGTATATGACAAGTTTCTTGAATATAAACATCAACTTACGAACTTTTTCACATAGTTTATCTCTATGAGGCCTAAAAGACAGATTTTCATATATTATTATACCTAGATACTTTATATTGTTGATCCCATCAATACTAGGACATGTGCATGCCATATTAGAGAATGTTGTGCAAAGATGTGCATATAGTGGCTGGTTAGTAATTGCTGTGGTGGATTTACGCATCGAAAACTTTATGTATTTAGTCTTTTCGGCGTTTAATGTTAATAAATGAGTCGATAGCCATTAATTATTTACGATATTAAAACCTTGCTGTGCATACTCGAAAACTTCGCGATATGTGCTAGCAGAAAAAACAAGTGCTGTGTCATCAGCGTATGATATGATTATGCCACGGTCTAATTTTAGTTGACACAGATCATTTATGTATATTAAGAACAGTGTTGGGCCTAAAATACTTCCTTGTGGAACACCATAATTAGTATTATTTTCAAATGAGCTATGTACACTGTCAACCTTCACACATTGAGTGCGCTTCTCTAGGTAGCTTTTAAATAATTTTAATTGTGTGCCCCTTATTCCCAAGGATTCGAGTAGCTTATATAGCATAGCTTACCTAACAATCGAAAGGTGCTGAATTGTTAAACGATTTCAGCTACGAAGCCATCCACGCGTTACGTCATAGGCTCATAGCGTAAGGAAGAAGGTCTTACCAAAAGAAAATACAAGTGCCAAAATGGTGACATTGAAGGGGTTAAGAGTTTTTAGTGGCGTATTATGTTAAGAGGGCGACTAACGCAAAAAAAATCAAACATCGTCCTTCTCTCTTCACATCACACTCACTCTTTCATATGCCAGGTGAAAAAGGATGACGCGGATACATCGCCAAATTAGTTTTTGCTCAATAACTCGATATATACAACATTTTAAAAATCCGCTAGGTCAGATTCTCAATGATAGAATTTTATACAATGTGTTAAAATATTAACATAGTTTAATGCACGGTTATGAAAATATATGCAAAACTCGTGAAAATTAGATGCATCTTTGTGATTTTTTTCTATCGAGAAAATTCGTTTTCGCTAGGTTGGATCCTTGGAAATGTAATGTAGTATTTATGTCTAGAAAATGAAACAATTCGGGGCTTATTTTCAAGTATAAAAATGATTTATAAAATCGACAATTTAGGGTTAGGTTAGGGTAGGGTTGGAAAACGGGAAAAGACATACATAGCTCTACACTTTTTATGTGTGCATCTGCATTCTGCATCAATGTGCGCAATCAAAAATAATTTATGTGCTTTAAATAAATAACAGGTGATTTTCGTTTTTAATCAAAGCTACAATGTTTATTTGACGCAAAAGGTGCTGAAACAACATCTTTGTATTTTCACTGCTAAGGCAAGCGTTTGAAACAAAAAACAAGAACTTGTCTATGCAATTGCCAACATTTGAATTCCACAGTCCAGTCTAAATACGGTCTAGAATTAAAACTAGTCGCATTGGACAAATTATCGGGAAAACTGTCGAGGAAAACGCGAAGAAAACAGACGTCGCAGATTCGTCGAAATCGTCGTCGGAGAACCGGAGCGAGGTAATCATTGAATACGGGTTCTTGCATGATTATAGCAAAACATCACTTTTGTGAAATTAAACTGGAAACGAGCGAACGGTTCACCTGATTAACCGCCGTCTATAGACACTCACTACTTTTTTTTAAATAAAATTATGGAGCAAACGGCTCGTAAAGTCGCAACATCAGAAGAGTTGCAGGGACGTTGCCGGCCTTTTAATAGGGAATAGGTACGCTCGCTTCTTAAAGGTTTGTCCGGAAATACTGCTGGCGACAGTTGACTGGTTCACGACGGCAGACTCTTTTACCTCTTATTTTTTAACCCCCGACAAAAAAGAGGGGTGTCATAAGTTTGACGTGTGTGTCTGTCTGTCTGTGTGTGTATCTGTCCGTGGCGTCGTAGCATCCAAACGGGTGGACCGATTTTGATCTAGTTTTTTTGTTTGAAAGCTGACATGATCGAGAGTGTTCTTAGCTATAGTTCATCATCATCAGCCTGCTCAGTGCTGGACAATCAGGGTTTATCTGGTTCATGAAAGGCCGTTAGCAACTTGTAGTCGTTTGATGGGTTTTATATTTCATTCTAGTTCATGACATTTGTGAATATACAATATACGTATATACATAATAATAGAAAGTTGACCTGGTGCTGCAGCATCACCTGGTAATCAATAGGATATCCAATTCCTCGCCAACTTAGAGCAGTTGTTTCGTGTTTGGGCTCATATAATTGCGATAGCATCACCTGGATTCTATAGGAACCGAGCTTCGTATGAACCCAAAGTAGAGGTTTCATGTTTGGGTTCATATTAACGGCCTCATCGAAAAGGACATTAATAGATCATGAGAATAATATGATTCTGTTGATAGGAATTATTCTGCACTATAACCAATACAAGTTTAAAAAGTATGAAATAAAATTAAATTAAGAAATTAAAAAAAAAAAAAACCCGCCAAAACAACTTTAAAAAGTAATGAAATAATATTTACTGCCTTTAAGTTCAAATAATTCCTAACATGTGTAAAGTAATATTTTAGTCCATAATAATTGTTGTCAAGGTGTGTCGGGGGACCGCTAATGTAGATGTTTGATTTCACATAACAAGTTTAAGGATCAATTCACAGCGATCTGAATCGAGATAGGTAATCAGTGACTTGGCGGTTGTAGGGTGTAGTTTACTTGGCGGTCCCCCGACGCACCGTGACGACAATTATAGACTAAAATATTACTTTACACATGTTAGGAATTATTTGAACTTAAAGGCAGTAAATATTATTTCATTACTTTTTAAAGTTGTTTTGGCGCGGTTTTTTTTAAATTTCTTAACTTTTTTATTATTAGATGGCCTACTATTCAAGTATTGAAACGTTGTATCAATAGAATAATACTACTGCTTACTACTACTACTACTAAGAGCCCCCGCAGACTGCAGACTATCGGCCGATAGTCTTCGGGTTGGGCTGTTGGCACTTAGCACGCACACTACGCCAACTAAACAGTTGGGTTGATACTTGGTGGTGAGTGCGCAGACTAGACAACAGTCGGCCGATTGCTCTCGCCCGATTGGATTCACAGCGTGTCACATCGATAGATTTTTGAATGGAAAATTTTACACGATTCGGATTTCTGTCGAGTCGGCCGACCAAATAATAATCGGTCGTAGACGCGCGTGGAACAACGTCGTACTGATTTAGCATCGGCCGACAGTTAAGTTTAAAGGCAATCGTATAGATACTAGATAGCTAATCAAACTTAATTATCGGCCGGCTCGGTATCGGTTGTAATGCGCACTTCCATACAGCTTCATACTTATCAAGAGCCAATTTAAACTATCGGCCAAAAGTCTGCAGTCTGCGGGGGCTCTTACTTATAGATCAATGTAATATGCGGTTTCGCAGTGAACGATTCTCGTGTGACGGACGGACATACATTACGCCCTTGACGAGCTACGTCTTAAACTCCTCAGTTAAATGATATACTACGCAGCAAAATATACATTCTTGCAAACTTTTTGCTCAACATTCATAAACGTTGTTGCAAAGTACTAATTTCGATTTATTGAATCTACTAGGGTTGCTGAGGATTCCTCTTCCTCTTCCTCATAATGAGGAAGTTCCGCAATAATTTGGGTTCCTCAACCGTTACCGCATCCTCATAAATAAAAATACAAAAATCCTCTTCCGCTATCGCTTCCTCAAAATTTAGGAGGAATTTATGAGGAACTAGCTGTTGCCCGCGACTTCGTCCGCGTGGACTTCAGTTTATAGCGCGCGATGTCAACAAAATTGGTGTCAAAAGCTTTTATAAAAAAACCCTGGTACCCCTTAAATCAATACAGCTGTGCAGTGTGCAAACAATAAGTACTTCATTTTTGTATGTTAAACTTTATATATTATGCCAAATTTTAAAGCTTATTTAGCCCCCCAATTACACAACTTTACCCATAAACTATTTATCATTGATAGGTTTAGCCCCAATTTCACCAACGTCTGTTAGTGTTAACAGCTTGTTAAAATATCCTGTCTTCTCTTTCATTCATATGAAAAACAAAACAGCTAACGTGATACTAATTCGAGCATTAACTTTAACAGTCGTTGGTGAAATTTGGTCTTAAGGTTACGTCACTGCCTGCACAGATAAAGTACTGAGTTATTTAATACCGTAGAATAGATATAACAATCGAAAAAAATCGAGACTTAAATGTAGGATGATACCACCTCTTATAGAAAGACTTTTGAGCAAGCGTCAGCGCGATGTAGAAGACGCACGGCGCCATCTATTATGAATTTTTTGAACAAATTTACGACCCTTACAACCCTTTTTTCCAGTAAAAAAGTAGCCTATGTCCTTTCTCAGGCTTTAGACTATCAGTATACAAAATTTCATTACAATCGGTTCGGTAGTTTTGGCGTTTGGCGTGAAAGCGAGACTGACAGACAGACAGACAGACAGAGATACTTTCGCATTCATAATATTAGTACAGATTATGTGCACACTGCACAGCTGTTTTTGGGTATTTTGATTAATTAAGGGCCGCGCTACACCGGAATGGCAGCGGCGAGGCGAGCACTTTCAGCGCTGCCATTCCGGTGTTTCGCGGCCCTAAGAGGGGTACCACTTACCAGGGTTTTAAAAAGTTTTTAAATTTGACACAAATTTTGTTGACACCGCGCGCTATAAACTAAAGTTCACGCGGACGAAGTCGCGGGCAACAGCTAGTTATGAATAAAAACAATAATATATAATAAAGTAGGTACCGTATGATTAGTTCTGTTATAATAATGAAGTAAAATATAAAGCGCCATCTGTTTTCATACATTAGAATTAAAATGTTGATTGCATTGACATATTTTCTGGATGGAATATAGGCCAACATAACACACTCGAACTCCTTAGAAATGCAGTAGGAGTTCTATAAGATAAGATATATTGATTATTATTATAGCAAGTGATAATATTATTAAACATAATATTCTAACGTATTAAAAACTATAAACAAAAACATAATAACTAATAAGTATGATTAGTTTTATGTTCCAACGAAGTAAAAAAAAAGCGCCATCTGTTGAATCGTATTAGAACTAAAATGTTCATTGCATCGCGTCGATATATTTCTGGATTTTTTATAATATTATACATAAAATATATTTAAGATTTTTGAAATAATATTTTAATACACATCCAAGACCCAGGAACATTGAAAACTTTTTGTTCCGCCTGCGGGACTCGAACCCAGGACCCCCGGGATGAGCGCTGGCCACGCGCAATGCGAATTCATTTTCATCGATATTTTCATGGAAATAAGATATTTTCCCACATCAAAATGTAGCCTATGTCCTTTCTCAGACTCTAGAATAACTGTGTACAAAATTTCATTGCAATCGGTTCAGTAGTTTTGGCGTGAAAGCGAGACAGACAGACAGACAGACAGACAGACAGACAGACAGACAGAGATACTTTCGCATTTATAATATTAGTATAGATTTCACTGCGCATGCGCGTCGCGTATCCAATCATGGCAACGCACACGCCAGAGCGCGATGCCGGACCGAATGGGCGCTGCTGTTCCGAATGGGCGCTGCTGTTCCTTGTTCCTTTTCTCTCTCGCCAACCGCGCTGTTCCTTGCTTTAATTTTATTGACATAATATAGCAAGCGTTGTTTTGTTTACGCGTGTACGCACTACGCAGCTACGTACGCAGTGCGAATAATCTAATAATTTGATTTCTATCGAAAACCGAAATGATACCGAAGTGTAGTGCTATATCAGGGGTTCCCAGACTTTTTGTCCACTGCCCACTTTGAGAACAAAATATGTTTTAGTGCCCCCATTGTTTCACCTACTTTCTTTTCCTAATTTAAATTAAGGGGCTTTTGCCCCTTAATTTGTCGGTAATATTAGCCCCCACAGCCTCTACAAAACGCCGCCATTTTTTCTGAGTCCCACACTGCCCCCCTTTAGATCTTCAGCGCCCACAAGGGGGCGTAATCACCCACATTGGGAAACGCTGTACTATATGGACGTACTTCCTCTTCCGCTTCCTCATCCGCATCCTCTTCCTCAAAAAAATATCCTCTTCCTCATCCGCATCCTCTAAATTTGCGCGTGACAATTCCTCTTCCTCCTCCTCTTCCTCAACAACCCTAGAATCTACCACTTGAAATCTCTTGTATATGTACAGCAAACATAGTGAATATTTTTTACTCTTTCAATGGAATGCATAATTTTTGTCTTGAAGAACACGAAGACAAATATATTATTCTCGTGATAAGCCAAAAAAAATCGAATACCTTTTCAGACGACTTTTGGGGAAGGCTGGTTCTTCCGAGAGAAGCTCTAAAGCCTATGAACTTTATATAATTGTTAGAGACTTGCATGACGACCTTCAAAATATAGGAGGTAAAAGCTGATAAGAATAGAGTCATAGGATCCCAAAGCCACTACTCAATACCATACTGCTGATCACTGGAGTATTCTTTATTATTAAATGAGCGGTTTTATTGTCCAGCACTTTCTGGCTGCGAGCCAAGTGTGAGTCGGTGAAGCGAAAGTGAGATCCCGCGTTAGGTTGTTAGCGAATCGATAAACTTATTCTAGGGTAGACATTAGAGAAAGCTAAGGTCTGAAAAATATCGTCTACTTTTATCTAATTTCAGATAAGAGAGACAATAGAAATTATAGAAAACCAAATTGGTGAGAAGTATGCTTACAAATCATAGCTAGAAAGAAATGAAAATAAGATCAAAATTGGGTACTTCGTTTAAAACACAACTTCGTACAAAACCTACAGACATACAATCAGACACGTGAAACTTATAACGCCCTTAGGGCCTGTTTCACCTGTTCCTGATAAGGCTATCCACCAATTAACTTGACAGATCAAGTATGGAGAATCTGTCAAAAAAGTTGTGAATAGCATATTAGGCACTTTATCAGAAAGTGGTGAAACAGGCCCTTAATGTATTGTCTAACAACATAGTCTGCAAAGCAGCTAGTATTAAACGATATTCTAAAGGGTGTATCGAATGTTTAAATAAAAGACACCTAAGTATCACATTCCTTTGAGCTGTGTGTCCTCCATGTTAGAGCAAACGAGGCAAATAAACCCTGACTTCCCCAGTTTCTGATGCTTTTTGTACAGTGGGTTATTTATTCACAAGCGCTTTTTGATTCGCCCACATCAAAGCAATAACCGATTAAAAGCAATGCATAGATAAACTCTTGTCAGAGACCTCCGAAAGCGGAGCGGAGCTTAGCGGTGCCCGAATTGACCAATCGTGCTATTCCAGCGGAATGACAGCGAAAAAGCCTAGGCTGCGTTTCCACTGAAGCGGAGCGGAGCTTAGCGGTGCCCGAATTGACCAATCGTGCTATTCCAGCGGAATGACAGCGAAAAAGCCTAGGCTGCGTTTCCACTGAAGCGAAGCGGAGCGGAGCTTAGCGGTGCTCGAATTGACCAATCGTGCTATTCCAGCGGAATGACAGCGAAAAAGCCTAGGCTGCGTTTCCACTGAAGCGGAGCGGAGCTTAGCGGTGCCCGAATTGACCAATCGTGCTATTCCAGCGGAATGACAGCGAAAAAGCCTAGGCTGCGTTTCCACTGAAGCGGAGCGGAGCGGAGCTTAGCGGTGCCGAGTTGACCAATCACCATGCTCGAAATCTTCGCTGTCACGCGGAAACGCGGCCTTAGGCCTTAGGCCTTAGGCCATGTCCACCGCCGCCGGCACGGGAACGCATAGACAAAAATTCAAATAAAATTCCACTTTATGACCTGGGCTATAGGTTTCATTTTGTTCTACGCCATTACAAAGCAGCGGCGGCATGCCGCATGGTTGGCTAGACCAATGTCAGTAGAAAATCAATTCATAAAGTGGCATTTTATTTCAGTTTTTGACGGTCGCGGTGGCTTACCGCGAGAACCACAATCACATTTTGGTAGGCGATTTTATTACTATATGAAGCAGACGTATCATGACGTCATGTGGCGTCGACAGACAGTAGACAACGGGGAACGCCCACATCGATCACGCACTGCCAACCCCCAGGGGTTTGGCAATATAGGACGTAGACTAGACCGTAGACACACATAAAATAATGCCAATTTACATTGATCCAGTAGAACTTCAGTATTACTGGATTCAAGCACTGCATCTCTACAATACTAGATGAAGCCCGCAACTCCGTTGCGTCAAAATTCGCACGGCAGCCGTGAATTTTTTTTCCAGATAAAAAGTATCGTATGTCCTTTTCCGGACTTAAATTATCTCCATACCAATTTTTAACAAACTTAAAAAAGGAGGTTATCAATTCGACGCGTATGTATGTAATATTTCCAGAATTGTCCAGTTTTTGTTTAAGTTAATCTATAGCAGCTTCTGAACAAATATGCCAAATTTCAAATGTATGTATGTTTTTATGTTTGTGCATATCTCCGGAACTGCAAGTCCGATTTAAGTGATTCTTTTTTTGTTGTATTAGGTATTGTTCAACTTAGGGAATACTGCAAGTTTTATCAAAATCGGTTCAGTAGTTTTTGAGATAGGGAATTTTAATTATTAATTAAGTACACGTACAATTTGAAGTCGGTTCTTTTTAAAATACTATTATTAGCACTAACTTAAGAAACTACTAACAATATAACAGTGAAACTAAGGACCTTTGGAACCTTTACACATTAGGTTCTTCCCCGAACTTTCTTCTCATCTCATGTTCGTCGTGTCAAACCACTGCAAGGCACCTATGAAACATTTTTTCGTTCCTTTTAAAATATATTTTTGTCAGAAGTAAAAAAAAAACTCTGACCAAACAGTAATACATGACGTATATTCCATTATCTACGTTCACAAAAATCTGCGCATGGTCAAACAAGCGAGTGTTTGCCGTTTGGTCGGCAAATTCATGCTAAGTACAGCACTTATGTCCAGAGATTTGCTCAGCTCAAATATTGTCCGTTCCGACTTATTTTGCTTCGGATTTCCAACGAAAAGGACTCTTATTTGCTTGAAATAAAGGTCTTGTTAGGTGTAAAATAGCAGTAAACAGTGGATGTTTGACGGCACAATACACTAGTATCCCGTGCGAGCAAACAGCTTCTTAGAAGTATATCTTCATTTTCGACTTAAGACGGCATATTACGCCATTTATCAAGCAAAAAAGGGAAATTCGGCACAGATAATACGTAAGAATATCGTTGATAGATAGAAGGACTAGAGTCTAGACTGTATAAATGAGTATTAAAAATTGTTTCATATGCTACAATAAAAACTATTTACATTAGCAAAAGTGCCAGTGCATTAAAGTATGTGACAATGGGCATTGTCCAAAAAAAATCACATGCACTTTTTTTAGTTAAAATAGGGTATTTTAAGAATATAAATTAAATAATTATTAAAATTCATTGGCTAGTTTTTTCTCAATAAATTTTTAAAGTTTCGATCTGACGTCATCATCGGCGGCCAATAATTATAATTATAAATAATTATAAATTATAATGAATGACTGGTTTGTCAAATGCAAGTTCACATTATGTAAAAGCTGATACGAGAAGCTTACCAAAAGTTCGAAACATAATGTTGGTCGAATTTATTGCTAATTTAACGCCATTGAAGGTCGAACAAAGGTTAAACATATTTGTTCAAAAATATAAGTAACTAATGGGTATTTTTTTCGTTTATATACAGAAAAACGATCACTGACCTTATTCCTCGAAATGTTTTTGTAATGAGCAAAATTAAAAAAAAGGACAATCCCCATTCCTCCCAGAGATCTAAAACTCATCTAAATACAAACAAAACACCTCTATCATTTACCGTTCTGCCATGCGATATTGACCAAAACATGCATATCTTCACGTCCATGTTTGCAAATTATAATGTATTGCAATTTGTAACTATTTGTTGCGAAATTTTTTTAGCAATTATCACCTCTACTTCTACCATAAATGCTGCAGTGTGTACTGTGTACTAATTGTAAATTGTAATTGAAAATGGCACAAGGGAGAAAGAGTAAGATTCTTAGAGGATTCATATTATGTTTTTGGCTCTTTGATTTTTTGTAGGGTTGTCTCAATTTTGGTATCCAAAATTGCTATTGGCATACAAATTCAAAAGGTGACTGATATGAAATGCAATAAAGTCGAAATTCCAACGTCATAACAACGTGGACTCCACATCTATGCCAGTAAAGGCTCGATATGAAGGATAGGTTACACAGTCCGAGCAGCTGAAATGACAGTAGGCAGCTAATGTGCCTGTGTACTCGCACGAGAGCAGCTCGACTCGCCTCCCTGGGTCACACCATGCACGCTGTTGACAGCTGTTAACATTGCATTTAGATAAGAAATGTCCCAAATACCAATGACATAGCCTAGTCAAGTTGTATCTGTGGTGAGGGAAGGAGAGCTTGCACCCTAGAAATTGAACTACTCGAACTCGCACATAAAAGTAACTCGTGTGATGCGATCACACGGTGCAAGGAGCTGCACCTGAGTAGCTGACTAGTGACTAGGCCAGCTCGCATGTCAGCTCGCACCGTGTAACCCAGGCACAACAGAGTACCTACAGGACAGTGCCATTTCTATGGCTTGATGTTCTTACTCTGCCTAAACGATTATAGTTGATATTCGCATGTTTGTCGCCACTTTGTGTAACAGGTGGACTATCAACTATAATTACCGGGTTGACGTATCAATCGCTCATACACGTCGCCGCTGATGGATGGGAGAATTTATTAGCCGTCCCAAATTGCCAGCGTTTAACCACTAATTTTGTACCATATTATGATTAATTCAAATTACCGTAATATTATTATTATTTATTAGTATTTGAAAGACAAAAATGCATTTTGAACCATTAATTCCTTTAGAGCCGTAGAGTCGAAATAACAACCAAACCACGGACAATAGTTCAGATAAATACGAAGTTTCTTGAATACATAGAACGATAGAGACAACATGATAGAGTCTTATTATTAAAAAAAAAAAATTCTAAAGCCCAAACGTCGAATCGCGGCATAAAACCTAACATGAAAATCAAAACTTGAATGAAATTCTGAGCCCAACCTCGTAATTTTGAGTATAGCTCTATCGAAAAATCGTCGCATAAACCGATATTGGAATTGGAAGTGCCAAGAAGAATTCCCGATAATTCAAGGTACATTTAATAGGTCAGCCGAAAGTTCGGATGCCGTTGAACTATAGCGCATTGCGGACCGTTGGATAACTCGTCTATATTCGGCGGAAAGAGTTCTAGTCCGAAATGCAGACGGAGTGCCAACCGCTGACAGGTCAACGCCTCCGTGGTTCAGTGGTTTAGAGCGCGGCTCTTGACTCGGAGGTCGTGGGTTCGATTCCCGCGTTGAAAACATGTTATTTCCAAGATTGGTTGGGACAATGCAGGCTGATCACCTGATTGTCTGACTAGCAAGATGATCCATGCGTCGGATGGGCATGTTAAAAGTCGGTCCTGCGCCTGATCTTCCACTGGGTTATGAGTTTATGACTAATGAGAGTAAAGGAATTAAGAGTGCTCGTGTACTGCGCACATACTTAGTCACTATAAAATTACTACTGCGTAACTGGCTAGGGTTTCAATAAAACCGGCCACCGTCACCAAAACCAGTGTGGGTATTATTATACATAACAGGAATGTATACGGAGTCACACTGCTAGGGTGCTCGCGTGGTGCGTTACTGCAACGGCTTTACAGAGACATTTTATGACGTGCCAAATTTTCCAACACACACTCTTCTCTCTTCTTCTTCTTCTCATCTTCATGAAGTATCATTTATCAATGTAGACCAGGAGGCTTAGCACCACCACCATAGAAGCGGTTTCCTTCTACGGAAGAATTGACAAAGTGACAGACAAAGTAAATCCGCCATTTTGACACTAAAATCTGTCAGTATGTCCATTCTTTCCCGTTTCTAATGTTGTTATGCTAAACCTGCAGCTGATTCTACATTCAACATGATGGCAAATTGCAATACATACAATAAAATATTTAATCACATTACAAATGAGATCAAATGATATTAAATGCAAACTTACAGGTTTCCCTATGCCATAAATAGCTTTCTAGCACGCTTAATTGATAGTTAAAAGTTATTATTCAGTGTCCTGTACAAATATCTGTTTATACTGTAGCAAACAGGTAAATGGCCACATTTCAGTATAGTTTAAGTATCACTCCTTGGCAAAGATTCTGCATTTATACTTTTTTTTGGTTTCTCAATAAGTTAAGGTGATTCTGGTTTCATGAGAAGTATTCTAAGCATATGCTACCAAAAATTAAGATTTTGTACCAAGGTATAACATGGTTCGGAAGGTGCCGAGAGAACTCCTGACTCCTTATAGAATATAAGTTTGTAGGTTTCAGCATTATTTTAAAAATGGAAAGTATATTATGCTACTATGTAAATCACATTCATCATCATCAGCACTATGATCTATGCTTTATGTTCCTGTTATTGATACTTTTCATGGTCTATTATATTTCACCTAAAAACTGCGGGTAACAACGCGGGACAAAGTTTTTTCATAAAAATCAATGCAGAAGACTGTATAAAAAGTAAAAAAAAGTCACTCACCTGTCCATAACGTGAAGAAGCAAGGTGCACATTTCTGTTCTTCAGCGAGAAATCCGGCCTCTTTCCCAGATGACTCTTCTGTATGAACTTCTTCGGCCTGTCCATTCTCTCTGTCGTGCTGGTCTCCTGGTCCTCATCACGTTTGGACGTAGACGGTATGCCTCGGTACGCTCCCCTGGTCCCCCGGATCGTCTTTTCCGGACTCTTGTCCTGTTTCCTCGCAATGAGGTTGTCTTTCCTTTGCTTGGTGCTGCGTAACGTTACGTTGGACGCCATATTGTCCATAATTCTCCATCAGACACAATATCCAAAGAAGCACTCTAGCATAGCGTAAATAATTTTGTAAGCTGAATAAATATTTTGTTATAATATCATTTTGTTTACTAAAATTTAACTTAAAGCAATAAAAATGGATGAGCTAATTAGATAATTTAAAATAAATAGTTAATTCCGTCTTTTGATTCTCTCTCGATACATTGGCATTTTCCACTAGCAAACTGTAAACTATCTTAAGCTAACTCAATGTTCTAAATATAAACAGTCTTCAGGGTAATTTGGAAAGTTATTGCAGGTTCTGTTTAAAGATGTTGTCTGAAACAAAAGAGACACCATTATTTTTGAAAGATTTTGCAAAATGTTTGTTTGTGCAGAAATTAGTTTGGATGAGAACCATACATTTTTCCATGATAAAAACTATCATCCTTTACCAATACTCCCAATACTGAAAGTGTTCAGTTTGGTTTAAGAGTAAGGGTGTAACAAACAGACACTTTCATATTTAAAATATAAGTATGGATTATGCATAGGTGCCGGCAGAAATAATTTCCAAGGGGTGCAGATTTCAGTTTTCTTTATTTTCTTTTTACTTTTTACGAACAACATGTCTGGATAAAGTGTCCACCGAGGGAAACTAACCAAGGATGATAAAGATAACTTTATAGAAAACGGCAATAATAAGTTCGGTCAAAAACTCTCAATTGAATTCAAAATTCAATCAAATTCCTGTTGATCCCGAGATTCCCAAGGGGTGC
Organism: Aricia agestis; assembly: GCF_905147365.1. Classification (NCBI taxonomy): domain Eukaryota; kingdom Metazoa; phylum Arthropoda; class Insecta; order Lepidoptera; family Lycaenidae; genus Aricia; species Aricia agestis. Next base: position 12,567,778 of record NC_056424.1, read on the forward strand.
AAGTGCACCACCTGGCACCCTCCTGCCGGCGCCCATGGCGATTATCTCTAATATGTCAACAACGATATAGGCAACATTTTTACTATCCTGGTTGATACAGGGACATTGTTTATTTATATTATGAATAGTTATCTGTTATCATCCATATGATTATCATCAGCTATATAAACTACAGTAAGGCTGCCTTCACATTAAGTCGCACGGCTGCCGCACTACTGTGTGAAGGCAGCCTAAACATTAGCTACTCAGCTAAATGCAATTAAAAGGCCACATCAAACATAAATTCATTTAGGAGAGTTTTTCAGCCTTTCCCATTTAAGAACACCTTTGGTACACACATATTTTGTGGACCTTTAATTTTCTATACAAATTATTTTGTTAGAAATACACTGACTTAATTTAAGATTTATGTCTAATTTTGCTATGTTTGTTCTTTCGATGGGAAAATTTGGTACTTTACTCAGTAGTTTCCCACTAACAGAATATAAATATAGAAGAAAGGGCTTCTTACACTAATTTCATAAAGTTGAAGGATTTGCCATCTTGTTAAGATTGAGTAGGCTCAGGGCCCCCGTAAGGGCTACTGGCGCCTGTGTGCAAAAAAAGGATTTTGGCACCCCTTTAGGCAATTTTTTTGGGACCTCTTAGTTTTGCGCCCCTAGAGGATGGAGCCCGTGTGCATTGCACACATTGCACATATGGTAGCGGGGGCCCTGAGTAGGCTACACTACTGTTTTGATAAAACTTATCCAACATTTAGTATATTATAGTGATATTAGTTATAGCTTAAATTATAATTTATAGTCTTCTGTCAAATACTTTTGGGGTAATTGTGAGAAAATATAACAGAGGAATGTATTACAATGTTAAAAATGTGTTTGACCAGGGAACCAAATTTTTTACATTCTTTAAGAAATTCTAAGAGATGAAGTGTAAAAAGAAGTGATTTAATGTGAATTTTATAACAAAAATACCAAAGAATTCAAAAGCAATGATATATTAAATTTTATATGAGGAAATCTTAATATTAAGCACATGATGATGATATAACACATTTAGAACATGTTAGAGCGGACAAGTGATATATTAAATTGATTAGGAGATTCCTACTAAGTTTCACACGCCAACTGGCCTTGTAAACCATTCAAAATATTTACAATCTGATGCAAACGAGTGACAAGTACACATGTTACCGAGAACATCATCTCCGTGTCTCGCATTCGTCCATCCCCCGCCTAAAACCAGCTCCACGATTTAAAAACACTGGCACATAACTTTGGTCGCGTACGTAACAACTAACAACAATCACTTCATCCGATACACAAATAACTGAAACTGGGTGCCGGCAAGTAATTCTCGACGCGAGAAAACACGACTGACACTGCTCGAGACATCGGATCTAAATCACATCAAAGTCACATCTGCGGTCCAGTTGCTCGATGTTTTATTTAAGGACGCTCTAAAATATGCATCCATCTGCCTTTTTATTGCAATACGAATGGCGCATAGTTAAATCAAGTTGAATAAATAGAGAAAAAATTGCTCTGACAGAACATCAATCTAATATGGGACGAATTTTAGGCTAGAAGCTCGTAATCTTATACCTCAATCAACATATCTCCAATTTAACATCGTCTCGTTTCTTAGGGCATAAAACATTATCGAAAAATCTGATAATATCTATAAATACTTACAAATAAAAATCTGGAATCACACCATTGTTTTTTCTTCTGCACAAATTAGAACAATGTTTGGTATTGCCAGTTAAAAAAAATTTGAATTTAAATATTCGCATTTCTGATTTTGCATATTAAACTCGCTCTCATCTGTCAAGCGCCCAAAATAGGCGCCAAAAAAGTATAATCCAGCTTAATATTGTTTCTCTTCTTACAACGTAAAGAATAAAACAGAGATGCAAATAAAAAGCCGCTAACACATTAGTGTTCCTCCTCCAAAAAACTTACTCTTGCTTTTCCTTCTCACAATACCGCTCATTAAGACTCTTCCTTCACTATTTCTGCTATACGCCTATGGAACGCTCTACCTGAAACTATCCAAAAGTCACAAACAATACATATTTTTAAGAAGCGAGTTAATTAAGGAATATTATCTAAATCTGTCATAATAGTCTAAGTTTATTATAAATGTACTTACCTTCTTTCAAAATATATTATTATATTTGCGTAAATTTTATGTAGTTTTTTTATGTATTATATGTTATTATATATAGTACCTATGTTATATGCAGTATATACTTATTTATTATTTAGTCATAATATTATTAACAAGTATACTTACTCTTATTTTTGTATTTTAAAATTAAAGGTTGTCTGGCAGAAACTGCTGCTAGCAGTAAGACCGCCTATTTGTACATATTTTTCCTCTATTGTGTTTTTTAAGTTTCAGTTTAGTTTCAAGTTGTACAAATAAAGTATTTTCTATTCTAGTGTGGGTCGATATTTCAAGTGTAAACATAAACCATTTTTTTTTATGATAATTCTTATAACGTGTGAACAACGTGTCAGTTGTTGCTTTTTAGTCATTTTTGTAAATTGTAAATTAATTCATGTTTGCTTTGAGAAAATCTTTTGTATTTAATATTTATTAAACTGAGGGCGCACTGTCCCTACTCCCTGTAGTCCCTGGCTTAGCTGCAGATCACATCGCAATCATCTGAAAAGGTGTTTGAAGGGTGACATCAAGACTCAAGGATTTTGTGGGCTGCTAGAGAGCTAAGGGCTGACGAGACTCTGTGATTGCGATTTGCGTCAGCCGTCAGGCTTTAAAGGGACCGTGCAGAAACTATAGAGGGCGTCGTAATTCGACAGCAGCGACACGATGCGAGTAAAAGAAGTAACTTGTGAGTGACTTTGGCGTCGCGTTCTCTTTGACCCCGGCTAGTTTATAAGTGTTTTTTATATGTTTTAGACTATAAATGATTTAATACTTACACTCCCAAGTTGCCACATGCGGCCGCGAGAATAACAACAGATTTCCAAGAATCCGCGATTAAAGTAAAAGAGTAAATGACGCCCGCAACTCCGTTGCGCCAAAAATCATTTATCGCGCGAGAACCGTACATTTTCCCGGAATAAAAAGTATCCTATGTCCTTTCCTGGGACTCAAAGTAAATCCATACCAAATTTCAGCAAAATTGGTTCAGCGGTTGGGGCGTGAAGTGCTAACAGACGTCTACACTTTCGCATTTATAATATTGAGTATGGATGAGTTTCTAACCGTAAACAAAGAACGAAAGCGTGAATAAAAATGTTTAAAGCTTATCTAGTAATATCTAAGAAAACATCTGAAAAAGTAATTAGTAGCATCCATCAGCATAGAAAGTAAAAACTTGATAAATATTGCAATTAAATACTGAAGATGCAAAAATACTTATAATAATTACTGCAAATGCTTGTGGATTAATAAAATAAAACAAGTTCACTAAAATAAATGCTTTTATTTCATCAACCTTCTGCGATTCGCTCGATACCATCTTTACAACTTTTGTCTGTCACTATTTTTAACTAGTGTACCTCATCAGTGCAAACACTATATAAGTAATCTTTAAATTACACACAAATACTGCACTATTAATAGTTTTCCTACTTGAAGAATCATCCTTTTGAGAACCAACACTTTGACAAGATGGTTCAAGATAAACACTATTACGGAGTACTATTATATTATATTATATTATATTCTGTGTTAAATTCCTGGCAGGACTTCTCCAAATTATCCTTACTTTTGATGCAACTTGTTGCATTCTAGTTGATGTCTTTGAAATTATTTTTTAAAAGATTTATTTTTATTTTCTTCTCCAGGAAAAATTGTAGGTAGGTAGGTATTATATGCCGGGTGTAGAGGATTTTCCGATCTTGGCAAATTTAATGAGCGGTGCATAGGTATGTAAAATTTAGATGAAACTTGGAAGCCAGTTTGGATGTTTACTGAAAGAAGCAACGGTTATAAGTTAGGTTCATATTGTGTTCATCTAAATGAATTTACGGTTATAATCTACAAAATTCAGTGTTTTTACATAACATTCATGGAACTTTTTAAGTACTTACGTATATTTTACCGGCTTTTATCCATTTATTTCGTTTTTCAATAAGCCATGGCATATGTGAATACTTTTGGCAGGAAAATAGTAAAATTTTAGATCGTTCGATTTGCCTTTATTTTTCTTGTATGCATTAGAACATCCGGGAATACAACAATGCACGAAAACACTCAAATTTCTCAAGAAATCTTAAAATTTTCTGTAGCTTGACTAGAGCTTGACAATAAAATTTTTGTAAAAGTTTCGGCTACTCGTCACTAGTGGCAGTGTCATCGCTCTGCACGGTCCCTGAATTTGTAAATCTTCATCTTCATTCTGCATTGCCCTTTTTTTAATTTCTACCGCGCGTCGTCAGTCGTCACTGATCCGTTTTTTTTTTTTTGCAAATTAGTTTTTTTTTGCATATGGCAACAAAATATCTATAAAAATGTCACTCTCACGGCTCACCGTTCACGTCACTCGTTGGCACTTGGCACTTGTACAAATGACATATTCAAATAAACTCGATTGGTCAAAACGACAAAAGTAAATTCTTATTTAATTCCGATTGGTTAACTAAAGAGAAAATAAAAACGAACCAATTACGTGCTGCCATACGATCAAGAAATAGATACGTTCAAAAATTTATTAAATGTCATTTGATTTAACTATATTTTTGTAAAATATAATTGAACTAAATATTTGTGAATGTTGATGTTAAAATATATCAATATTTAGCGTTTTTTATGAGTTTCACATCATTTTATGTGCGCAGCGCAACGCAACCATATCAATTTTGGTAGAAACGTTGAAACAAATCGCAAATTTCTGAACGTTAATAATTGTAATGTCGATACGATGTCAGAATCAGATGAATACATGGCAACTTGGCATATTTCAATTTGTTTTTTGTAATTTGTATCAATATTTTGCAATTATGAACTAAAAATTAAATGTAATAATGGCTTTTGTAAGTGCAGTTACCGGTGATGATTCTACAAAAAAGTTTATGGACGTTTTACAAAATGATTTTAAGACCCTAAGCTTAGAGACCAAGAAAAAGTACCCCCAGATAAGAGAGGTAGGTATTTATTTTTCTGATATTATGTAAATACATAATATCAGAAAAATAATAAAATAATATATTTAAATTATAATATATAATATAAATATATTATAATTGTAATATTTAATCTACGTGCGTAGATCATAGAATTAGAACGTTAGAAAAGGCATTCCATACAATCGTCAGCGCTAAAATGTGTCACCCTCGAAATGAGTGAGCTCACTCATCTGAGAGCAGTGTGCCTTAGGACGCGGTAACAGCCGGACGTGTTTAATTCATTAATTATCGCGTTGTTTTTCGCTACATTTCGCTCCAGAATGCCGTCATGTGCCTTCCGACAGTGCAGTAACAAAACGAGGAATACAAATAAAACCAAAGGTGTAATATTTCACACGTAATTACTAAGATTTTATTCATATTCAAATTATTGTCTTCCATTTTAAGAGAAAAATCATAGCGAAGCGTAAAATGAGCGAAAGAGAAAGTAGTATATGATATTACTGTAAGACAAAAAAGGACGACAATATTTTCTCGATTCGATTAAAGCGTAAAATGAGCGAAAGAGAAAGTAATATATGCTATTACTGTAAGACAAAAAAGGACGACAATGTTTTCTCGATACACATTTTGCATGCAAAAACATTGCTACAGTTTTGACGGCATATGTCGCATCTAAGTATTTTGATATTTTTATAATTTTTTTTTTTTTATAATTTCAGACTTTTATTTGGCAAACCAATAACAATTAGAAACTGCATTGCAAGTTGCAACTATAGGAAATTGCCTGGGATATTTCAGACAGAGAGCGGTCAAGGGTTTTGTGTTCTTTGTGTTGTATTATGTTATAGAATGCCTCCCGTGTGAGTATCTCTATATACTCACACAGGAGGAGTTCTGAATGTGTCAGAATTGCTCCTCAGTCACACACTGACTGCTCCAACGCAAATGCTTCAACGCGTGACCACTCTGTCTGATAGGTCCCTAAGACGACCACGTCTTTTTAAAATTTATAATACATGAGGACTTACTAAAGTCCTCATGTATTTTAAATTTTAATGTAATAATATAAAATTAATATTATTATTATTGAGGTAAAAAGTATTTTTGGTAATAATAATATAAGTTCCAATGTAAATATTATGTTTTATGAACAATAAATAAGTATGTTTGTTATGCAATTTTTGTTATGTCTTTTTGGAAAAATTACTATCAATTTATTTATTATTATTATTATTTTTTTTTAATTTAAACAAAACAAATTTACATTACAAAATAACATGGATTACAAATATTATGGCTTAATGTTATTACAATTATTACAATAAGACATTGGTAGCTACAAAAGTATAAAACTGCAGCGCAGCAATTGTTGGCATAGATTAATATTACAATTATAATTGAAATATCCTTGACTGCACTTTCCCTTCTGTAATAAAGTTTATCATTGAATATTATGTATGATAAAAATAGTATTGTCGTTTTAATCATTTTTACTATCATTTAGATTTTAGAAGTACAAAACTTATTTTACATAATATAAGAACATTACCTTGATGGTTCGTAATTTGAAGCCTCACAAATATCTGTCCATTAAAAGATTTATAAAGACCAAGTTGTGTACATAATTGACACATTATTGATCTTATAATTAGGTCTTGAAATATTTTCTTCTGAATTTTAATTTATAATTTGAAAACAAACTGTTTATTATTATTATTAGTTTTTTAATGAAATAAGGGGGCAAACGAGCAAACGGGTCACCTGATGGAAAGCAACTTCCGTCGCCCATGGACACTCGCAGCATCAGAAGAGCTGCAGATGTGTTACCGGCCTTTTAAGAGGGAATAGGGGAGGGTAGGGATGGGAAGGAAAGGGATTAGGGGAGGGTAGGGAAGGGAGTAGGGTAGGGGATTGGGCCTTCGGTAAACTCCCTGACTTGGCAAAACACAGCGCAAGCCCTGTTTCATGCCGGTTTTCTGTGAGAATGTGGTATTTCTCCGGTCGAGCCGGCCCATTCGTACCGAAGCATGGCTCTCCTACGTCTAAATTGGTTAAGGTCATAACAATTGTGGTTGTATTTAAACACTAACACTTGATTACCCTTATTATGATGTAGTGCTTATAACTAGCCTATGTGTCTGATTATGTTATAATTTTCATGAAAAGCCTGTAAGTAGTTATTGTTTGTCAAATTATCATACTATTAATTTAATTTTTAAATTTATTTTAATTACTTTAATCAAAGTAAAAGATTGAATGTGAACAAGACTTTTGATTGACCACTAACTAGGAGTGCCTATTTTACAAAGGTTTTTGTAAAATAGGCACTCCTTCCACCTATCTATTGATAAGAACCTATAATTGCAGTCTTAAATACTTATAGAATTAGCTCGTGGAGACAAAAAATATAAATACCATTTTATTCTAGTAAATAAATACATGTTTTTAAGATTGAAAGTATTTTTAAATCATATTTTTGTACTTAAATGAGATTTTATGTGTAATACTATTATAAAGAGGAAAGATTTGATTGTTTGTTTGTCTTGAATAGGCTCCGAAACTACTGGACCGATTTGAAAGATTCTTTTACCATTGGAATCCTACATTAATTCTGCTGAACATAGGCTAAATTTTATTTTGGAAAAAAAAATAGGGTTCCGTAAGATATTTGGGATTTTCGGACGCAAGGTGTAAAAAATCAACCAGAAATGTTACTTTTTTCGCGTACGCTGCCTAAACTATAAAAGAGAGAACCATAAAATGTTCTAAGTAATTGTAGATCTTTTAAATATCTACACAAAAGTCCGCGACACACTATACCGATCTATATTGAGTGAGGCACAATAACCATTTTTTTATTAAAAAATCTTGAAATGTTTTTGGACTACATTTAAATGCCTTTATTTTACTCATGGCATTAATTCTTATCAAAATAAATTATTTCACTACTAAGTACAGTTAATGTAGATAATATTTGGCCTTTGAATGATTAAAATTGGACGTTTGGTTTTAATGTTATGGCGAAATTAAAATATTACGATTTCTGCTGCACGTTGCGAATTGGGCGTCGTCAAGGCGCGCCGCGCGGGTGTGCTCGCCCGGAGAGTCCACGTAAATATTAATTATTATTACCTCGATCATGGGAATCGCAGACACAATAGATTTATAATATAATATTTATGCGACAGCCGGGTGCCGCTTCATTGATGGGATAATATTATAGTGCTTCATTAATTCATTACGTTTTTAATGACTATTATTTTTGATTGCTATTATAATTAACTAGCGGCCCGCCCCGGCTTCGTTCCTTTGTTTTCAAAGGATATTTTATTGAAGAAGTAACATAATATTATTTCAATTGAAACACACTTACAATGCAATTGCAAATGCATTATATAATAGACTTTATTGAGATTTTTTTAAGCACTGACTTCATTATACTTTAAATAAAACATGTCATTTAAGTTGTGAAGTATCGTGCTCCCAAGTCTTATTGCATACCTGTGGAAACAAAAGAGTTTTTCCCGAGATCTGGTGTACTTTGAGTAATTACTATTTATTATTGCAGGCATGTGATGAAGCTATAGAGAAGCTGTCCCTAGCATCCAATAACCCTCAGGCGTCGCTGTACGGGGTCGTCAATCAGATCCTGTACCCCCTGGTACAGGGTTGTGAATCTAAGGATGTTAAAATAATCAAAGTATGTATTGTTGTGTTGTATTAATTTAAGGGTTAACAGCCGTACTCAGAGACATTAATTAATGATGATTCAACTTCAATTGAATGAAAAGTTTGACAGTGGAATCTGCATTTAATTTCAGTGAATTAATTAGTATTCGTCTCTGAGTGCGACAGTAAGCCAATTTTAATCAGATTTATATCATGTATCATTAAGTTATAATTAGTATTGAACTAATAAAATTTAAGTCGCTGAAATTTTTTGGCATAATTTAATCCAACTGGAAGGTAATGTGTTCATATGCAGCCAGCATTGTAGAGAACTTAAGAGAGGACACTTTGTTTAATATAACTCACTTCAATTGACAATTATTTTTTTATTTTATGCCTATGCATATGTATATATTATATTATACCCTAAGTAGATGGGTGTTAATACAAAACTAAAGTAGATAATTTACTATATATAGCCCAATTTACCTTTCTTTTCCAGTTCTGCCTAGGAACGATACAGAGGCTGATCGCCCAGCAGGGTATAGATGCGAAGGGGGCACGCCATGTCGTTGACTGTCTATACAACCTCGGCCAGGCGGGCATGCTGGAGCTGAAGCTGCTGCAGACAGCTGCACTGCTCATGACCACATCGCATCTCGTGCATGGCGACACGTTAGCTAGGGTGAGTGGATAGAGAAGTTTGGTTGAGTTATCTATTCCTAATCCCACATAACTTGGGGTATGTTATGTGGGATTAGGAATAGATACTTGTCGTTAAAAACGAACAAAACTCTCAAAATTCCTCCTATTTTGAGCGTTTTGATCGTTTTTAATGTCAAGTGGAACGCGGGTATAGTTTCTCATAAGTTTCATATGTGTCAGTGTCAGTCAGTCAGTGTATCTGACTGTCGCAACCGTCGCAACTGTAGTTCACAAATCGTTTAAGATTTTGGTTTGAAATCTGAATTATATATATAAATTATATATTAAATATTCTACATTTTAGATAACCCATTAGTCCTTCTCATCAGCTTGCTTACTGACTGGGTTACTTATAGTTTTTAACCGACTTCCAAAAACGAGCAGGTTATATGTTGTGTGTGTATGGCTGTGGATATTTTTTTTTATTGTGTTGTTTGTGTCTTATTTATTTTGAATCCTCATACACACACTTTCAAATTTTAATATTAGTATAGTGGTATAACGGTGTTGCAGACGATGGTGATGTGCATGCGGATGGTGGTGTGCGGTGAGGGGCGGGACGTGAGCACGTCGCACGCCGCCGCCGCCACAGTGCGGCAGCTCGTCGCGCTGGTGTTCGAGCGCGCGCTCGCCGAGACTGAAGGTACATACATACAATAGAAGATAAGTTATAGTGTGGTAGAGGTAGAAGAAAAGCTTTATTTCCAAACTAGTTGTCCGTAACTAAAACTAAAACTACAACTAAAAGCGCTTACAAATGAACGGCACGCGTCGACCAGTGTAAAAAAACAACCGTCGACAAGTGTCGTTCGTCTGTAAAGAGCCTAAATGCCATGCCAAAGTTGATAAAAATTATCCTATGTTCATTCTCTGAGCTTGAAATTTAGCATATAGAACTAATACTAGCTGTTTGACCGAGCTTTGCTCGGTATTCGATAAAACACGAATAAAATGACATTTTCTGAAAATGATTCCTAGCTAGATCGATTTGTCGCCCCCGAAACCCCCTATATACTAAATTTCAAAGATAAGATATGCCAAACATCCAACTCGGTTTTAACTTAAAGATGCAACATACAGACTTTGGCGTTTCCATACTCACAAACATATCAATAACGATTTAAAAATGCGATATTGCAGGTACACTGAAGGTAAACGCAGCGGACGTGAGAATACAGACCAACCTCAAGGCGCCGAAAGACCTCAAACCATGTGCCGTTGATGCTTATCTCATATTACAGGTTAGCGTTTTTTAAATGTCTACTTTTAAAGCATTGTAATATTTTAAAGCATAATGCTTGGCATCATTAGGGTTCCGTACCCAAAGGGTAAAAGTGGGACCCTATTACTGAGACTTCGATGTATGTCTGTCTGTCTGTCTCCAGGCTGAGACTCAATAACCGCTATATCTAGACTTCTAAAATTTTCACAGATTGTGTATTTCTGTTGCCGCTATAACAACAAATACTAAAAACAAATTAAAATTAATATTTAAGGGGGGCTCTTATACAAGAAACGTTATTTTTTTGGCCTTTTTTACTCGTTATCAATAATGGCAACAGCTAGGCACTTGAAATTTATATAAAGGCCTTAGTTATATGTCTACTTTAATAATGAATAATATAATATTTAAAAAAAATAAGGGGGCTCTCATACAAAAAACCTAATTTTGGCCTATTTTTCCCCTATAACGGTACGGAACCCTTCGTGCGCGAGTCCGACTCGCACTTGGCCGATTTTTTTGAGTTTACACATAGCATCCCCGCCCATATGACAATGTCATCCATGATCCATGCCATCCTTGTAGGTCAGTATAACACAGTACATGGTATGCTTGCAGGACATAATCCAGCTGGTGAATGGTGACTCGGCGAACTGGCTGGCCGGCATCGCGGAGGTGCCCAAAACCTTTGGCCTGGAGCTCCTAGATACTGTTCTCACTGACTTCTCCGCTGTATTCTTCAAGGTACACTAAATCAATTTTGAATGAATGAATGAAATATACTTTATTGTGCTTAATCACAGTTACAATAACAACACACATAAAACAAAAACAAAAAGTTATTGGTTTTGTGTGTTTACAGATACCAGAGTTCCGGTTTCTGCTGAAGGAGCATGTGTGTGCTTTGATCATAAGACTATTCTCACCCAACGTTAAGTACAGGTGACTAGTATGAGCCCAATAATAATAATATGTACAGTAGGGCATCGATAGTCCGAACCCCTGCTAATCCGAACGACCTCCCATCCCCGCACAAGTCACTCCCGCAGCCGCGCCGCCGCATTCTAGTGCCGATTTTTTTTTATGAAATAAGGGGGCAAACAAGCAAACGGGTCACCTTATAGAAAGCAACTTCCGTCGCCCATGGACACTCGCAGCATCAGAAGAGCTGCAGGTACGTTGCTGGCCTTTTAAGAGGGAATAGGGTAATAGGGGAGGGTAGGGATGTGAAGGGAAAGGAATAGGTAGGGTAGGGAAGGGAATAGGGTAGGGGATTGGGCCTCCGGTAAACTCACTCACTCGGTGAAACACAGCGCAAGCGCTGTTTCACGCCGGTTTTGTGTGAGAACGTGGTATTTCTCCGGTTGAGCCGGCCCATTCGTGCCGAAGCATGGCTCTCCCACGTATAAACGATTTAGACGTCTTAAAGTACTACGCGTATTGTTTTTGACCGCCCCCCGCGCGCTATTCCGCCATTTTGTTAAGGTATTAGGTACATAATATCTTCACAGTACTGTATTTGTGTTTTTTATCATGGCTTCAACATCCAAAAAATGCCTTTAAAAATGTCTACATACTATCATCCGATCGCTGCGTACATCCGAACAGGTTATATATTTTGGGTGTTCGGACTATTGAGGCCCTACTGTATTTCAACTGTCTAGGCATATAAAATGAAAATAACGTTAAGGCTCAGAAAAGGTTAAGTTTTGTTAAAAAATTACATTAATTTTGTAGACATCGAATAAAATGCAAATATTTTCATGTAAGTACTTATATTTCGGAATTTTTAGGTGCATATAATACGATGTCTATTAATTAGTAACACTATGTATCAGGGCGGCGCTACCGGTGGCGCACATCCCGGGGGGTGGGGCGGCGGCGGCGGGGGGCGGCGCGGCGGAGCGCCCGCACTTCCCCGTCACCATGCGTCTGCTGCGCCTCGTGTCCGTCATCCTGCACCGATACCATGAGCTGCTGGTGAGTATTGTGTTGAGGGAACCTAAGCCAAGATACTAATGCTAAGTTAGAAACAATAATGTATGGGATTTGACATTAGGTTGCTAAGTGACATAACGATGATAGCATACTAAAATATGCATAATATTTTGACTAAGACTCAGTAGTAGTCGAAAGACTTACTTTAAGGTATACCTAATACTTACCTACTAAAAACTTGGGATGTGTGATAATAATAATCTAAAGTCTGAACTAATATATCCTGTATATTAGTTCAGACTTTAGATTATTATATTTTTTCTCCAGTACAATAAATCAACATACGTAATAGTTGCCAAAAATAAAAAATACTAGCAATTTTTGTTACTACCCCTTTGGAACAAAAAACAAAAATATCAAGCCCCGGACTTATCCGCTAAAGTAATGGGTGTCTCAAAAGTAAGTTCACATTTGCTTATCTTATTACGCGAAAGCAACTATTCTGAGGGGCGCGGGGGGTATGTCAGTCGGTAGTCTGGCTCTTGGGAATTTAGTCGCTATGGAGCGTTTCTCTGGTGTGGACCGTGCGTTGTGCGTACGTGAGTTTTACAAAAACGGTAATTCGGCGACTGTAGCGCGTAGAAAATTCTGCAGTATTCGACATATTCGTCACTTAAATGATGCGCCTAGCACTCGACTCATTGCAAAATGGGTTGAGAAGTTTGAAGAGACTGGGTCAACTCTGGAGAAACCAAAATCTGGGCGGCCAAGAACATCAAGAACAGCCGAAAACGTGGACAGTGTTACTCAGTCTATTCGAGATGATCCAAACCTCTCGATTCGGAAGCGTGCTATTGCTTTGAATGTGCACAGATCTTCATTATGCCGCATTTTACACAAAGATTTAAAGCTGCACCCGTACAAAATTCAGTTAGTGCAAGAACTGAAGCCTCAAGATGCTGGTCAGAGGCTTGCCTTTGTAAATCAGATGATTGAGCGCTTTCCAACGTTCACCAACATCTTGTTTTCCGATGAAGCCCATTTACACCTGAATGGGCATGTAAACAAGCAAAATTGTCGTTACTGGAGTGCAACCAACCCAAAACAAAAACATCAGAAACCGCTACATTCACCCAAAGTCATGGGCAGCGATGTCGGCGCGAGGAACCTGCCGAGCTGTCATAGGCAATTTTAGTGCCCGACTAAATGAATGCCGAGAGCGCAACGGTTTACATTTGGACGATGTTATTTTTAAAAAATAAATTCCCAAACAGTGTACTTCAATATAAAATAAACATTTTTTCAATAAAGCTAAGACTTTTCTTTTAAAAAAAGATTTAAATGTGAACTTTCTTTTGAGACACCTTGTACTAAAAATGTGGATGCATTACGCATTTGAGGCAACTCGTGCGCCGCCCCGCGCGCCTGGCTGATCGCTTACCTCACCCCGCCGCCCCCTACCTCATACCGCACCCGTTGTCGCCTTGTAATTAGTGCGCCCAAGCGGTACTAGATTGGATAAAGGATAAATTAATTGAAATGAAAAAAACTAATTATTTGTGATATATACTCTATTATTGATACCTATGACGTTGTAAAATTTATTGTACTGGTGAAAAAATAATCCTGTATATTAAAAAAATATGAAACGTGTTTTTATTGTACTGTGAACTTCTATTGATTTTATAGGTGACGGAGTGCGAGATATTTTTGTCGCTGACGATCAAATTCCTGGATCCAGACAAGCCGCTGTGGCAGCGCGCGCTCGCGCTCGAGGTGCTCCATAAGATGACCATACAGCCAGGTGAGTGACAAGGTCGCGGAAAAGGTATTTCGCCCATTTTGACTCACGTGGGCCCATCGGTATCTTTCGTTTCATTTCTACGAATATTGCTACTTAATTTCCACAAGTACGCGATGGGAGCGCTATAGTTTGTCAAGCGCAAGTAAACTGGGCCATACTCGATGAATTTGTGGACGAATTTCTACCTATTTTGCTATCATACTATACCTTCGATTGTAACCATAATTGTGAAAGTAGCGACACTAAGTCCTACACGATCAATTTATTTATACCTAGATGAAGCTTATAAAATGTGCTGAAACTTGTAAAGTAATAATTTTAATCGATATAAATTGCAGCATTATATCCCTTTCTGACGTATGTAAACAATTTCAGAGTTACTGGGCGCGTTCTGTGCGTGCTACGATATGCGGCCGCACGCCACCAACATATTCCAGGACATCGTGACCGCGCTCGGCGCGTACGTGCAGTCCCTCTTCGTCGCCGGCAGCGCCACCGCGCCCGCACGTACGTATACACCTTAGCGTACAATCTCACAGTATACGCACACATTTGCGAGCGTGCATGCTCATACGTATACGCACACGTTTGCGAGCGTGCATGCTCATACGTATACGCATTTGTACACGTTTATGAGCTTATACACACCTAAACGTACGCCTATGAGCGTGCATCCTCAAACGAATACGCACATTGCGTGTACAGTGCGATCATGCCTCTAGTGGCTGCACTTTTGACAGTTGCAATTTTTCATTTGCGTCTGCCATATTTTTATAGTAAAACGCATATATGATAAACGCACGTATGTAGAAACGCAGGAACGTAAACGCAATTTAAGTTAAATATCATAATATGCTGAAAGCTGATCCCCAACATAATATAAAATATTTTCTTTAGAAATATTATAAATATTTACACATAATAATTAAAACAACGCTGTCTTTATCTGTTCAAGTTAGGCTTAGGCCAAACCTACGCGACCACGCGACTGCGAAGCGGGAGCGTCAATACAAATCACACATTTGACAACTTGTCAAATGTGTGTTTTGTATTGACGCTCCAGCTTCGCAGTCGCGTGGTCGCGTAGGTTTGTTCAAACCTTTACTGTCCTAGCATATATTAGATAAAGACAACAAGCTTGTTATCTTTCACAAATAATCATCACCAGGTGTGTCGATGTCAGCCTCAGTAGAATAACGATCATCATCATCATCATCACTCTCTACCGGTCCATCTTCGATGTGTCTCTCTTCATCTTCTTCCTTTTCGTCTTGAACGTATTTCTTTAACTTCTCCTTTTCAGCGTAATACATTCGACGTCTGTTGCTACCGACTGTAATAGGAAAAATGTAACTTTGAGTATAGATATATTAATAACAAATAGCAAATTAATATATCTTCTCATCTCATCTCAATTTCACTAAATATTTTGTCGCCATTGCGTTTCACCTGCCATTGGAAGTGACTTAACCTTTAAGTTACTATTGTTTGAATGTGCCAGATGATATGCTGTTGGTGATTCGTAATATCTTATGCGTACATTATAGGAGCACGAGCGTTATAAAAGTGACAGAGACAAGCGATAGATCAATAAACGATTTCTCTCTCCGCGACAGTATCTACTATTCCAAGATCTCTTACTATAAGTCAGGTCGTCGGTTTGGTTCCCGGCGCGGTTGATGTAGCTGGCCCACGTCCTCATGAGTACTATTAAGTTGCGGCATCGCAGCTCGCAGCTTTCACGGCTGTCGAAACGGTTGAAGCGGCTGCGCGCGCGACAACCCAGACGCTCGCTGGAATAACATTAAGAGCTCCCACACAAAACTGCAAATTCGCATCGCATCGCACATATCTGCGACAAAACTCATAATAAAAATGACTTTGCAATGCGAATTCGCAGTTATGTGTGGGGGCCCTAAGGAGTGTGACGGATGGTTCGATACAGACAGCCATTTTGTTACAAGACAGTTGTTCAGCGTCCATTCTTTGGATGTCTTTGCATAAGATTCCTACCTCTTTCACTAGAATAGGGAACCTTTCACCTTCTTAGAATAGGGAAAATAACGCAAATGTCGGAGCAAAGGGCGCTACTGCACATACAGTAAACAAGCCGACTAATATCCCACATGTCGCGAACGCCATGTCAGAATATTGACAGAAATCACGGGCGTAGCCAGGAGGGTTTTGGGGATTCAAACCTTGTACTTTTATTCCTTTTATTTTCTTGAACCCTCCCCGATACTAAAACTTGGCTACGCCCGTGACAGAAATGTTGTCAAATGTCGAACAAAACTTTTTGTTTACTGTCTGCGCGGATCCAGCGCCCATCGCACGTCCGACCCTGAGTGTTGTTACACAGTGGGGTATAACGGGCGCTGTACTCACTTGCACGTGCGGTCGCGGATGTCGTAGGTCCAGACGGGGCGCAGCGGCGTGACGCAGTGGCCGGGCGTGAAGCGCCGCGTGCACCGCATGTAGCTGCGCGGATCCAGCGCCCATTGCACGTCCGACCCTGTGTGTTGTTAATTTTGTACCATCGAGAAAATTGATCCAATCGACAATATATTATGTACTTTTTTGTACTTTTACATGTATTTTTTTCTATTTACAATATAATAATAATTAATATATTGTGGAGCGTGTCCGTAGGCAGAGTAGGTATTTAGGCTGCTGCAGAACCCTTCAGGGCGAGTCCAACTCGCTCTTGGCCGCTTTTTTACGTAGGGGACCCCCCCGGATCGGTCGGATGGGTTTGACGTAACGCGACCAAATTACTTAGGCCCGCCATCTGCCTAGGAATCAACTTCTCTGATAGTACATAGATTCCATGCAATAAAGGCTAGAACCCATTTATTGCACGCACGTTACGCAGCAACGCAGCAAAACGTGTCGCTAAGCTCGCCGCGATGTGCGGTCAAATCAATCGTTGATTTTTTTTCTGTTGACGTTACATTACATTAAATCGCAACGGAGTAAGTAGGCGAAGTGTTTGCTGTAACGTATAATCACTCTAACTGCCGTTCCCAATATTTGATCTATCTCTGGTTTTGCCCTACTAGAGATAGGAATAGCTCACATTTGACATTAGAGACATATATTTTATCTCAATTCAATGTTAGCTGCGATCGGTTGTATCATGTATGTCAAACCAGAGATAGATTGAATATGGAAACGGCCGTAAGGCGCAGCGCAGACGACAGACTATCCGTGGACCGTAACGCACTTTTTAGTCCGTGGAAATAGAACCTATGCAATTATATGCAGTAACGTACACGACGCGCAGCGCAGACGTGTGCGTTACTGTATATAAATAATTGCATAGCGCGGATAGTCTGTCGTCTGCGCTGCGCTTAAAAATCGTGGAGTGAAAAATTCCTTAAACACAATTTGAATTATTATAACCTTCCGTAGTTTCTTGATAATCATCTACGTATTCTACATGGCATTTCATTTGAGCAATACACTTTAATATTATGAACAACCACACTAAATTATACGACATGTTGTCCACGGCCTACTTGTTTCTTTGAACTTGAATGAGTGACCTTATTACATTAGTTTCATACCAAAAATTATTAAAAATAAATAAAGTTGCTACTGCCTACCGTCAAAAATATTTTAACGACGAATAACTTATTTACAAATGCTGTCTTTGAAGATTTCGCAATGCTACTTGGCAAATGCCAACAACTGTTTATAATATTAATAATATATTATATCCTCTGTATAAATATTTTTATAAGTAAGGTAAATTATCCTACTAGAGTCTAGTCGGTGAGAATAGTCAGCGATTGATGATGATGATTGATGAATATATTACAGCGGCGGGTAACGTGACGACGCAGCAGTCGGGTTTTCACTGGAAGGGGGTGTGGCTACCGTTATGCGTCACTTTCGAGCCCGGCACCGCCAAGTCAATATAGTGAGTACATAAGAAGTCTTGTAATTAATTACATAAAACCGCTTAACGTGTCTATTCAACGAAAAAAAAATAAACGCTATTACACCATTTATAATGACATTCACACAGCATTGTTATGGTAGGATATGTAACAACTATTATAACTGAGATTATAACCTTTGTTACCCTTTTGACTACATATCTGTGAATAAATAATAATAATATCTATGGACGCTTCACACCACGTCAGTCTGGCCCCGTGCTAAGTACCTTAAGGACTTGTGTTACGGGTACCAGACAACGGAAATATATTTAATGCTTTTATACTATACATATATTTAAGATTTTTATTATAATATGATACACATATTTAATACACATCCATGACCCAGGAACTTTGAAAAACTTTTTTTGTTCCGTCGGCGGGATTCGAACCCGCGACCCCCGGCTTGAGCTACCAACAGCCCACCAACTGAGCCACGGGGGTCGTCAAAAAATGATCTTGATTATGACAGACAACTTTTTTTTCTACATTTCTTTACAGTGCCGAATTTATGTTTTTTACGAGAGTAGGCCACTTTATTTCCACCGCCCCATGTACGTAATCCCTAGGGCGTCTATGGACGCTGCCGCCCCCAGCCGTGGTTTCTAACGGACTTTTTATAAATGCATACACATTACTGTATAACACACACATTAAGGCGGTCCCATGCTTTAAGATTTGTTCTACAATAAAAAATTTGGCCTCTTTGAAGCCGAACTTTGTATTTAATTTGATTTTAAATACAAAGGAACATTTGAAGTTTATTTTATTTGACAGTATAGAGATGCTGGACCGCACGGAAGCGCCAAGCATACAGGAGGGGTACGGCATCTCGGTGGCGTACGCGTGCCTCGTCGAGATCATACGGTCCATCGCCATCGCCGTCGAGGGGCAGGACTACTTCAGGTAACACGTGACTAATAGTATAATTAATACTGTAAAGCACAATACAAAAATTGAGAACATTGTATACAGTTTAGAGTTTAGACTGTAGCTAATATAATATTAGTAGTAGCTTATAGTAATTACAAAGTTTTAGAATTTTGCGAGCAAGATATCGATGCAACTTGTGGGTGCACTGAGGTTGATTTTGTACAATAGAAACAATGTCATTTGCAGATTACAAGAATTATACGACGACAACCAGGCTGACACTGAAGAAAAAGAAATTAATTCAAACAAGCTAATAGAAAATCAAAAAGGTAAATTAAATGAAACATCAAATTTTAATTCATCTGTTAGTGCCAGAACTGATTGTTATAACTTTTAAAACATTGTTATTAATAATTTATTCAATCCAATTAATTGTTTCGTAGACACAGAAACAAAGGTGGACAATGATGAAATAACGAAGAACGGCCACGAGGGCTCCGACCAGAACTCCAATGTGGTAGAAAAGACTGACAACGATGCTGAGGATAAAGATAGGCAGCTCAAGCTACAGGTACAGGATAAGTTTTTTGTGAGGAGGGGGGGGGGGGGGGGGGGGGGGGGATAATATCATCGTGTGGATTCTAGACAAGTTTATACATTTTGTTTGAATATTAACAAAAGTTAACGTGCCCGTAACAGTTTTGAAAGTTCACATAAGAGTTATTCCATAAACCGAAATATTAATTGCGCTATATTTTAACAAATAAGGCATTAATAAGTAAAGGATTAGTAGGTAGTACCCAGCTATGAGCATTATGTAAAGGTAAAACCTCACAATGCGACGCACTGAGACACGTCCAATGTATTGGAATACCCTCATGTGTCGCATCGCTATACAACCATGTAGTTACGGGTGTAGTGTACGTTCTCCTGGAATTACGTGTAGTGTACGTTCGCCTAGAATTTAATATGTGAGGACCTTATAAATCATTACCCGGTTGGCGTTGTCAGGTCTTGATATATGATTTACAACCTTGCCGGTCGTGATTTATGTTTTCCTAGCCTTGACACTAGACGTTTCTTTCTTATATTGTAGCTGATCAAGTCGTCGTGGTGCGGTCTAGTGTGGGGTTTGTCGGTACTGGCGGAGGCGAGTGTGGGCGAGCTCGACAACATTCTGCGCGCCGTGCAGACGTTAGCGCGGATTAGCGGCAAGGTACAGTTCATATTAGGGGATATCCCTTAATCACGTGATCTTTTTTAGCGTTTTTTTTAATAAAGTAATATTTTAAAGATATTGACTAAAGAACTTGATAACAAAAGTGATTTTTACTAAGTTATATTTTACTAGTAATTGGCAGCGTTAGTTCTGTTTTGATGTGCCAAAAGGAATGGCCAATAAAAGATCCCTGTTTAAGATTTGTAAAATAATAATTTTAAGGTAGCTATAATATTAACAGATGGGCGTGAGCGTGGCTCGCGATGCGTGCTACGGCGCGCTGTGTCGGTGCGCGCTGCCGGCGGCGTACTGCGTGCCCGCGGTCGGCGCGCTCGCAGCGCTGGCGGGCCCGTGGCCGGCGCGCGCGGCACCAGACCCGAGACATCACGTGGTACGTAATCCATACTTCCATGCTAATATTTTAAATGCGAAAGTGTGTCTGTCTGTCCATCTGTCTGTCTGTTACCAAACTGCTGAACCGAAACACATAAGATAAACTTTTTATCCCAAAAAAATATACGGATCCCGCGCGATAAACAAATTTTAGCGAAACGGAGTTGCGGGCGTCATCTTGTTCAAGTTTATTTTATAACCTTAACAGATGATTGAGAAATGTTAGATAATATAAGTAGGAACAGACGGCGAAAACGGTCTTAAGCTAAATAAATGGGAAATGTGGCGACAAAGCGATATAGCGAGATGCAACATAGCTAATTATTTATCATCTACTGACGCTCTTTTCGGTGACGATGAATTTATATTACTTTAAAAATTTTACGCAAGTCAAATGCTTGGTACACGATATCCAGTATAAAAATACTCTCTGCTGTTACTTAATTTTTTGGTGTTATTATATTTCTGTATATACAGGTGTGGGTGGGCACGCCTCTCCCGAGCGCGGCGCCGGCGCAGCAACAGGCGTTCGTGATGGTGACGGCGCGGCACGTGGCAGCGATGCGAGCGCTGCTGGCGGCCGCACGCCGCGACGGCGACACCATACACACCGCCTGGTTGCCCGTGCTCACCACGTTGCAGCACCTCGTACGTACACACTATAGCTATGTTCTTATAATATTTTGTTGCGTACGATTATGTTAGTGCATATATGGATGCTGGTGCCGAAGTCGATTTTTACAGATTTTAGCAAGGCATTTGACCTAATCGACCACTCTATTCTATTACGGAAACTTTCATTCGCAGGTATACATAGTCACCTATTTCACTGGTTTTTGTCATAGATTAGTTACAAATCCTAAGTAAAGCCCTTAATGGCTTTATGTCAAGCTGGAAGCTGGAGCCCCCTGGTGTACCTCAAGGATCCCTTCCGGGTCCCTTACTATTTTTCATGTTCTTAAATGACATAACGGACATAAATTGCGACGGATTAATATATCAACTTCTAAGAGCTTTGCATTTGATACGTTCATAATGTGTATCACGCTGTAAATTGTTTTCAAAGTTACTAAATAGTGGAACTGCAGAAAGATATTATCCTTTTAAATTCTTACTTTCAGTTTACGTAAATCATAATACAGAATTGTGACAGTCACTTTCAAATCCCTATTGCTTATGTTTTCGGAAATATCCCCATTGCTTAACAATACTTTACAATCTCGCAGGTGTGGATCCTAGGCCTCAAGCCGTCGACCGGCGGTTGTATGAAGGCGAGCCGCGCCGCTGCCGACGCCAACGCCGTCATGAGCACCTCTGCTGTCATGGCCGACTTGCCCGGTACGATATAACATTACTTAGTTAGATTATGAGAGAAGACTTTTTCTATTTACCTCATCTGACAAATATCTTCTAATTTGGTAACTTTAAGTGACTACTATTGTTGTTTATTTAGTTCATTCGTAGTTCGTAGTAATTATTGATAAAAAAAAATCCTTGAAAGTAGTAACATAACAAAATTGTTGTGCATTAATGATGTAGCAACGTGTACATAGAAATTTTCATATTGTGACTTGCAAAATGTATAATTTTGTCGTTCTGATTTATCTGCACACATTTTCAAGTGACGTTGTGTTTTATTAACTCATCAACAGTGTTGTTAACATTGCAATAACATACTTCTTTTCACTATTAACAAAAAGCACAGACTGTAACAATCAAAATAACGATGCTCAGAATTTCAAACTTTTTACTTATATGCAGTTTTGTATTACCTCAATTCACCGTTTTGATTTTAGAATTTTTCTCCGGCTCGAAGGATACCGTATAGTTGTAATATGGGCCTACGATGCCCGTAATAAATCAATAAATAGAGTAAAAATAAATAATAAAGGCCCACTCTAACGTATCAGTAATTTCAGGGCAGCAAGTTCCAGTGGCGGAGTCGTTGGGCGTCATGAGCGGTACTCGGCCTGAATATTTGGAATGTTCTCGCTTCATAATGTCCCTTGCGATTTCAGGCGATGCTGACGGGCTACTGGCCACAGCGACTGGTCGCTACACAATCTTCACACATTTGATTTCCTGACAAAAGTGGCTATATAGTATCCTATGCTATGATCTATTTGGATCATTACTAACATAAGCTTGACATAATTCAAGCAAATCCGGTCGGCCGTCTGCCTATGAATCAATTTCTCTGATTGTACCCTCGAAGAAATTGTTTTACAGGCACTAGATGGATCTGCGTCAATTGGTCGAATTATGACAATTCAATATAAGTTGTGATCTGTCGGCTGGGTTTGACATAACTCGACCGAACTACGTAGGTGCGCCGTTTGCCTATGAATAAATTTCTCTGATTGTACATTTGCCGAAGATGCGACAAGTTTATCTCATGCTATATAGACGTGAGAAGACTGTTTAAAAAGACATAATATTATGTCGTGTCGCGTCTTTGGCATTTGTTCACATCCTCTGAAATATACAGGCGACTCCTCAAATGACTATTGTGTAGCGGTTGGTAGTCGCGGTGGTCGGGCGCTCGTCTGCGCGAGCCATCCACTATCTGCAATAGTTGGCACACAACGACAATAGAAATGCATATTGGAATGACTCTGAATGGCTCAAGAAATAGGCGTCTTGGAGTTTAGGCTTGTTCCAAGGCTCTGGGATACACAAGGTGTAACAATACTAAGTGATATTGCTTTAGGGGATGTAAGTGTCTCTTATATAGTGTTCACTGTAAAAGTAGCAGCGCTGAAAGAGCAATTTTTTTGTGATTTGTATGGGCAAGGTGAAAAAAGTTACTCTTTCAGCGCTGCTTATTTCACAGTGAACTCTATATAGGAGGCCCATACACACCCTAAAGTATTATCACTGAGTTTTGTTACACCCTGTATAGCAGATGGTTGGGCGGGTATGGCTTTTGTCCGTTTCGCTGCACTGGGATGGAGCTTGGCCGTTCAAACTTGCACATTTTATTCTTGCAGCATAAATAAATATATTTTCATATGTATATTTTTGATATCAATATTTGAAATGGGGTTAGTCAGGGTTATTTCGGATTCAGGGTAAGTCCAGAAGGTGGGTTTCTTGTGACAGCAATGCTACAGCCGTTTGACACCAGATATTCTGCAGTATATTATGTAATCGTCCTGCTATTTCGTATACTAAATAAAGTGTAAATAAACAGATTGTGGATATGAAATTTTTGACATTACATTGCGCAATATCTGCTGTCAAACACCTGTTGCATATTTGTCGCAGGGAACGTAATTACCCTGCTTTCTCATCCTGTATCCGAAGACACCCATATTAACCTTACTTGTAAAAATATTTAAACTAATAAGCTATTGTTTGTAAATTATATGTTTTCCTGTGCGTTGCGACTTGCAAAGCAACGTGCAGAGAAGGATATTTAATGTTTTCATTAGTATATTAATATTTTTATAAGTAACGGAGTTTTGATATGGATGACAAAAAATGTTACTTATTACAAAAATATATATTTACAAAATGAATCACTGTATCTATGCAGCTCACTATGTTATGCTTTTTATGATGGTGTGCGGTTTTTTCGGATTTATATTGTTACAAATATAAATAAATCGTTTTTTTTTTCAATATTAAATATTATTGTTGTACAGCTCTATCCGCCATGTTGTCTCGTGTTTTCGAGGCATCGAAGAATTTGGACGATGATGCACTACATCACCTGATAGATGCCCTTTGCAAGCTGTCCAATGAGGCTATGGAGTTGGCTTATTCAAACAGGGTGCGAAATTTATTACTACTACTATTAAATGTCAAAGCATACTAAAGCCTATTCTATACAGGGTTAAATCTGTTCTATACAGGGTGTAACAAAAATAAGTGATAATACTTTAGGGTGTGTACGTGTTCCTTGTAGAGAGTTCACCGTGAAAGTAGCAGCGCTGAAAGACCAAAAATTTTTTTCACTTTTGTATGGGGAAACTCGTGACGCTCGGCCCACGTCTTGCCCATACAAAAGTGAAAAAAAATTCGTCTTTCAGAGCTGCTACTTTCACAGTGAACTCTCTACAAGGAACACGTACACACCTTAAAGTATTATCACTTATTTTTGTTACACACTGTATAAATTGAATTCGTGCAATTCAGATAAGTAAAATGTGTGCGAGAGCTGAGAGATGCATTGTTTTGTTCTGTAAGTTTATCAGAAAATGATTTTTCACTAAATTGTCCTCTCTTGCAGGAACCATCTCTGTTTGCTGTCGCCAAGTTGCTAGAGACTGGATTAGCGAATATGCACAGGATAGAGATCATGTGGAGACCAATAACAAATCATCTGCTAGAAGTAAGTTTAAACACACATTTATATTTGGTTGGAACCGACTGCCAGTGCCACTGTAACAAAAATTCTATTTTGGGGCACTTAAGGCGACGAACGGCTACACTCAGTGACATATAATGATGATTAAACTTCAATTTAATGAAAGGTTTGACAGATAATGTATGGAGTTTTTGTCAAAATCTTCATTAAATTGAAGTTTAGCTGTTATTAAATCTCAAAATGCGTCCGATAACACTTGTGTCCGTTATCGCCACTCTACAGGTATGCCAACACCCTCACATCCGCATGCGGGAGTGGGGCGTGGAGGCTATAACGTACCTGGTGCAGGCCGCCTTCCAGTACCATCACAACAACCCCAGCCAGGTCACTGATGTAAGTTGAACTTTAAATAAAGATTGATTGAACTCTAATTTTTATAGAACGAGATGTAAGATAGACGCAGAAATGATGAAAAGTAACACTTTATAATGAAGGCATACTGCCAGTGAAAGCCTTGACAAAATCCAGATAGCCGTGGAGTATTTTGACCTATATAATATTAATTCAATATTAACGTTGGCTCAGTTTCATATTTCGCCAATCTTAATGGTATTCATTATATTCTTCTGCATACTTGTGAAAAAATTGGGTATCTCTTCAATTCAAACCTGCCCAAAATCTGCGTATCCCAGGCGCGGCAACGTCTCATTCTGGAACCGCTGGCGGAGCTGTGCGGCGTGCGGCACGCGGACGTGCGCGCCCGCCAGCTGGAGTGTGCGGCGCGCCTGCTGCACTCGCGCGGCGACCAGCTCGGCGCCGCCTGGCCGCTCATGATGGAGATCGTCGCCGCTATATCCGACCACCACAGGTTAATAATAAGGGAGTGCCTCCGCTACCGGCGCCGGTTGCCGAAATGGCTGCCGGCGTCGTTTCCCGATGTTTACCGGAGTCTCGCGATGTTTGCCGAATAGGTTTCCGGCGGCTATTCGGCAAACATCGCTTCTCAAATGACAGAATAATGATCAAAAACATCAGTCTTGAGCTATAGGACTATGGAAAGTACCAATAATAAGGTCATAATCTGAGGATGTATATTTTAATGATGATTATTAATGTGATCTGTTTGGTAGCATATAAGTACCTACCTTTGTTTCTTTATACAACGCTGAAACTCTCAAACATGTATGAGGAGTCCGAAGTTCTGTTCAGCGCCTTCGGAACTGTGGTATACTGTGTTGCAAAATCTTACTTTTTGGTAGCACAAAGAACTAAAATATCCACAGCCGAACACATAACCTCCACCTTTGGAAGTCGGTTAAAAAGTCGAATATTTGAGATTATATGTATTTCTTTTTATTTGTTTACCGGCACTGGAACAAAGCGTTTTACGCATTTTCACTGGTTCCCATTTGGAGTGCCGGCGCCGGGAGCCGTTGTTTTATATCTCGGTTGCCGGCAGTATACTTACCGCCGGTTCCCATTACTGATATTTTTGGGAGCCGGCGCCGGCAGCGGAGGCACTCCCTAATAATAATAGGAGATAAAGTGGAAAAAGTGCATGAAAAGTGTATATTATTACTGTGAAACATGAATTTCCACCAAGAAGTTACGGTACATTCAATATCATATAATAGGAGATAGATTGAGCAAATGAATACATAAAAAGAGCTTGTGTACAGAGTACGTGTTAGAACTCAGAAGTGAAACTTTTCACGACGCGACCTAAAAATTTAAATCTCAGCTTCAAAAAATAAATCGGTTGGTGTTGGTAAAAGGCGGCCCCGTGTGAGTTTCTTAAGGTGGCCATACACGGGACAATTATCGTAACGATTTATCTCCTCGATGTTAAAATCGAACGACAAATTGTACGTGTGTAGCAATATCGCAAACGATTTTACGTTCAAAAGATATACTTGTAGCCTAGAGGATACGGCTAAAGCATATCTGAACATCTTGATTCCAGACGACGAGCCCACTGACGAATACCATCGCGCCATTAGAAGTACAATGTTAGACCCCATCAATACACCGCCTTCCGACTTGCCTTCATCCGATGAGTTTATTAAAATAGTAAATCTTTTGCCTATGAAAAAATCTGCGGGCGAGGATAAAATTTCAAACCTAATGATAAAACAATCCTGTATAGCGGCGAACTCATCAATTTTATTCGTATATAATAAATGTATCGCGGAAGGTATTTTTCCAAAGGTCTGGCGTATCGGTAGTATAAAATTGATCCCCAAAGCCGGTAATAAACCTTCAGACGATCCAAAATCCTACCGTCCGATCACGCTTCTGCCGTGTTTAGGTAAACTGTTAGAACGCCTTATCGTACCGCGCCTGCTTCCCGGTGGCCCTAAATTTCATAGTCAGTATGGTTTCACCGCCGGGAAATCGACTATAGATGCGGCCTTAGAAGTCAGAAAAATAGTTAATCTATCAGAAACAAAACACGTTGTTGCTATCTCATAAGATATATCGGGTGCTTTTGATAATGCGTGGTGGCCCATGCTGCTATTAAAATTAAAAAATAGAGGGTGCTACTCAAACATTTACTACTTGATACGTTCTTACTTTTATAACAGTTTAACTAAGCTTCAACTTGGTCACTGCGTTCACGCTAAAACCCTGACGTGCAGCTGTCCACAGGGTTCCGTACTCTCGCCTAAATTGTGGAACGTAGGCTTCGACGATTTGCTATGCCTCCCCCTACCACCGCTTAGCATACTAGTTGGCTATGCCGATGATGGTTTTCTCATTATTCAGGCTAACTCATGTTCCGAAGTTGAAACAAAAGCAAACCAAAGTTTAAACTTAATTTCGGACTGGGACCACCGCAACCGCTTAAATTTTGCCGCGCATAAAGCCTACCAAATACTCTTGAAGGGATCCCTCTTGTCGACACCCAGCATTAAACTTAACAATGTTAACGTTAAACGCAAGCAGTCGCTCTGTTATCTCGGGTTTTACTTAGAAAATACACTTTCGTTTTTAGATCATATAATTCAGACCGGTGAGAAAGCTAAACGTAACTTTTATTCATTTACCAAAATTTCCACTTCAACATGGGGTCTCTCATTTAAAACTCTCAAACTAATTTACTCAGCGACATTCCTATGTACTATATGCTACGGGGCTCCCGTGTGGGCTGACCGAGCAACTATTGGTGCGGCTCGTCGCAAATTATTACTAAGCCAACGTCTTGCACTCATATTCCTGTGTAAAGCTTACAGAACCACAAGTACCGAAGTTTACCTGTACTAGCCGGAGTTTTACCCGTAGACCTTGAAATACAGCGTCGTGCGACTATGTACTACCACAATAAAAACATTACTAGCCCGAACTTTTTAAACGCTCGCGATAAACCAAAAATTGCTAGATTGTTTGAACCCTTAGATGATTCAGTACGTTTCCTAATGTCCGAATGGCAAACGCGTTGGGATAACTCCACAAAAGGTCGCCACCTTTATAACTTTTTTCCAGATATATGTCAACGGCTATCCAAACACTGGATCATTGCGTATCTCAATTCCTGACCGGTCATTGTAATTTTAAAGCGAAACTCTATGGATTTAAATTAGTAGAATCAACCATGTGCGAGTGCTCGACCGAAGGCAACATGTTTGAACAAACCGCCCATCATGCTATGGGAGTGTAACCTCTGGTATAACGAAAGATCTATAATGCTTAATAACATACTTTGTAAATCTGGAGTCCCATATTACGATGATCTCGTAGACAGCGCAAGGAACTTCCGTGCCTTTAAGCGTTTTTGTCATAATTATTACTGCAAACAGTGTAACACAACAAATTCCAACATTAACAGATCTAGCTTAGTAGTCATAATTAACATTAATTATTCCCGTGGTGCTTTCCCTTTAGTTCTTTGACTTTCGGTCATTGCAACTTTGTGCTGTCTCCCGCTTTTTATGGGGAGGGAAAACTGTATACTTCCTACTCCTCCTATCTTCTTCTGATTAATTTCGTTGCGGGTCCCAAGACAGCTTTAGCATGTCCCTCGGGCTCCCTCAAATCATATCAAAGGGTTTTCGTGGTTGGATACCGCTGTCGATCCTGGCGATACAGGAGATACAGTGGTGGGAATGTGAGGTGGGCCCGTTAAAAGTTCAAAAGATCGATTGGACGATTTTCTTGACGATCGATCGAAACGACAAATTGTCCCGTGTATGGGCACC
This sequence comes from Aricia agestis, assembly GCF_905147365.1. NCBI lineage: Eukaryota > Metazoa > Arthropoda > Insecta > Lepidoptera > Lycaenidae > Aricia > Aricia agestis. The sequence goes on from NC_056424.1 coordinate 12,597,158, forward strand.
TTTACGCCGGTTCTTCTCGGCGGGGTAGTTCCCGAACCGGTGGTAGGCCTCATGTAAACACGACGTTCTAAAAGTGTTAACTTTGTTAACCTATTTAGAAATAAATATTTTGATTTTAAAGAAAACGATTGGTGCCAGATTAGTACCCGTAAACGTGTACGCAAGTACGTATACTTTGCGTACATGTTGCGTGCTCGCGAAGTATGTGCGATTTAAAAAATATCCCTAATTATTATCTTTATTAATACCTATTTATTATTTCTATATTATGTATTTAGTAACTTCGTCATATTACATTGAGGTATACAAAACAGACAACTTTCTATTACACCATACAATTTATTCTCAGCGAACAACTAGTGCGGTCGGCGTTTCAATGCGCGCAGCTAGTAGCGGGAGATCTGCTGGGCTGCGCCGGGCCGCGCTGTCTGCGCCGCGTGCTCGCCGCCGCTGCTGCCTTCGCACGACAGACTAAGGAGCTTAATATTAGTCTCACTGCCGTTGGTTTAATGGTGCGTAAAATAATACAATTCTATAAAATGTGTAATCAAATATCGAAAAACCGAAAAAACAACAGATTTAAATCTGCTTTAAAAACCAACCGAAAGATATATTAAAAAAGTCTGAATTCGACGAAACAACAGTTACGTCGGTAAGGGCCCTTCCACAAGACGTTTTTTTCAAACGCAAGTTGAACGCTCAGCAAACTGAAGTAAGCCCACACGTTTTAAACTTTATATCTGCCAAAACGCGATGAAAACACGAAGAAGACGAGCGCATCAGAAACGCGCGTCGTCAGTACGCAAAAAAGACATCGTGTGGAAAGGCCCTAAGTCTTATGTATAATATATGTAACAAAAAAAGTAAAATCGGCAACAAAATAAATTAAAAGAACACGCCATTTAAGACTTAGTTCTGTATATTATTGCCTGCCTACTTGTGATTGATTTTGTCCCGTTTTTAAGCGTTGTCGTCAGTCTGGGTTTGCGCCCGTCACGTTCGGACGCGCTCCGTGTTACGATCTCTGTGACGTCAATTTTCATTTCATATTTGCGAGTTTTTTTTTGTTTCCGAGTTTAAATATTCTGAAGTATGATTATTTCGTTTATAATTATTAATAATTATCAAATCAAAAGTGAACTTATGTGAATAGTTTTGTTTCTTTAACAAACTTTCGTATTATTATTTTTTTCGATCTACCCGCATTGTGTTGTAATTATGAGTGAACCTGAGGAAGAAGGTACGATGGAGCCTGCACACAATGAGATGGCTGCGGAGGCTGTTAACATAATAGTGCTGGAATCTGGAGAATATGAAGGAGAGGTAGACTTAGAGTGGGATGATGCAGGTATGTCAGTAGGTCATAATAATCTCGACGATGTTGGAAATGAAGCGATGTTGCAGCCAGGCAACAAAAGGCGACTAGCAGGTAGTTCTCCAGAGCCGCTAGCTGATGATGGCTTTACACTGGTCACGAGATATAAGCGCAGGAACCTGCAGAGAACCCCTCCATCTGCATCACCTAATCCGCCAGCTAATTTACGTAATAATTTTGAAGTTTCTATAACCGCCAAGACCGATTTTCTACCGAAGCAGTTAGCGTTTGCAAAACTATTGGCTAAATACAATATTCAGGGCATAGAAACTATCAAATATAAAAGTCCTTTCAAACTTTTAATTAAATTTAAATCCGAGCTAGACGCAAACAATTTTCTGAATAATAAGATTACACAGGATTATGAGTGGGTTTGTAGAAATACTAATGAGTTGCATTACTGTTATGGCGTGGTCCGGGATATTGACATTGATATAGAAGATAAGGAATTGAAAGAGATTTTCGAATGTGACACGAAGATTTTATCCATTAAGAGGTTGTTACGGAAAGATTCGGATGGTAAATGGATAAAGTCTGAAACCGTTCGAATAGGGTTCGAAGGTTCAAATCTTCCAGAATTTATAAAAGCTTATGGGTGTCGAATGGCCGTAGATTCTTACATGTATCCTGTGACTCAATGCTCTAAATGTTGGCGATACGGTCACGTCAATCAGATTTGTCCATCTAAGACCCCAATTTGTCCTAAGTGTAGCGGGAAACATGAAAACTGCGAAACGAAAAGTTATAGATGTGTTAACTGCAAAGGGAATCACTTATCTTTTATGAAATCTGCTTGTCCTGTATTTAAGAAAGAAAGAAATATTCGGATGTATATGGGAAATCATATGTGCTCTTATAAGTTTGCATTAAATAAGATGAAGGAAGAGACACTGAATAAGACTTCGACCAGATTGGAACCCGAGATGCTTTTTGTTAAACCTATTATTTCCCACGCCAGGACCGACGGGGCTTCGGCTCCCACTTACAGAGATGTTACTGTTGGCGACTATGCAGCCGTTGAAACTTTACATGATAGTGATGATGACATTATGGAATTAGATGAGTGTGTTTCTTCGATGCCTAATCAAGAGTCGTCTACCACAACTGAGTTCAAGAAAAAGAACAAAAATAAATCAAGGAAAAAAAGTCTAGACGTCAGACGCGATAACGAGGATGTTTTTCATACATTTCAGATAACTAGTGCTGAAATCCATACTGAAAATAAGCAAGTTGAAAAGTCTAGCTCTAGTACTAATCGTAAGGAAAGGAAACGTTTGCTAGAAAGGATTTTGGATAAAATAAGAGAAGTTTTTGTAGCAGAAGGAAGTTTAAAAGATAAGTTTAAAATGTTGATTGAATTTTTCTGGTCCGAAGTAGTAGATGTTTTACAAGAATATTTGAATTTTGAGACGGTGCTTAAGTTTATGGGAAGAAACAATAATGGCCAGTAATATCAATTCTTTACACAGCGGTATCAACATTTTTCAATGGAATGCTAACAGTTTAAAACGTAAGGCCAGTGACTTTGAACTTTTGATGTCACAAGACAAAATACATATGGCTTTTGTGAGTGAAACGTGGCTTTCATCTAGTGTAAGCCTGAAATTTTCTGGTTATAATATAGTGAGAGCAGACAGAGACGATTCATATGGTGGTTTGTGCGCCATAATACATAAATCAATAAACTATTCTGAACGAGTTTCTAATATTTCTAACTCTGATATCCAGATAATCAATATTGAAATTTTTAACGTACCTACATTAAAGCACGTGATTGCTGTGTATTGTCCGCCTTCAATTTCTACAAGTCAACAGGATTGGGATGCGATTTTCAATACATTCAAAACAGGTTGTCTTATAATCGGAGATTTTAATGCGCATCACACTCTATGGTCTTGCAAGTCCGATAGAAGAGGTGAAGCTGTTTATAAAGCTATGTTTGAAAATGATTTTATATGTCTTAATGACGGTGCGCCTACTAGAGTGAAGTGGGTTAACGGTAGCCTTCAAAAAACCTCGCCTGATATATCATTTGCTTCCACAGACATTGCTGTCAATATGAGTTGGCAGGTTACAAATGAATCCTTAGGCAGTGATCATCTAGTGTTAAAGTTAAGTTGTGGTTTTTATAAAACGAACAGATACATTAAAAAAAGAAATTATAAAGCAGCTAACTGGGTAGAATATACTAAAGAAGCAACGACAATGTTTATTCATGAAGAGGTGAATGATGTCCAAACGAGCTATGATAGTTTTACAAATCAAATTAAATATTTGGCTGATAAGCACATCCCTTGGATTAAAATTTGTCAAGACCCCACATCAAACTTCAAACCCAAACATTATTGGAATAAGGATCTTTCAAAGGCAGTTGCTGAACGGCGTCTTGCATTGGCGCAGTTACGGCGTAATCCTACACCTTCTAATTTGCTTCTATGGAAAAACAAAGTATCCCAAGCCAAATTACTCATAAGAAAAGAAAAATCTAAGTCGTGGAGAGAATTTTGTTCCAGTATCAACCACGAAACATCAGCACCCGTTATGTGGAGAAAGATGCGATGGATCAAAGGCTACACTGGACGCAGAGATACTGTAGATCCTCTTAATGCTGAAAAGCTATTGCATTCCTTGACCCCTGATTATGTTGCCGAGCAGGAGCCAACTTTGCCAGAAAGACAACCTTCCATTATAGAATCACCCATTACTCTCGCGGAGCTTCGTAACTGTTTAAAAAAGAAAGATACATCTCCAGGAATGGATAATATATCATATACTATGATCTATTATCTTCCAAATAATGCTAAGTGTATGCTTTTAAAAATTTTCAATTTAATTTTAATGTCAAGTAATGTACCTGATCAGTGGAGAGACATACAAATAGTCCCTATTCTTAAACCGGGAAGGGATCCCACTCTTGCCTCCTCATTACGTCCTATCTCATTAATGTCTTGTCCGTGTAAGATATTCCATTTGATTCTATTAAGAAGATTGGAGTGGTTTATTGAAAGCCAGGGCCTCCTTCCCGGCACGTCGACTGGTTTTAGACGTGGACAATCTTGTGTTGATAACCTAGCTTTACTTACATCACATATACAATTAGGTTTTGCCAGAAGAGAGCCAACAATCGCTTGCTTCATAGACATTGAGAATGCCTACAACAATGTAAATATAACTGCATTAATTCATATCTTGCAGGAAATTGGAATCGGTAATTTTATTTGTAAATATTTATTTAATTTTTTGTCTAATCGTCGTTGTACAATTGTTTTAGATGATCTAAGTAAAGTAGTAGCATTATTAATTAGATGTACAAACCAGGGACTAGCTCAAGGAGACCCCCTTTCTCCTAGTTTATTTAATATTGCAACTAGAGGTATTTCTAGAATTATTGTAAATAATAATGTTTATAACTCCCAATACGCTGATGATTTCGTGTTATACAAAACAGTTGTAAATGGTAATACTCTAGAAGCAGTTTGCTCTCTTAAGTTAGCTATAAAGGCCGTGATTAACTATTTAGATAGTATTGGTCTCCAATTATCCGTATCTAAATCTAATATTTGTGTATTTAATAGAACTAGAAGAAGTTTTAATATTGATATTGAGATTAACGGTTCATCTCTTAACGTGGTGGATAAAGTTAAATACTTAGGTTTATGGCTGGACTCGTCCTTAAGATGGAGTCTTCATGTAAATGAATTGTGTGCTAAAAACTATAAATGTTTGAACGTCTTAAAAGTTCTATCGGGTAGGTCGTGGGGAGTTCACCCTCAATATATTCGCCGTCTTTATATTTCTCTTGTAAGGAGCCGACTTGACTATGCTAGTTTTATATATGGTAGTTGTGCTAAAACACATCTTAAAAAGCTCGATATTCTACAAAACAGAGCGTTGAGAATATGTGGCTCTTTTATACGTAGCACTCCAGTGTTTGTTATGCAGAGTGAACTCTCCATTCCTCCCTTACATATACGTAGGTACGTGTTGGCGAGTAGGTTCTTGCTTAAATTTAAGTCTAGACTAGGCAACGATTTGTTATATTCTTTAGATCAGTTAAATTTAGTACGAAATTATTTTAGGAATACTAATCTCCCAATTCTAGCACAAATTAACTCTGAATGGAGTAATATTAATGTATATGTAAGTGAAAAGTTAGAGGCGTATTCATTAAACACATGGGTGTCTTCAATAGATGTCGAAGAACTCATTGTACATAAAGTTGGCGACATGGCTCCAAAACGGAGCTTATCTGATTGTGAACTTAAAAATTATTTTTTGCAATTCATATCTGATAATTATTCTGATTGTTATAAGTTATATACGGATGGCTCTAAATGTACTCAAGGTGTCGGAGCTGCCTTTTTCGATCCCCAATTAGACGTTTCACAGAAGTTTAAATTACATAGAGATAATAATATAATGACTGCTGAACTTCTTGCTATTAAGGAATCACTAACTTATGTTAATAACTTGAAGAACAATAACAGTATAGTTATTTTATCAGACTCGAGAAGTGCTCTCCAACACCTTCGTCGGTGCGCCACGAAGCAACGTGGCTCTCCGATAGCCTTCGAAGCTTTGGATTTACTCCGGCATGTTTCTGGAAAAGTTTCAATTAAACTGCAATGGGTTCCAGCCCATGTCGGTTTAATTGGAAACGAAACTGCGGATGCGCTTGCCAAGAGTGCAGTTATGGATGGTCCCGTGGTCTGTTCTGAACCTTTTGTAAATGAGCTTCGTCATCAGATTAAGGAAAAGGCGCTCGAGAAATGGGAATACCATTTCGGCGAGGAATTACAAAGAGGTGTTGGAGTTTGGTACGGAACCATCCAGAATAAACCAGTATGGGAGCCTTGGTTTATTTCGTGTAATTTATCGAGAAAGTTGTTGGTGTCAGCCTTTAGATTACGATCTGGGCACATTCCAGCAAATAAATTTTGCTACTTGGTTGGAATTAAGCCTTCGCCTAATTGCGATGTGTGCGACAAGCCCGAAGACCTGTATCATGTTTTGCTGGAGTGTGCTCGGACTGCAGAGCTAAGATCAAGGCTCTTAGGTGACTTTGGCTGCCTGCACAATGGACGGATCAATAGTGTACTTTCGGAGCCGTTGTCCCCAGAGGCAATAAAATTATATAGTTTTTTGGATTTGTCCCTTATGTAGGGAACACTGTATTCACCTATGAGGCTGACATTAACACTGAGTGTTAAAAGCCTCTGTAAAATAAAAAGATTAAAAAAAAAAAAAAAAAAAAAAAAAAGCGTTGTCGTTTGTAGTTAGTAGTTTGTTTTTTATCCGTTTCCAGTGGAACATCTCAGACTACCTATACCACAATCGCGACAAGCTATCAGCAGCGTTGGGGAGCGAGGCGGTGGCGCCCGACCCTCAGCCCGACCTGCCGCCGCTAGACAACCTGTGGATGTGTCTCTACGTGCGACTCAGTGAGTATAGCGTTGTAATGAATAGGACTGAAACATGAATAATATAACTGCGATATGATATTGCAATATAAGTCACGCAAGCGCCAAGCGCAAAAAAGAACCTCTTAGTCGATCAGCGCGTTGATTTATTTTTACTATTTCACTTGGATTCAAAAACTTATTGCGTGGCTATTGGTCAACATTGCCTCGCAACTTAGCGTTGACTATTAGCCGTGTGTTATGTTTTCGAATTCCGTTCGAAAAGCATTGTAAATCAAGCCCCAGGCGTAATAAAAAGTGCATATAGACTTTTTGCTCCAATAGGCAAGCTATTTAGTATACATTTTTCTCCAGGTGAGTTATGTACGGAGCCGCGTGCGCCCGTGCGTCGCGCCGCCAGTCAGACGCTGTTCAGCTGTATCGGGGCGCACGGCTCGCTGCTCAGCAAGCCCGCCTGGCGAGCACTCCTCAACGTGCTATTCCCTATGTTAGACCAGGTAAGAGTTGGCTAAACGGACCGTGTCGGAACGAACGCAAGAGTTTTATTCATACAACATACAAATCCATTCCAACCACAACCGAGCGCAGTGTAGTTTTATTTTAAACTTCCATGACAACTTATGGCTGCTAAGATAAAAACAATATAAGTCATGGAACCACACACTTTATTACGTCCCAAACAAAATATTATCGACTAAGTTCTTATTTGTATGTTTGTGTGTGACAGGTCCAGAAACAGTCGAACATAGCGAGCTCGGAGAAGGTGGACACGGGCGAACACATCCTCATACACCACACGCGCAACACCGCGCAGAAGCAGTGGGCGGAGACTCAGGTAAACGCCCCTTTTCTGTAACTTTCTTCTAAATGAAGTTTACTTTTAGTCCATTTCTCATTTGTTACGTTGTGTATCCATACTTAGGGCCTGTTTCACCACTTCCTGATAAGGCTATCTACCAATTAACTTGACAGATCAAGTATGGGGAATCTGTCAAAAAAGTTGTGAATAGCCTATCCAGCACTTTATCAGGAGGTGGTAAAATAGGCCCTAAATGTTATAAATCTTTAAGTGTCTCTGCCTGTTACCTCTTCATGCTTAAAACATTTAAACCGCTGAACCGATTCGAATGAAATTTGATATGGAGATACCGGGTCCCGGGGAGCACATAAGATCAATTTTATCAAGGAAAAATGTACGATCCCCATGGGTAGGAATCAATTAAGAATCCTTACCAGAAGCCTAACTGGGCACTGCAAGCTCAAGCACCTTAACAGAATAGGTGTTAGTAGCTTAATGACTTGCAGATTCTGCGAGGAGTAGCAGAGGAATAGTAGCTTAATGACTTGCAGATTCTGCGAGGAGGAGGATGAAACACCTATACACCTTCTCCTTGACTGCCCTGCTCTACTACAGAGCAGGAACAGACACCTTGGTTGCTACGAATACACATCCACCGAGGAAATTCGTGGCACCAACCCCAACCACATCGTTCAATTTATGAATATGAGCAGCATTGGGTTGGGGGCGGTACTCTAATGCGAAGGAGTCACAATAGATCCTCAAGGGTCGCAGTGACATCAGGGCTACTTGACCTGCCTTCAGCAAAAAAAAAACGATCCCCACACGATAAATGAATTTCTGCGCAACGGAGTTGCAGGCGGCAATTGGTAAACTATAAGGCGACTTTGAAAGAGATAGAAATACAGGATTTAATGCGAGAGAATAAGACGCAACACTTGTTTGCAGGTGCTGACGCTGTCGGGAGTGTCGCGGGTTTTCCACTCGCGGTTCCAGCTGCTGATGACGATCGGTGACTTCAACCGCTCCTGGGCAGCGCTGCTCGACTACATCACAGACTTCGCACTGCGACGCAGCCACGAGGTAATGACATGCTTTGGCAGTTTGCCATGGGCGGGGCTAAATTGATAAAAAAAGTCAGTGTTGGACTGGTTATGTAATACTTGGCGAGCCCCTAGAAACGGCAGGAATATAGGCAAAATAATAATTGGTATTTCGTCGCCAGTAAATTCGACATTTAAACTGTTATTTTCATTTTTTCTCCATCTTACTAAAAAGGTCTACATTGTGTATAAAGACGTTATAGTGATACAATGTTTTGTCCTTGTTTGTCAACTGAATTCTCAAACATATTAGACAAAACAAAACATTTTATAACTATAACTAAAAAAGATTTTTACATTTTATTTTATCTTTCCAGGTGTCAGTGGCGGCGCTAAAGTCGTTCCAGGAGGTAGTTGGTGCAGCGGGGCGGGCGGAGGGGGCCGGGGGCGCGCCCCCTGGTGCGGCGGGGGCGGTGGCGCGCCGAGTTTGGGCTGCCGCGTGGGCCGCCTGGACGTGTATAGCTGATCACGTTACTGTTGATACACCAGGTAAAATATGATGAGGAAAGGACGATGTAAAATGATGCAAATGAGAGAATGTTAGTAGGACCGATAGCTTAAGTTAAGCGTTCGCAAAGTAAGGAAAATATGGTCGTAGTGTGTCTCGCTCTAGATTCAACAAGAAAGAGATATAATGTATGAACCTATTGATGGTCTAATTGCGTTTATATGAACACATTTAAACGTAAAAAAGATGCAATTCAATACATATAGAATGCCATTGTTTACATTCACTGCCCTTGATATAATATAGACCATCTATAAGTTAATATCTCTTCTAAGTAACTCACTAATCCCCCGCTTGTCAATTATAAGCAGCTTGCTCTACAGTAGTATAAATAGATATAATATTTATTTATAATTATTTACAGAAGTACGTGAGGACGGTAAGCCTGTGGAGGTGTACGCGCCGTCTCTCAACTTCCTCACCACGCTCGTGCAGATATTCCCGCTCATCTTCCAGCACATTAGACCCACGTGAGTCACGTTAATAAAAATTTTGAATATTATATAACCTGTATCACTTGTGGCACTATTACTAATCTATTGACACCTTATATGCCAAAAACCTACGAATAATAAAAACTACCAAAAACGGACCAGTAGTTCATCCAAAATATTTATTTTACCTAAATTTGTCTCTTCACTTTTAGATTCACGCCGGCCGACGTTAAGAAGCTGGGCGAGTGTTTGGCCAACATCTGCAGCGTGGAGCCCTCCGCCTCCGCCCTCGACGGCATCGGGGGCGGAGCGCCCGTCAGCCTGCACGCTCTGCACTGTCTCGATACTATACATAAGGTATTTACTGCCAATATGTTTTAACAAAGAGCCATTACACCGCACTCCGTCATTAAAAGTTTTCTTGCAGAGGTATTCATATTAACGTTAGATAAACGAAACGAAAGTTATTAGAAGAGCGCGCGATGCGATTTCACTGTAGGTGTGTAATGAGCGGCGAGCGCGCGCGGACTGTTTGTCTATATAGGAACAAATTATTTTAGTTGACTATCTTTTATACTTATAAAACTATTTATTTTAGGAAGCGCTAGCTCGTCACGAACTGCTGCCGCCGATGTTCTCTGCACTGACGGGTCTGGCGAGCGTGGCGGGCGGGGCGGGCGCGCGCTGTCTCGCCGCTGCCACCGCGCTGTACCGCGCAGCGCCTGCGCACAGCGCCACCGTGCTGCCTCATCTGCTGCAGGTATATTACTAGCACACAACAGTTTAAAAGAAGCGCTAGCGCGTCGCGAACTGCTGCCGCCGATGTTCTCTATTATTAGGATATCCTTACTAATATTATAAATGCGAAAGTATCTCTGTCTGTCTGTCTCGCTTTCACGCCAAAATCACTGAACCGATTGCAATGAAATTTTGTACACAGATATTCTAGAGGAAAATATCTTATTTCCATGAAAATATCGATGAAAAGTAACAGACAGAGATACTTTCGCATTTATAATATTGGTATAGATTATGTGCACACTGCACAGCTGTTTTTGGGTATTTTGATTAATTAAGGGTCGCGCTACACCGGAATGGCAGCGGCGAGGCGAGCACTTTCAGCGCTGCCATTCCGGTGCGGCCCTAAGAGAGGTACCACTTACCAGGGTTTTAAAAAGTTTTTAAATTTGACACCAATTTTGTTGACATCGCGCGCTATAAACTGAAGTCCACGCGGACGAAGTCGCGGGCAACAGCTAGTTGTAAATAAATTTGAAACATTTAAATTACCTAATATTTTGTTTTTTAGGCTCTTCACACAGCTGTGAAAAAATGCGGTGCGGAAAAGAGACGGCCGAGTCTCGCTAGAGAGAGAGAACAGCCAGAAGATACGACGCACATAGCATCGTTGTTGTTACAAGTAGGTGTTCTTTTAGCTTATTAGCCTTGGAAATACATATTATATTAACGCGAATTTGCGTGTGTCCAAGATAAATATGTCTTCATTCCTCGAGTATCTGCGAAAGGAACACAAAAAACAAATGACATTATATTTTTAAACTTCTTTTTTCGTAGGTACTAGCTACAGGGTTACCACTAGCGAGGGAAAAGCCGGACGAGTACAGTGAATTCTGGAACATTCTTCCCGATGTTTTGGAAACTTTCATGTTTGAACCACCGTGAGTACAATTTTAGGATTCATAAATTAAGTTTTTTAAATATTAAAATGGTTTTCTTTTATGTTATGTTTTACGTTTTCATATTATGATTTATGATATAATAGCTTTATCCACATTGAGGCATGATTTGTCTCGACTGGTAAATCTACAATTGTTATTAAGACTTAATAAATTATTTATAACTGAATTTTACTTTTTTCAAAGTGTGGGCGGGTCTAGTGAAGCTCGCGAGCTAGTGGGCGTGGTCAGGGAGGAGGTGTTACGTGCGACGCCCGCGCCGCCGTCGCTGCCCGCGCGCCGCCTGCTCGCCCTCGTGCGTGCGGGCTCCATGCACGCACACCCGTATACCGCTGCACGTGCGTACACGCAAAAACTTTCAAATGACGTATCGAGATATTGTAGTCTCCTATATATAGATTAACTCATTAAGGATTCTAAACATTGTAATACAGTTCAGAATATAAGCCTTATTAGTTATTGCCATGCTTATATTACATAAAATATAAGTAGTATAATAATGATATGGACATTGGTATTAACCCACGAGAAATCACGGTTTTCGATAAAAAACTTTTTTTTTTTTTAATTTTTTGGCAAGTGTTTACTGAAAAGAAATGTCTGGTTTTAAGCATTATATTTGATTTAATTATTATTAATGTTAATACTATTTTTAATGAGGTAAAACTTCAACAGAGAACGAGCAGGAGCTACGCGAGCGGGAGGAGTTCGCGCGCACGTGCTTTGAGACGCTGCTACAGTTCTCCATGTTGGAGGACGTCGACGCCGCGCCGGACACCGACGGTAATATGTACTTTCACCTTGACTATGAGACCCTAAACTCATTCATGAAGGAAAAGGAACCTTTCTCTCTGACTCTCTTCCCGTGAGTTGAGGATTTCCCCGGGTCATGTGGAGCTCACTATACCGGACCATTCTAAACCTAGAAACTAAACTAAGCCTTAACTTAAATTAGCGGGTTTAACTATTCCAATCCAGCGCTGTATTGCTACTGGTAAACGAGCACTGGACTGAATTTAATTCCAGTGCCAGTTTACATTATTTCAACAGCAGGTAGTTTCATGTCATCACTGGGTCGTCCACGCTTAATGTGAAACTTTTACAGATTATTGTTTATAACTTGTCAACGGATGTATGTGTTACAGACGAGGCGGACCCGCTGGCGATCATGCCGCTGCTGGAGCGGTTCCAGGAGGTGCTAAGCCGGTACGCCACCACCGCCGACGACGACCTGCCCAGGTGTGTATACTATAGGTAGAGGCAGTCCAGTGTAAAAGGCCCCTCATTAGCTATCTCGTTTTGTAAATTATGCAATAACTGTCTGTCTTTGTCGGTTACCTAAATGCAAAGTGATACTCGTATGACAGGAGGACGTGAATTAAGAAGTTAATTATGAAATATAAACCCAGTAAACCAGTGCTCATGATGTCAAGAATTGACGCGATACTCTGCAGACGTTCTGAAATATACTGACCAGTGTATCAACGTCTAACAGATCTCTCAAGTTGTGACAATTTAAAATATAGCGGCTCTAAACAGTCTGGTTTTCTTTGTAAAATTAGTTTTTTATGTATGCACTCCAGACACCAGCTTTCGGAGATATCGTTCGTGCTGAAGGCGATCACAACGCTTGGCGAGGCGATGCAGCGCGCGCCGCCCACCAAGATAGACCCCGCCGCGTGGCATAAGCTCATCGGTAATTTTACATTTATTCTCCTTCAAAATGTTGTATACTGTTTACGTAAGTAAGTAATAATAATAATATATTGGACAGTTTCAATATGGCACCACTTAGTGACATAAAAACGTAGCCAGGGCAAAGACATCACTTTGTCATTATTTTGTTGCTATTGCGTATTCACGTGAGTGGTTTGACATTACCCCTCTCTTATTTCTATACAATATATTTTTATCTTCATTCATACCTATAACCTATTGTGGCGGTACCCACAATTCGCCTAACATTCCTGCATCGCGCTATCGAAGTTTTCTGAGCGCGTCTGTATATATACGATAGCTGAAATGTTTCACGTGGGCTTCGGCCTGACCGGGCATACCACCTCGCTCGGTCGGAAGATCTTCCTTTGGCCGCAACACATTATTCCCACACTATAATAGCCGAACAGGAATTTGTGTCAATATGATGTTTTGTGTCTCGCTTCACGATTTGACTAAAAGTACCTACTCGTAGATGTGTATCCGTCGCTCGTGCGTCTCGCTGCGTCGGGTCGCGCGCGAGGCGCGTCGGCTGCGCTGCAGGGCGCGCTGATGCAGTTCGCGGCGCTGCTGTGCGCCCCCGCCCACCCCGCGCCGCTCTAGCGCCGCACCAAGTACACCATCCGCATATAGAGCACGCGCCTATAGCCGCCAAGGTAAAGTCAAATACCTAAAGTCTGTTCTGAAAAAAAATAACGTCAAATATTTTATGTAATGGGTGTGTTCCAAAACTGTATCAGTCTACTGATACACTTATGGAACACGCTCATCAGTCATAAATCATAATATATGAGCCAATAATGTTAATACCAGAGTAACATGTCCCGGTTTGATTGGCTACGTCGTCAGATGACACTGGCCAGCACGAAAAAAGGATAAAACCTGTTACCTGAGGCGTGAGCAGCTATTTGTCTCACAAAACATCGAAGGCAAAAACCAATAACAGTAAAGGAGAACAATTTGTCGTTGCCTCTTCGCATTTTTTTAAACGGATGTCCATGAAAGTACGCATTTTTTTTTATCAGCTATTTTGTTTCAGCGGTGACGGACGCGGTGGCTGTGTTATATGAACGTTTGACGCCTGTACGCCATTGATGTAATACTGTATATAAATAGATGCTCATTGTATATGTTACACAAAAAACAACGTTGTTTTAGCAACTGTTAAGTATGACGTTGAGAATTTCTTATGAGGTGCTAAAAGTGTATGAAATCTTAATCGCAGCTTAGATGATCTAATCGCAAACCAGTATGCTGATTTGCTATTTTAATGAAAATTAATACAATATCTTAATCGTTTGCTCGGTTCTTAACTTCAAATTGATATTCTCATAAAATTACAAGCTAACGTCAAAAGCTTTCTGATTGGTTAAAAATTTGTCAGCACCGTACGCGCCGTACGCGTCTAACGCGCCGCATAGATCACGAAATGCGGCGCCTACGCGACGGTGCGGACGAATGTGCGAGGTTTCATTTCATACAACGAATTCTAAAATGCGGCGCGTTCTGTGCGTGCGTGCTGATAAATGTGCCACCTAAGAACTCCTAAAATCAGTCGTTTAACATGTGCGTAATGTAAATAAAGATACTGTATTGTTGTTTAATGGAATCTGAACTGGATTAAAATAGCATAATCGAGTAAAGTTTGCAAAAGAAATACAAAAATGTCAAAGAGCCTATTATTCTAAGTAGCTCTTGAGTTGATTGTAAATATTTGATATTATATCAATGGTCTGAGAGGCTCACAGTTGTTATTAGATAAACGAAAGCTAACCCAAAGCTGTGCAGTATTTATTAACTCCTAGACGTAGGTAGACTAATAGTTGAAGTACAGTTGCTGCCGCAATTAGAGACGAATATTAATTACTTAACTGTAATTAAACGAAGATTTTGACAGAAGCCCCATACATTACCTGTCAAACTCTTCATTTAATTGAAGTTTAATCTAATCATCATTAAACGTCCCTGAGTGCGGCCGCTAGATAAATAATAAATTGTTATATGTACAGTCCGGTTTTAAATCGCTATTTTATCGAATGCAAAGCATTTTGACTAAAGTTTATTTATTCCCCGGCGCTTTTGATTGGCTAATTAACGTCAAAATATTAGCCAATCGTCAACGCTGTTGAATAGATAAACTTCTGTCAAAAAAACTCTGAAAATGGACGTTTAGCAAACATCCAGTGATTTTAATGTCTGTCGGCATTACCATATAAAAATAGTCAAAACTACCGGTGACCATCATTTACTGTTTATTTTGACAAGTTGATAAGCAATAACCAAAATGGCGGCTTAAAGCAGACATATTATGATTACTTTTATGCTAGAAAGTATAAAACCGGATAAGTTATTTTAATATGTAGCAGTAGAAAACGAGACTAGAAATTAAAAACAATGGACTTAATTAGATGATACCAGCAAAACTAGAATAGTTGAAAAGTAAAAAACGAAGACTAATTCTTAGTTTATTCCCAATCTTCTGTTGAATTGAATTACTCAATATGATAAACTGTGCCATTTTGACAGATTTGTTATGTGGAATAATATAAAAATAAATAACTTTACTCAGATTGTTTTTTGTAAATATTATAATATTTTATTATATTACGTTTATATGTTTTACTGCACTGTATTATATTGTAAAAATCGTTGTTTGTCAAAAATATTGTAAAACATTACCGATAGGTAGGTAACCAAATTTTATTTCAATTTTAATTTAAAAGTATTTTATTGTAACGTTACGTGAAAAATTCTGACATAAGTACTTGTTAATAAAAAGATTTACACTGTGTATACTTACAGATTTTATATTTACAAATAACACAATGTTTAGCTGCTGTCATTTGTCAAACAACTTTTGTTACGTATCAGACATGGACAACTTATACGTGGGACATTTATACGTGGGAGAGCCATGCTACGGCATGAATGGGCCGGCTCGACCGGAGAAATACCACGTTCTCACAGAAAACCGGCGTGAAACAGCGCTAGCGCTGTGTTTCTCCGAGTGAGTGAGTTTACCGGAGGCCCAATCCCCTACCCTATTCCCTTCCCTACCCTCCCCTATTACCATATTCCCTCTTAAAAGGCCGGCAACGCACCTGCAGCTCTTCTGATGCTGCGAGTGTCCATGGGCGACGGAAGTTGCTTTCCATAGGTGTGTAATGTGTATACACCGTGTAAATTTTTTAATCATTAATGGAGTGAGCATTTAAAGACTGGACATTGCTCAATCAGGCCCCTTTTTTCATAAATTTCTAGACTGAGAAGAAGAAAGAAGATGAATATTTTGCAATGTCTAATTTTGTAACTTGTTGAAACACATAAGAAAAATTCAAAAGAACAAACTGTACTATTAATGTAATTTTTACTGACTCATGTTGTTGATCAGAACTTAAAAGTTCAAACTTTACTTCAAACGATGTTGCTTCTTAGCTTTCTTCCTTGGCTCATCCATATAACAGTATTTTAACGAATGTATCTAAATATTATGTAGCAACTATATTTGTGTATATATTGCACTTTATATATGCGTAGTTCACTAGATAGAGCAAAACTTATTATTATTACTTAAACATCCAAAGATTTGAAGAGTAGCTGCACATGGCATACATCAAATTATTATGATATTAATATTGTGGAATAGTAATTGACTTTTCCAAGTCGGTTATAATATAAGAGTTATCATAATTAACATAACTATATCCTTAATGTTTCAACTGCTGTGTGAAAGCACTCTTCAAAGCAGGGGTCAGCAACCCACGAGCCGCAGATACCTTGCATGCAGCACATAAGCCAACACAATTTACAACTATCAATTTGCCAGCAAATACAAGCATTTGCAGGCGAAAAGGTTTTTTCTTTAAAAAGATAATATTATCTTTTTAAAGAAGGTTGAGTTGCACCAACTTACTTTAACAATAACTGTAACTTTAACTATAAATTTAACTACAATGCAAAATGTATCTTTGGTTAAAATTAAAAAAAGGACGCCATCAAGACGCCATATACCATAACCTCGTTGAGCTCGACAAGGCTATAGATGAACGTGGCGAAAAAAGGAACTAACGCTGTCATCATACAAAAACGCCATTTTTGACTGTTCTCCTTTACCAGCAGCGCCCCCGCCCACTTATAAAGCCTTGTCGGACCAGCGACGCCTTCTGTCAAATTCTGTGGTCGAAGTTAAGGTTAAAGTTAAATTAGCCTTAACTATAACCATAACTTTGACCATAACTTTAAGTTAAAGTTAAAACCACGCCTCTGGTGCAACCCACCCTAATACTTCTATTTAGGTTATCTATAGTTTTTATTTATGAATGAATCATGGTGTCTATTTTTAAGTTATATATTTAAAAAGTACTATTTTTTATTCCATTACTTTGCTTAATATCGCAAGTGTCTTTGCTTTGTTGTGTACCCCTCGGCTTTTAAAAGTTGCCGACCGCTGCTAGAAATGCATTCCATATTATGATAAGCAATTTATGTTGGCCAAACTGTTATAATAGAAATAGATCTCTAAAGAGACGGTGGTCTATGCAATAACATATTAATAGATGTATAATATATAAGCTGTAGATGCGTAAGTTTTGTACGATGTAATTTTAATTGGCAAATAATATCCGTAAGGGCCGCGCTACACCGGAATGGCAGCGGCGAGGCGAGCACTTTCAGTGTCATATGATTTTAAACTATATCTTCATTACTGTAATACATAGTATCGCTTGAGAAGTCTACGGCCGCCCGTTGCCGCTAGTGGCCGCGATTTATCAAGCGATACTATGTATTACAGTAATGGAGATAAAGTTTAAAAGCATATGAAACTGAAGGTGCTCGCCTCGCCGCTGCCATTCCGGTGTGGCACGCCTTAAACTCATAATATACTTCCTATTATGTTTTTTATTTAGAATATAGTATATACGTTTAGACTTTATACCAATGCAATAATGCACCAAAAGATGGCGTGAGTTGTCTTGAAAATTAAAACATGATAGCATCATCTCTAATGGCCAATTTACATTACCTATTCTAATCTAGTGATTAAATCCAGTGCTAGATTGGAATTATTTAAACCGGCCATCACAGTATGTGTTAAAAACATAATATTATGATGAAATTACTTGTAAGCCCGTTACATAATAATATTTTATTATAAATAACTAAAAATATTATATTATGTATATTGATTCAACGTCTGTACATTTGAATTGTATGTTTTAGTGTCCAACTCAGTTGTTTCCAATAAATTGAAAATACTAGTTCTGATATTTAATTTTAGTCACTTATTAATTATTATGTTTTCCTCTGAGCTTCTCATAGAACTTCCTTGTAATTTGTGAGTCATATTTTAGATTATAATTAGCATATTTTCACATTAAAACCTAAGAACAAGGTCAGTACTCAGTGGTTAACATCCATACTAATATTATAAATGCGAAAGTGTGTCTGTCTGTCTGTCTGTCTGTCTGTTACCTCTTCACGCTCAAACCGCTGAACCGATTTTGTTGAAATTTGGCATGGAGATACTTTGAGTCCCGGGAAAGGACATAGGATACTTTTCATCTCGGAAAAATGTACGGTTCCCGCGCGATAAACGAATTTTGGCGCAACTGAGTTGCGGGCATCATCTATTACGTCATAATTTTAAAACACTATTTATGAAACTAATGTTCCAAACTTAGATTAATGAATGGTCTACGGCAGGGGTCACCAATAAATTTCGCTCGGGGTCCGTTTTAGATATGAAATGGCCTTTGCGGTCCATACATTTTATATAAAAAATATATATTAAACGAAAGGTAATTCCGGAAATTACATACTTAGGTATTTATTTAGATAACAATGAGAAAATTTTTGTAGCCAATTATCTCTCTGAAGTTTGGAGTGAAATATTGGTGCAAGCTATAGATATTGACATTAAATCCTAGAGATGTTGAAGTCCTAAGATGAACAAAGATCATATTCGAACATGCTTGGGCCGCACACAATGGGTCGGCGCGCGGCGGCCCGGATGCGGACCGCGGTCCGCCATTTGGTGACCCCTGGTCGACGGTAAACGCGCGCGAAATCCATTCATTAATCTAAGGTTCCAAAACTACCACAAACACCCACAAAGCAGGCATGTTTTGTGAGTATTTGTAGTCCAGAGAGTGAGTATTTGTAGCAGTGGCGGATTTACAAATTTGCCGCCTGTAGGCTATCCAATTTTTGCCACTCCTATAACTGACCTTTGAAATTCAATACGTTAGTTTAGTTCACAATCATATCCCACCAAAAACATTTTTTGAAAATTTTTGCTGAGACGGCCACACAAGGTTTCACCCTGTGCGGTAGCGAAACAGCGAAGCCTTACAAATTAACTGGTATGTAGAATTTGGCCGTGTAGATTCAGAAACTTGGCTCTACATGAGATCTCATATCTTTTTCACAGGGTAAACCGTAAACCTTAATATTATGTGGTCGTCTCGAGCGGCAATATTTTACAAGAAATGTTTTTGGTGGGATTTTTTATTTCTGTAAGATAAAAAAAATGAGGCTAAATTTGCCGCCCCTCTAAATCTGCCGCCCTAGGCTCCAGCCTACTTAGCCTATTGGTAAATCCGCCACTGATTTATAGCGTCCCTAAAAAAAATCTTGTTTACCTGAAATAAGGGTAGCCCATTGTAAGCAAAAAAAAAGTAGGTACCATCTGTCCAGTTGCTGGCAATAAAATATTTTATAAAAGCGTTTTAAACTTGGGTTTTTGATTTTTGCAAACTATGTATGTATTAGTAATAATTATTAGTTATTAGCTATTACATTGTGATTTCACATCTATTTTTGTCAGGCTGTGGTAGATATTTTTTCCGGCAGTGGGCATATACTTCAAACAAATAACTTTTTACGTGCAATCGTCAAATGACCATTATTTAGTTTTGTTTCATTTTACACTAGTAACATCACTACAACCAACTTATAAAAATACCGTTAAGTATATAGAAAATAACATTTAATTAAGTATTTTTTAATGTTTGTAACTTTGTATGCGGGTGATGCTTCAGTTGTTGGCATTAGATTAAAGGTCTGGAAATAACCGTTTATTTTGTGCGTACATTGAACACCAAGAATGCCGTGCGACCATTTTAGGCAGAAATAAAATCGGAGACGAATGCAATTTGGAACGGTGCCAAGTCATGCCTTATACGTCGCGGCGCTGGGAGTCTCTGAGACTTTCACAAGTACTCGTTGTTACGATCGATATTCTTGCTACTTTAAGTTTTATTACTTTGGGTTTTCCGATTTTGCTTCGACACAATAATTTTTGTGTTTTAAATTATTGTTTGATGGTTTTTATCCCGAAGATGGCGTTACTACTTTTTTACATTTCTTTTTGAATGCTTTTAGAATGCAATCAAAATGTAAATCAGTATCAAACAATCGGCCAAGTGCGAGTTGGACTCGCGCACGAAGGGTTCCGTGCCGTTATAGGGCGAAAGTAGGCAAAAATTTGTGTGTTTTGTATGGGAGCCCCCTTAAATATTAATTTTATTGTTCATTATTAAATTTAGTCGCAAAAGCTGGTATAGCCCGTATGCCTAAAGCAGGGAATTGACTACCGGGCCGCAAAAAACATATTTGCTTTGAGTTTTGACCTGCCACACTACCTATAGCTAGGGCATGTATGGCTAACCTAACCTAACCTAACCTAACCTTTTCGTATTAATGTGTCTTTTTTCAGAAGAAGTCATTCAATAATTTGTTGTGATCCTATGCGTATTTCAAAGCTTGCCTAATTTGGTGTCCACTATGCAGAAAAGGTATAGGTCCTTCTCTGCATAGTGGTTCATTGTTGTTTAAAGTTAATTAAAGGACGGTAGTAAATAGTTACTTATTTAGTATATCTTGTCTCTGCCTAGGTCACTGACCTCCATTATACAAGTATAATGGAGATCAGTGGCCTAGGTAGATATCGATGACATAAGAAACATAATACATATATGTATACTTACTTATAGGTAGATTATAGCAATGACATAAGGATCTTTGGATTTTTATAATCCAAACCAGCTTACTTAATAATAACAATATTTATCTGTATCAAAAACTATATGAGAAGACTTAACTATCGTAGCCTCGATCGTGGAGTAAGGTTAAAAGTCGTTGAACCCTCATTGGCTAATTTTAGCTGTCTCCCGCCGACAAAATTTTATCGCCTTGTGTTCTGATTTAGTTTTATTCCGGATGCAAAACATATTTTTAGGGAAATAAAGATGTGGAAAATAGTTTTTAGAATTATTATTAAGTTTAAAGTTACAATTAGTGCTTTGAATTTTGATGGCATTGCAGGTTCGTTTTTCACCTAAAAGACAGAAATGCAAGGAAGCATTTTATGCGGATTTTGTGTGATGCCGTGGTGCCTGTCGGCTATCACATACAGTTTGCCATATTTTGTGGGTAATTTCATGCTTGAGTTCCTAGTTACTGTCTTTAAAGTTCGAACTTAGACTGAATTTTATTGCCTGACAACAAAACTCACTTAGTAAGGATACTGAGAAACAAGCGTAGCCATAAATCACAATTGTGGGCTAAGAGCTACAGAGTCGACCGGTAAGAAGTGTGCGTAGGTGTGATCAGTTTGTCCTTTCAAGAGTAGGTACCCCAAATTAGATATTATGTGATCTACAATACCTTAGCTCAGGAATGGCGAACCAATGCTCTAAATTTTATGTCCAATGCATACATTGGACATAAAATTTAGAGCACGCCACTGGTCCCAAAACCAGTACTTATCGAAATTATTTTAAGCGACATTATTTAAACAAAGACGCCATATCCTAGGTCATAGAGAAAAATATAAGTACATGTAAGTATGTAAGTCTAATACTGTTGATCATTTACTGTTGATTGTAGAACATGTTTCTGTACTTATATAGCAGTTGTTTCTCCACGTAATTCAAAAGCGTGTCATATGCACAAATAAGAGGCACAGGGTGTGTGTCATACTCGCGTGTTATCAATTCCATATATGGAAGCTATGATGTAAGCTCGCCTACACCTTACCGGTCGTTCTTGGGCTTGTTTGTGTAGGCTGCTGGGACCTCGGTGATATATATGCGACCCGAGCTTGTGGTTTAATTTATCACTCGAAATTATTTATAACTATGACGGCAAACCGATTTCAGAGTAAATAATCGTAAGTATAACTAATGGCATATATAATATAGTTAAGTACTTACATGATCCTCGATATTAATAACTTAAAAGGTACAGCTGTCTGAAACCGACTTATTATAAAATGTTGTATGGAAATAATATTTTGAGCTTTGAGCCAGGGCCCCAGCTAGGGGACGCTTAATGTAGGAAACTTTGAGTTCCAAGAAAGTTTTTATCCAAGAAAAAAGGCCAAGTGCGTGTCGGGCCACGTGCAATATAGTGTTCCGTAGTATCGCTAGTTTTTGATAATTTTTGTATCTTCAATGAATGTACATTTATAACGTGTTTTACACTACTAACAGGTAACAACATCATCTCAGTTACTTTTTAAAAGGAATTTGAACGAAAAGTTCCATTAATATAGTTCGCCGAATAGGTAAATTTTTTCTTAGCCTTCCTTCTTAGTTTTCCTTTTAATTTTAAATTCCGCATATTTCCTACTCCCGTGAATTTTTTCACATTTCCAGAAGCAACCGTGTAGCTGGTAAAAGGGGGGAGGACACTGGACTCTTAACGATTTTTTCCACTTTAAAACTTAATATTTCACAAACGGATCCCTAAATCGGAAAATTATCTATGAATACTCACTCATATTTAAAAAAAACCTATCCAACGACACTCCACACTTGACGTGTAGGGACTAGGGACTAGGGAAGGTACCATAATAAAAGATTTTTTTTAATTTCATGTAGGTACTTACCATTTTGTCGGCATCATTGCATTCATGCCAAATAACAGCTTTGTATTCTCTGAGGAAAACCGCGGACAGACAGACGGAGAGACGGACGGACAGACCGAAACTATAAGGGTTCCTTGTTGACTACGGAACCCTAAAAAGGTGCGGTTCCCATAATATGTATGACGATTGACGACTTTATATTATAAACCAGCTTAATCCCTAACCTGCGGCCCGCCGAGCCTTTTTCAGTAGCCCTAGTGTAGCTAAACATTTGATTTTAACTCATGCCAAGAGTCAAGACCAAAACGTGTTTGTGGCCCGTGTAAAAAGAGGCTTAGAACCCAGACTGAGACATTTTAATTAATTTGCATGCAATGCGATAGGTACATTTTCCAAAATGATCACAAGCATGATTCACGGGTAGAGACAGGCAATGCTATTAAAAAGTGGGGTAACTAGGTACCAAAGACTGAATAGAATTCTTTGTTAGGTACGGTACCTAGTAGGTATAATATTTTACGCTACGCCGCGCCGCTCGTTAGAGAATACCAATAATTTTATGGCGCATCCACACATGCCGCCGGCTTATACCGCGCCGGGTTTGTCGCCGGCTTTCAGACTGCCTTGCCACCGAAGCCGGCGGCATGTGTGGATACAGCATTATTAGGACGGAATACCGAATAAGTAGACCGTACCTATTATTATAAGTTTATTCCTTCGATCACAGTATGATTAGTATGTCTACTCTGATATTATATTCTTCAATTAAATGTCTTGTATGAATTTAAAAATATACGTACGCGGTGTACGTGACCAAAACCGTCCGATCGTCTGAATAATATTTTGGATACATAATAATTAGAAGCGTTATGTACTTACTTCTGTCCTCATTATAGAAATTAGGTATAATTAATTTAGAATATAGGGAGTCTAAAATGATACAAGTAAATTATTTCAATCTTTTATTTTCCACCGGAATGTAAATCGGCGAGTGCGCTGAACGTATAAAAATAAATAAAACGCAGCTTAGTACTCCTCGGCTCCCTCGCCTTCGCCCTCGGCGGAGTCCATGCCGACCTCCTCGTAGTCCTTCTCCAGAGCGGCCAAGTCCTCGCGCGCCTCCGAGAACTCGCCCTCCTCCATACCCTCACCCACGTACCAGTGCACGAAGGCGCGCTTGGCGTACATAAGGTCGAACTTGTGGTCCAGGCGGGCCCACGCCTCGGCGATGGCGGTGGTGTTGGACAACATGCACACGGCGCGCTGCACCTTGGCCAGGTCGCCGCCGGGCACCACGGTCGGGGGCTGGTAGTTGATGCCCACCTTGAACCCGGTCGGGCACCAGTCCACGAACTGGATGGTGCGCTTGGTCTTGATGGTGGCGATGGCCGCGTTCACGTCCTTGGGCACGACGTCCCCGCGGTACAGCATGCAGCACGCCATGTACTTTCCGTGGCGTGGGTCGCACTTCACCATCTGGTTAGCAGGCTCGAAGCACGCGTTGGTGATCTCTGAGACCGACAGCTGCTCGTGGTAAGCCTTCTCGGCGGAAATGACGGGGGCGTACGTGACCAGGGGGAAGTGGATACGCGGGTACGGCACCAAGTTGGTCTGGAACTCGGTGAGATCGACGTTGAGGGCGCCGTCGAAACGCAGGGAGGCGGTGATGGAGGACACGATCTGGCCGATGAGCCTGTTGAGGTTGGTGTAGGTGGGGCGCTCGATGTCCAGGTTGCGGCGGCAGATGTCATAGATGGCTTCGTTGTCGACCATGAAGGCGCAGTCGGAGTGCTCCAGGGTAGTGTGGGTGGTCAGGATGGAGTTGTAGGGCTCCACGACGGCGGTGGACACCTGCGGGGCGGGGTAGATGGCGAACTCGAGCTTCGACTTCTTGCCGTAGTCGACCGAGAGCCTCTCCATGAGCAGGGAGGTGAAACCGGATCCGGTACCGCCGCCGAAGGAGTGGAAGATTAGGAACCCCTGGAGGCCAGTGCACTGGTCGGCGAGCTTGCGGATGCGGTCCAGCACTAGGTCGACGATTTCCTTGCCGATGGTGTAGTGACCGCGGGCGTAGTTGTTGGCGGCATCCTCCTTACCAGTGATAAGTTGTTCTGGATGAAACAACTGTCTGTATGTGCCTGTGCGGACCTCATCTGTGGACAAAGGAAACTGATTAGAAAGGAACTGATGTATGTTGATAGTCATGTTAAATATAATATACTTTATAATGCATGTATCATTCTTCACCGCTTTAGCGCTGACACTCACCGACTACTGTGGGTTCCAAGTCGACGAACACGGCGCGGGGCACGTGCTTGCCGGCTCCGGTCTCGCTGAAGAAGGTGTTGAAGGAGTCGTCACCACCGCCGATGGTTTTGTCTGTGGGCATCTGGCCGTCGGGCTGAATGCCATGCTCAAGGCAGTACAGCTCCCAGCAGGCATTACCGATCTGGACTCCGGCTTGGCCAACGTGTACTGAGATGCACTCACGCTGTTGAACAAAAACGCAATTATTAATTATTAGTTAATCAAAAGAGGCGATGATAAAAGTTAACTGTACAAGTCACGTAGCGTAAAGTAAAAGTATGTACCTATCAATAAACTTTCACATTTACAGTAAAGAGAAACTGGAACGGTACTTTCTTTATTGCAGAATAATGTATGCTTTTTAAGCGCAAAATTCAGTTATATCCACAAATTATAGAATAAGCAGAACATGAATAATTGACAATGGTGCAGACATCCTTGGTGACATCATAGCGCCTCGCGTGAGGTCAAAGACACGTCATCCAATCAATAATTTATTTTACGTGAAATTAGTCCGATCTAAATACGACGGGTATAAGTATAATATAAACAGGACGTAGAATTATATCATTTATTATCAACTTTGTAATTTAATGAGACTAGTGGAGACTAGCATTACCGTTAACGGAAACCTTGGGGCGTGTCACCATCGCGGCAAGTGGCAACCATTTTGATTTAACAATTTTTTGAAATTAGAACAAGATATTTAAATTCTTATCAACTCAATTTTCGAATAGAATTAACAATCATGCAATCAAAAACTTGAAAATCGAACGAAGTAAGGAAATTTTACATTTTTACCGGCCGCGTGACAGCAAGTGCCGACAAGATGGAGGCCACACCGGCATTTTTACAAGATCACGGAAAATGAACAAATTATGGGTATTATCTAATGTTATTAAAGAAAAAGAATATTGACTTACCATTTTGATTGAGTTTTTTGTAGTACTTAACGTAGAAATAAATTAATAAATATTTGTCAGTCGACGTTCAGCGATACCGGTTAAGAGGATTGCCGAACGGATAATATTCCGAAAATTCCGTTAGGCGCGTATTTATAGTAGTTCGGATACGGGGGAATGACGCTTCGTTTGCCCACTCGCCATTGGTCGCGCATATGCTGCAGAGGCGGACCGACCAATACGGACGAGGCAGCTTCAACGCCATTGCGGGAATATGTGGGCCGATGATTCACAGCAGAAATAGTGATGTCCTCCGTTTTCATCGAATATTGAGAACATTATGATTGAATGGATTGAACGATTATATTTTAATATTCATGTTAATTGTATTTAAGCAGCAGCCAGCAAGGCAATTGCGCTATGTTTTTTTTTTTAACTGAATGGCAAATACACCGCAAAACATTTATCGACTTTTGGAACTATTCCTGTATCACGCTAACGTTTTGACAGCCAGTTAAGACGTTACTGGACCTCAGCCAAAACACAAACGCTGTCAAAATAAAAAGTTGATACGATGTCATTTTTATTCGCATGTTTCTAAAACGTTTTTTGTTTTGGTTTGTAAAATTAATGATAATTAATCAGAGCAGAAAGTATTTAAGGATGATTGTAACGAATATAATCGCTTTAAATATTTTACTTCAAAGGCTGTAAAAAAGACGGCGGACTTTTAGAGTTTCCGTCTCATGTTTGTTTTTCAATTATAGTTCTGTACAAAATATAGAGTCAGGAGTAAAGGCTTGTAAAGGAGTAAAGAGAGTAAAGGAGTAAGGCACACAGGCTTGACTTCCATTGCGGCATTATTATCGCAGCAGTGTGTAACTACATGACCATCCTAATACAAAATGTACTAAAAACAGATATCACAATACCGCATGCGTTACTATCGACCGATAATAATTATTAATAACGCACCTATGTGCGCTTGAAACTTCTGTTTAAAATCTTGACAGCGTGATGATCAAAATATAATTATTTCGACCCTGACGTTTCAACATTTCATAACGTGACAGAGCACTCTTAACAAGATTTCATTTCACTTCAAAAACTAAATTTTCTATTGTCATTTGTTAGTACCTGACTGTACTTTGCAATTTGATTGATAAAATTGAATTTTTAGCAAGTTTCTGTTTAAGGTGAGACCGCACTACGCGACATTACGTGGCACTGACGTGACACGACACGTCACGTACCATAGAACTGACGTTTTACAATCGTGAATCTGACGTTTTACAAACTAAGTCTAAGAAGTAAGTTCTAAGTTCTAACATGGAACGTAAAGTGTTGCGTCGTGACTCGTGTCGTGTCGCATTGGTGCGATGTCGCCTCTTTACTGAACTATATTCCACCAAGGAATTAATAATGTAAACGGGTAAATCTTATATCTTTAAACGAGCAATTCTTGTATATGAAATATAATTGGAATCTCGGAATCGGCTCCAACGATTCTCATGAAATTTAGTATATAGGGGGCTTCGGGAGCGATAAATCGATCTATAGTCTGTCAAAAAAGTGAAGAAATTAAAAAGTGGCAACATCGTAATGTCATCCATTTTTTCTTAGATTGATTTGAATGAATACGTTGTGTAAGTAAAAAATCTCTTTTTTACTTACACATTTATATATATATATATATATATATATATATATATATATATATATATATATATATATATATATATATATATATATATATATATATATATATATAAAAATATATATATATATATATATATATATATATATATATATATATATATATATATATATATATATATATATATATATATATTTTTTTTTTTTTGTTTGCATTTGCTTGGCATATTAGAATCGTCACATGATAGTTTAACGATAAATTGTAAAGTTAATAATAATATGATTTATGAATATTAGTTAATATATATCATAGATATATTAGTCATTACTCATTAGTGAATAAAAAATTATCGATATAACAATTTATTTTGTTGGCGCAGCACTAGACGCAGATGACGACAGTCGACAGTCGACACAGACGACTATTCAATAATAATGTTATTGATTGTAGACCGTCTGGTTACTCTTTTATGTCTTTTAAAAGTTAAATTTCGAACTAGAAATTATTTAACTTCATTGTAATGTACTGTTAATGAAAAACAATTATTCTTCATAATATTTTATGGTTCAGTTCAGTTAACTTGTTTTTGTTAAATAAAATTATCAAGCCCTGCGGAAAACACGACGTACACGGTACACGGTACACAATCAAATCAAATCAAAATTGTTTTATAAACAATACCTGCCTTATTAAAATTGTAACCTTTTTTAAAGGCTTCAGTTAATAAATAATAATAATAAAACAAATTAAATATAATTTTTTAAAAATAATCAAAATCAAAACAAGCAAAACTATGAGTTGAGTTCCATAAGCGCCATCTTTTAACGGCTGTGGTAATTATATAGAATCTCAGGAACTTAGCAGACTACATCGGGATTCATTTTACCGCTAGATGGCGTTAAATCGTAAAACGGTCGCTCTCGACATCTTGGGACGTTGAAGAATTGTTGTTTCATAGCAAAAACGGCAGATGGCATTATTAGTCCATAAAAAAACTCGAGCTCGTTATAATAACGTTTTTCGTAAGTTTGCAATATTGTGCTGTGCTTTATTAACGTGTTTCCTATTTTCCACCAGCACTTTTTTGGGTTCCATACCCAAAAAGTAAAACTTCGATGTCTGTATGTCATCAGGCTGTATCTCAAGAACCGCTACTTATAGCTAGACTTCTGATTTCTGAAATTTTCACAGATTTGAGATTGTGTATATAATCTGTTGCCGCTGTAACAACAAATACTAAAAATAAAATAAAGTTAATATTTAAGGGGGGCTCCCAAACAAGAAGCACAATTTTTGTCTACTTTCACTTTATACCGGTACGGAACCCTTCGTGCGCGAGTCCGACTCGCACTTGGCCGATTATTTTAAGATTATAATATCATCGAAGAGCTTTTTGGTCAGTTATCCCAGTCGAAAAAGTCGTCTACGAAAAGATTCAACGTCATGTTTTGTTATAACTAGTAACGTAGCCACAGCGTAGCCGTATAACTTATACGCACTTAGCAGTAGTAGAGTTTCTACTGTTTTGACTCTGGATGTATCATCATGGGCGTACCCAGCATACCCGTTTCGAGAAGATGGTCGGTCTGGTATATGATTGAAACAAAAAATAATAATGAAAATTGACTTTTATCAATCTGACTGAAAATATATTTTGTTTCCAACACTTACTAAGACTTTGTTTCTGTCCGTCTGTCTGTCTGATTGTCTCCAGGCTGTAACTCAAGAACCGCTATAGCTAGAATTCTGAAATTTTCACAGATAGTGAATTATAAAATAATAAAATTTATTACAACAATAATAAAAGGTTAGCTGGAAGAGATTGCTTATTAGCAATAAGTTCACCTTCTGTGCATCATTATAAATTGTTGTTTTATGTATAAATGTTTTTACTTTGTATTTTTTTGGTGTGCAATAAAGTGTTTTTGTATTGTATTGTATTGTATTGGTCGAAACTGTTTTAAGACTAAGGATCAAGACGTCTACCCAATCTACCCAAAGTATGTTTATTTTCCCCTACCTATGCCGCTATCTTTCCGCTACACCGTCCCGCAGCGTTTTTCTACGATCTTGGTGCGCGCTAAATTAAGATGAAAATGGAAACGTCAAACGTTATTCTGCGCGCGAACCAATTCGAGTCGCACGCGTCGATTTCGACACGACAAAAATAAAATTAACAAATAGAATCTGTTGTAGTGTGCGTGAATAACAATGTTATAAGAGAATTAGTGCAAATATTTATTTTGTGTTTGTGTTGTGATTTTAAAAGTGGAATTTAAATTTTAGGTAAGTTCTATGTTTAAATTTTACCGCGGTAGAGTAATTAATTTTATTTTTTAATTAAATACGGTGGTGTTATGTTTAGAAATGACGTTTTCAGTTTTAATTAGTAAAATAATTTACCAAGGTTTTTACTTTTTGCTGACATTATCTAGCGGCACCTACATACACATAGCCTTCTAAGGTTGTTTATCCTCCGTTACTTCTCGGACGCAGTCCGCCTGTTTTGGTTTGAGATCTAGATTTTAAGATGAAGTGGGATCTAAGGACCAGATTAAGTATGAAGACTAGACAGTCTTAACTCAAATCGATACCTACTCAATATTTTTTTTGTAGGCGTTTGACTCCGTGCGCGGGTAGAGTACAAGTACAGTCAACTCCAAATATTTATATACTTACTTACTAACTTATATTATGTTACATGCATTACAAAAAAATTTTTACAAAAAATGATTTTAGATATCAAATAAAGCTGGAGAATTCACACTTTTATTTGCATTTCAAGGCCAATAGTTCTATTAACATTCAAGAAACCCGTTTGGCGATATCCACGTTTATTCTAATTCCATTGAATGTTTTATTCCTTGCGAACATAATAATAATTAATTCAGTTTAACATGGTACTTACCTTGTAATGTAAGTATTGAATCCAATACTTACAATATAGAGGTTCCATTTAGGTACTATTAATTAATACAATGCTTAAACATTATAAATTAAAATTTTTGTATACAATTTGTTGTGTTGTTGGAATCGTCATTTCTATAGGTACCGACATTTGTTGTCTTTATCAAATCAAGTCAGTCTCTACCGAAATTTGTATGTACGCTTTGAATAAAAAAGGGGAAAAAAGGAAACTATAATGTTCTCCTCTATAATAGGTATAGCTGGACCATAAATTACGAATACATATTTTATTTTATTGAAGTGACTAAATAAGTATGTCACCATGGCAACGTCCATCGCTATCCCGTCGCACAAACAATGGTCGCCGTCTGTCTCGAGTTGTAATAATTTACTATTATTTATTCAACAAATACACTATTAAAAAGTACCCAGTAGCCGATACTCAGACCCACTGAATATGCATATAAAATTTGGTTAAAATCAGTAAAGCCGTTTCGGAGGAGTACGCGGCCTAACATTGTGACACGAGAATTTTATATATTAAAGAAGATAATATAAGTTTTCCTTATTTATAATGTATTTATAAATAAAATAAAAATGTTAGGATTATAAAAACAAGTTTCTCGTATTATCTGGATTATTTATATTGTCTGGAGTCTCGAAACTGAGTAAATTTTTACCCCGTACATCGCTTTATTAAAAAATAATAATGATAACTTCCTGCAGAATAAACTAGTGTGATTGATCCTGAAGCACTTACCATCTGTTGATGATTTCATAACAGCGTTATTCATCTCGCAAATGAATGAATGAATTATGTTCATGTTACATGGCTTAAATAATTAGTGTGACGACACTTACAAACTTGTCCATTTACGAGCTTGTCTTTTTATTATTAACTAGACGTTCCGCGCGGCTTCGCCCGCGTAAATTAGATATTTCACAGACAAATTAGTCCACAAAAAATAGCCTATAATCCTTCACGTGGTCTACTTATTATCTGTACCAAATAACAGAAAAATTGCTCTAGTAGTTCGTGAGATACGCTCTTTCAAATAATTCCCCCGTTTTTCCACATTTTCTCTATTTCTTCGCTCCTATTAGTCTCTGCGTAATAAAATATAGCCTATAGCCTTCCTCGATAAATGGGCTATCTAACACTGAAATAATTTTCCAATCGGACCAGTAGTTCCTGAGATTAGCGCGTTCAAACAAACAAACAAACAAACTCTTCCCAATTATAATATTATAAGTAAGATTATTTCCATGACATTTACAGCATTTAACTTATTAGCAGCTCAAAAGCGTGAAAACTAAGAAGTATTATTAAGTATTTAATTCATGATTGAAGACATTAGTGGTCAGTGGATGAAGTAGGTAACTTAATTTGAAAATAGTCATTTTTTGCATAAACGGAGGCTTTATGATGCGAAAAAAAGTATGTAGATTTTATGCATAGCCAGATATATTAACCTTATGAAAAGGTAGATAAGTTATAAGGTTTTTTCAAATAATAAAGAAAAAATGAGTACCTAATCCTTACGAAAGTATCAAAGCAAAAGTCATTTGGGAGTGCATACAGCATTGTACATCATTATTTACATTGAATTCTTATTTTTCCAAGTACAGACAAAAATAACGATGAGCACAACAAGGTCCTCTGATGAAGTCCTGGAATTGACAAACGTGACGTGATAAATAATGATTCATTTCTAAACTTATGGATCAGTCAATGCAATGGGATGATAAAAGCAAATAAAATGTGCGTGTCGTGCGTGACTTCACATGAGGCATATCACTTGTTCTTATTGGAATTGTTACTTAAATTGATAATTGTTTTATTTTTGGGAACACACAAAATCATAATTATTTTCTCGAGAAGATATATTACAAAGAGTAAATTTTAGTTAAATTTTAGGAATTTTTGAATACTGACGGCCTAGACAAGCGGCAAGCGATTACCGTAAATGCCAACGCCAACGCCACAAAATGTATGGGATTTGACATTAGTATTCGCTAGCGAAGCGATGACTTATGTCAAATCGCATACATTTTGTTAGCGTTTACGATAATCACTTGCCACTTGTCTACTAGGGCTGTACGAAATGTAATACTTCAGTAATTGTACCAACTATAAGCCAAAAATTTTCGTCTTTTGATAGATTATTTAATCTATCAAAAGACGAAAATTTTTGGCTTTTTTTGGCATAGAGAAATAGGAATGTTTAATGCCAATGACTGTTTTCAGTAATAATACAACAGGTAGTTTCGTAGAAACGGCTGCAGATGTTAAAGCTGTCCTCGCAGAAGTGCAAAAGGAAGCAGTAAAAGTAACAGAGATGGCCTAATGATGGTAGGAATCAAATGTAGGGCGCCCAGTGCATGTAGACTTCCTATATTGACGGAACCGGGGCCAGTGTGCCAAGATACAGTTGGCGCCCGAGCCAGATGGTTAATCACTGTGTATTTTAGCTGTCTGAGGACGGAGCCCTAAGGCCTAACATACCTCAAGTGCTAAATCAAGGTTTACTTTGAGATTTTCTATGCTCGACCCATACTTTCTCGAAGCTTTTTGTCTCGTCTCGGCGTCATTGCTAATTCATACGTGGGAGAGCCATGCTTCGGCACGAATGGGCCGGCTCGACCGGATAAATACCACGTTCTCACAGAAAACCGGCGTGAAACAGCGCTTGCGCTGTGTTTCGCCGAGTGAGTGAGTTTACCGGAGGCCCAATCCCCTAACCCCTACCCTATTCCCTTCCCTACCCTCCCCTATTACCCTATTCCCTCTTAAAAGGTCGGCAACGCACTTGCAGCTCTTCTGATGCTGCGAGTGTCCATGGGCGATGGAAGTTGCTTTCCATCAGGTGACCCGTTTGCTCGTTTGCCCCCTTATTTCATAAAAAAAAAAAAAAAATTGTGTGGAAATTATTCTGGGACTAAAGCCAGAGTTTACTGTTTAATGAGATCCTGAATATGGACAAATTAGAGTTAGAAAATAATAGATGATTTATAAATTAGTATTGTCTATGCCCTATACTATTCATTCATGAATCCAGCTTTTTTCATTCAATTCTTTACAAAATATGTTCCATGTCTCTACTTTGGGCCCTACTATCTAATAAACTCTATATTTATTGCTATATATTTACATTTTGACAAGTTTATTAAAGGTAAGAGGTAGAAAAAAAGGAAATAAGGGTTTCAGTCTACAAAGTCTACATTGATTCTTTATTCATTATTATTATGAAATCTAATTCATACAATATTCCGTTAGGAAAATTGGCACAACTCATTTTGAGATTGTTACCCCTTGCCTTACTAGAACTATCTCTAGTAAGTAAGGCAAGGGGTAACAATCTGAAAATGAGTTGTGCAGTAAGGCAAGGGGTAACAATCTCAAAATGAGTTGTGCAGTAAGGCAAGGGGTAACAATCTCAAAACGAGTTGTGCAGTAAGGCAAGGGGTAACAATCTCAAAATGAGTTTGCAGTAAGGCAAGGGGTAACAATCTCAAAATGAGTTGTGCAGTAAGGCAAGGGGTAACAATCTCAAAATGAGTTTGCAGTAAGGCAAGGGGTAACAATCTCAAAATGAGTTTGCAGTAAGGCAAGTGGTAACAATCTCAAAATGAGTTTGCAGTAAGGCAAGGGGTAACAATCTCAAAATGAGTTGTGCAGTAAGGCAAGGGGTAACAATCTCAAAATGAGTTTGCAGTAAGGCAAGGGGTAACAATCTCAAAATGAGCTGTGCAGTAAGGCAAGGGGTAACAATCTCAAAATGAGTTTGCAGTAAGGCAAGGGGTAACAATCTCAAAATGAGTTTGCAGTAAGGCAAGGGGTAACAATCTCAAATGAGTTGTGCAGTAAGGCAAGGGGTAACAATCTCAAAATGAGTTGTGCAGTAAGGCAAGGGGTAACAATCTCAAAATGAGTTTGCAGTAAGGCAAGGGGTAACAATCTCAAAATGAGTTGTGCAGTAAGGCAAGGGGTAACAATCTCAAAATGAGTTGTGCAGTAAGGCAAGGGGTAACAATCTCAAAATGAGTTTGCAGTAAGGCAAGGGGTAACAATTTCAAAATGAGTTTGTAGTAAGGCAAGGGGTAACAATCTCAAAATGAGTTTGCAGTAAGGCAAGGGGTAACAATCTCAAAATGAGTTGTGCCAATTTTCCTAACGGAAAGCAAGAATGACACACCAGCTATATCAATGAGAGATCCGAGCTGAAACATATTTTTGATTATTAGTACAATATTATAAATGGTACAATGAGTTGTGTAAACAGTGCATGACATCAGACCGGCCGTTATAGAACTTGGCGGGGCGCCATCAGCTGATATGGATTTCTGTATCGGCCAAACTTACGTACATTAGTGCTTTCATTTTTTTAAACTGTTTCAATTTATCATTATATCTCGATTAAAAGAATGATGAAAATGCATTTAAAACCATTTTAACGTAATTAAATAAGTATAGACATAGATAAACCTAAATAAACAGCGAAATCCTAAATTTAACTATTTTAAAACATGCCGCAAAATGAACAGACCTAGATCTTAAAAAAATAAGTACTTATCTGTGTAAATCAAATATTTTTATTAGAACCGCGAATTTAAAATTTGGTAGATAGAAATGACTTTTTCTTAGCCTATAGTGTCCCACTGCTGGGCAAATGCCTCCCCCAGGATCTTCCACTGTTCAGCCAGCCTGAGGGGGGGGAATGACTGGTAAAAAGAAAAAAGCACCATAATATTAGTAGGACTGTACGCTGTACGCTTACGATTTCGGAGGGAGTCCAAAGCGAGTCATATTTTTGCAGACATTTTACTCATATCCTCAAATCTGACCTTACGCGTGACATATTCTGACCCTGGCGGATTTTACCTTACGCTGTTACATATGATTCAGGTTAAATCGTGTCAAGGTGTAGGAATAGTGAGACCACAGCAGCCTTCAGATTAAAAAGTGTTTCAACAGGGATCTTCTATAAATTATTATTATTCATTTGTAATTTGTATAATTTATAGTATGTCATCGATTTTATTACCGCTTCCTATATTCCTTAATATATATTGTTTATTACTTAATTAAAATTATTTTTTTTGCTTAGTACCTACCTTATTATTATGACATTCATGTCATAATATAGTTAGACATAAAAGCGCTTTACAATTTTTTCATTTGCCAATGGATTTATTAAGCTGACTGTACAACATGGTTGCATAAAATTTTAAACGAAAATTTTAATGACTACAAAAATAGACACATTCTACATGACTCTACAGTAAAAATGTTAATATTATTATTATGTTGAGTTATTTTCTCCCTTTTACTAGAAAAATTATGTCAAGTAAAAGAGCACTAATTTGGTGCAAATCTTAATAAGTTCTTCACATCCTTTATGACGCGTCAAGAAACCTCGAAAGGAAGGTTACAGAACTGTTTGGACAGTTGTCACTTATGAAGTTGTCCTCTTATATTACATTTTATTCGACATTACCACGAGTATGATCTCACACTTGACTCTGTTCAAGGTTTTTGCAGAGAATTCCATACTTAATAATATACTTAATTAATGTTAAAGTGTGTCTGTCTACTTGTCTGTTTGTCTGTTATCTCTTCACGCCCAAACCGCTGAACCGATTTTGCTGAAATTTGGTATGGAGATACCAAATTCCTTTCTTGGGACTCAAAAGTGTCGAGAAAGGACATAGGATAGTAAGATATCCCGGAAAAATGTACGGTTCCCGCGCGAAAAACGAAATTTTGCGCAACGGAGTTTTATTTTATCTACTTATACATTTAATATAAAATTGGAGTGTCTGTTTGTAATATTGAAAGAACCGTTTTTTACTACATGCTTATGAATGTATATAGGGTACAGACACCAAAGCAACATTTTTTACAATTTTTGTCTGTATGTCTGTTTGTCTGTCTGTTTCTTCCGGCTAATATCTGAAATGGCTGGAGCGATTTTGACGGGACTTTTTTAAGGCACATAGCTGATGTGGTAAGGAATAACTTAGGCTACTTTTTAACCGATATCCGCAATGACGCGGACGAAGTCGCGGGCAACAGCTAGTTTGAAATAAAATAGATTGTTACGTGGTAACTATTCATGTAATAATCTGTGACTAAAAGCTCTTAAAGTGCAGTAAGCACTTTAAGAGCTTTTAGTCACAGTTTTTTTTTTTTAATGAAATAAGGGGGCAAACGAGCAAACGGGTCACCTGATGGAAAGCAACTTCCG
Source organism: Aricia agestis (assembly GCF_905147365.1). NCBI lineage: Eukaryota > Metazoa > Arthropoda > Insecta > Lepidoptera > Lycaenidae > Aricia > Aricia agestis. Next base: position 12,634,102 of record NC_056424.1, read on the forward strand.
TCGCCCATGGACACTCGCAGCATCAGAAGAGCTGCAGGTGCGTTGCCGGCCTTCTAAGGGGTAATAGGGGAGGGTAGGGAAGGGAATAGGGGAGGGTACGGGAGGAAATAGGGGAGGGTAGGGAAAGGAAAAGGGTAGGGGATTGGGCCTCCGGTAAACTCACTTACTCGGCGAAACACAGCGGAAGCGCTGTTTCACGCCGGTTTTCTGTGAGGACGTGGTATCTCTCCGGTCGAGCCGGCCCATTCGTGCCGAAGCATGGCTCTCCCACGTCTGAAAACTTCTAACATCTTTATTTATAAAAGGTGTTTCACACTGTTTCGCAACTTGCTGAGTCAGCGAGGAACTCCTCTTGGCAGGTGAGCCAACCGTCTGATCTCAGTTCACCGCTAAATATATTTGGCAACTCTATTTTTATCTGTACGATAAGAGTTAAGTTTTCCTATTTTTGTGAAACAGCCTAGTAACCCCGATTTATTTCTGAGTATCAAAATTTACAATGATTTCTGGTCTAAAAAAAAAGCGCGGCCAGAACTAAGAATATTTCCAATAGCTAGGCCAAGGGCGTCGCCAAGGGGGGGCAGGGAGGGGCAGCTGCCCCCCCCCCCCCCCCCCTAGAGATTCTAAAAAAGTGTAAGGCTCGTAGTACAAGTGAAAAGCTTCATGTGCTGTCGACTTTACCTACAATGCATACCTACTTTTCTCATTTTAAATAGAGAATGAGAAAAGTATGAATTGTAGTAGGTAAAGTCAACTTGCCCCCCCCTGCGCAATCGGCTGGCGACGACCTTTAGCTTGGCCATATTAAGAGCTTAAAAAATATATGAGCTTAACCCTGTAACTGCATTTTCTGAATAATTATTTGGACGAAAATAATATTAAAACATTACATTTAAAGGGGTCTTACTGGGAAATGAGTGAAATGACCCCTTACCCCGTATTACCTCTTTCCTAACTTAGTACGATATGCCATTTCCAGTACGTTTTATACGTGGGAGAGCCATGCTTCGGCACGAATGGGCCGGCTCGACCGGAGAAATACCACGTTCTTCCAGAAAACCGGCGTGAAACCGCGCTTGCGCTGTGTTTCGCCGAGTGAGTGAGTTTACCGGAGGCCCAATTCCCTTCCCTATCCTCCCCTATTCCTTTCCCTTCCCATCCCTACTCTATTACCCTATTCCCTCTTAAAAGGCCGGCAGCGCACCTGCAGCTCTTCTGATGCTGCGAGTGTCCATGGGCGACGGAAGTTGCTTTCCATCAGGTGACCCGTCTGCTCGTTTGCCCCCTTATTTCATAAAAAAAAAAAATTATTGATGTGTCTCTCAATCTACTCTGTTGACTCTTTCAAGAGAGTAGATGCACATAACATAATATTATTATTACTTAACAAAAGCAACAATAAAGTTCTTATTGTCAATCAGGAAAATATATTTGACAGTTCTTCAATTAGTTGGTTAAAATGTCATACATGAGACTAATTAGGTATTCTGTACGTTCGTTCGCAGAACCATTATCTAAATTAAACATTCGACTTTTAAACAAACACACTAGAATTTTAATAAAACCAACCTAAAGTCGCAAAAACTCTGGAAAACCTGTCTGACCTGTTTTGCTGCACTAAATTTATTTAACCTTGCTTCGAGTTTAACATTTCGTACGTAAAATTCGGCTATCAAAACTCAGTAGTCAGTAAATTTTAATTACAAATTAAGGAGTTAATTGAGTAAGTAATAAATACAAAAGTTAATCTCAAGGCCAGCTAGCTGAGCTAGGGCCTAGGACCCAGAGTACTTGACTTTTGAAACATATATTATTTTTTAACGGGAGGTTATCAATTCGACGCGTATGTATGTAAGATTTCCAGAACTGCCTTATTTTCGTATATTATGTTAGTCTATATCAGCGTCTGAACAAATGTCTTTTGAAACATATGTTTTTAAACCAACTTCAAAAAAGGAGGTTATCGATAATTCGACGCGTATGTATGTAAACACGTACAAATGTTCCAAATATCAAAAGTGTATGTATGTATTGTTTTTATGTTTATTGTTCGCATATCTCTGGAATTACTGGAATAGTTGGCAGTCAAGACTCGAGACTTGTTGGAGTTCGAGAGTTGGGAGTTTTAGACCGTACTCCGTAGGCGTAGCCTGTACCTAGTAACTTAGTATGGATCTTACCCAGTATCTAGCATCTTAACTCCCGTGGCAGGCTGCTTTGACCTATTTCTCAGTGCACCATAATTTTCCCCCTCGGCAATTTTCTCCATCTGATTTCTGATACGCAGCTTTCTCTAGTATATTCTATCTCTGTCGTACGCGCTGCCTCTTTTACACACTCAAGGCGATTCGGTTTATGAATGGAGTGTGTATGACATAGATTTTTATGTATGAAGTCGTTTACCTTGTTACAATACGACCGACGTTGTTAAGTAATTAGCATTAACTAATATGGCATAATAAATGAAGTTAAAGTTTACTCGAATGCATCGGATATTTAAATTGTAATTATTATAAGAACTCTTTGGTCCTCTCCAAGTTTTCAAGGGAAACCTGACAAATAGTAAGTATATATTATAGTATTGACATCGTTGGGTTATATGGGTTATGTAAGTGGTGTAAGCAGGAAATACAATTGTTATCTAAAAGACTACCCAACCAAATGATACTCGAGCAGCTTTCATCAGAAAATGTTGACCGGCCATTTGGGGGAATGGACGTCAAGTTACAAGCACCAAAGGACTAAGGAGTTTCCCCTTAGACTGACAAACTAGCAGATCGATATAAACAGCTGTTCTCAGTTCTCACATTTACCAGCTTCTCTCTAAAAGCTCTGCGGCTGGCGGGATATAAAGTAAATAAACTCCGTTATTTATTTCAACCTTCTGCATCTATTTCTGTACACCGACCTGCGATACTCGCGAATGAGTGTACCATTATTGTAGCAAAATCATATTTCATGGAAACAGATCAAATATATTTTATGGTAGCTTCTTATTTTCTCAGGGCACTCAGTGAAAGAATTTAAAAATCAAAAATATACAGTGTGTAACAAAAATAAGTGATAATACTTTAGGATGTGTACGTGTTCCTTGTAGAGAGTTCACTGTGAAAGTAGCAGCGCTGAAAGACGAAAAATTTTTTTCACTTTTGTATGGGCAAGGGCCCGAGCGTCACGAGTTTCCTCATACAAAAGTGAAAAAAAAAGTTGGTCTTTCAGGGCTGCTACTTTCACAGTGAACTCTCTACAAGGAACACGTACACACCCTAAAGTATTATCACTTATTTTTGTTATACCCTGTATAGGAATTGCCATAACGCATCGCTCTGTCCGTCCGTCTGTCTGTCCGCGGTTTTACACAGAGACTATAGGACCGACTAAGCTGTAATTCGGCATGAATGCACATATTACATTACGATGACTTGATAATTATGTAAAATACCATGTCAATAATTTCAAAATCGACTGTCCTTTTGTCGAAAATTGCATTCGTGACTTTCGATAGCGAAATTTTTAGAAATCGGTATCTTCTTGCAATGCAAATGTATTCTTGCTATTCGACTAAGTACCATCCCCACCTATTAATTGCGGATATTAGTCAACTCGTTTGCAAAGCGTCGGGCTTTTGACATTTGCATTGCAAGGCGCCTTTGATGTAACGTGGCCAGCTCTTGGCCAGTGACTGATGACTGCGTGGGCTGATCCTGTTCCACCCACTAGTGGCCAGTTACTAGTACTATTTATACTAACAGCGACTGATTTTTCTAGTTCTGATTGTAGAGTTAGGATCAGCGTAGACGGAGGAAGCTTAGAGGAGAGGATTTAATTTAAGGCTCAATAATTTTAACAGTCTGCGCTGAGGCTGAGCTGCGTGGTTGAGAGTTTGGAGTTAGGAAAGCACCTCAAAATCGACTGACGTAATTTCTAATGCCGCAAGCTGTTAATTTTCTTAGCTAGCTTCTTTAGATAGCGCTAAACTATTATGTTTATGAATTCGTTTAATTCACAATTGTGTAAAACTAAAATTGAGAATTCACATGAACTAACATATGGAATGGAAAGGCCTTAAATAAGTTCTTTTTTTTTATGAAATAAGGGGGCAAACGAGCAAACGGGTCACCTGATGGAAATCAACTTCCGTCGCCCATGGACTCTCGCAGCATCAGAAGAGCTGCAGGTGCGTTGCCGGCCTTTTAAGAGGGAATAGGGTAATAGGGGAGGGTAGGGATGGGAAGGGAAGGGAATAGGGGAGGGTAGGAAAGGGAATAGGGTAGGGGATTGGGCCTCCAGTAAACTCACTCACTCGGCGAAACACAGCGCAAGCGCTGTTTCACGCCGGTTTTCTGTGAGAACGCGGTATTTCTCCGGTCGAGTCACGGCCCATTCGTGCCGAAGCATGGCTCTCCCACGTATAAAACATTACTTTAGGTCAGCGGTTTTCAAACTCATAAGTATATGGGTTTGAGAACCGCTGAGCCACCAAATGGTGGCGGAATTCGGAAACCTTTTTAGAAGTCCCATTTTTGATGGACCCCCCAAAAATGTTTTGTCTTTAAATGAATTTACTCCATGTCGATGTCGATGTGTCTGATGTCATTTCTAAAAACGATCTATGTATCGCTCGCGGAGCCTCTACAAGCCACGGGGTTCCGCGGTCATATTTTGGCTGCCAAGCTTACAGAGGTCGAAACCTTTTTTTTCACCTCAGTGCAGTGTTCCAAGTAAACAATACTCGATAGTGAAAGTCCTCATGATGTTTGGCGCCAGCGTTAGTGGGCTAAGTTAAGTGCCCGACCGCACCCACGCCGTGGTATTCTTGGCGTACCTGTTCGCTGCTGCCACTTGCGAAATCCAATGTACTTACTATTCATAGTTCCCTCTGTATTACCGAGAGTAACCAAGAACTGAATCTTGATGTTATACGAACAATTTCCCGATATTTCCCTTGAAGATGAAATTTTGAAAATCCTATCGTCTCGCTCTTCTATTCGCAACTCGAAGTTTTGCAGGTCGTATTGGTCCGGAAATACTTCTGGCGCCCATTGTTCCTGCATGTTATGAGGAATACATGTGTGTTTAACGTTTTTAGGGGTTTGGCCCTTCCCAAGTTTAAAATAAGCTTTGCAGTTCGCTTTTTGTGTAGACTGTAGTAGATTGCGTATTGTGATGTGATATTGATGAATGATGATTAATAACTGTTTTCAATACTACAAATTTTACAAAGCGTTTGACTGGATTCCGAATATTGCAGTTCCAACTTCCAGCTTGAATTAGTTGTTAGTGTCAAACCATACGCGGGAATATAATACAGACTAGAATTATTTGACCTACAAGATATGCTAAGTAGTTTATTGCATAATTACTATTGAGAGCACGTCCTACGTGTTATCTCCAGGTGTGACCTTCTACCTGTCTCTAGTGTGACTGATGACAATAGAATCTATGTGCCATTTCAAAATAAACCTAATGTTTAGGGCAAACGGTTGAGAATTGAGACACAGCTTAGAGATCATCAGGAGATGCTATGACGAAAGGAACTGATGCTGTAAAACCAATCTTATTCCTGGTGATGTAGGTTGATAATTATTCGTTCGAATTTCGCTTATCAGATCTGCCTTTGATCATTAGAAGATTATTCGATTGGTATCGGTAATTAGGACTGTTAAGCAATTGTCTAAATGTGTTCTTGCCTCTTGGTGTAGTTCTTGGAGCATGTTTTAATGATTTTCTGGAACATCACATTGAAGTCGCCATGGTCTTAGACCTTGGCTATTGAAATTTCAAAGGTCGTGGATTCGATTTCCGTGTTGTCACTACAAAGAATACTAAGTTTGATTAAAAGCTAGGTTAGGTTAGCAGGTTAGGTTAGCACAAGCTGATCATCTGATTGTCTGAGAAGAAAGACCCAAACTTAATATCCATAGGCATGTGAAACTACGATTCTAAAGTGTGATTTTTCGCCTGTTGTGTCAGATTTTATCCGTCACACTGGGATCAGTGTGACGGATAATCAGACACAACAGGCGAAAAATGAAAGTATCCACTCTATTTCCTTCATTCTAGCAATGACAGGGTAGGCGGTCCCTGACATCTCATGTTATCAATTAATTATTAATAATATGAGGTGATGTAAAGATTATTTATAGTTATCTTCTGTTTGCAAAACTGTACTGAACTTGACCTATTATTCAATTGAATATCGTATCAGATAATTCGTAGACAGCTCACAGCTGATGTCACCACTGGAATGGTCATGCTTTCATTTAATATAACGATATAACATAGTAATAAGATTCTTATCATCCTTTTCGACTTAAAAATGGTCTAAAGTCTAAACTCTAAGCTTATCCTTTTATATTTTTATAACATATCTTATAGTTAATTTAAATTAGCCCTACCTACAGCCTACAGCCTTTAGGAGGCCACCATGAAGAATACCTTTCTTCGAAGTTCGAAATCTGCCAGTATTTTATTCCTGCGCTTTTTAACCCCCGACAAAAAAGAGGGGTGTTATAAGTTTGACGTATCTGTCTGTCTGTCTATTTGTCTGTGTGTGTATCTGTCCGTGGCATCGTAGCATCCAAACGGGTGGACCGATTTTGATCTAGTTTTTTTTGTTTGAAAGCTGACATGATCGAGAGTATTCTTAGCTATAATTCATCATCATCAGCCTGCTCAGTCCTGGACAATCAGGGTTTATCTGGTTCATGAAAGGCCGTTAGCAACTTGTAGTCGTTTGATGGGTTTTATATTTCATTCTAGTTCGTGATATTTGTGAATATACAATATACGTATACACATAATAATGAAAGTTGACCTGGTGCTGCAGCATCGCCTGGTAATCAATAGGATATTCAACTCCTCGCCAACTAAGAGCAGAGGTTTCGTGTTTGGGCTCATTTAATTGCGATAACCAGTAAGAAGTAGATAAAGTATAAACAGTAAATATTTACATGCTGCTGCTGCAGTATCACCTGGATTCTATAGGAATCGAGCTTCGTATGAACCCAAAGTGGAAGTTTCATGTTTGGGCTCATTTTAACGGACATCGAAAAGGACATTGATAGATGGTAATCATGAGAATATGATTCTGTTGATAGGAATTATTCTGCACTATAACCAAAAGTATAAAATAAAATTAAATTAAGAAATTTAAAAAAAACCCCGCCAAAACAACTTTAAAAAGTAATGAAATAATATTTACTGCCTTTAACCGATTCGTGGCTACTGCCGCGCCCAGCGCGTCATTTAAAAAGATTCAGTGAGGCCGATGACGCGCCAAGCGCGGCATACAAGGATTGTTAAAAAAACACGTTAAAACTAATTGATTATACTGTAATTACAATTTCTTTGTCTAAAGAAAAACACAACCAGTGGCCAATGCCGCACGTGGGGCGTCATCGTTTAGCAGGGCCGATGACGCTTATGGCGCGTCATCGAACAAACTGCTTGGCCTGTGGTAAGAATTTGTGAAAATGAAGGTGGCAACGAATCGGTTAAGTTCAAATAATTCCTAACTTGTGTAAAGTAATATTTTAGTCCATAATGGTTGTCAAGGTGTGTCGGGGGACCGCTAATGTAGATGTTTAATTTCACTGGATCAATTCACAGCGATCTGAATCGAGATAGGTAATCAGCGACTTGGCGGTTGTAGGTTGTAGTTTACTTGGCGGTCCCCCGACACACCGTGACAACAATTATAGACTAAAATATTACTTTACACAAGTTAGGAATTATTTAAACTTAAAGGCAGTAAATATTATTTCACTACTTTTTAAAGTTGTTTTGGCGGGGGTTTTTTAAAATTTCTTAATTTAATCTACTGTGCGACTCTACAACTAAACTAAAAAATATAGCCTCCTCATTTAGCTCTTGTTTGTATATAATGTTTGAATATACATGAGGTTACATCACACCATACGACGAGATGTCAGCCGATTTGTCGTAACTCGTAGGACGACAAATAGTTAACTTCCAGCGTCTACAAATAATATGTCTGTCCTTGGTAAAACTCATTCTCTACTACGTGTATACGATTAATAATGATATATTCACATTAGTCTATACATTATACAGGATGTAACAAAACTAAGTGATAATACTTTGGGTATGTACTTTAGGGTGTGTATAGAGTTCACTGTGAAAGTAGCAGTGCTGAAAGAGCAAAAATTGTTTTTTTTTGCGAATCATGCATTTTTTCATACAAAGATGAATAACACATTTCACAGCGAACTCTATATAGGAGACTTATATCATACTAAAGTATAATCACTTAGTTGTGTTACACCATTGTAGACTTATTGTAGACTACATTATTCTAAAGATGATTTTTGAGAGTAAAACGAAAGCCGAGAGTTCTATTTTCCATCTTCTACTCTACGGTGTAGTGAGAAATGTCAATTCTGTCTCTCTTTTATTACGTCCACCTAATAAATGTTAAATATTTAACTCAGTAACTCAGGGTCTATGCAATTTTACTCAGCTTTTGCTCACTCGATCCACCATCCTCATCTTTCGATTCTGCTTTGAACAATAGGTGCAAATGAAATAGTCAATAGTCATGTACAATAGCACTATAATAGACTGCTAATTGTCGAGAGGAACGATGCCCTCTTTCGAAGCGTCAGATCCTAATTTGATTGTATTTCGAAAACACGTGTAGACTATGATTGCAAAGAAGAATATTGTTGTGATTTTCGTTTATTGCCAGCTGCCTCTATATTACTGAAGAGATCTGTTTTGTCTACACAAAAACAGAAAGAAAATATTATTATGCTGACAAATCTGTTTTACTTTATTTTCTAGTCCGTCATTATGTCTACACGTCCGAAGAAACAAGACATTTCTTTAGTAATTTCAGAGGATATAAACTACGTAACATACAATATGATGTGGAGACTAGCTACACATTAAATGCAGTGTTACAACAAAATTATACTTGTATAAATGTAGAGAATTAGTTAGAATTAGAAGAGATAGTGAGGATATAAAAGATGCGATGACGGAATCTCTCAGATATAATTCCAAAGCGCTTCCACAAATTTTATTTTACACTTTTTTGGCTTGAAATTAAAACCTTTATTCTTGAGACAGACGTATGTGCGAGAGAGAGGGGTGGCGTGCGAAAATAAACGAAAACAAGCCGATGATGTCATGTTGTAAGACGAATAGCGGTCAAGGCTCAGCGGTTTGTTATGGATTTACTGTGAAAATGAATCAAATGGGTATAATAATAAGGTGTTGGTTTGTCAAGGGCAAGGGCATTTACTGAGAGTGGGATGAGCAATTTTCATCATACCGAACTCCTACAAGTATTCAGATTTTTTGTTAATCGTGTGCAAAAGGTTGAACTTTGAAGACGATATTGCAAAATTTGCAAATTAAGATCCCTTTGCGTAAGTGTCTAAACACACTAGGCCGAAGTTACGCGGCGTAAATTCCTGCCCCCCGCCTGCAATACAGTATTTTTTAAATTACCGATGACACACTATTTCGTCGCGTTCCGTCCGTATATTGTATGCGTTTGACATTGCGGGCGTAATTATGCGGAATTTACTCCGCGTAACTTCGGCCTAGTGTGTCACAGGGGATATGACCCCCCCCAAAATCTAAGGTAAAATTGAAAAATCTCAAAATCTTGCCAAAGAATAAAAGAAATTTCTAGCTATAACCACCACTTCGCCCGACCTTAGACAGCTGCTGTGAACGGTGAACCCAGAACCGTCCGAGGGCGCAGATAAAAAAAAAATTGGGTAGTGACTACTAAATGACCCCCCCAAAATTTAAGGCTGCGACCGCGCCTGAGTGTGTTTAGACACTAATATTTCCTATTGTCATACTCTAAGGAAAATATATTGGTAACCGGCCACCGCACTCAGACAGAAATTAAATGAAGATTTTTACATAAACTCTATTTAAATTTTTTGTTAAACTTTTCATTAAATAAACATTAATTTATTTTAAAACTCTGATTACGGCCGTAATATTAGAATTTTGTCACGAGGTATTTCCTGTCGATTGTGGGCGATTCTTGAATGAGTGGTACCCGCTGCCCGCCCCCGCCTGTGTCCTTTATTGGTAAGGCATTTTATGACGAATTACCAAGGTTTTATGGCGATTCGATGGTCTAACTACCCACACCACAAATGCCACATAATGTGACCATAATATTATAGCGATAATCGTCTGAGCCCCATCTAAGACCGAAGACCCTTTCCTTATCGCTTCTTATATCGAATCGCCCATCAAAAATGAATGGAATAGACAGCGTTCGATAATATAAAGCGACATTCGACTTATGTCATGTCATGTCATGTTATGTCATGTCAATTCCATACATTGACATGACCGGACAAATATTATTGTAGAGTGTAGAGACCAATTTAAAGGTCTTTGGTGGAGACACTAGCTGCAGGCTGCAGGCCTGCAGCATAGTAGACTCTAGCAGCAGAACTCTGTATGTCTATACTCCATTGTGCTAGTAGTGGTAGAGATTTTAAAATCGAATATATTAATATTCTCAATATTATGTAATGTACTATCAGAAAGTTGATTCATAAGCAGATGGCGGGCCTAAGTAATTTGGTCGCGGTATATCAAACCCAGGCGACAGATCACAATAATTGGCATTGAATTGACATGATCCGACCCAAATCCGACCAAATAACATAGGTCAGCCAACTGCCTAGGAATCAATTTCCTCGATAGTACATACGTTCAAAAGCTCTGAAAAAAGGGCTGTGTTTTTATTTAATTTTATCGATAAATAATGACAATCGATAAAACTGCAGGTTATTAACATTTAGACGCGTAACTAGAAAAGAACGTTGACAAACATACAAAAAATTAATTAAAGCAAAATACTTGACTAATGCACATTTAATACATATTTATTATCTTTGTTGGTAATTGATATTTTTTGCTTTGGTTAATATCACATACTTAATTTAAAACCGTTTTCCGTGTTTATCTATTAAAATATTCAGACTTATTTTACCTCTTGAGTGGCCTTTAAGTCGACCATAAAAGGTTTGAATCTCATAAAATTTTAGAGGTAAATAAGGTGTCGAGAAACTGCAAAATCTATTATGCTGCAAAATTGTCATTGCATATTATGTTCGTAACTACATTATTTATGTTTTAAATATTGATTTTTTCAAATAGAATAGCTTACAACAAGTTAAAAAAACAGTAGATTAATCAAAATAACTTACGTAGCCCTCTTTCATAATACAAAAGTATTAATATTTCCGTTCACCTAATGGCTATGTTTTGTCTACGATAAGCACGTGCGGTGACAAATATAGCCTAATCTGTTCCAAAACAAACTTAACTATATTTAGCTCTATCTTCCTGCCCATAATAAAATTAAATTATGGTTGTCATTTCATTGACCAAAATTATTTAAAAAAATGTTTTTTTATGAAGAGAAGAAGTAGAGTTAATTAAATGTCGGAGTTAACTATTAATAATATTATTAAAGAAAATGATACCAGTGTCTTGCATCACTTTGATCTGTGGGCTACATGTGCAACAATGTTACAGTATTTGTTGAGAGTTGAGACTGAAATAACATTCTAGTGATGTTCCATAACATAGGTAATATTAGTATGTTGCAACTTAACTTACTGACGTACACTATTAAACAAATACACATTTATTATTTAATACCCATTATTTACTCAAAATTACTTATATACTTTGAGTAAATAATGGGAATTAAATAAATTGAGTAAATTTTAAATCTTATACCTCACATCTAGGTAATTATCGATTTTTTTGTTATTAGCTTTTACTTATTGTAAGTATCTACTTCTTAAGTATTGTTTTGAAAATATGACAATTTAAAAACAAAAAAACGCATTTTTTTGTTTTTAAATTGTTAAAAGAGTATTTAAAGAACGTAGCACTTTTTCGATAACGATAAAATATCATGCCTCTACACTAGTGCTATCTTATTTTATTTAAAAATGTCTGCTAACGTGTTAAATTAAAGATTATTTTTGTGTAAACAGCAAGTAGCAACCGTAAGGTAATTCACACAATTTTCAACGCGATGAGGTAACCAGGCATGATCTTATGACTATAATTTCATTGATTAATAAAAGAGTTTCTAATGCCAAAGGTTTCTCAAACGCTTTACTGCTTGTATCCAGATAAATTCCACGTTCAAATTGGACCTGTGGATAGAAAATGAGGGTTGAAATGCAAAATTTGTCAATTTCAAATAGTTCGTTACCTTTTATTATCTAAGCAAAAAGTTCAGAAACTCTATCATGAGTTCGTTACTTTTAGCACCTACGCAAATAGCTCAGAAACTTTATCATGAATTCGTTACATTTAGTACCTACATAAAAAGCTCAGATACTCTATCATGATTAATACCTGTCCGAATAATTATAATCGTCAATATTTAACATCAGGAATCAAAATGTAAAAACGAAAAAATAAAACCATTTTAGAGGATACACCAGGGGCTAGAGAAATGAAAAAAAAGTACGTGTAATATCTATAGCTGTCTCCCTTACCTCAAGCGTATACCGCAGAACGCGATAGAGACAACTGCAGAAAATCAACGATTCGTTGTCCCCTGATTCCTTCTCCAAAACTTAACCGATTTAAGTACTTTTTTCATTAAAGATTAAAAAAAGGCTTGAGCTGTATTCCTATGTTTTGCTTTTTTTGTATAATCTAGCCAAATCTGTTTTCTGGACGTTTGCACAGCGGAAAATCTGGCCATTTTTTTGGGTTTTTGAACGTTCATATCTTATTTAATAATTAAATTATGAAAAAAAAGAAAACATAGGGACATTGTATTAGTGGCCGTAGATATTTAGGAAAAAAAATATAACTCTACTGGCATTATCCAGGGAGGAAACAGGGGACAACGTTTGTATGGAAAAAAGGGCGGTGTGGACTCCTCTTAAGTACCTAGGTATATCCTTGTCAAAAATTCACATTACAACCGTGATTACAACATTGAATATTACGAACTAGATAATTAATTTAATACTTAATTTTAAATGCATCTAAATTATGAATCCACTTTTCTGTTTTGGTCATATTTTCTATTTTCTGAGTACTTAATCTTTATCGACGGCAGAATATTATGTACTATCAGAAAAGTTGATTCCTAGGCAGATGGCGGATCTACATAGTTTTACGCCAAACACAGCCGACAGATCATAATTATTAACAATGAATTGACATGATCCGACCAAATGACTTTGGTCTGTCAACTGTCTAGGAATCAATTTCCTCGATGGTACATATAATTATGTACGGTCTACTACCGTACTCTACCAGAGAAGTTGATATATGGGCAGATCGCGCACCTACATAATTTTGTCGCGTTATGTCAAATCTAGCTAACAGATCACGCAGTACCGAAAAGACATAACCAGAATCCAGATGAAATTATAGTAGTTGGGGAGGGGAAGAGGGGATTTCGGGAGTAGCTCGAGCGTGTCAGATTAAGCTTGGCTAGGATAGGCTTCCGACGTTTGTGTAGTCTAATTATCATGGTATAGAAATCAGATTTTTCACGTGGTGGGTAATTTTTTTTTTTAATATTGAAATGTCATCGGATCTGTCAGATTAAGAATATAGGGGATGTTTAGTATACCCCAAAGAAGCTTCCATATAAAGCTCTGACAATTCAAAGGTTAGGTAAGCGTGTAGGGACATTTTAAAGTAAGTATAAAAAATAAAGCTTCATATTTTCTTAACTAAGCTTCGCAGATATTTTATTTTGCTGTAAAGTAAATGATTTAGTCCTTGTTGTCTAAAATATATTTATAATTTACCTAAATAAGCGATTTTCTGAATATATATTTTTCTTTTTCAAAACTTTAAAATGGCTGCAGTTTCTGAACCCACCGCTAAAATAAAAAAAACGCTCTTATTATTTTTTTATCAGCTTTACCAAATGTACAAAACCTACTAGGTCTCCATGACGCTCGAGTGACTACAAAAATAGCACCCTGCCCTCCTCTTCTATAGTCCATGATCCTCAATGAAAATATATCTGCAATGTTCCGAGTTTAACCAAAGAAATATACTGTTTCAGGTAACATAAACAAAGATGGCGACGAAATCGTACAGTAAACACAAGGAGTACAAGGAGTTCTCCAGCAGCACCAAGGGCTCCATCCCGCCATACACTGATGAGCAGTTCGGTAAGTCGCGACTTATTCCCGCCATACCATATTATCTATTCTGTGGCCATACACTGATGAGCAGTTCGGTAAGTCGCGACTTATAGTCATAAGCCACGACTTACATCAGGCCCGCCGCCGAGTTTTACCTTTAAAATAAAAAAATAAAATAAAATTACTATTACTTAAGTTTAAGTTGATACTACTAATATATATTCTGTGGTTTAAGTTTAATAGTTTAAAGTCGTACAAATAAAGAATTTTCTATTCTATTCTGTAGGAAATTGACATAACTGTTCGATAATAGAAATCGATATTCTTCATTAACTTAAGTCATGCCAAATCCATACATTTTGATGTGATGGTGATAGGATGGCTGAAGAAAACACCGTGGACTGTTTATTATCTTATATTCACCTCAAAACTCAACATACTTTCATACCATATTTCTAATACAAACATGTCAGTGCTTGTCATAATACATAGACCATAAATACGTTATACAATGGCTTCAGCGATAGTTTCGACTATCGACAGCGAAGTTAGAAATCGAGAATGTATGAGATCAATGAGATCGATAGCATCTCTAACGATGTGATTGCGATCCCTTTAACTCTTTTCTATGTTAATGCTTGTACCAATTACTAATTAGAACCCAGTACTTTAACCTAGGATTTTAATGGATCTGAATCTATCGATTACTGGCGTGGACCATTTTTTTATTGCTCTATCCCATGCTAGAAAGGTAAAGGTGCTCAAAAACCATAACGCACCTAAAAATATTATGCGGTTTTTTGAAGTAGCTTTTCGCGTTTCTTATAATATACTTACCTATTTATAGCCTAGTACAGATTTGGTAACCATCAGGCCCAAAGGCCTAACGCCCAACTGCCAGCATAAAAATAATTTATTTCCCTCGTCGTAAATTATCTCAGTGTTTTCCAATATGGTTCCACGAATCATGGATACCAACATTGCCAACACAACATGTGCATTGCCTTATTCTGATCCATAATTAAGAGGATTCCACACCGCCCTTTTTTCCATACAAACGTTGTCCCCTGTTTCCTCCCTGGATAATGCTAGTAGAGTTATAATTTTTTTCCTGAATATCTACGGCTACTAATACAATGTCCCTATGTTTTCTTTTTTTTCATAATTTAATTATTAAATAAGATATGAACGTTCAAAAACCCAAAAAAATGGCCAGATTTTCCACTGTGTTCAAACGTCCAGAAAACAGATTTGGCTAGATTATACAAAAAAAGCAAAACATAGGAACACAGCTCAAGTCTTTTTTTAATCTTTAATGAAAAAAGTACTTAAATCGGTTAAGTTTTGGAGAAGGAATCAGGGGACAACGAATCGTTGATTTTCTGGATTTTCTGCAGTTGTCTCTATCGCGTTCTGCGGTATAGGCTTGAGGTAAGGGAGACAGCTATAGATATTACACGTACTTTTTTTTCATTTCTCTAGCCGCTGTTGTATCCTCTTAAATACAGACCCTATATAGACGTGGCTTACGTAGGTGGCTTGGACAGCTATAGAAATTATTACCATTGTTATTTGTTGAGCGAGCTTATCAAATATTACCTAATCACACCTACTTAATTTAAAATGTATTGATTGATTGCAGACGAAGTCAAACTTGACTGATACACCGTTAAAAATCCACCTTATGGTAAAATAAAAATAAAAAAAAAGTTTAAAATATATTGTCTCACGTAAATACTTTGATACATGATTTATAAAAATAGAATAGAGTCAATCCAGAGACGCTTCCTAAGGTTTCTTCAATTTAAGTCCCATCTAAACCTTCCTAACTATGAGGCAAGATGTAATAAATTTCATTTCCTGCCCATATATCATCGCAGAGACATTTCCGATTTGGTTTATTTAAGTAAAATTAAGAACAACATTATTGATGCTCCAGATCTATTATCTAAATTCAATTTCAATGTCCCCAGAAGATACTTTCGCAATTACGTACCGTTCCATGTCCCACCCTATAAAACATTCTACCGCCGCAACTCATTTGTCTGTAGAGCTAGCGCACGTTTTAATAATTTTTATTTAGATAATAATATTGACGACATTTTTAAAATAAAAACATCTGAAATCTGTAAGCTTTTATCAAATGCCAATGTTTAACTGGAAACTAAATGTATAAAAAACTAAAGATAAAAACCACGTCTTGATGCAAACCGATATATTCTCGTAATAATTCACAATTTTTCTGACAACATCAAAATATCTTACAAAGTCAAATATAGATTTTTAAACCTAACCAGCCAGAGTTATACATAGCCCCCCCCAAAGACGACAGTCTTTAACTATAATATAAGAAAAGGATAGCACTTTAAGATAAATAGCAACTAAAGATAATATACTCGTAACCATAGACATAATATATACTGTCGTAAAGACCACCTGACAACTCGAAAATGCGTGACCATTTTTGATCTGTCAATGTGTGCGTGTGCTAGTGATGTATATTTTACTATCGATAGTATAGTATTTTGCTATCGATAGTTTAGTCCGTTCGAGTTATTTTACCTGAGTTTCTATAAGAAATAAATAATATGCAACTTTGATAGATTTGTATTTCAAATTAGGTATCATAAATTTTAATTGGCAAAAAAAGGTGACGATTGAAAAGTAGATACACATTTTCTTTTGGAATGATTTTTCAATCGTCGGATATGTTATGACATGAGGTTCTTATAGGGGTAAATAATTTACACTTAACACATTATAAAGTTACTTATTTATTACTCAGGTAAAATCTATCTGGTAAATCAGTCCTTACATTGAAAGTAAACGTTGAAAGTAAACAACACACATAGTATATTATATTTTATTCTTAAATTAAATACATATTATAAAATATCATAATATTTTATTACAATTATTTTGAACCGACTTCCAAACAGGAGGAGTCTAGACGTTCGCCTGTGGATATATTTTTATGTATGTTCAACGATTACTCCGCCGTTTATGAACCGATTTTCAAATTTTTTCTTTTGCTGTACATTGTATTGTTCCGAGTAGGTATCATGTTCACAAAAGTGGTGGTCTGGTGATGAAAACAATGAGAAATCGAAGTGACTCCTTGATATTCAAATGGGAACATATGGTCCCAGAAAACGTTCAAAATCTTTCGATTAATAAATTTAAAAAAGTAGTCAAAGAACGTTTTGTGCCAAAGCCAAAATGATTTCATAATTGATGGCACATCTTGGGAGTAGAATGCTGAATGACTGCTTGCAAGGCTAGTTCTACATGACTTACAATTATTATGTATCTATCTATGTTTACATTGTATAATTTTTAGTTACAGCATTGTAAATTTTGTTTTAAAAGATTATTTTTTTTCTCACTTTTTTTTGGTAAAAAGTGGGCGTGCGAGTTTCTTACGCCGGTTCTTCTCGTCGGCTTAGTTACCGAACCGGTGGTAGGCACCATGTATTCTGAAAATATATTTTATTTTAGATTTGTTCAGAAATAAAGCAATTTTGATTTTGATTCTTTAAAACACCAACTGTAAGTAAAGAAAACGTTAAGGACAGCTAAAATGAGTAAAATTATTATTTTTAAACAAAAAATTAAAACCGACTTCCAAGGCAATGACAATAGTAATATTATACTTAAATGAACTAAAAAGTATTAAATAATTCTTATTCTGTACTCAGTATTAATTCTGTTCTCAATCTTCATTATTTTGCAATCGGTACCAGCTAACCTAATCGCCAGTTCTCTGTCAGAATAGGTATAACAGCAACTTATATACTTAGGACTGGTACCGACTTCAAAATTATGATGATTGAGTACAGAATAAGGATTATTTAATACTTTTTAGTTCATATAAGTATAATCTTAAATGAACTAAAAAGCATTAATTGCTTATAATTGCTTATTTTTAATAATTGCTTCAGTAACAAGTGCAACAGTATGTCAAACTTACTGGCGCAAATAAAGTTGGGATAGCTCCTTTAACCAAAATAGTATTTATTCTAATTTTTCTTTAAAAATTTTCAATGAAATGTTTGCCTACATATTGTTGAATTTTTCTTGGGATTCCAACCAACACGCCCAATTAATTTCAGCCATTTTCCTCTTATTAGAGGATCTTGAGGGAATCTGTAAAACAAATGATTATGATATATAAATATAAACCTTCCTCTAGTTTTAGAGTCACTCTATATTATAGTAGTTATATTATATTAGCTATATTATACTATACTATATTATATTAGTTAAAATAAGATAATATGTCCTTTTTAGTCCGGCCGCACATTTTCCGAATTTCTGATCACAAAAATTCGGACGCCCCGCCCCGCTCATACATTTTGACACGTCAGAAATTCTTTTAGTATGATGGGTCTACAACAAAATGTATGAACAGAGTGCGTTCCGTCGGGCGTCCGAATTTTTCTGATCAGAAATTTCGGATAATGTGCGGCCGGGCTTAAGGTGATAAATATAAAGGTAAATGATTTTTATTTTAGATTTATGTTATTGTAAAATATCGATAAGCATATCGATAAATTTGATTCAAGCACTAGCGTATATGTAAGAAATTTTGATGAAAAATTTTTCTTCAAAATTTGTGTAATATAGGAACAATAGTACCTTTAGTTACGCAAAATATGAAAGTAAAAGGGAGGATTCACAATATTTTATTTGAAATAGAGAACTAAAGACCAGAATATAGCAAAAATAAACACATCGTAGCAATTAGGACATGAAGATTAATTACGGGTGAAATGTATATTTTTCAGGATTATTCCTATGATTTACACTGCAATCACTCACAGCACAAGTTATTATTGTTATATATAATAGTATTTGTTGAAAATAACATACGATTTAAATAATAAATTGCAAATACCGAAAGGGCATAAAAACGATTGACGACTTTTGACGACCTGTCAAATAAAAGTTGTTACAATTTTCATTAGACTGCCTCTCTCTTTTCATCTTGTTATAATTCCATAAAGGATTTTCTTCTCTCTCGCACTCTTTGTTGGTCTTTAGCATTATATTATGTCTATGCTCGTAACAATAAACTTAACATAACATTTCCCACAGGTGAAAATGATGACATAAATATTAAAATATAGTAATTAAGTGGACTGTATCTCAATCAAAATATGGCCGCTTACTTCTTATCATACGAGTGATAGTTTGGAAAAAAAAAGTATCATATTATTATAAGTTTAACAACATAATATACATTAACAAGACTTATAACAGTAGCATAACAATAAATAAAATTAACTTTAAACATATTGAAATTACAAAAAAATAAAACAATTAGACTCACAATCAGACATAGTAAAACCAATTACTAGTTATCATATCTATACTAATATTTAAATTCTGCAGAGTTTGTTATAATATATAGGTTTATATATAGTGAGAACAAAATTTATTATAATATTTCAATGAAATAATTTATATTATTCAACAGTTGATAATACACAAATTTTTGATACCGATCGCTTTAAACACACGTATCCTTACATTTTACTGTTCCCATCCGCGTAACCTTGTCCAACACGGTATGTTTCTTAACGATGTCCCATTATCACTATACAAGTTACTGCAATGCCCTCTTCTAGCAACAAACCTCCTAAAAGCCATCAAACAAACCTTTAGATGACAAGTCACTAGCCGCTTCAAGATGGACAGCCCTGGTAGACATACATACAAAAAGACAAATATATACCCCTTAGTTCCTCGACTTCCGTTGTCCGTCGTTGAATTAGTCCAACTTGGTAGCCGAAACTCCGCTAGCCTTTCTTGATCATAACGATAGATAAACCATTCTTCGAGAAGCTCTTTCGGTAAGTACTCATCCCAACCAATACCTGATATCCACAGTTTCTGAATAAACATTTTTGCTCTAATTATACTTGGTGCTATCCCTCCTAACGGATCATAATATAATCTAGCTATATCCGCGACAACATTTCTTTTAGTTATACATTGTCCATCCAGTGATCTCAATGGCAACTTTACTCCGTATTCATATTCGTCCTGCTGGCGATTCCAGGTAAGTCCTAGCATTTTATTAATCTCAGATTGTTCCTCTAGCTTAACGTTTTCTACATTCCTTTCCCTTACATTCTTCTGCATATACTCTCTTAATTCTTCACCGTTACTATTCCATTTTTGTAGCACGAACCCGCCTTCTTTCATTATACCATTCATTTCCTTGTATATTTGTTTAGCTTCATTTATATTTTGACAACCTGACATCAAAATATTATCATTCAAAATATTATCATCCATGTAAAGGTCATTAATTGTTACTCTTTCGGCCGCTAGTAGATATTTACCACCTTCGTCTGTTGCTAATAGCATCAATGTCTTAATAAATTCTGTATTTAAATAAGAATCTTTCTCTAAACAACGTTCCAATAAAACAAATCTTTTAAGTGCTATATTCCGCGATTGGCTGTAAAGGCAATTCTGTATATTGTCAGTCTTAAAGGGTTTTTCAACAATGTACCGACCGTTCTCATCGCGACTTGTAGTAGCTGTAAATATATCTTCACATCGTTGCTCCCCTTCGGATAAAATTGCTTTAGTAAGATTGTGTTCATTTGGTAAATCCCAAAAAGATTGAATAAGCTCATCAACGCAAACATGCATGCTAGTTGAAAAATCTCCTATTGATTGCTTTTTATTGCTCCCAGTTACTATCCAACCGAATATAGTATTTTGTAGGACTAAAGATCCTGAAGGGCCCTTGCATAAACCTTCCTTTAAAATTAATCCATAAACATCCGCTCCTAACAGAAGATCAACTTTATTAGGTATGTAAAATTCCGGATCAGCCATATTGACATTATTCAGAACCGGCCATGGTTCAATTATTACTCTCCTAGGTGGCAATAAGCCTGTTAATTTGTCTAAGACAAACGCTTCGACTTTGACTGTACTATCAGCTGAATAAAGATTAAGCTCGGTTTTCGACTTCACTATAACAGATGGAACGCCTCCTACTCCTGATATGTTTTCTTTAACCACTGATCTCTTCAAGCTAAGTAATTGAACAGCTGCCTCTGACACAAATGATATATGTGATGCTGGATCAATCAGAGCCCGTAATTGTAAAATCCTTCCTGTCTTGGACTTCACATTAACGATCGCCGTAGCTAATAATGAATAGTAACCTACGTTATTTTGAGATAAAAAACTATTTGTTGAATGCTCCTCCCTATCATTTAACAGTTGCGATGCAATATTCGTGTTCGGACTATTACTATTACCTGATAGATTCATACGATCATCGTTAATAAAATGCAAGAGTGAATGGTGCTGCTTATTGCAAAATCGACATCGATTTGAACTCAGACATCTTTTTGCAATATGATTATTGGCTAAACAGTTAAAGCACAATTTATTGTCTTGGACAAAGTTACGCTTGTGGGCGATTGACAACCTAACGAATTCTTGACAGCTACTTATTTTGTGATCATTTTGTTTACAAAAGCAACAAGGAATCTTGTAGGAGTGTAAGGAGTGTACTACTTCACCAGGCCTAATTTTACTATTATTTATTTGAAATTTCGGTACATAATTTGGCATATTTGTTTCTAGATATTCAAGTGCGTGGAATCTATTTAACAAAAAATCTTTGAATTGGTCTAAAGTAGCTAATCTATTAAATTTGGTAAACTCACTTACCCGTGACTCCCACAGTTTCCTTGACTCCCTATCGAGTTTCATACTTACTACGTATATAACAATTATGTCCCACGTGCTTGTATCAATACCTAAATTTGTGAGACAGTGCAACATGCTAGTAATATTATCTAATAATTGTTTAACAGCCATAGCTGACTCTGTTGGAAGGTCCTGTTGATTAAAAAAATCTCTAAGTATACAATTGGCTAAGAAATGTTTATTGTTATACCTCCCTTCTAACAAAGTCCAGCACTGGTCGTAATTATCATTAGTAATAGGTAAATGAACTATAAGTTGCGCAGCTTCTCCGATGAGATGGGCCTTCAGGTACTGCAGCTTTTGAACTTTGTCTATTGCCATGTTGTTGTGGATCAGTGATATAAACAAATCCCGGAAGCTGAGCCATTCAGTATAGACACCTGAAAAAATTGGTATACTAATCTGTGGCAACTTTACAAACGAATTTGCCTGTTTAGAATTTCCAGCACGGTCTTCTTCCATGGTTTTATCGCTATATACTGTCGCAAATTCCTGTAATTGGTGTTGTAATTCCGATTTAAACTCCAAAAAAAATTCTTCCATCTCGGAGTAAGTATCGTCCGAAAAATATGCCAATATCTGATCCTTGCCGCGTACTGATATAATTTGTAAATGATTATCATTAAATTTTTGCCATTTTGTCTCTAGAGCTTGCACTCTTGTTTCTACATACGCTTTTGTAATCCTTTCCTTGGAACATTTTTTGAAGTTTATTTTCAATTTTAAAAGTTGCCCTTTCAGTTCTTCCTGAATGCTTAATAATGTATCCATAGGTACTGATAATATTTCTATCCGGCTCTAATCCGACCAAATGTTTAACTGGAAACTAAATGTATAAAAAACTAAAGATAAAAACCACGTCTTGATGCAAACCGATATATTCTCGTAATAATTCACAATTTTTCTGACAACATCAAAATATCTTACAAAGTCAAATATAGATTTTTAAACCTAACCAGCCAGAGTTATACAGCCAATTTTAAAAATAAAAAATGAAAATTGTTACATACTTTGTATTGAGTAATAATTTCAATTACCTGTTATTGTGTTTTGTGAGTGCTGTGGTGTATTATTTCTTAAGTTTTGTAATATTCTTACTGATATTGACTGTTGTTTCTTAATTTGTTTACCTATACTTTTCATGTGGAGTCACTTGACTCATAGCTTTAAACTTTACGTCTTACCTTTACTTGCGAAAACTTTATAATTGGCTTTATGTTTTCTATTATAATTGTACTCTTACTGTATTTTCTGCAAGCTGTAAGTTTTCCGAATAAAATAAAATAAAATAAATAAAATACACTTGTTGGTAGACAGACCCTTTAATATCTGCCTATTAGCAGAGACCAGACATACTATTTTCCTTTGTCTATGCTATTAGTTAAAAATCTGAGTTGATTACCGTAAATAGATCGTCTACATCCCACGCGAATGAAAGCATCAAAATGATTGACCAATGCATACAATGCAATGTAAGAATATCATCCACGTATTCCGACTTTCCTTAGTTCTTACAGCGTCTTTGTACATTCCAGACATGATAAAGTCGGAGCTGCTACCCAAGGGCAGCAAGCTGGACTCCATCGGGCGGAACGGCGTGGGCGCGCGCGAGTACCACTACGAGTACAAGGAGGAGAAGCATCCCAGTGGGAAGTACGACCGGAAGGACCTGCGCACTGTTGAGGTAATATTATGATATCCCTTACATTTTGTCGTGATGTGGCAACTGGCGTTGCCAAGTATGGGTGCAATTACCCTAAATGTGGCATCTACTCATGTCTATGGCAAATTTGTATTTCTAGGAGTACACGATCCCACCGAAGACAGTGCCCAAGGAGAGCAGCGCGTACTACTACGAGCGCGAGGAGCGCGAGCTGCCGGCGCTCACCGGCACCAGGACCTACAACTACGAGACCACCTCCTCCACGCCAGGTCAGTCATACTACCCAAGGCCAAGGAGAGCAGCGCGTACTACTACGAGCGCGAGGAGCGCGAGCTGCCGGCGCTCACCGGCACCAGGACCTACAACTACGAGACCACCTCCTCCACGCCAGGTCAGTCATACTACCCAAGGCCAAGGAGAGCAGCGCGTACTACTACGAGCGCGAGGAGCGCGAGCTGCCGGCGCTCACCGGCACCAGGACCTACAACTACGAGACCACCTCCTCCACGCCAGGTCAGTCATACTACCCAAGGCCAAGGAGAGCAGCGCGTACTACTACGAGCGCGAGGAGCGCGAGCTGCCGGCGCTCACCGGCACCAGGACCTACAACTACGAGACCACCTCCTCCACGCCAGGTCAGTCATACTACCCAAGCCCAAGGAGAGCAGCGCGTACTACTACGAGCGCGAGGAGCGCGAGCTGCCGGCGCTCACCGGCACCAGGACCTACAACTACGAGACCACCTCCTCCACGCCAGGTCAGTCATACTACCCAAGGCCAAGGAGAGCAGCGCGTACTACTACGAGCGCGAGGAGCGCGAGCTGCCGGCGCTCACCGGCACCAGGACCTACAACTACGAGACCACCTCCTCCACGCCAGGTCAGTCATACTACCCAAGGCCAAGGAGAGCAGCGCGTACTACTACGAGCGCGAGGAGCGCGAGCTGCCGGCGCTCACCGGCACCAGGACCTACAACTACGAGACCACCTCCTCCACGCCAGGTCAGTCATACTATCCAAGGCCAAGGAGAGCAGCGCGTACTACTACGAGCTCGAGGAGCGCGAGCTGCCGGCGCTCACCGGCACCAGGACCTACAACTACGAGACCACCTCCTCCACGCCAGGTCAGTCATACTACCCAAGGCCAAGGAGAGCAGCGCGTACTACTACGAGCGCGAGGAGCGCGAGCTGCCGGCGCTCACCGGCACCAGGACCTACAACTACGAGACCACCTCCTCCACGCCAGGTCAGTCACACTACCCAAGGCCAAGGAGAGCAGCGCGTACTGCTACGAGCCCGCGAGGAACGCGAGCTAATGAATGTTATTTGAGTGATTTCAAAAACGGCTATAGGAACATTTGGCGCCAAAATGAGTCAGTAAAATAAGTCACTTCTAAACATGAATCACTAATAACAAAATATTAAATTCGAAGAAACTAAACCGCAGATGACAGTAACATTGTACAAAGTTATAAAATATATCCAATCTATTGAAAGATTGTAAACAACAGTTTTAAGTAGGTTGACTAGGTGCCAATTTATAATTCTAGAAGAAACGGAAAAGACGTAGTGACTAGTGTTTAGAAAAAGGAGCAGATTGATCTATTAATTTTATTATTTAGCTGGCAGAAACATATTTTAAATAATGTAACAAGAATGAAGAATTCTTTTATATTTTGCCAGAAATCTGTTTTCAATAATCGTAACTTGGCCAAAGGCTGCCGCTACCGCTATTTACTTATGTTTCAAGTAAACTCGACATGTTGACAAAACGGCACGAGCTTTTATGCTCTGAAATTACGTTCATGTCCACTGGCTACATATTCAAGTATCAAGTATGACTTTACTAGGATAAAATAAATGGAACATTCATACTTTCATAGTAATATTATTAATGCGAAAGTGTGTCTGTCTGTTACCTCTTCAAATTGCCCAAACCACTGTACCGATTTAGCTGGGTATCCACTATCCAGGACATCAGGGCCCCCGCTACCATATTATGTGCAATGTGTGCAATGCACACGGGCGCCATTCTCTAGGGGCGCCAAAACATAAAAAAATTGCCTAAAGGGACGCCAAAATCCTATTTTTGCACACAGGTGCCAGTAGCCCTTATGGGGGCCCGGCAGGACAGTCTTTGCGTCTTGGGAAAGGACATAGGATACTTTTTATTCCCGAAAGAATTTTAGCGCAACGGAGTTGCTGATATCAAATAGTAAAATCATAAAGTTATATCACTATTCCCAGGTTACTCGAAGGTAAAGAGCTCCAAGGTGACGAAGGAGATGTCGCAGAACGTGGAGGAGCTGGACTCGCTGCTGGACGACCTGCAGCGCGACCAGGAGCGACAGCTCTACAAGAGTGAGTCTACAATTTTTTTTAACTATCATCATATTAATATATAATATAGTGCGACAATGCTTTAATTGAACGTGGCGAAAAAAGGAACTAACGCCGCCATCATCTTATTTCTTTTGCTTTTTCCTGCAGCGCTCCCGCCCACGTTCAATTGCCTTATTTGTTATTTTTATGTTATCTTTTTCTCTACAAGAGTTCTTAGTCATACAACATATTGCATTCGCTAGTTTCGGTAGCGAACTTCGCTAATGTCAAAAATGTAACGAAGGATTTGTCGACATCAGCTGCTGTTATCGCATCGCAATGTCGCGTAGCTAGTTCGCCGAGTGATTATTATAGTTTTAATATTTATTAATATTTATTTTTGTATCTTTTAGGTGGCTACGCCTCAGACACAGCTGAGAGTACGTCATTCGACTACAAAAAGGGGTAAGCTTAAAAAATTAACTAACACTACATAATTATATAGTCTGTCAAGAAAGTCATGACAGGCGAGGACATTTTTAAATGAAATAAAAATAAGACAACTTTATTTATTCGCTCGAGATAAAAACGTCCAAAATACAAAGAAAAAAATACACCTTTTAAGCGTGATGACGTTTAGAAAATTTTCCCGCCTGTCATGACTTTCTTGACGCACTGTAAGTCTGTCAAGAAAGTAAAGAAATTAAAAAGTGGCAACATCGTTGTGTCATTTTTTTCAAATCAATCTAATCAAGAAAAAAGGGATGACTCTACAATGATGCCACTTTTTGATTTCTTAACTTTCTTGACGGACTATATTTTTAGATTATACTACTAAATAGTAAATTGCACTGTCTCTAAACTTTTAAAATTTTTAGGTATTATTACAATTAATATATCACTTATATGAATCAATCAATTAAGTAGTTAATTTCTAGACTTCTTTCTCATTTAAATTTTTTCAATATTTTAGCACGCCAGTAAAAGCGCCATCTAGCGGCTACTCAACGTTGAAACGCGAGGAGCGTCTGGAGAGCTCGTCGTGGGGCAGCCCCGCGCCGCCGCCCGTCGCGCGCCAGGCCGAGCTGCGCCAGGAGATATACAGGGAGGAGAAGACAGGTCGGCTGCCTGTAGTTATAGTAGCAGGATATTAGTGTACTATCAGAGAAGTTGATTTATAAGCAGATTGCGGACCTAGGTACTTCATTTGGTCGGATCATGCTAATTCAATGTTCATTATTAACATAATTATTGTGATCTGTCGGCTCGGTTTGACATAACGCGACCACAATACGTAGGTCCCCCATCTGCCTAGGAATCAACTTCTCTGATGGTACTTGGTATATCCCACATTCCATAGGGTGAAACACTATAATTATAGGTAATAGTTGTAACTTGTAGGAAATTCCACAGGCCGTAATATGAGTGACAATATTAAAGCTGAGGCAAATGTTACCCTTGTAAGGAGTTGACACTTGAAACTGTGAAAGTATTAGCGCAGAAACATATTTTCATCCTGCAGCTGCAAACCTCCATCAGACATGTCTCTTATGGATCTGAACTTTATCGGTGATCTTTTAGGCCTTTAAAAACTTTTACTAACACATTGAAATAGTTCAATTATTACGATAAATACTTCATACGAACAACATCTTCTCTTTCTTTCATCAGAATCTCGCGTGGTGCCGTCGCAAGTGTCGCCGGCGCTGCCGCTGCCGGTGCCAACGCCAGTTTGCGCGCACTGCCACCAGCCACCAACTGTCGGCACGGTAAGTCTTGCAAACAGCTTTGCTTTGAATATAATATTCAATTACATAGGTAAAAAGGCTCAACACAAGTTATTGTTGTTTACTATTTGAAACCTCCCACTCTGCGTTTCCACGCGAGATGCGTTACAACTTGCGAGCGAAGTATTTTGAGAAATAGTTCGTTTGTCTGACCTTGCCAAGAGTCGGTATTCTATTGGATCCTATCCTAAAAACATAATCATTGCTCGCAACTCGCAACGCAGGTTTATAGGAATTAGCAGCAATCCATTGCGAGTTTCCATGGGCAACATCAGTATGAATCTACAGCCTTTCCCAAAGAGGGCGATAACGTCCCCTTGAGGGCGCTGAAGGTCTATAAGGGTCCAGAAAAAATGGAGGCGCTGTGTTATGTGTAGAGGTTTGACAGGTGATTTGTAATTTCATTACAAATCGCTATTACTAGGTGAAAGAATGGGGGCCCCCGGCCCTGAAAATATTTTTCTCAAAGTGGGCAGTAGACAAAATAACTTTGGGAACCCATCTAAAACAACATTGTTCCCCAGCTCTCTCGATCCGGTACTCCCATGAACAAGGTGACGACCACAGTGAAGACGTACACGTACGAGGTGCCGGCCGGCCAGGACCCGACCGCCGTGCCCATCCCCGTCACCGCGGAGCACTCCGCTACTTACACCAGCGAGGAGCATGTCAAGAAGTGAGTGATGACTCGAGTCGAAGAAACTATGACTTCATTTGTTAAAGTTCCATCGATAGATGTCGCTTTCCGCTTTCGAATTCACGCACAAGTTGTCAGGGCCTGTATTCACTGTGATTAGTGCGAGTGCAGGTGATGAGTGCAGACTGCAGGTGATTAGTGACGAGGAGAAAATAAAGGACTTGC
Organism: Aricia agestis; assembly: GCF_905147365.1. NCBI lineage: Eukaryota > Metazoa > Arthropoda > Insecta > Lepidoptera > Lycaenidae > Aricia > Aricia agestis. Next base: position 12,662,628 of record NC_056424.1, read on the forward strand.
ACTAATCAGTCGCTGTCCAGTGTCCACACTAACTTCCACTTGATTACTTATCACCTGCACTTATCACTAATCAAAGTGAATTCAGGCCATCATGACAAGCAGTAAGTTATAGAGCTATTGGGGCATATTACACGCATCAATATGATCACGATTCCGTGATAATATTGATGGTGTAATAGGTCGAATCGCACTAGTACTTGTGATTCGCGTGATACTAGAATCATGATAATATTGATGCGTGTAATACCTGCCATTTGGCACAATGTCTACTCTGCATGTTTTGGTCTTTGGATGTTGGTCGCTTTTCGATTTTAAATTCAAGCGGAATTGCGTTAATGTTTACGTAGATTTTCAATAGATGGCGCCTTCTATTTTTGAAAATTGAATCGGAAGTTGTTTAATTTACTTTACTATGTCACCGATAGATATCATTTCACACGTCCTATTATCCAGGAGAAAAGCCAAACCGCAAACAGTTTTTTGTTTCACAACACACCATCCTTGACTCAAATGTGGAGTCAAGGATAAAGTTGCTTCTTCGCCTATTCAATGTTGTTCCGGACTCACAAAATGTGTTTTCAGCAATACCTGTGTAACTGGCGGCGGCGCTCCGGGCGGCTGCCAGCACTGCCCTCACTGCAACTCCCGCCTGCGGGACTACCGCTCTACTACACTGCGTTCAGATGGTTAGTAATACTATGGTAATCATAGATTGATCTATACTAATATTATAAAGAGGTAAACTTTGTTTGTTTGTTTAATTGTAATGAATAGGCTCAAAAACTACTGGACCGATTTTAAAAATTCTTTCACCATTCGAAAGCTACATTATTTACGAGTAACATAGGCTACTTTTTATTTTGGAAAATATAGGGTTCCGTAAGATTTTTTTTTTTTTTTTTTTTTTATGAAATAAGGGGGCAAACGAGCAAACGGGTCACCTGATGGAAAGCAACATCCGTCGCCCATGGACACTCGCAGCATCAGAAGAGCTGCAGGTGCGTTGCCGGCCTTTTAAGAGCGAATAGGGTAATAGGGGAGGGTAGGGATGGGTAGGGAAGGAAATTGGGGATGATAGGGAAGGGAATTGGGCCTCCGGTAAACTCACTCACTCGGCGAAACACAGCGCAAGCGCTGTTTCACGCCGGTTTTCTATGAGAACGTGGTATTTCTCCGGTCGAGCCGGCCCATTCGTGCCGAAGCATGGCTCTCCCACGTATAAAACTTCATTATTCATATTATATCGATATTTCAGTTTTTCGGAAACAACCAGAAAATTTACTTATTTTGCGTACGCTGCCTAAACTATAAAAGATAGAACCATACAATGTTCTAAATAAATGTAGATCTTATAAATATCTACAAAAATGTCCGCGACACACTATACCTATCTATGTCAAGTGAGGCACAACAACCATTTTTTTATTTAATAATCTTGATTTTTTTGGACTACATTTAAACGCATTTATTTTACTCATGATAATAATCCTTATCAAAATAAATTATTTTATCTCTAAGTACAGTTTATGTAGACAATATTTCGTCTTTGATTGATTAAAATTGGACGTTTGGTTTAGAAGTTATGGCGAAATTAAAATATTGCGATTTTCGCCCGTTTTGAAGTGGGCGCTGCTACCAAGGCGGAGTCGGAGGTGCGCTCGCGGCAGAGGAGTTTAGATCTATTCAGAGTATTGACTATTGAGTAGTAAATATGTAGATCTATCAGTAGTATCGACGGAGAGCTGACGACCAAATCAGCCATGTAGCTTCAGCTGTATTAAAACTCCGTTAGCTACTTCCCTGAACAACACTTTCTGATAATCTTCTAAATCTAAATCTAAATCTAAATGAAAAGAATATGACTGTCTGTCTGTCTGTATGACTCCAGGCTGTATCACAAGGACCGCTATAGATAGACGTCTGAAATTTATATCTATAGATAGACTTCTGAAATACGGAACCCTTCGTGCGTGAACCCGCACTTGGCCGGTTATTCTTTATTATCTATGTGAAAAAATTATAAATTAACATGTAGGTACCATCGCAAACACTATTAAGTCGCTGAAACTACATTTTTTTTCAATTTTTTCCCCACCCCACCACTCCCACACCCACCGCCCACGGCCTGCCAGCACGCAGATTATCAGAAAGGGTTGTTCAGGGAAGTAGCTAACGGAGTTTTAACACAGCTGAAGCTACGTGACTGATTTGGTCGTCAGCTCTTAGTCGAGTAGTAGTAGAAGATCTATGAGTAAACAAACAAAGTTTACCTCTTTATAATATTAGTATAGGTAGATTAAAAACTACTGAATCGATTTTAATCATTTTTTCAGTGAGTGACATAGGCTATATATTTTTTACCCGTGCGTAAAGCGGAAGAGTTTGTTAGTTAGTTAGTTAGTTTGTTTGTTTGTTTGTTTGAACGCGCTAATCTCAGGAACTACTGGTCCGATTTGAAAAATTCTTTCAGTGTTAGATAGCCCATTTATCGAGAAAGGCTATAGGCTTTATTTTATCACGCTAAGTCTAATGAGAGCGAAGAAATAGAAAAAAATGTGTAAAAAATTGGGGAAATTATTTGAAAGGGCTAATTTGAACGCGCTAATCTCAGGAACTACTGGTCCGATTTGAAAATTTCTTTCAGTGTTAGATAGCCCATTTATCGAGAAAGGCTATAGGCTATATTTTATCACGCACAAACTAAAATCAGCGAAGAAATAGAGGAAAATGTAGAAAAAAACGGCGCAAATTATTTGAAAGGGCTTATCTCACGAACTACTGGAGAAATTTTTCTGCTATTTGGCACTGGTAAGAAGTAGACCACGTGAAGGATCATAGGCTATTTTTGTGGACTAATTTGTCTGTGAAATATCTAATTTACGCGGGCGAAGCTGCGCGGTACGTTATATTTCGCGTGGTCACGACATCACGCGTAAACGGCTGGACCCATTTTGCTGAAATTTGGTATAAAGATACTTTGAGTCCCGAAGAAGAACATAGGATATATTTTGTCCCGGAAAAATAACTGTTTACTGCACAATATACTTTTATGATTTGCGCGTAAACTATTCAATCTATTTTGATGAAATTTGGTATGGAGATACTTTGAGTTCTGGGAAAGGACATGGAATACTAATTTTGTCCCGGAAAATGTACGGTTCCCGCACAATAAACTTTTATGATTATCGCCTAAAGTCTAAACTATTGCATCTATTTTGATTAAATTTGATATGGCAATACTTTCAGTCTCGGGAAAGGACAAGGGATACTTTTTTTTTTATTTATCCCGGAAAATATACGGTTCCCGCACAATAAACTTTTATGATTCTCGCCTAAACTATATTGGAGATACTAATTTGAATCTGGGACAAGGAATGTTTTTTGTCCCGGAAAAATGTGCGGTTCCCACACAATATACTTTTCTGATTTGCGCGTAAGCGACTAAATCGATGTACGGGAACAACAGCTATAAAGTCCACGCGGACCGCGGACGAAGTCGCGGGCAACAGCTAGTATAATCTTATATCTTTAAACGAGCAATTCTTGTATATTCATTTTCATGGGATACCGAGCAAAGCTCGGTCAAACAGCTAGTATATTTTGTGAATTGTAGAGCACACGAGCGAGCGCACGAACGAGCGCATGCTGTACCCCGCGCCCGCCAACGAGACCAAACTGCTGCCGGAGAATGGACATCCATCATACGTAAGTTTTATATCTCTGGTCTCTCTATCTTGAGTTACTCTTTTGTGTATTAAAAAAATGGCAGCTTTTAGAGCATACACTCCCATATTTTTATTGTTATCAAGGTTTACCATTATCATTGGATTGCTCTAGAGAGATGTATTTTTGCCACGCGCTAGCTAAACGGCTTGTCCCATTTGAGCTTGTCGTCGGAGTAACTGAATAAAATGCAGTTCTTATTTTATAACAAGCTGTATTCAATTTCAGGGTCCAACCGGTACGTCGTACAAGTACTCGGAAACCTCCTACTCCTCCCAGAACACCGCACAGCGCTTCCCGTCCTCCCCCTCCCCCGCGCCCTTCCCGCGCCCCCATACACCATCGACCCAGCAGCCGCCGAAGAAGTTAGACGACCTCCTTGCTGACTTCCCCGAAGCGAAGTTCCCGACGTCCGAAGGTCTCGTGCAGAGGAAGGTTGAGACTAGGGTGGAGGGCACGGAGGGAGGCCGCCGCGCCGTGCACAGTACCGGCAGCTCGCCCGGGCCCGCGGTCTACTACCCGCCCGGACACACGCCGTTCCAGAAGAAGGATCCGGAACCCGCCGCGTACCAGTCTAGCGTGAGTTGTTGTCTCAATAGAGCTCCACAAGGCTTTAAATGAACGTGGTGGAAAAAGGAACTAACGCTGCCGTCATAGAAAACGCCATTTTTTACACAGTTTTGACTGTGACCAAGGGGGGGGGGGGGGGGGGGTGGCAAATAACGTAGGTTCTGGGCCAGGGGGGGGCAAATCAGAATTTTTATAAGCTAGGAGTTTATAAAGAATAAAAAAAATATAATTTTTAGTTGTGTAAATATTGTATTGCAAACAAATGGCAAAAATTCGTTTTCTTAATTTTTGATTTTAATAGATAAAAGTAAGTACTAGATAATATACTTAGTAGGGACGTCAACATGATTCAGGTATTATTTTTTTTCACCTTAAAAAATGCATTTTTTATAAAAAACTTAATAAGGATTTATTGTTACTCTTTAAGAAATCTTTCGAATAGTATTTTTTCCACACCCAAAAAGTTAGTAAAATTATTTCAAAATTTTGAACCCCTCTACTGCAAAAGGCTGCACGTAAATTTTCTTTTTTTTTTTCTAAACCTTATATACCACTAGAACTTGACTTGTTTAAAAAATGGACCAGAATGACTTATTAGTTTTTGCAAAAAATCTATTTATAAATTCTTTCCCATACAACATTTCCGTAATTATTTTTTTCACCTTAAATATACATTTTTATAAAAAACTTAATAAGGATTTATTGTTACTCCTTTTAAAATCTATCGGATGGTATTTTTTTCCACATCAAAATCGATCTTTATTGCGAATGTCCACTATTTAGCGATTTCGGACCACTGTGCGTCTGTGGGATGTCAAAGTGACCGATGATTTATGTTTATCTAAAGAAATATTATATTGCTAAGTATTTGAATACGAGTATATTTTGTAGTGGTGAAGTGGTGGAGTGGTTTATAGTCATCAAACTTTATGGCAACTAGGTACAATTAATACGACATGCTATTGCACATAACACTAGCCAAAATATCCTATCCCTACTATTAGTTATGCAAAATCTTTAAATGCATAGTTTCAAAACTTGCGGCTCTTTTGTTCTAGGCAATGGTAGCTGGCGGCGGCGCGTACGCCTCCGGCCGCGGCGCGTACGAGTACGAGGCGGGCGCCAAGTCGAAAGAAAAGCATTCAGAGAAGAAGACCGCCGTGCCCGTCTGCCTGCCGCTCTGCTGCGCCATGCCATGCGTTATTATGTAACATACTAACATCTCCAACGGCCTGACCGGCAGGCTTAGCATAACAACAGTAGAAACGGGAAAGAATGGACATACTGGCAGATTTTAGTGACAAAATGACGGATTTTTCAATCTGTCCCTTTGTCTATTCTTCCGTAATTAAACCGATTCTATGGTGACCATGCTAAGCCTGCAGGAAAATAATTAAATTCTTGTTAAGAAAAAGATCCACTATGTATGAAGACGTTAAATCTAGTTATACGTTTTGTCTTTGTAAAGCTAAGCTAAATTTTTCAAAATGTTGTCTATAAGTAATGAGTGGCACTTTTATTGCAATAGCACCAAGTTAGAAAAGATTAAATCTCAAATATGTGGAGCTAATTAACTTTTTATTTTCGCCAATAGCAAGAATTTTATTTTCCAGATCAGGCCACAAATATAAATAAGTGTAAATAACATGCTTCCAGAACGCAACACCGATTTTGTCACACAGTTGAATCGAATTACAGACTGAAAATAGTTGGGACGGTGGGTAACATGGGATACACATTTCGGATCATAATAGCTCTTGTATCTAAATAAGAGTTATTATACTCTGATATAACCCCATTTACTCAGCTGTCTATCGTTTTGCATCCCATGCTTCTTATAATAAGAAGTACACGGACTCCATAATGCTCACGAATTTGCGAATCTCAAAAACACGACGTAGGCTTAAGATCTATCTATTATTAATACATATTTAAATAACCCTTTATTAATATAAATATTTACACAACGTATCCAGTCTCTTGTTCTTGTCTGGCACATTGGAAAAGCGACATGTTAGATATCTTTATCTAGCATGTCGCTTTTCCAATGTTCCTTGCAGCGTTCCTTGGATACGTTATGTGATTATCTTTTTTATATTATAGGGGATAAAATCATTCAATTAAGTATGAATAATTTAATTAACATGATATTGACAACAATAATTTTGTTATAACAAGCTTTGTCTAAGAATATTCTTGACTAAATTAAATAAGTAATAGGTACTATTACAATATATTTTGATATTATAAAAGTAAAAGCGTTATTCAAAGTAATATTTTAAGGATTATTTTGGGATTTATAAAATCATGTAAGAAAGTTTAATGTAAGTGAATGAAACTAACCGTGCCATGCTGAGTGCTCAGAGAAGTGCCTTACTTGTCGTTTTGTGTATAAATTTATATTTATATTTTTAATAAAATTAATAACTGAAACATTTTTGTTTTTCCTTTTAGATAAAGCTACTCCAAAACGTTATAAAAATACGAGATAGATATTAAAATATTAGAATAGTAGTTATCCTGCCTAATGAGTAATGAGTGTCGAATAAATTGATAATATGCAAATATTTTATTGCGAAATCGTTAAAAAATTATTGTCATAATTAAAATTTCGGCTAATTTAAGTTTTCGTTTTAATTTGGCGAGATTTAAAAAGTCTAATTACTTTTGTCTGCAATTTTGTAATATCTTGTATGCGCTTAAATAAAACATGATAATTTTAAGTAAATAATAGTACTAGGAGTTCTCCGTTGACCGTTCTAGGCTAGGGCAGAGACCAGACATATTTAATACTTACTCTATGGCTAGGGTTTAAAAGGGCATTGTCCAAAAAAAATCACATGTACTTTTTATATTTTTTTTTCGTTAAAATAGGGTATTTTAAGAATATAAATTAAATAATTTTGAAATTCACTGGCTAGTTTTTTCTCAATAAATTTTTAAAGTTTCGCTCTGACGTCATCATCGGCCGCCAATTGACCTCTGCATATGTTTTAAATTTCCTTTCAATCTTATTTATAATGGCTGGTTCGTCAAATGCAAGTTCTCATTATGTGAAAGCTGATACGAGAAGCTTACCAAATGTTCGAAACGTAATGTTCGTCGAATTTATTGCTAATTTAACGCCATTGAAGGTCAAACAAAGGTTAAACGTATTTGTTAAAGAATATAAGTAACTAATGGGTATTTTTTTCGTTTATATACAGAAAAACGATCACTGACCTTATTCCTCGAAATGTTTTTGTAATGAGCAAAATTAAAAAAAATGGACAATCCCCATTATATTTTCCAACACTTCAATGCCTACCACCTTTATCAGCCTTCCAGGATATGTACCAATAGGGTCCAATATAGGGTCTTTGTTGTGTCCAACCAGGTGGTTGGACACAACAGAGACCCTTTACAATTAGGATCACCCCTTCACTTCATCACACACGAGGGATTCAAAATAAAACATATTATCGTAATAAAAACACATATATTTTGCTTTTATATTTTACCAAAATTTTGGAACAAGTCCTTTCTAACCAGTCTCCGGGTTACATTGTCTACACAAGCTCGCGCCGGCGACGCGCCCGCTCTAAGGCCTTCGCACCGCTAGTTTAGTGGATCTACTACGAAATACAGCAATACGCCGAAATGAATTCACAACGACCTTTGAAAAGAGAAAGAAAATGACAGGCTTTGTGGGGCGTTTTCTTTGCTTAAATAAAAAAACTGCATTTTAAGGCCAACCCACACGTACCACAACCACACGACAAGTGACAACCACAACCACAGCAAAGCCACACCACGTGGTGTATATTTCGTATTGTAAATGAACTGGGCTATTCACACGTTTTGCAGTCGTTGTCGACCACTTGTGTGATACCGACCACATCGCAACCACAAGCGAACTAGTGGCCGACCACATCGCAACCACAACGTTGCGTCGATGCAATGACAGTGCGCGCACACCGCCCGCGCTCTTCCCCCCCTCCGTTTCATTGACTTTCGTACGTAACCACATCGCAACTACTGGCGACAACGTCGACATTTTGTCGGTACCACAACGCAACTACAAAAAGCTGCAGCGACACCATTCACACGTAACCACTGCTTGACGGCATTTTGTCGTTGCGACGTGGTGTGGTTGTGGTACGTGTGGGTTGGCCCATATGTTAACGACTTGTTCACATCACAAGAAGGCTTAAGACCCAATTTCACCAACCTCTGTTTGTTAAATCCTAACAAGGCATTACTTAACGGACCTTTGAAAATTAAACAGACTGTCAAAATACTTATGTCCTACAGTAAAAATTTAACAGCAGATTAGTAAATGCAATGTTAAGTGAACAACGAGTGAACAACTATCAATTCGTTCATTCTTGTTATAAGGCGACGAAATTACAATGTACAAGATTAATACGACATGTTTGCTGCAATGTGTCACTTTCTTCCTTATTAGTATAATAGTAGATAATGCGACCAAATTAAAATATCACTGATCGCATACATTTGTTACGCTATAATAGTTCTTCTTAATTTACCAGGTTAATAATTATTATATGTCAAAGATGAAAACATGAATCATAATACAAACTTTTATTTACATATTTCGGTTTGGTAATTTTGATACAAGTTAGTATCTACTATATTTGCAATGTCAAGGAAAATCCGAGGGCTGAATTTTTGACAAAGTGAAAATAAATAATTATTCATAACTATGAAAATAATTAATAATAAGGACGTAGCGGAAACACTCAAAAGTCAAAACAGATTCTTTTATTGATATTGCATATTATTGTCTTTGAAAGTTGTTATTTTGACTCATATAACAGCCTGTTAAATATTTAACGGACCTCCACAGCAGGAATTAAATTTAACACCGTGTTAGGTGATTTAACATGACATTAGGGCATGGTGGAACGCTCGATAGCTCTAACAGGCCATGAACTGATTTAACAAGCCATTATTTATTTAACATTGCTTGATGAAACTGGGTCTTAGTTTGCCAGAATTCGAATATCGAACACCGATCTACGGCGCCATGTTTACATTAAAACGTGTACCTAATTGTGTAGTGAATAAAGTTTAATTTTTAATCGCTTCAAATTCACTTTTCAAGGTCGTGTTCCTTTCGGCCCACTACTGCAGGACAGAACCTAGAGAGCTTATGATATTATAGTGACAAAAATAGACCTTGAGTCTACCAGTTAACATCCATTCGACGCGAATCAGTATGACCTTAAAAACAAGTTAAAAACGATACGCTAATAAACAACATGATTATCTGTATTCACTCGTACAGTTCGACAAGGCTGTTTATGAACGTGGCGAGAAAAGCTGACGCTTCTATCATACAAAAACGTCATTTTTGACAGTTCTCCTTTACCAGCAGCATTTACTTTTATATTGACCAGCAGCGCCCATTGACATCATTGACATATTCATTTAAAGCCTTGTCGAACCATAAAGTTAATATACCTAGCGGAATAGAGCAACAATCTCGAGCTATCAAACGAAACCGAAATAGGTTTTCATCTGTGTGAAAAATATGTGTACGTATACACTTACACAAGCATGATTGAACATGAATTCTATGACATTAAATTGTCAACGTGCGGCACGTGCCGACTGGACGTCAAAAAAAGAGTGCTGCTGTCATGTATCACACGTCTCTTTTTACCACGCAGTTTTACTGATAGTGACATCTCTCTTACTCTTCTTGTTCGTTACTTGTTTCTCTATTCCGCTAGGTATATTAACTTTATGTGTCAAACTGTACAATACTTGAAATAAAATTATGGTATGCATCTACTGATAAGCAACAGACATTTTCACATTGTAGCAGAGAAATTAAAGCATAGCGCATACGTACGACAAAATTGTTAGTGCATAGTTAGTGCATGCAAGCGCATAGTGTGGACATAGCTAATGGTAAACCTAACGTTTACCATTAGCTATGTCCACACTATGCGCTTTCGTCTTCAATTTTCGTCATCTTCTTTCATTCAACTTTCGTTTTGGCGCATTCAATAATTGAATGCGTCAACGAACGCAACGCCAACTGTCATTTTTAATAACAAAGCGAAAGTTTTGGATACGGTCGCTGTTGACTGCGCTATAACGCATGCCCTTGACGAACAGAAAAAGGCACAGTGTGGACAAAGCTGGAGATAGGCCACATTGCTCCATCATTGACCATTGTACACTACGTCTACGTTGCTTTGACAAACGATAACACAATCAATTGGCACCATCGTACAAAACCTCACACATCTCACTTCGTTTTTTTTTTCTCTTTTGCCCGTCACAACAACGTCCTACGGCGCAAAGCTCTTAGGGCCAGCCCACACTGCGTTGCGGCGTCTGTTGTGGCTGTCCCTTATTTGGACTTGTGAAGTGTAAAAAACATATAAATCTAACAGCAAACTCTACAATGTTTCCCGTACTTGACATTATGTATACACATAATGTCAAGTACGGGAAACATTGTAGAGTCGCTGCGACGACACATCACACACCACAGTCCATAATAAAATTGAGCAATGTTCACAATACATGGAAAATACAGGGGGTAATAAAACTGAGTGATTATTATCACTTTAGGGTGTGTATGAGTCCCGTGTATGGGGTTCACTGTGTGCACAAAGTAGCACAAACTCTTCGCAAAACTTGACTGTTTAAATTTTGATAATGTCTTACACAGAACTCTATTTCAGTTTTACGTAAATTTTATTCCAACGAAGCTTTGCTGTTAGATTTATATGTTTTTTTTAATAAGTAATAAAAACAATACTTCATGTACAGAAATCAACTCATTCCAGGTTTGTGAGGTGATTTTTCAATGTCAATTCAATGGCGATTTAGATTATAACTCATCGGTGAAACAGAATCGCCTTTATTGTGAAAAAAAAGACAAATTTACATAACAAGCCTGGCAAATAATATAATTAAAAATGTGATTCTAATCAGTAGACACATACCACATGGTGATAACATAAAAAGCAAATATTTATATTGTACTTGTACACAACATTGATATGACAATGAGACAAAATGTTAAAAAAATTAGCAAGCAAACCTTTTATTTTTATTAAAAAACCATATTTGAGCTTATAACAAAGTTAGGAGATTTCAGCCTAAAAGAAAATAGTAAACAGACTTCTGTAAACAATATAAAAATACGTTAGAATTGCACTCAGTCATTGTCTCAACAAAAATGCTTTGTTTCATAAAATAGTATAGCAAAGGTAACTAATCTTGAGCGAGTGACATGTGAACGGAAAGAATTTTATAATACAATGAGCAAACTTGTTCCCGCGTCCCGTTTCACTTGCTCAAGACTCGTCGCACCCGCTATATAAATCTGTTTTACCAAAGAACATCAGATAACTGTAATTTCTAAAAATCTAAATTGTACAAACTAGCCAACATTGATTTTCTTAGAAAATTCTAACTTTTGGTCCTTTCAGTTTGATTAAAAAAACTACTTATAGGTATCGATTTGAATATGATTTTATATTTGTATGATTTTTTCTTCTATTTTGTTTTGGAATGCTTTGTTATCTCTTTCTTGGCATTGTTAAAATATGACTTATTCTCTTAGACGACATACTCATTTTGTTATGTACAATATTATACAAGTAAATTAACAAATTATAATCAACAATATTTGCAAAACGAGAAATGAACTTAGTTTATTTTATTGCAGATTGTACAAAAATACTAATTAAAAGTCTTTGGATGCGATCCAAAAAGAAACTAAAACTATACATATTGCTTTAAAAATTGCAAAAGAAATGCAAGATGTTTGTAGGAATATCTCCAAAGAAAACATAATTATTTCAAATTAAATGTTAAATTAAAAATTATCATGTTTCAAAAACATTTGAGAAAAGACACAAAAACTAAAAATTTAAGTTATACAAGAAAGAAAAAAAACTTTTAACAAACTTCAGTTATGACTTAGAAAACAATTTAAGAACAATAAACATAATATTCATGTACAAGTACTCCCAAATTAATAATGCACATGCAAATATTCGCTAATTGTAATCATGAAAACACCCGAATCTATTAAACAATATTAAACGTAAAAGCCCCAAACAATGCACTTGCATTTTGCACCTTGTTCAAAGGAAATAGAAGTAAATATCATATAGCCGGTGGCTGTCCGCTGTCGCCGGTCCGTCAATAAGTGCTATAACCCACCGGGAAGCCATCGCGGCGTTAGCATGGTAACGTCCAAGCAACGTCTGGCGCCTCTACATCGCTGCAAAGCGCTGTTTTTCTTCAAGTTAAGTTTAAAACAGCGTTTGCAGCGACGTCTTCCGACACTCGGGAAATACGATCGTTGTCGAAAAATTACGAAAATTTACATGCACATTATCACTTTGGGAGCACTGTCCTTTTTTTTTTCCTGCTGTTTTAACACCCTTTGAGTAGCATTAATTTGTAGTAAACCAAATTTTGGTATATCAATTTCAACATTAACTTATAAAATATATTTATTTGTGCATTACACTTTGGAATCTACTTCCTTCATTCCTTTATTTTGGCTTCACTTATTTGTTTTACTCTTAAGTCTTAGTAACCTTAACGTTTTTAAAGTAGTTGGGGCACTTCCATTTTTAGTTTCGATGAACACTCGGGCACGCTACCTGATATTCGTTTAATAGTTAAGACGACGGAGGAGCCCCCAACGCATAAAATAAAAAGGTAATATATTATATTTTATAGTCGTATCATTTGTGTCATCATAAATAGGAATACTGTACAAATCGACGACAAACAATAAGCCACTAGTATCATCTGTGAACCATTGCATGGTCTGTACATCAGTATAAACATTTTTGGAAACATTTCAACTTAAACACGAAGAACGAGGGGTCGCTAGATCCACTAAACCACGCGACCGCCGGCGCCCCCGCCCCGGCCCGCGCGCCTCCCGCACGCCACCGGCGCGGGGTCCCCGCGGTCGCCGCAACACTTGCGTAATACAAATAATTTGTTAAACGTCCGAGGTACCACTCACGCTCGCTCTGTACACATCGCGGCGATATAAATCATTCATATCTGATATTCGACTCGATACAGCGATATATACGTATAATATACAATTGGAACTCCTATTACTATTAATTACCTAATTCTTTCGTAGATCACAATCGGTAACGAGACAATCGACCCGCAGCCCGGCGGCCGATCGCCCCCGCGCGGCCGGCTCGATATCACAGCGCGAGACGCCGCCGCACTCGCGCACTTATAAACTAGGTAAGGACACTTGGAACGCGGCGAGACATCGGAAGCTCCGGTCGGGTTCGGCACGGGGGGTCAGTCCAGCACGACGTACGGCAGCGCCACCAGGTCGCCCAGCCGCGCGGGCTCGTGCCACTCCGCGAACCGCTCGGCGCGCGCCGGCCGGCCCAGCGCGTCCCGCTCGCCCGCGTACGCCGCCTCCAGCGCGCCGTTTAGCGCCGCGTCGTCCGCCAGCGCCGCCGCGCCCAGCACCGGCGCCGGCGCCGCCTGCTCGTACCGCCACGTCGCCGCCCGCAGCGCCGCCGCGCACAGCCCGCACAGCGCGCGCCCGTCCACCTCCACCCCCTCCTCCCGTTTCGTCCGCTCCACGGTGCGGTGCTCGGGCGACTCACAGGCGAAGCTCCGGGTGGCGGGGGCAGCGCGCGCCGGCTCCGCGCCGTACTGCGCCGCCTCCTCCGGCGACAGCAGCGGCGCCTTCAGTCTCTCGCTCGGCTCGAGGATGGGCACGCCGACCGCCTCGGCCTCGACGGTCGCCGGGTACTCCACCTTGAGGACGGGCCGCTTGACGGGCTCCGGCTCCGGCTCGAGCTCCGGGGAGGGGCTCCGCGTGGGCACGTCGTCGGGGTCGAGCGGCGCGGGGGCGGGCGGCTCCTCGTCCGGCCAGGGGTACGGCCGCAGCTCGGGCGGGTCCGGCGGCGGCGGCGGCGAGGGCGGCGCGGGCGCGAACTCCGTCCACGGCAGGTGCGCGCAGACGGGCACGCGCGCCATGTTCTTGACGCAGTAGTCGTCGGCGTAGTCGCTGTACTTGTAGAGCGGCACGACGGAGGCGAAGAGGCCGGGGCGGTCGGGGTCGGCCGCGGCGCGCACGGCGAAACGCTGCGGCAGGGCGGGCGCGCGCGTGCCGTTGACGCCGGGCAGGAGAGCGTGGTGAAGCGCGCGCACGTGCCGCGGGCGCACGGGGTCGCGCGCGGCGGCCGGGCACGTGGCGTCCTCGTCGTCGCCGCACGTGCACTCCGCCCACTCGCGCTCCTCCTCCAGCGGCTCCCACACCTCGACCGGCTCCTCCTCCTTCACCTCGGGCTCGGCCTTCACCGCGCCGTCGGTGCCGTTTCGTAGCGGCGATTTGATGGGGACTACTGCAATATATTGTTTCTAATTGATACGAACAAACAAAAACGTAGGCAGATTTAATCCTAGTGCATGCAATTATACTAGTGATAATATAAAAAAATACGTAAGCACAACAACGAACCGTCGGGCTCGACGAGCATGACGTCGGGCGAGCCGGGGTCGACGGGGGAGGCGGCGCGGGACGGCGGCGCGGCGCGGGACTGGATCTGCTCCAGCAGCTCCTTTGTTGTCTTTACCTAAAAAATATCAAATAAAAGTTTGTTGAACTCTACTCATAATATTATTATCTTTGTAAAATGCAAAGCGCATCAAAAATTTGAAACTCGAAACGACGGATTTAAAATATGACAGCGTACGAGTTTTTTTTTTTACTTATTCTACTTATATCAAGACGTGAACGCTACACAACGTGGAATGTCTTTTTCGGCGATCCTACTTACGGCATCTAGTGGTGACACTTATTAGACATAAAACTAGCACAGTTGTTGATTTCAAGTTTCACACAATTTTCCTCAGAGAATGCAGGGGTAAATGAAAGATACCTTCTTAGCGCCAGCAGGCGGTAATCGCTGCACTAGCGCGGTGTAGGCGTCCTCGCGCCGCCAGCCGTTGCGTCGCCGCTCGGGGGCGGAGCCGTTCCGCGCCTCCCACTGCCCCTCCCCCGGCGGTTCCGCGCTCGCGTCCGCGGGCGGCCTACCCCTGTTGTCATAATAATTAATATCCATAACACTTTTATAAACGCGCGTTACCTCTTCACGCCCAAACCACTGAACCAATTTTGTTGAAATTTTGTATGGAGATACTTGGAGTCCCAGGAAAGGACACATAATCCCGGAAAAAATGTCCAGGTTCCGCACGACACACGAATTTTGGCGCAACGGAGTTGCGGTCGTCTAGTAATTACATATAGAAGATGCTATGTTCAGCTGTGGAAATTTATTGTTATTAAAATTGGTATTGAATAATCAGAGAAGTTGATTTATAAGCAGTTGACGGACATATCTTATTTGGCTGATTTATCAAGACAATTAGTCGTGATATCTGTCGGTTAGGTATGCCGTATGACCCCTTCCTATAACGCGGCCAAATTACATAGCTATTAGCTCCGTCATGCCGCCTATGAATCATTACAATTTATGTTGAATGTATTTAGTCTGTTACAATTTGAACACAGCATAGCCGCGCGACAGTCGCGCGGCTGCCGCACTACTCGCGATTTAATGTGCAGGCAGGCTTAAATTCAAACAATAGTAATATAAAACAGACCTTCTCCTTTTTGGCTTTTTGTCTCGTTTTGCTTTCTTCTCATCTTGCAGGACAGGCTCGGGACTGGGCGGCCGTTTCACAGCTAAAATGTAACTGTGTCAGTGCCGTCATATAATAAGTATAAAGCTATTGTAGTAGATAGAAATATTACAGAAAAATAAAAATTGTGTATCCTTTATGATGCTAAATTTAAACCTGACAGATTATTTGATTTACTGAAATGTGTGATCCGCCATGATCAAGTACATAATAGGCTAATAGCATTTAAAGGTGGCCTATATTAATTCGCAATACACTGCCAAATGTTATATGGCATAGAATGAGCTAACTCGCGGTACGCGAGCGGCACTACGCGACAAAACGTCAGTACTATGGAATGTGAAGTAATTTGATAAAATAATTTTATTAAAAAACCAACTTCACATCTGCTGCATATTTACTACAAGCACAATACTATATTTTAGTTTACTGCAAGTACAATATTATACTTTAGTTTAGGATTACAGACTTTTTTATAGAAGTGTGTAATCCTAAAGTAAAAGTGAAGCGACACTCGCTTAGTTCGGTCACGCCTCGAGTAGGAGTCAAGTGTACTCACGGGGCGTGGTGGGCTTGTGCGTGGCGAGGGGAGCGAGGGGGGCGAGAGGGGGGATGGGCGGCGCCGGCGCGGGAGGCGGGGGATCGTCATCCACTAGTATCACGTCCTGCGAGTCAGATTCGTAGCCGCCCCACGCTGGAAATAAAGAATGATGATTAGTGATTACCTTTATAGTGCACTAATAAAATCATTAACACACCATCTTATTTAAAGATGTCTTTGTCTAACAAGTGACATATTTTTTGAGTTATGTTATTAAGGGCGGATTCGACCAAACTGGAGTAAAATTTTACTCGGGTATAACTGTCTCCTAATCTAAGAGTAAGCTGGTTTTGCGTTTTTCCAACTTCTAATCCAAGAATGAGGTAATTACAAGGGAGTAAATATTTACACTGGCTATTTTGGTGGAGTAAATATTAAACTGAGAATAGTTGCACAACAGGGTGTCAACTGTCACGGTCGGTGACATTGTGAACTATAATTGACATTTTATTTCATACTCTTTGAGTAACTTGGTAAAATGCAAACGATAATACCCTAGAGTAAATTATAGGAGTAAAATTATTCTCATGATAGTTATACTCCTGTAACTTCAAGTTTGGTCGGATCGGGCCTTATAGTGTAAACTATATTCAAATTAGTTTATAAGCATTGCAGTTAAAAAAAATCTTTCTATCCAACCAATTAAGAAGTTCAATCTTATGTAACAATGATTCTACATTATCGGGACTTACCCTGTGTATAAACTTATTCTCAGCTCTATCCAAAATATTCTTAAGCTCTTTAACCTTATACAAATGCTAACCTGGTCTCGTTGGTAATCTCGGACTAGGCACTGCTGGACTGACCGCATGCTGTGAAAAAAATGTACACCATAAAGACTCCGTATAGTATAGACCAGCCTTTCCCAAAGTGGGCGATAACGCCCCCTTGTGAGCACTGAAGGTCTTGGCTTGGGGGGTGATTTGTAATTTATTAATTCATCTGGATGCATTTTAAATCGAAACAATGGGGGGGCGCTAAAACATAATTTGTTCTCAAAGTGGGCAGTAAACAAAATAAGTTTGGGAACCCCTGGTACAGACCATAGACCAACCATAGACAAGACGTATTGCCCGCAAGAAATAACTTTCAGCAGTAATTGGCCTTTTATTGTCGTATGCTTTGTAAAATATTGTTTTAAGGTTTTGTTCGAATTTACGAAGTTTTTTTTTACAGACTTATGGTAATTTTTTATAAAGAAAAGACGTACCATAGACAAGGCGGGCGATGTGAGCGGCGTACCACCGAACCGCCGATGCGTGCGCTCCGCAGACGATCGGTTTGAACCTGAGTAACACGACACAATATCATTAATATTCACGTGATTTTCTTAAGGCAATACTCATTTGTTGGCCAATATTGCTTTATCGCAGAAATTACTAGGATACTGTCAAAAACTTCAGGACTCCATAATAAAAAAGAAGAAGAACTGTCACCTGGCGCGTGCGCGGGCGACGCAACTGCGGGCATGACGAGGTCGCGCCATCGCTTGACCAGTACCTTACCGTAGACCGTACACTTATGGCACTGGCGAATACTTGGGGAATGGTTAAAAAAAAGAAGAAGAACTGTCACCTGGCGCATGCGCGGGCGACGCAACTGCGGGCATGACGAGGTCGCGCCATCGCTTGACCAGCACCTTGGCGCGGCGCGCGAGCGTCGGGTCTGTGGTCTTCCGTCGGAGCTCGTTCACGTATTTGCCCAATCTGGTGGTCTGGAAAGCAAAAACAATTTTTAAGATGGCTCCATAATAATTACATACGAGCAAAATAGCCCATTGTTAGCAGTTATCCCATTATTGGCACATTGAATTTTCATTTAGATTTGATTTTAAAAATACTAGGAATGTCAATAATAGGATTTTCTGTAGTACCTAACCCCTTTTTTAAGAACAAAGATAAAAACTAAACTAAACATATGGTTTTCGAGTGTCGTTTGATTTGGGGATCTGCGGATCTGTTACGTATGATGTTATGAAATCTGTTACGAAATGGTATGAATTTTAGTGCCAATAATTGGGTGTTTTACCTTTAAAAAAACAAAGAGAATATTGGAGTATCTTTCTCCCAAACTGCAAAGTTTTGAAAGTAAATCCTGTGACAGAAAAAGTCTGAATAAACTATTTTTTAAAATAAATCCTGTGACAGAAAAACTCTGAATAAACTATTTTTTAAAATAAATCCTGTGACAGAAAAAGTCTAAATAAACTATTTTATTAAAATAAATCCTGTGACAGAAAAAGTCTGAATTAACTATTTTTTAGACTGTAATAACACAAAAAAATAGTTAATTTATTCTATGTGTTACCCTGGCTATTATTACAAATCAATCAATAACACGTCAGACTAATCCGATCAGTATTTTAGGCGCTAAAATGGTACATACATAACTGCCTAAAGCAAAAATGGTACATACATAACTGCCTAAAGCAAAAATGTAACTATTTAAAATTGATAACCTTTTATATCGTCGCCGCGTCGTTGGTTAAAATATTATAGCAAGCACGCAGGTAACTCGTATAGTATTGAAATAAAACGCGTTCTATAAGCGATAAGACTACAATCTCAAAACCTAACAAGCGTTCTACTGGTTTCCTGTTATGTAAACATAAGATGTTAACCGACTTCGGAAGTGAGCAGTACATACAGGTCACAGGAAGTCATACGTATCTATTTCATTTTTTGTTGACATTGTATTACTTGATAATATTGATATGGATATCATTATTGCAGTCCATACTAACATTGCTTCAACTCCCAAGCGGTCGAATTCGACCGCGAAAACAATAGATTTCCAGGAATCCACGATCCGAGGGAAAATTATAAATGCAAAATATATAATGATTAATAACTTATAAATTTTTTTATAAGTTATTAATCATTATATATGAACTTTCTAGGTTCCTATAGTTCTACAATCTACTATTTTTTTTTGTGAAAATGATAGGAAAAAAGCAACTTCTGTTAGTGAGGCTTTCACATTAACCAGCCCAGTTTTTTTCAGTATTTTGAAAGGGGGTAGATTTTTATGTTTCTAATTTCTGTGTATGTATGGTGATTTGTAGTACAAGAAAAAAAACACAAGACCATCAATTGGATGGACTTAATGGGGCATCCATATATCACGTCACCATGCAAGGAAGTAGTCATAGCAAACATGTCAAAAGATGTTAAAGGGATCCTAACAGCCGTCATAAAGTCCCCACTTTTTACTTTTAGCATCCCTCCCAAGGGCTGCTAAAAGTAAAATTTTGCGTGACGTGGTCATAGACGCGTAAACGCCCAATCTCTATATCCATAGGCGTTTATATACCGTATTGGACATTTATGGGCATTTATAGACATGATACATGGATAGCCTCAAAAGAAGTATGTGTACTTACCTCCAGCAGCTCTTTCGTGATATTAAACTTCTCGAGTATTGATATGATTTCATTAACTGCGTGCATGTCGATGACCTGAAACAACATTTAAATTTTAAACATTACATACTAATACATACCACAAAGTAACATGTAAACAGTAAATAGGAAATGGCATTTAAATGTTTACAATCAAAGGGGGAAACATCATTAAATTCCAAAACCTTTTTTTGTGGTAGTTACATATAAGTAAGTACATATTATATTCAATTGAAATTTTTTTGGAGACAACCAATAAAATGTATATTATATACCGTAATAATCAATGAAGCACAAAATAATATATTATAGTGCCCATCTAAATTCCAAAATTGGAAATGGAGATTGGGCCCAAAAAAGAAATCTTTACCAAATAGTTACACTGTATATGAAGGATAAAAGAAACTCCATTTCTACTCCCTTTTGATGAAATGTTCTTTAGCATCACCCTACATAATATATATATATTAAACTGTCCCAAACGAACCCTAAAGTAGTTGAGGTGACCCTTGAATTGACATGCCTCAGCCCTCATCTATAACATAGATTGTTGGTCAACTTACATTGGCCATAAGAAGGCTAAAATACTAGAACAACTGTTCACATAATCATCATCATCAAAAATTATCAAAAACCTTCACTAAACCTGCAAAAGATAGAAGTTCAAACAAAATATCATAATTTACTAGCTGTCCCGGTGAACTTCGTGTCATTTTAAAACCTTCCCTGGACTTCTATGAATATTTTAAGACTAAAATCAGCCCAATCCATTCAGCCGTTTTCGAGTTTTAGCGCGACTAACATATTTGAAAATCAATTTTTATATAATTTACTAGCTGTCCCGGTGAACTTCGTGTCACTTTGAAACCTTCCCTGGACTTCTACGAATATTTTAAGACTAAAATCAGCGCAATCCGTCCAGCCGTTTTCTAGTTTTAGCGCGACTAACACATTTGAAAATCCATTTATATATATATATAATATAAATGGATTTTCAAAAGATATAATAAAACAACTAAAAACAGATGAGGAAATATCAAACTATAAGAAAATAAAAACAAATGCATTGAGACCCTCAAATTAAAATGTTTTATTTGCAGAGAAACAAATATCATGCAACATTCAGATGGTTTTTCCTGTTTTATTTATGCAGACTCAATAGATATTCAATTGTTATGCGGCAGCCGGCTGCCGCTTGGGGATTGATGGGTTAATCTTAGTCTAAGCATATACAAAAACTCAACCAAACAGGTACAGTGCTAATTCTTTATAATTGTACTGTTCATAAATTGGTGACATATTATTTTGTAATCTTTAAGGCCAAATTGAGCCAGTCTGCATTAATGCTAAAGTGGTTTAAACATTATATCTTAATTAATTTTGTTAAGACACAAGATTAAATAAGACTATAATGATCAAATAACATTAAAGACAAAGCCAAAAAAGCATTTCATTATATCATTTTGTTACAATACACCTTTATAATGGAAGATTAGCTTTAATATTGATAAATAATAACTGATAAGAAGTGGTTACTAAACAAATTCCACAAATTTTAATATTATACCGGTATCACTTTATTTATGATCTACAGAGTATTCTAAGATACAAAGTTTATATTTAAGAAACAAACTGGTTCCAGGTTTCTTATGAAATTATTACATGTGAGTTCTAGTTCCATCAATTAAGAGTAAACTGTTTGCTTCACAAATGTTTAAAAACTTGTGATACATTTTAATCAGTAATATAGCTTTTTTAAACTATTATTAATGAAAATACAGTAGGGCCTCGATAGTCTGAACCTTAGCTAATCCGAATACCTCTATAATCCGAAAGACCTCCCTTCCCCAGAGCGTCGGAACCGGCTGCAAAGATTCCACATACTCAAGCTGTGTCTGCCTTAAATACTTGCTTGGAATGGGCAGAAGAAGTCGATATTTCTATTTTGGAAAAATGCTTTTGCGTAAATTAAGGGATAAGGTGTTTTCAATGTCACTAAATACTGGTCATCAAAGTACTATACTGGAATTCTTTAAGAAAGTTTAAATAAGAAATACTTTGTTTTGTATAAGTTTTGCATGATTAAAATGTTATAGTTTTTATGATATGTGATTAAAATGTCTACATACTATAATCCAAATGCTGCATACATCCGAACAGGGTATATATTTTGGGTGTTTGGTCTATCGAGGCACTACTGTATCCACCCTGTATGGTGTGACCACAGACGTATTATTTAAACATTATTTTTCAAGCCACTTTAACACTTTCATTGTGGGTATTGCAGACACAATAGATTTACAATTGTTATGCGCCAGCTGGCTGCCGCTTGGGGATTGATGGGTTAATACAAAGTCTGTATGCAATCTATAGTTGTACAACTGTTACCAATTTATATTTATAATAATTAATAAAGTTATCAAGAGTAGACAGACAGTCAGAAAAAAATTATAAGGGCTCCTTTTAGTTACTATGGAACCCTAAAAAGTGACTTTTGTTTTACGCAGCTAGTTTGTGGTACCGCGCGCGAGCAGCCTCACTCGTCTGAGTGAGTAAGGGGTCGGACCCCTTAAGAGCAGGGGGGACCCGTGTCCCCACGTCAGATAAAAATTGCTTATTTTCGTAGCTCTCCCCAATATTGCCCGACTAGAATGTCACACGTGTGACTTTAGGGGAGGGGGCCAGGCCCCCCTCATTGTTTATTTCCAAACCAACTAGCAACAGACTAGTTATAGCCACGATTAAACTACCATGGTCTTAACCAGACCAGTAGCCTAAAGGGTCTAACCTTTCGAAAAAAAAAAAAAAAAAAAAATGACTTTTGTTTAATAGAATAGAAAAGTCATACAATCTGAATCTTTATAAGTATTTAGAAAAACTATAAAAACTGTCTATAAATTTGGCGGAATAATTACTTTCACAGTAACAATGATTAAAAATGAACCACAATTATGCATAACTGAACAATGAATTAAAACAATTCTTAGAGCTTGCATAACTGCAGGCATAGTAAAAGATTTTGCAAAATTTTATTACAATGCATTTACATAACAGTCAAATGTATGTTATGAATTAAGTTTACGTCAAATTTTACTATAATAATGATTATATTAATGACGTATGAGTTATGACTGAGCCCCAAATTCAGTCATAAAATAAAGTAACTTTTGGAGTATTGTGTTAAACCCAAATATTTTTTTAACCAGTCTGGGTTGTTCTTTGGCTTTCTCATTCTATAATTTATAGATGAGAGATAATTATCTCATTCACTTTAACGCAAAGCAGCATCCTTAAATCTTCTGTAACTTGGCAGGTGCAAGACTTCTGCAGCATGAAGCGACAAATTATGTCCTTTTAAATGGACTTCTCTAAACAAAAGTTAAAATTCAATTAGTTATTGTAAAAAAGGATAATCTGTCTATTACATTATTGTTAAAGTAAAAGTATTTTATTCATCATTGTAACCTGTGATAGGTTACCACATTTAAGTTTGCACATGGTTTCTGTGACACCATGTGTGTGGTTCTCAATCAACCACCCCACCCATGCTGCTTTCAACCAATGGTGGGCATACTTCTAGCAACTCATAACTTGGAGCTGTGCTGAACCGAATAAAGTGTTAAATTCATTTAATCAATGAGCTGATTTTTACATAACTAGTCCCACTCAACTCTATTCACATTTTGACATATGAGCATTGCAAATAAAACTGCAAAAACCACACACAGGTATTGTATAACGGTTTGCTATACTTGGACATCGACTTGAAAATCAGGTGTACATTGATGATTAGGTACTTTTTTAATGTCCAGGTGGAATAGTAGCAAGTCAAAAATTATTACGGAAACATAACTTACCCGAAATTGCAACTAAAACGATCGAAACGACACAAATTATCCCCTACCGTCGCCCGTACCGAGAGCGAAATACCATGCGCCTGCATGATTCCGTCGAATTTCCAATGACCACATTGAAATCGGAAGGTCATGGGGTACGATAAAAAATAAGTGGCCATACTTCTAACTACAAAAGATTACACAAATCTAAAGAAAATTGACTAAAAAGGTCGCGCGTGGCACAATTCCACACTTTCACATTGCAAAACATTTGGCACTAAGGACGGAGGGACGGGAGGAGCGCTGGCGACGTCAGTGGCCCCGTACATCACTCGCAACGCTCACGTACCCACTCACACACCATACTTCTCGTCGTTTGTAATTACACGAGTTCTCGTAATCTTATCGAACTTCGATCGACAGTAGTGCCTAGCCCTCGACTTGGCCGAGGCGACCTCCTAGAAGACCAAATTGTAACTTCAGTCGGGTGTCACGGGCTCGTGCAGGTCGTTTCCGTATCTCGAGACTCGCTTTTCGCCTTTGTAGTCTTCAAATAGCATAAACTTACATTGTACTCTTTATCCAATGCATTCAGAAGTCGATAACTGAGCTCATGAGCGTTATTACTCATTTATAAACCAAAATATTTAACTAAATACGACGAACGTGTCTCGGCTGCGTCGTAATGGCGGACCGACGGCTACGTATGCCCGTGCCAGGGCATTTTAGCCGAATAATTCAGCTGATATCTACTGAGGCGACGCACACTCGTGTTTTTCCGTTTCTTTTGACAGGTACTACTTAACTTTGCAACATTTTGACGCTAGATGTCGCTACTAGTTCTTCAAAAACTTTTCCATCTTAGCAAAAAAATATACAAAATTGCGATATTTTTAGCAAAAATTAAAATTATTTCTTGTAATATTTTTTATTTTTACTATAAATCACCCAATGGATAGTTAAAAAATTAAATAAATGATTGATGCTAGCAACATTCAACCGTTTTGCCAACAGTTGTTGATAAGCCGGAACAGATGGCGCGGACTGTGATGTGTCACTTTCATGAAGATAATAAATTTGTTTCTTATCTATCCTAATTATTCTTTTTTTATGTTATTTCATTCACAGAGCTAATAAATTAGCAAAATAAAAAGAAGAATCCAAAGAGAAGGGTTAGAAAATAATAGTTATAAGATTTACTTATTACAACAGCTATGACACTTGTCAAATACGATTTATTGTATCCTTTTAATTCAAGCTTTTATCAATTTTCAAAAAATAAAGACGCTGAAAATAGTATTTTGTGCTCTATCTTCTAAGCTCCGAAGTCACCGTCCCACCACCGTCCAGTGTCCACCAATGACCGAACATTTCATGATTTTCGGTTTGGCTGCTTTCTTGAACGGCATAGTATTATATTTTTATTAATTTATAAGCATCAAATGAATTGTAGAGTTCGACAAGGCTGTTTATGAACGTGGCGAGAAAAGGAACTAACGCTTCTATCATACAAAAACGTCATTTTTGACAGTTCTCCTTTACCAGCAGCGCACATTGACTGACATTGACACATTCAATTAAAGCCTTGTCGAACTGTATGTTGAGCTCAAATCACTTTTAACCCTGGTAATTACATAATCCCTCACTAGTTTAAAGTTTAAACTCGCTTGCGGGTTGCGCTTGCGAGTTGCGACACTATCACAGAATATATAATATTAGTACTTGGTTGCTAATAAACTTTTGAACTAGTAACATAGTGTTACTAGTTCAAAAGTTCTTTCTGCAGGTCTTGCAGGTTACTAACTTACAGGTGCTCAAGTAAAGTCAAAATTTCGAAATATTTTTTATCTATGTTCATCTGTCAAATTTTATTTAGAATCGAGTTGTCAAAAAATTGTCAAATGGGTTTGGTATGGAAATGTTCATCAAAGAGAATATAATCACTACGTGATGTTAATGGCTGTTGTGGAGAAGTCGTGTGCCATAAAATAAGATGCAACAAATCTGTACACAATTAAATCACTAAAATTGTGTCGTACTACGTTTGTGATGGCTACAGAGTTTGTGTTATTGTGCTAAACCATCATGGTACCGTCGTGTATATAGATGGCGAAAATATTAGTTGAGTGTGTTGTGTAGTGAGTGGCAATGGATCGTCGGTGTTCCCAGTCTGTTCGGACATTGGTTTTCGACGATTCCGACTCTGATCTGCCTAAGGGCGGTCAGAAGAAGGAGTTGTCGTCTTCTGGAGCGCCGTCTTCGTTGAACCAGAGCACTGAAGGTCAGTCGATAATAGGATAAATAAATAATGTTTACATATTAATTGGCGGCGATTTCAACGCGTTGAGACGGCATGTTCACGGTCTATTGTCCAGCTAAAGGATGCTGTATTATAAAAAAACAGTACTTATATAAATTGAGGGTGCCTATAAAGTACCCTCAACAAATAAAAAACGTTTCACATCCAATTCACGACTTTTAGAGATAAAAGCAAAACTTTTGGTAGCTAAGTGTTTCCCATTTAATAAGCATCTTATGCATACATCTTGAAGCTAGACACTACAAAAATGGACCATAAGACTATCTATGCATGTACATAATAGCCTAAACAGTTATACTGTACAGTTACCAATGTATCAACAAAACTCTTTCTCACACTCATAAAAATAACAACTTTAACCCTTAATCTTCTGTATGAAACAACAATGTTATTTAAATAGTCTTGCATAGTATTTTCGGCTTTAATTAATATTTTTGATACATTTAATAATTATAAAAAGCTTTTTACTGTAGTCTAAGGTGCTGAAAAAAATATTTGTTACATATTTTATTACTTGATATCATCAAGAAATCATAATTATTTATTAACCCATCAATCCCCAAGCGGCAGCCTATTGTGTCTGTGTTATCCATGATGGAGGTGTTAAAATATATTCCGAAAGTCATAACAGAGTTGCAAAAGTTAGCAATTTTATAGTAATGTACAAACAAATAATAAGATGTTACGTGTGGCTTTCCACAAATGTTATTTTATCTTTTAAAAGAAAGTTTTATAATATTTTAAAATTATAATTAGGTGAATAAGATCTTCACTAGTTAGCTACTCTGTTAGTTAATTTTATTTAATGTTTTGTTTATTATTGCACATTTATTTACTTTGGATGTTGCAAATTTTCACACTAATTTGTTTTTGAACCATAAATTATTTGGGTATAAAAACTACTCGGTTCATTCCCATGGCTCAGAGTATCTTCTTATCACATGAATTAATTATGCTATTAAGTATGAAGAGATAATTTAGGTTGACACACATTTAAAGCATTTTAATCCTTCGATTGCGGATTCTTGGAAACCTATTGTTCTTGCGGCCACATGTGGCTGCTTGGGAGTTGAAGCATCCCTGGATGATATATTCCTGGAAATACCCTGGTACATCTTTTCTAATTTTCAATATTTTTTGTGTTTTAAATAGAATTTTATACATTTTTTTATTTATATAAAAAAAAATGTATAAAATTCTATTTTACATGTCATGGAACATGGAACTTCTAAGAAAATTACTAAGGGCAAGTGAAAATGATATTAATAATAATAATAGCCTTTTATTCTGACATCGAGCTATTAAATATCTCGAAGGTCAGTGTGCCTCTCGGCATAGGCCTCCTCCAGCCTTTTCCACTCAGTTCTGTCTAGTGCTACTCTTCTCCAGTAGTGTCCAGCTGTTAGTGCTAGATCATCTCCCATCTGGTTTGTTGGCAGCCTCTACTCCGTGAGTGATAGCTGTGCTTCATTTATTTTGTTTGTCTCTTGTGTAACATAACATGTATCCGGCCCATCTCCACTTTCTTTGGTCTATTTAAGTAAGTATGTCTGTTAAGTAGTTTAGTAACAGAAGGATTAATACTTGGATTAAAATATCTGATTCATAATTGAATACACGAGTTGATGAAGTGGGTAAGCTGTATGTATGTATCATGTATGTCTGTATGACAAGTGGTCTGTGAATAAATTACAGGTTACTTGTCCATGTGCAATATGTATATATATGTAGCAAAAAACATTGTTAGTCTAAAGAATGCTCATATTAGCCATTAGCCATTGTGCATAAAAATCACTTCATTAATGTATCGGGTCATCTCGTTGTTTACGCTGCAGAGATCTGAAGGCCGGTGGCTCTTAATTAAAAATGTGTTAAAATCAATAATATTTGCTCATACAGTATTATAGTACTCACTATCATTATAATACTCTCTTTTGGGTATTATTCCCAACAAATAAAAAAGTAAACAAAGTTTGCGCTTGTGTACTACACACATACATGGGCAGTGGGCACTCTAGCCAAACGAGCGAAATTTGTGAGTTGTGAGTCGCAGAATTTCGGCTGGCAGAAATTATACTGCATTTAGTTTCATACAAAAGTCCTGTTTGAATCACACGAGCATAATTTTGTGAGTCATTTGTGTGAAAAGATATTTACGCGACTAAATTGTAAGAAATATGATGAGTTCTGTGACATATTATGTACCAACAATAATATACATAAATTACATTAAATATACATCAGTACAAAATTATAGAAACATTAATAACATTGCAACACTATCTTTATTTAATAAGACTAGATTAAGAATTAATCAAATAAACCCAACAAGCAAACTTACAATTAGCTAATTATACTTTTTCATCAAATTAAATAGATCTCATTTATAATTATTGTGATTAATATTAGAAAATACATGCACCGTCATGTTTGACCTCAATTTTATAATTGTAATTTAATTTCTTAAATGAGTTATTGATTTTGTATGACATACCATTTTCTTGTCTGTACGGCAGTCAACACTTTTTTCTAATTCTTGTGTTTAAATGTTATTGCAGATGTCTGTGTAAGAAACTGATAATATTTTCTATTGAATTTGTTGTCAGTAAATGTATTTTTTAAATCTTTATTTACTCAACTCAATGACGCTTGCAACTCTGTTGAGTAAAATTCAGTTGTATAAATTTCCTTTTCCATACCAAATTTCAGCAAAATCGGTTAGAGGTAAAAGATAGACAGACATATTGTACACTTTCGAATTTATAATATATAATATATTATAATTTATAATATAACGCCTGCAACTCAGTGGCGCCAAAATTGGTTTATCACGCGGTACCGTACATTTTTCCGGGATCAAAAGTATCTTTTGCTTTCCCGGGACTGAAATGTTCATCGCTGTAGTGTATCTCCATACCAAATTTAAACAAAATTGGTTCAGCGGTTTGGACGTAACATACAGGTACACTTTTGCATTTATAATTTTAACTGTATGGAATATAAGATATGAGTTTTGACTAACTTATGCAGTGCCGAATTTATATATACTTTATTTCCGCGGCCCTATGTATGCAATCTATAGGGTCTCTATGGACGCTGCCGAGTGCCGACCCTAGGCCGTGGCCCATAACGGCCTATTTATAAATGTGGGACTGAACTTATGCCTATAATAATCTATATAATATAAGGTATCTTAAAAGGCCGGCAACGCACCTGCAGCTCTTCTGATGTTGCGAGTGTCCATGGGCGACGGTAGTTGCTTTCCATCAGGCGACCCGTTTGCTCGTTTGCCCCCTTAATTGATAAAAAAAAATGTATATTATACTAGCTAGCTTTCCCGGTGAACTTCGTGTCACTTAAAAACCTTCCCTGGACTTCTACGAATATTTTAAGACTAAAATCAGCCCAATCCGTTCAGCCGTTTTCGAGTTTTAGCGCGACTAACACATTTGGAAATCCATTTTTATATATATAAGAAGATATGACAAAATATGTCTATGACCTATCCCACTTTGCAGACAAGTAGGTATGTTGCGCAAATCGCTCTCGAGAGAGCTATATTGCTCAACAGATTTGAATTGATCTATAAAAATCATAACAATTGACAGCATGACTATATTGATCAATATTAATTAGTAGACACAACAGTACAGATTAACAGAACACATAAGTTGTAACAGAGCCAGACAACTTCTTGCAATAAGTACCTATTTAAAATTAGATTTAAATAGAATATTTAGAAAACAAAAAACCACTCTAATATTATAAATGTGAAAGTGTGTCTATCGGTCTGTTACCTCTTCACACCCAAGCCGCTGAACCGATTTTGCTGAAATTTTGTAATGAAGATACTTTGAGTTCCGAGAAGGTACATAGGATACTTTTTATCCCGGGAAAATGACAGATTCCCGCCCAATAAAGGATTTTTAGCGGAACGGAGATACGGGCGTCATCTATAATATAAAATGAGTCGCTGAATGCTTTTAATTTCCTGAAAAAGTCTAAAAACAACACTTTTACATACAAAAGTTAAAGAATCGACTGTTAGGCGATACGAAGTTCGCCGGGTCAGCTAGTCTAATACAATATAAAATAAGTCGGGTTTTCCTTCCTGACGCTATAACTCCAGAACGCACGAACCGATTTCCTCGGTTTTGCATTTGTAGGAAAGTTCTCGGGCTCCGTGAGGTCTATAGAAAAAAAACCCAGAAAAAACTTCAAGAGAAAAGCAGGAAAACAGAGAAAATCATTTTATGGCAAAACATCGTTTGCCGGGACAGCAAGTCTATTATAATTTAC
The DNA here is from genome assembly GCF_905147365.1 of Aricia agestis. NCBI lineage: Eukaryota > Metazoa > Arthropoda > Insecta > Lepidoptera > Lycaenidae > Aricia > Aricia agestis. The sequence continues at coordinate 12,693,056 of NC_056424.1, forward strand.
ATTTTTACATACATAAAACTGACTTCTAACTAGACGGGTATTATGTGTACAATCAAAGGCAGATAGATCTAGCTTATCACATTCAGACCTTATATCTTGGCAATTGGCAATCAAAAGTGGTCAACCGGATCTGTCGGCGAGTGTACAATGCACATGACTGATAATTTAAAGATTAAAATAATAACACTGTTAGGTGGGGCTTCTGACCTGTTATCAAATGTGATAGTATTGTCTAAAGGACATTTTGAACTCTATTCCCTTTGGATTAGGTGCGGTTTTTAATAAAAAGTTTAATAATGGGTGTGTTATTTTGATAGTGGTTACTGGTTAGTCATTGAGGGTGTTATCACATTTTGTGGCGAGAAAGAGAAGTGTACCCTGATACTAATATTTTGATCCAACAGTAATACAGCTTTAACGCCCCCATGGTCCAGTGGTTTAGAGCGTGGCTCCAGTCTTGACTCATTCAGAATGCGTTTTGCTTTCACATTTACAAATTTTAATTGCATTATTGTTTTTTTTTTTTTATGAAATAAGGGGGCAAACGAGCAAACGGGTCACCTGATGGAAAGCAACTTCCGTCGCCCATGGACACTCGCAGCATCGAAAGAGCTGCAGGTGCGTTGCCGGCCTTTTAAGGGGTAATAGGGGAGGGTACGGAAGGGAATAGGGGAGGGTACGGAAGGAAATAGGGGAGGGTAGGGAAAGGAAAAGGGTAGGGGATTGGGCCTCCGGTAAACTCACTCACTCGGCGAAACACAGCGGAAGCGCTGTTTCACGCTGGTTTTCTGTGAGGACGTGGTTTTTTTCCGGTCGAGCCGGCCCATTCGTGCCGAAGCATGGCTCTCCCACGTCAAAAATTCGGATAATTATGTGGACTTAAGAATCTTTTTAAACACAGGACATAAGTCTGTATGAAAGAAAGTTTTAGAAAGGAGAGAAAGGACAGATATTAAAGGAAATAGTAAATTGTTATAACTTATCAATTGTCATGATTGATTATTCAAATTAATAAATGTCGATTGTTATTGGTAAATAAACCTAACTTAGAAAACTTTTTAAAAAAGCGTGTTCATACTTTATAGTACCTATTTAGATTAAAAAAAATATAATCTATTTAAATTATCAAAATCGATCCAGCTGTTTAAACCTGAAGAGATAACGGACATACTTTCGAATTTATTAATAGTATTAGCAAAGATTTGAGCTGTAATTACTATAATATTAATCTTGTAATTAATATAACAGTCTAATTGATCATAAACAAATTAGATATTATAGCGAATTGAGTGTAAACTAATCACAATTCACAACTAGGGCTGCCAATCCCCACAAATTAATAGCCGGACTAAACAGCCAGTTTCGCTGGTCATTTGGGTAAAAAGCCGGATATTGTTCGCCAAGAATAGGGCTGCCATCACCCAAATTACCTTCGCCGGTCAGACACGATAATATTCCCGGACATTTGACCGAAATGTGGTTATTTCCCCGGACGGATAATGTCTTGCCAATTTTTGCTTTTTCAACAAGAATTTGTAAAAATCTGAGTAACCGTCCGTGCAAGAAGCCGTGTGTATGCTTAGCGGGTTTTTATCTTTCGTTTATTGCTGCATGACTTAAAAGTTAAATTATTTCTTTCAACAATAGTGTTCGGAATTCACCCGGACACTTTTCAAAAACCCGGGCGGAGGCACCCTGGACGCCCTTCAAGCTAGGACAAATCCGGGAAAACCCGGACGGATTAAGCAGCCCTAGCCAAGAACAATCGCAACAAAACTTCTTATATTTAACTTTAAAAAATTTACATATTTTTTGTTAGGAACAACCGCCTGAAGGATTTTCTTCAAATGTAGATTACATGTCAAATGTATCTACGCTTAAAATAATATTAATTATTATGCATAATATCATGCTACCGTCAATATTATTGTATTTTACGTTACACGGCACACCAGAGTCCACAGTTCGGGCGTCGTTAACGTAAAAAGTCTAATGAAAGTCGCCCAGGGACAGGCCGGATACCATTTATTTTAGCCGGACACGTAACTTAAAAGTCGGACTATGTCCGGCTTTATCCCACAAAAGCCGGATACTTGACAACCCTGATCACAACTATCGAAGGTCTCCTAGTCACGCTCAGAGAGCCTTGAACTACTAGTAACTAGCAGGTACTAATAAATACCTAAAGCAGGGGTTCCCAAAGTGTGCGCTGCGTCGCCTTGGTGCACCGTGGAAACTGGAAAGTCAAGAAGGGCGCCGCGCCGCGCCACGAGTCGATCCTCCATCATTATCCAAAACCACAAATTAAAATATTAATTATGTAAAGCAGGTAGATTTAAATATTTGTTTATTTTTATTTGCCTGCATAACGTAACTATCATTATTAAAGGTGTTTATTTATGTATATTTTTTGTAATAGCTAGGTAGAGTAGGGTGCCGTGACAAAATATTGTGCAGTGACGTGCAACTGCTTCGCAGGCTGACAAAGATTGGGAACCCTTGACCTAAAGGCTTTATGACCTACTATGTTAAAAAGTACTAGGGTACTGTATAAAATTCCTGCTCTACCAGTTTCAATACTTTAAAAGTAGTGACCGTCACGGCCCACGGGCGTCACGGTTGCAGCGTTTGAAGTGTTCACTCTTGAGTCTTGACTCTTGAGTGTGTGTGCGATCGCACGATTCAAAGGCGCTGTAAACGATTTTACTGTCTCGTCACTTTTGTCGAGAGTTTATTTGTTCGTGCATTGATTAAATTTTATTATTGCTCTACGCATTGATGTTTTAATATCATTGGCTCTACGCCATTACAAAGCAGCGACGCGGGCGGTATAATATGCCCTATGGGTCGCTAGACAATGTCGGTAGAAAACCCACAGCCTCTCTCAGAAAGTGGCATTTTGTTTGAATTTTTGTCGGTCGCGGTCGCTTGTGGTTGTGGCAAAGATTGGAAAGCCCTGGCCTGGGTCAGCGCGCAGACAAAACGGAGGGCTGCGGAGAGGATTTTATTAGCGCACTTGAAAATAAACTTTTAAATTATTACACTAAAGTGCGATAAGGGATTCTCGCGCATCTTCGAGGATGCTCCAGCATTTTTTGTAAGGTTCGACTTTCAAGCATTTATTGCACTTTCGTTTAATAATTTTAAAGTTCATTTTCTTTGCGCTCCGTTCCGTATGCGCTGACCCTTAGTCTAACTGAATGTTGAATGTCGATATTGTCGGAACCTCGTAATATAATTACTTAAGGGGGCGACTAACCCTAAAGTGTCGATTTTATAATTCATTTTTATACTTGAAAATAAGCCCCGAATTGTTTCATTTTCTAAAATTAGATACTACATTATATTTCCGAGAATTCAATCCGAGCAAAAACACGGTATCTTACAATTTTCTCTATAGAAAAAAATCACAAAGATGCATCTAATTTTCACGAATTTTTCATTTATTGCCATAACCGTGCATAGAACTAAGTTAATATTTTAACACATTGTATAAAATTCTATCATTGAGAGATCGACCTAGAGTCATTCAAGGTGTAACTTGTAAGGCTGATGTTACTCATGTTAGGGTGGGTTGCACCAACCAATTTTAACTGTAACTTTAACTATTACTTAAACTACAATGCAAAATGTCTAATCTTTGGTTAAAGTAAAAAATGGACGCCATATTTAACCATAACCATAGAGCTTGAAAAGGCTTTAAATGCACGTGGCGAAAAAAGGAACTAACGCTGTCGTCACTCATCATACAAAAACGCCATTTTTGACAGTTCTCCTTTATCAGCAGCGCCCCCGCCCACGTTCATTTAAAGCCTTGTCGGACCAGCAACGTCTTCTGTCAAATTCTGTGGTCAAAGTTATGGTTTTAAAGTTAAATTAGCCTTAACTATAACCATGACTTTGACCATAACTTTAACTTTAACCACGCCTCTGGTGTAACCAACGGCCCACCATAATTAGTCGGCCGACCGCACGCGCACCGTGATGACCAGAGTCCAGAGGTTTATGAAATACTAACTTTTGAATAACGCATAGCGTATTTATGAATATTATACACTCCGTTGTCAGCGCCGACAGTCAGCGAGCACTCAGCACGATAGTAAAATTAAAAAAATAGTTTTGATATGGTTACGATGCAATCTCGATAAAATGGAGCTATAAAACAGTATTATGTTATTGTCAAATCAACCATAAGTACACAAGGTATTTTTTCAAACTACAAAAAACCTTTTTTAAACCTCTTCGCCTCATTGGGCTTTCAGACATTCGGCAGTCTTTAAGTTTTCTTGTTCTAGTTTGTGTTTTAGTGGTATGAGGTATCTCTATTTCCTCCCTATCACCATTAGAGAAGGACGCTCCTTAGACAAGAACAGATATGGAAGAATCTTCTATTGTACCTCAGTCCTCAAGTAATTTGATATCTCCTGATGGTACGGCCTTGTCTTGGCCTTGCAAGTTGCACCTAGCATACATGATACAACAACTCACATCACTCGTTTGTATGTAACAATTCCTAATACATAAAACCCACGTTATGTGTTAGGTAATACGAGGTGTATTACTTAACATACCTACATTACATGTTAGGTACACCGTACATCTATCCTAATTACTAAGGGGAACAAATTTAATGACCACCAAAAAATGCACTGATACCCTAAACTTGTTTACCAAAAAAAGATAATTAACACCAAAAAATAAAGTCTAAAATTGCAATACTACCAGCTATTTTAGTCATGACAACACTTCAAATTGTAATCAAACACCAAATATAGTAAATGATCACCAAATAAAGTAAATGATCACCAAATATAGTAAATGACCACCAAATATAGTAAATGATCACCAAATATAGTACTAAATGATCACTAAATATAGTAAATGTTCACCAAATATAGTAAATGATCACCAAATCCTTGTGAGCAAATCAATGCGATATTTTTGTCCAAATAAATCACTACGATTGACAAAACATGTAACAAGCATATTATTAACAAATTAGACCTAATATTGTGTTTTTGTATGGGAGCCCCCCTTAAATAATAATTTTATTTTGTTTTAGTACTTGCAACAGATATACTTACACAATCTGTGAAATTTTTAGAAGTCTAACTGGAGTGGTTCTTGAGATACAGCCTGGGCCCTAGAGATAGACAGACGGACGGACAGACGGACAGACATAGAAGTCTCAGTAATAGAGTCCCGCTTTTAGGGTTCCGTACCCAAAGGGTACAAACGGGACTCTTTTACTAAGACTTCGATGTCTGTCTGTCCGTCTATACGTCTTCTTCTCTTTAATAGGATATTTGCTAAATAAAAATATATTTGGTTATAATTTTACATTAAAATGCTAGTATAATGTTGGTGATCATTTACTAATTTTGGTGATCATTTACTTATTTTGGTGATCATTTACTATTTTTGGTTTTAAGATGTTAAATCTTTGGTTATCATTTTACATTAAAATGGTGGTCTGTATTTTGGTGCTCGTTTACTATTTTTGTCTGTGAAATGTTACTATTTCTGGTGATCAGTTAATTATACTTAAGCCATTACTAAGGCCAAGACACATTATCGCAGGTAATCCTTAAGTTAACCCGTTAAGGTGACGCCGGTCTTGTTTTCTATGAGAGGCCGGCCCGGCCTCTCATACATTATATCATTATCTCATATTATCATACATTATATCATATTATATGACATACAACCCAAGCTTATAAAAGCGTGTAAAAAATAGTGGCGAATTTGTGAATCCGCCCCTGGGCAGGTCAGATGGCGTGACGTGGCGATGCGAGGCGTCGCCATTGTTTGGGGATATCGATTCTTATCTGTAGAAAGTAATTCTCAGTACTAATCTCATTATAATAACTTTTTCCCGATGAATAATACGTGTGGGAAGTTAATCACCGTATTGCAACTTTTAAATGTTTGTAGGCGTAACCTAATCATTTGTCGATCTTATTATCTGAGTGGTAAGGCCTAAAATTGTTTAAAAATTTGGAGTTTAATTAGTTTTTAAGGTCAAAATATTAGTATATTAGTTATAGTAATATTATGGCAACGAAAGTAAGTGTAGTTGTGGGTTTGTGGAGGTAAAAATATACAGTACTGGTTTAGTTCAGACCAGATTGAACCAGATTAGCCATTATTTTTATATTTGCAAATTATTGAACACTATCATTTTAATCCGTATCCATAGCGTAACTGCAGGTAACATTCATACAAATATTATTATAAAATATGCGAAAGGGTGTCTGTATTTAAAGTGTATATATCTGTCTGTCTGTCTGTTTCTTCTTGACGCCCGCTGAACCGGAGTCCGGGAAAGGACACAGTAAACTTCTAGTCTTCTGTCGGAAAAATGTACGGTTGAACTGTAGAGGTATTTTCTGTAAGAAATCGAGTAGCCAGCATGCTTGGCCGCTGTCGAAAGGGTTTCTTTGGGGAATAGGCAATGTGAAAAGGGTTTTTTTTGGGAATAGACAAAGTGACGGATTGACAAGGGAAATCTATAATTTTGTCCCCAAAACCGGTCAGTCTTTCTATACACGCGCCTTTCTACTGAGGTCATGATTAGGGTTGCCATCTTTATTTTTTGCAAAATATAAAGTACATTGGCTACTTTAGGTGGGAAAAAAACAGTACACAGTAAAAAAATAAAGTACAATTTATAAAATTATCTGTTTTAAAAATAAAAATGAATTCTTTACTTTGTTAGTTTCTTTAAAACTCGAGAACGGCTGAGCCGCTTTGGCTTATTTTGGTCTTGAAACATTCGTGGAAGCCCAAGTAGGGTTTATATTGGGAGATAGGTGATACGAGGTTCATCGGGTCATCTAGTTTGAAATAAAGTATTTTTGCGTACTTTATTATTTTCGTAAAGTACAAAGTACAATTGCCTGAAATAACGTACAATACTTAAATAATAAAGTACGGGTGGCAACCCTAGTCATGATAGTGTGGCGGTACCCACAATTCGCCTAACATTCCTGCATCGCGCTATCGAAGTTTCGGAGAACGGCAAGATATATACGAGTACAACGTCTGAAATGACGTCAGTGGGCTTCGGCCTGACCGAATATGCTATCTCGCTCGGTCGGAAGATCTTCCTTTTCGGCCGCCACGAACAACGTTAAATTGGTGACCACCGACAAGAACACGCATTCTTCTGGACATCAATCATCATCAACACTCCCCGCCCCTCCGCACCACGTCAGCAGACATCAAGCATAACCGGGTCGCCTCGACCATAAGCCGCGTTAGGCATCCGCGCTGGTCGAACCCGCGTCTGGCTTGAACGGGGCAGCCATAGGCTACAACGACCGGTCAGCAAGCAGAGCACGGGGTCCCTCTCCTGGTCATTGCACGTGTAGCTTCGGCCCACACCTGACAACGCAAGCGCATCGAAAGAATACCACAGGTCTTCGGGGGGGAGTGATGTGGCGGTACCCACAATTCGCCTAACATTCCTGCATCGCGCTATCGAAGTTTCGGAGAACGGCAAGATATATACAACGTCTGAAATGACGTCAGTGGGCTTCGGCCTGACCGAATATGCTATCTCGCTCGGTCGGAAGATCTTCCTTTTCGGCCGCCACGAACAACGTTAAAATAGGCTTGCATTTGCTTGCACACAAAGGAAAGTGAAATTAAAAAACATATTTTTAAACGTTGTAAAATGATATAATTTGGTAAATTAATTAAAAACTGAGTAAACTGAGATACGTACGTTATTCACTTCGTGCAATTACGTCCTCATTATTTTTTTAATAGGCAAGAGGTTTTGGTAAAAAAATTTGATACAGCTATAACTTGCGGTACACCGTACAAAGCAAGTTTGGTAGGCATGTGCCCTCGATATTTTTTATCGACAATGTCGATAGTCGATACTTTCCCATAACGGGTGCGCGTACGCATTTGTTGTTTTGTGGACAACAATCTCCGCAAATAAGCTCTCTGATATTTAACATGAATTTTATGGCATTGATATAAGGACTACGCGCAACGCCTCCGTGGTCCAGTTGTTTGCTCTTGAGTTCTTGACTCGGGTCTCCAAGACCCGAGTCATGGGTTCAATTCCCACATTGGAAAATTAATGTTGCTAGTTGGGTTAGGTCACATCTGCATTGACCTAACCCAACTAACAACAACCAAAATAAGAAAGATGATCCATGCGTTGGATGGGCATGTAAAAAGTCGGTCCTGCCGCCGCGCCTCTCTAGTCGTGTCGGTCATCCGTCCCACTGGGTTAAGACTTAAGAGTGTAAACTAAGTTCTTGTGTATTGCGCACACACATGGGCACTATACAATGACTCATGCATAGGCCATAGCCCATAGCTGTCCTGGTTTAGATGAAACCGGCCAGCGTCACTGAAGTCTGAAACCGGCGTGGGAGGCAAAGAACTACATTCATACAAACTGATAGACCGGGAGATGGTGACACAAAATTCTTGGTCGTTTGTACCAGCATGGCGATTCTGCTGGGGTCTAATTACGTAAAGGCAAAAAGGAAAATGATGGTCATAGACTCATAGCGCTAGCACCGGCGGCCCAAACGCGTGGGCGTTAAGGGGGCGACTAACCCTAAAGTGTCGATTTTATAATTCATTTTTATACTTGAAAATAAGCCCCGAATTCTTTCATTTTCTTAAATTAGATACTACATTATATTTCTGAGAATTCGATCTGAGCAAAAACACGATATCTTAAAATTTTCTCTATAGAAAAAAAATCACAAAGATGCATCTAATTTTCACGAATTTTTCATTTATTGCCATAACTGTGCATTGAACTAAGTTAATATTTTAACACATTGTATGAAATTCTATCACTAAGAGATCGACCTAGCGGATTTTTAAAATGTTGTATATTTATCGAGTTATTGAGAAAAAAGTAATTTGGCGATGAATCCGCGTCGTTCTTTTTCACCTGGCATATGAAAGACGGGCGTGAGTGTGAAGAGAGAAGGACGATGTTTGATTTTTGGGGTTAGTCGCCCTCTTAATCGAACGCGTCGGATAAATAACGAGTGTCGAATTTGCTCCTCAAAAATCCATGTATTTCCAGATAGTCGAAAAAAAAGAATTAACTCAACTAACAAGTCCTTTTTGCTTTTACGTAATTAGACCCCCGAAGAACCGCCATACTGGTACAAATGACCAAGAATTTTGTGTCACCATCTCCCGGTCTATGAGCGCCATAGTTAAACTAAAGGTGTGTTATTATTGTATTGTGAATTGTGATTCGTAACGCTTATGACTCAACACAACGCCTTTGTAATTAATCACAAATATTGTAATTTATGTATTGCTGACTGTTATCCATTTATTTACAACTAGCTGTTGCCCGCGACTTCGTCCGCATGGACTTTAGTTTATAGTTGTTCCCGTACATCGATTGAATCGTTTACGCGCAAATCAGAAAACTATATTGTGTGGGAATCGCACATTTTCCGGGATAAAATAAGTAGTAAGTAGTCCTTGTCCTTTCCCGAAACTCAAAGTATCTCCATACCAAATTCCATCAAAATAGATTGAATAGTTTACGTGCAAATCATAAAGTATATTGTGCAGTAACCGTACATTTTTCCGAGACAAAATGTATCCTATGTTCTTTTTCGGGACTCAAAGTATCTTTAAGTATACCAAATTTCAGCAAAATGGGTCCAGGAGTTTACGCGTGATGTCGTGACTCGTGACCCAAGAAATATAACGTTCCGCGCGGCTTCGCCCGCGTAAATTAGATATTGCACAGACAAATTAGTCCACAAAACATAGCCTATGATCCTTCACGTGGTCTACTTACTTATCTGTGCCAAATAACAGAAAAATTGCTCCAGTAGTTCGTGAGATAAGCCCTTTCAAATAATTTCCCCCGTTTTTTTCCACATTTTCCTCTATTTCTTAGCTCGTATTAGTCATTTCGTGATGTAATATAAGCTATAGCCTTTCTCGATCAATGGGCTATCTAACACTGAAAGAATTTTACAAATCGGACCAGTAGTTCCTGAGATTAGCGCGTTCAAATAAGCTCTTTCAAATAATTTCCCCCGTTTTTTCCACATTTTCCTCTATTTCTTTGCTCCTATAAGTCTTAGCGTGATAAAATATAGCCTATAGCCTTTCTAGATAAATGGGCTATCTAACACTGAAATAATTTTTCAAATCGGTCCAGTAGTTCCTGAGATTAGCGCGTTCAAATAAGCCCTTTCAAATAATTTCCCCCCGTTTTTTCCACACTTTCTTCTATTTCTTGGCTCCTATTAGTATTAGCGTGATAAAATATAGCCTATAGCCTTCCTCGATAAATGGGCTATCTAACACTGAAAGAATTTTTCAAATCGGACCAGTAGTTCCTGAGATTAGCGCGTTCAAACAAACAAACAAACAAACAAACAAACTCTTCCCAATTATAATATTAGTATAGATTTGTGTGACATTTATGAACTCTAGCGCATCAATGCTCGAGCTGCCGCACTCCGAGACGAATATTATTAATTACCTACTTAACAGTAATTTAATGAAGACATTTAAGCTTATACATTGTCTTGCAAACCCTTCATTAAATAGAAGTTTAATCATCATTAATGCTGGATTTATATGCGGCGGAGCAAACGCGCGGTTTGGCCGCACCGCGACATCACAACTTCACAAGCAAATGTATGAAACGATTTATTTAAATAGCTTCGCGGTCGCGCTGCAATTTATATATTATGTCGTAGGATGATTTGATAAATCGAATTTTCGCGAAAATTCTAGGGTTTTCGCGAAAACACGGATAATTAGATAATGTTGATTACATTTTTCAATCTTACTGATAAAAACTAACGATTCGTTTCGCAATCGTACTTAAGTACGATTGCGAAACGAATCGTTAGTTATTATCGAAAAAAATCACTGATTGGTCGGTTTAAGCGCCTGACAACAACATCTTCTCTGATTGGTTGAAGACTTGACGTTTTAAATGTCAATTCATGTTTTTGTAAGCGAGCTAGCAGTTTTTGATATTTAATGTATTTAAAATTGCAGTTGGACTTGAAAATAAGTGCGAAGAGTTATCTAAAAGTGTGTCTGTAAATACAAAATGACTGATACATGTGAAATTAGTGCTGAAAGTTTAACAGAACCAGAAACTAATTCTGAGGTTATGTCCTTTATAATTCTATGGTGTATTACCTCAAAGATACATAGGAAAAGATAGTAACCAATCAGAATAAGAGTTGGCCAGTAAGCAAAAATCAAGCCAATCAGCGTTAGGAATGTGCGATGTTACTAAGGCAACTCGCGTTTTCCCAAAAAACTAATTTTTTTAGGATAATTGAAAAATGTTATCACCATTATCTAATTATCCGTGTTTTCGAAAAATCTCTAGAATTTTCGCGAAATTTCGTTTTATCAAATAATCCTACGACATACATATACATTTGCTTGTAATCTCGCGGTCTAGCCGCCAAACCGCGCGTTCATGCGGACTCATATAAATCCAGTCTAAATGTTTCTGAGTGCGGCAGTCACTAGTCAGTCTAGTCGCTAGTGTAAAATATTATGTAGGACTTGTCCTTGACTCGGACAACACGGTTTCGTGTGCAAACACTTTATACAATGACGCTGGAAGTCGCGAAAATAGTACAAGAACTGTATGCGGTATGTCGTATGCCCCATAATTCATATAACTGAGTAAGTAGTAGGTATGTAGTGTGCTATTTACTACATAACACTCATATAATATTTAAAAGTGTTATCTCTTACAACAAACACTATTTGCTGCACTCATATTAAGTCATAACTCATAACTCATACAACAAACCCGGCAACTTTCTTGTAACTCATGCATGTCAGGCTCGGTCACAGTCTGGAATTGGGAATAGGGGGAGGGGGGAGGGGTTGGACATGAGATTTGGGTGGGGATAGGATCATGGACAGTCAATAGGCGCAATATCTATACTAATACGAGCTTTTACCCGCGGCTTCGCTCGCGTTAAGAAGTATTATTATATATATACAAACTTTCATCACCTATTTTAACCCCTTGGGGTTGGAATTTATCAAAATCCTTTCTTAGCGGATGCGTACGTCATAACATCTACCTGCATGCCAAATTTTAGCCCGATCCGTCCAGTGGTTTGGGCTGTGCGTTGATAGATCACTATGGCAATCAGTCAGTCACCTTTGAGTTTTATATATATAGATTTTAATTCTGCAGAGTTTGTTTGTTTGAACGCGCTAATCTCAGGAACTACTGCTCCGATTTGAACAATTATTGTACTGTTGGATAGCCCATTTATACGAGGGCTGCTATTTATGTATCCGGAACTGGCCACTTACAAGAACAATATTTAAAAAGTAATTACAACATTTGAAAATAGAACTCTTTGGTTGAAGAATACATTTTGTTTCATGTGACTGTCAATTATTTTTCCATTGTGGCGTCATTTTGAAAATTGCGTGTCTTCATTTGCCATGGATTTAACGCGTGAACATTTTCGTGCAATGATTTACTACGATTTTCGGCGTGGGCTAAATCAACAACAGTGCTTTATTCAACTCACCGCAACTTTTGGAGATGAAGCACCATCAAAAACCACTGTTTATCACTGGTACAGTGAGTTTAATCGTGGGCGGTCTATGCTCACGGATGAAAATAAAGAAGGTCGCCCAAAAACAGCTGTTGTCCCACAAAATATAGATGCTGTGCGGGAACTAATAATGCGTGATCGTCATGTTACATATCGCGAGATAGAGGCGTCCTTAAGCATAAGTATGACGAGCATACATAAGATATTACACGAACATTTGGCTGTAAAAAAAATATGTTCGCGTTGGATTCCGCACAACTTGACAATCGATCAAAAACGGGCTCGTGTCGGTTGGTGCAAAAAAATGATAAAAAAATACAACCGTGGTACGTCAAAAGCCGTTTATAATATCTACACAGGTGATGAATCTTGGATCTATGCATATGACCCCGAAACTAAACAACAGTCAACGGTGTGGGTGTTCCAAGATGAGCCGAAACCAACAAAAGTTACTCGTGCAAAAAGTACTTTGAAGCAAATGGTCGCCTGTTTTTTTGGAATTAATGGACATGTGGCTACAGTGCCATTAGAGAATCGTAAAACGGTTATTTCTGAATGGTATACGACCATTTGTTTACCAGAAGTCTTTGAAGAAATAAGAAAGGACAACCGACAACGCAGAATCATATTACATCACGACAATGCTAGCTGTCACACCTCAGCTGAAACAACTCAGTTTTTGGAGGGTCAAAAGATCGAATTGACTGGTCATCCGCCGTACAGCCCTGATTTGGCACCTAACGATTTCTTTTTATTTCCATACGCGAAGAACAAATTACGTGGTCAACGTTTTTCGAGCCGCGATGAGGCTGTTGATGCGTTCAAAATGCACGTTTTGGAGATACCTCAATCAGAATGGAAAAAGTGCTATGAAAATTGGTTCCAGCGTATGCAAAAGTGTGTCGATCATCGCGGCGAATATTTTGAAAAGCAATAAAACCATATTAAATGATATATGTTTGTTTCTTTTTTTAATTCCGGATACATAAATAGCAGCCCTCGTAGGCTATAGGCTATATTTGATCACGCTAAGACTTATAGGAGCGAAGAAACAGAGGAAAATGTGGAAAAAACGGGAGGAAATTATTTGAAAGGGCTTATTTGAACGCGCTAATCTCAGGAACAACTGGTCCAAATTCAAAAATTCTTTCAGTGTTAGATAGCACATTGACCGAAGAAGGTTATAGGCTTTCCTTTTTATTTCTGAAGACTTTTTTCAGATTACTTACTTTCAAAAAGTGGGTTCATCTCGACTCTTGTTTTAGTAAGTGTTGAGTTATATTCATGTTGTTTGGTAGCGTAATGACCGCATTTAGGAGCTAAATGCTGAGGCACGCTGAGTGCGTAGTGCGTCACCGCGAAGGTCGAGGTTCGCTTCCGCCATGCCGAACTGTATTCTCATTTCTCGTAAAACAATAGGCGGCAGGTTAAAATGGAAGTACTGCTTGCGTTGACCAATAGCCATTTGGTGTGCACATCCAGTTAAGTGTAGGCCGCGCAGAAATCAATTTGAAAAAAAAAAGCTCAAAAATCTCGCAAGATTGCTTGGTGGATCTGGAGGGGGGTAGTCGGTGCACTAACTCTTACTAGCAACGCCTCCGTGGTATAGTGGTATAGAGCGCGGCTCTTGACTCGGAGGTCGTGGGTTCGATTCCCGCGTTGGAAACATGTTATTTCCAAGTTTGGTTAGGACAGTGCAGGCGGATCACCTGATTGTCCGACAAGTAAGATGATCCATGCGTCGGATGGGCATGTAAAAAGTCGGTCCTGCGCCTGACTTCTCGCCGGTTGTGTCGGTCTTCCGTCCCACTGGGTTAAGAGAGTTAAGGAATAGAGAGTGCTCTTGTGTACTGCGCACACACTTGGGCACTATGAAATTACTCCTGCGTAGCTGGCCTGATTTCAATGAAACCGGCCACCGTCACCGAAACCGGCGTGGGAGCTATATATATAATGTATCTTACTAACAACACAAAAGCTAAAGATGGCTTTACGATCCTTGCCGCAAGCGACAGTGACCGACAAACAATCAAACAAAAGAAACGGTATCACCAATAATTATTTTAAGCGAACAATAGCGTGTCCCTCACTCACTCACTCATTCGCCCCATTAAGGAAAGCTTAAATTCGAACACTTCCTTTCCCTTCCATTTTTGCCGAGCTATCTCATTCTCAAAGTTTAGCGCAGCCCCCCTTTTTTCCATTGGTACTGATTGTTCGTTGCAAAATTGAGAACTGAAGGAACGCTTGCCCTTGGCGAAATTCTTATCAATGTGCATTGCCGCGTTGTTCAATTGACAACTGAAAAGGTCGTCTGCGTACTCCGTCGATAAAATACCATAGCATAGTATAAGCTATCCATACTAATAATATTGTTATGTAAACGCCTGAATAAAGGTGTTTGAAATGTGGACACTGCGGAAAAGTTAAGAAAATTTTTTGGTCACAATTCGTATCGAATAAAGAAACTTATGAATATCATCATCCAAAGAAATGTCTCTTTTTTCGGTCACCTGCAAAGAGGATCCCAACACGAATTTATACGGTTGATCATAAAGGGTAGATTTCCGGGAAGGAGACCACCTGGTAGACCAAGAAGAAAATGGATCGATGATTATATAATAGAATGGACCTGTAGCTACCCACAATTAAAGTAATTAGCCCAGGACCAGAAGAAATTCAACCTGCTGACCGCCAAACTTCGATATGAAGAGGGCTCTAGATGATGATGAAATGATGATGACTAATATTGTAAATGGGAAAGTGTGCCTGTCACCTCTTGAAAACTTGTTAGTGGGAAATCTTCGTTTGCATCGATTAGGCTTCGAAATTACTGAGATTTTGATAATATTATGGCATAGAGATAGAGTAAATCACGGGGAAGGAGATAGGGTACTTTTAGTCGCGGAAAATATACAATACAGTAGTTATATATTTTTTTTATGTTGATGTAGCCGTCCGCAACTTCTATGTAATCACAGCAATTGTATATTGTAAAATGATAGCGCGACGTTTCCTCGTAATCTGGCGGCGTAGCGGCCAAACCGCGCGTTCGGGCGGTCGCATTTGAATCAGTCTAAGGGTCAATTCAGACCGCAACGCGACGCGCAGATGCATTTCTAAATTTGTATGGATTTGACAGTTTAAAAGGGACACTCTACGCTGACCCAAAAATCAAACATCGTCCTTCTCTCTTCACATTCACGCCCGTCTTTCATATGCCAGGTGAAAAAGGACGACGCGGAATCATCGCCAAGTTAGTTTTACTTGAATAAAAGACGAACTATAATGATTAATGATTATGAAAAAAGTATTTTGAGCAAAAGGTTTTATCAATGCCTTTTTAGATGCAAAAATGTGTCTAAAATAAGGTTTTTTGTAAAAAAGAAACTATCGAGCATTTTTTCAGTAATCGTGTTTTCGTCTTGAGCATTTAATCTTCATGAACTGAAGATACTTGTGTAAAAAAATCAGTTTTCTAGACCTTACAGATTTTGAGATCTAGGTTTAAGTATGTAGTCAAGTTAGGGTCAGGTGCATTCTTAAAAATAATTGCGTGAGGCGTCATGCAAGTCATTTCAATACAAATGCATTTACGCGTCGCGTTGCGGTTTGAATTGCCCCTTAGAAGATGAGTGGTGGCCTGGTGGGCTTCCTTCAATTTTCCCCATCTGAAAATAGTATGGGGAAATACAATATACTGAAATAACAAACAATGACGAAATGAGGAGTCACCCACCATGTCCTCATTATGTTATTAATTAATGCTCGCCTAACAAATTAAATAATATCTAGGTTAATTTGTTTATGACATTATGTAAAGCAATAAAAGGACTTTCGTAATACGGGTTTGATACAGTTACAAGTTTGGTTCTTATCTGTTATTTATCGCCTCATCAATAAAATAAGATTATTTTAATCTACAGTAGAGTAGAGTTCAGTAGCGGCGGTCGTAAGCGGGTTTTAAAACTTTTTCGGCCGCGAACCTTTTTGAAAAGCAAAATGCGACCAACATCCGACAAGTTGCACACGGCTTAATATCAGAATATTGATAGAAACATGGTCAAACGTCGAACAATTTTTTTTACTATCTATGCGGATCGGAAAACATTGCAGTAATATATTACTATTGCAAATATTTTCTCGCGCTTAATCGTCAATTTTCAAGCGATTCGATTCGCGTTTTTTTCAAGTTGCGTCAGTTATGTGTGTTATTATGTTTTTATCGTATCAAAACTGAAGATGTGATGTAAACTGCAAATATTTGGCGGTCCGCCAGGGCCCCGGACCACGTGAGTTTATTTACAGTCCGACGGCGGACGCCGACGCTCGCTGGCAAAACGTAGAGTTGGTGGAAAGTGGAAACACACCGTAAAAAAACAAACTGTCAATGCTAATCGTTGACACTTGACAGATTAACTTTTTATACAAAGTTGAACTAGATAAAGGCCGCAACTTCGTTGCACAAAAAAATCGTTTATCTCGCGAAAAACATAATTTTTTTCGGGATAAAAGTATCTAAATTATCCCCTACCGAGACTCAAAGTATCTCAGCATAATCGGTTCCGTGGTTTGGGCCTGAAGAGACTGACAGACAGACAGACAGACACACTTTCGCATGCCCGTGGAGACAGAACTTCAGTTTCCGAAATAGGCACATCTCCAAAATTAGTTTATTAATAAATAATATTTTATCTAAGTATCTATATTAAAATAAAAATGAATTAAGTAAAATTTTTATTAGTCTCGCTAAATTTGGAGAACGGTTGAATTGATTTGGCAAATTTAAGTCTTGAATATATAAGTCTAGGGAAGGTTTACCTATATTAAAGGGAAAGTGATACGAAATTCATCGGGTCAATAAATATTATTAACTAAAATTATGTATCGAGCGTTTTCCTTCTATTGAAAGTGTTTCTCACTTATCTAATGGCGCAAAATAGGTCATTCTGAATCAATATACTCACCTCGTTAATATTAATGTGTTTTTAATAGTCACAACATCAACTCGGTAGTACATTACTAGATTGTGTTGATACTGATTTTTCTTATTTCCTTTTCTGGCCCATATCAATTTCAAGTACATCCTAATTCCTACCCAAATCCAAGTATATTGAGGGTTACTCTTGCATCACAAAAAAAATTGACGATCAGGACCTCTCATCCCATGTCATTGTCATGACATTTTTAGGACTCCTTCAACATGTATGATGTATCCCACAGGCCACAATTAATATACCATCCTCATCACCCTGATGACAGTGTTCCGCCGTGCGTTGTTTTCGAAACTTTCTGCCACGCACTGTAAAACTCTCGACCTAACTGTCGCCAGCAGTGACGATGATGATGACGATGCTGATGATGATGATGCTGATGATGCTGATGATGATGATGACGATGCTGCTGATGATGATGATGATGATGATGATGATGATGATGACTATGATGATATTTATGATGTAGATGGTCCACAATCATGACCTACAAAAGCAATTGTGTATGTCGTTTCAGCGATACGTTGGAGACGGGCCAGCGCCACTCGCTTGGTTTAATCACTGTTTAATAATTGACATGTTTGTTTGTGTGACCCCTCAGGTTCAGTGGTGATAGCGGTAGGTCGATCGTTCGAGTCCCTAGTAAATAATGTTCTATTACTGATAATAGTAAATTCTAGAGTTATATCATATCATGCAACACTCGTAGAAACCGAGAGTAAAGGGTGAAGCCAAACGAGCGTAATTTGTGAGTTGTGAGTTGCAGAATTTCGGCTGGCAGAAATTCTGCTGCATTAAGTTTCATACAAAAGTCCTGTTTGATTCACACGAGCGTAATTTTGTGATTTGATTATGATTGATACATGATTTGAATGAAAAGTTATTTACGCGACTCACGACTCACAAAATTAGATCGTTTGGTTTCACCCTAAGAGGACCAGCGGGAGAGCGCGGGAACCGTACATTTTCCGCAAAAATATCCCATAATATATATTATAAAACTCAATGGTGACTGACTGACTGATTGACATAGTGATCTATCAACGCACAGCCCAAACCACTGGACGGATCGGGCTGAAATTTGGCATGCAGGTAGATGTTATAACGTAGGCATCCGCTAAGAAAGGATTTTGATAAATTCCAACCCCAAGGGGTTCAAATAGGGGATGAAAGTTATATATAATAATACTTCTTAACGCGAGCGAAGCCGCGGGCAAAAGCTCGTATCCCATATCCTTTCCGGGATACCAACTATGAACTCTCAGGGTTTGAGTGTGAAGAGGTAACAGTCATAGCGGATATTTTCGTCCAACGAGTACAAACTTCGGGTGATATTGATTTCATATTGCTACGCAGTTTTGGTTTCGAAACACTAACGATTGTTTACAAGAAGTTGGAGTACAAAACATTTGGCACGCGACTGTTCGTAAACAAACGAGAGTAATGGCTGCGATTATTTCGCGCCTAATTTTATCCAGGTACTTAATTTTGGCGCAGTCGGTAGGGTAGACGTTGGTCTGTCTGTTACTCAAACCACTAAACCGATTTGGCTGGGTATGGAGTTATATTTTTGAGTCGTGGGAAAGGACATCTAAGTGTCTAAACACACTAGGCCGAAGTTAGGGTGCGTTTCCACTGACGCGGAGCGGAGCTTAGCGGTGTCCGAATTGACCCATCGTGCTATTCCAGCGGAATGACAGCGAAGCGGAGCGAAGATTTCAAGCATGGTGATTGGTCAATTCGGCACCTCTAAGCTCCGAACAGCGTCAGTGGAACGCGGCCTTACGCGGCGTAAATTCAGCATGATTACGCCCGTAATGTCAAACGCATACAATATACGGACGGAACGCGACGGAATAGTGTGCCATCGGTAATCTATACTAATATTATAAATGCGAAAGTATCTCTGTCTGTCTGTCTGTCTGTCTGTCTGTCTGTCTCGCTTTCACGCCAAAACTACTGAACCGATTGCAATGAAATTTTGTACACAGTTATTCTAGAGTCTGAGAAAGGACATAGGCTACATTTTGATGTGGGAAAATATCTTATTTCCATGAAAATATCGATGAAAATTACTTCGCATTGCGCGTGGCCAGCGCTCATCCCGGGGGTCCTGGGTTCGAGTCCCGCAGGCGGAACAAAAAGTTTTCAATGTTCCTGGGTCTTGGATGTGTATTAAAATAATATTTCAAAAATCTTAAATATATTTTATGTATAATATTATAAAAAATCCAGAAATATATCGACGCGATGCAATGAACATTTTAGTTCTAATACGATTCAACAGATGGCGCTTTTTTTACTTCGTTGTAACATAGAACTAATCATACTTATTAGTTATTATGTTTTTGTTTATAGTTTTTAATACGTTAGAATATTATGTTTATTAATATTATCACTTGCTATAATAATAATCAATCTATCTGATCTTATAGAACTCCTACTGCATTTCTAAGGAGTTCGAGTGTGTTGTGTTGGCCTATATTCCATCCAGAAAATATTTTTACATTTTAATTCTAATATATGAAAACAGATGGCGCTTTATTTTTTACTTCATTATTATAACAGAACTAATCATACCTACTTTATTATATATTATTGTTTTTATTCATAACTAGCTGTTGCCCGCGACTTCGTCCGCGTGGACTTTAGTTTATAGTGCGCGGTGTCAACAAAATTTGTGTCAAATTTAAAAACTTTTTAAAACCCTGGTAAGTGGTACCCCTCTTAGGGCCGCGCAGCGCGCTACACCGGAATGGCAGCGCTGAAAGTGCTCGCCTCGCCGCTGCCATTCCGGTGTAGCGCGGCCCTTAATTAATCAAAATACCCAGAAACAGCTGTGCAGTGTGCACATAATCTGTACTAATATTATGAATGCGAAAGTATCTCTGTCTGTCTGTCTGTCTGTCAGTCTCGCTTTCACGCTAAACGCCAAAACTACCGAACCGATTGTAATGAAATTTTGTATACTGATAGTCTAAAGCCTGAGAAAGGACACAGGCTACTTTTTTACTGGAAAAAAGGGTTGTAAGGGTCGTAAATTTGTTCAAAAAATTCATAATGGCGTTCATATGGCGCCGTGCGTCTTCTACATGGCGCTGACGCTTGCTCAAAAGTCTTTCTATAAGAGGTGGTATCATCTTACATTTAAGTCTCGATTTTTTTCGATTGTTATATCTATTCTACGGTATTAAATAAGTCAGTACTTTATCTGTGCAGGCAGTGACGTAACCTTAAGACCAAATTTCACCAACGACTGTTAAAGTTAAGAGGATACCACAGCGGCTAGAGAAATGAAAAAAAAGTACGTGTAATATCTATAGCTGTCTCCCTTACCTCAAGCCTATACCGCAGAACGCGATAGAGACAACTGCAGAAAATCCAGAAAATCAACGATTCGTTGTCCCCTGATTCCTTCTCCAAAACTTAACCGATTTAAGTACTTTTTTCATTAAAGATTAAAAAAAGGCTTGAGCTGTGTTCCTATGTTTTGCTTTTTTTGTATAATCTATCCAAATCTGTTTTCTGGACGTTTGAACACAGTGGAAAATCTGGCCATTTTTTTGGGTTTTTGAACGTTCATATCTTATTTAATAATTAAATTATGAAAAAAAAGAAAACATAGGGACATTGTATTAGTGGCCGTAGATATTCAGGAAAAAAATTATAACTCTACTAGCATTATCCAGGGAGGAAACAGGGGACAACGTTTGTATGGAAAAAATGGCGGTGTGGAATCCTCTTAATGCTCGAATTAGTATCACGTTAGCTGTTTCGTTTTTCATATGAATGAAAGAGAAGACAGGATATTTTAACAAGCTGTTAACACTAACAGACGTTGGTGAAATTGGGGCTAAACCTGTCGACGCATCACATCATCGACGTCACACGCACACACGCAGGGCTTACGTAGGCCTGCGCCCGGGCTGCGCGGCGCGCCCCCTTCACTCGATATTGGACCACCGCCGGTGTGCGCATGTCAAAGTGTCATACTTTATCGTATCAATAAATCGTATTGAGTCTAAATCAGGTTTCATTCATCACCATCATCGAGGCACCTTCCAGTAGACGGCTCCAGGCTCCAGCCCTAACATTGGTCCTTCGAGCCGGATGTGCAGTGAACCAGCAGGGACAGTTTTGGGTTCGGATGCAGGATAGTGCCGTTAACAAAATTCCCGGATTGCAGCATTGCGAACAGGCAAGTGGCGAACTGGTCAGATAATCTCAAGTAAGCCAATTTTCCTTACTTATTAACAATCCCGATTCTGCCGCGTCATTTGTGTCAGTGCTGTGATTATTATCAATATTTTAGCTACCTATTGCTATAAATTAAGGCTACCTATTGCCGTTTAAATAACATTACCACAAATATATTTTTATCTATTGAATACCAATAAATATTTGATAGATGTATTCAAACTTTCTAAATTCTATTTTACAAGAAATCTAATCAAATACCACAAAAATATTTGATAGATTTTTATGATTCAATTTTTATTCTATTATTTATCGAGTACCTATAAATATTCGGTAGATACTAGAAAATTACATATAATAAAGTAATTAACCAATTAATTACCCATTATTTACAATTATTTACAAGTTTACATCAAACATACTTAAACCTATTTTACTAACTATTCTATTTACTTATATACTACCTATATATTAAGTATTTACATAATCAAATTATCCAGTTCAACCTAAAAAGTGCATAAATATCATCATATTTTGTTTTTGCGCAATCGCAAAAACAAATCGGGTATTCATACAAAGTGTCGTACGATCGGCCGCTCGTGAGCCGGTTCTAGAAAAGTTATACAGGACGCATTCTAAACAACGGTGCGCGCTTTTACAGTAAATACTCGTTGTTACTATCTTTAGTTTATTTTCGTATTTCGGTGAATTTCGATCACTATGGCCGACGAACAGGCTTTAATTAAAAAAAGAGGGACCTTAAAAGGTCGATTGACATTATTCTCTAATTATATTAATAGTTTGCCTGCTCATTTGAGTAACGAAATTAAGTTAGAAATCGAAGTACGAATGTCAAAATTGGAACCATTATTCGATAGTTACAATGAGGTTCAGGAACAAATAGAAACTATTAGTACTAATGTCGCCGAGCAGCAAAAAGAGCGCGACCTGTTTGAGGGCATATACTTTAAGACCATGGCGTTAGCTAAGTCGAAGTTAGGTGTAGTGGCGGAGCAACAGCACAACTGTAGCTGTGATACCGACGGCACCCACAAGGCGCACGGAGCTACTGTCAAACTACCTATCATTCAGTTAGCCAAGTTCGACGGTGCTTACAATTCATGGCTAGAGTTTCGAGACACATACCTATCTTTAATTCACGATAATCCCGATTTAAGTCCGATTAATAAATTCCATTATTTACGCTCGTCGTTAGAAGGCAGCGCGTTATTAGTAATAAAATCAATTGAATTCTCTTCGACCAACTACGAAGTAGCTTGGAAACTTATTTGTGATCGATTCGATAACAAAAAAATGCTTATCGCTAATCACGTCAAGTCGTTGTTTACCATTTACTCCATGCAGAAGGATACTTCATTTAATTTAAAGCGCTTGGTTGATACTTTTGTTAAGAATTTGCGATCATTAACTACACTCGGTGAGCCTACCGATAAGTGGGACACTCTCTTGATACATATGTTATCTAGCAAATTCGATTCGCAAACTTTTGTCGAATGGGAAAAATATAAAGCTGTACATGAAACAAAAGATTTGACATTCGAAGATTTAGTAAAATTCGCGAGAAGTCGATCGGAGTTATTAGAAACTTTAGAGAATAATAATAAAACAAAATTTGTACAAAAACAATCAAGTACCAGCTTATTAACTACTAATCAAAATAACAATAATAAAAATAAAAAATGTCCCATTTGTAATTCATCAGATCATTTCATTTACTACTGTAAAACATTTTTAAATTTAAATAACAAAGATCGCGAAGCAAAGGCTAGTTCATTAAATTTATGTTTAAATTGTTTAAAAACAGGGCATCCTACGAAAAAGTGTCAACTAAGGGCTTGCAAACAATGCAATAAAAGGCACAATAGTTTAATTTGTCCCGATATACCGAGCGGCGACGGATCGAAGCCGCGCGCCGGCGAAGTAGTGTTATCGTGCGGTGTTGCATCGGCTCAAGCGCTGTTATCTACGGCTCGTGTTAATGTGCGCGCTGCGACGGGGAGCAGCCGGCGTGTGCGCCTTATCCTAGACTCGGGAAGTACCGGACATTTCTGTACACAGCGATTATGTAAACAACTCCAGTTGCCTACTAGAAATGTAACGACAACAATTAACGGGTTGAATAAAAGCGTATCTGTTGCGAAGGAATGTTGCGACATTACTATTCAATCGCTTCATTCTAATTACAGTAAAACGATTACGTGTGTTATTATTTCAGAAATTACGAACCCTTGGCCGAGTTCTCCTATACATAAAAACGCAATTAAAATTCCGAGTAACATAACTTTAGCAGATCCGCAGTTTTATTTACCATCTAATATCGACATTTTAATAGGCAACGGAATATTATGGGAATTCATTGAGTCGGAACAGATTAAATTAAATAATCAGAATATTATTTTACAAAAATCAAAATTAGGTTGGTTTTTAACTGGATCAATACAACATAGCTCATCAATATATTGCAATTTTTCAGATTCTCAAATTCTTACCGATCAATTAGCTAAGTTTTGGGAATTAGATTCAATCATTACAAACAAACAATTACAGTGGTCTCCTGAGGAGATCGAATGTGAAAATTCGTTTGTGCAAAATACGTCTCGCCTACCTAATGGCAGATTTTTAGTCACGATTCCATTAAAGCATAGTCCAGATGTTTTAGGCGATTCATACAAAATGGCTAAAATTAGATTTTTACAGCTAGAGAAAAAATTACAAACTAACTTACAATTAAAAAATCAGTATAAAAATTTTATTCAAGAATATATTGATTTGGGTCACATGAGACTATCAAAACATGTGAACAGTGACCAAATAAAATATTTTGCTCCACACCACGGTGTAGAACGCCCTACTAGTTCTACTACGTCATTAAGGGTCGTTTTCGATTGTTCTATGAAATCATCTTCCGGTTATTCATTTAATGAGTTGCAAATGGTCGGCCCGACGATACAAGATGATCTTTTCTCAATATTATTGCGCTTTCGTCAACATAATATCGTCATTACAGCTGACGTTACTAAAATGTATAGGCAGGTCGAAGTTAATGAGTCACAAAGACCCCTTCAACAAATACTGTGGCGCGACGAGCCTAGCGAACCTCTGCGGGCCTACGAGCTAAACACGGTAACGTACGGCACTGCTTCGGCTCCATTCTTAGCGATACGGTGTCTCAAGCAGTTAGCCGACGAATGTACCGACCCGCTGATTCAAGAGGTGATCTCTAAAGACTTCTACGTCGATGACGTCATCACAGGCGCTAGTAACATCTCTCAGGCTCTTCACATTTATACAGGAGTTACCAAGCAACTTGCTAGTGGGTGTTTCCCTTTGCGTAAGTGGTGTTCGAACGATAAAAATGTGCTATCACAAATTAAAAACCTTTCAAACGACAACATAACAATTGATCGCTTAGATTTATGTCCGAATGATGTTTCAAAAACATTAGGTATAAACTGGGATCATAAGTCAGACGAAATTTGTTTTAATATAAATTTAAAAACTTGTAGCAAAATAACCAAAAGAAATATTTTGTCTACTATATCTCAACTTTTTGACCCACTGGGCCTGGTCACCCCTTCTATATTAGAAGCAAAAATAACCCTACAAAAACTATGGTTATGTAAGTTGTCGTGGGACGATCCAGTACCCGAAGCTACACGTACAGCTTGGTACAAGTTCATTTCGTCATTATCAGAATTAAATAATTTAAGAATCCCCAGACACGCTCTTCGTTCGAATTACAATAACCTACAATTGCATATATTTACGGACGCTTCCGAAGACGCATACGGAGCGTGCGCATATTTACGGTCTGTTGACGATAGTGGCGAAGTAAACGTGACGCTCTTGTGTTCAAAAAATAAAGTTTCGCCTCTGAAAACGCAAACACTCCCGCGTCTAGAACTTTGCGGCGCATTACTAGGAGCGAGACTCGGTATCAAGATCGTTGAATCATTGCGACTCACTATAGATAATATTTTTTATTGGTGCGACTCCACCATCGTTTTAGGCTGGCTTAACACAACTACTAATAGACTGCAGACATTTGTACGTAACAGAATAGGAGAAATACAGTCCATTTCAAACATTAGGTCGTGGAATTATGTTCCAACATATTTAAATTCAGCGGACTATCTAACGCGTAAAACCAGCCCTGATGTGTTAATCAGCTGTGAGCAATGGTGGAAAGGCCCGCATTTTTTACAGTCCACCGAGTCATCGTGGCCTAAATTTGATTTTAAAAATAATAATTTAATTTTACCAGAACTAAAACAAGAAGTAACATTAACAATAGCTCAATCAGATGAATCGGTATTTCCATTTGTTAAATTTTCTAGTTATTCCCGAATGCAAAGAACCATGGCTTATATCCTACGTTTTATTTACAATTTAAAAAATAATAAAAATAAAATAACAGGCCCTTTACAAGTATCTGAAATTAAAAACGCTATTTACAAGTTAATTAGTATATCACAGAAGCAATCATTTCCTATAGAGTACGAACAGTTAAAATCAAATAAAACTTTAAAAAGTACTTGCTCAATTTTATCTCTTAATCCATTTTTTGATCATAAATTAGATGTAATAAGAGTCGGGGGACGACTTCTAAATTCACAGTATGATTATAATAAAAAACACCCATTTCTCATTCATAAAAATCATATATTTTCTAAGCTTTTATTTCAAAATGAACACAAAATTTTAATGCATACCGGACCGCAACAATTACTTTACTCCACTCGTCAAAACTATTGGACGATTGGTGGGCGAGATCTGGCTAGGCATGTGTATCGAAACTGCACCATTTGTAGGCGATTTCGTGCTGACAGTACTATACCCATAATGGGAAATATTCCCAAAGAAAGATTTAGTGCAAGCGACGTCGGTTATCCCTTCCAATACACATCAACTGATTATTGTGGTCCTATTATGATTGCTAATAAAGAAGGGCGAGGATGTCGCTTAATAAAATCATATATTTGCGTCTTTGTATGCTTTACCACTAAAGCCATACACTTGGAATTAGTTAGCGACATGTCCACTACAAAATTTATTTTAGCCTTAAAAAGGTTCATATCGCGTAGAGGCAAACCATCATACATGTATTGCGATAATGGTTCGAATTTTGTTGGAGCTAATAATGAGATTAAAAAAATGATATCTACAGACGGAGACAAAATAGTTGATATTTTTGCACAAGAATCCATAAAATTTAGTTTCTCGCCTCCCCGGTCTCCCCATTTTGGTGGACTTCATGAATCAGGTGTAAAATCTACTAAAAATCATTTGAAACGTGCAATTGGTAACTTAAATTTAACATACGAGCAACTGTACACAGCCCTGACGCAAATTGAGGCAATACTTAACTCGCGTCCTCTTACCCCAATGTCATCAAATCCCGAAGACCTACTTCCCCTTACCCCAGGCCATTTCCTAATTGGCAGACAAATCACGTCATTACCAGAGCCAGACTTAGCCGAAATTCCATTGCATCGCCTCGATCGTTACCAAAGAATCGAAAGAGTACGTCAACAATTCTGGTCAAGATGGCACAAAGAATATATTTCGGAGCTCCAAATTCGCACCAAGTGGAAACAATCTCATGGGTCGCTCTGCAAAGGAGATCTCGTACTTATCAAAGATGACCACCTGCCTCCAATGAAATGGCACTTGGGACGAATCATAACCATTTATCCGGGATCTGATGGAGTAACACGAGTGGCTGACATCAAGACATCGTCAGGGACAGTCCGACGCTCATTCTCAAAAATTTGTCCTCTTCCAAAACCTGAACAAGATTGAAGCGAGGCTTCAATGAGGGCCGGCATGTCGACGCATCACATCATCGACGTCACACGCACACACGCAGGGCTTACGTAGGCCTGCGCCCGGGCTGCGCGGCGCGCCCCCTTCACTCGATATTGGACCACCGCCGGTGTGCGCATGTCAAAGTGTCATACTTTATCGTATCAATAAATCGTATTGAGTCTAAATCAGGTTTCATTCATCACCATCATCGAGGCACCTTCCAGTAGACGGCTCCAGGCTCCAGCCCTAACAAAACCTATCAATGATAAATAGTTTATGGGTAAAGTTGTGTAATTGGGGGGCTAAATAAGCTTTAAAATTTGGCATAATATATAAAGTTTAACATACAAAAATGAAGTACTTATTGTTTGCACACTGCACAGCTGTATTGATTTAAGGGGTACCAGGGTTTTTTTATAAAAGCTTTTGACACCAATTTTGTTGACATCGCGCGCTATAAACTGAAGTCCACGCGGACGAAGTCGCGGGCAACAGCTAGTTTTAAATACATTGCGGGCGTAATCATGCGGAATTTACGCCGCGTAACGTCGGCCTAGTGTGTTTAGACAATAGTTTTTTCCCGGACATGTACGGTTACCGAGCGAATTTTGGCGCAACGGAGTTGCGGGCGTCATCTAGTTTAAGAATAAAGCCTATCCGACCTTCATCGAATGATATTCAATGGCAAATACTATTTTTCGTCTAAAAATAATTTTTAATTGGTCTCATCAATAAAAACAAGTAACTCTATCTTGCATTTAAAAAATATTATGTTGCATGATAAACGTCGTTTAAAGAATAATATTATGACTGAGTAAGCCAATTAAAGGTATTTACTAGTTAAGTTGTATGAACTTATCACAAATGCAATTATGTGTATTACTAGTTCTGATAAAACTGGTAACAGTAAACAAGACGTAGTCTATTTTTATTATAGTGTGACCGCGTATAATAATAATATAATATGTTGTAAAAGAGCGATTAGGAATATTTTGACAGCTCGTAATTATTGTGACGTCATCGAGGCTATGTTCCGAAATAAAACTCAGTTTACTAGCCAGTGCTCAGGATGTCATGTATCTGTCATCTGGTTGAATCTAATATTTTAGAATGACTGGTGAATTCATCAATGAAACCATTTAATTTAATGACTACAACGTCTTAACTAAAGGCCTACTCGTCAAGCCTTTAACTGTTTATTAAATGGTTTCGTTCAATGAATTGGACAGTCATTAAATAAAAAGCTGAAATTTGAAGCCCATAATGTGAAAATCAAAGCAAAAAACAAGCAGTCATATTTCTTCCATCTAAAATACACAAAGCTTATTAACCCCGCAAAAAAAAAGTACTAATAAAAAGACTACACTACTACGATTAAACTATTTGAGATTTTCAATGCAAACATAATATAAGCCTATAAAATACATACTGACATATATACATACAGGCGAGGCGCAGAGTCAAGGTATGTTTTGTTTAAACATACCTCTTTTTTGTTCGGGCTAAAAGTTATATTAATATTTGTATCCGTTCTTAACCGACTTCAAAAAAAGGAGGTTATCAATTCGACGCGTATGTATGTAATATTTCCAGAACTGCCCAATTTTCGAATATGTTAGTCTATATCAGCGTCTGAACAAATGTGCCAAATTTCAAAAGCGTATGTATGTAGGTATGTATGTATGTTTTTATGATTGTGTTCGGATATCTCTGGAATTACCGCTCCGATTTCAGTATTTTTTTTTTGTTGTACTAGGTATTGTTCAACTTAAAGAATAGTGCAAGTTTTATCAAAATCGGTTTAGTAGTTTTGGAGATAGGGAGTTTTAATTATCAATTACGTACAATTTTGAAGTCGGTTTTATAATTTTAAAATACAGATTATTATTATTATTATCTTGTTAAAATCACAGTAGGTTTATCAAAATGAACATTTTACAATATTAAATAACACAATAACTCCTTTTTACAAAATCGGATAACATTCCTTATGAACTACGCCTTATGTGTCCATTTCGTCACCGAAATCTTTCCCCTAATATGTCACGAAACTAAATGGACGTGACGAATCCTGCTTTGTCGGAGTAATTTGCAAATTGAAAATATTGCTTTCGCTTAAAAAGAACATAACGCAGTTTTAATGCACATTAAAATATATTAAGCTTTCAATAATAATATAATTTTCATAAGCCAACTTACCGATTTTACGCAAATATCGAAACTAAAGTGGACTTCTTATTTGACTTCGCGGGGAGCACGCTTCGTCGTCACAGGTTTTGAAAAAATTACAGGGGCATGATAAAATAACTGGCCCTTTTTAAATTGATAAATAAGATAAAAGAGGCCATGACGAAGAAATTAAAAGAGTTTTGGTGGATTTAAGCTCGGGAGGCCAGAAAAATGCGTGACTAAAGTGGACTGTCCACGTAACTCAAAATGTTGACCCACGATATCGTCAAGGATTTTATTGTATTCTTATATTAATATGGGTTAAAATAATAGTTTAAAATAAAATACATATTACAAGCTTTCAAAATATACCTTTATCATAGAGCTGAAATAAAATGCAATAGGGAAAATTTAGGTTGAAAAATTCACAAAACATGTGTGACATGCTAAAATCATCGGATTTTTTGCGAACTTTTACTCATGATAAATTAATTAGTATGGTAATTGTTGATTAATATATTTATTTGTAAAGGTAATTAACCCATCTTTTACGGAAAAAAAAATTAATGAAATAGGCTCGCAATATTTAGTGATAATCACTTTAAAAGTGCTGTCACATCAGCATTTCCTTTGATACACATTTACACGGAATGATTCACTGGTGTTCCAGTGGTGAGACAAGTGTTTTTATTATAATGACATCTCAACAAAGTTCATTTACTGGCCAGTATATTATTTCGAAATAAATCACTGGAATGGCATTGATTCTAGACGTCTTGAGCACTGGTCAGAATACTGAGTAATATTTTAGAACATACCCCGAATATCGTATGTCAAATGTATGACCACAATAGACATAACTACCAGTAGTTGGACTGCAAAGAAACGGACAGGTTTCAATATCTGTCAAATTCGTCGGGTTTCACTAGGATTATAAATGGAATGTGCCTCGCGCTGGCTGATATAATTTATTTTTAAATATTTAAAGTAAAGATTTCAAAATTGGATTCTGACAATTTTAATCGCATGTGCCAAAACACAAACAACAATACGACCACAGAGGAACACGTCTAGCGAATATGTCATAGTTTTAAATTCGTAGGTAACAATTTAACAACCCTAGCGACGATTTTCGTCATGATACGTCAAATTTAAAAATTTCAACATCAGTTCTAAGTCGACATACTCTATAATTCTGTCTACTCTGGTATGACGATGTCAAAATGGTCGCAAAATCTTTTTTGACTATAAATTATGATTACCTAATAATAGAAACCCTTGCTCGCCCCTCAGTTCTTAACTAAACTGTAACTTTGCGATCGGAAACGTATTCGACATAGAAAGTACAAATTAAGCTGTTCTCACTTCTCTGTCTGTATTATTTACCTAAATATAAATAACGATAGTCGTGACCGAAAGGGCTATTTTGAAGTCACGACCCGTCAGAGGTGTCAAATACATGAACACAAAGTTGTGCACGTAGGTACCTACTATTGAGTACGATTTAAGGTCTGAGTTCTGACATGCAAATGGCCAGACAAGTAGAGAAAAGTTGCCTGTTTAAAATTCTCCAAGTATTGATGGTTTGTTGTTTTCTGCTTCATAGTGATTGCTGTCCCTGAATAAAGAAAAATGTTTTTCTAGGAGACACGATTTAGTTCTACATGAATAGGGAGCTAAAGGTGTTGGCATAACACATAACAGAGACGTCAGAGAGAAACAGTGGAGTCGAATAGTTTGAATTAGTTTCTGTGCTCATACAGCCTTATTAATAAATACAGACTAGAGCAAGAATAACTTTACTCCTAGGCTTAAGGAAAGAGTAATAAAATTCAGTATTAATAAAATGGAGTAAGGAAGGAGTAAACTAATCCGAATCTACTCTCGGAATAAAAGTTAGTCCTGCACACTACCTAGTTTAAGTAGAGATTAAGTATAGAACAAAGGTGTATTTTGACATTTGAAAAAAAAAAACCCAACCCAACATTTTATAGGTACGAGATGTCTAACGTTCGTAAAAACTTACTTTTTCATCTTCAGGCCATTTTTATTAATAAGACCGCTATAGTTTTAAGGATAAAGCAAATCGAGAGTGTCTTAAATTACAAGATATAACAAAACAAAGTTTTGATAATCTTAAAGGTGTGTACGTGTTCTTTGTAGAGAGTTCAGTGTGGAAGTAGCAGCTCTGAAAGACCAAATTTTTTTTTCATTTTTGTATCTGGTAACTCGCGACACTGGGGCGCTTGCCCATACAAAAGTGAAAAAAGATTTGGTCTTTCAGCGCTGCTACTTTCACACTGAACTCTCCACAAGGAACACGTACACACCCTTAAGTATTATCACTTAGTTTTGTTACACCCTGTATAAAAAGTATTAAGTAAGCTTAAACCAGACGCAGTCTCGGTTTTTTGGGGGAAGGGTCACGTCATTTTTGGGGAGGCGTCACGTCATTTTTGGGGAGGCGGTCATATTTGACCTCACACCCGGGACCACTACCGACAGATTTTATTTCTTTTCTTCGTTTGTAAACCTGTAGGCTTAGCATAACAACATTAGAAACGGAAAAGAATGGTCATTCTGTCAGATTTTAGTGATAATATGGCAGATTCGCTTAATTAATCTGTCACTTTGTCTATTCTTCCGTAGAGAGAAACCAATTCTATTGTGAGTGGTGACCATGCTAACGCGCCTGTCACCCATAGGACGTTGATCAGCCGCTCAAAGGACGTTTAGAAAGTGAACGTTTATCTAACAGCTAACCAGTATTTTCTCTAAGATCAAGTTTAAAAAGGTTGTGCGGTGTGCGAGTGAAATGCCGTGTCGTAATAGTTTCCTGCGACTTGTGACGGAATGAAAGTTAACTCCGTCGTGACACTGACATTTTAATCATAGAATGATTACAATGCTACAAGGATGTATATTTGGAGATTTTGAAATAAAGATTGGTGCATGAAATTAGGAATAATGCCCGCCATGCAAAAATACAGCCGTTTCACACCCATCATGCTTTTCTATGTAAATGATTATTATCATTATATTATCGTTATCATATTACATATTATGGCTAAATTGAATGACTGTAGAGTGTACGGTTTATTTCGAGTAACAGCCGTATTTCATCACCTTCCCTTTGACAATGCCATACATGCACTAAAACATTCGTGAAGGTCTGATAAGTTTTTGGTGCTTTCAAAGTACCAGCAGGCTTAGCATAACAACATTTAATGGTGACAGATTTTAGTAACAAAATGGCGGATTTCCTTTATCAATTTGTCACTTGGTCAATTCTCGCGTAGAGAGAAATCGTTTCTATGGTGACCATGCTAAGCCTGCTGTTGGTCCTTGTCCTCCATTATAAAATTTTTATGCTCCATGCCATAAAACCATAAAGTTTCTATAATGTTGTTCCAGATGCCAGCAAACCTCTGCGGAGCAACCTGGTGCGCATGCGACGATCCGCGCTCGGAAAATCCGCACCCACACTCTCCGTACACGTGGTCAGTATCATGGTTTTATACTAGCTAGGTAAAATATTGTGGTAATAATTCACGGAGGAAAAGGACAACTGCTAGAAGTTTTAAAGGCTAGGTTAGGTTAGGTTAGTTACTGCCGCACTAGGAGTGGAACATTAATTACTTAGGCCCGATTCGACCAAACTTGAAGTTACACGAGTATAACTATCATGAGAATAATTTTACTCCTTTAATTTACTCTAGGGTATTATCGTTTGCATTTTACCAAGTTACTCAAAGAGTATGAAATAAAATGTCAATTACAGTTCACAATGACACCGACCGTGACAGTTGAACCCTGTTGTGCAACTATTCTCAGTTTAATATTTACTCCACCAAAATAGCCCGTGTAAATATTTACTCCCGTGTAATTACCTCATTCTTGGATTAGAAGTTGGAAAAACGCAAAACCAGCTTACTCTTAGATTAGGAGACAGTTATACTCGAGTAAAATTTTACTCCAGTTTGGTCGAATCCGCCCTTAATTGTAATTAATTAAAATTTTGACGTAAGTATCATGCATTAATTATCTGTCAAACTGTTCATTAAATTGAAATTTAATTATATGTCTCTGAGTACGGCGGTTAGTTTACATTGCGACATATGACAACTCACCCAGGTCTCCTCAGAAATTAACCACATTCGCAGTACTTATAATATTTTCGCATTGTAGAAAATCTAAAACACCTTGCAAATTGTGCCTTTATTGATTTGTAATTTTATAATTCGTTTAAACTCCCAAGTGTTTCCTAAAGTTTAATGCTGGGTTTCTAAGCATTTATCTCGCTTGGCATTTGGAAGTCGTTTACACGCTTGTGAATGCGTCAGTGTATTACCACAGACTACGTTCATCCAAGCCCTTTAATCTGTGTCCAAAAACCGACACTACTCCGGATCGGATACAAGCGTCCGCAAGCTCACGCAAGCCAAGCCAGATACTCTCTTTACACGCTTGTGCTTGTGGACGCTGGTCAAGCCTTGGCAAGCATAGAAACGCAGCATAACGTACGAGGCTTGTTAATGTTTGTGTACGGTTTCAGAAAGAGCCATGTGCGACCTCACGACGACCGTCCAGGCTGCCGCCGCCGCCGCCCCACCACAGGCTCTCGTTGGTGGTGAGTTACCATCACCTTTTAGACGCTGTGCTGTGACAGTCCATACTGAGTTGTTTTACTAGGTCTTTATAAAACGGTGACTTGTAAGTTGGTAGTATTAGGGCCTCCGTCAAAAAAGTTGTGAATAGCCTTTTTTATGAAATAAGGGGGCAAACGAGCCAACGGGTCGCCTGATGGAAAGCAACTTCCGTCGCCCATGGACACTCGCAGCATCAGAAGAGCTGCAGGTGCATTGCCTGCATATTAAGAGGGAATAGGGTAATATGGGAGGGTAGGGAAGGGTATAGGGGAGGGTAGGGAAGGGAATAGGATAGGGTAGGGAAGGGAAAAGGGTAGGGGAATGGGCCTCCGGTAAACTCACTCACTCGGCGAAACACAGCGCAAGCGCTGTTTCACACCGGTTTTCTTTGAGCCCGTGGTATTTCTCCAGTCGAGCCGGCCCATTCGTGTCGAAGCATGGCTCTCCCACGTCAAAAATTGCCTATTCGGCACTTTATCAGAAAGTGGTGAAACAGGTGATTAAGGTGTCTGATTGTGACGGAGGAGAAAGACCGAAGTTGCGTGCTGGTACTCAAGTCGAAGTTCTAAAGTCTAAACTCTAAAGGTAAATAGTGGACGACAGAGACATTTTTGTCACCGTGCGTTATGGTTTTGTCATGTTCAGTGCGAGCTTTACTTTAGGTCAGCGGTTCTCAAACTTTGTTGGTGGCGGAACCTTTTTAAGAAGTGGCATTTTCCACCCACCAAAAAAAATCGTATTGCTCGCGAAGCCCCTATAAGGCCTCCGCGAAGCAGACTTTGAGAATAGAATCTTAGGCGATTTCGTTTATTATAATAAAAAAAAAATACCTGGACATTGGCTGAAAATAAATTTAATGGCTGTCGCTTTATTTAGTGATCCATTTGAAAACTCTCCGAGATGGAAATTGGAAACAGCTTGTCGTTTGTATTAAGTTGAACGTTTGATTGGTTCAGCTGAACTAACGAACGTAAATACTGAAAGATTACACAGTTTGCTTGATACAGATGGAAATGGTTTAAACGTAGGTTTTGTTTACTGTTAAACTAGTTAGTGCCTGCAATTCCGTTGCGCCAAAATGCGATTATCGCGCGGGAACCGTACATTTTCTAGGATAAAATGATATGTCCCGGGATTCAAAGTGTCTCCATAGTCCATACCAAATTTCAGCAAAATCGATTTAGAGGCTTGGGCGTGGAAAGGTAACAGACAGACACAATTTCGCATGTATGTATGATATTACTATAGATGTATGACTATAGGTACGTACAGTAAACATGCTTGTCATAACACAACAACATGGTTGAATAATGAATGTTATGAGCATATTATGGAAATTATAAGACGCACTCAGACTAGAAAAGTATGAAAATATGAGAATATTTTCATGTAAATAATGCCAAGACAAGGCAATAGTTAGACATTTTGCTCTACATGAAAAAGTTCATCTATTTACATCTTGGCTTTATTATGTACTATCAGATAAGTTGATTCATAGGCAGATGGGGGACTTACGTAATTTGGTCACATTTTGTTGAACGTAGCCATCACACACACAGATCACAATTACCATTAAATTGACTTGATCCGACCAAATGACGTTGGTCTGTCAACTGCCTATGAATCAATTTTCTCGATGGTACGTAAAGAAAGCGTTTTAGTCGAAACTCGAAACATAAAATCGCTAGGTATCGCAATTTGCTATTGCGTTGCGGATTCGGGATTTCGTGTGAAAGCCTATATATACAGGGTGTAACAAAACTAAGTGGTAATACTTTAGGTTGTTTATGTGTTCCTTGCATAGAGTTCACTGTGAAAGTAGCAGCGCTGAAAGAGTATCTTTTTTTTCACGTTTGTATTAAAAAACCACGACGCGGGTACGCTTGCCCATTACAAATCATAAAATAGTCTTTCAGCGCTGCTAGTTGCTACTTTTACAGTGAACTCATTTTTCTCAACCACTTAGTTTTATTACACCTTGTATACAAGAGCTCGACTTGGCCATTACTGGAATATTGATTGACGTGCATTTCATTTATTATTCCAAAACCATTTTGCATTGCCAGCAGTTTGTAGAATTAAACGATATCGTTCAAATAGATACAATTATCTGCCATTAGCAACTAGCAAGGAAACCCTATAATATATAATTTGGTTTGTAACTTTGTAGTATCATAAAAATTCATTCATATAGCAGGTGGTTGAACCTACGTTATGTAGTCAGGTATGGCAACCCCATCATCGACATAATACTATGGCGACTAAAGGCTTCTGATAAATTTCTTGCTGGAATAATGTACGGTTCCAAAATTTTGGTGTTACAAAGTTTTTGCCAAGGCTATTGTGAATCAGCTAAAGCCGAGGCTGAGCCCCTGGCCAAGTCGTCTTCTTTATCGCTTCATAATAGAATCGCCGATCAAAAATGTATGGAATTGACATAAGCGTTCGATAATAATAATAATTATGAAGTCGACATTTGACTTCGATTCTTTATAGAAGTAATAAAAAAAAACGTGTTGGCTAGAAGCTCTGATGCGAGTTCTACTTATACCGACCGATGTCCAAAATAAACAAACTTTCGAGTTGTAAATCAATTGGAATAGAAATGGCGATGACTTGTCTCTATATAAGTGTATTCCATATTTGTTCATAATGTAGAGCCACCTCCAGATGATTCATTCAAAGGATACCGACTTATAAGGACGGTGATCTCTATGGTAGTGACCGTGTGACGAACTCTGGGCAGGGCCGGATTAACGCACATGTAGCCGGGGGCCTTAGCTTAGCTCTAGCTTCGGGGACCCCCGCGCTCCAAAGTCAAAAGTCTCCTTGATTATACTCAGGAACGTCAAAACATGATGTAAAAACTTATTTAAAGTATATTGAAACGAGCTCTCTTACATAATTATTATGTTACACATTTCGCATTGACAATAATTATTCTTAAAAAATAGTTTTATGCTAGACTTCGGCCGTAAAGGGGTACGAAGATTTTGGCCGACCTACCGTACCGCTATTGTGTTATTTCGCGTTCACGAATATTTTTTTCAAAAATGGATAGCTAACATCAATACAAACAGAAAATAATCTTGGACTGCCAAAGTTTTACCAATTTAAGATATTGCAATTTTGGCAGCTCAAATCTTCGAAATGTGACACTTTGTTTTGTTCAAGATTATATTTTGCTTGTATTGATGTTGGCTATCCATTTTTGAAAAAAATATTCGTGAACGCGGAAAAACACAATGGCGGAAAGTAGGTCGGCCAGGCTCCATACAAAAATCTTCATACCCCTTTGTAAATTCATAGTAAACTACGTTGTGTAACGGGCCTCGCGCTAACTGTATGCGGCACTGATTCAGGGGGCCTATGCAAATCTATTCATTTCACAGTTGGTTCCAGTTCTCAGTTTAGTGTCGCTTTTCTGCATATTCACTGTTGCGTTAAGAGGATTCCACACCGCCGTTTTTCCATACAAACACTGTCCCCTGTTTCCTCCCTGGATAATGCCGGTAGAGCTATGATTTTTTTCCTGAATATCTATGGCCACTATTAGCATGTCTTTATGTTTTCTTTTTTTTCATAATTTTATTATTAAAAAAGATAAGAACGTCCAAAAACCCAAAAAAATGGCAAGATTTTCCTTCGCGTTCAAACACCCAGAAAACAAAACTGGCTGAAATATACAAAAAAAATAAAACATGAACACAGCTCAAGCCTTGCTTTAATTCTTAATGAAAAAAGTACTAAAATCGGTTAAGTTTTGGAGAAGGAATCAGCGGACAACGAATCGAAGATTTTCTTTTCTTTTATTAGAACTTTTGTCGTGTTGTCTCTGTCGCGCTCTGCGGTGGGAGACTTGAGATTGGTGGTGACAGCAATACATTTTCAAATACCTATTTTCAATTTCTCTCGCCCCTGGTGTATCCTCTTAAAGTGTGATATGCGATAGCACGATTGACCAATTCGACACAGGTAAATCGCCATTTTGTAGCTCGGTTCCTAGAAAATTGTTTGGAAGTTGTTGTTAGTCTATAATTACATATTTACCTTACCTTTATCTTGGAATAATATTACGAGGACAGCATGTAATTTTAGTAAATATTATTCGTAACTAGATGACGCTCTCAATTCCGTTGCGCAGAAATTCGCTTACCAGATAAACCGTACATTTTTCCGGAATAAACGTCCTACGCCCTTTCCCGGGACTCAAAGTATCTCCATACTACCACAGAATACATAT
Source organism: Aricia agestis (assembly GCF_905147365.1). Classification (NCBI taxonomy): domain Eukaryota; kingdom Metazoa; phylum Arthropoda; class Insecta; order Lepidoptera; family Lycaenidae; genus Aricia; species Aricia agestis. Next base: position 12,731,712 of record NC_056424.1, read on the forward strand.
TAGTTTAACAAATACTACACCAGAGTCAGTTCAACGATTTGGACGTGAAGAGGTAACATACACTCAGACAGTCAAATTTTCGCATTTATAAAATTTATGGATATTGAATACGTTTGAATAATACCGCTCTTGTACTAGCTACAGGCTCTGTCCATATGGGCGTATGTAGGCGACAATGTCACGCGAGTGGGCGCACCATAACGCGGCATTACTCATGGTTCGCCATGGACCATAGCTGGAGGCAATAGTATAAGCTCGCCAGTGGTCATGAACTATATTATATTAAACTAGAAGTTGAATAACTCCATGTCTTATGATCGCTTGGCAAATTACTCTAAATTAGAAAAAGCTCTGAAGGTTTTTTGTAGAAACGAGCTGATGATGATGAATGATAGCTAAAAACGCGATCATGACGTCAGCTTTCAAACAAAGAAAACTTAATCAAAATCAGATGACGCGTTTGGATGCTACGGTGCCGTGAATAGACTCACGCAGATAGAATGACACGTCAAAGTTATACCCCTCTGTTTTTGTCGTATGTTAAAATGGAAGGGAAAAGCGCAGTGTTTCAATTTTTAGTTTCTTTGGTGAGGTGAGGAATAAGCGAGGTGGGTAAGCACTAGGCGCGCTCGGGGACACCCTTTTGGTAGAATGCGGGTGGCTATGATCGCGATTACGTTATTGGTAGTTATTGTACTATCAGAGAAGTTGGTTCCTATGCAGACGGCGAACCTACGCAATTTGGTCCCGTTATTTCAAACCCAACTGACAGATCACAACTAACACTAAGCCGGACCGCACATTGTCCGATTCTGTACGCCTAGCACGAACAATTGTAAGTTTCGTATCGCAAGCGTATCGAGTTGTCGATACGAAAACGTTAGACAACTTAAGTTGGAAGCACGAAGCACTTTCGAAATAGTATCGACACCTCGACACGATAACGTTAGTGACGTCACACCAACGTAAATATGAGTGAGCGAAATAGAACGAATGGTCGTAAAATTGAATAAACATTTCATTCATAAAACTAGATACGTATTTAATCAATTAAAAACTTTGTGATTTTAGGGCACTTAAAACATAAACGCTGTTCAAATTATGACGCAATATGACGAAACTGCAGTACAAGTTAATATTATATTCATAAAGATAAATGGTATTTATAAATACAATTTTTCTTTTAATGAAATAAGGGGTCAAACGAGCAAACGGGTGACATGATGGAAAGCAACTACCGTCACCGATGGACACTCGCAGCATCAGAAGAGCTGCAGGTGCGTTGCCGGCCTTTTAAGAGGGAATATGGTAATAGGGGAGGATAGGGAAGGGAATAGGGGAGGATAGGGAAGGGAATAGGGGAGGGTAGGGAAGGAAATAGGGGAAGGTAGGGAAGGGAAAAGGGCTTCCGGTAAACTCACTCACTCGGCGAAACACAGCGCAAGCGCTGTTTCACATCGGTTTTCTGTGAGCCCGTGGTATTTCTCCGGTCGAGCCAGCCCATTCGTGCCGAAGCATGGCTCTCCCACGTCACAAATTTATTACTAACACGGTGTTTGGTGAGACTGTATTCCTAAACGAAAGACGCGAAGCACTTGACATTTTTGGTAACTCGAAGCTCATTCAAGGTTAAATTTGTTTTGAAGTGAACTTGTGTTGTGAATGTGGTGTGAAAGTTTTGGAATTATATAATTAACTTCTAAAACATTCTGCTGAAATGTGTACCAGCCACCCGCAATACACCATTATGGTAGAATTTATGGAAAATGATTTACATTTAATTTCATATTTTATTGTTTTAAGAATATTATAATATAAATTTTAATAATCTTTCAATAGGATATTTCGAACATATTTCTGTAAAGTTTTAAATTTTGGAGAGATAGTGTACCAAAATGCATCACTCACCTTGTTTCTCTTTGTACATTTCCACTTTCAACAATCAATCGCGCCGCAAGATAATAGTACAATGTACTACGTCGTGGGGTGCTCCGTACTAATCTAAGCATTTTCTCACCAAATAAATCAACACAATCACTTAAATTACTATTTTATTCTCTAAATTTACTCTGACGAAAGTTTTCTCACTGAAATTTTTAAAGTGAATAAACATTCGTGAAACTCGCAAGCCAGCCTTCGACAATTACGATACTATACGTCATTTTATGCCTTCGTGCTAGCTATCTTCATACAAACGGCTCAAGTTACGTTGCGTATTCGATACGATGACGATACGAAACTTACGTCTAAGTGTTCGTGCTCTGGAAATTAGTTTCATTTACGCACACCAGAGGCGCTGTTTAAGTTTTCATACAAAATGCTTACGTTAACGATACGAATGTTTTTTCGATAGTAGTTCGTGCTTACCCTAATCAGAAACACCCCGCACACTATCCGAAATATCCTTCCGGCGAGTTTGAGCTCACTCGGCTCAGTACAAAATGTAAGAGACAGCGCGGACGTTCAACTGTTTCTGATCAGAAATTTCGGACAATGTGCGGCCGGGCTAAATTGGCAAGTGACCAAACGACGAAGGTTGGTAGGTCCTTCAAATGCCTATGAATAATTTTTTTCGATATTACATAATATTCTCCCTTTGTCCCATCTAGTTGCGCCATGTAATCCTAATTCCTAGAGTTGGCTTCGGCCAATATTAAATCATCATTAGGATATTCCTCCACACTTTTGTAACACACAGGATAAACTTATCTAACACAGAATTCATCTGAACATAATTTGACTAATGCAATTGACCCAGAAGCTCGGAAACCTTAGATCAGTAACACGTTCGGTCACGGACGACCGGTGCGCACTTATCTCACGATAGATCTTGTAGCCATGGCAACGTTATCATACTGTGCTCAGTGCTGTATGACTAATATCGTACATGAGATGCCCGGCAGCTATGGATGACATAGTTCAACTTTTGGCTCAGGGGCGAGGGCCTTCAAATTTAAGTTAAAGGCCCTGATATACTAATTTATAATTAAAATTCGTAGAGCAGTTGTGCAACGCGGTGGTGTAGATTGTAGCTATTGTTTGGGAAGCCTTTTACACAATATGCCATATGGGAGGTGTGGAACGCCATTTAGTGATATTCTCCTACGCTCCTGCCACTCGGAAATCTTCTACATAAATAAAAATATTTTTAAATCCTTGCTAAAACTCGAGAATGGCTAAACCGATTTGGCTTATTTTGGTCTTGAAATATTCGTGGAAGCCCAAAGAAGGTTTATATTATAAGAATGTGATACGAAGTTCACCGTGTCATCTAGTTTTTTTTTTATGAAATAAGGGGGCAAACGAGCTAACGGGTCACCTGATGGAAAGCAACTTCCGTCGCCCATGGACACTCGCAGCATCAGTAGAGCTACAAGTGCGTTGCCGGCCTTTTAAGAGGGAATAGTGTAATATGGGTATGGAAGGGAGTAGGGGATAGTAGGGAAGGGAATAGGGTAGGGGATTGGGCCTCCGGTAAACTCACTCACTCGGCGAAACACAGCGCAAGCGCTGTTTCACGCCGGTTTTCTGTGAGAACGTGGTATTTCTCCGGTCGAGCCGGCCCATTCGCGCCGAAGCATGGCTCTCCCACGTATAATTCCTATCCCAACTCCCATCTAGTTATGAAATACAAAATAGAGCAGGCCAAAGCTGCAGGCAATAAGGAAGCTAATGAAATTTCGTTTAATCCACCCCAACTCTATATCGTGCATGATAGACCATTTATTCCCACTCCACTTATTCCCTTGTAACGTCCAATGTAAACGACCTTCGACCCGGAAGTGGGGACACGTCCCGCGAGAATTACGCTTTGAATACCACAATGAAAGTAGATTTAAGTAAAGGCCGGCAACGCACCTGCAGCTCTTCTGATGTTGCGAGTGTCCATGGGCGACGGTAGTTGCTTACCATCAGGTGACCCGTTTGCTCGTTTGCTCCCTTATTTAATAAAAAAAAAAAAATTCGCGTTCCGAAAATTGCTTCATATTACCGATATGGCGAATTGGGTTATCCATTCCATCCATACATACTTTCATACTAATAAGTAATAATCCATACGATTATTAGCAATGTGTCAGTCTGTAATCTCTTCACGTCCAAATCGCTAAACCGATTTTGTTGTAATTTGGTATGGAGATGACATGAATGATGAACAGAGACTTTATGGGACCGGGAAAGAACAAAACATACTTATTTTTATCTCGAAAAAATGTACGGTTCCTGCGCGGTTAAATATTTTTGGCGCGACTAAGTTGCGGGTGTCATCTGGTACTAATATAAACTGAAATACTTTGTCTGCAGCATACAGGTTGTTAGGGTGAACACCGTTATCCTTTAAACTGCTTTAAACCATCAAATGAGCCCGTCAAAATGAACAACTTTGTGTGGGTATGACGACGGATTTTTTTGAGTTCTCAGTACCTACTTATTGTTCTCATAGAATTTTTTTTTTCATTTTGACGGGCTCATTAATTGATGGTTTTAAGGATTTAAACGGTGTTCACCCTATTACAGCCTGTATAAACAACGCGCCAACGAAATTTCTGAGGTTTTTGACATTTTAACTTTTAATTCTATGTCTCTCCGTAGGGAATGCTGGAAGAGATTTATTTTTAGAAAATTATACTAGCTGTCCCGGCAACGTTGTTTTGCCATAAAATGATTTTCCTTGTTTTCCTGCTTTTCTCTTGGAAGTTTTTTCTGTTTTTTTTCTATAGACCTCACGAAGCCCGATACCTTTCCAACGAATGCAAAACCGAGGAAATCGGTTCGTGCGTTCTGGAGTTATAGCTTTAGAAAGGAAAACCCAACTTATTTTTATATATTAGATTAGATTAGATAAGCAGATCCTTGAATGAAATGTTTCCTGTGCACAAAAAATTATAAATAAATAAAAAAACTCGTTTTTCCGAGTTGACATAATCAAGGTGATTCAAGTATCTACTATCTACGTTTACTAACGAACAAAACGGAGCCAACACAATACGTAGCCTTCAAATCTGAAGGACGCGCGGTCTGCAGTGGGGCGTCGCTGATATTGACCGCTGACTCAGAGTCAAAGTCCCAGTCAAGGACGCGCCGAAATGGGCGTGTGTGTTGCGGTTGAACGAGGAATACGCGTGAATGTTGTTTTGACTAATTATGTAAAGAACTTCTACTTTCCAGAGGGTTTAAATAAATAATATTGATCTTAAGCCAAAGTACCTAATAGGGGTGTACAATTTACAGTAGGTACTGTGCGGATCACGGAGCTATTTATTGCTTTTACTCCGTGGTACGTGAATACACAGCAAATATTGTTTTGACTTGTTACTTAATAGGACCTTTTCCTTTGGCAGTCTCTTAAAAACAAGATTGTCGATAACAAATGATAGATCCTTTAAAGTTTAATGTCTTGAATCTTGAATTATTTAAATTTTAAATGAAATCTCTACTTTGAAAGTCAGCAAAATAAATATTGTTAAGTTTAAAGCCAGGATGTCAAGTTGGCTAAATGTGGGCGTGTGCGCGGTTCTATCTTCGATTACATTCTAGTTGTTGAAATTACCATGTAAATTAATGCAGTGTTAAAAGTTAAAATAATAAAGATAAAGCTAACAAATAATAAGTATTATTGAGGTATAGTAAAAAGACGTAGGACACAAATGTTGTAATGTCCAGTTAATAGTTATTTACTAAAATATGGTGTTTACTTGTACAAAGTAATTTTATCTCGGACAGAACTACTTTGCACAAAGTAATTTCTTATGTTGTCGGTAAAAATGTCTTTAAAGGGAAAAAAAAATAATGGATGTTTCGGAAATAGAAGTTGAATATTATTTTGGCTGGTCATTTCTTCGTAATAAATTCAAGTACTAATGTAATTACTAATTTTAAAGCGTCGCTTGGCAATGAGAAAGAAAAGCGTGTATAAAATGTCGGATTAGCGCAAAGCTACTTTGCATAATACACAAAGGGGAGAAATATTGTATTTAATAATTATATTTTCTTAATCAAGGAGCCTACGTCAGCCATAAATTATTATTTACTAGCTGTTGCCCGCGACTTCGTCCGCGTTAGCATAGTAGATCACATCCCAAGTATTATTTACTAGCTGTTGCCCGCGACTTCGTCCGCGTGGACTTTAGTTTATAGTTGTTCCCGTACATCGATTGAGTCGTTTACGCGCAAATCAGAAAAGTATATTGTGTGGGAACCGGACATTTTTCTGGGACAAAATGTATCCTATGTTCTTTTTCGGGACTCAAAGTATCTTTATACCAAACAGCCAGCCGTTTACGCGTGATATCGTGACCACGCGAAATATAACGTTCCACGCAGCTTCGCCCGCGTAAATTAGATATTTCACAGACAAATTAGTTCACACAAAATAGCCTTTGATCCTTCTCATGGTCTACTTCTTATCTGTGCCAAACAACAGAAAAATTGCTCCAGTAGTTCGTGAGATAAGCCCTTTCAAATAATTTCCCCCGTTTTTTCCCCCGTTCGATTTTATTATATATAGATGTTCCGCTGTCCGCACGGCTTCGCTTGCGTAATTTAGGAATTTCACGCAACCGTACATTTTGCAGCAAAAATAGCCTATGTCCCTTCACGTGATCTATTCTTCATATTTGCCAAATAACATAAAAATTGCTCCAGTAGTTCATAAGATAATAAGCAATTCCATATAATTTCCCCCGTTTTTTCCACATTTTCATCTATTTCTTCGCTTTTATTAGTCTTAGCATGATAAAATATAGCTTATAGCCTTTCTCGACAAATGGGCTATCTAACACTGAAAGAATTTTTTAAATCGGACCAGTAGTTGTTGAGATTAGCGCGTTCAAATAAGCCCTTTCATTTAATTTCCCACGTTTTTTTCCACATTTTCCTCTATTTCTTAGCTCCTATTAGTCTTAGCGTGATAAAATATAGCCTATAGCCTTCCTCGATAAATAGGCTATCCAACAGTAAAATAATTTTTCAAATCGGACCAGTAGTTCCTGAGATTAGCGCGTTCAAACAAACAAACAAACAAACTCTTCCCAATTATAATATTATAGTATAGATAGATGTTCCACATTTTCCTCTATTTCTTCACTCGTATTAGTCTTAGCGTGATAAAAAATAGCTTATAACCTTCTTCGACTAATGGGCTATCTAATACTGAAAGAATTTTTCAAATCGGACCAGTAGTTCCTGAGATTAGCGTGTTCAAATAAGCCCTTTCAAATAATTTCCCCCCGTTTTTTCCACATTTTCCTCTATTTCTTCGCTCCTATTATACTTAGCGTGATAAAATATAGCCTATAGCCTTCCTCGATAAATGGGCTATCCAACAGTAAAAGAATTTTTCAAATCGGACCAGTAGTTCTTGAGATTAGCGCGTTCAAACAAACAAACAAACAAACTCTTCCCAATTATAATATTTTATTATTATTATTTGTACTTATTCTTGATTATAAAAATACTTTCTTATGGGTCAAATTATCATATATATAAAATATTTGAATTCTAAATGAGTTTCATTATTCAAATGCGCTACAAGGGTTAAGCTTAGGACAAACCTACGCGTCCAAAGCGACTGCGAAACGGTAGCGTCCTCCGCGCGGCGGACGCTGCCCATGTAATCTTATGGCGCCGTGCACACCTACGCGACCGCGACGCGAAATGTTCGCGTCGGCAAAGCGAAACATGCGCGACAAGTTGTCAGACGCGTGTTTTGAAGTGTACATAACTAGACTCCTTTTTTAAAACCCTTTTTATATTATTTTGTACAACTCTTTAGTTTATGATTTTTTGATTTGTTTACGTTTTGATAGATTGTGTCATGATATTAAGGCACCACATGTGCATGCTTGAACACAGTTTTGCTAGCGCTTGCTTCTCGAATGAAAAGATGTAAGACTGACTTATCTACCACATGCATGCGCAAGCCACATTCTTGCCGAGATCGTCGGCGTATAAACAATGTTTCTCAATGAAGAGCTATTTCTTCTGCTTTAATTTTTCCAGTGTTTGCTGACACCATATTTTGACTGACAAAGAGCGGCTTGAACACTGAACTTCCAACCACACGCGCAGACAACTCTACACGAAGGCATGCCTGAATTTCAAGCAAGTTTAAAAAACAACAAGACAAACTTTGGAGCTTGCGCGTACTACAGTTTTACCAACTACACGCACAATGTTCAGTGTTAGAGCCGGCATGCGCAAGCAAATCTGTAGCCAAACATGTACGTGTGGTAGGCGCCTAAATTAATTCAACTTGACCATTGTGGACGTGTTTTATTCCTCTGCACCTTCCAAATCAAAAGCAAGCTTAGCATCTCGCAACCCTCATGTCCGTCCGTCCCACGCATCGGACTCTGATATTAAGTATGAGGATGTCATTACCACAACAGTTAGCATACACCAGATAAAGTCGCGCGTCTTCAGTAACTGTTCATTAACAAATGAAGTTTGACGGTTCGCGCCTAGTCGCGCAGGTGTGCAAGGCCAGTTTCGCGTTGCAGACGCTCCCGTCTCGCGTACCGCGTCCCCTGTCACTGACGCGTAGGTTTGTTCTAAGCTTTAGACTTCAACATAAATATAGTGTAATACGGTCGTGTGTTTATTAATTTTAATGAGTAAAGGTACGCACACTTTATGACGCGGCGCAACGGATGAGCCGCAAGTTTACAAGTTTTACGACCCGTTGCGCATCGATCATAAAACTTGTATACCCCATCACTATGTGGGCGTACCATTAAGCCTCTGTACATGATATCAAGCTGTGATTTCGTTGATATGACGGCGATGGCTAGAACTTTTTGCCCCAGTTTTATTACGACCAGTTTAAATTATAGTGAAACTGGAAGTGAGGGGCAAAAAAGAGGTCAATGTGCTCCAATTGCGGCAAATTTACTAGAAACTTCTTCTACGATTTTCAAGGTAACGAAATAATTTAAAAATAAAACATACAATCGAGTGTACTAATTTAACAACTTGTATAAAAGCTCTAACAATGTCTAATTTTAACAATGTCTTAATATTTTTATACTTATGTAATATACTCAATATTTTGATATGTTTGATATTATGTATGATACCCAGTTTGCCGCATTAACAAATGGAAACTTTTGCATCTGTCGTTATTCAGTTACTGACGGTAACTTCTGTATCTGCGTTACTTATCGCAGAGTAGACAGAGTGGTTATGTCTATTGTGCTTATCGTACGAATTTCTGAACGTATTGTGTTGACGGCTCACGTTTTTTGCAACCCGCCAAAACTAATGGAGGAAAACGGCATCTGGACCGTGTATTAGTCGCAAGAACTAATTTGGATACCTAGAACTTTTTGCGTCAGCGCGTCGATACAGATTATAGACTAAGTAAAAGTACTGTGGATTGTTCGTTTAGGACAGATTCTTGTAACGACAGGTTCTTGTTACGGCAGATCCTTATTTCGGCTAAATTAGTACTGTCGCATAGAGTCGGCCATAATTTAAATAACTACTCAGTAATCTAATTATTAATGTAATTAGAATATATTGTGGACGTGGGAGAGGTAAACAAGAGGGGTGAACAAGGGCGGAGGATGTAAAAGTGGGGGCGGATGTGGGATCTCTAGGTTACCTTTCCCCCCATCCGCCCTCACAAGTTTTTCTGTATCACGTCAGCCCCCACTTCCACACCGTCCACCCACACTTTTACACAATGCTCTCCGTCAACCCTCACTTCCACATTAACCTCTCCACTTCTCCATCGTATGAGGACACACACAAACACCCGAGGAACGCGCACGCCTAATGTGGGAGCCTCAGTCTCTGTATCTTAGGAACTCTCAAATTTCCTAGATGATGATGATGATTATATTAAATATGATGGCACTCGACAGGTGGGTTCCGGGCGCTGCAGCTCCCCCGGCACGGGCCCGCTGTCGCCGGCGGATGGGCCGCGCTGGCACGCGCATCCCGCGCACCCGCTGCACCACGCGCTGCTCTCCTCCTCCGTCAAGCGCGGCAAGGACCTGTGAGTACTGCCCCCGTGTGTACGTAGCTCCATGTAGCTCTAATATGGCTGGTGGACGGACCGTGTTGGCACTAACGTGTGCAGATGGGCCGCTCTGGCACGCGGTTCCTGAAGCTGACTTCAATGCGTTTTTGATGACTGATGACTCCGGAAAGCTTTTTAAAGTACTAGAGATCGCCCAATGGTCGAATGTACCTACGTTTCCCCATTTTTCGTAAAAAGGGTAACAAACTTTTTCTCTCACGTATTAATATATAGATTGTTTGAAATCTTTAACTATTGTGCAATACCCTTACCCAAGATCTTTCGGTGTCGAACCCTCAGAAGTATATGGCATTTGACATCAGGCACTCTGTGTTCTCTTTCTAGATTTCATATTTCTTTCCCTTTTATTTTGATCCTGTCAGTTTCCTATCTTACTGATTGTGATCTAAAGATAATCCTAAGTCGTCGAACTAATATGGGTGTGTTATTGTCAGTATGCTTCCATTGAATATAATAATATGACATCATGCATGTGATGGTGTTGTACATCCTCCATACTAATATTATAAATGAGAAGTGCGTCTCTGTGACTCTTCATGCTTAAGCCAATTCCAATTGCCAATATAATAATAGCTCCCACACCAGTTTCGGTGACGGTGGCCGGTTTCATTGAAACCAGGCCAGCTACGCAGAAGTAATTTTATAGTGCCCAAGTGTGTGCGCAGTACACAAGAGTTTACTCTCATAACCCAGTGGGACGGAAGACCGACACGACCGGCGAGAGATCAGGCGCAGGACCGACTTTTGACATGCCCATCCGACGCATGGATCATCTTACTTGTCAGACAATCAGGTGATCAGCCTGCACTGTCCTAACCAAACTTGGAAATAACAATATGTTTCCAACGCGGGAATCGAACCCACGACCTCCGAGTCAAGAGCCGCGCTCTATACCACTAGACCACGGAGGCGTATGCGAATATGGAAATACGTTAAGTCCCGGGAAAAGATTTCCTCGTTCCTCAATTTAATATACCTTGCTTTGGAAGATATGGCTCGTACAATAGTTATTGTAGTTGTACGTGGTAAACAAAAGTTGTTTATCTCGTGTTTAAGTATTATGTACTTATTTAATGTATTGAAATCAGGGTAGGTTAAAGTTATATTAAAAGCAAATTCTAATTCCACATGTCTGGGCTAATCAGGAGTAAGGATATGTGAGTATATCTAACCGTTTACTTGCACGCCATTGCATAGGTTTAATGTTGAATGGTGGGTCCTAGGCCCGATAAAAAGTATAAAGTTTTATGAGCAGCAATGCGAGGCTGGTGTTTCATTCATGTGTGAGTAAAATTACGCATTTGTACAGTCAGGCGGCCAATCACGAATAAAGGAGCGTAGTTTGATGCATTAGTTTGCGTAAGCCCGTGTAATTAATATAAAGTAGATTCAGTCATAGATATACACTGCATAGTCTAATACAGGAGTATGATACGTATGGATTTAAGGATCACATCTCATTTATCCTTTCTGATGAGCAGTGGAAATATACTGCCTCTATTATTTTTAATTATTACCTTGTCAGAACTAAACATTTAGATATCATTTATAAAATTATGAACAATTTCGTATGTTATTACCTAATTGTTTTTGTTTTTAACATAATCGTTAGTTACTTTCCGCAATTGCCTTATTTAATGAGTCCCTTACGGTTATGTAATAATTTATATTTACCAATTACGTGTTGTTTTGGTAATTATAAATATTTTATTGCATTTTTATTATTTGACCACGCCATATCTCCAACTCAACTCAAGAGGTTTGGTGCGTGTTGTGAGTTTGGCAGTTGGCAGCCCTTCAACATGGGACATGGCAGTGCCCCCGCCAAGTCTAGTGAAGTGCAATCTAAGCACTAGCACTATCATACCATTATTTATAGACGCGCTTTGTCGATTTTTAAAGTTGTCATAATTTTTATTTATATTTAAACATGTAAGATACATATTAAATGAATAATTATTGTTGTAATAAATACTATATTGACGACATGGGAGTTGATGTTAGCATGATAAGTAATTTGTAAGACTTTTGCATCAACAAAATAATATGGCAATAAACAAATTTAATTTGGTATTACTTGTAAAATGCGAATTATTATCATAAGCTAAAATTGGGATATTATGTCTTACTCATCAGCTTTCAACTCAATAAACTGCAACACATCTTTGTAATTATTTTGAAGCTACAAAAGCTCAGAATATAGATATATAATACGTGTCTATAACCCTTCTTTGTGCATCGTGATTAAAAGTTGTCGTGGGAGTAAGCTCTTATATTGAGATCGGGTCGCATTTTTATGAAATATTTTCTATCTGCAGCAATTTCTTTGATATCGATAGTGCATCGGATGACATTTAAAGGTCACGTGATCCCGTCGAGCCTTGGAGGAGGGTTATTTATAGTCTTCATAAACTAGACTTGGCTTATGATTACAGTTTACATTTATTTTTTTATCTTTTATGCAATATAAGACGGGAATTAAATATTAATCAGATGTTTTAAAGGGCTAACAAATAACCTTATAATTAGAATATTTAGGTTGTTGATGTTTCACCACTTTCTGATAAAGTGCCGAATAGGCTGTTCACAACTTTTTTGACAGATTCTCCATACTTGATCTGTCAAGTTAATTGTTGGATAGCCTATTCGACACTAAACAGGAAGTGGTGAAACATGCCCTTAAAAGATTAGAAATACTACTCTCTCTCTAGTGCTCTCTGGTGTAGAGAATAATTTTATCGCCTTAAGTGCCATTACCTTTAGCCAAGACTGTATCTGCATCGCATTCGCCAGGGCGATGTTATTATTTATCTTGCGACAGCAATGCAACTGTCGAAAATTGTATATGTACATATATCTGCTGTTGCACTTCTGTCACAAGACTAGACTACTAGAAGCACTGAGCAGAACTGTCGTACTAAACTGTTGTGTATGTTGCAGCGACGGTCGGCGGTGGTCGGTGGCGTCGCTGCCGTCATCCGGCTACGGCACCACGCCCGGCAGCTCCAGCCTCTCGGTGAGTCCAGCTACACTATCTTGATACAATCCTTAGGGTCAATTTATAATAGCGCAGAGTCGAAGCGAAGCGAATTCCCAAACACTGAACACAGTAAATTCAACCTTAAGAGGATACCACAGCGGCTAGAGAAATGAAAAAAAAGTACGTGTAATATCTATAGCTGTCTCCCTTACCTCAAGCCTATACCGCAGAACGCGATAGAGACAACTGCAGAAAATCCAGAAAATCAACGATTCGTTGTCCCCTGATTCCTTCTCCAAAACTTAACCGATTTAAGTACTTTTTTCATTAAAGATTAAAAAAAGGCTTGAGCTGTGTTCCTATGTTTTGCTTTTTTTGTATAATCTATCCAAATCTGTTTTCTGGACGTTTGAACACAGTGGAAAATCTGGCCATTTTTTTGGGTTTTTGAACGTTCATATCTTATTTAATAATTAAATTATAAAAAAAAAGAAAACATAGGGACATTGTATTAGTGGCCGTAGATATTCAGGAAAAAAATTATAACTCTACTAGCATTATCCAGGGAGGAAACAGGGGACAACGTTTGTATGGAAAAAAGGGCGGTGTGGACTCCTCTTAACTCTAGAGCGTAACTCATACATTACTTATGCGAGTCCAATCAGCGTTGGTCGGGCGCGTTCTCGCGAATTTGCTCGGATGCGCGCGCCTTTTTAAATTCTCAGAAGTAATAAAGCGCCTTAACGCTCTGTAGTTAAGGTTGAATTTGTTGTGTTCAGTTTTAATAATTCGCTTCGATGCGCTTCGACTCTGCGCTAGTATAAATTGACCCTAAGGGTCGCTACTCGCTACTTGCTTGTACTCTCGCGGTGTAGCGGAGAAACCGTTGATATACATCCAGGCTGACGTGAGTCTTCGTTTGTCTCTTGATATATTATTATGTCTGTGGTTTGTCTCACATTTTGGCGCTCCCCTCTTGACGCCGCGCCGCCCGGTGCGGTCGCACGGCGCACCACACCGCCGCACCCGGCACCGCCCTAGGACCGGCAGTCCGGCACTGCTTGTAGGCAAGGGTAAAGTTACCTCGATTCTGTTAAAAACCGTCGCATAATTTTGATTTTGGCTAAACCGTTTAATGGGCCATTACCCATATACGGAAAGTCACAAATTCCTTGTGAAATGTAAACCATTTGTTTGCCTGAAATCTAGCATTACTGTCACACTTATCTTTATAGGTCAAACATTTATGACCTAGGCAAAAAAGATCTAGTTTTATTTCGAAGAAAAATATAATCCACTAGCGGCCCGCCCCGGCTTCGCACGGGTGGTCATTGATTTTTAAATAATTTATTTTGATAATAATTAATGCCATGAGTAAAATAAAGGCATTTAAATGTAGTCCAAAAACATTTCAAGATTTTTTAATAAAAAAATGGTTATTGTGCCTCACTCAGCATAGATACGTATAGTGTGTCGCGCTCGCGGACTTTTTTGTAGATATTTAAAAGATCTACAATTACTTAGAACATTTTATGGTTCTATCTTTTATAGTTTAGGCAGCGTACGCGAAAAAAGTAACATTTCTTGTTGATTTTTTACACCTTGCGTCCGAAAATCCCAAATATCTTACGGAACCCTATTTTTTTCCAAAATAAAATTTAGCCTATGTTCAGCAGAATTAATGTAGCATTCCAATGGTAAAAGAATATTTCAAATCGGTCCAGTAGTTTCGGAGCCTATTCAAGACAAACAAACAATCAAATCTTTCCTCTTTATAATAGTATAATCCATTTGCTTATTATGTTGTTTTCGTTTCGCGTCGGCCTCGAAGTCTGCCGCTGAGAGACCATGAGGGTACATTATTGAGGAGGGTTTTTACGAGACCATTTCAGCCATCTTTTTACAGTTTGCGGTAAATGTTTTTCGGCTACACGGCCAGTTAGAGGCTCTTAATACTACGCTTTAGTTTGGGCTGAAATGTTAAAGAGTTTGAATAGTTCCTACCATAGACATAGATCTTGATCTATGTCTGTGGTTCCTACTTAAAAATACAATCACCCAAAATGCAAATTACACATACACTTTCGCATTTATAATATTAGTACGCATGGTCCAAGGTGAAGAAAACCCTATAGCGTCTCTTTTAATGCCAAATAGATAGCCCTATTTGCATTTCAAGACTATTTGACGTAGTGAATATGCCAGATGGATTCCGCATAGAGTCTTTAGCTGAAAACGCGTTATAATCTGATAATGACTCAATGTTTGCCGATTACATCTAAGGCCACGAAGCCAGCGGATAATCTTACTTGACAGGATTACTGATTTATTATCAGTTTGCCGTCTGACAGTCAAACTTTACCTAAAATCTTAAAGCCATTGCTTAAATCTGCACTGCGATCAGAATAAGGAGACAACAGAAAACACGTACGTCTGAAACTCTGAACACGCCCTGTATCTAAACTCTTTCGGCGATCCTACTAAAGATTCTTTATTTTTCTCCTAAACGGGTATTTTCCATACTTTACCCAAAAACTTTATTGAGGTTTACGTCTGATAAAGCCTACCTCTACTGCTTAGCGTATTCCACCTTACTTAGTGGCCACATATCGCGTGTTGTGCTAATCGTTTTCGGAAGTATTGCCCGTAGTGTTACGACCGCTGAGTCATTAGGAGCTCCACAGTCCACATATTCGTTAGTGATATGTGCCGCGAGGTATTCGGCGTTAGGTCACGACACCCTTTGGAAAAAGGAAATAACTGAAATTACCAACCGAATTTCAATAAAAGAACAGAAAAGTCTACTTATCCACACTTTACTACTAATCTTTCAAGCCCCATAAGAGCACCGGTGATCGCGACAACAAAATAATATAATAGCATTTTTTTTAAATAAGGGGGCAAACGAGCAAATGGGTCACCTGATGAAAGGCAACTTCCGTCGCCCATGGACACTCGCAGCATCAGAAGAGCTGCAGGTGCGTTGCCGGTCTTTTAAGGGGGAATAGGGTAATAGGCACAGGTAATAGGGGAGGGTAGGGATGGGAAGGGAAGGGAAAAGGGTAGGGGATTGGGCCTCCGGTAAACTCAATCACTCGGCGAAACACAGCGCAAGCGCTGTTTCACGCCGGTTTTCTGTGAGAACGTGGTATTTCTCCGGTCGAGCCGGTCCATTCGTGCCGAAACATGGCTCTCCCACGTCTAAAATTTCCTGGAATCCGCGATCGAAGTATATTATTAATGCGAAAGTGTATCTGTGTCTGTCTGTCTGTTACCTCTTCACGCCCAAACCGCTGAACCGATTTTGCTGAAATTTGGTATGGGAATACTTAGAGTCCTGGGAAAGTAACAGGATGCTTTTTATCCTGGAAAAATGTACGGTTCCCGCGCGATAAACGAATTTTGGCGCAACGGAGTTGCAGGAGTTACTAGTTTCCTTAGAAGCTAGGGTCACAGAAAGAATAAACCTGCATTTTACTGTTGCATTTACGTAGTAGAATTGAATCACCGTACTAGGATTTAGGATGTTGTATTATACTTACTCATGAATCATTTAAAAAAATAATGTGGTGATAAATCTTTCCAAGTATTAAAACCTTGGTCCATCCTAAACTATCTTAGTCATCGTTTTCGAAATTACGATAATCTTTACTGCAAAAGGTGTAGAGGCTAGCTGGCCGACGCGTAGCAAAAAATGTAATCAAAGTTTTTATGGCCTTTACTCGTAAGTACATTTTACACCTGGCCGAGCGACAAAAACTTAAAAGGATCTACCGTCTACGCCGAGGACTTACATTAATATCAACGAGCAGCTGCATCTTTGATTATTGCGTGCATAAATCGTGTTTATTTCATAGCCAGTTTTGATGCTATTTGACTTCTGGAGCTTATCTATTCAACAGTTTCGTTGTTACCCTGCAAGCCATTTAACTTTCCACTCTGTTTCAATGAAACAATTATCTTTGTTATAAGTATTCAGATATGATAAAGAAATACTTAAAAACGTACGTAGGTACCCTAGGTCCATAATCTAGGTAGATTACGAAGCTTAGTCAAATACTAAGAATATGAATTTTGCATGATATCATGCATGTCTACATAAGAAATATAATATATTAGATTAACTTTTTGTGCAAATGTCTTTTAAATATTATATTTTTCAGTTATAATATTTCAATGTATGGTTTACTCGTTAAATGAATTTAAACTCTAACGTGGGGTGTTTAGGTGTAAACTGCATCGGCGTGACGTTTGAAAGTCGTCCAAGTATCGCGAGCCCGTCATACATGAATATGAAACTGATATTGACCGCGTTTCGTCTTTCATCGGCTCATAAATGTATGATAAGACCGCGATTCGTTTACATGTTACATTGAAAACTTGCCATGCGATACGGAGGTTATTTATACTTGGCAACTGCCATATAGGCATAGTAGTAAGTAATAAGTATCAGCCGTATCGATTATATGATGAGACCCCTACAACCCCGTATGTAGGGTTACGGACCAAATAGCACATTCCTGCATCGCGCTATCGATGTTGTATAAGTGCGGCGGTATGCCATAATGAAAAACATAACGTTGTGTAAGCTTTGAATAGTTATACAGTGTTTTGTTCCTGTCACACAAGTGATATTTTCAATTCGATTGAAGAAGACAAAACACTGTAATAAAGCTTATACAGCGTTAATTAGTAAGGGGGAATATGTATAGAGCGCTGCAGCAGCAGCCTGACCGAGCATACCACCTCGCTCGGTCCGAAGATCTTCCTTTATCATCATTCATCACCATTGCACTCCCATAGTATAATAAAAATCCTTACTTGGCAAAGGTCATAAAATTCTGATATGGATCCCCTAAGTCTTATTACGCCACTGAAACACCGAACAGGGAATTATTAACTACCTGATTTTAGTTGATCAATGTCAAATCCAACAGTTTCAACTAATTAAAAGCTAAATAATGTTTGGTTAAAATAGCAGACTCGAAGTTTAGTAGTCAGGGCATCTTTACCCGGTAGTAGCTTGTTGAAGAGCTAAGGTACGCCTCACTACCGTACTATTCTCACATCTCTGCTCTGTCTTGTGTTCTTGGATCAAGTGGCCGCTAGCGTCACGGTGCGCTAAGCTACTGTTCTGTTGCCTGATACCTAATTTATCCTTATGTGTTTCAGTCGCAATGCTCGTCTCAGGAGCGTCTGTTGGCGGTGCAGGCGGTCTGCGAGCCCCCGCCCCGCCCCGCCTGCCCGCACTGCCAACAACACCAGAATTCGCTCAAGTAAGTCAATAAGAGCTGAAGAGCTCTAAATGTGGTAACAAGATGAATGAAAATACTCTTATTATTTAATAATAATAAGAGTATTTTCATTCAGCAGTCTCTTGCTAATGCAAGAGACTGCTCTAGCTTGATCTGTATAAAATTGTCACGGGAAGCAGAGTGACCTTATAGTCACTTGTTTACTGTACACTGTACAGGCGCTAACAATAGTTTCTATTGGATAAAAGCGCCCCTAGTGGTAGTGGCAGGCAAAGGTTGTTCAACGTCTAATAAATTCTAGTTATCATCACGGTGAAAAGTGAAATGAATATCATAGTTTCGGTGTCATTAAAAAAAGTGGCCATAAAACTGTATTGTAAATAATGTTTGTGATCTTGCAGCAGCTCCCAAGGCAGCGGCATGAACTGGGCGTCGCTGTCGGACAGCGGCGGCAGCGCGCACGCCCCCCGCGCGCCGTCCCCCCGCGCCGTGCCGCGACGCGTGCGTAGCAGGAGTCTCAGGTTAGCAATACATGTTAATACATACTTGTACCATCGAAGAATTTATTCTTAGGCAGTTGACGGACCTACATCATGTGGTCGGGTCTGAGGCTGCAATGGTTTGTGGCTGCGTTTCCACCAGGTCAGAGCTAAGCTGCGTTGCGAGTATTATGTGTTTTTAAGAACCATCAAAATAGCTGTGCTGATCGAAGTCAATCTCATAAAGTGATTCAATTGTCCCGTTTTAAAGCTATTTCCGTGAAATTGTTCTCTTAACTTCCGTAAACAACTTTCATAATAAATATTTGACGTTGCAGTTCGCCGTCTCGGTCGCCGGGCGGCGGCAGCGGGTCGGACAGCGCGCGCGACGACGCCGTGACCGCCATGTCAGCGCTGTTCGCCGCCCGCTTCCCCGCCGCACAGAAGGCTATGGACGACAAGTGAGTGCATGCTTAGTTAAATTGTAACAATGACCACAGGTCAATTAAAACCATCCACCAATTTTAGCTTTGCAAGAGTAAGACTGAAACACGATTGACGAGAGATGCGCAGAAACGTAGAATTTTATATGCCCATCCCCGA
Source organism: Aricia agestis (assembly GCF_905147365.1). Classification (NCBI taxonomy): domain Eukaryota; kingdom Metazoa; phylum Arthropoda; class Insecta; order Lepidoptera; family Lycaenidae; genus Aricia; species Aricia agestis. The sequence continues at coordinate 12,751,071 of NC_056424.1, forward strand.
TACATAGATAAACTTTGGTACAATCATGTGGTTAGCCTGCATTGTCATAAGTCACAACCAAGCTTGGAAATAACATTTCTGTTACTCGTACAGCAGGTATCAAGATAAATACACTAAGTTAAAGTTGACTCAACTTTATTTCTTTCAGATTAAGAGGTCTTATCGATGAACTGACTGAATTAGATAAGAAACCCGATCGTCCACCGATAGAGAGATTTGTGCAGAGACAGGTAATATTTAGAATCATCTAAAGCTTTTGATTCTATTATACATGACTTGTTACATTGCTAGCAAAGTAAATATCTATATGTATATGAGAACCTGTTTTTGTATTAAGCCATTTACAAGACGAATGATATATTGTTACTTAAGTATCAATGTGATGTATTTCCTTTTATTTTGTTAGTATAATTATAAGTTGGCGTTCCTCAGGGACTCACATTGGCCTCTATTTATTTCTTTAAATACAACGTTGCTGTCTTTCTCCGTTCAGCTGTAAAAATATTATAAACCGTATTAGCGTACGTTGTTTAAATATTATATATATCTACAATTAAGAGGCACATTCGTTCCAGGTGTTGGAAATGGCGCGCGATTGTTTGCATAAATCGGAGTCGAAGCAAGTCACCAGCACCTACTTCTACGACATGGCTGACAGTCTCGATCGCCTACTAGCGGAGGTGAGATCTAAGTATAATTAATTCCTTTGTTAATTTGAAAAATACATTTGAATGATCGATCACAGCTAACATTGAATTGACATAAGCCGACCATAATATGATTCATGCCTTAGGTCCGTTAACTGCCTAGAAATAAATTTGCTCGATGGTACATACAAGGGAAGGGACTTTGGTATACTGCCACCATAATATAACGATACTGTTGATGTTATGTGAAGATTATAATGATGGCGATCTACTTCCAGACGCGTGAGAAGTCAGTAGAAGCGGGTGGTCGGGTGGCGCCGCTGGTAACGAGGCTCACGTTGGCGATGGCGCGGCCGGCGCGACTGCTCGAGTGTCTAGAATTCGACCCCGAACGCTTCTACCGACTGCTAGAAGCGGCTGAGGGACATGCGAGGGTCACGCAGGTAAAATGACACATTCTGTTTACAGGAGACATAAGATAGAAAGACAATATAGAATACTATATCTTTTAAGCCCTAAATAGTTGCAACACTTCTGAATCATGATGCTTAAAATTTTGCAGAAACCGCGAGAGTCGAGACAAAATTTTACGTAAGATGTACAGGCCGTCTGAAATTGCGTTCTCAGTTGTAACATAGTGTGGTTTTGGTCTTAACTATACAGTATACACACCAAAGCTGCACATACATATTTGAATAATTGTATCTACTAGTTATATTATTGTTTTGCAGGGTATAACAGCAGATATCCCGCAGTACATTATCCACAAGTTGGGCCTGTCTAAGGACCCTCTAGCGGAGCTGCAAGTACCTCCGCCGCCTCCGCCCCCGCCCCACGCTAGTCTAGATACCTCTAAGTAAGTATACACCTTTAACTTCGAGAAATCTAAGAGGGAAGCCGATAAGAAAAGAGTTTCAGACCTATTACCGTCGCAATCCTGAATCGCAGTTTAAGTTTTCTAAGCTAGGGCATTGGGCCCGATTATCAATGAATGTTTTGCGTCCGGACATGATTTGTGGCGTGTTAATAAGACGGCCCGCTATCGAAACGACATTCGAAGCTTGACAATCGAGCCTCTGACCGAGCATATTATGACGTGTAACAAAGATTATCGTAAAATAAAATGATATAATAATATATGAAATAATGATGAATAAATCATACTTAAACAAGCCTCTCTATTCAATACATTATTTTTATCATCATCTCTTGCTCAGGGTCCGCGGTCGCCAGTCGCCGCCCGGCTCGGGCACGGGCGCGCCGCCTACCGAGAGCGACTATCAAGTGATCAAGCTCATCTCCAACGGGGCGTACGGCGCTGTCTACCTCGTCAAACACAAGCAGACACGACAGAGGTGAGCTGAAGAAGGGGTTATGTTTAATATACTCGTATAAAGATAACAGAGTACTAGATAAAAAAATTAATAATAATCAGAGTGCTTAGTCAAATTACATTCGCTTGTACTTTCTATAGCGAAGTCAGATGTTAATAATGTATGTTTTGTCACATTCGATATTGTTATTGTGTATTAAAATAATTGATTTTTATTTCCAGATATGCTATGAAGAAAATTAGCAAGAACAATTTAATATTACGAAACCAAGTGGAGCAGGCCTTTGCTGAGAGAGATATTTTGAGTTTCGCTGACAACCCTTTTGTGGTAATGTGTCTAACATTCTTATGACTATTTTAAACCATCAATAAATAACTTTTTTATAAGTGATCATACCGTTCTGCAAGGTTTTGACACGCAACAAAATCAGAACTAATTCCCGCCATCTTGAATATAATATGATTTGTTGTTTAATGTTTAAACGTCCTGACTAGAATTAAGTACGGTACTAACCATAGTGTAGCTGTTTTTAACAACGGTATTTTTACAATCGAGGCCCAATGACAATATCATCTATACAGTGCTAAAATATGGTTAAAGTTGGCCCCTAGACGAAAAATTTTATTGCGCAATATCACGTATTGTGTAATATTATTGACCGGGGGTTAATATTGAACATCGCGCGTCTTTAATCTAATTGTCAAATAAACTGTTCAATAAAATTGAAGCGTGATATTGCACAATACAATTGATCGTCTAGGGTTCGGCTAGGTCTGTACTCAGTTAAATAGTTTAAAAGTAAAACTAAGCGTCATGGCCAAATTGTATGGTTTGAACAGCACTTCGCAGCATCGACGATAATCAATCGATCGCTTTGCTGCGTTGCAGATAAGCCTAGTGCGTTCTCATTTTAATTATATACCGTCTCTTTCATCCCCAGGTGACGATGTACTGCTCGTTCGAGACGCGGCGCCACCTCTGCCTAATACTGGAGTTCGTGGAGGGGGGAGACTGCGCTACGCTGCTGCGCGCCGGCCCCCTCCCGCCCGATATGGCCCGACATTATTTCGCTGAGGCGGTGTTAGCTGTTGAATACTTGCATTCTTACGGGATCGTGCATAGAGACCTTAAGCCGGACAAGTAAGTGACGTAATAAAGCACCTTCCCTAAGACTAAAGTCCTTGTCTAATTTCACGGACTGATCTAAAGGACAAGTAAGTGATGTAATAATTTACCTTTCCTAAGACGAAGGTCCTTGTCTAGTTAAAGTAATTCTAATTGAAACCCTACAAGTAAGTGATATTATTACAAGTGACTATCTAACCTCTTATCATCGAAATATCTTTCAGGAAAATAAAAAAATCATGTTTAAATCACGTATGGTTATATTTTAAAGTTTAAACATTTTGAAACACAATTTTATGGGTTGTAATGTCAACATTTATTATTATTAGTATTGATTGCTAATTATTATGTATTATTGTTTCAGTTTACTGATAACCGCAACGGGACATATCAAGTTAACGGACTTCGGACTCAGCAAAATGGGACTCATGTCGCGTAAGTTAAATACAAAGTTGATCCATTGGGCACTCTAGTGGCCCCAAATAAATACAATCCGCAATGAAGGTTTTTTTTAAATAAGGGGGCAATCGAGCAAACGGGTAGGGGAGGGTAGGGATGGGAAGGGAATAGGGGAGGGTAGGGAAGGGAATAGGGTAGGGTATTGGGCCTCCGGTAAACGGAGTACTCGGCGAAACACAGCGCAAGCGCTGTTTTACGCCGGTTTTCTGTGAGAACGTGGTATTTTTCCGGTCGAGCCGGCCCATTTGTGCCGAAGCATGGCTCTCCCACGTCTATTACTATACCACGGTCTACTTACTATACCACGGACGCTCCAGAAATCTAGAATCCCACGATGTTGTTTATACAAGATGTTAGTGTAAACACCGTTATCATTGAAACCATCAAATGAGCCCGTCAAAATGAGCAACCTTTTTTATGAGAAAAATGCTGGGAACACAAAAAAAATCCGTCTTCATACCCATACAAATTGCCGATCCGGGCATCCGTATGGGTATGAGACAGCATTATTTTTGAGTTCCCAGCATAGTTCTTATAGAAAAAGTTGTTCATTTTGACGGGCTCATTTGATGGTTTCAAGGATAACGGTGTTTACACTAACACACTGTATTTAACAAATTCTTATGGAATACTTGACAAAGAAATCATCCCATTCGGTGTAATTAGCCTTATTTATGCGCTGTTCCTGAGTTTTTTTGTCAATAGTTTATCTATTGACTGGCAATTATGATTCGCTAACGTCAATTATTAATTTATTAATATTATGATGAACGAGCCTGTTGAACTCCTGTCATATAATTTTCTTTGTAATTCTGATAAAACCTGCCATATATATCGCCTTTTTTGTCTTCAGTGGCGACGAACCTATACGAAGAGTACGCGGACCGCGAGGCGCGTCAGTTCTCCGATAAGCAGGTGTGCGGCACGCCCGAGTACATCGCGCCGGAGGTCATACTCAGACAGGTATTATAGCTTTACTATAATGTTTAGGAACCATACATACATAATACAACGGTCAATATAAGTTACGCTTATATAAGACACATTGGAGTTGGATTTCTCACTGACAATCTGTTGAACAGTTTTATAGGATTGTAAATATTGTAAACATGTGAGAAAACATAAAAAATAAGACCCAGGTCGATGATAATGATAAGAATTATAAGCTATTTGGTTAGTTTGTTTTCCAAACCACAGCATTTTTGTACACATTTTGACATTTAATATGAATTATATATTTTATATCTTACCTCGTGGTATAAACCATAATATAATTGGTAGCTGTTAAGCATTTGTGTCCTAAACCACAAAAATTTGGGGTTTTTTGTTGGATTTTCATTGCAGTCTTGTCCTTCCCAAACTTATTTTGTCTACGGTGCACGAATGCTTAACTGCGTCCTTTATATTGATAAGACTCAATAGATGACCATGTTTGATTTACAAAGAAGCATGTTTTCGCCCCAGGGTTACGGCAAGCCGGTGGACTGGTGGTCGATGGGCGTGATCCTGTACGAGTTCATAGTGGGCTGCGTGCCCTTCTTCGGCGACACGCCCGAGGAGCTCTTCGCGCACACCGTTAACGGTCTGTTACTGTCTTTTTTATATAAAAACTAGATGACGCCCGCAACTCAGTTGCGCCAAAATTATGTTATCGCACGGGGACCGTACATTTTTCCGGGATAAAAAGTATCCTATGTCCTTTCCCAGGACTCAAAGTATCCCCATGCCGAATTTCAGCGAAATCGGTTTAGCGGTTTGGGCGTGAAGAGGTAACAGACAGACAGACACACTTTCGCATTTATAATATTAGTATGAATATTAGTATGGATAAGAGGGCAAACGAGCAAACGGGTCACCTGATGGAATGTGAACGGGTGGCGAAAAGTTGCAGGAGGTATGATTCCGAACAATTCCTCGGAGCACTCCCCGATGGAGGATGGAAAGTGTAGCCACATTTCAGCGTAATTCCAAGGGGTCTTGATTACGATTGTAAAAGGTCTTCTGGTTATTACGTGAAACATTGAGGTTTGGGGGGTCAAAAGTCTTTGAAAAACGTTTTTATAAATGCCACTAAATGCCGCACTCAGAGACAAATTAACACTTAACTGTAATTGAAAAAGATTTTGGCATAAGCTCTACACATTATGGCAGACTCTTCGTTAGATTAAAGTTTATTCATCATTAAATGTCTGAGTGAGGCCGTCAGACTGCGTTCACGCTGTTCCTAAGCGTTACAGGGTTATTACTGTATTTCTATACAACATATTAATATTTACACTATTGTTTACACGATATATGTTTTTACGTTACGATATTGAGATAGTAAGCTTGTTCATATTCCGTGGCTGACAGTACGTTTGTTGTAACCACGGCAATAATAGACCAACAATGAGTGTTTGTGTTATTACTTTAAACTTGTGGACTGTATAAAAAGTTTGATGTACCATCGAGGAAACTGATTCCTAGGCAGTTGACAGACCAACGTCATTTGGTTGGATCATGTCAATTCAATGTTAATTGTGATCTGTCGGCTGGGTTTGACATAACGCGACCAAACTACGTAGGTCCCCCATCTGCCTAGGAATCAACTTCTCTGATAGTACAATGTAAAAATATAAGTTAAATAAAATTATTACGTTGAAGAAAAGAAAATAGGATGGATTGGTTCGATGAACGAAAGTGAAGTGAAGATCCGGTGTTTTTTTTTTAATGAAATAAGGGGGCAAACGAGCAAACGGGTCACCTGATGGAAAGCAACTTCCGTCGCCCATGGACACTCGCAGCATCAGAAGAGCTGCATGTGCGTTGCCGGCCTTTTAAGAGGGAATAGGGTAATAGGGGAGGGTAGGGAAGGGAAGGGAATAGGGGAGGGTAGGAAAGGGAATAGGGTAGGGGATTGGGCCTCCGGTAAACTCACTCACTCGGCGAAACACAGCGCAAGCGCTGTTTCACTCCGGTTTTCTGTGAGAACGTGGTATTTATCCGGTAGAGCCGGCACATTCGTGCCGAAGCATGGCTCTCCCACGTATAGCCCACGTGTTGCTAGCGTTCCTGTGTTGCCAGATGCCACAACCGGAAGACGTCTTGACGTAGGCTGGATTGCTTATTTTTTTTGCCCGTTAAAAAGTAATAACCGTGTATGGTTACTCTAAATCGCGGAATCGCGTACAATGAGTCTAATAAAAAGTTTACCAAAACTAGCGCAATTAGGCGTCATTAATTACGATGATACTTTTTGGTGCAGATGATATCGAGTGGCCGTCGGAGGAGGACTTCCCCATAGCTCTGGAGGCGCGAGCCATCATCACTGAGTTACTGGCTCGGAACCCGCGCGACCGTCTGGGTACGGGTGGGACACATCAGGTCAAGGTAAGGAGAGTGACGTCACAGCGTAAATACGGTTGTGAAGCTCGTTATAGATTCACAATTACTAGTGTGTTTAACATGTTGAGGAAAGTTTTGGTATGGCGTTTTGGCAGCTACGCGATTGCAATATCGATGTCATACGTGTGTATAAGAATTTTATTCTGTCAAGTTAAAGTGGTATTGTTTTTATTACTGCTCGATAGATAAATGATATTTGAATTTGTAGAACTATATTAGGCTTTATAATCTTTGGTTATATTTGAGTTAAATAAGATCTTAACAAAATATTGTATAGTAAGATGTTTTTAAAGAATAAAGATATATTCATATTGGTTACATTACGGTTACTACACGCCATACTTTTTCAAGTCTTTATGTAATACGTCTTTATAATGGGTTTGTCATATAACAGGAGCACGTGTACTTCTACGGGCTGGACTGGAACAATCTGCTGCGGCGCAAGGCCGAGTTCATACCGCAGCTCGAGAACGACGAGGACACCAGCTACTTCGACAGTCAGTATATTGTAACCCTCGCCCTAAATGCCATGTGCCAACATTGTCAAAACATTGTGCATGTGATTCTTTAATTTATAAAATCTTATATTTAACATTGTTTAAATACAATGTTATAATATTAGAGCCTGCATTTGGGAACTGGAAATACCGTTAGCGTAATTCATTCCAGAGTTAAAATTGTGTATGTCAGAAAATTACGATATACGGTGATGTCACCATTAACAACCATAAACATCTAGTGTGTCTGTCTGTCTATCCGTCTATCTGTTACCTCTTCACGCCTAAATCGCCGAACCGATTTTGCAAAAATTTGGTATGAAGATAGTACTCTGTGTCCCGGAAAAGACACAGGATATTTTTAATCCCGAAAAAATGTACAGTTACCGCGCGAGAGTCGAATTTTGGCGCAACGAAGTAGCGTGGACCATCTAGTTGTAAATAAGTTGTAAATATCTTATACACAGGTCGTTGCGACCGGTACAACCACAGCGAGGTGGACACGGACGAGGCGGCGGAGAGCGCGGGGGCGGGGGAGGGTGGGGCCGACGAGGCGGGGCTGTTCGCCGCCTTCTCCTCCACATCGCCGCAGTGGAGACGCCACTACCACCACTCCCACTCGGCGCTGTCGCACGACTCGCGGGTACGTATCCGCACACTTACGTGTACAAATATACGTACATAAATGCGTAAAACAGACACAATATGACGTAGGTTACACGTTAAGTTTGTCATCAAGCTGGCGTAAGCCTGAGACTGATGGCTAAAAAGTACATAATAAAGAAATGATCAGTCCGTCAATAAACAGGTTACCGTTCGGTTTCGCGTCAATCTTACCAGATTGATGGACTGAACTGATGAGAAACTGAGCGTGTAATCGTCGCCTTATAAGAAATATTATTGATTAAAATCTGTCTCGCTATTTCCTGATTGTATGATAATTTTACAGAGCACGGACAGCTGGCCTGGCACGCCCGACAGTGCGGGGCCGCCGACCACGCCTACCGCCCCCACCGCGCCGCTGCATCACCACAAGTGCCCTGTGAGTATTACCGATTACGTAGCAAGCCATTTGTTGCCAAAGGTTTTCTTCTTGGAATCCTTTACTCAACCTCTTTGTATTTTATCTCATCTTCATTGTATAGATGTTGGGCGCCGGCTCCGGTTCCACGGCTGAATCGTCACAGACCGACTCGGACGACGTGTCGCCGGCGGCGCGACGTCGCGTGGCGCTGCGTCCGCACGCACACACGCACGTACACCCGCTGCACGCGTCGCACTCGCTGCTGCCGAGACCGTGAGTTACAGCGTATATTGTGTAATGATTTGTTATTAGTGCTTTTTAGGTTGACATTGTGTATAAAAGCGTTAAAATATGTCTTTGTCAAATATGTCTTTTTATAATTTTGACATATAATTAAGTAAGATGGAAATTATTAGGCATGCATTTATTAATAATTATTATGACAAATTATATTTAAGAATGTATCCTAAATTAACATTTGCACGTCGAGAAAATTGACAAAATATGTGAAGCACTGTTAGAATAGTAACATCTTATTGTACCATATTTATTCAAATAAAGAATATTATATTATATTATATATTTGTAGTATGATGTAATTTAAGTATAAATTTATATAAAAGCATGTTTTGTGGGTGTTCAAATAATAAGGATGGATGATTAAACGTATCTTTTTAAATTTTAATTAGCTGAAACACAAAAGAACGCTATTAAATCATAAATAATAGATATTATATGATGTTAGTCAACTTTACCATTAATTTTAATATAGATCGGAAACACCAAAGAAGGACAAAGAAGCGAAGAGCACAGACAAGCCGGACCGCGCTGAGCGGCCGGACAAGAAGCCGTCGGCGCTCGCGGCGCCCAAGTCCATGCGCCGCTCCGCCAGCACGTCGGGACTGTCGCTTGTTATACACCCAGGTATTTTCATGCCAAAAATTTGAAAAAAGCTGACGTGTGCTTTTCGATAGTAAATTATAAGCGCATCTGTTGATTTTTAATCTAGAAGTTATCTTTTTTAATCTAGGAGTAGTAGTACTAGGGAGTAAATATTATTGTTATCTCGCAAACGTTAATTTGTGTTTTAGAAACAGGAAGCAACATTTCTAGGTTACAATATTAGCTACGGCCGATACGCATTATGGTAACTTTCATAAAAATCACTGACTTCAGATGTGATTCTGCATATTATCAGGGCGAGCGAAGCGAGTCTTAGTATATCCCACAGCCTGTACATTTGTGGTACAATTTACGGAAAAAATATCACGCCTATTGATATAAAATACATAGTAATTTTTATTTATATGTAGATGTGTTATCATCAGTTAGTCAAGGATTTTTATATGTAGTTGTGTCATCATCAAATTCAAATTCTTTATTCAAATTCTTTATTAAGCATACAATAATATACAATAGTATAAAAGCTATGTAGCGTACATCACGTCGTCTAATCCCATGCTAAGTAAAAACTTGTGTTATGGCAATCAGACAACAGATGCACGCCGAACAATTTTATCCTAATATATATTATTTACACATTCACACACACAATCACACTACACTTTACTTTACGTAAAGTCTCTTTCGGCGACGTGATGCGCGCTTCGTTCGGGAGCCTCCCCCGGAACCTCCGGTAAACTACACCGGCGGGCCAGAACTCCTCCACCTCGAAGATGGATAAAACTTGAGTCGGCACTCTCACCACAAAGGAACTGAAATTCACTTTTGTGGCGAGAGTGCAGACGCTCCACCCTCAAGGTGTAGGTGGTTTTCTCGCGGATGTAGTTTACGACGTCTTCGACCGTCATGGACCAGTGCAGGCGCGACACGTAGAGCGGCGTCGCGGGCACCTCGCTCCGCAGGCGCAGCTCGGGCACATAAGGTGCGGTGCCGCGGTGGCTGCAGACGGTGGGCTTCCTCTTCTTCCTCCTCTCAACCAGAACGAAGCCCTCCTCGTCGCACCTCCTGCTCTCATCCCTGTCGAGTCGAAGATTTTCAGCCTTGCGGCCCTCCTTTGCACCCCTCGCCTTTGCCCGCGGGGGTGGTGCGGGGCAAGCAGCGACGCTTGCATAATTTTTCGATTGAGTCGATGGCCTCAATTTCGTGTCGACGTCACGCGGTGACGCGGACGGCGAGCTGACGGCGGCGGCTGTTGCTGACCCACTCGATTTCGCTGACGTGCAAAACGGCGAGTCACGCTGAGATCCGCGACGCATATTTATCGAGTCGATCGGATGCTCGGGTGACCTACATAATGAATTATTACTTTTTAATTGTAATAATTCACTACGTAACTCACTGATGGTGGATTCCGAGGCATCCAATCTACCTCGCATCTCGTCCAGCTCTGCCCTCATGATGTTGAACTTCTGGAGCAGGCTGGAGACGTTGACGTGGTCCGTCGATACCGCCGGCAGTTTTTGGAGCTGCTTGGCCACAAACACCGGCAATTCCGCAGGATTAGTCTGCTTGAGCAGGGAGATGATGTCCTGCAAGCTTCGTTCGCTTCCGTCTCTCCTCCGGGACGTCATCTGCCCTGTCTTGCCGAGCGCTTCGTACAGCACGAGCCTGCCCTTGCAGATCTCCTCGTTGGTGTAGGTGGACCTGCACAGCTGCACGATGCCATCTTCGTCTATGGTGTTGACGACGTGTTGTACGAACGCCAGCAGCTCGTTGGATACGAGCGCCATGCTGTCGGTGCAGCGGCTGTGAGCCGCGCGACTCGCGAAATATCAATTAATTTTATTAATATTTGCTACGTGTGTTGCTGAGCGGTGCGCGACCGTTCGCTACCGCGATCAGTCAGTCAAGGTGACACTACCTCACAAAGCTCGGCTTTTAGCTAGTTATATACTGCGTTTAGAGATTTTTTACCTACCATAGAAATTTTGTAATCGTGACATAAGGTCGGCTGACCAACATTATGGCAGAGTAGACAGAATTATAGTGTATACCGACTTAGAACTGCGGTTGAAATTTTTAAGTTTGACGTATTATGACAAAAGTCGTCGCTAGGGTCGTTACCTACAAATTTAGTTGTTGTTTATATTTTGGCACATGCAAATAAAACTGTCAGAATTCTATTTCAAAATCCTCATTTTAAAAGTAAATTATATCAGCCAGCGCGCCAGCCCTTAACTTATCCTGGCGAAACCCGAAAGAAATGACAGATATTAATACACGTCCGTCTCTTAGCAGTCGAAGTACTGGTAGTTATGTCTATTGTGATTATGACGTCACTAACAATTTACTTCAACAGCGGAGGAGGGCGTACTTTGCGTGTCGGCTGCGAGCGGCGCGCTGTCGCCGTGTGCGGGCAACACGTCGTCGACCAATTCGTCGCGAGACTCCTCCCCCTGCCGCGACCCGCCGTCGCCATTCGCTGTCGCTAATCACTCGTGAGTATTTTACTCAAGCTCAACTCTTAAGCTTGGGCTGTAAGTTGCGGAAAAGAAGATGTTATTGAACAAGTAGTACCAGGCAGTAGTGCCACGGGGGAGAAATGAATATTTGGCCAGTTATGAGTTAAGTATTGACTTTTGACTAATACGATATATTTAAACATCGTTCGATTGTTAAGTATATAAAATCTGGAAGTTTGACATAAGAGCGTGCATTTAAGCTCTATTAAATTAAAAGTTACCTAACAAAAAATAAACGATAATTTAAAAATATCGAATCACTTCGTAAAGGAATTACAATCGAAATTATCGATTTCGTACTGACTTTTCAGTGGTGCCGGCGATTTAAGATGGCCGCCCTTTTTTATCGATTTGATTTCGATTCAACAGAGTCAATCTCTATTGACAAAGTTCCGTTTCATGCATCTAACATTTTTCAAATGTTTTCGTAACAATAATTTTATACTCCTATTTCACAAATTTTATATTAATAAGTTAGCATTTAGCAACTTTTCATTTTTATTCATTTACAATTATAGAAAACATTTGTTTTTGTAGATGGAATATAATTTATTACATTTTGTTTTTTTTTGTTTTCTTGTAAAAAAAACTCGTAGTAAAGAATATGAAAACTGTCACCCATATCATCTTAAAACGCACAAACTATAACACTAAGATATTAATTTGAGACGAAGGTTTCGTAAGCTTTACTTTTATTTTATTTATTTATACCATCAGTGGACAACCGTTAACAATGTTTTGTCTTTATCTTTCAAGCGACTTCGTACTGTCAAATGTATTAAAACAAGGGACAATCATTGTAATACAGCGTATTCTGTGTGTTGTACTGACCTATTTATTTCGCAGGTTGATCCAGTCATCGAAGCCGCCGATCGTGGTGCGCCGCGGGCCTCGCGGTTTCGGCTTCACGATACACACAGTGCGCGTCTACTATGGTGATACAGACTACTACACAATGCACCATCTTGTCTCGGTAAGTATTCGAAATAATGCGGGTTTGGCCGGGATTACTAAAGCCCTACAGTGTTAATCGACTGCAAAAAAGGCAACTTGTTAGACAATAAAACCTACTTTTTTTTTAAGTTTTAAACACAGTCAATATTAACCGATTCAGTGCGGATGACACGGGAGCCGTGTCATACATGTTTTTAACGTGTGGCGTATGACATGACACGTGAGCGGTGTCATTTAAAAAACGCTTGTATCTCCCTCAAATTACACTTTAGAAGGTTCTACTCTGAACAAAATCATCTTAATTTTCCACGTAGAACAAGCCTATGGGCTTCGCCTCTGAATATTCTGTGAATTGAAAAAAGTAGGGTCTGTCTTCTTTTTTAGCCCGGCTATACGCCCGGTGGACCCCCGCCGGAACGCACTCTGTTCATACATTTTGTTGTGGACCCCGCATACTATCAGAACTCTGACGTGTCAAAATGAATTTTTCTGATCAGAAATTCGGATAATGTGCGGCCGGGCTTTTTTGTAGTAAACTTTTAAGAAAATAAAGAAGTAATATTGGGTGCCCATATTATTCTATATTATTTTAGACTTTCAAGTTCTCGCATTTTTTTTAAACATTAATGTAGAAAAATACTTACGTTGACATCAAAGTATTACTAATCCACTAACGATTTTTGTTTTAATCTAAGTTGTTTCTTTCGAAACGTATAATTTACATCGGAAACCCAGATCTATTTAATATACTCATTTTTCTAAATTTGAAACCTACAAAAGGTTTGCAACATCTGACCAAAAAATCGCTTACCTGCCATTTTCAGGTTAAAACTTAGTAAAACTACTCGAAATCAACTCAAAACAACGTAGTCTTCCGTTAACATCAATGGTTTGGGTTGAATTAAATAAATTAAGTTAATAAACACGTAAAAACCAAGAAAAACTATAAACCTTTTTGAACGTGGCGAGTGACACGGCAGCCGTGTCATCTACTTCTATGGCGTATGACACGGCTCACGTGTCACGAGAAAATTGTATGCTGCCACGACTGAAAGTCTTCAAAAAGATGCGCCGCATTGAATCGGTTAAATATATATATTTAAAAGTTTGACTGTCTTCCGTTATCTCTTGTCGCTAAGACCGTTGAACTGACTTAGATGGAGTTTCTTGCGCAAATTGTTTATTTACAAATGTAGGGCCAACGACGCTGCAGAATAAAGTATAGTAAGTAAACAGAAATAAACAAACATGTCTAAACCTCACGATTCGCAGGCGGTGAGCGAGCAGGGCGCAGCGTGGGCGGCGGGACTGCGCGCCGGCGATCTCATCACGCAACTCAACGGCGAGTCCGTGCAGGGGCTGCTGCACACGCAGGTAGCGTACACGTGATGCATGCGTGCAGGATGCGTACATGCGTAATGTTGAGGGGCGAGGAGATAAAAGATATTGGCTTTCATGTAAATAATTATACTATCGTAACAACTTAATACTATATCTCGGTTATTATGTTGTTATGTTATTGACGGAATTTTCTCTTGTATATAAAAATTAAAAATACTCAAAAAAGTGCTGCAAATTAGCAGGCAGTTTTATTTTATTTCTATATTATTATGTCGAAGTTTTAAATATAAAAAAATACTCGTAAAATTACTTACTACTTTGCGTTAATATTTTAATAAAATCTCCGATTTGAGTATGTTTCTAGTTCTTGTTTTGAGATTACCTAGTCCTGTTCCTATCATAGCTAACAGGACGTTTTCTTTCACACAGGTTCTAAGACTGCTCCTAGCGGCGCCTCACGCGACGCTCCGAGCGACGCCACTCGATCAGACCACGATACAGGCTGGTGGGCGGCGCCGCGCGGGCGGCAGGCGCGCGTCCGCTCCGCCCCGTCCGCGCCCGCGACGACGCTGCTCGCTGTTCCGTCGGATATCCACCAAGCGGGCCTCGCAGGAGATGCACCAGGTAATTGTTAAATGTTGAGTGTAAGGAGCATAAACTCTTCAACATTATTACTATTAAATAAATGTATGCAGTGTATTATTTAAGATCGGTGTCCTTAAATAATATTATGATTTTTACGATATTTTGGTAGAAAAGACAAGCAAATCGCTAATAGTAATGTGGTGTTTAATTGTTTTTTATTATATCTAGTATATTTAATCTTCCACGTGTGGCGGTACCCACAATTCGCCTAACATTCCTGCATCGCGCTATCGAAGTTTTCTGAGCGCGTCAGTATATATACGACAGCTGAAATCCCACACACGTATAAAAAAAAATATACGTGGGAGAGCCATGCTTCGGCACAAATGGGCCGGCTCTACCGGAGAAATACCACGTTCTCACAGAAAACCGGCGTGAAACAGCGCTTGCGCTGTGTTTCGCCGAGTGAGTGAGTTTACCGGAGGCCCAATCCCTATTCCCTTCCTTACCCTCCCCTATTCCCTTCCCTTCCCATCCCTACCCTCCCCTATTATCCTATTCCCTCTTAAAAGGCCGGCAACGCACCTGCAGCTCTTCTGATGCTGCGAGTGTCCATGGGCGACGGTAGTTGCTTTCCATCAGGTGACCCGTTTGCTTGTTTCCCCTTATTTCATAAAAAAATAAAATAAAAAATAGACAACATTATTATAACTTATCTTTATGTACTGTCAGATGGTGACCGGTGCGGCGGAGGTGGCGGCGCCGGCGCCCGCCGCGGACGTGCTCGCGCCGCACACGACTACGCACTATCAGAGGTTGGTTGGGATGTTTACTTGGGCTTTAAATTGTACGTTACAGTTTTAGGTCTTTTATTAAAACTAGCTGTTTGACCGAGCTTTGCTCGGTTTTCGATAAAACACAAATAAAATGAAATTTTCTAAAAATGATTCCTAGCTAGAACGATATATCGCCCCCGGATCCCCCTATATACTAAATTTGATGAAAATCGTTGGAGCCGATTCCGAGATTCCAATTATACAATGTGTCCCGACACCGGTGTCCGATCCTTTAATGTCATGATCTATGGCATATTTTATCGACAAATTGGCCCTCAAATTTTTTCTCTTTCTCACGGTTGTAAAATGGCAGCCATTTTAGTTTTTCTCGGGCTTTCACACCAATCTAACCAGTACTTCTCATGTAAATATCCTATGAAGATAAAAAAGATCTCTCTCAAAAAATACACAATTTTTTTTCTTAAACTTTGGTTTTTCTATGTTTAACTCCACGAAATTTATAACATATTGCCTGTGTAAGCGTAGTCCACAAGTTTAGCTATCAAATGAGATCTTTTTTATCTTCATAGGATATTTACATGAGAAGTACTGGTCAGATTAGTGTGAAAGCCCGAGAAAAACTAAAATAGCTGCCATTTTATAACCGTGAGAGAGATAAAATTTGAGGGTCAATTTGTCGATAAAATATGCCATAGATCATGACATTAAAGGATCGGACACCGGTGTGGGGACACATTGTATATATACAAGAATTGCTCGTTTAAAGATATAAGATTAAAAATAATTGGTTCATTATACTTGTGTTTTCGTATCGCCTGAAAGCTGTTACTTTTACCAGTATCAAAATTATAAAATGTAACGAGACAAAAGTAACCAGGCGAAACAAAATAAGCCTGGGCGTAAAAAGGACGACCCGGGCAAATCTTTAGCGCAAGGCCAATCATCACGATTGTCTTAAGGTAATCGCACATTTGTCAGCAACGTACGAGCCGCACGCGCCGTACACGCCGCGTTTTAAAATTCGTTGTATGCAATGATATGAAACCTGCACCGTACGCGCCGCATTTCGTGTACTAAATGCGGTGTGTACGGTCCGTGTGGCGCATACGTTGCTGATTTTGCGATCGTCTTTTCTCTATACCCTCTATCAATCAAGTATTATTACACATAAACAGTTGAAAGTGTCTTACAGCTCTCACAAACAAGTTGCCTTTTCCACCAGGCCGTCGTCTCTCCACGGTCTGAAGCACAAGCTCGGCGCGGGCGCGGGTGAGGTGCGGCGCGCGTCGCTCACGCACATGCCGCTGTCGCCGCTCGCACGTACGCCGTCTCCGTCGCCGCAACCCGCCCCTGCCTCGCCCACCAGGTTTACTTTTTTTTATTGAAACAGCTTTTAAGGCCTGTGGGCTGTAACTTTTTAAAATTATATTACGTGTTCCAACTCTGAAAATGAGCTGGGGTGTCATGTACTATAATTTACATTATAGTACAATGTACTATAATAATATGAAAAAGTCACGTTATATACAATATTATGAATTATTACAAAATTTATGTCATATAAATTATATTAAAATACCAACCATTATCATGGTGTCATTTTTGTGATTCGAAAAACCTGAAATCATTTGTGTTAACAAACTCTGTGACTAACTCTCATTGCATTGCTTTCTGTGGTAACTTTCATGAAATATAAGTGAACCAATCTTAGCAAAACTATCTTTATGCACGGCCCTATTTTATGGCAGAGAGGCGGCAATATTTGCTATATTTGTATAAGAGACAATATTAGTCATATACTTGTGTGTAAAAGAGACGGAATTATCAGCTTTATCATGTGTGAATGAGACGGCAACATGTGGCATGTATGTAGCCGTACGTGCGAGGCGCGCAGTCCTTCGCCGTTGGCGCGTGAGTGTCGGCGGGCGTGGCCGCGCCGTGACCCCGCCTCCCCGCTGCTGCGCCGCGCGCTATCCCCAGACAGGTAAGTCCATAGATCAGTCCTCTGAAAGGTATCGATGTTGTCTAGTACTATAAGATACTATGTTTTGGCATGATGTTTGTTTTTAAGTTAATCGAACATTACATAGTAACTTATTTATACTATGTTTTGTAATGATAGGTAATATGTTGCGTATATTATGGATAAAAAACGGCAAAATATAGTTTTACGTTACTTTAACTTTTATTACAAGACTTAACGGTTTTGTCTACTTATTACGCTTTATTTTTGTTTCTGTCTTCGGGTTGTCTGCACGATCATTCCGTTTTCATTTTATCGCCTTATGTGTTGCATGTTCTTATATGTTGTCGACTTTATACACACCTATATTTGCTTGCACTTAGTTTGAATGAAGCTCTAAAATTATTGTCATCCATACAGGTTACATCCGCGATCAGCCGAAGCGAAGTGTTCCATCTCACCGCTGTGCTGCGGCTCAGGGAGCGGTGCGGGGGCGACGACCGCACGACGCGCGGGGTGGCGTCCCCCCGCCCCCGCCGCGCCGCCCACTCCGCCCCCCGCGGAGAAGGCGGACGAGCCGGCCCTGCCAAGGATCGCGGAGGAGAAGGACTCGCCTACGCACCACGCTGCAAGATTACCCACCAGGTATTTTTTTTAAATATAATTAAGTAAACCACATTATGCAATTACAATACCGATATGTATTTACTATTTATATAACATTGACCTGATGATCATAATAAGAAGTTGAAACCGTTGGCGAAATTACAACGTAGTTAAAATGACAACGAAACTAAGGGTGGGTTGCACCAGAGGCATGGTTAAAGTTAAGGTTAAAGTTATTTTATTTTATATTTTATTTTATTAAATTCGGAAAATTTACGGCTAAACACAAGAGCAAATACAAATTACACAAACATGAAGGCCAATTACAAGTTTTCACAGATAAACAGAAAAAAAACTTACACACGAAATTGGAGTCAGTGGTTAACAAAGTAATTATAGTATAAGGTAAAACAGTACGTTACAATACAAAAGACATAGGGTACAAATTAAGATGTGAAGAATTTTTTAACAAGACTGTTCTTAATTTTGGAAATACTGGTATTAAATAAATCTAGGTCTGCGTCATATGCAATCGTATTATAATTTTTACTAGCTCTTATGATGAAACTATTTTACCTATATGTGCTATTAACAAATGGGATATGGAGCAGCTTGGGCCTACGCATTTTGACGGGACATGTTACCAGACCTAGCTCGCCAAGTAACTCCGGGCAATCAACCATGCTCTTGGCTATCTTAAAGAGATATGTTAAATCCGCAATACATCGTCGTTCGTGTAGGGGCAAAATGTGAAATTTTTTACGAGCACTATAAGTAGATATGTAATTACAAGATTTAAATTGCAGAAAATGTCGGAAGCGCTTTTGGATGGATTCTATTCTATCGCTATAACACCTATAATGTGGGTTCCATACTTGGGAAGCATATTCAAAATGGCTGCGGACAAAAGCACAGAAAAGGATTTTGAATGTTTTTAAGTTATTAAATTCATTGGAAAATCGTAGTATAAAACCTAGTGCTTTGTTGGCTTTGTCAATTATACTATTAATGTGGGCATCAAATAGTAGTTTTGAGTCGAAGATAACTCCTAAATCTCTAACTGCATCAGCTCTATTAATTTCAATATTGTGTAATGAAATATAAGAGGGTTGGGCTTACGGGTAAATGTACAGACATAGCACTTAGAGATGTTAAGTTGAAGTTTGTTAATTGTTCAATAATTTTGAAGGTTGATAAGATCTTGTTGTAACTTAATACAACTTTGAATATCAGAGATGGGGTAAAATATTTTCATGTCATCAGCGTAGAGTAACAGTTTAGCATATGAAAAGACAAAATGTATGTCATTGATAAAGATGATAAACAGTAGTGGGCCAAGAAGGGAGCCTTGTGGTACACCAGAGGGTATAATCATCATTTAAGACTACTGACTGGGTACGATTTTTAATATAGGATACAAACCACCTGAATAAGTTCCTCTGATGCCAGCATTAAGGAGCTTACGTAAAAGAATGACGTGATCAATACGGTCAAATGCTTTAGTGTAATCTGTATAAATTACGTCTACTTGGGAAGGCTCAGACATGGTTCGGCTCAGGAACTCACTAAACATAATAAGATTCGAGACGGTTGATCTATTTTTGAGAAAGCCATGTTTTTGAGGTTGCCATTTAAAGTATGGGCGAGGCCATGGTAAACCTGGGAGTATACGACTTTCTCTAAAATCTTAGCGAACAGGCAAAGTTTGGAGATTGGCCTATAGTTATTAATTTGATCTTTGGGACCCTTTTTATGTATAAGTGTTATAAAAGCCGTTTTCCAAATACGTGGCACCACACCTTCTTTAAGGGAACGTTGGAACAATAACGTGAGGGGAAGAGTCAAGCTCTTAGCGCATTGTACTATCAGTAGAGGTGGAAAGCCATCTGGACCTTCGGATTTACTTAAGTCAAGTGACTTAAGATATTTGTATATTTCGGTACTACAGATTTCTACTGAACTTATGTCTGCGGCAGATTTACATTCGATCTCCAGAGCTTTAAGTTCATCTAGGTTACTCAAGGTGGACGAGCTAGGGAGTAAATTACTGTGAAAAAAGTCATTAAACATAGAGCATATAGTTTCACCTTGGTCTGAGGACTTCTGATCGAACTTCATAACAGATGGATAAGAATTAGATTTCTGTTTATTTTTTACAAAGGCCCAAAAAGCTTTAGGGGATTTTTTAATGTTATTTTCAATTTGCTTTATGTAATTATCAAACATTTCTTTTTCGAGAAACTTAGCATGATCGCGTAAACTAATAAGATTGTTATAGTCTGATAGATTGCCGTATTTTTTATATTTGGAATGGTATTTAAATTTTTGTTTTAACATTTTAATTACCGGGTTATGGTTATAGTTAAGGCTAAATTTAGCTTTAACTTTAACCTTAACTTTGACCGGAGAAATTGACAGATGACAGCTGGTCCAACAAGGTTATAAATGAACATGGGCCCCCGCGCTGCTGGTAAAGGAGAACTGTCAAAAATTGCGTTTTTGTATGATGACAGCGTTAGTTCCTTTTTTCGCCACGTTGGCGTATGGTTATGGTTAAATATGGCGTTTTGATGGCGTCCATTTTTAACTTTAAACAAAGATTTGACATTTTGCATTTTCGTTAAAGTTATAGTTAAAGTTACAGTTATAGTTAGTTGGTGCAACCCAACCTAAGTATTTTAAAAAGTTAGGTACTTATATCTTCGTTTGTTTCAGAACCCCACCGAAGCAAAGCACGCCGAGCATATTCACGTCGTCGCCTAAGACAAGCGACGTGTCTTTCGACGCTGGCGCGTCGTTTGCGTCGTTATCGCTAACTGACGAGTCCTACATCGACACCAGTGGCGCGTCGCAGGGAGATACGTCGAGGGAGCTCAAATTCGGTAAATAATTATAGTATTTATTTCATTGATATCACTATCAATCGTTCATTCACACGGATATGAGAGTCGATCGATTGCTAATAAAATTAGATTAATAAATGTAAAAATTGTTACACATCTAACATACTCGTATCATCGATGCGTCGATATTCTGGTAGTAGATATTAGATAATTTCTGATAGTAATAATAAGTAGAAGTAGGTTACTTTAAAATGTGTCAAATCTACCAGCCAGTGCCCGTTTAGCATTAACTGGCGCAATATTTCGTTCGTCGACAAACTGCTGCTCAGTGGTTTTGAACGCTTATCGACGACATAATAAAATGAATTTTTGTCTCTTTAGATGACAGTCGGTCAAATACCGACATTACATCGATATCAGACATCAGTAAGAAGGTGAACGCGACGCAGGAGTCCATCGCCGCAGCCGCCGCAGCGGCCGATACCAGCGCGAAGACCAGAAAAAAATCCGACTCGAGCCTCAAAGACGAAGACGTAAAAAGTAAAGACAAGGACAAAAAGAAGCAAGAAAAACACGAGAAGTCCGAACTCAAGAAGCAGGATTCGATAAAGAAGATCGAGAGAGCCGAAAAAGAAGATAAAACGGAAGCCAAAGTGGAGGAGAAGAAACCAGAAAGAATGGAAAGGAGCGGGTCGGTACGGAAGTCAGAGAGCAGAGAGAAGGAGACGAAGAAACAGGAGAAACAGGAGAGAGCGGAGAAGAAGCAGGAGAAAGAGAAAGAGACGAAGAGACAGGAGAAGGAGGCGAGGCGGTCCGAGTCAGTCAAGAAAGAGAGTTTGAAGAGACAAGAATCTGTGGAGGCAAACAAGGTGAGATACTGTGTTTTATAAAACACAAATTTTTAACTCAAAATAAGTAACAGTCACAAAGTAGAAATAAACCATAGGTGTCTTGCCCCTAAATACAAATCATCCAATGATATAATAAGCAGACCTGTTATTTCTTTATAGGCTTACACTTTCGGGCTACAATTATTTTAACTATAGTCCGGTCACTATCCCATCCCATAAGTCAATGACCCTGAACGTACTTTACTATCTTGTTTTTTTTTCATGCAATATTCTGTAATGTTAAAGTTTAATGTCATTCCAGTCTCCGGAGTGCGAGGAGGGTCGGCGCAACAGCAGCATGGTGAGCAAGCTGCTGGGCGTGATGGGCCGCAAGCGAGACGACGACGACCGCGCACGCAAGGACAAACACACTAAGAAGAAGGTAAGGTTATGTGGGGTTTTAAGTTCTACCACTCAGGCCAGGCTGTCAGGCCGAAACCCACTGTCGTCATAACAGACTTTATATAATATTATGTCTTGCGGATCTCATGAACTTCAATAGAGCGATTTAGGATTGTACGTTGTTCCGCTACAGTCACATAAATGACGTGACGCGTTTTTCAGTTTTGAGTTAAGTACACAAAGTAAAAGTAAAGCGCGAATTTCGATTATTTGTAAGGGTTATTGCGGAAAGAGGGGGTGGACTATTCCTAACTTAGTGTTAAGAATAATCCACCCCCTCCTAACAAGAAAACTGTGTGTAATTATAATGTCTTTCTGCATAATGTTTGGTTGTGATATTTTTATTTGTAAGCTATTTCTTAAATTTGAACTCACTTTTAAACTTTGGAAAACTTTTTATCAGAATATACAATATGTTAGTGTAAACACCGTTATCCTTGAAACCATCAAATGAGCCCGTCAAAATGAACAACTTTTTCCATGAGAACAATGCTGGGAACTAAAAAAATCCGTCTTCATACCCCTACAAATTGCCGATCCGGGCATCCGTATGGGTATGAAGACGGCATTTTTTTTGAGTTCCCAGCATTGTTCTCATAGAAAAAGTTGTTCATTTTGACGGGCTCATTTGATGGTTTCAAGGATAACGGTGTTTACACTAACACACTGTATTTTTTAAACTATAACTATTAAAAATAAGGCCACAAACTAATTAAAGTTAAATTGAAATATAACTTAACGTTACAGAACACATCAACACCGTCGCAGTCTCAAAAGACTGAAGCACTCGTGTCGCCGGTGGAGAAAGAAAAAGACTTCGTCGAGGACAAGAAGAGAAAGGGGCGGGGCCGGGCCTCCAGCTCCTCCTCCGCCGAGAAATAGATCTCTTGGTCACGTGATGTGGAAGACTTTGTCTATGGTCACTCGTGCATGAATATCAAGTCAAAAAGGTGACTTTCTCATGTCATTGTTATGTCAAAAGTGACTTTTTTGTCCCTTGTGCATAAAATTACGTGTAACGTGACTCTATTGTAAACAATGCATGTCACTTAGGTGTGATAAAATGTGACGCTTTGGTCACTTAACTTGTGCATGAGTTTATGTCACGTAACGTGACGAAAGTGACTATTTCTTGTCACTTGTGCATGCTGAAAGATGACCTTACTCTAAGGCCGTTTGTAATGAATAATGATGGATTTCATATTTTTTAATACGTGTCATTTTGGAATTCGCAACGGTTTTTGATATTGTAGTCAAAAAACTTGTAAAGACAACGTATGATAATATTATGTCAAAAATAACAGCTTCCATTTGAAACACAGAACCCCTTACTAAATATATTTATGTAGCGTTTAAATTTTTAAAGTGTTTGTCAATGCAATAAAATGCCAATCAAAGGCAATCAGACCTTATCAAGTTATTTGCTGTGTAAATATTTTATTAGTAAGGGGGAAGTGGTTTTTAGCTATTTAAAAATACTTAAAGTACAATTTCGTGCCGCTGCGGCTATTGTGTTCTGTAGGTACAGTCAGATACATAAAGTATTATAAAGTAGTTTGAGTAGTTAAAATAATTTACGCTTTCAAATAGTGTAGAATGTGATAATAGTTAATTGAAAGTTTAAAAAGTAGTAAAATTTTATGTGCTAAACACCAATATGTATTTTGTTTCTAAAATTATTTCATGTTGGCATACTAGTATATACCTATAGCTTATATTAAAATTAAATATAGCTAATGTTGAATCAAAGTTAAAATATGTTAGTACATTTTAGAATTATATTGTCATTATTAACGTTAATAAATCTTAGTTAATTTAAATTGATCTCAAAATGGAAAAATAGATTGTGGATGTGCTATGCAAAGTATTTTCGTTAGGTAGAAATTAGAATACGTATTCTGACTGTATCTACGTCACATATCTTTGTATTCTTTTAAATGGTTTTGTCGGATTTGAATCGTGGATGGAAGATTTTAGCTGTAAAACTTTTTGTCAATTTTTTTTTGTCGCGCTGCTAAAATTGAACCGTGTTGATGGTTATTTGGGTAGGTTGATAGTTGTCTAGTCTGCCGAGACTCATGAATGAATCCCTTGTAAAACCTAAACTGCATTTTACCAACGAAATATTTAAACGTTTGTCGCATCATGTTGTGATTAAGCGCCAAAGTTGAGGAGAGCATCTGCTGTTATGATAAAAGATGTATAGAGTCAAGCTTACAATATAGGCCCCTGTTCGCATATATATGTATGCGTGTGCCCTACATATATGTATGCGATCGGGGGCATTCGCTGCTGTATTTAAATTCCCATCTTTGTGGTAAAATTGTATGTGCTGGCAACACACGAGCTAAGGGCAAGTATCCAGCTTTTAGTAAATAAAAAGAAACGAAATTAAGACAAATGTACATAATACTCATAATCGTGATGTGTTTAGTATTTTAAAATTAGAATCGATAGTTTTCTAATCGTGTATTGTAAAGTTACATAAAATTATGGATTTAGTACATTTTTCTCACTTTTCAGATACATTTATAAACGACTGGATTGGCTCATTTTATCTATATCATGTGTATATGTGCTTTATATTAATTATTTATAATGTGGTAAACCTCTTTCTATGAGTTATCAACTAAATATTGTTGGTTGACCCTGTTCACAACATTATCACAAAGTAATGTTACTTAAATATTTCTTAAATGTTACTTAAAACTTGTGAATCTATAAAAAATAACGTACCGATATTATGAATATGTTGCATTGATTTTTATTACATCAAGTAACATTGTAAAAGTTATGTAACCTGTTTAAATAATCTGAATTATTTTTGTACCAATCTGGTTTTGCTTAGTAATGATTTTAAAGACTGCAATGATTTTTGTGTTAGAGACGAATTTAAGCAAAAAAGATAAAAGTTACGCTGAATTCCTAACCGCCTTGGATACCTTTTCGAGTATTATAATATTAGTTTGACATCTCTCGTTTTAATAGTACTTGTTATTTCTTTTTACGTAGTCTTCCATAATTTTGTTATATTAGTTTTACCCCATTTAATGATCGTTACTTTTTGGCTGTTTTTCGACTATGTGATTATAATATTATCGGTCAATATTATACTTATTATATAAACTAGACTTTCTAGAATAGTTGTCGATGTTGAAAAACGAATTTAGACATATTTTCACTATCCGAACGTGGTCTATAGTGTAATGTCTTTAATGTATGTTAATCACTATTAAAACCGTAGTTTTCGTATTAGTGACAATGCCAATAAATGCTTCGATGTAATGTAATAACTTTTTAATTGATTTGTACATAGTATACTCACAAAAGCGTATTTTCTACAGCGACCGACTTTAGTATAAAGTACCTATTTTAATTTAATGAGCAACATTTAAAATATTTTTGTATGGACATTTTTTTATTCATATTGTATGTGGGCTTTGACCTTGCGCTTTTGAGGTGCGGATTAAATGCGTGCGACAGGATCCTCGCACGTACATTTAGTTCGCTTATAATGTAGAGGCGGTCGAAGCATAAATTATTTTGGGACCATCGCTTAATAAATGTATATCTTGGGATATGTTAACGTTTTCTAAGCCTTTTATGACTATTTAGAACATGTTCTAAAATCTTAGTTTAGCTGTATGTGTAGGTAACTATTGACCGCACTGGGCTAATATTTAGATGATGGCGTTTTAATAATATAGATATGTTTAAAACATTGCAAATAAGAAATTTGGCTGCTACTTGTCGCTTTTACTTCTATGCGAAAATATCACTATCCTGCTCTTTTGCATGCATGTTAAATGAGAGGGAGATAGCTAAATACTCGTGCCCGAGCGAGACAAGTAGCGGTAGGCCGTCTACGTGTTTGGCGACCAGTAGGATCACCATCTTGCGACAGCGATGCAACAGATTAAAAATAGATTATCTGCTGTCGATAAGCTGTTGCATTGCTGTCGCATGTTTACCCTGAGGGCTATAGTAGGCCCAGTGCAGTCGGTACTAAGCTTAGCAACATGTCTGAATGTCAATTGTATCACTAGAATATTGTTCTGTCTGTATATTAGCTGCTTCATAGCTGTCCCTGCCATACGATGCCGTTAACGTTGTCTAGTGTAACTTTTGAATGTGATCTTTATAATGTAAGTGAATTCTTTAGTGATGTCTAATATGTGGATGTAAAATAAAATCGGGATAATTTGTTCGTATGGTGTGTTTTTATTTCGTATTTGATCTCAGAAGTTTTATTAGACAGTTGTAGGGAGATCGCAGACGGCACACTAATTTTTTGTGATCGAGACAAAAAGTGTGCCTTCTGCGATCTCCCGTAAGGTTAAAGAACAGATAAATCTTTATTAATTATATTATGATTATTTTAATGATGTATACAGGATAATATATATTATAAGAACCGTACATTACCTGGGGCAAAAAGTAGCCTATGTCCAATACTAATATCTCTACCATATTTTTCTATTTCAATTTATTTTTCTTATTTGTATTATTTATTTATTTTTTATAATATTATGTTCAAGTATGACAAAACTTTTCTATGTTCTCTAATCTAATGATATCTCAGTTTGTCTGTATAAGAGCAATAATACTTAGGAGTACTTACAGTTTTAGAAGCGTACGCGGCGATACGGCCTTGTTTGAGGATAAATAAAATAACGGACATTTTTTCAAATTTTATTGAGGTGTCCATTTCGTTAACAGAATTGCTATAAACCAGTAGCAAAGCTAAGTCCAGCTAAATCATACTCCTAGACGCGGGTCGAACATGGTTTGTGCGTGGAATATACATAGGAACTGCTGCAGCGTAGCCGCCTTCTGCCGAACTTAAAATGTCTGATTTTGGATTTGTTACTGAATAAAAGATGGTGTACTTACTAAGATTCAGAGATCTATGGTCCAAGCTGGTTAGTTATTTCATACAATTTTTGACTATTGAGGTTTGAAGCTTGGACCAAAGTGGTTTAGACAGAGTAGACCTCTGAACATTAGTCGCGTTTTGATATAACGTCTCGTAGTTCGTACTCGATTTTGAAAAAAATATTCAGACAAGAATACTTGTAAGTGCCTTATCACACTGGCGATTAGCGAGCGATTTGAAAGCGACGCGACTGCGCAGCGCACACGCCGCGGTTGCGCGGCGTGCACGTCGTGACAGCGCAGCGTCGTCGTGGCGTGGCGTGGACGCCTTTTGTACACTCGTCTACACAGATTATTATTATATAATAGTAGACTCGTCTAGGGAGTGACGTCAGAATCCATTTTGCTGCTGAGTGTCCAAAACGCCGAAGGCAAGCTGCGTGCACGCCGCGCAATCGCGGCGTCATCGCGGCGTGTGCGCTGCGCAGTCGCGTCGCTTTCAAATCGCTCGCTACTCGCCAGTGTGATAAGGCCCTAAGTTTCTTAACTTAGACACTTTCGGGTGATGTTTTGTCTGCTGATTGTCAAAGACGGCTAGACTGTTCACAATATGCAGAACTTAACTTTCATTATAACCTCGCAAAACAAATTATAACCCATCGGTATTTTTTCAGATTTTATCGTAATTTATATTTAAATTACGAGAATAGTCACGGGATTTCATATAAATTTTAATTTTATAAAAATGAAGTGACTGGTATCGTATTTTGGAAAGGGCTTTACATATTTTTAAATCGAAGGAGCAGGCTTCTTTACATTTTTAATTATGATTTTTTTTGTCTTCTAACTAGTATGTGGAGATTTTGTTACAGATGATAGTAGACAAACTGACCTCTTTTCTTTGCGACAGCAAAGGATAGATTTTAGCTTGTCTTAGGTAAGATCGAAATACATATAACTTGTGCGGAAGTTAAATAAGTTACAAAGTTACTGTATTTTATTAATTTTCGGGTAAGGAAGACTTCTCCTTCTTAGATGTTTACCATTTACCAACGATAAAACAGTATTATACTAAATACTGTTTATTGCGACACAAAGTATAATACGGCGATTCTCATATCCAAAACTGCCCCGTGACAAGTCCTGTTTGCCGACTGTTTCAAGACAGATAAGGGACTGATTTGTTTCATATGATCAAGGAGAAAAACTGTCGTGTATTAAGTGAGGGCTGCGATTGTTATAATGAAATTTAAGTTCTATCGCACTATTAAATCAAACAAAGTATGTTTACAAAAGTTTCGTTGTGTTTTCAAGATATTTTTCCGCTTTTGAAATAGTATTACTTTTATTTGATTTAATAATTTGGTTTTGCACATTTTTTCTTTATAAATTCGTATGTATCGGACAAATTATATTTTACACATTAATATTTCAAAATTATTGTTTAAATTTAATTATGAATATTGAGATTTATCACTTATTTTAAAAATCCAATCAATAGACTTAGCATTGTTTTATACAAAATGTACTATAATTGTATACAGAAAAGTTAAGTAGATTTTTATTAACAAAACGTATCCAGGTACTTTGCTACTTATGTTGTCTCTCATATTTCACTTTACTTTTTTTACGAATCGTGTCTGTTCCTTCCTTTATTGCCTGGTTTTAGAAATTTATTTTTCTAAAACTAGGCACAATATAAATAAATATTTAATAGATTTAGAATACAATTGTAGGAACTATAATAAGCTAAACAATTATTAAATATGACTATTAGCTAAACAAATATTTAAATAATTTCACGCACATACAAATATAGTACTTTTAGTATTACGTATTTAGGGAATTTCAATTAAACAGTAAGTACGTACTAAAATCGTGTTACACACATAAATTATTTTATCAATAACAGCTCACAGTACGCTAAACATATTTATATTATTGTAATGAACATATAACATTACCCTGTCCTACGGAGTTACTGAGTTATTACGAGAACCTTATCTAATAAACTTAGAACTCCAGCTGGCCGAAACATTTCTTCCTCAGCTTTTTCAAAATTAAATCGTCCGGAGTCAACTTCCACCCTAGACTGTTCTCGTCAGCATCTTGAGTTTGCGACTCGAAAATATCTCGGGAGAGCTGCTTCGGAATTTTATGCTTCTTCGGCTCGCGCATGGGCGTCCGAAATTTCTTTCCGTTGGAAGTGTACAGATCGTTCGGCGTAAAGTAGGAGAAGACCGGACTCGACGGACGCTCTCTTACGTCCTCGTCTTTCGAAAAGTCTAGAATTGAGAAGGAGTAGTCTGCGTCCACGACTTGTTGGCGTACGTACGATGTCACGTGCCGACTGGTTTTGCTTTTCACGTTGTCGAACTCGCTAAAACGTTGTATTTTTTCCTGACAATTCTTTGTGTTAATAAAAAAATCGTAAAATCTTTCCACGTTGTCGGCACATTTGTAGCATACGAAGGTCATACTGTCGCCCTCGTCTACGGCTATTTTCATACACACAAGTATTTTTTCCCTCAGGTTAGAGTTTCGGCTGAAACTTCCGAATAAGGATATTTTAAAATCTGTATTAGACAAGCACAGTCGACATTTTTGATGAGAGGCTTCCATATTTTAATTGGTTAATCTGAACAACGAATTTTGGAGAAATAGGTATAACTGAGTTATTTAGATTTACGCGCCTTTTTGGAACTTTTTTTAAAGTTATTTTTTTATTTTATTTTCTTCTGGCAAGTTATCTAAGCAAAGGTAATGACAATTTACAGCCACACAATTCATTAATTAACTTTAAATATAAATCAAATTACATCTAATTATAACGTTGAAATTATTGTAACGTTTTTTATTAATATTTAATTTGCAACAAAGTCTTACTAGTTTTATTAGAGAGTAGAGTTTAATAATATAATATAGCTTACACAAAGAGAAAGTTTTTATAGCTCTTCAATGCCCAAAATGTCTTTAGGTAGGTATATATTATGGTATTATATAGCGTAGCATTTTCATAATTTAAAGTAACAAATTACAATTTATAAATACAATGTCGGTCTTAAGAAATTATTTAAATGCAAATTATTTTCATAAAATTAAAATCATTCACGTTTTGAATAATTACGATTTTTTAATGAATGCGTGTTAAAGCACGATTAAAGCAGAAAAAAAATATTTCGAAATTTGAAAACATAACATTTCTTTAGTTTTTACTATTTAAAAAAGAAAAAAAATAATAAGTGTGTTGCCAGTCTCTAATCTACAAAAAAACTGCTAACGGACGGTTTTAAGCATTTTATACCGTATACGCTTTTAAGCACCTTGTATAAAAATTTACACCGTCGCAATAACTATGGCTACCAATATATTAATGATTAAACTATTTAAACGTAACACGTTTTATCGCTAACTAGTAAAATGCTTTGTAAATTTGTTTAATTGCGTTAAGAAAGATGGCAAATGTAAGCTCGCGATGGCCATGGCTATGTGGACGGAAAGACAGACGGTAAAGAAGCAAGATTATTATAGAAAGCTACAAAAATAGAAAATTTGTAAAGTACTCCATAAAATATCTGTTTCCTTAGATACTGTAGGTACTTAGTGTGAGGTACTACTCATTAACTCTCGGAAGGTATTTTATGGGTACTACTCGTAGAAATCATAGAATGAAATGGGCAGAAAAGATTCTTACGGTAAAGCTTATGGACTATGGATTATGGAACATGGTTGTCTGTAAATTGACGGGGCAAGAAATTAATATAGCACGGACCTTATCCATTTCGATCTATCTCTAGCCGTACGAACTACATTTCACAAGCCACCTCATGAAAATGAATTCTTCAATTAAACATATTACAATTCGTCGTTTCGAAGCGAAGCTATTATAGTTTTATGCTACTGCGATAGGAACAGCCTCGCGGTACTGATCACAATACAGCTTGAAGCTCCGTCTGCGAACGCTAGATGGCGCTGTCAGAAGAAACGTCGCGTTTACACGTCATCCTCCTTCTTCCCCCAGAATTTGTCGAATCTCGTGCGAGCTCGGTCGAGAACTTCAGCGGCCGTGATGCCAGTACTGGGTTCGTTGACGACGGTGGTGTCCACCACCCCGGGGGCGACCTGGGTCGCCTCCGTAGACTTCTTGACCACCTCCAGCGTGGGCGACTCCGGGGTGGAGTGGGGGCTGATGCCGTTCAGCCCGTTGACCTTGTTGAGGTCGAGCGCCTTGGTCTCATCGATTGGCGTCAGGCTGACGGGCGTGGTCGGTGTCTTGTCCGTGCGCTTGCTCAGG
Source organism: Aricia agestis (assembly GCF_905147365.1). Lineage (NCBI taxonomy): Eukaryota > Metazoa > Arthropoda > Insecta > Lepidoptera > Lycaenidae > Aricia > Aricia agestis. The sequence continues at coordinate 12,782,516 of NC_056424.1, forward strand.
CTGGTCGGCGATTCGCTCTTTTTCAGCGATCGTATTGGGGACATTTGCTGGTGGTGGATCGGGGCGATCTCTGAAAAGGTTACACTTATTTATTCTATGGTGTTAGATGAGTAGCTTTACAAAGAAACGAAGCAACTAGAAGTAAGCGCCTAAAGTAACATCTAGTAAACGTTTAAACCTTAGTTCATCTAACACTTGAACTGGAGTGTTGGATTACCACTAATGTTTTATGTTCGTACACTCTAGTCCAAAAAAAGTATCTTCTATTTAAAGTTAATACTTTTAACTTTTGTTTCAGTTTTGATTCTTACATTTTACATTAATATTTTATTTTTATATTAAATTTCCATTTTGTCAATTCATTTTACATGCCATTTTATTAAGTTATATAATACAGTCTAATTTATTGTTAAAAGAGAAATGTTACATGCATAATATTCTAAAATACTAATAGGTAACAGGAAAATATGTAAAAGTTTTGTTAAAAGTAAATTGTATATCTAATATGAAGTCGATAGAACGGTGTTTAAACATAATTGGTAAGTTAAACATAATTAGTATGTTTGAAATTTGCTCCACGTGAGGTTATTTAAATTTCTGTGCACGTGTGCATCTTATTATGATAGTTGTATAAAAGTAAAAAGGATTCTACTATGTACAATCTGCACTAACGTGTATGTAAATAATTTCAGTTAATAAATATTACTATATAACTTTATTAAATACGATTACAAAGGTAATAATGTCAACATGCCCCTTTCAGAAGACGAAAAACCATTCTCTGAAACCAAGCTATAGGAAAAATATTTGTATATCACATGCATCTCTTATTATATATTTTTTCTAGCTCTGTAAGCTATTCATGGTTAATGAGGTACGAAGCTTAGCCACCTTTCCGAGTCGGCGGCACCTCGCTAGTATAGGGGCGGGCATGCAAAATTGAATGTTATGGCATGGCAAGATATAGGGTGCCGAACAGTGGAAGTGTACGCAAACATCGAAACAGACACACACAGAGACAAGTGGATACATACGTGGTCGACGTCTCAGCGGAGTACGGTCAAAATAAATAAAAGCATCTCAATTATTGGATTAACACAATTTAATCATGAACTATTCAATAAATATAATAATATAAAACAGATTATATATTTTCTGGTGTCGATTGTGTGTCGTGCTTATGAGGCAGTGACCCCTAGGGGAGCTCGCCCGGGGGGTCCGGGGGGTAGGGCTCACTGTCGCATGTCTGTTTGTCACACTCATTAAAACGTGTATGGCCGATGAGCTAGGCGAGCGCGGTGGGCGGCGTACCTGCCGGCTTCGCGGCGACCTCCTCGGCCACCGAGGCGCTCTTAAACTCAGAGCTAGGGCGCTTAATGCTGTCATCTGAAATATGGTGAGTGACTTGTATGGCAGATGAAGTGACACGGCTACCGCTACTGACGAGGAGGTCCACAGAAATGTCGTGCTGCTAGATTAGTTTCCGACGGAAAATCAGGAGTGATCGCAAAGAAATCTCAGAAGGCGACTAAGTAATACAAATAAAACACAAGAAATTAATAGAAGTTAGGTACTGTAAATTGATCAGAAATTAATGTAGCAACAGGTTTTTAAATTATTCTAAAGTAAGGCTTCCATTTGTGTGACCTCGGAGCACATAGAAAATTAACAGATGAACACAACAGAACAAAATGTATGCGAACAAAAGAACGATATTTTAATGAGTGTACCACTTTTTTACTCGTATTGTACATGATTTTATTGTGTTGTATAGTGTCAGTGTTGCAAGCTTCTACAGTTTACTGTGGACTACTATTCACACTTCGTTACATTAGAAATGGTAGAAATGACTCCTTGTAGCCACTAGCCTACCTAAATTTTAAAGCAAATATTCTTAAAAAATAATAAGCGCAGCCATTTGCAAATATCAAAATTTAAGTTTTATTAAAAATAGCTAAGCTCGTCTTAATTTTTATTATAAAAAGACAAAATTTTATAGCTGCGTATATTATTAGGTTCATGACACGAGGTTTTGATGTAGTTTGTAAATATAATCATTTCTAAATCATCAAATGATTATATTTGGCACGTATACCTAATACTTTTTATAATAATTAAGTAGCTGGTAGTACTCCGAATAACAATCTATAAATTTTATAAATAAGTCTACCTACGTAGAGTATCTTGTTCAAGCAATTTATTTATGTAATTAAAAAATTCTAAGAATATTTTTAATATAAATAAATACAGGTTGCTAATTATTATAATATGTACTACGTCGTATATAAATAATTATTTTTGTGTGGTGGTCCCAAATTTTGAGATTCACAACAAAGTTTTACTGCATAAAGTCACATAAAGATATATTTTATATGAGTGACTCAATATTGTAATTAATAATTTAACTTAAATTTCCTAAGAAACTTTCATTTCAAATGTAGGTATTAATAATTAATAATATAAAATAATTGGAATGAATGTTTTGTGCATCACCAAGTTTCAATGTTTATAAAAATGATTTAATATTTTACAATAGAAAAGCAGATTTGTCTGCTAAATTTTGTTAAAATTCAAAAAGAAAGTGCCGTATATGTCATGCGAGTCTGTTGTGCACGCCATCACCGAAAATGAAATGAAAAAGATACTCCAAAGCCAACGTAACAAATATACATTTTGTTCGTATTTTCTACATAAAAATACCGCAATTCACCTACTGGCAACATTTGGAACGCGTCGAATGTCACTTTGAATTCAAATTTGACATTTGGCGTTTAGAAAAATCAGACCTGTCAAATGTCAACTTGACGTATTCAAAGTGACATTTGGCGCGCGTTCGGAATTTGAATTCGTTAGCCTAGCTCAACTTGATAATGTTGGCTGCCAGTCTGCTTAGTAGGCTGCACTCACCGCTTTTGACGTTCTGCGTGACGGTGAAGGTCTTGCCGGTGTCGAGCGGCACGGTCCAGTTGACGGGGTCCGGCGAGCGCATGTTGAGCTGCTCCGGCGACTTCACCCGGGTGGGCTCCGGCGGAGACTTGACCACGGGCGAGTCGTCGAAGAAGTGGTCCTTGGCCACGGACGCGCTGCGAAGAGACGGGACTATCTCGTCCTCTGTAATTTTCCGATGTAAATAAGTAAGTAAGGGCGTTGTTTTTTTTTTTTCATTTAGAGGAAATGACATTTTTGATAGGTTATGTCATATTTTTTTAATTTAAAAGTACTTTACTAGGTTTAATCTTTACCAGTAGTATATTAACTGTAACAGTAGTAATTTAACTGGATATTTATTCATTCTTTTCTTCTTACCGTAAATTAATTTTAGGAGTTATATTTTTATTTTAAAAATCAATAAATTCATGTATTCAGTAAAACTTTTATTGTGTAAAGAATTTTGTGTTAAATAAGTATACAAAAATTTGAAAAAAAAAAAATGGTATGGTGTGTAAATTTTGTAAAACAAAAAAGTCTAATTCTAAAACAAAATAACACTTAAAGCCAATTCGTTCTATGCAAAAACAAGTGCAGAAATCCAATCGTGGTTTGCGAAAACTATTTTTTTAAAATGGACATTTCTTCATTTAAAAGAACACGGAATTTCACTGTAGGTATCTTTCTTCGTGTAAAAAAATAAACCTGGTGTTTTTTATCTCAGCACAAGTTTCTGAGATAGTGCATGTGAATCAAACGGACAAACAGCCACTCGTCGGTGCTCACACTGAGTTGCGTAGACGCCGATACAAAGCCAACTAACTCTAGAACTAACACTGAACACACTACGTTTCAAACGGTTCAATCTCCGTTTTTCGCATAACATGTAATTTTGAAGGGAAGTTTTTATGGATGATAAAATTTTGTATGTAGAAGTTATGCAAGTCAGGTACAGGTAAAACGAGGCATCGGTAACCAGGTTAAGGTAAGACCAAACATTAGTAACCTGGTAATAGGTCTCATTAGTCTAAGACACCGACAATACGTTCACATTTTAATAAATTGAATTAAGTCTTTTTGCCAAAGTCATAGTATTTTAAGGCAACATATTTTACATTATTTAATAACAACGGTAAAAGGGGGAAATACCTTATAAACACACACACACACACACACACACACACTCAGTAAAATTAGGTGCTACTGCCACGCGGTATACAAACGTGTTATGCGAAAAACGACTCTACGAAGCACCTGTACCTGGTTACCAGGTACAGGTAACCAGGTACAGGTAAACAGGTAAACAGGTAAAGGTAACCAGGTACAAGTAACCAAGTACAAGTAACCAGGTACGGGTAAAGCTCGCTCGTCGACGCAACCCCTTACGCACCGGTTCCCTTCGTGACGCTGCGGCTGCGGTCGCGCGTCGTCGCCGGTGATCGCCCGCCGCGCGCGCCCCTAACTCTATTACTACTGCCCCTAGCTAACGGCAAACCTACAGGAAAAATTACGCTATAGGACAGGGACTAGCTCTAAAAGTCTAGAAGATTCTAGCACACATTTCAGACTCATAGGTACTCCGTTCTCTAATGTTGATCTAAATGTAATATGATTAATGTAACTCGACGAAATTGTCAAGCCAATATATAATACAAGGTGTAACAAAACTTAGGATAATACTTTAGGGTTTGTATGTGTCCCTTGTAAAAAGTTCATTGTGAAAGTAGCAGCGCTGAAAGATCAATTTTTTTTTGGAGATTTGTATGGGCAAGCGCCCCTGCGTCATGACTTTACCCATATAAAAGTAAAAAGAGTTACTCTTTCAGCGCTGCTACTTTCACAACGAAGTCTATACATATAATAGGATACCCATACATACCCTTAAGTATTATGACTTAGTTTTGTTACACCCTATATTACGCGAGGTAAATAAGTGAATTATAAATTGATAGTATTATAGCGGACTATTCTGAGTTTAATTTTCATTTAGATCATCATCAAAATGAATATCAACGAAGCATAGTACGATAAAATGAACAGATTCAAATGCGTACTGTTGCTGAAATATCCAATGTATCACTTGACATTAGCACTCGGTAATGAGTTCGGAGTGATACATTGGATTTGAGAGTAAAACATTTGATAGTATTCTAGAGAAACATAGTAAGACACTGGCATGCCTGAAAGAGACAACAATTTAGAGCATGCGCCATATACGACTATTAACTTAACAATGAAATATGTAATTGGGTTTAAGATGTGTTGTTAGAAGTTAATAAAATAATGTTATTGTCGCTTCGAATACGAAGTCCTGTAGCACTGCTACGTAGTCTTAGTGGACTGCTACGAAGTCTCAGTAGCACCGCTACGCACTTCCAGTAGTGTTAGCACGGCGACCAGCGGAAATGCGAAAGTATGGACAAACTGTGGAAATAAACCTAAGGTGCCGTTCCGATCTTTTTTCGTTCCGAAAAATTCAATTAAAATGCCACTTTATGACACACTATAGTATATGTCATAATGTAGGATATTATTTGAATTTTTAGAACTATAGTCTGTCATAAAGTGGCTTTTTAATTGAATTATTCGGAACTAAAAAAGATCGGAACGGCACCTTAAGTTTATCTCCACAGTTTGTGACTATAGTCTGTCATAAAGTGGCATTTTAATTGAATTTTTCGGAACGAAAAAAGATCGGAACGGCACCTTAGGTTTATTTCCACAGTTTCTCCATACTTTCGCATTTCCGCTGGTCGCCGTGCTAGCACTACAGGAGCACTGCCACAAATTCCAGTAGCACTGCTAAGTAGTTCGGTAGCACTGCTACGAAGTTCAGTAGCACTTCTACGCACTCCCAGTAGTACTGCTACGTAGTCTCAGTAGCACTGCTACGTAGTTCGGTAGCACTGCTACGAAGTTCAGTAGCGCTGCTACGCACTCCCAGTAGTACTGCTACGTAGTCTCAGTAGCACTGCTACGTAGTTCGGTAGCGCTGCTACGAAGTCCAGTAGCACTGGTAGGTAATTTCAACTGTATTGTTTCTTCGCTACGTTATTTTTTTACTCGCTTTTTCTAAAGTTAGCAACTTTATTTCTATTTAGCCTTTTATTAGAGTTTACTTATAATTAGTTATAATATCTAATTTATTTTAACCTTAATTAGTGATACATTTCAAAGGTTGTTCTATTAAGATTTAGTACCAGTCATCACATTGAGCATACAATGTTATTACAACAACCAATATCCAATTAACGTAACAACTATAACACATATCACATACCAGTAGGTTTAGCGGGGCGCGGGCTGGGCTCGTGGCCGTTGACCATGTGGCGGGCGGGCGCGGGGGCGGGGTCGGCGGAGCGGGGGCGGCGGCGAGGTGACTTGAACGCCCCCTCTGTCTTAGCACCTGGAATCAGATATAGGCCAAATGTCTATAAATGCCCAAAACATCCGGGAATTTAACCAAAAAATAAATTTTACGAAAATATTTGCAGCGATTGCCAAGGAGCTCACTGTACAGGGTGTAACAAAACTAAGTGATAATTAATTAGGGCGTGTATAAGTTCCTTGTATAGAGTAAACTGTGCGGGCAAAATTATCGCGCTGGGGCGCTTGCACATACAAATTGCTCTTTCAGCGCTGCTACTTTTACATTAAAATCTATATAGAGAACACATACACACCCTTAAGTATTGTCACTTACACCTTACTTTTGTTAACAAAATGAAAGATAAAAATCTTTGTTTTACATTAAAATCTATATAGAGAACACATACACACCCTTAAGTACTATTGTCACTTACACCTTACTTTTGTTAACAAAATGAAAGATTCTCCCACCTTCCTGATTAGCACCCTCGTCGAAGCTGTGCCCCTGCAGCTTCTTCCTCTGCTTCTGCGGCGACGTCTTGTGCGGGGAGCGCTCCAGGGCCTTGGTCTCCTGCAGCTTGGCGTGGATGGACTGGTGCGGCGCCGAGCGGAACGACCGGAACTTCTTCGGGGAGTGGTTCCTGGACTCCTTACCGTCCTTCTCGTCACGAGGCAACGCCCTGGAAATCCAAAGAGCATCTTTAATTCTTTATCATTCTTTTCTTAGTTTTTCTGTGCTGAAAATGTAGTTAACAGTTGGGGCAAATTTGTGAGAATATATAGTGTCACATTATAAAAATAAAGTCTATAAAAATAACTGCACTTTTGAAATAAGGCTTGGGCAATGGGCATTGGGCAAGCCAGATAAACTTAACGCGCGTGCGACGTGATACTGTTTTTTTGCAACTTAAAGTTATCTCAAATCTCGCCAATGTGTGAGTGCGACGGCACGTATGCATTTACATTGTGACTGTGGCAAAAGTACAATATTGACTGAGTTCCGCATGTACCTTTTGTGCCAACTATACTCAAAATAATCTATGGGTTTCACATTCGCGTGGTTCAAGCAAGTTTTTAGCTAACTAATGATAACTAAATTGCATAGCTTTCGGTTCATTGGCAAAGCATTCTCTGCTGGAGCCATTTGGACATACTTATCTCTAAAGTATAGCACTCTCGAAGGACCATTAAAGCTAAGCCAAGTTTATACTGGACTTTATACTAGACAAGTAATAAAAATTATTTGTTCCACGCTTCGGCCACTTAAAACGTATATCAAATATTATGGTCTCTCTTTCTTCGTACTGTATGAAACAGAAGACATGATAAAGACAAAGCAACGACCCAGATCCAAGTGAGTGTTTAGAGAATCTTGCCAAATGCAAAATTCTACTTTTCCAAAAAACGCAAAAAATAAGATAATAATTAATCAAAATAGAAACGGTTTTGTTAACCGCATGTAGTATCTAAAAATGCTTAAAAATTCTAGTACCTAAACTACAGTGCTTGGTCCTTCGAGCGCGCCGTGCACTTACTTGTGGTTGGTGGAAGCGAGCGCGAGCGCCGACAGCGATGAGCGCCGCGAGACCTGGTACCAGAGCTCGATCTGCTTATTGTAAAGCTGCGTGATGTGCTCCGGCGCCAGCTCCGTGCCCCAGCCGCGGTACTGGACAGACGACATACGCGTCACCCACACGTAATACGGAAGTGCAAACGAATCACGTGACATTCTATTTTGCACAGTTTCTACGATCGCCGATTTGTGCAATTTCGTACGACTGCGCAATAGATTCTAGTTTGCACAATATTTAGGATCGGCGAGCCGTGTAACTACTATTGTGCAAACTTCGCACAATAATTGCATTCCATTAAGTCTACACAATTCATTTAAGATTGAGCAATTTTTACGAACATTCTTCTTGATTGTTTGCACATATTTCTGTATTACGTCTGGGTTCATCATAAAGATGAATGCTATAATAGCATGATTTTTATGAGTATGTGCCGTGTTACTTCACATAATTGGTACATTTCCCAAATCCACCAGACGCTGCATAAAGTTTCTGCATACGAGTTTTCACAATAACGTAACGAAATTTTAACAATTTTAGATGCCTAATAATAAAATAATTAAAATATCAGATCTGAAAATAAGGGACTTATGTATGTAATTAAATGTATGGTCAGTAAAATGCAGCCACGGAAGGACACTCTCGAGTCAAGGGATTACGTCATCTTTGAACTTAATTAAAGCATCGAAAAACCGAGTAATCATTCATCCCCATAATATGCGCCCCGTGTCCCTTATCCTCGGATCTGCGGTACGCGTGTGCCGCGGTGTGTGCGCAGACCTTGTACTCGCCGGCGCGCTTGCGCAGGTCCAGCACCTCGCGGTACCAGGAATCGCCCTGCGCCAGGCCCAGCGGCTGTAGGCCGGCGGCGCGCAGCGTGCTGGCCGAGTCCTCCGCGCCCCCTGCCCTCGCCGGCCCCCCCTCCGTCCCCGCCCCCACCAACCTCTCGCTCGCCTCCTCATTCGACTTCCCTTTCCCCCTGCATTTCGTAAATTTCCCTTTAGACGCCTCGTACATGTACTGTGAGAACGGTCTAAATTTCTTTTTGTACTCGCTTTTGTAACGTTTCCTATTATCTTTGGACCGATCCTCGCCGTTGTATATGAGGGCCGATAGCGCGCTACGGAACGTCGATTTTCTGCAAAATTCCATTTCAAGTGAGACGCCTGGCCGGTACCATGAATGCGCAAAGTAAACGCGCGGGCTAGGTTAGTACATGCTCAAATAATTGACAAGCTCGCAATGTGTCGATGTCCGAGAGACCGGGTGTCAGGTGAAACAACGACATACAATCTAACAATAATTTGTTCAACGTTCACATCGAGGTGCAGGACACATTGAGAAAGAATTACTATCGAATGACATTCCGAACTAATAGTTTCGACTAAATCTACTCGGCCTAGAGGCTGGAGACCGCCACCGTGAGGATTGAGATGGAAGCAAATACCAAAAACGAAATTTAGACTTGTTCTGCGTACCCACAGTGACAGAGATTACACAGGGCAGAACACACGCAGAGGGAGCTCGCACCCGGACTACTCGCGATGGCCGCTAAGCCACCTCTTTTCTTAGACGGTAGCCCAACTATAGCGATCACCACAATTAACAAACTGCACAAATTAATTAAAAGAACTGATCGTTGGCAAAACCCTGAACTGAAATCGGATCAACCAAGAACAACTTCTTATTAGTGTCTATGCAGGTGCAAGTTCCCTTTGCGTTTACAGAAAAAACAAGAGAATAGAAAATATTGAAAGCATTAGGCAATGTCGATATCTTTTCCTGCACTTCTTCACCTGAAATTATCCCTCGTTAACACTATTTACATTATCGTCCGGAATATCACGGATTTTGTGAGAGTGGAATGAGCTGCGAAGCTGCTTAGCGGAAGCGAAGCAAACGAACGACTGCTCCTCTGCTTTCTTAATCTTTGATGCATGCAAGCAAAGAATAAGAAAAGAAACAATCTTTGTTAATAAAAAGCTTGAATGGAAAATTTAATAAGCTAAAAGCCAGAACCAAATTCTTTAAGAATCAAGATCTTAAAGACGTTGGTTTGAATTTTAAATTGGTGTGTTTGTTTTACAACTGCCATATCGTTTATGTCGTCATTATCTTTATCTGTTTATCTTATTTTACTTTACTATTTATGCATTTTGCAATTTGCATTTGTGGGTGTGCTGACATGGACGTTGGACATTGTTATACACGTATATACAAGTAAGTGCACAGTGCAATCTACGATCTATTTATCTATGTTATCTTTTATCAGTTTATCTCTATGCAATACAGCAGTTGTAAAACAGGTTTATACATCAAGAGTATTTACAGTACTCACCTCTGCACGCCTGGTTTCTGACCGTTCCACAGATAGTCCTCAATGTACTTCTTGTGACCATCATCGTGGTCTCCATCCACATGGTTCATGAGAGGCTCTGCTTCTACAGATCCTGAAAGTTACGGCGAGTCACATCTCAATAGGCTTTTCAGATGTTGCTGATATTGTTGTGTTATTTGCAGCTATAGTATTTACATTAATTTCATTTTAAAATTAGTTTTAATGTTATTCACAGGAAAAAACTAACAGTTTTACCACGAAAGATTTAAACATCTATAGATCAGGACGTATGTACTGTTTTTTTTTTTTTAAATGTTCAACAGCTTTTAAATCTTTTGTAGTAAGACCAAAAGACTTTTACTGTACCGTTCATTACTTTTATTTGAATCCTAACTTTTTTATTATTTATATAAAAACAAGAATTGAATAACATTACATTTCTACTTTTTAGTGTTTCTACCACATTCTACCGTAAGTATATGATAAAATGTGCGTTTTCTTTTTGTTTCTTTTCTTTCTTTATAGGATTTTCTTTTTTGTTGACCGCCTCAATTTATTACCTTCAGCCACTGCAGCCTTCTTCAGCGCACCCATCGAAATGCTCTTCCTCGGCACGGAGTCGGTGGTGTCTTTGGGCCAGGCGAACTGGTTCTGATACTCCGTGCTGGCTGACTCTGGTTCTTTGGCAGCTAGCACCTCACCGAGTGCGGTCGTTGCCTGCGAAGAAGATAAATTTGTGGTAAAATTGTAAATTATTAACATTACAATAAGAAAAGTTTATCTTAGCGTTGCCTTATAAAGGCAACGCTTTAATATTGTTCGGTATATAAAATGTGAAAGAATGCATGAATCTAGATTGTCTCGTGACCTAGTATTAGGTCATCGATACGCACGAATTGGGTTAAGAACTAGACGCTAGCCAAAATATATTAATCCATATTATTACATGTTGGAGAAAAATGTGGCAAAAGCTAAGACGAGAAAATAGATCGGGCCAAAAGTTTATGCTTGTGGATCTCCTATTTGTATTCCTTGAATGTTACTGCAATTTTAGTTTTCATTCAGATATTATGATTAAAATATATTTTATAAAGGTTTTAGACTTATCGATTTTCAGTCTATTTTAACTCTTTCATTGATTTCTTCTAATCAATATTATGTTGAATTTTATCAAAAGCGTTAAAGAGATCTGAATAATCTCAAGACTTTTTACCTTAGGCTCTACCGTGTCGGTCCATCGCGGCTGGCGTGGGCCCTCAGATTTACTCCGCCGTCCAGCGCGATCCGTTTCGTTCCTTTGGGCACTCTATAACAAACATACATAATAATTATTGTTACCATCAGAATCATCAACATTATTATCATTATCTTGATTATCATCACCTTTATTAAAATTGGTTTTTATTCGGTACAGAGTATTTGGTCGGTATGTTACATTGTCTTAATTTTAATATTATTCAAAGTAATTAAACAGAACGCGTTACTCAAGGTTATGTGAATATAAATATAAGTGATGTCAGACCTTTACTTAGTTCACTACATATCATGTTTCATATTTTAATGTACCATCGGGGAAGTTGATTCCTATGCAATTGACAGACCAACGTCATTTGGTCGAATATGTCAATTCAATGTTAATTGTGATCTGTCAGCTGGGTTTGACGTAACGCAACCAAACTACTTAGGTCCCCGATTTGCACAGGAATCAACTTCTCTGATAGTACATACTTACCGTGAATATAACATTTTTACAATAACAAGAAAATGTGATACGGCGCTGCATTATCCTTTACGACGCTGTTGGTAATGAAACGCTTAACTAGTTTACAACATTTACGAATAATAAAAAATCGTAATTGAATCAAAAAATAGTTCCAGGAATTGCATACCAAAGCTTACGTCTAGTTGTATACTTGGGTCAGTCATACAATTTTTATTGCCCTAGGCCCTAGCCACATTTCTATGGCTGTCTACAGCCATATTTAAGCCGTGAAGTATACAGGATCTAACAAAACTGATAATATTCAAGGATGTGTGCTGTGTATGTGTTCCTTGTAGAAATTCACTGTGAAATTAGCAGCGCGGCGCTGAAAAACCAATTTTTTTTTGCGATTTGTATGGGCAACCGCCCCAGCATCACGAGTTTTCCCATAGACAAGTGAAAAAAAATTTGCTCTATACACGGAAATCATACACACCCTAAAGTATTATCACTTAGTTTTGTTACACGCTGTATAAGAGTAAATCGTTCTATATTGAACTATATTTAGAGCGTTATAAAGTTCAATTTCTTTTCATGTCTCATGGAACTTACTCGTGCCCGGTCGAAGGCGGAAGAGTGCGCGGGCCGGATGTCGTCAGCGGGCGCGGGGTCGAACAGCTCGTTCGTCTTGTACGCCATGCCCGGGTACTTCTTCCGCCGCGGCATCGCCGGCTCCATAGCCCCTGGAATGAAGATGGGGACGATGAGTTCTCGGACTATAAATAATGATTAGACCCGAAAAGCTATAATAATTCAAGGTTTTTTCACGAATTGTAATCTGAACCATGGCTGACTGTATCTATCTCTTGCGCACGACAATTAAAGTGATATTGCACAGCTGTCGATACGCTATAACGATTCACGAGAAAAGATGAGATGGGTCAAATGTACGAATTTCTAAAACAATTAAGAAAGATTGACTTGTATCGCTAACTCAATGACCGGTCATCAGTGTCAAAAGAACATATTTTCAGCCTGATTGCAGATCAAAAAATGATAAAAGTTACTGCTTGTTAAGTTACTTGTTAACAGCAAATTGCTTTGCTTATAGCCCATGATTAGTGTAAATCCATATTATCAATTATTATATAACTAGCTGTTGCCCGCGACTTCGTCCGCGTGGACTTCATTTTATAGCGCGCGGTGTCAATAAAATTGGTGTCAAAAGCTTTTTAAAACCCTGGTACCCCTTAAATCAAAATACCCAAAACAGCCGTGTAGTGTGCACATAATATATATATTTTTTTTAATTAAATTTTTTTATACCTTTTAAAGCTTATTTAGCGGTACACAACTTAGCTGCATAATGCATTACACAACTTTAGCTTTGCCCAATAGCCAATACCCATAGGCCATAAACTATTTAGTATTTATTATTGGTAGACTGTTGTTTCTGATTTCTATGTTGGTACGTGAGTTATTTAATAACATGTATAACAATCAAAAGAATCGAAATATTAACTCAACATGGTACCACCTCTTATAGAAATACATATGAGCAAGCGATAGCGCGACCTAGGCGACTCTTGGCGCCATCTGTTCCAGTTTTTGGAACTAACTTAATTTGAGCAAATTTACGCATAAACACCCCCTTACAACCCCTTTTTCCAGTAAGAAGTAGCCTATGCCCTTTCTCAGGCTTTAGACTATCTGTGTACAAAATTTCATTACAATCGGTTCAGTAGTTTTGGCGCTGTTGTTTTTGCATTTGATATCTAATCTAAGTTGGTAGGTGAGTTCTTAGTTAATAACGTGTATAACAATCGAAAGAATCGAAAAACTCAGCTTAACATGGTACCACATCTTATAGAAATACGCATGAGCAAGCAATAGCGCGATCTAGGGGACTCTTGGTGCCATCTATGTTGAGTTTTTGGAACTAACTTAATTTGACCAAATTTACGCATTTTCACTCCCTTACCCTTTACCAGTTAAAAAGTAGCCTATGTCCTTTCTCAGGCTTTAGACTATCTGTGTACACAATTTCATTACAATCGGTTCAGTAGTTTTGGCGTGAAAGCGAGACAGACAGACAGAGATACTTTCGCATTTATAATATATTAGTATAATTAGTATATTAGTATATTAGTATATTAGTATATTAGTATAGATTAGTATAGATTAGTATAGATTTCTGGATTTCTGGATTTCTGGATTTCTGGATTTCTGGATTCTGGATTTCTGGATTTTTTATAATATTATACATAAAATATGTTTAAGATTTTTGAAATTTTATTTTAATACACATCCAAGACCCAGGAACATTGAAAACTTTTTGTTCCGCCTGCGGGACTCGAACCCAGGACCCCCGGGATGAGCGCTGGCCACGCGCAATGCGAATTCATTTTCATCGATATTTTCATGGAAATAAGATATTTTCCCACATCAAAATGTAGCCTATGTCCTTTCTCAGACTCTAGAATAACTGTATACAAAATTTCATTGCAATCGGTTCAGTAGTTTTGGCGTGAAAGCAAGACAGACAGACAGACAGACAGACAGACAGACAGAGATACTTTCGCATTTATAATATTAGTATGGATAGTGATTGAGATTAAAGGTCAGCTTATATTGCACCATAACGCGTCGATAGATGCGATGCTTGTGAAATGACCGTCAAAACTGAACTTTATATGGCACTACAGAAGAAGATATTCAACAAGATGAATTGACAGAGTTGCTACCGGTAATGTTGGGCTACCTGTTTCAAATGTTGAATAGCTAAAATAAAAATACATTGCAACGCCTCGTCTCGTCGTAATGTTAACAGACCCTATGGCAGAGATAGCGAACTCATTGGTTCGCCATCCCTGCCATAGCCATTGCACGTGACATGGTCACAAAAGTAGTATCGAATTTGTTTTCCAAAAGGGCGCGTTGGTGCTAGTATCAATCAATCCAATAGTTTTGTTCAGAGTTAATTTTTTACAAAATATTCTCTGAACGTCGGAACTATGGTGATTACCACCGGTTCGGGAACTAACACGGCGTGAAGAACAATTATACGAAAAGGCTCGCCATCCCTGCCCTATGGCAACATAAGACAAAACAATCAATAAGTCTGTGGATATTGGCCGCCGTCCAAAAGACTTGGCTGAACTCTGAGAAGCCATTAATTTAACAACATAGAGTCATAGACTGTTGCTGAAACGAAATCACCATGAATAGGTTGTTTATGCAGTTGTACTTTTGGTTAAGTTATGCAATATGTTTACAGTGATGTGAGCTTTTGCCTCCGGCTTCGTCTGCTTATATCGATATATTTTAACACATTTTCTATTATAAATATATCTATGGACGCTTCACACCACGTCAGTCTGGCCGGTACCAGACAACGGAAATATATTTAATACTTTTATATTATACATATATTTAAGATTTTTATTAAATGATACACATATTTAATACAAATCCACGACCCAGAAACTTTGAAAACTTTTTGTTTCGTCGGCGGGATTCGAACCCGCGACCCCCGGCTTGAGCTACCAACGTGCTCACCACTGAGCCACAGAGGTCATTAAAATTATTATTGCCTAGTTTAAGAAAAGAAGTATCTTTTGATACTTTTTTCCATCTGTGTGTCATCATTTGTGTGTTTGTCACTACTGTAAAGCAGTTCCTGTAGTACCTCTAAGATTGTCATCTTTGTCTAGCATTTCGCATTCTTAGAGGCAGGCGTTGCGTTTAAGTCTAAAGAACTGCATGTGTAGTGGATATTGTCTGGTTGTTTTGTTCGTTTGTTTGCTTAAAAGTACGGGTTTGTGATATTTTTGTTATAATATATAAATACTACATATATAATTATACAATATATGTAATTATATTGTATAGTTGTATATAAGATATTATCTTATATACAACTATACAATATAATTACAGTAGACCCTCGCTAATCCGGCCCCTAGCTTAGTTTGGCCCCTTTTAATCCGACATGCCAGTTATCACTCGTTTATTAAGATTTAAGGTACATTAACATTATTTTGGCCAATCTTAATTTAGGTAGATACGAAATACAAAATTGAAAACTCAACGTCCAGAAATAAAAGTTTTGTACTCGAGGGTACTTTAAGCTAGGTGCTATGAGTATCTAGTACCTAGCTTTAGGAAAATGGTTTATAGCTTAGATAAAACCTTATCGTTTTGATTTGTAAAAATCTAGGCAGTACAGTATTTGTTATGATATCTTAAGATCAACGGGTAACACTCCGGCTAAAACAGGTAAGGCTTCAGTGCTTGTGGTCCTATAAGTTTTCGCGTCTCACTATGCCCGGCTGCTACTGCACCTGTTTCCTGTACTGTGTGTGCGTGCATGTGTGTGTGTATTTGGGACTCACCACGGGCTATGGGCAGCGCGCTGGGCGGCGTGGGCGCCGGCTGCCGCACCACGCCCGGCTGCTGCTGCTGCTCCCTGTACTCGTGCCATCGGTAAGTGCTGCGGTACTCCGAGTGCAGCTGTGGACAAAAAGCACTTATGAGTCTCTTGCTGATAACCTCTAAGATTTGAAATATCTAGGCTGTTTATAGAACTCTTTGTATGTCGTTTTGACATTTGTATTTAGTTCCTCGCTAATTACTGCAGCGTCCTAAACTTTGGAAACCTTTGATCTATTATAGACATTAGAAATTTAGCAGTACACAACGTACTCTAGAGTTGATTCGATATAATGGTCGATGACACTCTGTGCGCGTTCAAAGCTGGTGATTTTTTTATATGAAATAAGGGAGCAAACGAACAAACGGGTCACCTGATGGAAAGCAACTTCCGTCGCCCATGGACACTTGCAGCATCAGAAGAGCTGCAGGTGCGTTGCCGGCCTTTTAAGAGGGAATAGGGTAATAAGGGAGGGTAGGGATGGGAAGCGAATAGGGGAGGGTAGGGAAGGGAATAGGGTAGGGGATTGGGCCTCCGGTAAACTCACTCACCCGGCGAAACATAGCGCTAGCGCTGTTTCACGCCGGTTTTCTGTGAGGACGTGGTATTTCTCCGGTCAAGCCGGCCCATTCGTGCCGAAGCATGGCTCTCCCACGTATAGAGATGACATTTTACGCGTATGATAATTGCAACGGTATAACTATTATTATAGCTATCAATTTTTTTAATAATAATTGTTATGACGATTGATTTCAATAATTATAATCAAACATTATTTATCTGCCAGTAATTATACCTGAATTACATTAAAAATGTTATTTTTTACTGCGATTTCAATGAGTAATAAAAATATTGCATGATATAAATCTTGAACTATAAATAATAATAATTATTGTGTTATTTCGTTTTTAAGGCGTGTCCTTATAAAACCCATACTAATATTATATTTATTGAGAAAGTGTGTCTGTTAGTTAATTACTTCTTCACGCTCAAACCACCAAACCAATTTTGTTGAAATTTTATGTTTATCCAAGAAAAATGTACGGTTCCCGCGCGATAAACAAATTTTGTCATCGGTTGGAGTTGCGGGTACCATCTTATATAACAATGAAGCTGAAAAAAAACCCTTTGACGAAGTAAAAATAAACTTTCCTTTTGCAACAGTGCACACTTTGCTTTGTAAGTTTTTAGGGTGTTTTTCAGTCTAAAGTGAGACTTAGGCATTGTGTGCCTTGCTTTCGGCCTGTGCTAACAATAACCGTGTAGAGAATTTGTACACGAAAGTAAACAGAAAATGTAGGAATGTATGAATATAACATACTGTATTTGAATAACATTAGGGATAACTTTCTTAAAGTTAAATACTTAATCAAGTTGTATGACTTTCTTTAGAAGGTCAATGTGTGCTTACAGTAACTGTAAATTTTAAACAAATGACGTATTTATAATAGGCATTATAAATACGTCATTTATCGTATTTATAATACCTATTATCCGATAAAGTCATATAATATGGCTTGACATATTATATGACTTTATCGGGACCTCCCGATAAAGTCATATAATATGTCAAGCCATATTATATGACTTTATCGGGAGGTCCCGATAAAGTCATATTATAATATGTCAAGCCACTGGCGTATTTAGGTACAAGTTGGAAGCAGTCTACATGAAGCGGCAGCAGACGACGTGTATGAAATACCCTCCGCAGCTAGCGACACGATGCTATTTTTTTTAACGGGCTTTGGCCCACCACACATTCCCATCACTGTATCTCCTGTGTCGCCTGGATCGACAGCTGTATCCAACCACGAAAACCCTTTGATATCAAATCAAATCATTTATTTCGGGCATCAGAGGCCCATATAACAAATACCTTAAATCTAACATACATATCCATTATATAATAAATACTACTACGCTAAATTAATTTATTGTGTTAGACTGTTGGCAATAGTAATTGTGACAAAAACGCTTGAAGGCACGATGCTAGCGACATTTTTCATAGAAATACATAGAAACTGTCGCGACGACACGTCGTCTGCCGCCGCTTGATGTCGCCCGCTGCCAACCGGCACCTATTCGAAACAATCAAACGTAAAATGGCGTACATTCTAGACGTCATGGACACTAGCCATAGGACAATTATACTGGGTAATATCGAAATATATCCGAAATTATATAAAGTTCTCAAGAATACACACACGATATGCACATGATTTAGAACAGGGGTCAACAAATGGCGGACCGCGGTCCGCATCCGGACCGCCGACCCATTGTGTGCGGACCAAGCATGTTTGAAGATGAACTTCGATAAAAATAAATTAAGGCCATTTAGCCGAAACTTTTTCGTTTTCGCTTCGTTATAGAATCGCCGATCAAAATGTACGGAATTGACATTAGAGGAGTCGAATGTCAACGTCATATTAAGGAACGCTTATGTCAATTCCATACATTTTCATCGCCGATTCTATAAGGAAGCGAAAACGAAAAGATTTTGGCTCACCCCCCTGGTCTCGACTTACCGATCTCCAGGATTTAATGTCAATAGCTTACACCAATTTCACTCCAAACAAGCAAAGAAAAAAGGACACTTTTCTCATAGATACGTAAAAAAAATACCTTTGTAATTTCCGTAATTACATTTTTTATGTGCGGACCATGAAGTCAATTTATTTCTTAAAATGGACCCCGAGCGAAACTAATTGGTGACCCCTGAGTTAGACAGTCTGCAATCGAAGCGACAGCCGTGGTATGAGAATCGGACCTTTGCTCAAACTTATCAGAGTGGCAAAAGGAAAAGTTACTTAAGAGAAAACGTTGTGTTATTAAGATAAGAATAAAGAAAACGTTAATATGGAGCTATAAAATGCTTGTCGTTATGTCGGAGCTGGCTGCATTCTTGCACGACCACGGAAGTTATGTAATTTACATACTACATCATATTGTATGTATAACGCCTCCGTGGTCTAGTGGTATAGAGCGCGGCTCTTGACTCGGAGGTCGTGGGTTCGATTCCCGCGTTGGAAACATGTTATTTCCAAGTTTGGTTAGGACAATGCAGGCTGATCACCTGATTGTCTGACAAGTAAGATGATCCATGCGTCGGATGGGCATGTAAAAAGTCGGTCCTGCGCCTGATCTCTCGCCAGTCGTGTCGGTCGTCCGTCCCACTGGGTTATGAGAGTAAAGGAATAGAGAGTGCTCTTGTGTACTGCGCACATACTTGGGCACTATAAAATTACTCCTGCGTAGCTGGCCTGGTTTCAATGAAACCGGCCACCGTCACCGAAACCGGTGTGGGAGCTATTATTATTATTATTATTATTATTACTACATCATATTATTAAAGGTTTAAAACCAGATTAATATTACACTCGAAAGTGTTGCCTCATCATTACACCACTGAGCCGATTCAGATGAAAAATTGCCGGAAAGTTGCTGAAATTGTCTGGAATTAGAAAGTGCTTCGTGACAAAATCCATAAGTGCTCAAAACTGTGAACAAAATTCTCGTAATTTGCGTAAAAAAGATATCATTAAGTTTAAGATGAAGTTTTGTATGGTGATAACTTGAGTCTCCGGATAGAATATAAGATGTCACGGAATAAACGATTAAGTTACGGATAACATGCTTCACTTACGCTCTTCTTTTAATCAGGGTACCAAAGGGCCTTTTTCTATAAAACCCTTAAGATAGATTACTTTTATGTCTGACGGTCAAGTCGGAGTATGATAATTTGACTATAGCTGTTAACTTACAGTCAATGTTTGTTTGACTGTAAGTTAACAGCTATAGTTATCTGTCCTAGTGTTGTTTAACAATTTAAACAACACTAGGACAGGCCACGACAATGAATGTTTAATCAGTGAAATTTCTCCTGAAATAACGAGTAAATATTGAATGAACGTTTTGTTTACGAAGCTGTGACCTAATTAAATCCTCGTTGCGATCATTATACCATATAGGCAGGAGCAGTCATCATGAATTCAATCATTTAAGGCGAGGATAAACCCCAGTTTGTTATTCCGTGACACCCGGTTTACCTAGTTCCAATATAATAACGAAGTGTTAAAAAATATGAAATATAAAGCACAATATTTAAAATACCTTAAACCATAAACATTTTAATAAAACGTAATACTTTGGCTGTAATTAATTTACAAACTCACCTCTGAAAAAACTCTATTTCGTCGAAATATAAGTATTAACTAGGATAATTATACATTTTATTTGAATAAATTGTAAGTAAATCTATATTAAAACTTCTTTAACCGAACAATTTTGTTTCTTAATATTTATTTCCAAAGATATTTAAAAAAAACATGAAAAATAGCGAAGATCCGCCAGAGTTGTTACAGTTTTATGCTAAGCTAAAATGAATCTTATTGCGATGCGTATACGCTTGGTCTTTGGTTGTGTGCAAGGTTATCGTTTTTGATTGAGATTAATCCCTGCCTTAAGTCATTTAAAGTCCCTTATAGTAACAGGCACAATATCCTTGTCGAAATAAAATACTTACATAATAATTTTGGAAAAAAACCTGAGAAGGGTAATGTCCCTCTACATTTTCTACATACTTTTTTTACATTCAGGCTAAAAATATGGGAAATATTTCTAGCCCTGCAATGTACTAACCAGACGTGGAAATATTAGAAAATATTAGAAACAGCTGTATCAGAAAAAAATATTCATACGCAGATAACCTATATGTTATTCAAAAATAATACCTAATGAATAATTTCTCTGACTTTACAAAAAATTGAACTAAAGACCTCCAGAATCAAGATAAATAATATTATATAAGGCCCACTTGATCAGATCTGGGTTAAAGTTAGCCCCGGATTAAACGTTATCTCTTTCGTAAAATATATGAATATATTCTTCATATATTTTACGAACACACTATTTAACCCGGTATTAACTTTAACCTGGATCTGCGCAAGTGGACCTACGTCACTGAGCCACACCTGCCACCTAGATCCAACAATTAACAAACTGGGATAGAGCTGATAATCCGTTTATTCCCACACGACCTGTCCTGACCCACTGGGCAGATGTGACCAATTACTAGCACCTACAAACCTGCAGATTCCATCTCTTGGACCGCTAGGGTGACTATTCTGAAACTATAAGTGAGTCTTGTGCCGAGTCAGAGTTACCGCTGAGTCAAAACACAAATTAAATTATGCCTTCTTGCATAAATAAGAGAATAAAAAATAAGACAAAGAGAGAGAAGAGAGATAATATAAAGCCCTAAAAGAGAGGTACAAACAAGTCAACATCAAAATCGATGCAGCCCGGATTCTGTGTAACATATTCTAAACGATTAGATTTTTTAAGTTTTTACCAATTAGCACGCGTTTGTTGAGAAGTTACTAAGAAATAACTGGCAATAACAAAAGAGGGCGAAAATATTACACTATTGATGTTGTACGGTAGTAGTTGAGGGTGTGGCCACTTGCTGCAAAACTAGAACTTATATCCCCAAGACCCAATAACGTATGGTCACCGCACAATTCAATTATCCGTCGACCGTCATGTATCACGTCGGTGTCCGTGAAGGCGTGACACGCCGTGAAGCTGTGAAGGCGTGACACCCCGTGAAGCCGTGAACACGTCAATTATACACTCAATTTCATGTCACGGACGCTTTTTACATAAATAATAATTGCCAAACAGTTTCACGTAGGGTTTTGATTGTAGCGAAAAAGATATTTGTTTCGCGTCACTTTTTTAATTTCATGGATGGGTAAAAATTGGTTTATAGTGCTTAAGTTACAAATGTATACAGTGTGTAACAAAAATAAGTGATAATACTTTAGGGTGTATACGTGTTCCTTGTGAAAGTAGCAGCTATGAAAGACGAAATTTTTTTTCACTTTTGTATGGGCAAGGGCCCGAGCGTCACGAGTTTCCCCATACAAAAGTGAAAAAAATTTTTGGTCTTTCAGCGCTGCTACTTTCACAGTGAACTCTCTACAAGGCACACGTACACGTCCTAAAGTATTATTACTTATTTTTGTTACACCCTGTATTTACTATCCTACGTTCCAAAGTCAAATTGGCTTCATACCAAATTTCATCTGTATTAGTTTATGTAAGTATAATGGTTTATAATGGTTTATACATAAAAAAATAATTTTATGTATATTTATTATGCTAAATCTCTCACTTTAAACCGTAATAACAACGAGACCCTTCATCCTTTTCTAACTCTAATCTCCATACCCATCAAA
Source organism: Aricia agestis (assembly GCF_905147365.1). Lineage (NCBI taxonomy): Eukaryota > Metazoa > Arthropoda > Insecta > Lepidoptera > Lycaenidae > Aricia > Aricia agestis. The sequence goes on from NC_056424.1 coordinate 12,805,095, forward strand.
ATCGGCTAAGCAACTCAATCGTAAAAGGTCAACAAACAGACACACTTTCGTATGTATAATATTAGTGTGTATGTCGACATAATATAAACATATCGATTATATTTACAAGGTCGGTATAACTGTTACTATTGTACGCACTAACGTCATACTATTAGTTCTTTGTACACTAATGATATTGTGTTGTGTGCTCGCGTTAGCAGTGAGTCGTCAGTTCAAATATTGACGGAGTAATCAGCGAGAAAAGGATACCCAAAATTTTGATACTGCACCAAAATTGTAAAAAAAAAAAACATTATTACAAATTTCCTGGAAATAAATAAACTATTCTATCCTACTGTATTCTATTCTATAGATCCCCCTGATCTATGATTATCGGCAAGTAATTTTAGGTGAGGTCCGGATAATGTGGGAAAAATTTGACGAGGTCCAGAAAAAAACACACCATCTTGTCCTATGTAGCTTAAAACTATTGTTTTTATTAATAAAGGTATACGCATACCTTACCTATGTATTAATGGAAACTTAGTATAAAATTCATTACAATTTGCAATAATTATTTCGCGGTCCGAGATTCGACCTTTCGCGGTCCGCAAACGGACCGCGGTCCGCCTGTTGCATACCGCTGCTTTAGATCATCTCCCTATTATAAGTCGATAAAAAGTCGGAGTTTCTTTGGCGGATAAGCTTCGAAATGAAACAATTTGTCAAAGAACTAAAGTCACCGACATAGTGCAGAGAATCAGTACGCTGAAGTGGAACTGGGCTGGTCACGTAGCTCGAAGAACAGACGATCGCTGGAGTAAACTTACTCTGGAATGGAGACCAAGGCTGGGGAATCGGGGTGTAGGTCGACCTCCAACTAGGTGGGACGACGATCTCCGCTTAGTTGCAGGCCCATGTTGGATGCGAGTAGCAGGAGATCGGTCATCTTGGCGTTCATTGAGAGAGGCCTATGTCCAGCAGTGGACGACTATAGGCTGATATGATGATGATGATGAAAAAAGGTTACACTGCAGAAATGCTGGTAGATGTGAAAATTAAACCGTGTGTAATGCTTACATTATCGTTGCGCGGGTACATTGAGAGAGAATCTTCATTTCCTAAGTCGCGCCGACAGAATACTCTCAGGCTTACTTTTCAATCATATCACGTGTATATGATACGATTTAATATTAAATTTTTTTCCTCTTCCAAAAGTTACAGAAGTTCCACTGTTAAAGAAGTTAGTTACTTCAAAATACAATTCCTATTTTAACTTGCAGCTTTTTTAACAACGAAAAACTTTATACATTTCTATGGGCCATTTATAAGTTTGCAGTAATGGCGATGATGATAACATAATCCTAAGTAAGAACTAATAGTTCGGGAGGGGAAGAGGGGATTTCGGAAGTAGCTCCAGCGTGTCAGATTAAGCTTGTATAGGCTTCCGACACGTGTCTAGTTATCATGGTATAGAAATCAGATTTCTCATTAATTATTAAATGGTTAATTTTTTTTTTACATTAAAATGTCATCGGATCTGTCAGATTAAGATACTGGATGTTTACCCCAAAGAAGCACTGACGATTCAAAGGTTTGGTAAGCCTGTAGGTACATTTTAAAATATAAAAAAGTACGTAAGCTTCATATTTTCCTAACTAAGCTTCGCTGATAGTTTATTTTGCACTAAACTAAATGATTTAGTCCTTGCTGCCTAAAATATATTCATAACTGACTTAAATAAGCAATTTTCTGAATATAATATATTCAGAAAATTGCTTATTTAAGTCAGTTCAGTCAGTCATTTTAAAGTTCTGAAGAAGAAAATATTATTTTCTTCTTCAGAACTTTAAAATGGCTGCAGTTTCTGAACCCACCACTAAAATAAAAAATGCTCTTATTATTTTTTAATCAGTTTTATCTAATGTACAAAACCTACTAAGTCTCCATGATGCTCGAGTGACTACAAAAATAGCACCCTCCCCTCCTCTACTATAAGAACTTTAAGCTACAGCATTAAAGTCTATCCTTTTGCCTAGTGAAGGGGAAACGCAGACGATATGAGAAAACCAAGCCGACCGTGATAACTCCCAGACGAGACGAGAGTACATACATGTATACATAATACGTATATTATATTTGGTAGCTTTGCCTGCGGTTTAAGTTGTTTGCAAAAATAGGGGTCTAAAGTTTGAATGGACAAACTTTGGCAACGCTTGTAGAGTAAATGTTTACATAATATTTTGCTAGTCATGTTATCTGCCTGTTTCTCTTTATACTTGTTTTCATAATATTTTACAAATTACTGCAATATAGAGGTAGAGTGAGAGGTAGTATGAGACAGTTGCTTTTCTCTGTCCGTCTTCATCTATACATCTATACATACATATAAATAAAATTGAAGTGTCTGTTTGTAATATTGAAAGAACCGTTTCTTACTACATGCATATGAATGTACTTACGATACGTATACCAAAATAGCATTTTTTACAATTTTTGTCTGTCTGTATGTCTGACTGTTTGTTCCGGCTAATCTCCGAAACGGCTGAGGCGATTTTGACGGGACTTTTTTTGGCAGATAGCTGATGTAATAAGGAGTAACTTAGGCTACTTTTTAACTGACATTCAATAAAGGGGGAGGATATATTTTATTTTTTTATATTTGTTCACGGATAACTCCGCCGTTTGTGGACCGATTTCCAAAATTCTTTTGTTGTCGTATAAGATATAGCCACAATTTGGTAACGTCATGTTCACAAAAGATTTTGTGGTCATATTGTTCTTGAGATATGGTCTGGATACGGAGAGACAGACAGGCTTCCAAGTTCCCATTTTTACTATTTGGGTAAGGAACCTTAAAAATCACATTTTGCTGATGCGGACGAAGTCGCGGGCAACAGCCAGTATATTATAATATTATACTTAGATATTTAAGACCCTACAATGAGGTTTAGTCATTATCATAAATTGAATAAGAAATAATCATAATCATAAATTGAAAAATAAAAATGAGGTTTATTTTAATAGAAATTGACGAAATAGTATTCTGTCTCACTTATTCTGTGGTTAACAATTATTACTTAAAATCTCTTACTAACCTACTGTAGCAATAGTACAATTAATATTAACTGTTTATTATAATCTAGTAACATTTATTCCAAAATAAAACCACTGCAACCGATGAAATAATTGTAGATTTAATTATTGCATAATGCATTGTATTGCAAACAGCATTTAAATAGAAGTGGCAAATTCAACAACGCAATTTGTTCTCTAGAGGGCTGGAAACTGTCACTACCAAATGATATTCAGTAATGAAATTGTGAATATTCTATTACAATAGTACTAATTTAAATAAACAAGTGGCTTGAACACTACTTTAGACCCTGAAGAATATTATTTAACTGGTTTAAAATCCCATTAGTCGACATCGGTAAAGGTCGCCTTAAAATCAGTGAGGTGACACCGCCAAAAAGGAATATTACGCAAGAGGGCGCTACTAACACATACAGCAAATAATCCGACCAAATTCCGACATTTTGCACACGTCATTATAATCGGAATATTGACAGAAACGTTTTCAAACGTCGAACGAAACTTTATGTTGGCTGTCTGTGCTGGTCATGCCTCTAGCGTGAAAACATTGCAGTAATATATCCTATTTTGCCGGGACAGCTAGCGCCTAGCTGTCCCGGCAAACGTTTCTTAATGTACGTATTTTTCGCGTTCTTTGTATATTACAACTAGAGACTGACGGCGACCATTGTTTGTGCGACGGGATAGCGATGGACGTTACCATGGTGACATACTTATTTAGTCACTTCAATAAAATGATACGGGCGAAATACTTTATATGGCAAAGAAAACATTGCAGTAATATAATCTATTTTGACACCTCAACGATTTAAAGAGATCAGTCGTTTAGTCACTACAGTGGAACACAACACATACAAAACTTTCTTTTGCTTTCGCTACACTCAGGTAAAAAGATATAAGTAATAAAGAATATACTAATTCGGACATCGACCTAACACACGTATTCAACGAACAACTTAGTTGGTTAGAGGGTTCTCAACTACTCGTTATGTTTGGCCTACGCCTTTTTATTAGAGTTTGCGCAATTTCTGATTACTACTTATATAGTAGAACTAGACGTTCCGTGCGGCTTCGTCCGCGTAAATAATTTCACGGAAACCGTACATTTCCCGCAAATAAATAGCCTACGTCTCACGTGGTTTATACTCTATATCTGTGCCAAAAAACATAACAATTGCTGACAGTAGTTAAGTTAAGCTCTTTCAAATATTTTTCTCCGTTTTTTTCACATATTTTTCCTCTGTATTTTCGCTCCTATTGGTCCTAACGTGATAAAACCTATAGCCTTACTCGATAAATAGGTTATATAACACTGAAAGAATTTTTTAAATCGGACCAGTAGTTCCTGAGATTAGCGCGTTCAATAAAACAACAAACTCTTCAACTTTATAATATTATAGTATTATATAGATTAGTATTTAGTATATATAGAATAGACCAATAGAATATATAACAGAATGAAACATAACTAAACCTAGTTATGTGTATTATGTTAAAATTTTTTGGTCAATAAATATTTGTTTTTGTATTCATGGAATTTTGGAATTGGTAAAAAAAATAACACTCAAGAGAGCCAGGACTTGTGATCGATAGAAAATTTAATAACAATAACCCGGTTTCGGTTTCATTAAAAAGCAGGCCGGTTACGCAAGAGTATTTTATTTTATAGTGCTCAAGTGTGTGCGCGGACACAGGAGCACTCTCTGTTCCTTTTACTCTCATAAGTCATAACCCAGTGGGACGGACACGACTGGTAACAGCTGATGTGACAGAACATTTATAAGACCAAAGGGACCAAAGTATAGACCACCGGGTAGACAATAAGACTTTCTGTTCAGTGACCAGGGTATAGTGCACAATGTATCGTACTAGAGCAAAGTCGGGACCAGCTAGTTAAAAATATGTAGTTTAAATAGGTCTACCAGAATCTGATGGCAAAAAGTGAGAAAGTAAAATTGACTCTAGCAATACCGGGGTAATCGGAATAAAATATTTTGATATTTTTGCCTTAAAGCGGCTGATTCTGTGTGTGAAACATGCAAATATATAAATTTATCCAATGAACAAGGATATTTTTTGAAAATCTGCTGTCAAAACTTGCCATCAGATTCTGCTAGACCTTATCTTCGCATGGTCACCTTAATGAAAAGGTTCTTTAATGTAGAATAGACGAAGTAATAGCCACCATAGACAAGGGTTTTTTTAACTGTAGACAAATTGATAGACATAGGAAGTCTGCAGTCAGTGTTTCTATTCATTTCTATCGTATCCGTGATAACGTAAGCGAGGTTATTTCTACAAGGCCAGTACTTCCACGAACTCTCCCCCGGGTATAAGGGCTGTAGTGCCCTTTGTTCCGCGTAGCGCAAATATTGTCTGCAAAGGGTGAGGGCCGGTATCATCATCATCATCATTACAGTTACTCGAACTTGGATGTGAGAAGTTAGTGGTGATGAGAAAGTGTCTCTTTGAAGTAAAATCTTCCTATCTTCCTTAATTCAACACTGTTTCGGGATGGGTATAAAACTTTTATACCCATCCCGAAACAGTGTTGAAATATGAATAGTATACACGTGACTTTATCGAAAATTCGTAAGACGGAGGAAGATGGCCACTGACGTAGCTAAAGGAGAGGAATATCCCCCTCTATTTCTGCCGAGTGGCGAAAATGTTGGACCCATGCCGTTTCGCTCAAAGTTTATGTGCGGCTAAGTGCTGGACAAATATACTATGAATTATAATATTGTTTTTTTTCTTTAATCTTCACTTTAAAATGCAACAGTAATAATCAAAATACCATATTCATTTTACTTAAACTTCTTTCACCATACCATTGTGGTGTGGACAATGATGGGAACTGATCACCGTTCTCTGTGGAGAAAGTTGTGAGAACCGCTGCCGACCTGTGCTGACCTGGTGCTTGGGACAGGTCGAGACGAAACAAGAGAATATTTAGAGATTAAGAGATAAGAAAGGCAGATAAGAGCGAATATCTGTATTCCATAACAGCAACAACAGTCTATTACAACCATAAAGTTAATATACCTAGCGGAATAGAGAAACAAAGGCCTGAGCAAGCGAGATGTCATTATCAGCAACACTGCATGGTAAAAAGAGACGTGTGATGCATGACAGCAGAACCAATTTTTTGCATCTGTTTGACGACTAGTCGGCACTTATCGGCACTTTGACAATTTAATCTCTTAGAAAGATGTTTGTGTAAGTGTAAACGTAAACAAATTTTCACACACAGACGTAAATCAATTTCGGTTTCGTTTGACAGCTCGAGATTGATGGTTAATTTTAAGGCTCAGGGGCGCACGCGTTGACGTGCACGGATTTATTTCTTTGACTACGTGGGTCAACGTTTCCACTGCTTATGTACACGCTTCCGTGTATCCCGTGCATACAGGTCAGTTAACAAGAGCTGGCACAATCAACACATTTAAACATTGCACTTGTGTAGTGTCTGTGAATAAGCGCGTGGCGTGACGTCGTACTACATACGCATCATAAAAAGTCTGTCCGTCTTTCTCTCGCGCGCGGTTTATCTTATGAGCGTGAAGGGGACAGTTATTGTTTTTCTTATAGTACTACTGTTTATAAATACAGCGTGATGTTACAAGTCGGTAACGTGTGATCGGCGCGCGGCCAGGGTTCGGAACCATACGATAGTTATCGTACACATACGATAATTTTGTGCGTACGTACGATGTACGATAGCATATTATTATCGTACGCAGATTATACGATAATTTTTATCATGATGCAAACATTATATTTTTAAACATACTATTGCATAAGTGTGAGCACTGTGAACGAGCCAGCTTTAGTTAACTGATCTATAGCATGCGTAGCGTGGCCAGCGTTGAGCTACGTGTGCACCATATTCGAGCAAGCTACGTGAGTCAATTCGTGCGTTGCATGTCCGTGGGTTGCAGTGGAAACAGTCACATATATTTTCTTACAAAGCGAAGCTTGACGCACGTGCGTAGTCTCTCGGTGCGCCGCGGTGGAATGGAGCCCTTATGGTTACAACGCAACGTGAGTCGTGACAATATAAGAGAGCCACAGAAGAAAGAGTCGATGTCCGGATTCTGTGACATTAATCACAACTGCCTTTTTATTTCTATCTATTCCTTTTTCATGCTCCTGAATCGATTTGGATGTAATGTAGATTCTAGTTCTAGGGCAGGTAAGACGTTGCTATTGCAGCATTAGTAGGATAAACATATTTCAAAAATATTTAGCAAAACCCAGGAAATATACAGTGTGTAACAAAAATAAGTGATAATACTTTAGGGTGTGTACGTGTTCCTTGTAGAGAGTTCACTGTGAAAGTAGCAGCTCTGAAAGATGATTTTTTTTCACTTTTGTATGGGCAAGGGCCCGAGCGTCACGAGTTTCTCCATACAAAAGTGAAAAAAATTTTTGGTCTCTCAGCGCTGCTACTTTCACAGTGAACTCTCTACAAGGAACACGTACACACCCTAAATCATCAAATCACTTATTTTTGTTACACCCTGTAGATATCAAGAAAATTAAATGAAAAAGGCAGACATAATAATATTATTAAAATATTAGATTTGGCTTTGCAGAATTCGGTTAAAAATATTTTTTGCTACGAAGTAACTAAAAGCTCTGGAACCTTTTTAAATAATAAAGTACTTCTTTTTATAGCCTGGCGCAAGAGCCTTAGCCTATAAAGTTTGATTGTGGAAATCTAGTTCAGGGGTCGGCGAACCCGATTTATTTAAAATATATTATGGTTCATTTCGATACTATGTGGTTAAAGGTTAAAAAACTATTTTACTGTTCTAAATAGCCGTACAGTGTCCAACAAAACGTCCCACAGGACAAAAGTTAGCCTTTCTGTTAATCAAGGCTCTATAGAATCTACACTTCGTACAAAAATACATCAAAATCAATTTAATACTTTAAGGGTGGGTTGCACCAACTAACTTTAACTATAACTGTAACTTTAATTAACTATAACTTTAACTACAATACAAAGTGTCAAATCTTTGGTTAAAGTTAAAAAATGGACGCCATCAAGACGCCATCAAGACGCCATCAAGACGCCATATTTAACCATAACCATAGGGTTATGGTTAAATATGGCGTCTTGATGGCGTCCATTTTTTAACTTTAACCAAAGATTTGACACTTTTAAGCTCGACAATGCTTTTAATGTACGTGGCGAAAAAAGGAACTAACGCTGTCATCATAAAAAATCGCAATTTTTGACAGTTCTCCTTTACCAGCAGCGCCCCCGCCCACGTTCTTATTAAGCCTTGTCGGACCAGCAGCGTCTTCTGTCAAATTCTGTGATTAAAGTTAAGGTTAAAGTTAAATTAGCCTTAAATATAACTATAACTTTGGCCATAACTTTAACTTTAACCACGCCTCTGGTGCAACCCAACCTTAATGATATTATTATTACATAAAGATCGGAGCAGATGGCGCTACTAGCAAATACAGTAAATAATCGCGCCAAAATCGAAAACGTTGCACACGTCATATCAGAATATTGACAGAAACGTTGTCAAACGTCGAACAAAACTTTTTGTTTACCGTCTGTGCTGGTGCTGCCTCGATAGCGTGAAAACATTGAAATGAAATGAAATATATTTATTGCAAGAATATAGTGCATAACATAGGTCTTCAAATTATAAAATACTGTTCTAAGCATTCTGCCATCAAGGTGGCGTGCAAAAGTCAACGTAAACATTATTGAAAGTTAATTTATAGAATTAAAATAAGAATCGATTACAAAACAAAGTCCATAATTATTATTACAATAGTATTAAAATATCCATTAGAAGTCAAAATAAGTGAAATTCACAAAAAATAAGTATTGTGTCAAAATGTCAATGTCATTGTAGTAATACATCCTATTGATAACATTCACAAACTTTTGTCTTCATTATTGTGATTTCAATGAAATTATTCTCCAAAAGGCTTATTTTCGTTCGCTGAATCCCTAGTGGTTTTGACATTTTGTGATTTGGCTAGAATTGGTTGGTTTCCATATTTGGGGACATTCTACCGACCTTTCCGCCGCGGAATTTGACACTGATTTATTTAAAGGTTTTGGACAAACGTGTTTTCGACATTTATCAATGTCGGAAAAACTCAGTTGTAATTTATTAATTATGACTGAGAATATACAGGGTGTAACAAAAATAAGTGATAATACTTTAGGGTGTGTACGTGTTCCTTGTAGAGAGTTCACTGTGAAAGCAGCAGCGCTGAAAGACCAAAATTTTTTTTCACTTTTGTATGGGGAAACTCGTGACGCTCGGGCCCTTGTCCTGCTTGTCCTTGTCCATACAAAAGTGAAAAAAAAAATCGTCTTTCAGAGCTGCTACTTTCACAGTGAACTCTCTACACGGAACACGTACACACCCTAAAGTATTATCACTTATTTTTGTTACACACTGTAGAACAAATATTGCCCGCAATCGTTTATTTTTACAGATGAAAAATATTCTAAAAGAAGACCTCATCCATTAGAGCCGTTGAGAGGTTTAATTGCGAAGAGGTGACAGACAAACATGTTTGTAATATTAGTATATGGACACAGGCTTTTGAAGTGATATTGTGTAAATTTTAGTTACTTCTTTACCTGAGAAAAATGTATTATTGAATAAGACCATTGTTAAACAAATTTCTTGGAAATAAATATTATTCTATTCTATTCTATTCTATTCTATTCTATTATATAACTAATAGATGTAATGTGATAGTGTGAATTCCCACTTCCTTTCTCTACATCATTCTGTTGACTTAAAAAATTTGAATGTGTGACGTCACTTCCTGTATTTTCGGATGTGGAGTCTCCAGTATGAGTCGTTGATTAGCGCTAGGTCAGCTAATAGTAGAAATTATCTTTGTTTTGAGCGAAAAATACTTAGGTGTTATAATTCATTTATTGATAAGATATGAGGAAAGATGCGAGACGAGCGGTGATGCAGGGGCAAGTAAAACGTGGAAAACCCTAGAAGAGGCTTTGCTTAGCAATATGACAGACGACAGCACAGGTAAACAAAATGGTATAGAAGTGAAGACATAGGTAGAGTCGAAGTAATATGGTATCTTTAAATTTATGTTATGTCTTCGACACAGCTGTTAGGCTGGATTTATATAAGGCGGCGTGAATGTGTGGTTTGGCCGCTACACCACGACTCGCAAGATCTTAATACATCGATCGTGGGTATCGCAAACACATTAGATTTTCAATTGTTATGCGGCAGCCGGGTGCCGCTTGGGGATTGATGAGTTAAATAGCATGGTTGCGCTGTCATTCACATACAAATGCTTGAGATCTCACATTATGTAGCCGCCAAACCGCGCGTTCGGGCTGACGCAAATAAATCGAACCATAGCTCCACAATGGTGATGAGAGTCTTCCATTGAATTTAAGTGTCTTATTCCTTTGCTAATAGTTGACATCTAACATAGCTAGTTTAATAGCTAAAATCTAAAAGCCAAGCTTTGTGAGGGCTCGCGTCGACTGACTAATAAATAAAAAATATTATGTTAAAGCACAAATCAGTAGGCGTGATAGTTTTTCCGTTAAGTGTACCACAAAATGTACAGGTTGTGGGATATACTGGGGCTCGCTTCGCTCGCCCTGATTCCTTTGCTTGTTTTACGTAACCTTTTTACATAATTATAAGTATTGCACAATAAGTAAATCACAACTTTTGTGTACATATAACATCGTCTACGGTCTAGTAATTATAATTCTCTCGTTGTTTTGGTATTTTAATGAGTTCGTTTTGGTGGCTAATAAAATATGTTAGATAACAATCATAGATTACATTACATGAAAACATTGTATAAGTCATTTTATAGTTTTAGGTACACCAGTATATCTACAATTTTACATAGTTAAAAATTTTTTTGATAAAAAATGATTTTAATAGCGCGTATGTTGTGGCGTTCGATTACTGTGACAAAAACATCCTATGTCCAATCCCAGCACTCAACGTACCAATCTTCAACATTTCATCTTAATCGATTCAACGGTTGTCGCTACATAAATTATTGACTTTCGTACTTATTGTATTAGTATGAACATTGAACAAGTATAAAATCATTGTCTCTGCTCAAAGTTTTAATAGTACTGTTAATATCTATAATATAATAAAAGCAATTTAAACCGAAATGTAATGATTTATACCTCGAATCTGATTCATTATATTTTATATTATATTTATTAAGCGAAGGTTGTCTGGCGCCAATTACCAACACGCAACGTCTGGCCAGCGAGAAACATTTAAACTCATTAATTTTATAAATTACGTCTAGCTACATGACCAAGAAACAATTAGCCCAGGTGGAAAAGTAAGTATAATATTTTGCTGTTTTTATTAATACACAGTACTTCACAGTAGGCTCTAGTCACTAGTGCTAAATATCAGAAGATACAGAATATACTTTCAATTATTATCTAGGGGTTATAAGATCTCGTTCCAAAATTATAATTCCATACCCTAATTTTTAATTCATAAATCATAATTCAGGATTGGCTCAATTGAGGGAACAATCTTCTTTTCTGATTTTTTTTATGAAATAAGGGGGCAAACGAGCAAACGGGTCACCTGATGGAAAGCAACTTCCGTCGCACATGGACACTCGCAGCATCAGGAGAGCTGCAGGTGCGTTGCCGGCCTTTTAAGAGGGAATAGGGTAATAGGGTAGTAGGGATGGAAAGGGAAGGGATTAGGGGAGCGTAGGAAAGGGAATAGGGTAGGGGATTGGGCCTCACTCGGCGAAACACAGCGCAAGCGGTGTTTCACGCCGGTTTTCTGTGAGAACGTGGTATTTCTCCGGTCGAGCCGGCCCATTCGTGCCGAATCATGGCTCTCCCACGTATAAGCCCACAGACAAGCTGTAGACGACAGTTTTTTTTTTGTTCTTTTTTTGGATACGTACTACGAATAATAAAGTACGTATGTACTTAAAAATAAATTGTAAAAAATGTTTATCTTTCAATCTTTACAGAAAAGTAAATGACGCCCGCAACTCCGTTGCGCCATAATTCGTTTATCGCGCAGGAACCGTACATTTTTCCGGGATAAAACGAGTTGAGAGATGGACGAGTTTTCCCATACAAAAGTGAAAATAAAATTGGTCTTTCAGCGCTGCTACTTTCAAGTCAATTCTCTACCAGGAACACACACCCTAAAGTTATCACTTAGTTAAGTTACACCTTGTATATCACAGCATTTAATATTTGACATTAAAATTGGTATTTGGAGCATCCGTTCTTAGTCATTAATATATTTTTTAATGATTAACGACTTCCAGCCACAGCCAGTGTATTATTAATTGTTTCATCTGTTTCGTAATCTATTTCATCATTGGCTGCATTATCATTATCATCAGTAGAGCATAATTAATACTAATATTATAAATTCCAAAGTGGGTCTGTCTGTATGCTTCTTCACGGTTAAACCACCGAACTGCGGGGCTGAAATGGTCACTTTGGAATTAATTTTTTTTAAATCGCAAATTCGTACTAATTTGACATTTGTCCGATTGACAGTTTTTACAATTCATTTGCTGAATTGAATGATAAGTATGGTTTATGCCAGCGGGGCTAAAATGGTCACATTTAGCAATTCCTCTCAATCAATTCAGCAAATGAATTGTCAAAACTGTCAACTGACAAAATGTCAAATCAGTACAAAAATACAGAAATGAATTGCAAGCAGAGTTGCGTTTTGCGATTTTAGAAAAATGAATCATATTATGAATCATATCATGATTCTTCAAAGCTACCATTTTAGCCCCGCAGTATTATAGTACTCTGCGGTATTGTTAAATGTGACCATTTTAGCCTCGCAGACTTTACTGAGGTGTGGAAATATTCTGTGTCAGATCTATCCTTACTCCTTAGAGAAGTATGCATAGTCCCAAAGTGGAGTCAAAGACGTAAGGATATAGTCCTATTTTTTTTTTATGAGATAAGGGGGCAAACGAGCAAACGTGTCACCTGATGGAAAGCAACTTCCGTCGCCCATGGACACTCGCAGCATCAGAAGAGCTGCATGTGCGTTGCCGGCCTTTTAAGAGGGAATAGGGTGATAGGGGAGGGTAGGGAAGGGAAGGGAAGGGAATATTTGAGGGTAGGGAAGGGAATAGGGTAGAGGTTAGGGGATTGGGCCTCCGGTAAACTCACTCACTCGGCGAAACACAGCGTAAGCGCTGTTTCACGCCGGTTTTCTGTGAGAACGTGGTATTTATCCGGTCGAGCCGGCCCATTCGTGCCGAAGCATGGCTCTCCCACGTATGAATGTAAAGTTCTTCAGATACGGAGTCCTGACTTAGTTAATTATCAATTTATAATAGCGCAGAGTCGAAGCGAAGCGAATTCCCAAAGACTGAACACAGAAATTAATTCAACCTTAACTCCAGAGCGTAACGTATACATTACTTATGTAAGGCCAATCAGCGTTGGTCGGGCGCATTCACGCGAATTCGCGCGGATCCACATGCCTTTTTAAATTCTCAGAAGTAATAAGTGCGTTAACGCTTTGGAGTTAAGGTTGAATTTGTTATGTTCAAGTTGTGCCCGTTCTAATGTTGTAAGTTGTAACTTGTTGTATATGATGTGAGTGAATACACTGGTGATCAATCTGACTGTGTTTCCTTTACCCAACATCATATTATATGAGTTTACCGGAGGCCCAATCCCCTAACCCCTATCCTATTCCCTTCCCTACCCTCAACTATTCCCTTCCCTTCCCATCCCTACCCTCCCCTATTACCCTATTCCCTCTTAAAAGGCCGGCAGCGCACCTGCAGCTCTTCTGATGCTGCGAGTGTCCATGGGTGACGGAAGTTGCTTTCCATCAGGTGACCCGTATGCTCGTTTGCCCCCTTCTTTCATAAAAAAAATATATATAAGAAATCAATACACCAATTTCTTATCTAAGCCGAACGTGATTCTATTAGGGATTGTTTGCCAATGTTCTCTCGAGAAAATAATATAAATAAACAATAGAACATTATAAGTGTAATTGAAAGAATAGTACCAAGACATACAACCGTGGGCGTGGTGAGGGTGTATTAGTCCAGGATCAACGACGAACAACAATTTTATCTGCGAAAAATCTCGAAAGTATGATGATAAGAGAGATAGAAAGGATTTCATACTTTAATTTTAATGGTTCCAAAATATGGATTGTTTTATTGTTCTATTCGTAGGACAATGTTATTTTTAAATTACATAACTATTAACATATCAACATACCAAAAAACAGATGGTTAGGGTTCCGTTTTAGGACCAACGCTAACTCGCGCGAACGCACGCTCGCGTGTGTATAAATGAATGAAAAATACTCGTAGTATGGGCAGCCTATACCAGTCACTAAAAAGGACCCTCTGGACACAGAATAATGTATTAATAAGTTATTGATTGATTAAGAATAATGTATCAGTAAGTGCTGGTTGGCAGAGGGCGACATGAAGCAACCGCAGACGACGTATCGTCGCAACAGTACTGGTTTCTATCAGATGCAAATCTGCAGCTCCTCCTCTCCTCTCCTCTGCAGCTAGCGACACGAAGCTAGCCACGACACGTGCCGCTTCATGTAGACGGCTTCCAATTTGTACCGGTATGGTTATAGCATAAATATGTATCGACTATATGAGTCTTCCTATTGGTCATCTCTTCTTCAGTCTAATCCCGTACCAACATGACGCCACAATTTTTATTCCAGATCGAGACTTGGAGTGTTGCCAACATTATGATAACAAAGAGTTTTAATCCAGTCTTTTATTACACATTTTATGAGTTTTAGACAAGACAAGCATTAATTGTATTCGTAGAATGAGAAAAACTGACAAAATGGCCGCCTTTTTTAAAGGCATTTCTAGAAGACTTTTTAATTTTTACTAGCTGGCTTGATGTTTCCAACTTGGATATTCTTGTTGGCTTGTTTTCAACTAGCTGTCTTATACGGGAGCCCTAGAACATTTTTTTTTATTACTATGAAGCTAATTTTTTTGTAAGTAGCTACATTTTGATAAGACGAACAACATTTTTATCTGCGAAAAATCTTGAAAGTGGTAGCTAACAGAAATAGAAAGGATTTCATACTTTGACTTGATGGTCCTAAAATATTGATTGTTCTATTTGTAGGATAATGTCACTCTTAAATTATATAACTACTAGCTGTACCGCCAAACGTTGTTTTGCCATCTAAAGTATTTCGCCCAGTAATATTTTATTGTAAATAAAATCAGCCAAGTGCGAGTCGGATTCGCGCACGAAGGGTTCCGTACCGATACAGAGCAAAAATAGGCTAACAATTGTGTTTTTTGTATGTATTTTATTTTAATATTATTATTTAATATTAAAGTAAACATATAACAAAAGAATGTGTAAAAAATTCAAGTGCCTACCTCTTTCCATTATTGATATAGAACAAAAATATATCTATACGTGGGAGAAATATAATCTATACGTGGGAGAGTCATGCTTCGGCACGAATGGGCTGGCTCGACCGGAGAAATACCACGTTCTCACAGAAAACCGGCGTGAAACAGCGCTTCCGCTGTGTTTCGCCGAGTGAGTGAGTTTACCGGAGGCCCGATTCCCTTCCCTATCCTCTCCTATTCCTTTCCCTTCCAATCCCCACCCTCCCCTATTACCCTATTCCCTCTAAAAGGCCGGCAACGCACCTGCAGCTCTTCTGATGCTGCGAGTGTCCATGGGCGACGGAAGTTGCTTTCCGTCAGGTGACCCGTTTGCTCGTTTGCCCCCTTATTTCATAAAAAAAAAAAAAAAAAGGCCGAAAAAATGACGTTTGTTGTATGAGAGCCGCCTTGAAATATTAATTTTATTTTGTTTTCAGTATATGTTGTTATAGCGGCAACAGATATACACAATCTGTGAAAATTTCAGAAGTCTAGCTATAGCGGTTCTTGAGATACAACCTGGAGACAGACAGACGGACAGTCAGATGGAGAGACAACGAAGTCTCAGTAGGGTCCCGTTTTTACCCTTTGTGTACGGAACCCTAAAAACATCATTGATTTCGCCCATATTATTGTATCGAAGTGACTAAATAAGTATGTCACCATGGCAACGTCCATCGCTATCCCGTCGCACAAAAAATGGTCGCCGTTGGTCTCGAGTTGTAATAATTTACTATTATTTATTCAACAAATGCACTTATCAATATAAAAGTACCCAGTAGCCGATTCTCAGTTAAAAATCGGTGAAGCCGTTTTGGAGGAGTACGGTGACTAACATTGTGACACGAGAATTTTATATATAAGATTAACCTATCAACATACAAAAATCAGCTCGATAGTAATAAAAAAAATTGTTTTAGAGCTCCCGTACTATAATAATTAAAAGTCCTTACAACAGATTTGAATACATAAGTTTAATAATATTTATCTTTTTTCAGAATATTATATTATGTACTGTTTCGATAGTTTATATTCCAGAAAAGAATTGGTGTTGTGAACAGTGTTTGTAAACTGTAGTATATTGTATTAGTAGCATTAATTACTAATAATTAACAACAATAATAATTAATTAGTACTTATTAGTAATCTATGTTAGTGTTGCTGTTTCAGTAAAATGTAGAGACTAAGGAGCGAAGAACTCCACCACGCAATTGCTTCTACTCCTGATGATATTATTTTTATTTTAATAGCAGTCCTGTTTTGTATTAGTCATTAATCATTACCTCCTCAATTCATTTTTCAAATATAACAGTAAACTTCAGGCCAGTTGGTTTCGAAAGGTCGAAACCCAGGGGTCAAAGGTCAATGTCAACTCACCTCCGAAGCCCACTGGACGTGCCGCGGTTCCGCCAAAACGCTCCTCTCCATCACACTACCATCTCACTTGCACAGACACAAAAAAGTCGTTCGAAAAAAAAAAATTCGTCGTTCGATTTAAAAAAACAAAATGGCGCGACTGCGCTCTCCGCCGTCTGACTCTACACAGGTAAACGTGATGTTATGCAAAACATTTCTTCGTAATGACTATCAGCTGATAGAAGAAATGTCTACGGTCCGCCGGGTTAGTGTGCCGAGCGAGACGCAGATATCTCCCGTCCGTGTCGCACGTAGGGGACTAGATAACTGCGATTTGCATCTGATAGACTGATAAGTTCCTTTTTTGCATGGATTAGCGAGGAGAAAACGCCAGCAGAAATAATTCAACTGTTCTTCTAGTTTAACCTTTCTTCCAGGTTTTTACTTCCTTTTTTTAGAACACTAGATCTGGTTGTAGTCCGTTAAGTGTCAAATAGAGATGCTCAAATGGTGGTAATTGACTAATCCAGGTCAGCGTGAGTCACCATCCGCGCAATTAGGAGCACTCACTGATAGCACTTGTCACTGGCGGCAAACACGCGAATTCGAATTTTAAAATTGACACTGTATATTTTTAAACTTATTCTGACAGATATATTTTTTAATATAATTTGTTAATGGCCAGTGTTTTAAGTGGTTTCTTGTCGCGGGGCGATGGCCGACTAAGGCGAGGGAGTGGTAGATGGTGGTGGGATCGATACCACGGTGGGGCGCACGCACTGACCGCACGGCCCCTAGTCTATATTTAGGCAGGACAGACATTTATCGTGTTAAAATATTCATAATTATTGTTTATAATGATTTTTTATAAAAACGCAGACTAAAAGGGCAATGACTCTATAATCTAGATTTTAGGAGATTTATCAATATATAAGATAGTAAAATAGCTTTTTAACTAATTCTGTCTGCAAAAAATATGTTCCTCCCAAATAACCAATCACATCTACCATTATCAACACTCCTTTATAAGTCTCATGATTGGTTTCTAAGGTTTTTTTACAGAAGTTTATCTACTCAACAGCTTCGATGATTATCTAGTAAATGTTTTGACATCAGCCAAACAAAAACGCTAGAGAAAAGAAAATTTTTGTCACGATCCCCAGAAACCAGAAGGTGTCACCACACTTGACATTACACCAAGGCCTCGTACACCTTCTCTTGTGGCCTGAAGTGGTCAACACATTGACCATTCCAATGGCCTTGGCACTCCGTCACGGTTATCGAAGTCGTATATCAAACGAAATCGATCAGTTTGTACAGAAATAGAGTGACATTTAACTACATGTTAAATATCAAAATTTGTTTTCATTTAAATAGATCTAGAACGTTTGTTTTTAATTCCTTAGAAGTAATTTACAATAGTATTCAAAAAATTAAACTTTAAAAAATATTAAAATCCAACTAATCTTATATCTTTAAACGAGCAATTCTTGTACCTATATATACAGTGTGTAACAAAAATAAGTGATAATACTTTAGGGTGTGTACGTGTTCCTTGTAGAGAGTTCACTGTTAAAGTAGCAGCGCTGAAAGACTAAAAAAATTTTTCACTTTTGTATGGGCAAGGGCCCGAGCGTCACGAGTTTCCCCATACAAAAGTGAAAAAAAAATTTAGTCTTTTAGCGCTGCTACTTTCACAGTGAACTCTCTACAAGGAACACGTACACACCCTAAAGTATTATCACTTATTTTTGTTACACCCTGTATAATTGGAATCTCGAAATCCGCTCCAACGATTTTCATGAAATTTAGTATAATATTTCAAGGTTTCAGGGGCGATAAATCGATCTAGCTAGGAATCATTTTTTGAAAATGTCATTTTATTTCTATCGAATACCGAACAAAGCTCGGTCAAATAGCTAGTATTATAAATATGCGAAAGTGTGTGTGTCTGTCAGTCTGTGTGTCTGTTACCTGTTCACGCTCGAATCGTAGAACCGATTTCGCTTAAGTTTGGTATGGAGATAATTTGAATCCCAGGAGTATCCTATGTTCCTGAACATAGGAATTAGGATAGTTTAATCCCAAAAAAAATTACGGTTTCCGTGTGATAAATGAATTTTGGCGCAACGGAGTTGTGGGCGTTATTTAATTCATTATAGTAATATAACTTGCTAAATAAATATCTGAGAAGTCATAAGCAACGAAAAAAATATAACCGAGGGGAAAACTGCATAATTTTCCACAGGTGGAAATTCTGGAAAGCCGCATTATTAATTTATTACGTTACCAGGTGAGGGGATCGTTTTCTGGAAAACGTTTAAAATTTGTGGTTATTAAAAATACAATAAAAATAATCTCGCAAAAATTATGATGGCTATTTAGACCCTCTAAATAGCCATCATAATTTTTGCGAGATTATTTTTGCAGTAAATAATTATGCTGTCGCAAACGAGAAGAAATCTTATTTTTAAATAATTCTTAATTTAAAAATTCTTGCGTAGGCATATTATCACAACCTGTGAACGAGTCAAAAGTCAAAACTCTAGTTTTTAACCGCTTTCCAAAAAGGAGGAGGTTATATGCTCGACTAAGGATTTTTTTTCGGAGGGAATTCCTAGCCTGGAATAGAAGGGATTTTGATGACAGTCTTAGTAAAGATAGGAATTTGATAGAAACTCCATGCTTCTAATATATTTTTTTAGTTAGTAGTATAATATTGTTAACGTAAGAGAGCCATGCTTCGGCATGAATATCACGTTAAAATACCACGTTCTCACAGAAAACTGGCGTGAAACAGCGCTTGCGCTGTGTTTCGCCGAGTGAGTGAGTTTACCGGAGGCCCAATCTCCTACCCTATTCCCTACCCTCTCCTATTCCCTGCCCTTCCCTTCCCTACCCTCCCCTATTACCCTATTCCCTCTCAAAAGGCCGGCAGCGCACTTGCAGCTCTTCTGATGCTGCGAGTGTCCATGGGCGACGGATGTTGCTTTCCATCAGGTGATCCGTTTGCTCGTTTGCCACCTTATTTCATAAAAAAAAACAACAGCTTCAATTTTCATTCCAATTTTGGTATAACATGACTTTTAATGCTGCCCCCCCCCCCCCCCCCCCCCCCCCCCCCCCCCCCTCCCCCCTCGGTACGCCCATGGATTGACTGTACAAGATGTGGCACGCGCCGCGCTGGCTGGCGTGCGTCTATAATGTAATTACTGTCACCCAGTTTACACTTCCGCGAATTCACACACCGCTACCTCGGCAGTGAACGAAAGTATAGTCTGGTTTCTACGTTGCTATGGTTTACTTACTAATAAAATGCGAAAGTGTCTGTCTGTTGCCTCTTGTCTAATCCTCTTATATATAAAATTCTCGTGTCACAATGTTAGTTACCGTACTCCTCCAAAACGGCTTAACTGATTTTTACGAAATTTTATAAGTATGCTTAATCAGCAGGTCTGAGAATCGGCTACTGGCTACTTTTTATATTGATAAGTGCATTTGTTGGATAAATAATAGTAAATTATTACAACTCGAGATTGAAGGGGACCATTTTTTGTGCGACGGGATAGCGATGGACGTTGCCATGGTGATATAATTATTACGTCACTTCAATAGAAACTCCTCCAAAACGGCTCAACCGATTTTAATGAAATTTTGTTTGTACATTCGGTAGGCCTGAGAATAGGTTTTTATCTACTTTTTATACTGATTTTTATAGCAAAACAACGTTTTTCGGGTGAGCTAGTATAATTATAAATGCGATAGTGTGTCTATCTGTTAGGTACCTTTTCACCCTAAATGGTTTAACCAACTTAGATAGAATTTGGTGTGGAGTCTGCTTGATTCACACGAGCGTAATTTTGTGAGTCATGATTTGTATGAAAATATATTTCATCATCATCATCATCATCATATCAGCCTATAGTCGTCTACTGCTGAAAATATATTTATGCGACCGAAATTCTGCGACTCACAACTCACAAATTACGCTTGTTTGGCTTCACCCTAAATGGTTCAACCAACTTAGATGGAATTCGGTATGGATATACTTTTAGAAACGGGTATGGAGATAGTATGGTTTTGTTGTAAGATAATGTACGGTTCCCGCGCGATAAACAAATTTGGTCAACATCTAGTACTCGTATAATAAAAGCGAACAGCGTAGTAATCATTGCAATATAAAGTAAACCATAAAAATATTTTAGAGCACTTAATAACATCACAATAGTATTTCTTAAAATTTCAGTTCTCAGAAAAGTTGGCGTAGCAAATTGTTACTTCGCAACAAACGGTAAAAATAATGGACTGTTGTGAAGAAATGTGCTATAATAATATTATTTATTGTCATTTGTGACTTTATTAATTTTAATATTGAAATTGCGAGTAATTCAAATGTTGTAAGGAATTAATTTTTATTATCACAAAAATTCTGCAATCCCTTATGAAGAGTTCACTGTGAAAGTAGCAGCGCTGAAAGCTTTTTTTTTATTTGTACGGATAAGAGCGCCAGCGTCATGAGTTTTCCCTTACAAAAATTAAAAAAGTTGCTCTTATCAACGTTGCTACTTACACAGTGAACTCTATACAGGGGACTGCTGCCTGTTTTCACCAACGGTCTCCTAACGCTAGGACGTGTTCCCTAGCGATCTTTGCGGGTCAAATATCTCTTAAAACAAACACACTTAAAAAAAAGTAATGTTTTGCAAAAGTTCTTACGCCCTAAGGACGAACGTGACACACAAAAAATCGTGAAATCTTGAAGGATATGTACCCTTAATGGCCGCTAGGGGACCACTTAGCGTTAGGAGGCGGTTGGTGAAAACAGGCATCATACGCCCTAAAGTATTATCAATTAGTTTTGTACGCTATTATAATAATAATAGCTCCCACACCGGTTTCGGTGACGGTGGCCGGTTTCATTGAAACCAGGCCAGCTACGCAGGAGTAATTTTATAGTGCCCAAGTGTGTGCGCAGTACACAAGAGCACTCTCTATTCCTTTACTCTCATAACCCAGTGGGACGGAAGACCGACACGACCGGCGAGAGATCAGGCGCAGGACCGACTTTTTACATGCCCATCCGACGCATGTACGCTATTATGTACAAAATATCCCTATTTTGCATGTATATTGTCGGCAGTCGTAACTTAGTTTGATGTTACTGTGAGCGATAAAATCGAAACTAAATACAATGTCAAATTGTCTTACGTAACATTTGAATGCAATGCAAATTCGGTGTCTACGTGATAGTTTTGCCAAGTTGAACATTTAAACTATATTGTTTATATACTTTCACAATTTCACTCAAAGATATTTTTTGAAATGGAAAGTGAATTTGATTTTGAATTTTGAATGTATGCAATGATTTTAAGAGGATACACCAGGGACGAGAGAAATTGAAAATAGGTATTTGAAAATGTATTGCTGTCTCACCAATCTCAAGGCTCCCACCGCAGAGCGCGATAGAGACAACACGACAAAAGTTCTAATAAAAGAACAGAAAATCTTCGATTCGTTGTCCGCTTATTCCTTCTCCAAAACTTAACCGATTTAAGTACTTTTTTCATTAAAAAATAAAGTAAGGCTTGAGCTGTGTTCCTATGTTTTATCTTTTTTGTATATTTTAGCCAGTTTTGTTTTCTGGGTGTTTGAACACAGAGGAAAATCTGGCCATTTTTTTGGGTTTTTGGACGTTCTTATCGTTTTTAATAATAAAATTATGAAAAAAAGAAAACATAGGGACATGCTAATAGTGGCCATAGATATTCAGGAAAAAAATCATAACTCTAGCGGCATTATCCAGGGAGGAAACAGGGGACAACGTTTGTATGGAAAATCGGTGGTGTAGACTCCTCTTAATACGAGTTAGCACCTTATTCCATACAACATAGAATGAACGAAATGCATGTTTTATTTGGTTTGGCCGCCTATGCTAAATTAATATTATAAATTAAATTATTATAGATTTTCCCCCTTACTAATAAACGTTGTATAAGCTTTGAATAGTTATACAGTGTTTTGTTCCTGTCACACCAGTGACATTTTTAATTGGATTGAAAAAGACAAAACACTGTATAACTATTCAAAGCTTATACAGCGTTTATTAGTAAGGGGGGTAATCTCCAATCCGTGTTTTGTATGCACAATGCACATGTGAAAATTGTGTGGAAACTCTACAATTTAAGTGACTTCAAAAAAAGGAGGTTATCGATTCTAACCGGTTTAGAACTGCCCAGTTTTCGTATACTATATTAGTCTACGTATATCAGCGTCTGAAAAAATGTACCCATAAGTGTATGTATGTATGTTTTTATGTTTGTGTTCGCATGTCTCCGGAACTACGAGTTTATAGTGACAAACGTGTCGTTTTCCGATCCAACACACTACAATTTACACCAAAAAACATCCCTATGAAAAGAAAAAACTCAATTTTATCTTTTTTGCATTATATACTGTAAAGTCTTGTAGACTACAGTATAATATAATGTTCCCTATAGAAGTAGATTTTTTTTTATGAAATAAGGGGGCAAACGAGCAAACGAGTCACCTGATGGAAAGCAACTTCCGTCGCCCATGGATACTAGTAGCATCAGAAGAGCCGCAGGTGCGTTGCCGGCCTTTTAAGAGGGAACAGGGTAATAGGGGAGGGTAAGGATGGGATGGGAAGGGAATAGGGGAGCGTAGGGAAGGGAACAGGGTAAGGGATTGGGCCTCCGGTAAGCTCACTCACTCGGCGAAACACAGCGCAAGCGCTGTTTCACGCCGGTTTTCTGTGAGAACGTGGTATTTCTCCGGTCGAGCCGGCCCATTCGTGCCGAAGCATGGCTCTCCCACGTATAAAAGATAGAATATAAAAGATAGATATAGAGGTAAACTATTGAATAACAAAAAAAAATGTTCTTTGGTAACACCTTTTGAATTTTGAACATAACTGTACTTGTTAAGATTGCATTAACACTGTGCGCTGAGACTGACGTAATGGCGGTGGTTTTATGTCGAATTTGCCAAGGTCAAGCGCGCTCACTGTGACGACTGTCCAGGGGTCTGATTCTGAACACTCGAACGTGACTTTAGTCCCAAGCTATCCTGCTCACGCACACATGCTGTTTCATGCGGCTTTTCCTACCACAGTCCACAGATCTCAGAGCGCGATTCGAATTTTGATTTGGCTTCGATTGTAAATTGTAATCCGTTCTTCTAAATATAATTATTTTGATTCATCAAATATGATATAATGCATATTAATAAAGATTCATCAAACAGATCCATCTAATAATTATGATATTTTGCTTAAGAGGATACACCAGGGGCGAGAGAAATTGAAAATAGGTATTTGAAAATGTATTGCTGTCTCACCAATCTCAAGTCTCCCACCGCAGAGCGCGATAGAGACAACATAAGTTCTAATAAAAGAACAGAAAATCTTCGATTCGTTGTCCGCTGATTCTTTCTCTAAAACTTAACCTATTTAAGCACTTTTTCATTAAGAATTAAAGCAAGGCTTGAGCTGTGTTCCTATGTTTTATTTTTTTTGTATATTTTAGCCAGTTTTGTTTTCTGGGTGTTTGAACACAGAGGAAAATCTGGCCATTTTTTTGGGTTTTTGCACGTTCTTATCTTTTTAATAATAAAATTATGAAAAAAAAGAAAACATAGGGACATGCTAATAGTGGCCATATATATTCAGGAAAAAAATCATAACTCTACCGGCATTATCCAGGGAGGAAACAGGGGACAATGTTTGTATAGAAAAACGGCGGTGTGGACTCCTCTTAAGGCCAGACCCCGAGCAAACGACCTTGACCATACATTTGATGCGTTGCCGAGATCGCACAAAAATCGTATTTTTTTTTACTTATCTTAGTTCAAAATTGATCTAAAAAAATTAAAACGCGAAATATGTAGTTAAAATAGCCGGGCTCATTCTGATTAAACTTTGCCCATTATTGTGGCGAATAGTCGTTTGTATGATAAGTACGGTCTCGGGAGACAGTTATATTTTATTTATGAACAAAATATACGGTTGATATAAAAATATAATTGCAGTGTCGCCATACTTCAGTATGATGTATTTTTTTCATGAACTTGGTAAAGTTAAAAATGGACGCCATCAAGACGCCATATTTAACCATAACCAAAGATTTGACATTTTGCAAGCAAGTAGTTTAAGTTAAAGTTATAGTTAAAGAGTCGACAAGGTTTTAAATGCACCTGGCGAAAAAAGGAACTAACGCTGTCATCATACAAAAACGCCATTTTTGACAGTTCTTCTTTACCATCTGCGCCCCCGCCCACGTTCATTTATAACCTTGTTGGACCAGCTGTCATCTTTAACCTTAACTTTAACCAAAATTAAGGTTAAAGTTAAAATTAGAGTTAAAGTTAAAGCTAAATTTAGCCTTAACTATAACTATAACTTTAACTTTAACCACGCCTCTGGTGCAACCCACCCTTACTAGATGACGCCCGCAACCCCTGCGCCAAAATTCTTTCTCGCGCGGGAACGGTACATTTTCCGGGACAAAAAGTATCATATGTCCTTTCCTAAACTAACCCATCAATCCCCAAGCGACAGCCGGATGCCGCATAGCAATTGAAAATCTCTTGTGTCTGCGATTCCTATGATCGAGGTATTAATAGTCAGTTTAAACTTCAAAATATCTCCATACCAAATTTCAGCAAAATCAGCATAGCGGTTTGGGAGTGAAGAAGTAATAGACAAACAAATAGACAGACAGACATGGCTTCGCATTTAAAATACTATAGTATGGACTAGTATGGTTGATTTGTTTGAGAAAAGGATAGCTTAGCACTCTTGGTTTACTAATTTTTTATAGACAAAATACCATAGTAATTAAATTCAGAAACAATATTTACTTTACTGTACCAATACCCTACGTTTAATAAAGGAGGATAAAAATTAAATTTCAATTCAATTTAAATATTGTGAATAATACAATTAAAGAGTTTAAAATAGGCAAAGCTTAAATATCTAAGCTGTTAAAAAAACCGGTAAAGTAGATAGGCAAGTCATGAATAAATTATTTAAACAAGAAGAAACTTAGCTTCGGCACTTGGCAACATACCCCCGAAGAAAAACTCTGCGCTAAAACGTTTTCGAGAAATTTCCAAAGGAATTCGTATGGCGCATGATTAAATTTTCGCGACTCTTTTCATGGAAACCCCGCAGTTCAAGGCAAAGGTGAACGCCCGCAGCCAATGGCGGGCCTGATATATGTCGTGATATTAAAAATGAACCAATCGCGTTGCAGCGGTAACCATGCTACAAAATTTTTGGGACTATTGTTTTAACGGGGTAAAGAAAATTCAAAATGTTAAGAAATAGCGAAAATATGATTTATCCTGGAGTCAAGCCTTAAGGTCAATTTATAATAGCGCAGAGTCTAAGCTAATTAGCCGAATTTCCAACTCCGCTCTGGAGTTAAGGTTGAATTTTCTGTGTTCAGTTTTTGGAAATTCGCTTCGCTTCGATATCGATAAAAAAATATCTGTAGCTATGACTAAATTGGTAAAATGGTAAAAAGGTTTGCTCTGTAAATATTAATCACACTTGAATGTCTTTATTATATAATATTTTTGTGGTGTAAAAACATCAGCAATTAAATTTAATTTACTAAATTCCTTTGAAAATGTATCCATCTTTCTAAAGTTTAAACGTAGAATTCAAAGTGATTACAAGGTAAAAGTTGCACTATAACAGAAGAAAATACAGCGCAAATTTCGTCCTGTAATTTAAGAGTCCTTTTAAGAAAAAATATTGTCTTGGTCGTTGAACTACCAATATTAAAATGTTAATCTTCAGACTAGCTTAGATAAAGATGCTAATTGAGAGCTGACTCTTGTTAAAATAAGTGCTACGAATATAAAAATAATTAAATACAGTTTTTTTATTTTTTATTATGTAATTTGGGGCTGTCTATGGGCTATTCGCCCATATCCTTTTTAGGGTTCCGTACCCAAAGAGTAAAAACGGGACCCTATTACTGAGACTTAGGTGTCTGTCCGTCTGTACGTCTGTCCGTCTGTCTCCAGGCTGTAACTCGAGAACCCTAAAAATTGACTGTGTAGTAAAACCTATTAATACACCTACCGAATTACAGTACCGATTCCGTACTTTACACGCAAGGTAACGTGTTATCTTTTTATTTTATTGTTAAAAGAATTTTGTCCGGATTTCCCCTGTTCGCATCGTCACCCTATACCCGCTCGCACGTTCTATGGCGGGGCTCGAGGCCTTTGAGACGTGCTCAAATCTACCAAATTGTACTCAGCTCAGACGCCATAATATTTTGTATCATATTATGTAGACATTGAGTAAGTAGGCTTACGAGGCCTAGCTGAATAACAATGTTATTTGAATAGGTTGCATCACTTCAATGTTTTCACGCTAGAGGCAGCACCAGCTATTTTACAGCATAAAGGTAATATACCTAGCGGAATAGAGCAACAATCTCGAGCTGTCAAACGAAACTGAAATTGGTTTTCATCTGTGAGAAAAATATGTGTACGTATACACTTACACAAGCATGATTGAACATGAATTATATAAGATTAAATTGTCAACGTACGGCACGTGCCGACTGGACGTCAAAAAAAGAGTGCTGTTGTCATGTATCACGCGTCTCTTTTTACCACGCAGTGTTACTGATAGTGACGTCTCTCTTGCTCAGGCCTTTGTTTCTCTATTCCACTAGGTATATTAACTTTATTTTACAGGAAACGAAAAGATTTGTTCGACGTTTGACAATATTGCAAGTTGTAACATGTCGGATTTTGGTCGGATTATTTACTCAATGTGCTATTTACACCCCGACCTTTTCGTAATATTCCCTACGGTATGGTAAATGACTAGTAGATTGGACAGTACTAGTCATTGGAAAAAGCGCAAAAACACCATATTTATTAATGTTGCTTTAAAAACTGACTGTTTTTCTTTAAAAACAGGCGTCTTTTTACTTTAAAAACAGGAAATTTAAAGCAACAATAATAAATATTGTGTTTTTGTGCTTTTTCCAATGACTGGTACTGTCCAATCTACTAGTCATTTACCTTAGCGTAATTTTTGTTCTTTCTTATGATTTTCTAATTTCTATATTATTTGAGCTTGTGATAGCTTCGCCTGCTTCGTTTCTTATGTTTTTTGACTGTAGTTTATCAATTCACTAGCGATTTTGATTGGCTCACATCAAAATATTAACCAATCAAAAACGCAGTTGAGACTAACTGCTGCCAAAATATTATAATGAAATCAAAAATATTTTTTCAGAGTGATTTAAAAAAAAAAACTAAACCACGAAACTGTGGTGCCTACCACCGCGACCGGTTCGGGAACTAACCCGGCATAAGAAAAACGCATGGGGCCCATCTTTTACCAAAAAGAGGTAAAAAAAGAACTCCGAAACCAGTAATTACTTATAACGATAATGGTATAATAAGGGCCTGTTTCACCAATTCCTGATAAGTGACGAATAGGCTATCCACCAATTAACTGGACAGATCAAGTATGGAGAATCTGTCAAAAAAGTTGTGAATACACTTTATCAGAAAGTAGTGAAAAAGAATTGACATAAGCGTTCGTTAATATGACGTTGACGTTCGACTCGTCTTATGTCAATTCCATACATTTTGATCGGTGATTCTATAACGAAGCGAACGACGAAAGAAAAAGTTTCGGCTAAATGGCCCGGTGTTTTTATCTTGACTCTGAAGCTACTTAGCCGATCTAGCAAATAGACAGAATCGATGATATAAATTCTAGACGGGAAGCCGTACTAGTGACTAAATTAGGTCTTTCGGCAGGTATGAGCTATTGATCCCCTAGAGTTTAGGTGAAATTATCAAATTGGATTATTATAATAAGATAACGTATCGCGTTAATTGTGAAAAATTTAAGCGTTCTTTTGAAAAATTATAATCTTTATGAAATGTTTTTTTTTCTTAAATAAGGGGGCAAACCAGCAAACGGGTCACTTGATGGAAAGCAATTTCCGTCGCCCATGGACACTCGCAACATCAGAAGAGCTGCAGGTGCCTTGCCGGCCTTTTAAGAGGGAATAGGGGAGGGTAAGGAAGGGAATAGGGGAGGGTAAGGAAGGGAATAGGGGAGGGTAAGGAAAGGAATAGGCAAGTTTTGGTTTACGGTTCACGAATGGCTTTGGTAATACGTTTCTTGGCGAAGGTTCGTAAGTCTACATAAAATTGAACTAAGTCTTTGAGTATGGTGGAAATACGCATAGGAAAATTTTCTTCATGCAGGCTGGGCCGAAGTTCAGTGTGGTTATATATGCAGAGTGCAGACACAACTATTGCGGCGACATAAGAAACTACGAAAGTGCGATTCAGGATTGTACACTATCCGCTATATCGTATTGCCCTAAAAATATTTAAAACTAGCTGTTGGCCGTGACTTCGTCCGCGTAAGCAAAATGTGATAACGAAGATAATAAAAAAGAGAGAATTTTTCCGAACAAAATATATAAAAAAATAAAATATATCCTCCTCCTTTATTGAAAGTCAATTAAAAAGTCGCCTAAGTTACTTCTTATTACATCAGCTATCTGCCAAAAAAAGTCTCGTCAAAATCGCTCCAGCCGTTTCGAAGATTAGCCGGAACAAACAGACAGACATACAGACAGACAAAAATTGTAAAAAAATGCTATTTTGGTATATGTATCGTAAGTACGTTCATATGCATGTAGTAAGAAACGGTTCTTTCAATATTACAAACAGACACTTCAATTTTATTTATATGTATAGATGTATAGATATATTACATAATACAGCAAACATTCATTGAAGTCACTGCGCTGAGTTATTAAAACCTTAAAAAAACAAAGAAAATACAATATCTTTCACACATTTTAGCGCAAATGTGTTATCTCAATCCCATATTCAGCGTTGCCAGCATTAAAAATGTAAGCGAGGTGTCGGCCTCGGCTGGCAATCCGGTAAACCTCGCGCCTCAGGGATTGTGCTATTGTTGTTTTTAATAATGGCAACACTGCGGAGTCACTTCTCATTATTATAAAAGCTAAAGTTTCAAATAGGGAATAGAATAAAATGTTATCATTCGCTATATTTACTATATTTTAGTAATGGGTTTATAACAAATATTTTACAATGCACCTGTGATTTCCCTTGTATGAACAACTTTATGTCGTAGTCGATATATATAAGTACTATTTTGCTATCCGCCTGCTTTCTTCCATAAGCAAGCTCATTAAAAGTTTTACTAGGCTCTAAGTAATCACTGACTAGACGTTTTATAGCACATAATGACCTAATTGACTTAGACTTTAAGACTAAGCCTCACTAATAACATTTTACGCCACGTATTCAAGGTCATGTGATTTTCTCAATATGCCAGACAGATACAAGCAAGCCTTGTTGACAAGCGACCTGTCTTAAAATAAGAAGAAGAAGAAGAAGACTGTAAGATATATTTATCTCCTCTGTTGCGCCAAAATTAGTTTAAATCACGCGGGATCAAATGTACGGTACATTTCTCCGGGACAAAAAGTATCCTATGTCCTTTGCCATTACTCAAAGTATCTCCATACCAAATTTCAGCAAAACCGGTTCAGTGGTTTGAGCGTGAAGAGGTAACAGACAGACAGACAGACAGATAGATAGATAGACAGACACACTTTCGCATTTATAATATTACTATGGAATATGGATATGGATTAAGTACGGAAGTATGGATTAAATAAAATAATTTTATTCAAAATAAAATGAAATTATAGTAAGTTCTGTCACTTATTCATGAAACACAACCCGCTATTATAACCGTAAACCGGGTAAGAAAAAACCAGCCAAGAAAATGCATCATGCATAGATAGAAAATTCAATATCCATAAAAACATTTCTTTTCATATCTAGTGCTGGATTTAAAAATGATTTTCACAGAGAGCGTCAACGGTTTAATTTAGAGAGACTTACGGCGCCATGTTTGCCCGGGGCTGTTGGAAAATGAGAGATATTCCAAATTCTAACGGAAAATATTATTGGAATGTTCTAGATGAACATCATCAACAATTTTATTTCGAGTCTATTTAAGCAGAGTGTGACAAAATAAAAAAGGGCTTTTTATACTGTTAGGCCTACAGTATGTGATAATACTTTAGCCCTAACCCTTTCAGCGCTACTATTTTCACAGTGAACTCTCACACATACTCACTGTAAAAGTAGCAGCGCTGAAAAAGTTAGTTACTTTTGTTTTTTATGTTTCCAATTTGCCAATAAAATAATTTTAAAAAATCCTTACTGTGCTTAATTTTCCAATAAAATAATTAAAAAAAAATCCTTACTGTGCTGCTACTTTTACAGTGAACTCTATGTAGTGATACATAGTATATACACACATAAAAATATAACTTTGTATTCTTTCATCCTTTATCATAAAGATACAGAAATTCTATAGCTGTTATTTACAGGCAAAATTCAGATTCTCTATGCAGAATATAATAATAAACATTCTTGGGTTATATATGATTTCCGATCACGTAACTAACGGTCAGTTAAGCTTATAATAGTTTAAAGTTTATGAAAGCTTTTAGTCGATCACTAAAACGGTTAACTTATTGAATATCTACATCAGAACTTTCACTGTCGATTGAATAGCTATGTATTATGCTGATATAAGCAAGATAAAAGTATTCACAAACATCCTATAGTAATAAATTATTTCTGTTAGTTACCTCTTCGTGAACAAGCGAATAAACCTTTATAGCAGTGTTATTAGTGTATCCAATTATATAATAATAAAAAACTCAAAGAGTGTATCCGAATCTTTTTATAAGTTTATAAAGTCTTATACACTTAAGTCTTGTGTCTTCGTAAACACATCTAGTCAGATGTGTTTACGAAAACACATCTATATCTAAGGATTAAATTGCATATTCAAAAACAATAGTAACATCCTTTAAAATATAAAATTAACAATGATATAAAGTACAGTTAAATATGATAATAATGTAACAATTAAAATTCAAAAATGTTTAATAAATATGATATCCTAAATATTGCCAATAAAAACAAGTTACACTTTGAGAATGCTGGCAGAAGTGAAAAACGAAACAGAAGCAGCCGGCAGGCATTATTAAAGGTTAAAGAAAGAGAGATATTCAGCCGCGCCGGTGGTATACTCTTTTCTGCTTACGAATGGGGATTGTCCATTTTTTTTTTAATTTTGCTCATTACAAAAATATTTCGAGGAATAAGGTCAGTGATCGTTTTTTTGTATATAAACGAAAAAAAATACCCACTAGTTACTTATATTTTTGAACAAATATGTTTAACCTCAGTTTGACCTTCAATGGCGTTAAATTAGAAATAAATTCAACAAACATTACGTTTAGAACTTTTGGTAAGCTTCTCGTATCAGCTTTCACATAATGAGAACTTGCATTTGACGAACCAGCCATTATAAATAAGATTGGAAGGAAATTTAAAACATACTGCAGAGGTCAACTGGCCGCCGATGATGACGTCAGAGCGAAACTTTAAAAATTTATTGAGAAAAAACTAGCCAATGAATTTCAAAATTATTTAATTTATATTCTTAAAATACCCTATTTTAACAAAAAATAAAATAAAAAGTACATGTGTTTTTTTTTGGACAATGCCCAATGTCACGCTATTTACATATATTTTACCCATTCCAAACAAAAGAAAACCTAAAGATGGTTTCTCTTAAAAATATGAAATACTCAAAAGAGTAGCCACATTGATAATACAAAAAAATAGTATTTCCGGACCAATATGACCTGCAAGCTTTCAAAAAGAGAGTAGTATTCCCTCTTAAAAGGCCGGCAACGCACCTGCAGCTGTCCATAGGCGATGGTAGTTGCTTTCCATCAGGTGACCCGTTAGCTCATTTGCTCCCTTATTATGATATGATGATAGTTATATAATAGTCTTGATAATTGCGGGCACAGCTCGATATTGTGTGTCATTAAGGGCAGTCGTTAAGGGTTAACCCAACATTGTAATTCCAGTCCTCCACAACAAACAAAATAGAATCAGTCCCTTGTGGTTTTCGATTTAATTAAATTTAACGGTCGACTAGAACCGTTTTTTTCGATAGTTTTTTCGACCTTTGAATGCAAGATGTATTATTATTACCAAAGTGTATCAGTGTAGTGGATCATTATATAATGCTTAAGGGTTAGGCGTAATTAACTAACCCTAAAGTGTCAATTTTATAATTCATTTTTATACTTGAAAATAAGCCCCGAATTGTTTTATTTTCTAAAATTAGATACTACATTATATTTCTGAGAATTCGATCTGAGCAAAAACACGATATCTTAAAATTTTCTCGATAGAAAAATCACAAAGGTGCATCTAATTTTCACGAATTTTTCATTTATTGCAGTATAACCGTGCATTGAACTAAGTTAATATTTTAACACATTGTATAAAATTCTATCTTTGAGAGATTGACCTAGAGGATTTTTAAAATGTTGTATATTTATCGAGTTATCTCGATAAATATGCAACATTTTAAAAATCCGGCGGATTTTAAAAATAGTGGATTTTTAAAATGTTGTATATTTATCGAGTTATCTCGATAAATATGCAACACTTTAAAAATCTGCTAGGTTGATCTCGAAACTAATTTGGCGATGAATCCGCGTCGTCCTTTTTCATCTGGCATATAAAAGACGGGCGTGAGTGTGAAGAGAGAAGGACGATGTTTGATTTTTTGGGTTAGTCGCCCTCTTAACAGAACAAAGTTATTAATACACCTTTTGTTTTGTTATACTTTGGATTAAGGTATGGTTCTAGTGCTGTTAGTGTGTTAACCCTATTTTTTGAACCTTGGGTTTCTTAACAAACATCTTTCAACTACTATGCAGGCGCGGTCGCAGCTTACAGGCACAAGATTTTTGGGATGGTTCAGGAATAGCAAATAGGCACAATACCTATGTCAGACTATAAGACATAAGACAAGCGTATTATTTTCGGGGATGTCATGACCTACAGGGAGTCATCCTTCTGTAATGCTAAGTACTCACATACGGGTTTGCTCGATAGTTTTACTGCAAATCGATTAATAATTACTGTGTGGACAGCAAAACTGACAGCTTGAAGGCTCGCATTGAGCCAGCTTGATGGAATTAAATGTATCGATTTAGTGTAAAACTATCGAGCAATGCTGAACGTGTGGACGAAAATCCGAGCCGCGGGTTTTATTGACGTTATTGCTCAATCGAGCAAAACCGTATATGAGTACTTAGCATAAGGGGCGTAGCGTAGTAAATACCTAAATTTTCGAAACGGTGTCATGTCCCCTGTAAACTTTCTGTAAGGGAACGCACAGATTGCTATCCTATGGTAAGACTATTCTACTAACCTTATCCACGGGCATGGAAGGGCACGCTCGGCACAGGTTCCAGAAGGAGCCGATCATCTGGGCTGAGCCTCCTGGCGGTGTCCCGGTGTACCCGCGGCCGGCGCGGTGTCCTAGTGTGCCCGCGACCGGCGGTGTCCCGGTGTCCCCGCGGCCGGCGCGGTGTCCTGTTGTCCCCGCGGCCGGCGCGGAGTACTGCTGCCGCGCCCGCGGTTACTGCTGCAGGGGCATGTGATGCTGCTGGAAAGAGAAGAGGGATATGTGAGAGACGATGATTTCATATAAGTACAAATGATACGTGGAAGAGCCATGCTTCGGCACGAATTGGCCGGCTAGACCGGAGAAATACTACGTTCTCACAGAAAACCAGCGTGAAACAGCGCTTGCGCTGTGTATCGCCGAGTGAGTGAGTTTACCGGAGGCCCAATCCCCTACCCTATTCCCTTTCCTACCCTGCCCTATTCCCTTCCCTTCCCATCCCCATTCCCCTATTACCTTCCATCTTAAAAGGCCGGCAACGCACCTGCAGCTCTCCTGATGCTGCGAGTGTCCATGGGCGACGGAAGTTGCTTTCCATCAGGTGACCCGTTTGCTCGTTTGCCCCCTTATTTCATTTAAAAAAATGAGTTTTGCAGACAAGGCATCGAGTAGTCTTTGAATTGCGAGAAAGGAGAAAAAGTAGTATTGGTTTAACATAATATAAACTGTGTAAGGTTTACGCGCGATAAACTAAGTTTCTGCGATTTAACTTGTGGTATGTAGTTAGTTACATACTCAGTCTTGTTTGAAAAACTACAACTGATGTAGCAAACTGAGGAAGATTAACACAAGGAGAATTCGATTACGTACGTCATATTATATCGGGGACAATTTATAGTTTCAGTATTAACATTTACCTGGAGATGGGCAAAAATATCCATAAATGCTCAGCATGCCTAGGCATTTACCCATCTAAGTAGCGACTGTATAGCTAGTATACGCCCGCGACGCCGCTATACGTGTCCAGGCTGCACTGGTTCACGACGGTCGAGTAAGTCGTGGACTACATCAGGAGCAAGACCCACTTCGTCTTGAGGGTCGAGCGCTTGGAGTCCCGCCACAAAGTGAATTTTAGCTCCTTTGTGTTGAGAGTCCCGACGCACCATCTACCGAGCTTCGAGAAGGAGGAGTTCTGGCCGATTGGAGTCGTCTACAGGAGGTTCCGAGGACGACTTCCGAACACGTCGCGCTCCACGTCGCAGACAATACGTGTTTAGTATTTTAGTGTTAGTGTTAGTTTTTAGTATAATTGTATGTATGTTAGTCTATAAGGTATTTATAATATGGGCCAAGATGCCTGAAATAAATAAATAAATAAATAGCTAGTGTACCATTAAGATTGCAAAATAACATAACCTTCAACTCATTATCCCGCAAAGCACCGCATATTAAATTCATAAAGCAGCAATTTAATATTTCACATGCTGCATGCACACCACTCATCACGTCCGAGCGCCGCGCTCAAAGAGACGTTTGACTCGAGAGAAGACGGCATTATCGCCTTATAAAATATTATGAAGCAAGTGGTATTTAACTGAAGAAATTAAATTATATTTCAAACTTATATTTGATATTATTTGGAGCTGCTGCTGTGAGCTGGGAGCTGTGTCACAGTTTTTAAATAGAACAGCTCCCAACGCTAAAATCACTCATCTCGTATTGAAATTAAATATGCCTTATTTATAAGCTTTTCAATGTATATGATTTGAAATAAATAAATTATTATTATTATTATTTTAGAGTCCCCTACCATTCGACAATTTTGGAAGAATATATCGAGTCGAGTTGTGTAATCTACACATATAATAATATAATTTTTGCAAAAAAGTTGTTACAATTTTTAGTTGTTTGTATAAAAGTTTTTAGTTTTTAGTTTAGTTGTACAAAAGTTACCAATAAACGCAAAGGGAGGTTAATTAAATTCGGTTGGACTGGCGTAGTTCGATTTGACCAGACTCGGGCACATATTGCTCACCCACAGGAATGCACTGTCAACAAACAGTCTGAGTTCGACCGCATCAATCAGACTCTCCGTATATGTCCTTTAGGAGGCTTTCAGAAACCTCCATTAGAAAACGGTTCATTTGCGATATACGTGGGAGAACCATGCTTCGGCACGAATGGGCCGGCTCGACCGGAGAAATACCACGTTCTCACAGAAAACCGGCGTAAAACAGCGCTTGCGCTGTGTTTCGCCGAGTGAGTGAGTTTACCGAAGGCCCAATCCCCTACCCTATTCCCTTCCCTACCCTCCCCTATTCCCTACCCTCCCCTATTCCCTACCCTTCCCTATTCCCTACCCTCCCCTATTCCCAACCCTCCCCTATTCCCTTCCCTTCCCATCCCTACCCTCCCCTATTACCCTATTCCCTCTTAAAAGGCCGGCAACGCATCTGCAGCTCTTCTGATCCCTCGAGTGTCCATGGGCGACGGAAGTTGCTTTCCATCAGGTGACCCGTTTGCTCGTTTGCTCCCTTATTTCATAAAAAAAGCTCGAAACGATAGATCGCCAATTGCCAGTATTTCGCGGTACGACTCGTGCATTCGAGCGTAACCGCGTACAGCGGTGCAGCATGTGCTAATCGGCTCAGTTACATTGTGTGAGATAATACGGTTACGGTTGCTTACATCCGGTTAAGTCCCGGTAAGTCCCGGGTGCTCCTGTAACCTGAGTGTTCACCAATATGACGAGGATATGCGATGCGATGCATTTTAAACGCATTGCATGAACATACTTGTCGCTCGCGGTGGCCTGGCTTTTCCAAAATGAAATGGCCGCGCTAATCAAATTTGAACACGGCAATTTAAAATCGCTTCTCCTTGTGACGTTGCAATGTGAATTGACTGATTAGCTATGTCCACACTGTGCACTTTTATCTTCAATTTTCATCATCAACTTTCATATTGGCGCATTCAATAATTGAATGCGTCAAGAAACGCAACGCCAATATTGTCATTTTTGAAAATTCGGATACGGTCAGAGGACATGCGTCGCGACTCGTGGGCATGCCTCACGTTCGCTGTAATTGACTGCGCTATGACGCATGCCCTTGACGAACAGAAAAAGGCACAGTGTGGACAAAGCTAATACTCACTAGGTTGTGATTTGTGCGACATTGGTGTCAGTAATACTAGCCCAACTAAAAGCAATTTTAGCAGTATTGTCTACTAGTTTTCATAGCTTATATTTGAAAGAAACAGCTACTAGTACAGTAACAGCTTTTTGAGAATTAAAATTGTCCTTTATTCTGTGTTGTATATAGTACATAGCCGGAACCGTTCGCTAGATTGTGCAATAAACGAAAATAACAAGTCAAAGAGCAATTTCGATTGTCGGTTACAAATCCGAGCGATGTTTCGATAGAAATCGAAGTTTTCCTGTACCAGCACTGCAGTATATGGACAAACTTATGAATTAAACTTTCAAGTCCAGCAGTAAAGGTTTAAAATCTTTTAAAATAAGATTTTAAAGCTTTTAGGTATATGAGACTTTTTATATCGCCCGCTACTATCAAAATCATGTAAGTATGGTGATTATTCTATTCTAATAAATATGCTATGGAGAGAAAGCTGCTAGGTATATAAAAATTATATTAATAATATGCAGCTGATGTGTGTGCTGCAAAAAGTCTTTATTCTACGTAATGAAAATAATCTAAGTGCTACACAACAAAAATCATCCATGTGCTACGCACCTAAAATCATTAACATGTTACGGTATGTAAAATCATCTGTGTGCTACGCCAAAACAATCAACTGTGTGCTACGACAACATAATCATCTGTGTGCTACGCCAAACCAATCATCTGTGTGCTACGCCAAAACAATCATCTGTGTGCTACACCATCATCTGTGTGCTACACCAAGACAATCATCAGCGTGCTACGCCAAAACAATCATCTGTGTCCTACGTCAAGACAATTATCTGTGTGCTACGCCAAAACAATCATATCTGTGTCCTACGCCAAGACAATCATCTGTGTGCTACGCCAAGACAATCATCTGTGTGCTACGCCAAGACAATCATCTGTGTGCTACGCCAAGACAATCATCTGTGTGCTACACCAAGACAATCATCTGTGTGCTACGCCAAGACCATCATCTGTGTGCTACGCCAAGACAATCATCTGTGTGCTACGCCAACACAATCATCTGTGTGCTACGCCAAGACCATCATCTGTGTCCTACGCCAAGACAATCATCTGTGTGCTACGCCAAGACCATCATCTGTGTGCTACGCAATAAAAGTCGTCTACGGACCACGAACTTCGCATAGAAAATCTTCAGTATATTACCTAAATAAATTGTGCGACTACGCAAAGAAAACATTATAGTATGGTAATAAAATGTACATAGGAAATGTGTTTTCTTCATTTTACATACACAAACATAACATTGATTGAACGATAACGAAATTGAAGTGGTTGTAATGGCGAAATAATAGCTTTTTACTAAGTGTTTTCTATCTGGCATAATGTCCAGACCTATATTTTATATATTTATGATAGGCAAATAAAAATAGGCATAAGCAAATAAATACAAAGGCAAAAAAATGTTCATATCGTTATATTTTTCGTTATTCAAAAATACAGTTATAGAGAATACTCGGTTAAGTTCGAGTATAATAAAATTATCTTTAATACGAGTAGTATCTTTTATATGTAGGGTATAGACTACATAACGTATAGGAGCTGCAGCAGCATTTCTACGTTCATTTTAAGTTAAATAGATTTTAGATTTTGAAGTCAAATGGAATCAATTTTTTCTTTGTAGTTTATGTTTCATCCACTGTAGTGCATGAATTACAGATCGAATTTTAACGAATAATTAATCAACCGATTTCTATTATTGGCAAAAGTAATAAAGGCTTTTCATAAAGTTTAAATTTTATCAAAAGAATGATAGGCAAATAGCAACCATTCTTACTTCTATCCGGTCATGTCAAGTCGATGTTAATACTTAATCAGTCTTCAGGGATAATGAACATAGCCCAACCGAATTACGCATGTCCATGAAATTCTGAGTTCCGCTCGCGCCAGTCTTGATCACATGCAACCCTGGGTTAAATATTATGTTTGTTTTGCTTCGTATTTATAAAAAAAAATACATGATATCTTACCCGGAATTAGCTTTGATCTAGACCTAGTCTAGTGGCAAGTAGGCCTGATAGTATAATATACTAGATCTACAACGTATTTTTCCATTTCTTTGAGCTACGTGACTACGTTTTACCACGTAACGTCTGCAGGGGCGCGACTTGGCCGCGCTCCCAAACATGGCTGCCAGGAAATAAGTACCGAGTAAGCAACTTTAAATATAATGTGCACGAGTGACATTAGCTGCTGACTAACGGCCGTTCCCAATATTTGATCTATCTCTGGTTTTGCCTTACTAGAGATCGGAATAACTCACATTAGACATTAGAGACGTATATTTTATGTCAATTATGAGCTATTCCTATCTCTGGTAGGGCAAAACCAGAGATAGATCAAATATTGGGAACAGCCGTAAGTATAATGCTAATATTATAATTTGAAATAGAGTAAGAGCCAGCGACAGACTTTCGTCATTTTATAAAAGCTGAAAATTTACATATTTCTTCTTTTTTTTTAATATGAAATAAGGGGGCAAACGAGCAAACGGTCACCTGATGGAAATCAACTTCCGTCGCCCATGGACACTCGCAACATCAGAAGAACTGCAGGTGCGTTGCCGGCCTTTTAAGAGGGAAATAGTGAAGGGTAGCGATGGGTAGGGAAGGGAATAGGGGAGAGTAGGGAAGGGAATAGGGTAGGGGATTGGGCCTCCGGTAAACTCACTCACTCGGCGAAACACAGCGCAAGCGCTGTTTCACGTGGTTTTCTGTGAGAACGTGGTATTTCTCCAGTCGAGCCGGCCCATTCGTGCCGAAGCATGGCTCTCCCACGTATATATCTTCTATTTGTGGCTTTCGAAGCTTCTCGAAGGTCAGGTAGCCCTTCGGAACTGGATACCTCCTAAAGTAACCGCGACCGAAACTCCATAGTTGTTGGTCGTTCTTACCTCTGTAGCGGTCACAAACAAACAGATAAACTTTCAGCTTTTATAAAATGTCGAAAGTTTGGCTGACACTGGCTCTTCTAAGAAGACTTCTGTACGTTCCTCTTACTTCCTCCTCTACACTCTTAAACCTGAATTTTGTATGGAGATACTTTTGATCCTTTATTTTCCCTTGGAAAAAAAGGATCAAAAGTACGCTTTACGCATCTCCGGCGGATTCTTCCGACTGTTGAGGTTAGTCTTAGGTCCGACATAATTGTGTCGGACCTAAGACTAACCTCAGGTCTACCCCCTAAAACCCCATGGTGCTCCACCCTCCGCTAAAGCAAAGTTGCGGGTACGATAGAACATAATATTGCAAAGATACTTTAGAACTTAATTCCTAGGGTGGCCACCATCACGAAAAAACACATGGACTAGGGGATTTTATGGTTTCAAATCATCATCAGGCGGTGATGAAAAGTAACAGAAAAGTAATTGTTATAGTTACCAAAAGAATGGAAATTTTATAGTAACTATAGTGGGTATGCAAAGTTTTGGGTAGTAAACCGATATTCAGTAATCGATACAAGCACTCTGATCCATTTAAGAGAGGTATCAGGTTTACTTGACATCTTGACGGTGTGGGGACTGTTTTTGTAAGGCAAGTATTAAGTATATTTAGCGTAAGTATGCTTATTTGGGATGAGGAAAGTATTAGGTAAGTTTGTTTTCATTTATTTATTTAACTCAGGCATCTATATAATATGTTCAGTTTATTATTATGTTAAGGCATATTATATAGTGTAAAATAATATGCAATGGTTTTTTTTGGTTTGTGTCTAATGTCTATACTATAGTTTTTATTTAGACAAAAAATAAGATTATCCGCAAAGAATAGGATTTTAATAAATAGTTGTAAGCATTTCGAAATGCCGTTATTTGCCTGTACGTATTGTTTTTTCATCCATACTTTATATTATAAATGCGAAAGTGTGTCTGTTTGTATGTCTGTCTGTCTGTCTGTCTGTTGCCTCTTCACGCCCAAACCGCTGAACCAATTTTCCTGAAATTTGGCATGGGGATACTTTGAGTCCCGGGAAAGGATATAGGATACTTTTTATACCGGAAAAATGTACGGTTCCCGCGCGATAAACGAGTTTTGGCACAACGGGGTTGCGGACGTCATCTAGTTCATAATAATTCATTAATTGTAGGAATTAATCGTATGAATGAATTATATAATGTTCAATTAGCTGATTAGCAAAACCATCGAATGTTACTTACATGTAAAGTATAACTTGTATACAGCTTCCACTCACAAACAACAAAGACACAACTGAACAAAGCAGCCACATAGAAGACTGCGTGAAATATAATATAGACTATTATAATGTAGTGGGGGTGTTAGTTATAATACTCCCATCTACATTCTTGGGGCTGAGTAATGAACATTAATTCAGGACATGGGGACGATGACGTCACATGGGGTCTGACGTCACCCCACATCTCCGGCTTAGTCTCAAGTGATCCGCTGTACATCGCTGTATCGATTCACGCTTCGGTTAATTCGCGTTAAAAATACCGTCGATGGACGACGCGCTGCCATCATGAACATCCACCACATCGTCCGCAGCAAGCCCGCGAGGGTCAACATCCAGCTGGAGAAACTGGTAAGCACCAACCGAGTGATCGAGAGGAATATTTTTTTTACGCAATATCATGCATGATCAGCTGATATTTCATGTCATGCTGCGCTTTGCACATGTTACTTAATTACTTCCAGTCATTGGAATTCCATCGATCACTCGTTTGACAAATTGCTTTTAGTAATTAAAAAAAACTTACGAAATCCGTATCCCAGCACAATTCGCACACAATTTGAAACGCGTTCGAATTTCGAATTTGATTTTAAAAATGGAACGTACGCGGGGCGCTCACAGCTGTGTTTTTCGCGCTCGGCACCGGCTAGTCGCGACTGCCGCAGGTCCCGAGGAAAATCAATAGCAACCCTCCGCGCCGCATGCGGAACACGCCGCCCGCTTCCGTATTATGTAATGATAGAGAGAGATAACTGTATGTCACCCCGCCCGCTACAACCCTTACGCCAATGGGGAATGGCGGACTGACGTTTTGGCGCGAAAACTGACGTTATCTGTCAAATTAGACGTTTGGCATTCAATAATCACTTTATTGCTGCGAAATCGATAACCTAGCGTGTCACGAATTACATTTCTTACAGTCATTATGTTGGCGGTTAATTAATTTTATTAGTAACTAGATGTGTCCCGCAACTCCGTCGCGTGGAAATTGGTTAATCCCACAGGAACGTCATTACTCATTAGACTCAATAACTATCCTCTTTTGTCAGGGCTCAAAGGATTCACGTACCATCATTGCGTACCAAATACTACTATCCAAATCGATTTAATAAACAGACAGACAGACAGACAGGTAGAACAATCGCAGTTTTCTATTTATAAGTAGGGTAGGTAGGTACCTTACGCGAAACTTCGAGGCAAAAGGAAATGCCAGTGAACCGTAGATTTTGTCGCGACGAAAAGTGGCCATGAGGCATCAAAAGCCAAAATTCAAAACATCGTTTCGAGTTCGACGAAAAAAGACAATAATTAACAAACGATGAACACTTTTAGGGTTCCGTACCCAAAGGGTGAAAACGGGACCCTATTACTAAGACTTCGATGTCAGTCCGTCTGTCCGTCCGTCCGTCCATCCGTCTTTCCGTCTGTCTGTCTCCAGGCTGTAACTCAAGAACCGCTATAGCTAGACTTCTGAAATTTGGACAGATTGTGTATTTCTGTTGCCGCTATAACAACAAATACTGAAAATAAAACAAAATAAATATTT
The DNA here is from genome assembly GCF_905147365.1 of Aricia agestis. Taxonomy (NCBI): domain Eukaryota; kingdom Metazoa; phylum Arthropoda; class Insecta; order Lepidoptera; family Lycaenidae; genus Aricia; species Aricia agestis. The sequence continues at coordinate 12,848,263 of NC_056424.1, forward strand.
AAGGGGGGCTCCCATACAACAAACCTGATTTTTTCGGCCTTTTTTGCTCTATATAAATAATGGCAACAGTTAGGTTTTTCACAAAGTCCTTTATTATATGTGTACTTTAATGTTTAATTACAATATTAAAATAAAATAAAAATTTAAGGGGGGCTCCCATACAAAAACACAATTTTTGGCCTATTTTTCCTTTATAACGGCACGGAACGCTTCGTGCGCGAGTCCGACTCGCACTTGGCCGATTATTTAATAATTATACTGTAGAACCGTACATCAACACAATGTTAGTACTATTGTATTACAATAATTTTATGTAGTTTTTATTGTAATGATGTTTTATTATAGATGTCAGAAGCCATGTAAGCGCGTGTACTTACGTCTTGTGTATAGAAATGTCAGAATATGTCTTGGATTAAGATCTCTCAATGGGCATTGTCCAAAAAAAATCACATGTACTCTTTATATTTTTTTTCGTTAAAATAGGGTATTTTAAGAATATAAATTAAATAATTTTGAAATTCATTGGCTAGTTTTTTCTCAATAAATTTTTAAAGTTTCGCTCTGACGTCATCATCGGCGGCCAATAATTGACCTCTGCAGTATGTTTTTTCCAATGAGTTTCTAAAATACTAGAGTAGCAATGTCTTACAAAAGATTCTCAGAAATGCGTAACCACTTTTTTGTTCAAAAGACAATGTCAAGTCATATATTCGTTATGTCATTATGTATGTGAGATATGCCTGCAGGCATCTTCGAAGTGGCAACGCGTTGCTACCGTAAACTTCCAATCTAGTTACGTTAGTAACATAGAATATCATTGGTTTTTTCCTTTCAATCTTATTTATAATGGCTGGTTCGTCAAATGCAAGTTCTCATTATGTGAAAGCTGATACGAGAAGCTTACCAAAAGTTCGAAACGTAATGTTGGTCGAATTTATTGCTAATTTAACGCCATTGAAGGTCAAACAAAGGTTAAACATATTTGTTCAAAAATATAAGTAACTAATGGGTATTTTTTCGTTTATATACAGAAAAACGATCACTGACCTTATTCCTCGAAATGTTTTTGTAATGAGCAAGATTAAAAAAAAATGGACAATCCCCATTCAGTGCTATTAGATTTCTATATTTTTTTCTGTTTCAGAAAAACTTTTTAAAATTACAGTCTTATTAGTCTAGCTATGAACTCGTAGGGGGGCGACTAACCCTGAATTGTCGATTTTATAATTCATTTTTAGACGTGGGAGAGCCATGCTTCGGCACGAATGGGCCGGCTCGACCGGAGAAATACCACGTTCTCACAGAAAACCGGCGTGAAACAGCGGTTACGCTGTGTTTCGCCGAGTGAGTGAGTTTACCGGAGGCCCGATCCCCTACCCTATTCCCTTCCCTACCCTCCCCTATTCCCTTCCCTTCCCTACCCTCCCCTATTACCCTATTCCCTCTTAAAAGGCCGGCAACGCACCTGCAGCTCTTCTGACGCTGCGAGTGTGCGTCCATGGGCGACGGAAGTTGCTTTCCATCAGGTGACCCGTTTGCTCGTTTGCCCCTTATTACATAAAAAAAAAATTTACTTGATGATAAGCCCCAAATTGTTACATTTTCTAAACATAGATACTACATTATACTATTTCCAAGAGTCCGACCTAGCGTAAACACGATATCTGAAAATTTTCTCTGCGTCTAATTTTTTTCCATAACCGTGCATTAAACTAAGTTAATATTTTAACAAATTGTATAAAATTCTATCATTGAGAAACCGACCTAGCGGATTTTGAAAATGTTGTATATATCGAGTTATTGAGAAAAAACTAATTTGGCGATGAATCCGCGTCGTCCTTTTTCTGTTCCTTTTCTAATTTAATACAATAAATTAATTACGAGCCAAAAAAAATTTAGTCTCTTCACCACAATATACTTATTTCAGTAACACACGGAAACATTATTAGGGAAAGCTTACCCCTATTTTCTTTAAACTTAGCTTGACTTAAGAGCGCACCTGACCCTAACTTGACTACATACTTAAACCTAGATCTCCAAGTCTGTAAGGTCTAGAAAACTGATTTTTTGACGCAAGTAACTTCAGTTCATGAAGAATGCTCAAGACGAAAACACGACACCGAAAAAATGCTCGATAGTTTCTTTTTTACAAAAAACCTTGTTTTAGACACATTTTTGCTTGGATCTTCGAAGTTTGCTGTCTTTTCTTTAATATTTTTTAATATCTAAAAAGGCATTGATAAATCTAAATTTACTCAAAACACTTTTTTCATAATCATTATAGTCCGTCTTTTATTCAAGTAAAACTAACTTGGCGATGATTCCGCGCCGTCCTTTTTCACGATGTTTGATTTTTGGAGTCAGGAACGCTCTTAACTTTAAAGATAGTAATTCCTACATCAAAGTCAGTAAAAAGCGAGTTCTACTAAACTACTTACGTCGGCTCAAAGGCTTTGCACAAAAAATGTAAGAGCTTTGTAGTTAACTCTTCAAACTTTTTATATGAAAACTTTATCAATAGGTATTTTAGGGTTGCCAAAAACCGAACATTTACTAACCCTCTTACCTACTTATAATATACACATATTTTTATATTCTTATAAAAATATGTGTACAGGTCACAGCGAATAACTATACAAGGTATGCTTGCCTTAGTCTGGCACATTAGAAACTCACATGACTCACAGAGACAGCGGACCTTCACTTATTATACACTGCGTAAGTATAAATAAGTACCAATTATAAGGTGTGGTGCGTATGGGATAAAAAATGTGTTCCAGTTAATAACTTGGAGAGGCTGTGTAGTGTAATATACGCCATATAATATAACGCCTAACGCCTCACTCTTATCTGTGGAGGAGTATTAGCCAATTTATAGGGTTGTCTCTTTCCACTTTAAGCAAAACTGGAATAAAAAAGATAACATACTTTAATAATTTCTCTTGCTAAAGTAATAGTCGAAGTAAGGCTAACGAATGAAAAAAAAAACAATTTTTACAACTGAATATTAACAAGACTTTTTGGCCACTTAAAAATTACCAGCAGATTGGAAATATTGTTATATGGAACCTACTATAATCCCAATGTTAACTTGCGAAAACGATGAAATCCACCGCAACTTTGCCGGGCTTCGTCTCTACCTAAAACACAAATATCTATTCTGTCCTAGGGTTTGCAACAAAAATGCTGACCAAGAATTTTCGCATTAAGATATATGTGTCAGCCCTGGTCGTGTTGTATCGTCAGTTTCAGCATGAGCGGGCTGACTCAAGGCTGCGGGGTCAACGCCCGCCAGCGCCGCCTACCAACTGATTATGTAACTACATTGTCTTACAATTTAAGGGTTTTTAACCAACTTAAATACAGATTTTACTCGACGGCACTTTACTCCTGCTAAAAGAGCTTTAGACTTGACGTCACTGCAACCCTTGAGGATCTATAGCAGTACCTTCGTATTAGAGTAAGTACCGTCCCTAACCCAATGCTCATAAATTGTACGATGTGGTTGGGGTTGGTGCCACGAATTTCCTCTGTGGACTATTCGCAGCGCCCAAGGTGCCTGATAAGACGGAAGTCTGCCATCTATTTTTCTAATCGTAATTTTTGAACTTCAAGTAAAACTCGGTCTACCAGGCACCTTTATTTACCTATTCAAATTATTTCATAATATTTTCATAATCATAATTCGTTATAATGAGGTCTTTAGGAAGTATGGTAACCTAAATACGTTCTAGTTTGGCGCAATGCACCAACAAGGAGGGAAATTTACAACTGCAGTGGATTCGATTTTAAGTAACCGAGTTATGCCAGCTCAAAATGTCGCAACTTCAGCTAATGTTTACGGGAATTTGTGAAAGAAAAAACTTCCAGAAAATATAAAAAGTCAGACATACGGATGACACTAGAATCTGTATGTAATATGAACCTATAAATGCCTAGCCATCTAGCCAGAGTAGACAGGTGTCGGTAGGGTTGTTAAATTGTTACTTACGAATTTAAAACTATGACTTATTCGCTGGACGTGTTCCTCTTTGGTCGTATTGTTGTTTGTGTTTTGGCACATGCGATTAAAATTGTCAGAATCCAATTTTGAAATCTTTATTTTAAATATTTAAAAATAAATTATATCAGCCAGCATGAGGCACATTCCGTTCATAATCCTAGTGAAACCTGACGAATTTGACAGATATTGAAACCTGTCCGTTTCTTTGCAGTCGAACTACTGGTAGTTATATCTATTGTGATCTAGCTATTTTCATTTCACAAATTCATTCATTCTTGATTATTTTTTTAATAAAAGTTTATAAATATGACAGCATGTCTTCAAGTGTATTATGGATAAAACGATGTTATTCGGAGCGTGCGAAGTGGGTGGAGGGGGTAAAGAAAGCGATTGCCACGCTTGCCGTGGCAAAAATATGCAAAAAAAAGAGGCTCAGCTAATAGTCAAACAAACTTGTCAATATTGTTTCGAAATTTTTAGAAATTGGTCTTAATTGTTTTTGTATCGTAGACTGCAAAAATAACAGCAGAAATAGGTAGTCAGTATAAAAATTTAATGTTTTTCCTAAATCCTCTAGGAAATTAGATCAGATATACGAGGGGAGGTCCAAAAGTTCGCGGAATGGAGGGGATGGAGTGGGGATAGGGTAACTCGCTTAGTGTCATACTAATTGAGCACTCATAATTAGTATATATATATATAAAATCTCAACCCTATAGCGCCATTCGTTTACGAGTACTCGCCTGCTAAACAAGTCAATCCGGAAGCAAACTGCAACTATGGAGAAAATTGAACATCGCGCTGTGATAAAATTCCTTACCAAGCAAGGAAAAAACGTTCAAACCATTTTAAATTGAGTGACCCCTCTCCACCAAGCCAATGTCACAACATCTAAAGGCAAAGGGTGGAGCAGCATAAAATCTAAGAAAATCGGATCGGTCGGATCTACTGGCCGCCACACTGACTGGGACCACACCGTTCAAAACATTAAATATTATTAGTAATTTATAAAACAATAAATGTATGTATTTATTTATTATATGTATAACATATTACACTCTATTCTATTAAATATACATATACACATATATATATTAAAAAAAAAAAGTGTCCATGGCGTGATGGACCACAATTAATTAAAATTCATAATATTATTTCAATTATCCTTGGTGCGAAAAATCTAAATAATAAAATAACAAAAAAAGGATATGGACAAACAGTCTATAGACGGCCCCAATTTTATAATAAAAAATAAAAAAAACATTTTAAATGAAATGGAAGCCGTTTATGGAGATAAGTGCCCTGGTAAAACAATGGATTATAAGTGGCATGGACTTTTCAAACATGGTCGAGGTTCAATTGAAGACGACCATCGCTCTGGGCGGCCAGTTGAGGCCACCACATCAGGCATCGTCGAAAAAGTTGAAAAACTTGTACTGGAAGACACACGTTTAAAGAAAAAACAATTATCTGCATTTGTTGGAGTATCAGATACAACCATTTTGCGGATCCTGCACGACCACTTGGGCATGACTAAAGTCAGTGCAAGATGGGTGCCGAGAATGCTCACGCCGCTTCAAAAACAGCAGTGCATCGACGCGTCTAAGCACTTTTTGGAGGTGTGTGGAGACAACCCTGTGCAGATTTTGGAGCGGATTGTTACTGGAGATGAAACATGGGTTCATCACTTTGAACCTGAATCAAAACAGGAGTCCATGCAATGGCACAAAAAGGGTACACCACCTCCCAAGAAATTCAAAGTGTCAGAATCGGCTGGAAAGTTGATGGCCACTGTTTTTTGGGATTGTGAGGGAATATTACTGATTGATTATAAAGAAAAAGGTACCACTATAACCGGAGAATATTACGCATTAATATTGGAAAAGTTAAAGGAGGCAATTAAAGAAAAACGTCGTGGAAAATTGGCCAAGGGTGTGTTGCTTTTGCAAGACAACGCGCCGGTTCACAAGAGCCGAGTTGCCATGGCTGCTCTTCACACGCATGGATTCGAACCACTTGTTCACCCACCCTACAGTCCAGACCTGGCCCCTAGCGATTTTTATTTGTTTCCAAATTTAAAAAAAGAGCTAAGGGGAAGGAAATTTTCCGACGATAACGAAGTGAAGGAGGCAATTTCGGCGCATTTTGAGGCCAAAGACAAAAAATATGTTTTCGATGGTTTATAAAAATTAATCCATAGATCAAATAAATGTATTACACTTAAGGGTGATTATATTGAAAAGGAAAAATAAATTTATTGTTATATTTTATTAACAACCCTTTCATTCCGCGAACTTTTGGACCTCCCCTCGTAAATGGATAGCTGCTGTAAAAATGAAAAAGTATGTGATTCGATATAACCTAAAATTGCATTATCAGTCAAGTCAATTTTATTTGAGTTGCATTTTACAAAGCTATTAATTGAGTACCTAACTGTTATTTTAGTGTAATTGATGAATGATGGATCACCATGGTCTCTCTTTCTCTGGACAAAACTTGCAGTGATAGTTTCATAGAATCATTTAAATCCAAAGTACCTATCAGGTGGAAGAAACAGTGACTCACAAATGACGATAAACCAGATACTACATCTGGTTTAACTGATCTTTTAGAAGCTGGAGATAGAGTTTTGAATGAAAGATGTTTTCAAGTAAGCAAGTTTTAGATGAAAGGGGTAAAAAAGTTAAAATTATTATGCCCCCATTTTGAGCAAAATAAAACAAGTACTCTCAAGAGGAAACCGAAAGGACTTTAAATGATATTACTCGAGTAAGAATCCATAGTGAAAGCAATAATATTCTATGTTACTATTTTAGAAACTCATTGATTGAAAGTGTAACTCAGAAACATGAAGAATGTTTGCAGTGTTTTAGTAAATTTATAGACTCCGATTTTGTTCAAGAGTATTAATGTTGTGAAAATAAATAAAAACAAGATTTTTAAAAACATTACATTTTTTTTTTCAAGTAAGTATAAAATATTGCTCGTATTTTTGTTACTGATTAAAGCAGTATGTTTGCATTTGACGCTCTGGTTATAAACGCAGCTGCATTTTTAAGGCGGCAAAATGTACGATTTCTAATTTTGTAACGTCATCAATATAAAATGTGTCTGTCTCTAGTAATAGACACAAGTCTATCACTCATTTCAGCGACAGTGGCACAATATAGCAATATGACATAGGGACTAATATTGCTATAATGTGATAGTGGTCTCTATATTTTTTTTTATAGAAAGTGCGTGATTTCAGCTCGCTCGCATAACTTTTAAAAGTATTAGCGCCATCTACCGTCACTCCACGGAACTACTCGTGGTTTCATAACAATGAGGGTGTTTCATAACGTGTCGGCTTATTGTAGAATCAACATCTGATCATAGGTGGCGCTTTTGTATTTTGGCATTGTATCATTGAGTGAGGAAATTGATTCCCAGGCGGACCTACCGACGTCATTTGGTTCGATTATGTTAATTCAATTGTTATAGCCCATTTATATTCGCGTACGAGTCGTGAGGCGAGGGGCGAGGTGCGAGTGTGAACAGACGCTCGTGGCTCGCCTCGTCCCTCGTCTCGTCCCTCGCGGCGCTCGCGTCCGGAGCGGTTTTTGGGGCACGAGTCAAAGGACCTCGCCTCGCACGCGAGTGGGTGTTTACATTCGCCCTCCCGCTTTATTCTGGCTTCTACATCGTGCCGCGCAGGTTATGTTTAGTTTTAAATACGCAAAAACAAAAATGCATCGTATTATAGTAATAATAATATCTATGGACGCTTCACACCACGTCAGTCTGGCCCCGTGCTTGTGTTACGGGTACTAGACAACGGAAATATATTTAATACTTTTATACTATATATATATTTAAGATATTTATTATATGATACGCATATTTAATACACAACCATGGCCCAGGAACTTTGAAAACTTTTTGTTCCGTCGGCGGGATTCGAACCCGCGACCCCCGGCTTGAGCTATCGACAGGCGACAGCCTACCCACTGAGCCACAGAGGTCGTCAAATAATAGATTGGTCGCAAGACGAAACATTTAAGTTCATGGAACTATTTCAAAAAGAACGAATAATTTGGGACCCTAAACATAAATGCCACAAGAACAGCCAAAAAGTTAGCTTCCTTTTATTTAAATTAGTGACGTAGCAGTACAAGCCCAGTACGCACAAACATGTTGCTGCTAAAACTTCGACGTCCTCCATTGTTGCTAGCTCAAAGACGACTGAACTCGGCACGCGAGTGTAAACAGGCAACTTATTTATACGAGATTTATACTCGCGTCTCGTGGCTCGGCTCGCGGCGCGTCTCGCAGCTCGCGTCGAAGCGCGAGTGTAATCACAAAGCTCGCGTCCCCCTCGAGCTCCTTTGGAAATCGCTCCCGACGCGAGCCCTGCGAGCCGAGAGCTGCGCCGCGAGACGAGCCGCGAGCTCGAGCTTACACTCAGGGCTCGCGGCGCGTCTCGTGGCTCGCGCGCGAGTGTAAATCGAGTGTAAAACCATCGATCAACACGAGCCTCGCACGAGGGACGAGGCGAGCCACGAGGCGAGGGACGAAGCGCGAGTGTAAAGGCCGTATTAGTTGTGATCTGTCGGCTGGGTTTGACATAACGCGACCAAACTACGTAGGACCGCCATCTGCCTATGAATCAACTTCTCTGATAGTACAATATGTTAAAAAGTCCACTCCCATGGGCCATGATTGGATCATTATGGCCTGAATTCACTTTAATTAGTGATAAGTGCAGGTGATTATTGCAGGTGATTAGTAATCAGGAGAATGAGGCCTGTTTTCACTTCGATTAGTGATAAGTGCAGGTGATTAATGAATGTGATTAGTAATTAGGAGAAAGTAACAGCGACTGAATAGAGTACACGTCCTTTACTCTATGCCTGCACTAATAAAAGTGAATACATGCCCTTGGAAGCGATTATTTTAAGTGTAGAAGGCACTCAGACTCAAAGCATCTTCATACAAAATTTCAGCGAAATCGGTTCAGCCGTCAGCAGCTAAGGCGTGATGTGAAGAGGTAACAGACAGACAGACACACTTTCGCATTTATAATAATATGTGGGTAGAGCCACGAATACGAGTAAAGCGTCTCCCAGACAGATACGGCCTGCGGTGGCGGTGGCGGTCAGTTGGATGACTTGGCCGCGTGGCCGCGTGTGTCTGTTACTCTCAAGTCATCCAACTGACCGCCACCGCCACCGCAGGCCGAGTCTGTCTGGGAGACGCTTAAAGGTTTTATTTGTAAAAAATATAGCTATAATGGGGGTTCAAGGTCAAAAGAAAGTGACTCCTAAAATCCTGCAAGTCATGATATTATGTGGGCACTGGGCATGTATTAGAATGTATGAATACTGTAATAACATCAAACATGAGGAACCGTCCATAAGTTACGCGAGGTATTAAGGGCCGGGGTCCAGCTAAATCACATGGGGTAGACCGTTCACCGTAGAAAGTTCTTAACCGTTATTGTGAAAACTGCATAATTTTTCTAAAAAAATTGCATAATATTTTCGAACAAATTTCTTTTTGAATTAGTTAAGTTTAATCATATATTATTAAAACATTTTCAATGATGCCTTACAGTAAGCTGAACGTGAAACGCAGTATCTTGAACTGTTTTCTATATAAAATTTGAGTGTTCGTAAGGTGTTAGCATTTCTGAAAAAATATACTTTTTTGCTAAATCTTACGTGAGATAAGATGAAGGCGGCTGAAGTGGATGCGAATCTTACAAGTCACGGTGGTTAAAAAAATCGTTAAAACATCTCGCGTAACTTATGGCCGCCCCCTAACAAGTTGTCTGCGGTCGATGCTCTTTCAAGTGTTAGCAATGAGATAGGTACATTCGGAGTTAATTCACCTTTTAGTTTCTGGAAATGATCCTTAAGACGTCTGTGTAAGAGTCACATTAGATAGAATGGTGTAATTTTTCTCGGCTTCATCCACGAATTTCATGACTCAAAAGTCAAAGATGTATGGGAGTTTTCACTTGGTTTATTTTGTATTCAAAGGAATGATAGCTGTCCCGACGCACGTTGTTCTGTCTCACATATATTTTAAATTTTAATAAGAATGAAAATCCAAATTTTCTAAAATTGAAATCTCGATAGCTTCTTCGATTTTTATAGAAATAATTTTGGAAAAAAAATACCAGTAAAATAGTCAATGGGCCAAAAAAATAAAAAGTAATACTTACTAAAAACCTTACCACTTTTCACGGATCTCTTTCACCAAAATTACTGGTGTCTTTGATGTTGTCAGTTTATAAAGTTGTAGCTTGTTAAAAATTTTGTTCACATAATGAACTAGACGACACTGTCACTGGCTTAGATCGCACTATCGAAAACCATATGGAAATGTTTAAGTAAGGTGAAGGATATTTGCAATGTCCTGCTAAACGGCAGTCACCTAACCGACGAAGCCAACACGGCCCTCTCGCGTAGGGCCGCTAGAGCACAGAATACATATTAATTATTATAACATAATTAGAACCTCACTAGATAGACCTGGAGCCAGTGACAGATTTTCGTGACCAAGTCCCTCCCAACCAAAAATTGTTAATTGAATAAGGGACTTAATATGCTATAAATACTCGCGACCGTCAGCTACGATTCCGTGGGTGGGATGGGCAGTGACATCCTCCCAAAGATGAAGAAAAAAAATTTTTTATCAGTCATTTCCTCTCATTTGAAAAATTATCAGAGTATTGTTAAAATACTCTAGTAAACAATTAAAAAAATCAGCTAGCTGTAAGTCAGTGGAAAAGTCGTCAGCTGATAAGTTTTAGTAGGTATAGATGCTGCTGCCATACACCTTTCAAGGTTCTTTCAAACTTCCCACTGAGATACAGCAAGGTGACATTAATTTTCATTCATAGTAGCATATAAACGATCACCAGGTAAATTTTTAGCTGAGAGGAAATCATTGAAAATATAATATTTTTTTTCATGTTCAAGGAGCCAGCTGACGTATAATCCACCGTGTTATGGTCAGCTGACTCTGATTTTCTTTCAAAATACTACATAAACTATACTCTGATAAATTTTCAAAAGAGAGGAAGCGACTAAGCGAAGGAATACTTATACAGGATTACAAGTGAAATAGTTGTGTTATTTGAAGTTTAGAATCCCATCATCCAAAAGGCCATAGCATAGGCCATAGCATGCCATAGTGAGTGTTGGTAACCGTACATTTTATCGCAACACACACCGTGTAGTGTACACTTGGTGTACACGGCCTGTTCTTTCTCGGACTGATTAAAATTATAATAAACTAGATAACGCCCGCATCTCCGTTGCACCGAAATTCATCACGTGGAAATCCGTACATTTCCGGGATAAAATGTTTCCGGACTAAAAGTATCTCCTTACCAAACATCAAAATCGGTACAGCGGTTTAACATGAAGAGGTAAAGGACATACTGACATATTTTATATGATATTAGTATAGAACAGGGGTCACCAAATGGCGGACCGCCGACCCATTGTGTGCGGACCAAGCATAATAATATTATGTTCGAAAATGAACTTCGTTAAAAATAAATTTCGGTCTCGACATACTGATGTTCATCGGTTGATGAACATGTAGCAACAAAAATTGACACTCTTCTCATTGATACAAACAAAATATAGTACCTTTGTTATATTTGTGTAATTACATACCTATTTGTTAAAAAAAAAATGTCTGGACCGCGAAGGTCATTTTATTTCTTAAAACGGACCCCGAGCGAAACTAATTGGTGACCCCTGGTATAGATATTGTCATCTATAGCAGGGGTTTTGCTCTACTAGAGATAAGGAATAGCTCACATTAGACATTAGAGTACTACCACAGAATATACATATATGTATATTAATAGTACCAAGTACATATATGTATGTATATACATATATGTATATTAGTAGTACCAAGTACTACAGTATATAATTATATAAGTCTATGGTTAGCTGCGATCGGTTGTATGTCCAACCAAAGATAGATTGAATATTGGGAACGGCCGTTAATCGGTTCAGTGGTTTAAGCGCCAGGTGGTAACATACACACCTACATTAGAATAATTATTCACTGTTTCGAAGGTTGAAAATGTTTGGAATATGATTGAAACGTGTTGTAGCACTATATTCTCAAAACAAGAGTTTAGCTGAAATACAATAACTGTGAGTCTATGACTCACAAGACCGCATGGTGCCTATGTTTAATGTTTTATGTTTAAAAGGCAAATATTTGATATTTATAGTTTTAAATTTTAATAAACCTAAAGAAATGAGCTAAGTAATTTATAATTCACTAGATGAAACCCGAAACCCGTTGCCATATTTTTTTCGCGGGAACCGAACATTTTGCGGGATAAAAAGTATTGTTACGTGCTAGGGTTCGACTGGTGTCAGAAGTGGGATATGAACCCACGCCCACAGTATCCTCCCGGGACTCAAAGCATCTCCATACTAAATTTAAGCAAAATCGGCTTAGTGGTTCGGGCATGAAGACGCAACCGACGCAACAGACAGACATACAGACAGATAGACACACATTCGCATTTATATTTTATAATATTACTATGGATTTATTTAAAATAAAAACCACAGATGAAGGGGTCCATACGACAAAGCTAAAATGGGATTCGGCTGACCACGTTAGCCGGCACTCGGCAGGCGGCAGCAACTGCTGGGCAAAGATATCCACAGAGTGGGTACTGAACATGGTAAGCGCAACCGTGGCTGGCCTAGGAAAAGATGGCGCGATGAGCTAGAGTCTTACCAGGCACCAGCCGGGCTGGCCGACAGTGGCCCTGGAGTGAGATAATATTACGTGGAAGACCATGAGGGAGGTCGTTGCCCAGCAGTGGCTATCTAAAGAGTAAAGGTTCTTAGCCTATGCTAACAAAAAATAAATGGCTAAGTGCGAGTCGGACTCGCGCACGAAGGGTTCCGTACCATACGTCCGTCCGTCACAATCTAACACTGAAAGAATTTTTCACATCGGACCAGTAGTTCATGAGATTAGCGCGTTCAAACAAACAAACAAACTCTTCAGAATTATAATATTAAATATTATAGTAAGTATAGATTAAGCACAAATACAGTCGAGTATTTCGTGAATATTTCAAGTGCCTATGTGCTGCCGTTATTGATATCGAGCAAAAAATTGCAAAAAAATCACGTTTGTTGTATGGGAGCCCCCCCTAAATAGGGGGCATATAATAGCGGCAATTATAGATGTACACAATCTGCGAAAATTTCAGAAGTCTAGCTATAGCGGTCCTTGAGTTACAGCCTGGAGGCACACAGACAGACAGACGGACAGACGTCGAAGTACATCATACCATGACCACCTGAGTGGAGTCCTATTCGACAACTTTTCGCGCTGCACTGCCCTATAGTCTATACCGAAGCACGCAGTCGCGCCGTGCCACAAAAAAAATATTTTAACTGTGGAATTTGCACCACAGAATTCAACTAAGAATTTGTTTACTTTTCAACTAAGTATGTTTTTTTCTGTTATATGTGGTATGCTTTTTTTTGTTTCGTCTTTATTGCTGTATGTGTGCTTGTGTACTGCAGTGTATTGTGAATTTGATGTCGAATAAATGTGTGTATTGTATTGTATTGTATTGTATAGAAGTCTTAGTAATAGGTCCCGTTTTTACCCTTTGGGTACGGAACCTTAAAAATGAAGGAAAATTGTGAGTGCACCATGAAAAGCATTTTGTTGTTAACATTCTCAGCGTGCGTCTGGTCGGTGGAACAAGTGGATATTTGTATCGAGATTTATCCGACAATCAACGACTGTAACTGACTCAGTGAGATACGCCTCTACTACGGGTGTGAGACTCGAAACTAACGCAATTGAAAAAAACGGCCTGTTGCGAGTTGTAGACCACACATATTGACAGTGGCGGGGCAAGACCAAAATTTTATGTGGGCGAGATACATTTTGCGAGGTCCCCTAGGCCCAAATGGATTATTTTTAGACAATCGTTGTTTTATAAATAAAATTTAAATCTCAAAATGCATAAATTCCCAAAAAAAAACATAATCCTAATAATAAAATCACAATCCGCGAGGCCGTGGGCGGTCGCCCAATTCACCCCTACGCCTTGCGCCGCCTCTGCTTATTGTTATCATCAAGCAAAATAAGCAAAAAATAACGTTTTTTATATGAGAACCTTAAATATTTGTTTATTTTGTTTTAAGTGTTTGTTCAAGAGAAATACATAATTATTAATTTTTGAAGATTTTAAATATTTAGCTATCGTGGTTCTTGAGATACAGCATACGGTGACATACGGGTGTACGGATAGTGTAGCGACAGCGTAGGTAAGGTAAAGTAATAAACTCTCCCCTATTCCCTTCCCTTCCCTACCTCCCCTATTACCCTATTCCCTCTTAAAAGGCCGGCAACGCACATGCAGCTCTTCTGATGCTGCGAGTGTCCATGGGCGACGGAAGTTGCTTTACATCAGGTGACCCGTATGCTCGTTTGCCCCCTTATTTCATAAAAAAAAGTAAGGTTACAGTAATAGGGTCCTAACTCCGGAGTCCTGAGTTCCTGACCTTCAAAAATATATTCACCTTTATCTTGACTCTTCCATTGTTGATTGGTTATCGTTTTGACGAAAGCCAATCAAAAGCAAGCAAAGAATCGATAAACTCAGGAGTTTCAGGACAAATACCCTTAGAAACCGCACGTAACTCGAATCGACTTCCCATAGTAGGGGTATCGTGAGTGCGGATCATCAACGTGTATTTTCAGTGATATTGCAGCCGACCGAACTAGAGATATTTGCCACCGAATTTCTATAAGTATAGTCCTTATCACGACGGCATAGCGGTAATGTGAGAGGCAAAATAGTGGCGAACGGATTGTACAAACTACGTAAACGCCGTCGAGTCTGCCGGCCGGGCGCGTGCTCGGGCGGGCGGGTCATAGATTAGATATGGGACATAGATGCGACAGTCGATGTTAGTGTACTGTCAATGATTTTTGGTGTATGAAGGCATGAATATGCTTGCTATCCGTAATAGTATTACTAGCTAAAAGCCGAGCTTTGTAAGGGCTCGCGTCGTTTTACTGACTGATGATAATTATTATTAAAATGATAACACATCTACATACAAATGCAAATTACTATGTTAAAGCACAAATCAATAGGCGTGATTGATTTTCTGTAAAGTGCACCGCAAAAGTGCTCAGTTTGTGGGATATAATAGAGCTCGCTTCGCTCGCCCGGATAAATGCTAAATTGTCATGTATAAACCGTAGAACAGATTATTTGGTGTATTTTGATGTCGACTAAGTCACAAGGCACAAGTTGTATCGTTAAATAATAAGTTTAAAAGTTACAATTAGAATATTTTTAAAGCAATATAGAAGCTGAAAGTGCAGTAAAGACGATGTACATTGAACCTTAATAAAAAACTAGATTAACGTCTTAATTGAAAATTCTTTGTGCTCGTAACTTCAAAGCTTTTAGTTTTATGTCAATAAATTGCATTCTAAATATTACTTAAATATGTAGTTTCAAACGATGTATTTTACAATAAAAAAGTTTTATTAAATATTTATACCTATCTTACGTCATTTATTATTTACTTACATTTATTGTGTTTGTGAATGTGTGTAAATATTTAGTCTGCTATCGGAATCGGACGTCAAGCGGAATTAAAAAAAAACCCAAATGCCTAAAAGTGCCGTATTGAGCTGTAGAAATTCAAATAGAAACGTTGGCCTAGATAATGGACACGTTTCTTATCATCGGTACGTCACAGTGGTAGGAAAAAAGTGACACGCTCGTTTTCATATAAAATATGGAGCGACATGCGGTATCTATCTTGATCTATGTCTGGGAGGAAGCCCCATACATTATCTGTCAAACTCTTTATTAAATTGCAGTTTGATCATTCTTAAATGCCTCTGGGTGCACCAATGATTGTATTGTTTTTCCCGCAGAACGGACATTCCAAACTATTTTACGTAGGAAAGAATGTCCGTTCTGTACGCCTACTCCGTGTTCGTGGTAGTGCGCATGTGTGCGTTTCGCCATAACCCGCGGATTCTAACCTAAATTCGAATTTCGAGCTTCGCTTTCCACGGACGCGCCCGGCCAGTGTTATTTTAAAAATAAAACAGAAAATTTTCGGCCAGCACTCGCTCCGCGCTCGACGGAGGTCGAAAACTTTTTTTTTCGCGTGGAGTGTTATTTTTTTTTACGCCAGTGCTCCCTAAGGATAATGTTTAAAAATAAACGCGTACGTGTGCCCCGGTGACACGGCCGAATAGATTTCGCGGTTTTTCTGTGGTGCTACAATTTTGGATTACTTTGACGCTCGGTAAGTTTACATAATATTTATTTGCTCGTTAACTTTATTGGGAGTTTATATTTAGTTAAGCGTAAAATGGTAGCACAATGATAGAAAAATAGCTCGAGTTAGACATCTGGTATTCGGGTATAGAATAAGACATCCGGGTAATCTGCGAAACCAATCTGTAGAATATTTTTAGTTTCATAAGTAGATTGTGGGAGATTACAGTAGTACCAACTATAACATATTATTATTCTCATGCTAAAGTACAATATTATAATACCAAATATAAATTAGTTATGAATTATTATTTATTACAAATATTATTTAGATGCTGCATATTCGGATCAAGTTAGTAGTGAGACAACATTCTAAATGTCATAATTTTAAGCTGCAAGCTAATTAAGCTTTATTAATTGAATAAATCTGTCAAAAAAGTGAAGAAATTAAAAAGTGGCAACATCGTAGCGTCATCCCTTTCAAATCAATCTAAGAAAAAAAGTGGTGACACTACGATGTTGTCACTTTTTAATTAATTTCTTCACTTTTTTGACAGGCTATACTTAACTTCAATGATTCACTATCAACTCATAATCTATATACAGGGTGTAACAAAAATAAGTGATAATACTTTAGTGTGTGTACGTGTTCCTTGTAGAGAGTTCACTGTAAAAGTAGCAGCGCTGAAAGACCAAACATTTTTTTCGCTTTTGTATGGGGAAACTAGTGACGCTCGGGCCATTGCCCATACAAAAGTGAAAAAAAATCGTTTTTCAGAGCTGCTACTTTCACAGTGAACTCTCTACAAGGAACACGTACAGACCCTAAAGTATTATCACTTATTTTTGTTACACACTGTATATGGATATTTTCTTATGGTGTAATTATTATGGCGTAGCATGGGTCTGCGCCGCTGCTTTCTCTGTTATTTAAGGGTTTATCAACTTTAAGAAGCTTTTAAGAAATAATTATTAATACAGTTAAAACGTCAGTTAACTATATTAATTAGTATATCAAGATTCAAGATAGTTTATGACAGCATACAAATGCTCTATAGATTGGTGGGCTCTACAATTCAGCACCTATAATCAAATCGTCAAGTTCACTCTATTTTCGATCCTACTGAGTGCACATAAAGTCTATTTTGGGTTTGCTTTGTAAACTGTTACGGCGTCGAATATGTAAATAAGCAATATTTTTTTATTTTATCTTTTCGACCTATATTCGATGGTTTAATTTGCAGGGGGGGTTTTCGTTTCGTTTCCATGACAATCTTTGGATGCATATTGCATGTAGATAGGGAAAATTAAAAAGGTCGGAGCAGAGGTCGCACATACAGTAAACAATCCGACTATACTATAACACACATCATATTAGAATACTAGACGTTCCGCGTGGCTTCGCCCGCGTGAATTAGATATTTCACAGACAAATTAGTCTACAAAAAATAGCCTATGATCCTTCACGTGATCTACTTCATATCTGTGCCAAATAACAGAAAAATTGCTCCAGTAGTTCGTGAGATAAGCTCTTTCAAATAATTTCCCCCGGTTTTTCCACATTTTCCTCTATTTCTTCGCTCCTATTAGTCTTAGCGTGATAAATATATCCTTCCTCGATAAATGGGCTATCTAGCATTCAAAGAATTTTTCGAATCGGAACAGTAGTTCCTGAGATTAGCACGTTCGAATAAGCCCTTTCAAGTAATTTCTCCCCGTTGTTTCCGCATTTTCCTCTATTTCTCCGCTTCTATTAGTCTTAGCGTGATAAAATATAGCCTATAGCCTTCCTCAATAAATCGGCTATCTAACACTGAAAGAATTTTTCAAATCAGACCAGTAGTTTCTGAGATTAGCGCGTTCAAACAAACAAACAAACTCTTCCCAATTATAATATTAAGTATAGATATAGTGGGAGAGCCATGATTCGGCACAATTGGGCCGGCTCGACCGGAGAAATACCACGTTCTCACAGAAAACCTTCGTGAAACATCATCGTGAACATTCCCTACCCTATAAGGGAATAGGGTAGGGAATGTTCACGATGATGTTACCCTACCCTCCTCCTATTACCCTATTCCCTCTTAAAAGGCCGGCAACGCCCCTGCAGCTCTTCTGATGTTGCGAGTGTCCATGGGCGACGGAAGTTGCTTTCCATCAGGTGACCCGTTTGCTCGTTTGTCCTCTTATTTCATAAAAAAATAAATAAAAAAATAGTATAAGTAGATAGATTAAAAGGAACGTTCTCAAACGTCGAACAAAACTTTTTGTTAAAAGCTATCTGTGCTGGTGCTGCCAAGTCTAGAGTGAAAACATTCATCGTTGCAGTAACATACTTCGTCAAAACTAAGTGATAACTGATAGTACTTTAGGGTATGTGTCCCTTATATTGTTCACTGTAAAAGTAGCAACGCTGATGGAGCAAACTTTTTTGTGTTTTGTATGGGCGCACCCACGTCATGAATTTTTCCTTACAACAGTAAAAAAAGTTGCTCTTACAGCGCTGCTACTTTCTCAGTGAACTCTCTACGAGGAACACATACACACCCCAAAGTATTATCACAAAGTTTTGTTACACCCTGTATACTATTGAAGCTCTAATTTACCGTAGCGAGTCGGGTCATTGAAATTTGAGGTGCGGCTTCTTAGAATATTTTTCTTATCTTCTTCTATATATAGGGTGTAACAAAAATAAGTGATAATACTTTAGGGTGTGTATGTGTTCCTCGTAGAGAGTTCACTGTGAAAGTAGCAGCGCTGAAAGATCAAATTTCTTTTCAGTTTTGTATGGGGAAACTCATGACGCTCGGGTCCTTTTTTTTAAATTAACTTTAGTAAAACCAAAGTTATGACTAACGCACAAAATATGCCTATCTATTTTGGTAAATAACATCTCCCTTGATTATGTGCAAAAATACGTATATCTTGGCAAACAGATCTCGTTTAGTAAGGAAAGAAATATAAATGAAGTGAACAGGAGGATAGCGATCACTTGGAACAAATACTGGTCCCGCAAAGAAATTTTCAAATCACAACTGCCAAAACCTACGAAGAAAGTTCTTATGGATTCAGAAATACTCCCATGCCTCACTTGCGCTTGCCAAACGTGGACCTTTGACTTTAAAACACGTAACGGAATCGAGACCACCCAAAGACATATGGAGAGAAGCCTTTTAGGAATAAAAATAAAAGACAAAGTGAAAAATAGCGATATTCGTAACAGAACAAAAATTAATGACGCTCTACTATTTTCACTGAGACAAAAATTTACTTGGGCCGGCCACATTGCTAGATACACGGATGACAGGTGGACCAAAAGGGTAATAGAGTGGACTGGACCGCAAGGTAAAAGAGCCAGAGGCCGTCCGTGTGCTAGATGGGCAGATGAGATAGTCGCGACAGCGGGACCAAGATGGTTAACAACCGCCATGGACATGAGTGGCATTCTTTGGAGGAGGCTTTTACCCAAAGGGGGTCCGTATAAGCCTAAATTTAAATCCTTTATTTTGTAGTCTTTAAAAATTCATTAACTTGTATGGGATTAAATAAAGCTCTATTATTTTTATTATTATTTGTTACACACTGTATATAAAACTCAAAGATGACTGACTGACTGATTGACATAGTGATCTATCAACGCACAGCCCAAACCACTGGACGGATCGGGCTGAAATTTGGCATGCAGGTAGATGTTATGACGCAGGCATCGGCTAAGAATGGATTTTGATAAATTCTAACCCAAGGGGTTCAAATAGGGGATGAAAGTTTGTATATAATAATACTTCTTAACGCGAGCGAAGCCGCGGGCAAAAGCTCGTACTTTATATGGCAAAACAACGTTTACCGGGACAGCTAGTCTAACACTTACGTCTTGCTCTTGATACTAGCTAAAAGCCGAGCTTTGTGAGGGCTCGCGTCTTCACACCTTGACTGACTGATGATGACACATCTACATATAAAAAACATTGGCTCACTGATGTTAACACGTCATCACATATAAATAAAAATTTCTTTGTTAAAGCACAAATCAATAGGCGTGATGGTTTTTCCGTAAAGTGTACCACAAAATGTTCAGTTTCTGAGATATAATAATTCATCAATGACTATATAGATGACGTCCGCAACGGAGTTCCACCATTGAAATTAATTTATCGCGCGAGAACCGTTTTTCCGGGATAAAAACTGTCCCATGCCCTTTCCTAAGACTTAAAGTATCTCCATGACGAATTTCAGCAAAAACGGTTCAGCGGTTTTGGCGTGAAGACAGACAGACGGGCAGATAGACAAATAGACAGATTTATGATATTAGTATTGATAACATAGAGAGCTGTTGAAAAATCGTGGCAATCATAATAATTATACGGTAATAATAATAATGCTATCCACACCGATTTCGGTGGTGAGAGATCAGGCGCAGGACCGACTTTTTACATGCCCATCCGACGCATGGATCATCTTACTTGTCAGACAATCAGGTGATCAGCCTGCATTGTCCTAACCAAACTTGGAAATAACATGTTTCCAATGCGGGAATCGAACTCACGACCTCCGAGTCGAGAGCCACGCTCTTAACCACTAGACCACGGAGGCGTCAATTATACGGTACCACATCGCCCGACGTGGAGAAGGGCTTTTACATTCAAACGTGTGTGCCGGGCTTTATCTACCCCTCTCATCTGACCATCACTCAAACTATATTTAGCTCGTCTTATATCTACTGGAGAAAACATTTCTCGCTAAGTGATTACATTATAATACCCGTATTGATCGAGGCAATCGTTTTGTTTACTAGTTTATAATCGTAGGACAAAATATCCTACGTAAATACGTAAAACACCCAATTTTACAAAAGAGACATGCTTGAGTTGCCAGTGCCAGCGAGTTCTAGTGAGTCGGAACTGTAGCAGTGAGTCCCAGTGAGTCGGAACTGTGAAGCTGCTGCACGGGATCCAGTGAGTCGGATAGCTGCCGTGCGGGGCCGATGCTACGTGCTGACCAGGAGAGATGTGCTCTGCTTGCTGACCGGTCGGTGTAGTGAGAATGCCCGTCGATGCCGGTGCGGAGTCCGCCCAGGCCGCGGTACATTGCGGCTAGTGGACGAGGTACCCGATGAGGCGATGCTGGCTAGCGTGGTGCGGAAGGGCGGGGAGTGATGATGATGAAGGAGGCGTGTTCTGTCGGGGTCACCAATGTGGGTACATTGGTGACCCCGGTGAGAATACGCCTCCTTCTCTCCTATAAGCGTGGCCGTCACAAAGGAAGATCTATAATAATATATTATTATGTCTTCAAATGGCTTTTTTGTTAAATTGGGTTTTTAACATACGGTTATTTAAGTAGGAGGCATTTAATATTGTGTACTATTGTAGTGTACATCTTATTCAATTTAACAATATGGATTGAATGAAAGTACATACCTACTATAGGTCTACCAGAATCTGACGGCAGATTTTCAAAAAATATCCTTGATCATTGGATACATTTTTACATAATTATTGCATGTTTCACACACAGAATAGGCCGCTAAAAGGAAAAAAAAGGATCAAAAGGTTTTATTCCAACTACCCCGGCATTGCTAGAGTTAATTTGATTTCTCACTTTTTGCCATCAGATTCTGGATCAGATAATTATTATTTTTAATGTGACTTTATTTTAAGGCTCTGAAATAAAATATTTCTCTGATACGCAGTTTTTTTTCACCATAAAACTTGGTACTTACTCTTGGCAACGTATAAAACAGCAAGTAGGATCTATAACAGGCCGGAATATTTCGCAAAGGTCGGAGTAGATGCAGAGTAGACAGAATGATAGAGTATGCCGACTTAGAACTGATGTTGAAATTTTAAAATTTGACGTATTATGACGAAAATCGTCGCTAGGGTTGTTAACTTGTCACCTACGAATTTAAAACTATGACATATTCGCTGGACGTGTTCCTCTTTGGTCGTATTGTTGTTTATGTTTTGGCACATGCGATTAAAATTGACAGAATCTAATTTTGAAATCTTTATTTTAAATATTTAAAAATAAATTATATCAGCCAGCGCGAGGCACATTCCGTTCATAATCCTAGTGAAACCCGACGAATTTGACAGATATTGAGACCTGTCCGTCTCTTTGCAGTCGAACTACTGGTCGTTATGTCTATTGTGGTAGATGGCTGTTCTAGTACATGCAGTGATCCGACCATAAAGTTAATATACCTAGCGGAATAGAGAAACAAAGGCCTGAGCAGGAGAGATGTCATTATCAGTAACACTGCGTGGTAAAAGGAGACGTGTGATATATGACAGCAGCACTCTTTTTTGACGTCCAGTCGGCACGTGTCGCACGTTGACATTTAAATTTCATAGACTTCATGTTCAATCATGCTTGTGTAAG
The DNA here is from genome assembly GCF_905147365.1 of Aricia agestis. NCBI lineage: Eukaryota > Metazoa > Arthropoda > Insecta > Lepidoptera > Lycaenidae > Aricia > Aricia agestis. Next base: position 12,870,960 of record NC_056424.1, read on the forward strand.
TGTATACGTACACATATTTTTCACACAGATGAAAACCAATTTTGGTTACGTTTAACAGCTGGATATTGTTGCTCTATTCCGCTAGGTATATTAACTTTATGGATCCGACAGGTTGCACCATAAACCTATAATGCTACAGTATATATTAAGTCTATGGGTTGCACTAATCAGAATATTGACAGAAACGTTGTCAAACTTGGAACAAAACTTTTTGTTTAATGCATAAAGTTAATATACCTAGCGGAATAGAGCAACAATCTCGAGCTGTCAAACGAAACCGAAGTGGGTTTAATCTGTGTGTAAAAATATGTCTACGTATACACTTACACTATGCATGATTGAACATGATTTCTATGAGATTAAATTGTCAACGTGCGGCACGTGCCGACTGGACGTCAAAAAAAGAGTGCTGCTGTCATGTATCACACGTCTCTTTTTACCACGCAGTGTTACTGATAGTGACATCTCGCTTGCTCAGGCCTTTGTTTCTCTATTCCGCTAGGTATATTAACTTTATGGTTTAATGTCTATAATATGCTAGTGCTGCACTCTAGCCTGAAAACATTACAGCAATGGTTTTTTTTTATGAAATAAGGGGGCAAACGAGCAAACGGGTCACCTGATGGAAAGCATCAGAAGAGCTGCAAGTGCGTTGCCGGCCTTTTAAGAGGGAATAGGGTAATAGTGGAGGGTAGGGAAGGGAAGGGAATAGGGGAAGGTAGGGAAGGGAAGAGAATAGGGGAGGGCAGGGAAGGGAATAGGGTAGGGGATTGGGCCTCCGGTAAACTCACTCACTCGGCGAAACACAGCGCAAGCGCTGTTTCACTCCGGTTTTCTGTGAACGTGGTATTTCGCCGGTCGAGCCGGCCCATTCATGCCGAAGCATGGCTCTCACACGTATAATGAGATCAATATATCGCAATCATCATCTTCGCGGTTTGTAATCTTATTTTTTTCATTTATTTACGTGTATTTTTTTACTTATAAACGTAAACTAGACGTTTCTTAAACTAGCCAATCAACTAAATGTCTGTACACAAAACTGTTACACAAGCAAACTAGTACTTATCATAAAATCAATAATACTCTCGTTAGATAAGATAGTAGTTGTGGCGGTACTAACGACTACTAGTACTATTAGTAACTACTACGACTACTAAGTATTACTAATTGTGTAGTAAAAGGAAGTACTATCAGAGAAGTTGATTGCTATGCAAATCGGGGACCTAAGTAGAAAATAAAGTTTTCCTGGCAAGTGGGAATTAAAAACGTGTTACCTACTCTGCGCGAATGCGTTGGAAACAAATTATCTTTTCAGTCAGATTAATAAAAGTCAATTATCATGATTGTTTGTGTCACAATGCCAGACCGACCATCTTCTCAAAACAGGGCCCGTACCACGAAACGGTTTTGAGACTCGAACAATCGTACGAGAATGTTGCGTCCTACTCTTACAAACGTGAAATGACGTTGTTAGAGCAGGACGCGGCTAGCTAAAATCCTGGGTACGCCTATGCCCATACCATAATAATTAACTCTTTCGACGTGGCGTTGACAGTGACTATCACAGTAAACCCTATATAAGGGACACTGACACACACTAAAGTATTATCACGTTTTTTTATGAAATAAGGGGGCAAACGAGCAAACGGGTCACCTGATGGAAAGCAACTTCCGTCGCCCATGGACACTCGCAGCATCAGAAGAGCTGCAGGTGCGTTGCCGGCCTTTTAAGAGGGAATAGGGTAATAAAGGAGGGTAGAGAAGGGAATAGGGGAGGGTAGGGAAGGAAATATGGGAGGGTAGGGAAGTAAACTCCGGTAAACTCACTCACTCGGCGTGAAACAGCGCAAGCGCTGTTTCACGCCGGTTTTCTGTGAGCCCGTGGTATTTCTCCGGTCGAGCCGGCCCATTCATGCCAAACCATGGTTCTCCCACGTCAAGCACACAAAAAAAATGATGAGATGTTTTGTTACATCTCATTATTTGTAAATGTAAAGTTATCCTAACCCTTTGTCTAGGGTTGCCATCCGTCCGGATTTCCCCGGATTTGTCATAGTTTGAAGGGCGTCTGGGGTGCGTCTGGCCGGTTTTTCGAAAAGCGTCCGTGTGAAATCTAAACACTTTTGATGAGAGAAATTTAAGTTTTAAGTCATGCAGCAATAAACGAAAGATAAAAACTCGCTAAGCATACACACGGCTTCTTGCACGGACTTGAGTTAGTCAGATTTTTACAAATTCTTGTTGGAAAAGCAAAATCGTAAATGTCCGGGGAAATAATCACATTTCGGCCAAATGTCCGGGAACTTTGTCGTGCCTGACCGGCGAAGGGAATTTGGGTGATGGCAACCCTACCTTTGTCACACTCATTGCTAGCAGAATTTGGCAAATACTGGTTAGAGTTTTTTGGATAACTTTTCCTTATTGCACCCATAAATCATTATTATCAGTACACAAAGCATGTCCGCGCCACATGCAGCTTCTTCATAACAGACATTTCTTTTATAATAATATTTATGACTATATTTTTACATAATCGTGGTCTTCATATTATGGTACGACGCACTTTCTTTATTGTTTTTGTTTGTTTAGCCCACCCTAGCATATCGCATTAAGGGAAAAGAGTCGATAAAGAAATGTGCCCCTTTTTCCTGTCGGTCGTTATGACTATATTTGTCTCGGTTTTGATCGCATTTATTCGTAACGTTAAAATTAACTACCCTACACTACTACTACGCTCAGTGAGCGGAAAAATAGCTCACAACGAGTTGTGGTCAGAGTCAAACATCCACATGGTGAAATTCGTGTTATGGCTATAATGAAAACACGCAAGACGCGTTGTAACAATCACTCGAAAGACCAAATAGCTAAGTTCGTGTCGTGGCTGACATGCTATTCGATCTCAACGCGTTGTGGCAATGAACAAAAGCCATGACGCGTATACAATTTCTATAACACAAAATTCTTCTCAAATAATGTCCTTAGAGCCTGCCAAACGGCGCGTTGCGTCAGCGTTGCGTCGACGCAACGCTGCGTCGATGCAACGCTGACGCAACGCACCGTGTGGACAGGCTCACTCTCATGATGATGATGAAAAGTTGCAAAACAATGATTGCGATATAAAAATACTTTAAAAGCCGCGTTGGGGGCAGCTCGCTCGCCGCGCTCGCCACATCCGACCACGCGTTAGGATATAACCCGTTTATGTTTATATATACTGGTTGTAAATAAGAAACAGATGGTTATTTAAATCTGATCTCTCTGTCTATATACCAATAATATCTGAGGGCACGGTAGTGCCCCCGCCGAGACGAGCCAAGCAAAGCGCAAGGGCACTAAAGGGCATCTGAAGTTAGTGACGAAACAGCCAAGCCATTTATTTATTTAGCCATACATCCATACTTCCATACTAATATTCATACTAATATTATAAATGCGAAGGTGTGTCTGTCTGTCTGTTACCTCTATACGCCCAAACCGCTGAACTGATTTTGCTGAAATTTGGTATGCAGATAGTTTGAGTTCCGGGAAAGGACATAGAATAATTTTTATCCCGCAAAAATGTACGGTTTCCGCGCGATCAACTAGTTTTGGCGCAACGGAGTTGCGGGCATCATCTAGTATTTACTGATAAGTAGAATTTGTTGAAGTTAGGGTCAGTAGAGTTAGGCCGTGTACATTCAGAAGCTTGGATCATCATGAGATCTCATATCTTTTTCACAGAGTAAATTTTATGTGGTCGTCTCGGCAACATTTTACATGAAATATTTTTGGTGGGATTGTAATTTACATGTTTAGAAAGCAAAAAAAACTAGTGTTTGATAAGGTAGAGTTCCACAAGAAAAGAAAAAGAAATGTCTCAATTTGCCGCTCCAGCTCCCAGTTAGGGTCAATTCAGACCGCAACGTGACGCGTAGATGCATTTCTAAATTTGTACTGAATTGACAGATTTCAATTGCGTCAGACGTCTTGCGAATCTGTCAAATCCATACTAATTTAGAAATGCATCTACGCGTCGCGTTGCGGTCTGAATCAACCCTTAGGCCCGATTCGACCAAACTTAAAGTTACACGAGTATAACTATCATGAGAATAATTTTACTCCTTTAATTTACTCTAGGGTATTATCGTTTGCATTTTACCAAGTTACTCAAAGAGTATGAAATAAAATGTCAATTATAGTTCACAATGACACCGACCGTGACAGTTGAACCCTGTTGTGCAACTATTCTCAGTTTAATATTTACTCCACCAAAATAGCCCGTGTAAATATTTACTCCCGTTTAATTACCTCATTCTTGGATTATAAGTTGAAAAAACGCAAAACCAGCTTACTCTTAGATTAGGAGACAGTTATACCCGAGTAAAATTTTACTCCAGTTTGGTCGAATCCGCCCTAAGACTACTAAGGTCAGCGACCAAAGAGTTATTTAACGCGCTACTTATGTACTATATTAAGCTCTAGCTAGTCTATACTAGGCAAGTAGTAAAGTTTTAATAACAAACAGTACAATAGTAAAGTTTTAATATCAATCATAATCATCAATATGAATAACCATCTAGAGCGAACTATCAATCACATATCTTTAACCAACAGCTAACCTATTTACTAGCTTCCTCAACTAGGAACTGCAAATAGAAACAGTTTAACTATAAGTGGCGGCTACGATAAATCTGACGCGCTTTACGACTGGCTTTGTTCGTTTACGATTATTATACGATGAATCATTAGATCTTTTGACGTACGAACTGAAGATCAAGATGTGAATAAATATAATCTCTTATTAGACGAAGTGTTTTGTTTCTTTGTTTACATTTTTAATTTAAGTAGATCGATTTTGAAGGAATTTGTTATTTGGCACAATAGAAAAAAACATATTTATATGAATAATATAAATATGTTTTTTTCTATTGTGCCAAATAACAAATTGGCCTTTTCATCCGTTGTGGATGATTTATACAGTATTCTTTAGAGCGAAGTAACCACTCTTCAAACGGTAGTGCCTGGGACAAGATTTTTAAATGTCCAGTAGGTTGCCCAAGGGCATACGGCATTCTCGCATCATAGTCGGCCTAGTCCAGACGAAAGAACTAGTCAATACGTCTGGGACCAACTATGTGCGGGTTTCCTCACGATGTTTTCCTTCACCGTACGAGTATCCGTATTATGTACTTGAGATCAGAAAATGTCTCATAGGTACCACGCCTAAACCCAGGTTCGAACCTGCGCCCTCTAGAAGTGCGAACCGAAGGTGAAAATATGAATAATTAAATAATAATAAGGTCTCTATAATTGTTCTAATTCTTGTTTTTAATTTAATCTTGTAAAAGTGGTTGTGCCTGGAAACCAATTTAGTTACGCTGAGACAAAAATATTACACTATCCGATATAGGGTCGGACACGACATATCCCATAAATTTTACTTGCTCCATCGCCGATATCGACATCGTATCGGATGGAATAAAATGCTCTAACAGCGGGAATCCTTCACACTTGAGAGGTTTTACTGTGCAGGGGTTGATACTCGAGAAATTAGATAGATACAGAAAGATAGATATAGACCGGTCATAGAACACGTGGACTCGGTCATTGACCTATTTAATTTTTTCATTGATGCACGAAAATATCGCTATCGCACTCCTATCGTATGCTTATGGAAACTAAAATGAACTGTTACGCCGTAATCCATTTATTTACCGGAACTGTACATTTTGTCATTAATATTATAACGGGGCGAGTATCTTCATGAGCATTAAAATCTCTTCATAATAAATGAATTAAAAACCTGCAGCTGCATAATAATGTAATACATTTTTAGTGTTCCGTACCCAAAGGGACCTTATTACTGAGACTTCGTTGTCTGTCCGTCTGTCTGTCTCCAGGCTGTATCTCAAGAACCGCTATAGCTAGACTTCTGAAATTTTCACAAATTGTGTACTTATTGCTACTATAACAACAAAAACTAAAAAGAAAACAAAATTAATATTATAATATTATTTAAGAGGGCGACTTACCCCAAAAATCAAACATCGTCCTTCTCTCTTCACACTCACGTCCGTCTTTCATATGCCAGGTGAAAAAGAACGACGCGGATTCATCGCCAAATTAGTTTTTTCTCAATAACTCGATAAATATACAACATTTTAAAAATCCGCTAGGTCGATCTCTTAATGATAGAATTTTATACAATGTGTTAAAATATTAACTTAGTTCAATGCACGGTTATGGCAATAAATGAAAAATTCGTGAAAACTAGATGCATCTTTGTGATTTTTTTCTATCGAGAAAATTTTAAGATATCGTGTTTTTGCTCAGATCGAATTCTCGGAAATATAATGTAGTATCTAATTTTAGAAAATGAAACAATTCGGGGTTTATTCTCAAGTAAGTTTATAGAGGTTTTCACGCTCTACAAACGGGAGTTGGTTAATATCTCCAATGAGAATGACATTGTTGGCGCCTGTTAACTGATTCGCCATGACGATTGAGCCGAAATGGTTCACGAGGGCCTCGTCACCTATCAACCTTTTGTAGGTTTCTT